>NC_039363.1:83945795-86345795 GCF_003573695.1 Papaver somniferum
GTAAACGCACACTCTAGCGAGAGCTGGCTAAAGTCCATAGACTCATGAAACCCCAAAGGAAAACAAATGACCACCGATCAATCTTCAAAAATCTACATTTTCATCTTGAAACGAGCATTTGACTGCATCAAATTTCTCATCATAATCAGAGTCAAAATATCTCATACCATCAGTATCCTCATTCAGAGGCGTATCCAACTTCTGATTTAGCGTGACTCTCCAATAAATTCCTAACCATGGATCTCATCATAGGTTGGTCAGGTATACCCAGTAACTTATTAAAAGTGATTTTGGAATCTATTTCTGCCTCACTAATAGCAAAAACTGAATTGGAAAACAAAACCAAATCCTTTCCTATAATTTTTTTTTTTTATTGTAACTCAACTCAAATCCATTTTTAGTGGGAGACTAACCTCCATATTCTCCTTCTGAATAGAACTATTTGCCGAAATTGAAGTTGAAAATCATTAACCTCTGACATAAACAGATTTCCCTAAAATTTCCTCGTCAACAACTTTTCTACTCTCATACTCTCATTATCTGTTTCAAATTCTGATACTTCATAAGACTCGTAATCATCAACAATTACTCCTTCCTCCTCTTTATCTTGCTCTCGTACATCTGTGGTGTCTTCCAGAGCAGGTTGTAGACTCATAAGAGACTCTAAAACAGTAAATGGGTTGAAGTAGCGAGTTGGTACCGGTGGTCAGTTATTTCCCTTTTTACGTGAATTCTTTTTCCATCTAGAACAAGCTTTCCACTGCTCATCTTCAGGTTGGAGGAACAAATCCTCAACTTCACTACTCTTTTTATCAGTACTTGTAGGGGCAGTTGACCATTCCTTTGTACTAGAGCTTGGAATAACAACCTTGAAATATCATTCCCTTGAGATTCCTGTTCATGCTAGCAGTATTTTCTCCAAGAGCAAAGTTTTAAGTAGTTTCTACAGACCCATTCACATTATCCACCTTTACATGATGATCAGTAGTCTCTCCTAATAAATTAATACCTTCAAACCCTTCCTTACACTTTTATTCACCGGCGACCAGACCTTCTTGCTTATCTTGGGGAATTTGGCATTTGAGTACCCAAACCTAGCACAATTCTTGCATCTTGGAGGTTTCCCAGAATACTCAACTAAAATTGTGAATTCCTTGCCATCATAAACTACCGGAATAAAATCAGGAAATTCGCCAGAAGCTTCCATCTCTATACATACTCTAGCATATTTCATTCTTAATTTAGCTAAACTATACTTATCAAAACACAAGGGAGTCCCCATAATACTAACAATCATACTTAAGCCTTTAGCATTCTGTAAATGTATTGGAACATTCCTCAAATTCGTCCAAATAGGAATAGTTTTTATTTCCATAATGTCATGCTCGATGAAAACCTGCCATGATCGAATTAAGAACAACCTGTTTGAAATATCGGCTGATCCAAATTCCATGGCACAACTCTGTCTTCCTCTAAATCAAACTCGAAGATGAAAATTAAATCTTCATGTAGTGACAGTCGAAATTTCCCTTTCAACTTCCAAGCATTTTCCATAGTTTCCTCAACTAGGTTGAAAGATAATTTACTGCCAACAAAATATCCAACCAAAAATTTGTCGCAAACCCTAAGTTCGTCCACTAAATCAGAAGGGAAGATGATGGATTTCGACTTACCATTAATTGATTGAGGTTTGTGGAAGAATAACTTTCAGGTTGAAGTATCTTCACAACCATCTTTGTTTCCCCAAAACAAAGTTCTTCATTTCCCAATTTTAGGGTTCCCAGAAGAAACCCCAATTTCCTTTGAAGTATCAATTATACCACAACCATCAGCTCCTTTTCGTCCACGATTAATGTCGATTGAAGCTATCAGAGGAGGAAAATTAACTACCCCCAATCTAGAATCAACTTCTATATGAGATAAATTTCATCCACTCTCGAAACAAAACTCAATAAATTATCCTCATACCTGTAGAGAACAAGTATAGGAGAAAAACCCACCAAGAATCAAGAGATTTGGAGGGAAAATGAGTTGAAAACCAAAAATTTTATGTAGGGTTTCCGGTCACAAGTTTTCCTGTTGGTTGACCATCAGGTGATCAAGGAGTAAATTAACTAATGCAGACATTAAGAAAGCTTATAAAACCAAATCCCGAGAATTACATCCAGACAAACGTCCTAATGATCCTGATGCAAATATTAATTTTCAGAAGCTCCAAACATTGTACAGTTTTGTTAAAGATGAAAAAGAGCGTAATTTCTTCGATAATCTATTGCGCCCCCATGTTCAGCGCTAACATCAGTCATCGCAAGTTGATTCAAGAAAACATAACAGAACGATGACTGACTTTCATGAGCGAGAACGTGCTTCTAAACTAGTTCGAGAAGAAGGTGACGGATATGCTTGGAAATGGATAGAAAATATAGAAACAACTCTAGAAATTATTTTTTTGAAAATAACAACTCTAGAAATTATAATCTTTTTTTGGGAAACAATTTCGACTGTTACTGCTGCTCGATAAGAATTCTCCAAACCTGCTGAATCTGATAAGTAAGTTATCTTCTACCGTGAAAGGTATATAGGATTGTTTATTGGCCGACCAAAGGGAGGCCTTCTATATGGTCAGTTAGTTGTTATATTGTTAAATCTAAGTTGCATTCCAAATTCAATTTTGATTTTGATTTCTTCCAAATTTTTCAAATATTAATTAAGCAACAACTTCACTCCAACTTCTCCTAATCTCACTGGTATTTATTTCGGTTACACTTCACTCTTACCTCTATAAATTGAACAATGGTAATAAATCTAAATTTTTTGTTGAGAACCGAGACCAAAATGATAAAGATTCTTTGATTGGGGATTATCCACCAGGTTGACAAGCTTAAAACTATGATTATACAAATTGTGAGAATAAAACCTAGAATAAACACGCATATTTATTGTGAACAGAACTTGCAAAACAAGAAAGAAAATCCTAAAATAACTAGACTCTTATTTGGAAAAAAATCTCACGAAAATAGCTCTCAAAATCTCTATCTAAACAAAGATAATGTAAATCCTAATTGGAGATGCTATCCCAACATCCCAAGCCTCTTGAAATACAACTTGTCATCAAGTTGGATTGGTTGATTAATTCATTATAATAACATCATCAGTGTCAGCTCTTTCAAAAAATAGTAATTGACCTGCTCCTTGACACCGATGACCTGGGTTATAAACTTCATCACAACTGAAACATAAACCTTTCTTGCTCCTTTCTTCTTGCCCGAACCTAGAAATTCGACGAACTAGAGTTGTAGTAGATGTACTTTCCATAGCGGGTGTTGATGCACTTTTAGGAGACTATGCAGCTTTAAAACTTGATGTTGCATTGATGGCATCCTCTAGAACAAGCGCCAATCCAAAAGCTTCTGATAAGCTTCCGGGTCGACGCATTCGAACACCTGCTCCTATATCTTCACGAAGTGCGGAAAGAAATATACTAATTTGATGTTCTTCGGCTAACCCATGAACTAAATTCAATAATTTTTCAAACTCAATAATAAGGTTGCAAGCAACATCATTCTATGACATGTTGTATAAGGTATTGCATATATCAATATGTTTTCGATTACAGAAATGAGAAAGAAGTGCACGCGATAATTCTTCCCACGTTAATTCTCCTAAAGAGTCTTTGGATAACCCACAAGAAAAGATTGGCCTATGTTGAATATGCCACAATAAGCGCGATTATTGACTATGAATAACCCGTCTCAAAGATTTTAATACTTTTCTCAAGTTGAATCTCTTAGTGATGAGCACTAGGTTATTTGGTGAAAAATAATTAAGATATTGGCGATTGCAGTATTTGTTGATATGTGGAGGCATAACGAAGTAGTACACTGATTGATGATACTTTAAGGTTACTGGTATAAAGAGAAATTGAATGTTAATTTAATTGATTGATGAACATGTTTGATGATGGAAGATAAAACATCTAACCGGTATTTTCTATTTTTGTTCACAACCTTTACTCACTTTGTTTTTAGGTTAGTTTAGTTTAATTAAAACTCAACAACCCCCTATTCTTAAAGAAGTTGACAAAAAATAATAATTCCCTGCTCTTTGTTGAACGAATTCGTATTTGCTATTCTACTCATTATTGTAGAAGGTATAGGAAATATTTTGGTCAAATGACAATGTTAGAGCACTGCTCGGTCGAACTCGCAAGCGTTTCTATCTCAAGATTTTTTGTCAAGTTTAGTTGTCAAAACTATAAGTCTTGATTTCTAGTCTACTTATAGCTATGTATCGGATTAGGATAGAATGTGTAGTTGAGCTTTAGACTTCACGGAGTTCATCGATTGAAGACGAAGAACTACTAAGGGGAGCTTGTGGAACTTCATCAACAAAAGGTATGTGGAGACTTGAACTCATGTATTATTCAGAAGTTTATTTCTATTACATCTCCTATTGAGACAAAAGTCGTATAGCTATATAAACTCTACATTATACACATTTGATATTTTGAGCTGACTTTAACTCGCTTACATATTTCTCGAAATATGTGTTGGTAAGCTTGCGTTTTAACCAGGTTCATCTTTTATTCTTGACGAAGGTCAAAATATGATCATGTGAAAATCGCCTGGTAACATCTTACATGATTTTTGTGAGACAGTCATTTGATGTAGAATCCGAATGTTTCGTATTGATCATTTGATCAATTGAAAATTGCTTTGAAGCTAATAGTTTGTGTGAGACAACTATTCTCGTCTTCCAAGAATGTTTCAATGATTAAAATGGGAGTTTACAACAATTAACCATTGATGGGATATAGCACAGTATGCGTACTTGTATGCTAACTGTTGCAAGTGTATTCCAAGTACGGGTATTTAGTATACGTACCCGTACTGATTCGACAGTTGAAGTCCGGGATCTATAGTATGCATACCCGTATACGTAGAGATTCAACTGAGTTTGGTCATGAACGATAGTATGCGTACCCGTTTGCATACTGGCGAACAAGACCAAGTCCGGAAACTTAAGTATGCGTACATATTTGCTAAACGGCGAACAAGACCAAATCCGGGAACTTAGGTATGCGTACCCGTTTGCATACCTAGGTGGGTTAAGTTCTAAAATCGGTTATGTGTGTTTACATACTCATGAACAAATACATTAATATATTAAGGAATGCAATCTTTGCGAACCGTGTCTATAATGTTCATGAATTGATTCGAGTGAATCAAAACTAATTTTGCTTCAATTGTGTCATGTATACTTCTACGAGAATATAAACAATTGAACAACTATATAACTAGTTTCATTTGAGTCATTTGAACTAGTTGTGATTAAGATGAACAAGGTTGATATGAAAGTGTTCATATGGATAACTTCGGTTAACTATTGTTGAGCCAACTATGTGTACACGTTTAGGTACGGCTACCATATCTAAATGAAGGTACATTTCATTTGTGTGTAACAAGCTAGGACAATCTAACGGTTGAAAGATATTAGCTTGACTCTAATCAGGTTTTCATCTAATGGTGAATATTGAATGCTTTATTACCAAGGTAGCATTGATTGCAAACCCTGATTTGAAGACTATATAAGGGAGAAATCTAGCAACTGGGAAACCTAATCCCCACACCTCATGTGTGATACTAGTTGCGATTAGAGTCGAATCTCCTTTAACCTAGGTTTTTCCTAAAACCATTATAGGTTAACAACTTAAAGACTTCATTGGGGTTCTGAAGCCAGACCCAACTATTTTCTCTGTAGTTGCGTGTTTTGATCTTACTTTGTTCTATCGTATTGAGTACTATCTTCTCTAAGATTTGCTCGAGATTTAATCTCCGATATGTAAGATAAAAAGTAATCACAAATATCTTCGTCTCATTCTTTGTGATTCCACAGTATCTTGTTCCGCTATCATACGGTTAAAATTATTGTGAGGTGATTGATATTACTAGGATGTTCTTTGGGAATATAAGTCTGGTTTATCAATTGGTTCCTGTTCACCTTGATTTATCAAAAGACAGAACAAAAAACTCGTAGGTATTTCTGTGGGAGACAGATTTATCTATTCAATAGACTTTTCCGTGTGAGACATATTTGTTTATCAAGTCTTTGACTTTGGGTCGTAGCAACTCTTAGTTGTGGGGGAGATCAGCTAAGGGAATCAAGTGCGTAGAGTCCTGCTGGGATTCAGAGGCGTAAGGAACGCGACTGTACCTTAATCAGTGTGAGATTGGTTATGGCTCAACTACATTCCAGTATGAAATTTAACTTGTAGTAGGATAGAGTATGTAGCAGCTTAATACAGTGAGGTGGTCAAATATGGACTAGGTCCCTGGGTTTTTCTGCATTTGTGGTTTCCTCGTTAACCAAACTTCTGGTGTTTGTGTTATTTCTTTTCCGCATTATATTTTCTATATAATTGAAATATCACAGGTTGTGCGTAGTGAATCCAACCTTTGGTTGTTGATCAAAATTGATGGACGCTTGGATATTGGTCTTTGGTACCATCCAAGTTATTTCGCATATTGATCCGGCTCACAGATTTCTATCTTTTCGATTGCAAATTGATTTGATAAATTGAGATATAACTTTTGGATATACTTTCCTTGATTGAGACTGTCTAGTTGATTTTCTTGGAATTATATTGGAGTTATTCCATACAGATTGTCGAAAAGAAATATTATGTGTAGTTGTTAAACCTCCGCTTTTACAATTGGTATCAGAGCAGGCAAACACGATAAACCTAATAAGTTTATGTTTGTTTGATCCTAAAGACTGTTCCCATGGGAAATCACTTTGGGAAACTTGTTTTGGGCATCTGTAACGCATACCAAAATTCCTCAAAGATTGTTCATAGTTTGTTCTTCTCAAGACTGCTGGTCTCTCAAGATAATCTCTTATCATCTAAGACGTTATAAATCCTAGATGATAGAAAACAATCTAAAGGAAAAACTATTGATTCCTTCAAAAAGGTTCGTTGCAGGAAACGTGCGAATGAAAGCTCAAGGATATGAAACCTCACTAGACTTCTTATTAATCTTTTTGAGGAATACTATCGTGATGGATCAATTGACAAAGATCTATTTATGGCTTTTGAAAACGTTTTTATATCTCTGGAACGACTTGTCTTGGTTAAGGAAAAGGCTTATACTGGTAAAAAACCTGATTCTGTTATTCATGACATACCTTCGAATTTTGGCAACAACTCAGTCAAAATCGATAAAAAGGTTTTTATTGGTGGTGTTGCGAGTTCCATTTATTGAAAAAATCCTTCCTTTAATCATAAGAAAAAGCAGTCAAAAATTTCAAATAACCCTGAGTATCGTTATTACCATGATTATACTTCTAGTACATTTCACAAATATCGATCGAAGAAGGTGCAGGAGGTTTCCTCTGCTCATCTTGCCCCTTGGTAACAAGATTGGCTCCACCCCATTTGTATATAACTTGAAGTGGGGAAAGTAACAGTCTGATTTGTTTTGTATTAAGGGTTACTTTTTTGGAATTGTTTTTTTTCTTTTTGAGGAAAAACTCTCTCAATGGATTCCTCCCGCCCTCTTGAGGTTAGTTGATGTTTTGCAGTTAGTGCACTTTGTTCTTCATCACACTAGTTCCTCTCCATGTGCAAACCTCTTGGTTCTGGTTTAAAACTGGAATCCTATTTCCCTTTATGGGTTACCGAACCAGTATGGGTCCAGGTCCACTACCGGGTTATTTTAAGGGTTCCCGTACGCGCACCCTTCCTCTTCATCTCTTTGTCCTAGTTCGTGAGCAAGGGCGTTTCCAGGGTTCACGAGTTTACTCCATTAATTTCCTTGTGGAGGTCCATAAGGGACAAAGGCTTATCATCATTCTCAAGGAGCATATCAAGTAATATTTTCTCTTTCTTATTACTCTCAATTTTAGGGTTCATGAGAAAAATCAATAATGATGATAAGGTTTCTAAGAAGATGTCAAAAAATCATGTTTATGAAAAGACGAGGGTACCCAAAGATAGCTCAATCTAAAACTTTTCCACCTATAAGTTCTTTCTCCGAAAGTGATTGTCTACGGACCTAGTCGAGACAATACAACTAATCGGTTCACACTTCATGTGATCGTCTATGGATACGAAATCGAGACAACACAACAACGAAGTATGTTTACTTAATAAAAGGTTCGGACTTAACCAAACACAATAGTATTGCTATCAAGTAAATAGGAATTAACGTTTGTGTAATTTACTTTAAATTATAATAACAACAATTATAATTGCGGAAAATAAAAGTAAATGACACAGCAAGATTTTGTTAACGAGGAAACCGCAAATGCAGAAAATCCCCGGGACCTTGTCCAGAATTGAATACT
This sequence comes from Papaver somniferum, assembly GCF_003573695.1. Taxonomy (NCBI): domain Eukaryota; kingdom Viridiplantae; phylum Streptophyta; class Magnoliopsida; order Ranunculales; family Papaveraceae; genus Papaver; species Papaver somniferum. The sequence continues at coordinate 83,954,142 of NC_039363.1, forward strand.
CTCAGAATTAAGACACTATACAAAATCAAACCAACTTCGTATAGTTGAGACCAAGCAAGTAAACCTATAGTTCACCTAGTTCCGTCTGTATTCCCACGCCTCCAACTTGTAATAAGTCGCGTACTTGGAACAATTCCTTTGGTTCGTATTCCTAACAGTAAAGGAACAATAAATATGTTCGGTAACAACTCTTTTCAACCAAGTGATATGAGTTCGATAAAAGGATCTTCCGTTTATCCCAATAAACTCCTTTGTAAGGTCCTTAGATCTATCCAATAACAACTACCAAAGTAATTGTCAATATTTTGCAACTAATACTTTTAATCACAAAGAATTGTATTAATGTCGATCTACTCAACTAATGAATCCAATCTATCACAAAGATAAACCGATTATAGTTGGATCTTTTTCAGCCGAAACAAGTATTGTGCACACCAAAGATTATGAACCCAAATCAGAAATCTTCTTCGTCTTCAAATCTTCTTAGATCTTCAATAAACACCTGCACACAATCAACTTGAATCTCTTGTGATCAATCACACACATAATGGAGTCTGGTAACAATGGATTATCACAAGACGTCTTTAGATCTACAAACAGTCTAAAGATCCCCGTCGAAACTTCGATCTAGTTTGAGTGAATCTTATATCAGAAGAGAAGATTCTCAAGCATCAACAAACTAGGTGCAATTGAAGTTCAACAACCGTTAGTCAATCAAATCAATTGAAAACTAATAATAAACCGCAATTATCTAGTTTCCCACCAACGGTACTAATAGAGCTTCTCAATCCCAAATAAGTCTTTAAACCGAGCGGCCGTAAGAGATTTCGCCTAATTAGGTTACTTTCCTCTCCGAATAGGCGGCTCCACCAGTAACAACACAACTAGGTAGTTTTGCTGGCTCTGAGGAGTAGTTTGCTCGAAATGCAAACTTCAATATTTATAGACCAAGGAAATTTGGACACCAAATAATTTCCAAAACCGAAAATATTCTCAAGATATGCAATATATTACCAAATTCGGTTTCCATAATTCCTAGAAATGCACTGTCCAAATATTGGCCGAAATCTCTTAGAAAATCTCCAACTAGTAAATGCACATTACTAATTTTTATTTTTCCAAATATAAAATTAAAATCCTTAATTAAAAGATTCTCAATTTATTTTTGATCCAGGATTCTCCTTTAGTTATTAAGGAATATATTTGAACAATAAAAGATAGGGGTTACTGCACATGTTCAAAGTATGTCGACATCTTTACTTTGTAAGTCCTTTTTCATACTTACAATCTTGGAACCGATTTTCCACACTTCCAAAAAAGTTTAGAATTGGTTCATCTGACTTCCAAGAACTACGTGATTGATTATCCTATCAAATCACCAAACATGGGTTTCACGGTTCTACCTCCATGTGGGTACTAGAATTAGTCACGCCAGTTACCAAAACTTGGTTGAATAGGTACTAGGATCGGTTCCCACATATATATGGTATCTAACTTGTATTTGGTGCACATGTCCATAGGATCGGTTCCCAATGTATAAAAACATCTTGCACATGTTCATAGGATCGGTTCCCAATAACTAGAAACTTGTTGCACCTCTTACAAGGATCGATTCCTCTTTTGTGATCGGTTCTCTTTTTCCTAGAGTTGGTCATACCAATTACAACAAATCGATCATACCATCTCAGGTGATTACTTAAGATCATTTTCACTAATAAAAGTCATACCAATACAAAAGTCATGCCTTGTGAATAGTTTTACCAAGAACATAAGCATGTCATGAGCGGTTATACTAAACACACATATTGGTAATTAAAAATATTTGCAATGAATAACAATACCAATAAGCATAGCGATTTCCCTTTCAACTCATAAAACAAGTTTATGAATTGTACTTCCTTTAAACTAATGTAAAAACATTGTTTCCTAGGACGAAATCTTCACCCATACCCATACATAATCACAATAGCATTCATACGATTATGTCGATGTCTTATAAACGAAGTTCAAAAGATAAGCGTTATACTTCGTATTGTATTCCTTAATACTATTTCTAACTAGAGTATAATCATTCATAGCTTCGCAGTTATGTTTTCAATATGCACGACTTGAAATATACGTTAGGGAATGAAACATTTCAAGTCAAATATTACTAACCTCAAGAGGAAGGATGATGTCGTCGTTGTATCTCCTTACTTCTTCACATTCTTCAAGTCTTCACGTAATACATGTAATGTCTCATATCCTCATACTTTCAAGCTAACCTATATGAAGTTGACTCTAGTATATAATCAAGCGACTCATTAAATGATTTTTGATTCACTAAAATATGACAACCAAACTTGACATACCAACGGTTAGTGGGTTCAACCGAGCTATGCTCTGACAGTTTCTTCCCCTCTTAGGAATATGAACATACCTAAGGACCAAGACTCCATTAGAATTAGATTCATCAATGATTCTTGTGGTAAGACCTTTGAAAGGATTTCTTCTAATGGTTTAATTCTAGAAAAGAAATTAGATTTGGTTAGTGGTCATAAAGAAGTTTTGATGTGTTTTGAAAAATATGATCATGGAAACATCTTTAATAGTCTTGGTGAAGGTTTTGACACTCTCACAAGAATCTTCTAAGCTAACATCCATGATGTTGATCTTGATGACATGGAATTCAAGACCATGATAAATAGAGAAATGATTCTTGTTGATAGAGAGTTTATTTCAAAGATTACCAAAATTCCTTTGGGTAATTTTCGTCTTCCGAGACCAAGAAAAGAAAGACCATCATATGAAACCATTTCTAATGGTCTTTGCGGCAAGAATGTTGATTGGATTGAAGGGAAATTTCCTACTAATTATCTTAATTCTTTCTTTGATGTCTTTCGAAAAACTTGGTATTCCTAATCTTTGTCCCTCCATAATTGAGAATTCTCGGTGGAGTCGTGAGTTTGCGGAGTTGGTCTATTTTCTTAAATTGGCTACTCCATGTCTTGATGTTTGTGGATTTATCATTCTTAAAATGGTCTCGATGACGTCATCCAACAAGAAGTTAGGCTTTCTTTGTTTAATTGAGCAAATTTGTCATGAACATTCCATTGCTCCCATTGGAAACTATCTTGAAACTCCCAAACTTGTTCATCCTTGTACTTTCAAACGTATGAAGGAGAATGCTTGCAAAAAGACAAAGATGTGATTCCCTTGACGGTTCTTATGATCCTACCACCTTGAGTCTTCTTCATCAAATTCGCAAGGGTGTGCGTAAGATCAATTCCAAGGTAAAATGGGTTCAAGAACAAATTCTTGTGATTGTTATATAGTTTCCCGAAATCAAGGAAGAAATGGAAAAAGTCCAAGTATCTTGGATGGATTCCGATGATGAAGATGATTATTAGTTTCTCTATCTCTTATCATTTTATTTTATCTAGGAAACTTCTTATGAGAATTTATTCTTGTGTTTTAAGAAGGATAACTAGGGCATATATTGTGATTACACATAGCTATTGCCAACGATTTCAACTTGCAATGTTTTTAAATTTATTTATTTAAATTCTAAAGTTTATTTGGAAGATGATTTTGCAATATCAATCTTTATTGGTTTTATATATTGCAAAAAATGTTACGGGATATGAATGTTTACGTCAGTGAACGATGATTGTCCCGTATATATCAAAATTTAAGTCTATTGTGTCATTATGCAAATATTGATGGAAAATAGAATGAACTTTTTGTTAGAGCACTGCTCGGTCGAAATCTCAACCGTTGCTATCTCAAGCTTGTTTGTCAAGTTTAATTGCCAAAACTATAAGTCTTGATTTCTAGTCTACTTATAGCTAAGTCTCAGATTATGATAGAAAGTGTAGTTGAGCATTAGACTTCACGGCGTTCATCGATTGAAGACGAAGAACTACTAAGGGGATCTTGGAACTTCATCAACAAAAGGTATGTGGATACTTGAACTCATCTATCACTCAAAAGTCTATCTACTTTATCTCCTATTTGAGGCAAAAGTCGTATAGCTATATAGACTTCAATTATATACATTTGATATTTCGAGCTGAGTTTAAGTCGCTTACATATTTATCGAGGTATGTGTTGGTAAGCTTTCGCTTTAACCAAGTTCATCCTATATTCTTGACGAAAGTCAAAAGATGATCATGTGAAAATCGCATGGTAACATCTTACATGATTTGTATGAGACGGTTCATTTGATGTAGACTCCGAATGTTTAGTATTGATCATTCGATCACTTAAAAATTGCTTCGAAGCTAATAGTTTGTGTGAGACAGCTATTGTCGTCTTCCAAGAATGTTTCAATGGTTGAGATAAGAGTTTAGAACAATTGGATATAAGCACAGTATGTGTACTTGCATGTGTGTAATCCAAGTCCGGGAACCATGGTATGCATACCCGTATGCGTACTGATTGGCTTAGTAGAGATCCGGGAACTAAGTAGCATACCAGTACGCGCACTGGCATGAGGTTAAAGTTCTGGGACTTTACTGAGTTTGGTGGTATGCGTACGCGTTCGCATATTGGCGAACCCAAGCTTAGTCTGGCCACTAAGGTAGGTGTACCCATTTTCATACTTGAGTGGGTTATGTTAAAATCGGGTTGTTCATGAACTAATACATTTATATAATAAGGAATGCAATCTCTTAAAAACCATGTCTGTAATGTTCATGACCTGATTCGAGTGAACCAAAATTAATTTTGCCTCAATTGTGTCTTGTATACTTCGATGAGAATATAAACAATTGAACAACTCTATAACTTGTTTCATTTGAGTCATTTGAATTAGTTATGGTTAAGATGAATAAGGTTGATATGAAATTGTTCATATTGCTAACTTCGGTTAACGATTGTTGAGCCAACAAAGGTGTATACGTTTAGGTACGATTACTCATATCTAAATGAAGTCACTTTTCATTTGTGTGTAACAAGATAAGTTCGATCTAACGGTTAAAAGATATTAGCTTGAGTCTAATCAGGCTTTCATCTAACGGTGAATATTGAATGCTTTGTTACCAAGGTAACATTGATTGCAAACCCTGATTTGAAGACTATTTAAGAGAGAACTCTAGCAACTGGGAAACTTAATCCCCACACCTCCTGTGTGATACTAGTTGCGACTAGAGTCTATTCTCCTTTAACCTTAGGTTTTTTTGCAAAACCCTGTAGGTTAACGACTTGAAGACTTCATTGGGGTTGTGAAGCTAGACCTAACTATTTTCTCCGTAGTTGCATCTTCTGATCTTGTTGTTTTCTATCGTGATTGAGTACTATCTTCTCTAAGATTTTCTCGAGATTTAATCTCCGATAGGCAAGACAAAAAGTAGTCACAGACATCTTCGTCTCATTTTTTGTGATTCCACAGTATCTTGTTTCGCTACAATACGATTAAGATTATTGTGAGGTGATTGATATTTCTAGGATGTTCTTAGGGAATATAATTCCGGTATATCAATTGGTTCCTGTTCACCTTGATTTATCAAAAGACGGAACAAAAATCATATGTATATATGTGAGAGACAGATTTATCTATTCAATAGACTTTTCTGTGTGAGACAAATTGGTTTATCAAGTCTTCGAATTTGGTTCGTAGCAACTCTTAGTTGTGGGTGAGATCAGCTAAGGGAATCAAGTGCGTAGTGTCCTGCTGGGATTCAAAGACGTAAGGAGCGCAACTGTACCTGATCAGTGTGAGATTGGTTAGGGGTCAACTACACTCCGGTCCGAAGTTAACTTGGAGTAGGCTAGTGTCTGTCGCGAATTAATACAGTGTGGTGTTCAAATATGGACTAGGTCCCGGGGTTTTTCCGCATTTGCGATTTCCTCGTTAACAAAACTTCTGGTGTATGTGTTATTTCTTTTCCGCATTATCTGTTTATATAATTGAAATATCACATGTTGTGTGTAATTTTAATCAATTGTGAATCCAACCTTTGGTTGTTGAATAAATTGATTGACACTTGGATATTGGTTTTTGATACCGTCCAAGTTATTTCTTATATTCAATCGGGCTCGCAAATTCCTCTTTGTTTGATTGCAGATTGAATTGAGAAATTGAGATATAACTCTTGATTTACTTTTCTTAAGATTGAGTCTGACTGTCTAGTTGATTCTATTGAAAGTATATTGGAGTTAGTCCATACATATTGCTAAGCGAAATATTGGGTGTGGTTTTTAGACCTCCGTTTTTTCAATTGGTATCAGAGCAGGCAAATACGTTTAAGACCTTATAAGTCCGTGTTTGTAGCAATCCAACTCTATGGACAGAAGTGTTATCTCTATAAACGTACCACCATTCATCGATTGCTCGAATTATCTATGGTGGAAAATTGCTATGCGTGCCTCTTTTCAAGCGCGTGATTTTCAATCTTGGGTTTATGTTGTTAATGGCTATTTTCCTCCGGTTATTACAGTAGGAGATGTAACTGTTCCAAATGATATCGGTGATTATGATGCTGTCGAGATTCTTGCTGCAAAGCAAAATTCTGACGGATTGAATGAAATCATCCATGCCATTACCCCAGATCTTCAGCACCATGTGACTACCTGCACTTGGTCTAAAGATGCGTGGGATATCTTAGAAACAGTATTTGAAGGGAATACCTGTGAAAAGAAGCTAGGCTTCAAAACCTAAATTCTGATTGGGAAAACCTTCGTATGGCAGATGAAGATTCATTTGATGAGTTTAATCACAAAGTGTCTGAAATTGTTAATGCATCTTTTGCGTTGGGTAAGATTATTCCTGAAAAGGACATTGTGATGAAAATTCTTAGGTCATTGCCATCAAGATACGATTATAATAAACATGCCATCCTTGAAGGAAATAACCTTGATGCGCTTTCCAGAAATACTCTCGTTGGAAAGTTAAAGATCTTTGATCATGAGTATGTATTAAAATCTGGAAAGGATATTGCTTTCAAAGCACAAAAGAACACTAAATTACTTGATAAAAGTAAAAGGGTTGGCATCTCTGAAGATGATCCTTCTGTGACCGATTCATCAGATGAACATCTTGACAAGTCAGTCTCTTTGATCACAAGAAAGTTTAGAGATCTTCTTTTGAAGAGAAGTAAACGGTTCACTAGAGATAAATCTAAGTCATCAGTTAAACCTCATAATCATGTTCCTCCTAAAAAACAGGGATGTTGATGATACTGATGACGAGGATATGCCACAGTGCTTCAAGTGTAAAGGTTTTGGTCGCTTTGAAAATGAGTGTCTAAATCGTAGAAAATACACTGGAAACAAAAGTCTTGTTGCAACTTTTGATGAAATGTCTGATCATTATGATTCTAATGAATACGAAAAATCTAGTGTTGCACTCCTCTGTGAAAATATTGATTTTGACAATTGTAGCAATACATATATCAATCTCGATATTCTTCTGGGAGAAACTTCAACCACCTTGGAGGATAAAATGTATTTCTCTTTGTCTACTGGAAATTATGTTTCTAATTTTTCAGGTTCTACCATTTGTCTTACATCCTGCACAGCTATGACGTCTGAACCATCCTCCATATTGACATGTTCTTATTGTACTCTCAAGGGTCATGAACTCTCCAAATGTTTAAGTACAAACATAAGATAAGATATGTCAACAAACTTCAACAAAGAGCAAATCGATTAGAAAACAAGCTTAAACTTGTTCAGAAGTCGTATGAGGTATGTAATCTCATCTTTTCCCCGAAGAAGTTAATTTCCAAAGAAAAATTTAGACCACTAGAGAAAAGAATACGGTCTAAACAGTCTGTGAAATAGGGTTCTAAGAAATCCATTCAAGAAGGTTACGGTGGACAGATTATTGTTCGCCCCAGCATAACTTAAATGTGTTGGTTGTGTATCTTGTCTCATGTGCCTGGTTCAAAAGAGACAAGGGTTGCACACTTCAGGCTGTAGAAAAAAGAGAAAAAGAATTTTTCATGTTTTGTTTTTTCTTTTTGGTCTTGTTTTCACTAATTTGGAATTCTTCCATCTATTCATATCTAATGGGAAAAATATCGTTTGGTCCTTTTTTAGGTGGTCCCATGTATGTTTGGTCCTTTTGGAAAACGCCTTTAATTTTTGGTCCATAATTATTTAAAAATACAAAACAGACAAAAATACCCTTCCGTGTTAATTTTTACTTATTTTCTTGTAGCAGTTCATTCTGTGTGATGAACCATCAAAGTTCATTCTTACAAATTAAAACCTAATAAAAACCAAATTAAATCACATATGAACGAACTTCATTATTTCATTAAAATTCTACAAAAAATTCATTATTAAGAAAAAAAACCTACATAAACCAATATGAACCAGAGTTCATTTCTGGAATGAACTCCTCATAAAACCTATATAAACCAGAGTTCATTTCTGGAATGAACTCCTCATAAAACCTATATAAACCAGAGTTCATTTCTGGAATGAACTCCTCATAAAACCTATATAAACCAGAGTTCATTTCTGGAATGAACTCCTGATAAAAACCTATATAAACGATTATGTTCATCAACAAAAACCTACATAAACCTATATAAACCAGAGTTCATTCCAAAAGTGAAGTTCATTTCAGTAATGAAGTTCATTCCAGGAATGAAGTTCATCTTAAACAGCAGCAACAACAAAATGCATAAATCTTCATCTTCAAAAGCAGCAGATTTCTAGCGTTTGACGAGTTCATCTTCATCATCATCTCCAATCGCAACATCAAGAAACCCAAAAAACCTAATTAAATCTTCAACAACAACAGATCTATCTTGAGTTCGTCTTCATCTTCATCATCATCACTAATCGCAGCAAACATCAAGAAAAAAAAACCTAATTAAATCTTCAACATCAGCAGATCTATCTTTGACAGCAACAACAGTAGCAGAAGATGAGTTCGTTCCATCAAGAAAAAACATCAAAATCTTCATCACAAACCAGAGTTAATTCCTGAAATGAACTCCGTCATCTTCATCTTCTTCGTCGGCAGCAGCAACTCATCTTCGTCCTCTCCATCATCAGCAGCAACAACAGACGAAAAAACATCAAATTTTTCATCACAAACCAGAGTTCATTCCAGAAATGAACTCCGTCATCTTCATTTTCTTTTGTAGATCCGAAACTTACCCAAGCATGTGAAGATGATAAAGGTTCATCATCATCATAAATAGCAGCAAAATCTTCAACCTCACCCTCTTCATCATCAAAACAGAAGCAAACATCAAAAAAAAGGCAAAACTTCGTCGTACTCATGATCATCATCATTATCGTTCATCTTCTTCATCACTAGCAGCGAAAAAAATAGAGAGAAGAGAGAATCATTCATCATCATCTTCATCTTCTTCATCACTAGCAGGAAGAAAATAAAAAAGAAAAAAAGAGAGAGAAATTCTAGATCTAAAAATATAGGAGAGAGAAAGTAAATCTGAGAATGATTTCTTCTCTCTTACTTTTTGACTATATATATGGTCCTAATATAAAAGGGTATTTCTGCCACTACAAGATGACAATTACATCATCCATGACATCACCCTAGGACCAAACTATAAATTTAAGGACCAAACTATAATTTATATTACCAAATAGGACCAAACAGACAGTTGACTAGGTCAATTAGACTAGACTCTCTCTAATATATTATTTGTAGGACCAATTGGTATTTCCTACATATCTAATTGATATTGAAAGGACTTTATTATGTTTGATCAATAAAAGAGGGTTAAAATCGACAATTCTGCCTTCTTTAGGGTTGTGAGTTGTGCGAACGTGAATCCTTTTAGTATATAAAGGTTCGGTAACCCTACATTCATTTTTCCTTCTCAGAAAACTCTTTTTATCACAAGATTGCTTGTTGAGTCTGATTTGTGAATTCCTCTCACAATTTCATACTGGTATGGAAAATCCAAGCGTTATATCTTCTGAGGAAAAATATTTTAATATGATTTTTAAGCCATCAATCATGAAGGAAAAAGATAAATCTCTTGTACCTTCAACTTTGAAAAGAAAGAGGAGGAATGTGAGAAAACCAAGAGTTGTTCCTTCTAATCTACAGAAGTTTTATGGGGTTCTTGAAGAGTTGAAGGAAATAAGAAAGGAGATTCAGCAAATAATGGCTATTGTTTTGAGGACTCTCGAAATTCAGAAGTCCCTGGTTCGATATCAGTCTAGAAGGTTTGTTGGAATTGACTTCTTTCTCCATGAATCTTATGTCCCATGACTGTTGACGACAAGGAGTTCGGGATGATAAAGACTTTTTTAGAGGCCTTAATGTCTAGGAAACTTCTTATGAGAATTTATTCTTATGTTTTATGAAGGATAACTAGAGTTTGGAATAGACATTATTTTGAGTACACATAGCTATTGCCAACGATTTTCATCTTGCAATGTTTTTAGATTTATTAATTTAAATTCTAAAGTTTATTTGGAAGATGATTTTGCAGTATTAATCTTTATGGTTTTATATATTGCAACTTGTTATGGTATATGTTTGTTTGCGTCTGTCAACTATGAGTGTCCCGTAATTGCTCAAAAGTTAAGTCTATCATATGTCTTTATGAAAATATTGATAAAAGATATAATGAACTTTTGACAACAAAAGTTAAGCCTATTATGTCATTATACAAATATTGATGGAAGATAGGATGAACTTTTGTCTACAAAGATTAAGTCTATTACATGTATCTATGAAAATATTGATGAAAAATAGAATGAAACTTTGAATATTCCGTAGTATTGGTCTTTCCCTGATCCACATCTTTGTGTAAGCAGTATCCGGCTACGTAAGTTCTCCTATGCGAGCATTTCCGATTAAATTAATCATGAGTTCTCTTGTGGTTAATTTAATTGAGTATTTTGGATACAGATTCATGTTTCATGTGATTTGTTATTGTCCAAAGAAATCCTTCTTTTCGTGTGCAAGTAAGGTCGCTCTTGTTATTCTTTCGGGAATGACATTTTATGGGGAGAGTTCTTAATTGAACTTGTGCTTAATTGCAAAATCTTTGTGAGGAGTGCGCTATGGAATATTGTAGGAGTTTTCTTGTATCTTTATAAACTCCTTGATGAATACACTAGTTTCGGCTATGTGAAATCATCGAAACAAAGTTGATATGTTCTCTTTTGGTCATAAAGTATTTATATGGAAATTTCATTAGGATCCCATCAATTTTCGTAACTTTGCCAAAAAAATAAATAAACCCCAACTTATATTGACAACAAGGGGGAGAATTAATGTGTAGTTCACACTACAAATACATATGGTTTACGGATCATTATGTAAGGAGGAGTGGTTTTCATGTGAGATGAAGTATTGAATAAGGGGGAGTGATACATACCATGATAGTATTGTTGTCAAAGTTGTGATACAATTGGAATTTGATGTTGTGTAATAATACTATGACACTCTATAACAATGATTCAGAGCTACAGTCTTCTCATTGTTATAGCTATGGATCTTCAACAACTATGATGTTGAGTTGAACACGTTCAGATTCGCTGGAGTACTTGGAAGTGACGAGGATTTCGGGTAATGTTGGAGAACCAAGGAAATCAAGCATTTGGATTGAGAGCTACAAAGTTTATTTATTTTGTATTCCATATGTATTGATAGTTTTGTCACTAAAATTGACAAAGGTGGAGATTGTTAGAGCACTGCTCGGTCGAACTCGCAAGCTTTGTTATCTCAAGCTTGTTTGTCAACTTTAGTTGCCAAAACTATAAGTCTTGAATTCTAGTCTACTTATAGCCAAGACTCATATTAGGATAAAAAGTGTAGTTGAGCATTATACTTCACGTCGTTCATTGATTGAAGACGAAGAACTACTAAGAGGAGCTTGTGGAACTTCATCAACAAAAGGTATGTGGAGTCTTGAACTCATCTATCACTCAAATGTATATCTACTCTATCTCCTATTTGAGGCAAAAGTCGTATAGAAATATAGACTTCAATTATACACATTTGATATTTAGAGCTGAGTTTAACTCGTTTACATATTTCTTGAGATATGTGTTGGTAAGATTTAGCTTTAACCAAGTTTATCTTATATTCTTGATGAAAGTCAAAAGATGATCATGTGAAAATCGCCTGGTAACATCTTACATGATTTGTGTGAGACAGTCATTTGATGTAGACTCAGAATGTTTCGTATTGATCATTCGATCACTTAAAAATTGCTTTGAAGCTAATTGTTTGTGTGAGACGGCTATTGTCGTCTTCCGAGAATGTTTCAATGGTAGAAATGAGAGTTCATGAACTAATATATTTATATAATACGGAATGCAATCTCTTGCAAATCGTGGCTATAATGTTCATGACTTGATTTGAGTGAACCAAATCGATTTTGCTTCAATTGTGTCTTGTATACTTCTATGAGAATGTACACAATTGAACAACTCTATAACTAGTTTCATTTGAGTCATTTGAACTAGTTATGGTTAAGATGAATAAGGTTGATATGAAAGTGTTCATATGGCTAACTTCGGTTAACTATTGTTGAGCAAACAAAGGTGTACACGTTTAGGTACGGTTACTCATATCTAAATGAAGTCACTTTTTATTTGTGTTTAACAAGATAAGATCGATCTAACGGTTGAAAGATATTAACTCGAGTCTAATCAGGTTTTCATTTAACGGTGAATATTGAATGCTTTGTTACCAAGGTAACATTGATTGCAAACCCTAATTTGAAGACCATATAAGGGAGAACTCTAGCAACTGGGAAACTTAATCCCCACACCTCATGTGTGATAATAGTTGCGACTAAAGTCGATTCTCCTTTAACCTTAGGTTTTTTGCAAAACCTTGTAGGTTAACGACTTGAAGACTTCATTGGGGTTGTGAAGATAGACCTAACTATTTTCTCCGTAGTTGCATCTTCTGATCTAGTTGTTTTCTATCGTGATTGAGTACTATCTTCTCTAAGATTTGCTCGAGATTTAATCTCCGATAGGAAAGATAAAAAGTAGTCACAAACATCTTCGTCTCATCGTTTGTGATTCCGCAATATCTTGTTTCGCTACCATACGATTAAGATTATTGTGAGGTGGTTGATAATTCTAGGATGTTCTTAGGGAATATAAGTCTCGTATATCAATTGGTTTTTGTTCACCTTGATTTATCAAAAGACGGAACAAAACTCATAGGTGTATCTGTGGAAGAAAGATTTATCTATTCAATAGACTTTTCTGTGTGAGACAGATTGGTTTATCAAGTCTTCGACTTTGGTTCGTACCAACTCTTATTTATGGGTGAGATCAGCTAAGGGAATCAAGTGCGTAGAGTCCTACTGGGATTCAGAGACGTAAGGAGCGCAACTGTACCTTGAACAGTGTGAGATTGGTTAGGGCTCAACTACACTCCAGTCCTAACCAATCAATCTCACACTGATCCAAGGTATAGTTGCACTCCTTACGTCCCTGATCCCAGCAGGATACTACACACTTAATTCCTTTAGCTGATGTCACCCACAACTAAGAGTTGCTACGACCCAAAGTCGAAGACTTTAATAAACAAATCTGTATCACACAGAAAATTATACGGTAATAGATAAATCTGTCTCCCACAGAAAGACCTACAAGTTTTTGTTCCCTCTTTTAATAAATCAAGGTGAACATGAACCAATTGATAACCCAGACTAAAATTCCCGAAGAACGGCCTAGAATTATCAATCACCTCACGATAATCTTAATCCACTAGCGAAAGAGGATGCGGAATCGCAAACGATGAGACGAAGATGTTTGTGACTTATTTTATATCTTGCTATCGGATAAATCAATCTCAAGCCAATCTTACGATTGTACTTAGTACGTTAGAAACAACAAGATCAGATCACACAACTACAAGAAAAGTAGTATCGGTCTGGCTTCACAATCCCAATGAAGTCTTCAAGTCATTAACCTACAGGGTCTCAATGGAAACCTAAGGTTAAAGGAGAATCGACTCTATCTAATAATACTAGTATCACACATGAGGTGTGGGGATTAGGTTTCCCAGTTTCTAGAGTTCTCCTTCATATAGTCTTTCAAATCAGGGTTTGCAATCAATGTTAGCTTAGTAACAAAGCATTCAATATTCATCGTTAGATGAAAACCTGATTAGATTCAAGCTAATATCTTTCAACCGTTAGATCGAAACTTAGCTTGTTACACACAAATGAAATGCACGTTTATTTAGGTTTTTGTAACCGTACCCAAACATGTACATCTAGTTGGTTCAACAGTAGTTAACCAAATGGTTAGCCATATGATCACTTTCATACCAACCATATTCTTCTTTACATAACCAGTTAAAATGACTCAAACGAACTAGTTAGAGAGTTATTCAATTGCTTATATCTTATAGAAGTATACAAAACACAGTCGAATCAAAAACGATTTGATTGACTCGAATCGATTCATGAACTTTATAGCCACGGTTTGCAAACTCGCAATCCTTAGTTTATATAAGTTTAAGTTCACGAATAATCGTTTTTAAAAAATAACCAACTTAAGTGCGCATACTGGTACGTGGACTTAAGTACCCGAAATAAGTTTGTTTTCAGTTCACAAACTCCAGCAGAAATTCACGGTATGTGAACTTCCGACAGTACGCGGACTTGGTACGCGGACTCTAGTTCTGGTTTTCCTGAGCATCAAAGTACGCATACTTTGGTTCAAGGAATAAGGATTTATACACGTATGAGTTACCACGCAAGTTTTATATCCAACCATGATTATATAATCTAAACTCTCATTTCAATCATTGAAACATTCTTAGAGGACGTTATATAGTTGTTGTTCACACACTATTTTTCGTCAAAGCAATTTTCAAGTAATTGAAACTTAATATGACTTTCGTCACTAGTAAATATGAACTTGGCCAAAGAGAAAGATTACCAACACATATTTCGAGAAATAGATAAGAGGGATAGACTCGGCTCGAAATAGCAAATGTGTATAATCAAAGTCTATATAGCAAAACGAATTTTGTCTCAAGATCGGAGATAGAGTAGATAGACTTTTGAGTGATAGATAATTTCAAGTCTCCACATACTTTTTAGTCGATGAAGTTCCACCAGTTCCTTGAGTAGTTCTTCGTCTTTGTATGATGATCACATGGAGTCTTGAGCTCAACTACACTTTCTATTGTACTCCGAGACTTAGCTATAAGTAGACTAGAAATCAAAACTTATAGTTTTAATCACTAACATTGACAAACATGCTTGAGATAGTAACGCATGCGAGTTCGACCGAGCAGTGCTCTAACAGTTCTTATTTGAACTTGTGCTTAATTTCCAAATCTTTGTGGGGAGTACGACTATGGAATATTGTAGGAGTTTTCTTGTATCTTTATAAATCCTTGATGAATACACTAAGTTTGGAATCTCTAAAGATGATCCTTCTGAGACTGATTCATCAGATGAAGATCTTGACAAGTCACTCTTTTTGATCACAAGACAGTTTAGAGATCTTCTTTGGAAGAGAAGTAAACGGTTCACTAGAGATAAACCTAATTCATCAGTTAAACCTCATCATTGTGTTCCTCCTAAAAACAGGGATGATGACGATATTGATGATGAGTATATGCCACAGTGCTTCAAGTGTAAAGGTTTTGGTCACTTTGCAAATGAGTGTCGAAATCGTAGAAAATACACTGGAAACAAAGGTATTGCTACAACTCTTGACGAAATGACTGATCACTATGATTCTAATGAATACGAAAAATAAGTGTTGCACTCTTCTGTGAAAATATTGATTTTGACAATTGTAGCAATACATATATCAATCTCGATATTCTTCCGGGAGAAACTTCAACCACCTTGGAGGATAAAATGGATTTCTCTTTGTCTACTGAAAATTCTGTATCTAATTTTTCAGGTTCTACCATTTGTCTAGCATCTTGCACAACCATGACGTCTGAACCATCCTCCATATTGACATGTTTTTATTTTACTCTCAAGGGTCGTGAACTCTCCAAATATTTGAAGTACAAACATAAGATAAAATATGTCAACAAACTTCAACGAAGAGCAAATGGATTAGCAAACAAGCTCAAACTTGTTCAGATGTCGTTTGAGGTATGTAATCTCATCTCTTCCCCGAAGAAGTTAATTTCCAAAGAAAATTTTTGACCACTAGAGAAAAGAATACGGTCTAAACAGTCTGTGAAACAGGGTTCTAAGAATTCCATTCAAGAAGGTTATGGTGGACAGATTATTGTTCACCCCAGTACAACTTAAATGTGTTGGTCATGTATCTTGTCTCATGTGCCTGGTTCAAAAGAGACAAGGGTTTGCATACTTCATGTTGTAGAAAAAGAATTTTTCATGTTTTGTTTTTTATTTTTTGGTCTTGTTTTCACCAATTTGGAATTCTTCCATCTATTCATATCTAATTGATATTGAAAGGACTTTACTATGTTTGATCAATAAAAGAGGGTTAAAATCGACAATTCTGCCTTCTTTAGGATTGTGAGTCGTGCGTACGTGAATAATTTTAGTGTATAAAGGTTCAATAACCCTACATTCCTTTTTCCTTCTCTGAGAACACTTTTTATCACAAGATTGCTTGTTGAGGCTGATTTGTTAATTCTTTTCACAATCTCATACTGGAATGGAAAATCTAAGCGTTATGTCTTCTAATGAAAAAGATGTTAATATGATTGTTAAGCCGTCAATCATGACGGAAAAAGATAAATCTCTTGTACCTTCAACTTTGAAAAGAAAAAAGAGGAACGTGAGAAACCAAGAGATGTTCCTTCTAATCTACAGAAGTTTTCTGGGGTTCTTGAAGAGTTGAAGGAAACAAGAAAAGAGATTCAACAAATAAAGACTATTGTTTCGAAATTCAGAAGGCCCTGGTTCGACATCAGTCGAGAAGGTTTTTTGGAATTGATTCCTTTCTCCATGAATCTTATGTTCCTATGTGTTAGAGCATAGCTCGGTTGTATGCACCAAGCGTTGGTATGTCAAGATTGTTTGTCATATTTTAGTGAACCAAAACTCATTTAAAGTGTCGCTTGATTATTTACTAGAGTCAACTTCGTATAGGTTTGCTTGAAAGTATTAGGATATGAGACATTACAAGTATTACGTGAATACTTGAAGAATGTGAAGAAGTAAGGAGCTACAACAACGACATCATCCTTCCACTCAAGGTTAATAATATTTGACTTGAACTGTTTCGTTCCCTCACGTATCTTTCAAGTTTTGCATATTGAAAACATAACTGCGAAGCTGTGAATATTATACTCTAGTTAGACATAGTATTAAGAAATTACAATACGAAGTATAACATCTATCTTTTGAACTTTGTATATAAGACATCGACATAATCGTATGAATGTTATTGTGATTATATATGGGTATGGGTGAATATTTCGTCCTAGGAAACAATATTTTACATTCGTTTAAAGGAAGTAAATTCATAAACTTGTTTTGTGAATCGAAAGGAAAATCACTAGGCTTATTGGTATTGTTATTCATTGTAAATCTTTTGAATTGCCAATATGTGTGTTCAGTATAACCGCTCATAACTTGTTTATGTATCTTGGTAAAACTATTTACAAGGCCTGACTTTTGTATTGGTATGACTTTTATTAGTGAAACCGATCTTAAGTAATCATCTAAGATGGTAACATCGATATCTTGAATTTAGTGTGACTAAATACTAGTCATTGGGTAACCAATACTAGTAAGAGGTGTGACCGATCAAAAGAGAGAGTGTAATTTATCCTTGTAAGTGGTTTATCAAGTTTTAGTAAGT
The DNA here is from genome assembly GCF_003573695.1 of Papaver somniferum. Classification (NCBI taxonomy): domain Eukaryota; kingdom Viridiplantae; phylum Streptophyta; class Magnoliopsida; order Ranunculales; family Papaveraceae; genus Papaver; species Papaver somniferum. The sequence goes on from NC_039363.1 coordinate 83,971,851, forward strand.
TGGTGTAACCGATCCTATAACTTGGTCAAATGATCACAAGTTTTACCATAAGTTTTACCGATCCTATAACTTGGAGGTAGAACCAAAACTTTATGTTGAGTAGAACCGTGAAACCCATTAATGGTGATTTGATAGGATAATCAATCACATAGTTCTTGGAAGTCAGATGAACCAATTCTAAACTTGTTTGGAAGTGTGGCAAATCAGTTCCAAGATTGTAAATATAAAAAAGGATTTACAAAGTAAAGATGTCGACATACTTTGGACATGTGCAATAACTCTTATCTTTTATTGTTCAAAGATATTCCCTAATAGCTAAAGGAGAATCCCGGATCGAAATAAATCTAGAATCTTTTAATTAAGGTTTTTAGTTTTATATGCTTTTAATTTCCAGCAATTAAAATGCATATCTTTAGAAAATAAAAATTGATAACGTGCATTTACTAATTGGAGATTTTCTACTGAGATTTCGGTCAATATTTGGACAAAATATTTCCAGGAATTATGAAAACCATTTTTGCCCTTATTGCATATCTTTGAGAATATTCGGTTTTAGAAATTCCTTGGTGTCCAAACTTCCTTGTCTATAAATACTGACGTTTGCATTTCAAGCAAACTAATCCTCAGAGCCAGCAAAACTACCTAGTTATGTTGTTACTGGTGGAGCCGTCTATTTGGGGAGGAAAGTACCCTAATTAGGCAAAATCTCTTACGACCGCTCATTTTAAAGACTTCTTTGGGATTGGGAAGATCTGCGAGTATCGTTGGTGGGAAACTAGATAATTGCAGTTTATTATTAGTTTTCGATCGATTTGGTTGACTAACAGTTGTAGAACTTTGATTGCACCTAGTTTGTTTTTGCTTGAGAATCTTCTCTTCTGATATAAGATTCACTCAAACTAGATCGAAGTGTCGACGGGGATCTTTAGACTGTTTGTAGATATAAAGGCATCTTGTGATAATCCATCGTTAATAGACTCCATTCTATGTGTGATTGATCACAAGAGATTCAAGTTGTTTGTGTGCCGGTGTTTATTGAAGATCAAAGAAGATTTGAAGACAAAGAAGATATTTGGGTTCATAATCTTTGGTGTGCACAAAACTTGTTTCGGCTGGAAAAGGGATCCAATTATAATCAGTTTATCTTAGTGATAGATTGGATTGATTAGTTGAGTAGATCGGCATCAATACGTTTCTTTGTGATTCAAAGTATTGATTGCATAATCTTAACAATTACTTTGGTATTTGTTGAAAACATAGATCTAAGGACCTGACAAAGGAGTTTATTGGGATAAACGGAATAGCCTTTTTGTCAAACTCATATCACTTGTTCGAAAAGAGTTGTTACCGAACGGATTTGTTGTTCCTTTACTATTTGGAATACGAACCAAAGTAATTGTTCCAAGTGTGTGACTTACTGCAAGTTGGAGGCATAGGAATACAGACGGAACTAGGTGAACTATAAGTTTAGTTGCTTGGTCTCAACTATACGAAATTGGTTTAGATTTTCTATAGCGGCTTAATCCTAAGAGTATCCAATTCTGGACAAGGTCCCGGGGTTTTTCTGCATTTGCGGTTTCCTCGTTAACAAAATCTTGTCGTGTCTTTTACTTTTCTATTTCCGCAATTATAATTGTTTTTATTATAATTAGAATTAAAATATACAAATGATAATTCCTATTTACTTGATAGCAATCCTATTGTGTTTGGTTAAGTCCGAACTTTTTATCAAGTAAACATACTTCATTGTTGTGTTGTCTCGATCTTGTATCCATAGTCTATCACACAAGTTATCTTGTTGTCGTATTGTCTCGATCTCGTATCCATAGAGGATCCCATGAAGTGTGAACCAATTAGTTGTATTATCTCGACTCAGTCTATAGAGAATCACTTTCAGAGAAAGGACTTATTGGTGGAAAAGTTTTTTGGGTACCCTCGTCTTTTCAATTGGTATCAAAGCAGGCAAACACGAAAATATCTAACAATCTTTGTTTGGTGCTATCCAACCTATAAGAAATTGAATATATGTCTGATTTAGTTAACGTTATGTAAGAGTATGAATACTCAAAAGTTGAAGATGTTATCACTTCGTTAACTCATGATCCAGGAGTTGCGAAAAGATTTTTGTCGTTCTCTGATGGAAAAGAAGATGATAATAAAGAGTTGGTAAAACTCCTAAAGCCTATAAAATCTCTGTCTACAAAAGTGCTGATATTAAAGACAGAGTCAAATCTTCTTAAGAATGAGATCAGAGATAAATACATTCAAATGAATCTTCTAGCCAAAGAGAATATGGATCTCAATGTCAAATTAGAAGCTCTTGGTAAATCTCTTACTTAAGATAAAGAGACACGTCCTATGACTCTGACTAATGATGTTGTGGTGATTTCTTCTGATTTTGAGGAAACTAAAAGTCCTTGCTCGACTTTTACAGACTGTGATAAAACCGGTTTAGTCATATCTGAAACAGATCAAGATGATGGTAGTTTTCCTAACTACATCAAGTTATAAGAGGATGAGAAACCATCTTCTACATCTACTAATGATCAGATGAAATCTTTTCCAAAGGAAACTTTGAACCGATTTCGTGAACGTGATCTTAAGAAGCACAACTTTCAGCCACTTGATAGGAAACTTATACTTCTTTAAAATACGGTGGTAAAGATATTGAAAGAAGTTTCTTGTCTTAAAAAACTGAAAGACCATTCCTTAGTAGAAAGAAAGAATATACCACTACCTTATAAGATCAACTCAAAAGAAGAAAGAGTTGATAATCGCTTCTGGAAAAAGGTTCCTCCTTACCTATATCGAAACAATTCGTGTTTTGATGAAGAACGATTGCAGATGAAAGGGAAAGAGAGAATCTCTGCCAAAGGAAACAATCAGGAATTTCCCATAATTGTTTCAGATAATCATGCTGATGTGCATCATAAGGAAATCCTTAGAATGAGAAAATCTTATGAAAATCTCATTAGAAGAATTAAGAGAGATTTATCTATCTATGAAAATTCTCATATCGGTACATCTTATCTACGTGATCATATCTCTTGAGCTAGAAAAGATCATTATCCTCGGAGAAAATATTTTGGGCAGAAATTCCCAAAGAGAAACATGAACTATGTTTCCGATACTCGTTGTAAGCTAGAAAAAACTTACTCCGATACAACTTAGTTGTATCGAAATTGTGCACCCTCATCCTCCTTCGTGCTCCTAATTATGGATGAGAAAAGCACAATAAAACGAGAGCACAATTCTTTTTGTGGTTGCTTATCAGAAAAATCTGTGACATTTTATGGATGACTGTGAATCCATATCTGTCTAAAAATTGTTCATGTTTATTATGATCTTCCAAAAAATATGTTTTATTTAGAATTTTTGAATTTAATAAACCTTCCAGCATGAGAAGTTCGTACAAAGGAAATAGAATATATTCTTGTAATATTTTCGGAATTCCCTGATATTTTCGGTCCGAGAGTTGTCTCTTCTTAAAAAGAGAAACTATCTCTTGCATGTATTTTGAAACCCTGATCAATCCTTATTTAAATAACCGAGCATGCCTCCAATAACTCGCAGTGTCACAAAGGCTAATAAGGAGGAAGCTCAAAAGGTTAAGGATTTTCAAGGAATCAATACAGAAAGGAAGAAGAAAAACATATCAAAAATCATGTCTGATTATGATTCTGATAGTTCAGCTGGATCACAAGATGAGTCATGTCTGTTGGCTTAGAATTTACAAGATCCAACCAAAACCAACTGGATTCGTTCTGATGGTATGATTGACTAAATCCAAGGTTTTGAAGAACTAAGAACCAACCTCATAATAACGGTTCGAAATCAAGATTGGCTCAAAGATAAGATTGAAGAAACAAAATATGATCTTGTTGATATGAAGGTTCAAGTTAAAAAACTTGAAAAACAGGAAGTGGTTGCAGACAAGTCTCTTGAGACATGCTTCAAAAGTTTGAACACTGAAGAAACCTCAGTGACAACAAGAGCACCACTAGAGATCAAGTTATATGTTGTAATACTTAATCAAAGAAAATAGACATCGGTTTTTGATTTCTTTCAATAATTGTATAAGGTCTATTTTGAATAAAACTATCTATTATTTAATGAATAACATTATTATTTTATAATTTTTCGTGTGATAGTTTTTTATTACATAGCATGTGCTTGAATGCTTTATATTATTGCTATGTATGTTTGTGGGATGTTTGATTTCGGTTTTCATAACCTTAATATTCGATCTCATATGGTGTGAACCCTTATGGTTTGGGTGAATTTTTGATTTAGCGGGATTGAGTTCTATCCCATGTTGGTGGGATTTATCAAAGGATCATGAGGGGATCTGATTGAAACAATATGTGAAAAATTCGCAATATGTTGAATCGTTTTGGTTTATCATAAAAGCATATATGTTTCGAGGTTTCAACTTTTGCATTACATTAGTTAAAGCCGGTTTTCAACCTTTCTCTGGTACAGGTTGGTTGTTGTTGTTATTTTTTTCTTGCGAGAGGATGACAACATGATGATAGTCCACCTCGGAAAGATATGAAGAAAAAGGAGAAGAGGATGCGGAACTTGAGGTAATGAATTTGTTAGTTAATAGTTTTCCTGTTTAAGAAAAGCCTGATTTTACTGCATATATTTATTGCTTTTTCTTAACAAAATTTCGGTACAATTGATGTTTTATTCCGTTATTTGTGTTTATCGATATGTGTGTGATTCAATTGTTTCCGGTTAAGAAAAACTATTGTTATCTTGATTTATTGTTTGGTATAAATTGTTCAGGCTTACAAAATTTCGGTGCAATTGCGGTACTTTAATGTCTATGTTGTTTCAGTTGCTTCCGGTTGAGGTAAATAATCATGCAAGTTGATTTATTTGGTTTGTATGAATTGTTTATGGATTAACAAAAGAAAAAGTCTTCGGAATGAATTGTTTAGTCCAATTCGATTCTGGATAAGAGAAACTAAGTTAATTCTGACCTAAGTTAGACTTACCAAAGTAGAGGTTTCGGTTATTCAAGTCTAATCGAATGCTTTAACAAGAAATGCTAGTTAACTAACCTAATACTTGTCTTATTTAAAAGTGAAAGGTCTAAGTTATTATTTGAATAATTAGAACCTGGTGAGAAAAAAGAGTTAATTCTGATCTTTATTTTGGTCTTATCGAACAAGCGATTCTATTTGTGCAATCGGTTTAGCAAAGGAACTAAGGTGCTTAATCGATTTTTGGTTTGCTAAACTATTAGGGAAAATTGCTTCGGGCAATTGTTTCCTTGGTGACATATCAAAACAAAATTACTTTGTAGTTTAAATTTTGATATTGGTTATCTGAAATGGTGTGTGGAACCCTCGTGCTTAACTCTTATAGGTTGAAAGTCTCTTTGTAAGATTTGTAAGATCCTTTCGGGTTGTCTTTTATTTGCTCGTACCTTTGTCATTTTGTGACAAAAAGGGGGAGAAATATATGGAGTAAACAGGTGATTTGATATTGATTTGGTATCACTAAGGGAAAGGACACTGGTGCTTAAACGTTATATCTAACGAAAGAGTAAAGCATAGACTAAGGGGGAGTAGCATATCATATTGATACTTGTGGCTATCTTAACTACAAAAGGAATAACAAAGACGTGCGAATTGAAAATCTACCTATCTTACCTTTAGGGGGAGTATTAGCTTTGTTATTATAATATCAACAGCGGCATTAAGGACTATATGTATACATGTTATTGTGTTGCTGAAACTTGGAATCAAGCATATGTGTAATGAATTCTTGTAATTTCTTTATCCATATGATGTAAGAGTTGTCACTAAAATTGACAAAGGGGGAGATTTTTAGAGCATAGCTCGGTTGAACCCACCAAGAGTTGGTATGTCAAGATTGGTTGTCATATTTTAGTGAACCAAAACTCATTTAAAGAGTCGCTTGATTATTTATTATAGTCAACTTCGCATAAGTTAGCTTGAACGTATTAGGATATGAGACATGACAAGCATTACGTGAAGACTTGAAAATGTGAAGAAGTAAGGAGCTACAACGACGACATCATCCTTCCACTTAAGGTTAGTAATATTTGACTTGAACTGTTTCATTCCCTAACGTATCTTTCAAGTCGTGCATATTGAAAACATAGCTGTGAAGCTGTGAATATTATATGTTAGAGCATTGCTCGGTCTAACTCGCATGCGTTGCTATCTCAAGCATGTTTGTCAATGTTAGTGATCAAAACTATAAGTCTTGATTTCTAGTCTACTATAGCTAAGTCTCGGACTAGGATAGAAAGTGTAGTTGAGCTCAAGGACTTCATGGAGATTCATCATACAAGAAGAAGAACTACTGAAGGAAAAGGTAGAACTTCTCGACGAAAAGGTATGTGAAGACTTGAACTTATCTGTCACTCAGAAGTCTATCTACTCTATCTCCTACTTCTTGAGACAAAAAGTCGTATGCTATATATAGACTTAGATTATACACATTTGGTATTTCGAGTCGAGTATACCTCGCCTATCTATATCTCGAAATATGTGTTGGTAAGCGTTTCGCTTCGACCATGTTTATCTTTACCTAGTGACGAAAGTCATAATATGTTTCAATCACTTTGAAAATTGCTTTGACGAGAAATGGTGTAACAAATATATAACGTCCTCTAAGAATGTTTAAATGGTTGGAATGAGAGTTTAGATTACATAACCAATGATGGACATAAGTATTATTGTGGAAACACATATGTGCATAAGTCCTATTCCTTGAACCAAAGTTTGCGAACTTTGTTGATCAAGAGAAACCGGAAGAATGGCTCGTTGCCAAGTCCGCGAATTGCCGAACTTCTCATCCCGAGAAATTCTGCTGGAGTTGACAAACTTGTTATGTGAGTACCAGTCCACGAACCCAGTCCGCGAACCGGCGGAAAGTCATTGCCGAGATTTTCTGCTGGAGTTTGTAAACTCTGCCCGGTTGCTTAAGTCCGCGAACCTAGTGTGCGAACTTAAGAAGGTTATATATCTGAAGATGATTTCTGAACTTAAAATTATAAAGACTAAGGAATGCAAATTGCAAACCGTGGCTATAAATTTCATGAACCGATTCAAGTGAATCAAATCATCTTTGCTTCAATTGTGTCTTGTGTAGTACATAAGATTTCATTGCAATTGAACAACTCTCTAACTAGTTCATTTGAGTCACTTGAACTAGTTATGGTGAAGAAGAATATGGTTGGTATGAAATGCTCATATGGCTAACCTTTTGGTTAACTATTGTTGAACCAACAATGTACACGTTTGGGAACGGTTAACAAACCTAGAAGCGTACATTTCATTTATGTATAACAAGCTAAGTTTTCGATCTAACGGTTGAGAAATATTAGCTTGAATCTAAATCAGGTTTTCATCTAACGGTGGATATTGTTTGCTTTGTGACAAGGCGAAACCCTGATTTGAAAGACTATACAAGGGGACATCTAACGACTCTACAAAACTAACCCACATCTGTGATACTAGTTTGCGTGCTAGAGTCGTTTCTCCTTTAACCTTTGGTTTTCTTCTTATAAAACCAGGTTAACGACTTAAAGACTTCGTTGGGATTGTGAAGCCAGGCCGATACTACTTTTATCGTAGTTGTGTGATCTGATCTTGCATCTTCTATCGTACGAGTACAATCAGATTGATTGGCTTGAAATTAATATCCCTGATAGGCAAGATATAAAAAGTAGTCACAAACATCTTCGTCTCATTGTTTGTGATTCCGCAACATCTTGTTTCGCTACCATACGATTAAGATTGTTGTGAGGTGATTGATTTATCTAGGCTGTTCTTCGGGAATATAAGACTGGATTATCAATTGGTTCCTGTTCACCTTGATTATTATCAAAAGACGGAACAAAAACTTTAGGGTTTATCTGTGGGAGACAAATTGATCCTTTGATAGACTTCTCTGTGTGAGACAGATTTGTTTATTGTTAAATCCTGCGATTTTTGGTCGTAGCAACTCTTAGTTGTGGGTAAGATCAGCTAAGGGAATCAAGTGCGCAGTATCCTGCTGGGATCAGAGGCGTAGGGATTACAACTGTACCTTGTATCAGTGGGAGACTGATTGGGTTTCAACTACAGTCCAGTCCGAAGTTAGCTTGGAGTAGGCTAGTGTCTGTAGCGGTGTAATACAGTGTGTGTTAGATCTGGACTAGGTCCCGAGGTTTTTCTGCATTTGCGGTTTTCTCGTTAACAAAATTTCTGGTGTCCGTGTTATTTCAGTTTCCGCATTATATCGTTTTATCTTTATAATTGAAATAATACATGTTGTGCATTAGATCATCAATTAGAGTAATCCAACCTTTGGTTGTTGATTGTCATTGATTGATCCTTGGATATTGGTTTTTGGTACCATCCAAGTTATTCCTTGTATTTGATTAGTACTCGCAGTTTCTGTTTGAGGAAATCAAATCAAGAGAGAGAGATATAAACTCGTTGATGTACTTTTAATTGATTGAGTCTTGTTGATTCTCTTAAAAGTATATTCGATTTTGTCCATACATATTGCTAAGTGAATATTAGGTGGTGTTGTTAGACCCCCGATTTTTCAATTGGTATCAGAGCAGGCAAACACATTCAAGACCTCAAAAGTCTGTGTTTGTAGCGATCTGACTCTATGGACAAAGGTGTTATCTCTATTAACGTACCGCCAGTCTTCGATGGCTCTAATTTCTTATGGTGGAAAATTTTTATGCGAGCTTTTTTTCAAGCGCGTGATTTTCAATCGTGGGTATATTTTGTTAATGGCTATGATGCTCCCGTTGTGGCAATTGGAGATGTAAACGTTCCCAAGAATATTGGTGAATATAATCCTGCCGAGATACTTGCTGCAAAGCAAAACTCCGACGGTTTGAATTTCATCATACATGCCATTACCCCAAATCTTCAGCATCATGTGTCAAATTGCACTAGGTCTAAAGATGCTTGGGATATCTTAGAAACCGTATTTGAAGGTAACTCCAGTGAAAAGGAAGATAGGCTTCAAAACCTTAATTCCGATTGGGAGAACCTTAGTATGGAAGATGAAGATACATTTGATGAGTTTAATCACAAAGCGTCTGAAATTGTTAATTCGTCTTTTGTACTGGGAAAGACTATTCCTAAAAAGGACATTGTGATGAAAATTCTCAGATCGCTGCCATCTAGATACGAGTCTAAGAAGCATGCCATCGTTGAGGGAAATAACCTTTATAATCTTTCCAGAAATACATTGGTTGGAAAGCTAAAGATCTTTGATCATGAGCATACATCCAAAATCGAAAAAGATGTTGCCTTTAAAGCACAAAAGAACACTAAGTTACTTGATAAAAGTAAAAGTGTTTATGTCTCTGAGGATGATCAGTATGAGGGTGATTTTTCGGATGAAGTTCTTGATAAATCTGTCTCATTGATCACAAGACAGTTTAGGGATCTTCTATTGAAGAGAAGTAAGTGGTTTTCAAGAGACAAACCTAGGTCGTCAGATAAACCTCACAATTGTGTCCCTCCTAAAAACAGGGATGCTGATGAGGCTGATGACGAGGATATGCCACAATGCTTTAAGCGTAAAGATAGATCTAAGGACCTGACAAAGGAGTTTAATGGGATAAATGGAAGAGCCTTTTGTCAAACTCATATCACTTCTTTGAAAAGAGTTGTCACCGAACATATTTTTTGTTCCTTTACTATTTGGAATATGAACCAAAGGAATTGTTCCAAGTGTGTAACTTATTGCAAGTTGGAGGCGCAGGAATACATACGGAACTAGGTGAACTATAGGTTTAGTTGCTTGGTCTCAACTATACGAAGTTGGTTTAGATTTTGTATAGCAGCTTAATCCTGAGAGTATCCAATTCTGGACAAGGTCCCGGGGTTTTTCTGCATTTGCGGTTTCCTCGTTAACAAAATCTTGTTGTGTCCTTTACTTTTCTATTTACGCAATTATAATTGTTTTTATTATAATTAGAAGTAAAATACACAAACGTTAATTCATATTTAATCGATAGAAATCCTATTGTGTTTGGTTAAGTCCGAACCTTTTATCAAGTAAACATACTTCGTTGTTGTATTATCTCGATCTTGTATCCATAGTCAATCACACAAATTATATTGTTGTCGTATTGTCTCGATATCGTATCCATAGACGATCACACGAAGTGTGAACCGATTAGTTGCATTATCTCGACTCAGTTCATAGACAATCACTTTCGGAGAAAGGACTTATAGGTGGAAAAGTTTTAAATTGAGGTATATTTGGGTACCCTCGTCTTTTCACCATGACTGTTGACGACAAGGAGTTGGGACGATAAAGAATTTTTTAGAGGCCTTAATGTCTAGGAAACTTCTTATGAGAATTCTTCTTGTGTTTTATGAAGGATAACTAGGGTTTGGAATAGCCATTATTGTGAGTACACATAGATATTGCCAACGATTTTTATCTTGCAATGTTTTTAGATTTATTTATTTAAATTCTAAAGTTTATTTGGAAGATGATTTTGCAGTATTAATCTTTATGGTTTTATATATTTCAACTTGTTATCGGATATGTGTGTTTGCGTCCGTGAACTATGATTGTCCCATAATTGCTCAAAAGTTAAGTCTATCATATATCTTTATGAAAATATTGATAAAAAATATAATGAACTTTTGACAACAAAAGTTAAGCATATTGTGAAAATATTGATGGAAGATAGGATGAACTTTTGTCTACAAAGATTAAGTCTATTACATGTGTCTATACAAATATTGATGAAAAACAGAATGAAACTTTGAATATTCCGCAATATTGGTCTTTACCTGATCCACATCTTTGTGCAAGTACTGTGCGGCTATGTAAGTTCTCTTATGTGAGCATTTTTGATTAAATTAATCATGGGTTCTCTTGTGGTTAATTTAATTGAGTATTTTGGACAGAAATTCATGTTTCATGTGATTTGTTATTGTCCAAAGAAATCCTTCTTTTCTTGTGAAAGTAAGGTCGCTCTTGTTGTTCTTTCAGGAATGAAATTTTATGGGGGAGAGTTCTTAATTGAACTTGTGCTTAATTGCAAAATCTTTGTTGGGAGTGCGGTTGCGGAATATTGTAGGAGTTTTCTTGTATCTTTATAAACTCCTTGATGAATACACTAGTTTCGGCTATGTGAAATCATCGAAACAAAGTTGATATGTTCTCTTTTGGTCATGAAGTATTTTTACAAATTTCATTAGGATCCCATTAATTTTCGTACCTTCGCCAATTCCCCCCCCCCCCCCCCCCCCCCCCCCCCCCACACACAACCAATTTATATTGACAAAAAGGGGGTGAATTAATGTATAGTTCACACAACAAATACATATGGTTTACGGATCATTATGTAAGGGGGACTGGTTTTCATGTGAGATGAAGTATTGACTAAGAGGGAGTGTATATAACGATAGTATTGTTGTCAAAGTTGTGATACAATTGGACTTTGATATTGTGTCATAATACTATGACACTGTATAACAATGACCGAAAGCTACTGTTTTCTCATTGTTATAGCTACGGATCTTCAACAACTACGATGCTGAGCTGAACACGTTCAGAATCACTAGAGTACTTGGAAGTGACGAAGATTTCGAGTAATGTTGAATAACCAAGGAAATCAAGCATTTGGAGTGAGAGCTACAAAGTTTATTTATTTTATATTTCATATGTATTGATAGTTTTGTCACTAAAATTAACAAAGGGGGAGATTGTTAGAGCACTGCTCGGTCGAACTCGCAAGCGTTGATATCTCAAGCTTGTTTGTCAACTTTGGTTTCCAAAACTATAAGTCTTGATTTATAGTATACTTATAGCTAAGTCTCGGATTAGAATAAAAAGTGTAGTTGAGCATTAGACTTCACGATGTTCATCGATTGAAGACGAAGAACTACTAAGGGAAGCTTGTGGAACTTCATCAACAAAAGGTATGTGGAGACTTGAACTCATCTATCACTTAAAAGTCTATCTACTCTATATCCTACTTGATACGAAAGTGGTATAGCTATACAGACTTCAATTATACACATTTGATATTTCGAGATGAGTTTAACTCGCTTACACATTTCTCGAAATATGTGTTGGTAAGCTTTTGCTTTAAGAAAGTTCATCTTATATTCTTGACGAAAGTCAAAAGATGATCATGTGAAAATCGCCTGGTAACATCTTACATGATTTGTGTGAGATAGTCATTTGATGTTGACTCGGAATGTTTCATATTGATCATTCGATCACTTGAAAATTGCTTTGAAGCTAATAGTTTGTGTGAGACAGCTATAGTCGTCTTCCGAGAATGTTTCAGCGGTTGAAATGAAAGTTTAGAACAATTGGATATAAGAACAGTATGCGTACTTTCATATGTGTAATCCAAGTCCGGGAACCATGGTATGCATACTGATTGTCTTAGTAGAGGTCCGAGAACTAAGTACGCATACCGGTACGCGTACTGGCGTGAGGTGCATGTTCCGGAACTTTACCGAGTTTGGTCGTATGCGTACGCGTTCGCATATAGGGGAACCCAAGCGTAGTCCGGTCACTAAGGTATGCGTACATGTTTGCATACTTGAGTGGGTTATGTTCTAAAATCGGTTTGTTCATAAACTAATACATTTATATTATAAGGAATGCAATCTTTTGCAAACCGTGGATATAATGTTCATGACTTGATTCGAGTGAACCAAAATCGATTTTGCTTCAATTGTGTCTTGTATACTTCTATGAGAATATAAACAATTGAAGAACTCTTGAACTAGTTTCATTTGAGTCATTTGAACTAGTTATGGTTAATATGAATAAGGTTGATATGAAAGTGTTCATATGGCTAACTTCGGTAAACTATTGTTGAGCCAACAAAGGTGTACACATTTAGGTACAATTACTCATATCTAAATGAAATCACTTTTCATTTGTGTGTAACAAGCTAAGTTCGATCTAACAGTTGAAAGATATTAGCTTTAGTGTAATTAGGTTTTCATCTAACAGTGAATATTGAATGTTTTGTTACCAAGGTAACATTGATTGCAAACCATAATTTGAAGACTATATAAGGGAGAACTCTAGAAACTGGGAAACCTAATCCCCACACCTCCTGTGTGATACTAGTTGCGACTAGAGTCGATTCTCCTTTAACCATAGGTTTTTCCCAAACCCTGTAGGTTAACGACTTGAAGAATTCATTGGGATTGTGAATCCAGACCCAACTATTTTCTCTGTAGTTGTGTGTTTTGATCTTGTTGTTTTCTATCGTGATTGAGTACTATCTTCTCTTAGATTTTCTCGAGATTTAATCTCCGATAGGCAAGATAAAAAAGTAGTCACAAACATCTTCGTCTCATCGTTTATGATTCCACAATATCTTGTTTCGCTACCATACGATTAAGATTATTGTGAGGTGATTGATATTTCTAGGTTGTTCTTAGGGAATATAATTCTGGTATATCAATTGGTTCATGTCCACCTTGATTTATCAAAAGACGAAACAAAACTCATAGGTGTATCTGTGGAAGAAAGATTTATCTATTCAATAGACTTTTCTGTGTGAGACAGATTGGTTTATCAAGTCTTCGACTTTGGTTCGTACCAACTCTTAGTTATGGGTGAGATCAGCTAAGGGAATCAAGTGCGTAGAGTCCTACTGGGATTCAGAGACGTAAGGAGCGCAACTGTACCTTGATCAGTGTGATATTGGTTAGGGCTCAACTACACTCCAGTCCGAAGTTAATTTGGAGTAGGCTATTGTCTGTAGCGGCTTACTAGAGTGTGGTATTCAAATCTGGACTAGGTCCCGGGATTTTTCTGCATTTGCGGTTTCCTCGTTAACAAAACTTCTTGTGTCTGTGTTATTTTTTTTCCGCATTTTATTTGTTTATATAATTGAAACATCACAGATTGTGCGTAAGTTCGATCAATTGTGAATCCAAACTTTGGTTGTTGATTAAATTGATTGACACTTGGATATTGGTTTTTGATACCGTCCAAGTTATTTATTATATTCAATCGGGCTCGCAAATTCCTATTTGTTTTATTGCAGATTGGATTGAGAATTTGAGGTATAACTGTTGATATACTTTTCTTAAGATTGAGTCTTACTGTCTAGTTGATTCTGTTGAAAGTATATTGGAGTTAGTCCATACAGATTGGTAAGCGAAATACTGGGTGTGGTTGTCAGGCCCCCGCTTTTTCACTTTTCATAGCAAAGATTAAGTCTATAATATCATTATGCAAATATTGGTGAAAAATAGAATGAATCTTTGAATATTCCGCAGTATTGATCTTTCCCTGAACCACTTCTATGTGAAAGTACTGTACGGCTCCGTAAGTTTTCTTATGTTGAGCATTTCCGATTAAATTAATCATTGAGGTTTTTGGATACAAATTCATGTTTAATGTAATTTGTTAATGTCCAAAGAAATCCTTCTTTTCTTGCAAAAGTAAGGTTCATCTTGTTGTTCTTTCGGGAATGACATTTTATGGGGGAGAGTTCTTGAAAAGGCGGGGGTCTAACAACCACACCCAATATTTCGATTAATAATCTGTATGGACTAATTCCAATATACTTTTAAGAGAATCAACTAGACAGTCAGACTCAATCTTAATAAAAGTATATCAAAGATTTATACCTGATTTTCTCGATTCAATACTTACTAAAGCATATAGAAATCTGCGAGTCTAATTGAATACAAGAGAAATCACTTGAACGGTACCAAAGACCAATGTTCAACAACCAAAGGTTGGATTTCCCAATTGATCGATTCAACGCACAACCTTTGATATTTCAATTATATAACAAAATATAATGCGGAAAAGAAATAACACAGAAACCAGAAGTTTTGTTAACGAGGAAATTGCAAATGCAGAAAACCCCGAGACCTAGTCCAGATTGAACACACACTGCATTAAGCCGCTACAGACACTAGCCTAGTACAACTAACTTCGGTCTGGACTGTAGTTGAATCCCAATCAATCTCACACTGATCCAAGGTACAATTGCGCTCCTTACATCTCTGATCCCAGCAGGATATTACGCACTTGATTCCCTTAGTTGATCTCACCCACAACTAAGAGTTGCTATGACCCAAAGTCGAGGACTTTAATAAACAAATCTGTATCACACAGAAAAGTATACGGTAATAGATAAATCTGTCTCCCACAGAAATACCTACAAGTTTTTGTTCCGTCTTTTAATAAATCAAGGTGAACATGAACCAATTGATAACCCGGACTTATAACCCCGAAGAACAGCCTAGAATTATCAATCACCTCACAATAATCTTAATCGACTGGCGAAAGAAGATATTGCGGAATCACAAACGATGAGACGAATATGGTTGTGACTTCTTTTATATCTTTCCTATCGGAAAAATCAATCTCAAGCCAATCTTACGATTGTACTTAGTACGATAGAAACAACAAGATTAGATCATACAACTACAATAAAAGTAGTATCGTTCTGGCTTCACAATCCCAATGAAGTCTTCAAGTCGTTAACCTACAGGGTCTCGATAGAAACCTAAGGTTAAAGGAGAACTGACTCTAGATAATACAACTAGTATCACACATGAGTTGTGGGGATTAGGTTTCCCAGTTGGTAGAGTTCTCCTTTATATAGTCTTTCAAATCAAGGTTTGCAATCAATGTTAGCTTAGTAACAAAGCATTCAATATTCACTATTAGATGAAAACCTGATTAGATTCAAGCTAATATCTTTCAACCATTAGATGGAAACTTAGCTTGTTACACACAAATGAAATGCACATTTATTTAGGTTTGTGTAACCGTACCCAAACATGTACACTTAGTTGGTTCAACAGTAGTTAACCAAATGGTTAGCCATAAGAGCACTTTCATATCAATCATATTCTTCTTTACCATAACTAGTTCAAATGACTCAAATGAACTAGTTAGAGAGTTGTTCAATTGCTTAGATCTTATAGAAGTATACAAGACACAATTGAAGCAAAAAAGATTTGATTCACTCGAATCGATTCATGAACTTTATAGCCACGGTTTGCAAACTTGCATTCCTTAGTTTATATAAGTTTAAGTTCATGAATAATCGTATTTAGAAAATAACTAACTTAAGTACGCATACTGGTACGCGGACTTAAGTACCCGGAATATGTTTGTTTTCAGTTCACAAACTCCAGCAGAAATTCGCGGGATGTGAACTTCCGACAGTACGCAGACTATAGTTCCGGTTTTCCTGAGCATCAAAGTACGCATACTTTGGTTCAAGGAATAAGGACTTATACACATATGAGTTACCACACAAGTTTTATATCCAACCATGATTATATAATCTAAACTCTTATTTCAGTCATTGAAACATTCTTAGAGGACGTTATATAGTTGTTGTTCACACACTATTTTTCGTCAAAGCAATTTTCAAGTAATTGAAACTTAATATGACTTTCGTCACTAGTAAAGATGAACTTGGCCAAAGAGAAAGCTTAACAACACATATTTCGAGAAATAGATAAGCGAGATAAACTCGGCTCGAAATATCAAATGTGTATAATCAAAGTTTATATAGCAAAACGACTTTTGTCTCAAGACAGGAGATAGAGTAGATATATTTTTGAGTGATAGATAAGTTCAAGTCTCCACATACCTTTTAGTCGATGAAGTTCCTTCAGTTCCTTGAGTAGTTTTTCGTCTTTGTATAATGATCGCCATGGAGTCTTGAGCTCAACTACACTTTCTATCCTAGTCCGAGACTTAGCTATAAGTAGACTATAAATAAAGACTTATAGTTTTGATCACTAGCAATGGCAAACATGCTTGAGATAGAAACGCATGCGAGTTCGACCGAGCAGTGCTCTAACAGTTCTTATTTGAACTTGTCCGTAATTGCCAAATCTTCGTGGGGAGTACGGCTGTGGAATATTGTAGGAGTTTTCTTGTATCTTTATAAATCCTTGATGAATACGTATGAACTATGTGAAATCATCGAAACAAAGTTGATATGTTATCTTTTATTCATGAAGTATCTCTATGAGAATTTCATTATGATCCCACTAGTTTTCGCACCTTTGCCAATTTATATTGACAAAAAG
This sequence comes from Papaver somniferum, assembly GCF_003573695.1. Taxonomy (NCBI): domain Eukaryota; kingdom Viridiplantae; phylum Streptophyta; class Magnoliopsida; order Ranunculales; family Papaveraceae; genus Papaver; species Papaver somniferum. The sequence goes on from NC_039363.1 coordinate 83,988,917, forward strand.
GGGGGAAATTATTGTATAGTTCACGCTACAAATACATATGGTTTACAGATCATTATGTAAGGAGGAGTGGTTTTCATTGTGGGATGAAGTATTGACTAAGGGGGAGTGATACATATCACCGTAATATTATTGTCAAAGTTGTGATACAATTGAACTTTGATGTTGTGTAATAATACTATGACATTGTATAACAATAATCGAGAACAATTGTTTTCTTATTGTTATGGCTACGGATCTTCAACAACTATGATGCCGAGTTGAACACGTTCAGAATCACTAGAGTACTTGGAAGTGATGAAGATTACGAGTAATGTTGAAGAACCAAGGAAATCAAGCATTTGGATGAGAAGCTACAAAGTTTATTTATTTTGTAATCCATATTATTGATAGTTTTGTCACTAAAATTGACAAAGGGGGAGATTTTCAAAGCACTGCTCGGTCGAACTCGCAAGCGTTGTTATCTCAAGCTTGTTTGTCAAGTTTAGTTGTCAAGTATAGCTCATCTCTGAATCATCAGTTTTCGCACACAAGGCGCTTGTGGAAAGGGCTGAATGAACTTTCACTCCACCGCCACACCCATTAGATGTGATTATTTATAGATTAATTCAGACCGTTAGATGCAAACGACCACTAACGACGTTAATTAATTACAAAATATTTATTTATTTTTATTATTTTGTTAACTGTCAATGCGGTCAATAACGGTCATGTGACCCAAACTCTAATTAAAATTTTGGCATGACCCAAACGCAACTCTGGTCACTTTTATGTGACCCAAAGTCAAAATATCCCTATTTTCTATATAATTGAAATATCACAAATTGTGCATAATTTAATCAATTGGTGAATCCAACCTTTGGTTGTTGATTGAAATTGATTGACGCTTGGATATTGGTCATTAGTATCATCCAAGTTATTTCTCATATTGATCCGTCTCACAGATTTTTATCTGTTCGATTGCAGATTGATTTGAGAAATTGAGATATAACTCTTGGATATATTTCCCTTGGTTGAGTTTGACTGTCTAGTTGATTCTCTTGAAATTTTATTGGAATTAGTTCATACAGATTGCCGAAACGAAATATTGGGTATGGTTGTTCGATCCTACTTTTTCAAACAACTCATCACTTATCTTATTAATTTCTTTTCGGTCAACATCAAACAAGGAACAGAATGACGGGGAGGTTTAAACAGGGTTAAAGTCGTAAAGAGTAGGGCTTAGTTCTTTTGAAAATACATCATTTATATGACCAAAATACCCATTTATTTCTTCCACCCAATGAAAATACATTTGAGTGTATGAGGTCTGAATGTGTCTCATACAAACAACGACTCAAACACACGTGTGTCAGATGCCTTTAAAAAACTCGAATTTTTCCTTTATTAATATGGATCCATGTCCTATAGAAAAAAATTCTCGAACAATAACGATATTTTCCCCTTATACTTGGTTTAATCAAACAGTCTCATCGATGTATTATATAATTGTAATTAAATATAAATGATGCTTCTCGTCGTAATCTTACTACTTTTCTCAAGTTCCCCCAAACAGATTCATTGATGTCCCAACACAATTGCAACCAAGAATAATTAAAATGGGATTTTCAAAGTTATGCGACCTTTTTTTTTTTGTCGACCCCCACTGTTACAACAATCATCTAGTTTTGGAAGTGTTTATTTTCGGTGTTTAGGAGTGTTTCTTTTGCCATGAAAAGTGTTTAATAGGTGATCCTTCAAATTCGTTGCTTGATCTTTCACTTCAACAAAAGGGTCAGACAAGTTGATTCATCGGGAGCATATTCAATCTTCTTTCTTTTTTTGTTGGTTGAGTTATTTTGATGAGTATATGTCATATGATTATATGTGACTTTATTTTAATGAATTCAAAGTATTTTTATTTAGGATTCTTAGCTAGAAACTCTAGTATGTATACCGATCAAAAAAAAACAACAACAACAACTCTGGTATGAATAAGTTTCTAAATTCTTCATGTACAAGAAGAATGAGATGAGAAAGGGACAATGACTATGTAAATGAATATCTTTTGTCCATTCCTATTTATATTAAAATATCATTCCATTGGTCTTGCTTTGTATAAAATCAAAGAAATAACACAGGGTATTAAGATCAATAAATATATCCATTAATAATTGGGAAGAAAAGTAAATATTCGGCAATTGAGTTAGATATGTTAGCTTGTTCATAGTAACGGTGAAATAATTAATCAACAAGGATGTAACAATATTGTAGTTTTTCGTCTAGAATGTATGAACAACTTCAAAATCAATCCCCATTGGAGAAATCGGTCGACTAATTGTTTATTTTTAATATTTCTGAATATTTTATTTTTGCAGGGGTGCTTAGTTGTCGTATACCACTGATATTTTCCAGTGTAAAAGAAATATAACAATACGGAGTGTCTACCGAGTGATGGAGTCTTGCTCACTCGGTGTAGTTTATGTTTCCTGGTAATACTTCATCCAACTAACCAAAATCCATCACCCTATAAACACTCAATTTCAACCTCATTTTAACTCACATCTGTTATAAATCTCTCACTAATCTAAAACAATATTCACATTTTCACTTTCATCTTATGTACGACTCACTATTTTCTAATTTTCTATAATGTGCCAGTGCGGCCTCGTAAATTTACATTAGCTGAAGATGAACGAATTTGCAGAACTAAGTGGAATATTTACCACTTGGCCAGTTATGCTTGCTACTTTTCCATACTAAAAGTATGGCATGCTCGGGTTATCCCTAAAAGGTCTATCATAGCACAACAAAATTAATTTTCCATCAGGTAGTTTAAAGAAACATTCAATTATTCCAGTTTCTTTCGCTCTTCTGCAAGGTATGTCGAAAAACTTCAGAATATACAAATTATAGGTAGAGTTCCACATCTTACCTTTTAGTCCGACTTCACATTCATGTGTGAAATGTATTATCATTTTTCTTTAAAAACAAATCACTATTAGGGGCAGCTCCCTCGTATAAAATCTTATTTCTTAAAAGCCATATTTCAACCATAGTCTTGAAAGCAACAATCTTCCAAAGTTCTTGAATAATATGACTTTTATCCTTACTAGAAGATACTACATCATCAAATATAGTGGGCTTAAGGAAAGAAAAAGTACATGCCGACCAGCTATATAATAATTGGTTATAAATTCACAATACCAAATCAAATGATCTGTAGTATCTTGGTCCTTGTGACAATTATAACATTTAGAAGCAAAACGGAAGCCCCTAATAAACTTCCAAACATTAGCAGCAATGGAAGAATGGAAACATGCACTCTAAATCTTCATGTACCAACCCAAAATCGACTTAGTCATTTCTGACCTAATCCACAATTTTTTCTACAGGTTAAAAAAACCATTTTGATTCCCACACCAGATCATTTTGTCCCCACCAAAATGTAATATGTGCAATTCTAACACATCAATGAAATTTACAAGTTCTTCGCATTATTGATTCACAATCAAACTACTGACCTTTATTTGTAGATGCGATTAAAAATATGGAAACCCCAAGAAAAGTTTTTTTGGTTGGAGTATCATGAACCCACACATCATTCTAAACAAAAATATTTTTCTTCGTTACCTACAGTCGACCTAATATGTTCATTCAAGTCATTTATGACTCATTTTAGACCATGCCAAACACAAGATTGTTTGTAGTAATTGATCTGTTTGGATCTTGTCTTTATACTTGGATAAGAAAAATTGATCCTATTCAACTCCAGAAGTTTGAATCTCGCACAAAAGCTTCATTAGAAGAGCTTTCCTCAAATCTTCTGATTCTTAAACCACCCTCTTTTATAGGTGGATAAACTTCATCCCAAGCAATATTCACATATTTCCTTATATCCGTTTTTCCAGACTACAAAAAATTCCTTACAATTTTCTCACATCCTACAGTAACTCTTTTAGGCCATTTGTTAGTGGACATATTTGTAGATGGAAATGACTAAATACAACCCAAAGTTTAATCAGATATAACCCACACCTAAAAACCTAATTATTTGAAGACCTAATTGTACGTGGGTAGATAAAAACAAATGTATTCTATCATCTTCTTCCTTATTTAGCGGAACAAAAAGTTTACAGGAAAAGAAACCCAATATTAATAATCTAATACTTGATTTTTGAGGTTTCACAGACTTTAATTGATTTAATCCACAAAGAAATAAACCCCAAATTATCAGTTTTTAATATGATGTAACTAATCATTCATAATTTATCATATTGATTATGAAGACCTCCATCAATAGGATCAACGGATCATAGTCAATCATTATGCTCAACTCACATCAATTTATATATGGTAAACCGTTTCACTAGGTTCCATTCCTAGCATGATTTTGATCTCAATTACCATTGTCGTTCGTAGTTGGGATTCGTGATGTACGTTTCTTATGGAGAATTTATTTTCTGTGATTTAATGGCACGTTATTTTTTTTAAAGGCACAGTAAAGTTTATACCTGAAAACAGAGTTTTTGTTTGTAACAGTAATAGTGGGAATTAAATACCTACGTAGGTTGGGGTTTATAATTTTATTGTTTTTAAAGGGGGTTGTAAATAATCAAAACGTGGGTTGCATTTAGTTACTGCCTTATAGATATGGATACTACTTAGAACAAGTCTCGGTTTTTATTTTATTTCCATTGAGGTACAGTCCTTTTAAACAACTGTCGTTTATATTCTCTGCTATGAGATAATTACCATATTATGAGCCAAATCTCTATAAGGAACTCGCCAAAATAACCCTGTAACTCGGGAAAAAGGTTCCTCCTCGCAAAGAAGTGCACAATAGCCAAGACTGAGGCTTTCCCTTATGGACCTTTAAAATTCAACATTCAATATTGAAACCGTTACAAAAGCGCGACTAAAGGCGTGATTCAACATAAGGTTCAAGCATTTACTTGAACACAATCTTGAATCAACACAAAAGTGACCAATGGTTCGGTGCTGGAAAACTTTTTCACAATGCCAAATGGTTTGGCGGTTTTAGTCTTAGTCACCAGATTTTATGTAGAAAACTAACAGTTATATTTAAAATGTCAAACCATTTGGCGCTTAGTACCAAGCTATTGGGCGCTTTAAATATCAGTCATCAGATTCTTTTTAAATTTAAAAATCTAACTCCAATGTTGGGGCGCCAAATGGTAGATCGTTCAACGTTTTTTCATTTGACGCTTTCCTGAAGAATCTTGAATCACCATAGATCCTGGATGTGATTAATATGGTGAGGCAGTTCTTTCATTCTGGTTTCATTCTTAAAGAACTAAACAACACCAATATATCTCTTATCCCAAAGACAAAGAACAAACAATTTCCTTCTGACTTAAGGCCAATTGCTCTTTGTAATACTTCTTACAAGATCATCTCAAAGATTCTCTCTACAAGGTTGAAGAAAGTAACGAACAAAATCATATCTCCTCTACAAGCTGCTTATGTACCAGGACGACAGATCTCTGACAACATTCAACTAGCTCAAGAAATAATTCATACAATGAAGAATAAAAAGGAAAAGCAAAAATTTCTTGCTCTAAAGCTTGATATGTCAAAGGCTTTTGACAGAATTGAATGGTATTTTCTCATGGATGTTATGGAAAAAATGGGTTTTTGCAGTGAATGGTGTAATCTGATCATGCAAGCATCAGTACTACATCTATATCTATCCTTCTTAATGGTGCTCCTTGTGCTTCTTACAAACCATCAAGGGGTATCAGGCAGGGTGATCCTCTATCACCTTATTTGTTCATTATTGCTATGGAGGCTTTCTCAAGATAATTGCTTATGGTTGAGCATGACAAGAAGATTGAGGGAATAAAAATTGTTCCAGGAGCTCCTTCTATCTCCCGTTTATTCTTTGCATATGATTGTTTGCTATTTGCAAATGTTGATCTTTACAATGTTAACAATTTGCTGGAAATTATTAATGAGTTTGGAGCAGCATCTGGGCGAGTGGTAAATTTCACTAAAAGTGTGTTCTTCAGTGCTAATGTTCCATCAAGATTCTGTAGAATATTGTCTAGAAGATTAAAAGTTTCCCATATGAATCCAGAAGAGAATTACTTAGGAATGCCACTGCTATTTGTAAAAAGCAAGAAGAAATGTTTCACACATCTTCTAGACAAAGTTAAAAACAGATTATCCATTTACAGGGGTAAAACTATGACACGGTAAATCTTTAATGATTAACATTGTTACCAACACCATTCCTTCCTACACTATGAGCTGCTTTCAGATTCCAAAAGAAACTTTAAAAGAAATAAATGCTTCACAAAGAGATTTCTAGTGGGGATTTGATGAGAAAAGAGGTACATATGTCGCTTCTTGGAAAGATCTAAGTTTGCACAAGGATATTGGTGGACAAGAGTTTAGAGACTTAAATATTCTCAACAATGCTCTTCCGATAAGAGCTGCATGGAGAATCTGCACCAATTCTGATGATGTATGGGTAAAGTGCATGTCTTCTAAATATTTCCCATGTACAATTTTGCTTCATGCCACAATCAAGAAAGATTGCTCATGGGCATGGAAAGGAATTCAGAAGAATATGGATTTCATAAAAAAAAAACAGTTACTGGCGCGTTGGTAATGGTTCTCAAATAAAGATATGGTTGGATGTATGGGTTGTAGGCATGGAAAAACCTCCAGTACCAAGAGAAGAAGCTTTAAATAATGAAGAGTTTGTCTGGGTAAAGGAGCTAATTCATCAAGATGGCAACAGATGGAATTCTGAGCTGATATATTACCTCTTTGACTCTAACACAGCTGATCTCATTCTTAAGATGAGACTTTCAAATAACTCACCAGATAAGTTAACATGGAAGATTACAAGGAATGGTAATTTCACTCTTAAATCTGCTTATAAGAGATTGTTTGAAGACAGTTTAAGAGCCAGACAATTTTCAGTGTTCATTCAGGGAACAAGCATAAGATGGAAACAGTTCTGGAAGATTAATACTTGGCCAAGAGTAAAATATTTCTTCTGTAAATGTCTGTCAAATATCCTTCCTACTAGAGTTCGTTTATCAAATCAGTGTGGGTACATAAATAAAATGTGTCCATTGTGCAATCAACATGAAGAAAGTACAATGCGCATTTTGTTTCTTTGTCCTTTCTCAAGGGCAGTTCGGAAGGAAATTTCAGGAGGAAGTCAAGTCTTAATGGAAGAGTTTATTGAAATTGGTACAATCTTCGAAAACTGGATGATACAGAATGTGCATAATCAAGGTCAGGATAACTGGCTTAATCTAACAATGATAGTGTCTTGGAGTATATGGAATGAACGATGCAAAGTGGTTTTTCAGAATAAGAAAGCTAATCCTAATGTTGTTGCAAGAAAAGCTGTCAGTTATGCTAATTATTTAGCTTCCACTACTGACAAGCCTGGTAGTTCTGACATTGCTCCATCTGTAACTCAACATTCACCAGTTATGTGGAAACTGTATGAAAACCCCTATATAACTATTAGTTACGATGCCTCTTTTGATAAAAATACTGGTCTAACAGGTGTTGGTTTGATTCTGCGTAATTCTGCAGGAAACTGGCAGGGATGTTTTGCAAAGTCATATGCAGGAGTAGCTGACTCAGAAAGGGCAGAATGTCTAGCCATATACGATGCAGTGGTGTGGTGTAAAGAACTACAAATTTCTCATGCTCTGTTTGAAACTGACTTGCAAAGCATAAAAGGATTCATCAACAGCTCTACACTAGCTATTGCATGGGAAAATGAGGATTTTCTGCATGATGCAATACACGTTATGGAAGTATTTCCAAACTGGAAATGTCGTTTTATTCCTAGGAAATGTAATAAACCTGCAGATGAACTTGCTAAGTTCAGCAGGAAGTATAATGTTTCACAGGTTTGGTTAGATAAGCCACCTAGTGTTATTGAACATCTCCTACTGTTAGACAATATTCAACTTTCTGATCAATAAAATTTTTTGTGTTTGCATAAAAAAAAAAATAGTGAAGCAGCACCATGTTGATTAGTGAAGCTCCGTAGAACTAAGCGTGAGCGGCTAGTTTGCTAAAAACACACACGTCTCCTCGAAGGCGCTGGAGATAGGGTGGACTGTGAAGGGGAACAATAGAGAAGAGCGATTCCTAACCTGCACAAGGAGATGAGGGAAAGGAAGCACAAGATTTTTTGGCAACAGCCAACAAACGGATTTTTTTTTTTTTTATCAGAAGCCAACAGACAGATTCTTTGCCCGTTTGTGAAGGAAAACCCTGTGTAATTATTCAGTGCGGGAAGGTCAAGTTAGTATCTTAAACCCATGTCGTTTTTGTCGTAACAAGAGTCTCGTAACGACAAAATTAATTAATTAATTAAGTTGTTCATCAACTATTAGTGCGCTGTGGTGCACAATGCGCCTCCCTCTAATATCCTTCCACGTAGAAAATCAATGACGTGTAAGCATCTAAACAAAATGGGTTCCACTACGCACCCGCTTACGTTACCATAAAGCTCAGTAGTTTAATCATATCATTAACCTGACACAAATCTCAAGGGAGAGAATAGAACACAAAATAGAAACCAAAGTCAGAGAAAGATTTAAGAAAAGAAAAGAGAATCAAGCTAAATATAGTGGGAGTGAGTTAGTGAGTGAGAGAGACAAAGAGATCGAAAATGCGGACTAGTTTCTGAGCTGAATTTGATCTCACCATTCACAAGGTAAATAAAAGTTTCTTTCTGATCAAAACCCTAGTTGTTTTTCTATTCGGAAACTTGTTTTGAATCTCGTTTTTCATTTTCAAATTGATTTCCTGAATGCATTTGATTCACTGAGAGAAAATGCATGTTTATTTATTGATAAGTAGCCTTTTGGGTCTGTGATATCGTTTTGGAAATTTGGAATTCCGCTAGTATTGGTTTAATTTCGTATTTGTTGCTGTTGTTATGTTGCAGTGGAGGTAAATCTAGAAACTTGTAGGGTTTCCTAGAGGGTGGAAATGTTAGGTCGTTCATCATTCTCCAGATCCGGAAGTTTCCGGCCGGAAAATCTAGGTCAAAATGCCCTTGCCATGATTGGAAACCTATGTTTTACATTGTTTGTACTTGGAGTGGTAATCTTCACTATCATAGCAGCTACATACCAACCGGAAGATCCTCTTTTTCATCCATCAACTAAAATTTTAAATTTCCTTGTATCTGATTCCAATGCCACTTTTGTGTCTGATAACACTGTTGCTAAGACGGGTGAAGATTTGGTGCCTTTTAATCAGACTGACTTAACTGGGGTCTTAAATGTTACCGATGTTTCTGTAACTGCTCCTGGGAAAGAAGATACTGTTGAATGTGAAGGTGATATCAATACACCAATTGATTGCAAGGACCCAGACATTTTTCATCTAATGATGACTTATGCCATAGAGTATTTTAAGGATATTCACTTTTACCGGTTTGGGAAGCCTGTTGCTGGATCAAACTCAACTACTTGTGACATGGCGTGGAGATTTAGACCCAAGGATGGAAAAGCAGCTGGTTTTTATAAGGATTATCGTAGGTTCGTTATTCTGCGGAGTGAGAATTGTACTTTCACTGTGACTGGGGTTGGAGAATATCATACAGGAGTAAATGCAAGGAAGAAGAAGAGGAACCAAAAAGGTGGCTTTGAGAAGAACAAACCTGGCAAAGGTAATACAGCTGTTGCTGCTCTGCCTGTTTTTGGTGAAGATGTAAATGATGCACTTCCAGTGGTTGAATCTGAAGGCTCATTCAGACGCGGGAAGTACTTGATTTACTCTGGTGGTGGAGATAGATGCAAGAATATGAACCACTACCTATGGAGTTTGTTGTGTGCTCTGGGTGAAGCTCAATATTTGAATCGTACATTGGTCATGGATCTGACTATATGTTTGTCTTCGATCTATACTTCATCAAATCAGGACGAAGAGGGGAAAGATTTCAGGTTTTATTTTGATTTTGAGCATTTGAAAGAGTCTGCTTCTGTATTGGACCAAAATCAGTTCTGGACTGACTGGACGAAATGGCAGAAGAAAGATCATATGGGCCTTCATCTTGTGGAGGATTTCAGGGTCACGCCAGTGAAGCTGTCTGACGTAAAGGATTCCTTGATTATGAGGAAGTTTGGGTCAGTGGAGCCGGACAATTACTGGTACAGGGTGTGTGAAGGGGAAACTGAGTCAATTATCCAACGGCCATGGCACTTGATATGGAAATCTAAACGGTTGATGGAGATAGTTTCCGAGATTACATCTAAGATGAACTGGGATTTCGACTCTGTTCATGTTGAAAGAGGCGAGAAGGCGAAGAACACACAGCTCTGGCCTAACTTGGCGAGTGATACTTCACCTGAATCACTTATGTCGTCGCTGAGGGACAAAATTGAGGACGGGAGGAACCTTTACATCGCAACAAATGAACCAGAGACTTCATTCTTCGACCCATTGAAGGACAAGTACACTACTCATTTCCTTGACGACTATAAGGGTCTTTGGGACGAGAACAGTGAGTGGTACTCAGAGACCACGAAGCTCAATGGTGGGAATCCAGTAGATTTTGATGGATATATGAGAGTGTCGGTTGACACCGAAGTGTTCTTGAGAGGGAAAAAACAGATTGAAACTTTCAATGATCTCACTTCCGATTGCAAAGACGGTGTTAATACCTGTAGCGCATCTACTTGATTGATCTGTTGACACCCCTTTACTTCCTTAGAGGAGGATAACCAATGCTAAACTGAGGTATGGAGTTTTACTCTTTTTTTGAAATTGGTTGCTTCTTCTCATCGTCTATCTCTAGTAGCGATTGTCTTGCAAGTTAACGAAAATACATCAAATCCTCATTGTTAGGATTTTGATGTTCAGTACTAGTATTAGTAGTAGTGGTAGTTGTTGTAGTATTATCATTGTATTTAGAGTTAATTTATTAAATTTTGATTGATTATAAACATCATAAAACAGATTGACATTTGCAATCACTGTGTACCCTACACTACTTGCCCTACATTCTATGCTTTAACTGTTGGATTTATTCAAGTGCTGGATGAATGCATAGAAACTTCCAAAACCAGCATCGGAAATTCATGACTCCTATTATTACCTGCTCAATTAACAGGATTGAGACAATCGCAAGTGTACTTTTCCAGGTGAAAGAGGTCACTGCACCTTCTCCAGTAATAGGATTAAGACAGTCTCAAGTTTGCTTTTCCAGGTGGAAGAGGTGATTTTTCTTTGTTGGTGATCAATCAACTCGAGTCAGTAGCTTGTTTTTCCCTTCAAAATTTCCTGTTTTAACAGATGATAAGAATTTTCTCTTGTTAGTAGGGCATTTTCATAGTTGAAAGCCTAATATCTAGAGTCTGAGACTTCTGACAATGGGATTGCCATCACAGATTGCGAGTAAAGTTTGATTACTTTCCATTTCCCATGTTGTGACTTCCATAAAGTACCCATGTGTTCTTTGAGTTACCGCCAACACCATGAACATGTTCATGACCCAGATGAGCACAGCAGAAAGCATTACTTCTTGTAGACTGTTGTTTCCCCTTTTTCTTTCGGATCTCAAGAACAGTAGCTATTACAAGTCCCAAACAATAAAAGGGCTTGTTCATAGCTTTTAATTGAAAATTTTGGCAAACCAAAAACACAAAAAGATGAACTGCTTGATGAATGTGGGGGGGTTGGTAGCGTTTTCAGGTTTTCGTATTGCCAATGGATTGCTTCAAGCAAAAAGGAAATGCCTTGAATAAGTTGTAGAATGAAAAGCCACGTGAAGATTGGTATAATATGGAATACTGACACAGAAGATGAGGACTCGTATCCGAATTCATGTCGGATAAACAATAATAAATAATTGGGATATTGAAATTTTGTAACGAGTGCTAATATCTGGCTATCAGTCGCCATTCACCAACTTAGAAAACAAATGAGTTACTGATACAAAATGAGCCTACGTCAACGGCACTAAACCTTCACCAATGGTGGCAACGTGCAGTCGTGCATTGATGTTTGCCTTGGAAATTTACGGCAGTGCCATATTCTCATTTTGGATCCGAAAATCGTGAGCATCACGATTCACGCATGTAAGGTAACTTACCCGATCCGAAGGCGCTTTCCAGCGCCCAGGTGTTTTTTGTTTTCTTCTTGTTAACTGGCAAGGGTAATAGGGTAATACTGTAAGAAGGAATAACAATCGAAAGAGTGTGTTGCGTAGAATTAGGTAGCCAACCATATCGTGGTGACCTCCATAACTTCCACATCCATCAATTTTTTTTTTAAATAAAGAAGAATACAAACGTAAATATCAGAATACCTATTACAGTTGCAAGCGAATTTCCATTTTTCACTGTTCACTAATGTCTTAGATATTTGTTGCTTTGTTCTTCGCAATTTCATCCTTGGATAGGGATTAAGGTATGTGTTGCACTTGCAAACTACAAATCATTCCCTTTGCTTGTTTGTAAAACTAATCATAGGATTCCCACGATTCCCTTTGTCTTTAAGCAAAGTTGTTAGATTTTTGGTCACCATCTTAAAACGCTACTTCACCAATCTTCCTTCTTCTTCAACTTATCCTTTTGTTTTTCTCCAACTGCTACTTGTTGTTCCTCTTCTTCCATTCCATATTTATTCTTAACTTTCACAATTTCTCATCACACCATAATCTTTTTCGATAGCCACGCCTATTTGGAACCAGATGTTCTTGGCAATTTTTTTAGTTGAAAATTTGGAGAACTCCAAACTATTTTTTCAAGGTTGACGAGTTCATGTTGTTCAACGTTTGCATGAACAAGTTTGGGTTCACCTTTTTTTTTTAATAGGAAAGCAGTAGTCAGAATTTTCTTCATTGTACCATAAGAGAATAAAGGTCTTGTGTTTGGCCAGTCATCACTTGTCATCACCCTTTTCTCATTCAATTTCATAATCTTTTCCTCAATGAATACGCGGTATTATTTTCCACCGGACTCATTGTATGCTTCAGGTATTCCAGTATCATTCTCGTCAGATTATCTACCAGGAGAAGCTCGCACTTCTGTAAGCATTCGAAATGGATCAACCCGTGTCACCCCATCAACTTTCTTGGTTAGAACAGCAATGAGGATATCCAGAGCAAGGTGGTTCGGATTCTTGAGAAGAGTTTTTCATTACCAGAACGGCTCAAGATCTGACCTTGGATCGAATCCTTTCAACTCTGCACGCTGGATTGCTTTGGAGTTTCTAGTTTTGGTTGCTCAAATTACCATGATAACAATCACTCTGTCGAATACCAAACAAGAGAAACCAGTTTGGCCACTTCGGATATGGATTGTTGGGTATGACGTCGGATGTCTCCTCAGTATACCGTTGCTGTTCTGGCGTTATCGACATCGTTTTGTGGCCCAAGGAGGCCGCATTTCTGAAACAGAACAGAGGAGCAACGAAGATTCCAGGTATTTAGCTGTACTTTTATTTCTGTTTCATCGCTTTCTACCATTTCATTATTGATTCCTAATCAGAAATCAGTGTTTTCTGTAACAGGAGCTCACTTTTAATGAACAAGTCCCGAACTTTTCTCGAGCTGTTTTTTGCGATATGGTTTGTAATGGGAAATGTTTGGGTCTTCGATAATAGATTTGGATCCTTCAACCGAGCTCCAACGCTCCACGTGCTCTGTATTTCTATACTTGCTTGGAACGCAGTAACATACTCATTTCCATTTTTATTGTTTCTGTTCCTCTGCTGCTGTGTCCCATTGATGAGCAATTTTCTTGGGTATAACATGAACATGGGCTCTTTCGATAAAGGAGCATCTGATTATCAGATTTCTAGGTTGCCTAGTTGGAAGTATAAAGAAGTTGATGATAACTTGGAACTTGGTGATGATGATGTTCATTTCAACTCAGACCATGAAGATGAATGTTGTATTTGCCTTGCCAAATACAGAGACAAGGAAGACGTTAGAGAGCTACCTTGTAATCATCTGTTTCACCAGAAGTGCGTGGATCAGTGGCTCAAAATTTTATCTTGTTGCCCTCTCTGTAAACAAGAACTAGAAAGAGAATAAATAGCAACTAGGAAACTTGCAAAAAGAATCTTTTGCCAAGAATTTGTTGTTGATAGTTTACAGATTTACAAGGTTATTTAAGTGGGTTGTCCATTGTACAGTTGCTATCCCCAATAACCATGACTGTTGTTTTAAGTTTTCTGCCTACCAATACAGAGTTTCTGAGTGGTTTATAATGACGATATTCACGGAAACAGAGGGACTACTTCATGGTAATTAGGTACTAGAGGAAACAATGGCATTTATAAACATTGTTAAAAAAAACACAGTTGGATTGTCAGGTTACTGTCGTTATGGTTTGGATATGCAATGTGTGGCTTCAGGTAAAACACATTCATTCATAAAATGCAATTTCAAAACCACAAAAGGTAATAGTTGTAGGACCTGAGATAGTACACATTGCAAACACCATAATATTACTAGCGCAAATAGAAATATGTTAATTCGCCGCTAAGTAACACAAAACTGTGACAACACACAAACAAAGTTGAGAAAGCAACAAACTAAATGACACAGAACCGATAAATAAACCAGGACTCACCTTGGCACTTGACAGCAGCAGCTCAAACTTATCCCTCCAACATTTCACCATCTTCATCGTTTTCATTATCTCCATCCATATCATCTTCTTCTTTCCTTAACCGTCCACAAACATTGCATTCCAAAACATCAGATGGTGAGCCGTCCTGTGAAGGTTCCCCGCAATTATCTCTATCACAAACATATTTCACAAAGAAATAAGCGTGTGGAAAGTCATTATCTGCTTCGTTTGCATCTTCATCAGCTGCTATTGTCGTCCATCAATCCGAAAGCATTTTGCTTATCTTTGGCAAGCAATGCAGCAGTTAGTTCGGGAGAGAATCCAAAACCGGACTGAGGAGGTGAAAGTGAAGCAATGAATGAATGGAGAGCTTGAGTTTGAGGGTTTGGAATTAAAGAGGCTTCTCCTTGAAGAGATAATAATAACTGAAAATTAGATGGCGAGGTCACAGCAAGATTGTAAGCGGAAACAAGGAAACGAGCTTGAATTTGAGTATCAGGATCTTGGAGGAATGGGAGATTGGGACTAGAGTAACGGATATAGTTTAAAGCTTGACAAACCCAAGTAGAATGAGACCCAGATAAAGCAGAATTTTGACAATTAGGGTTACAAAAGAGAGCATGATGTGAGCATGAAGGACATGAATTCAAATTATTTGAATTAGTAGTGTTAACATGCAATTTTTTGAAGCAATTAGAACAGAAATTTGAGAATTCACCATTTTTGGAGGGAGTTGTTGCTGGTAGAGAAGGATTGGTGAGTCTTGAAGAATTACTTGACCTGCTTTCAAGGGTTGAGTTGAAACTAGAGATCTTCCTCTTCCTTGAATCTCTGTAATTTTGAGGAGCATTGAATTATTTGTTGGATTGGACATAGTGATTCTCCGAGAAATGGTATATTTGCTGTGGGAGGATTTTAGGGTTTCCTATTTTAGAGAGAAGCAATGGTTTAGGGTTTTAGAAGTGGAAGGAGTGAAATAAGTGGAATGTGCCCAGCTAAAGGGAAAGATATCTGAAACACGCACTGCCAAATTGTGTTCCTATGGGCTATGGCGCATGCCAAAAATCTTCATTTGCCACACTAAGTGGCCTGGCAAACCGGCCGCCACTATAATAAATGATTAAGCGCGAGACTTCTTATCGAGGGGTGTTATAAAATTCAGCACTAAGAACAAGTCTTATGGTGGAATCCAAGCCGTTTCAAGTGTGAAAAAACTGTGGAATGTCAAGTTTAATGGCTTCCAAGTTGGTGGAATCCACACTTTTTCCAAACAACGTTCCATGATTTCGTAGAACGGTTTGTGGAATCCAAATAAAACGCTAATCAGGTTAGCGTACTAAAAAACAAAAAACGCTATTGAGAATAGCGTATTATACTCTTTTGTCTTATCCGTTAGGAAAAGATAATTACCCTCACCGTTTATCCCGTAGCATTTCCTGTTTTATTTAATTGTTAAATATAGGAAATGTGTTCACGTGGCGATTGATTAGTGGACGAAGGAAAAATCAGGATCTTATTTTCGAACTAAAAAATTATATTTCTATTATAATGTAATAATGTGGCAACTAAATAACGGTGGAAAGATATCACGGGTCTTCTTTTCAAACTAAAAAACTTACTGTTGATATATATGTAGCCGGAGCATACGGATTATTTCATACCATTTTTTCCTCTTTCTAAAATAAATGCTATTTCAATTAGCGCTGAACGCTATTGTTTTTGGCGTTTTGGAATTTTTCTACTACTAAACCATATCTATTCCAAATGCTGAGGTGTCATGGAGTTTGGAAGATGGAATTCTTCTACCATAAGACTTGCTATTATAATATAGAGAATTGAGACAAGTTAGACACAAAAATGTGCCTATTATTGAGATTGAAGCAATCATTAGGTTGTAAATGACGTCAGCTAAAGGAATCAAGTGCGTGAAATCTTGCGAGGTTCAAGAGACATAAGGAACACGACTGCGACTGAATTGCTAGGAGTGTGAATTTGGTCTCAACTACATTCTAGTTCGAAATTTGATAGTAGGATAATGTCTTTAGCGTGTTTAATACAGTGTGACGTTCAAAGCTGGACGAGTTCGCGGAATTTTTCCGTAGGTGCGATTTTCCTCGTTAACAAAACTTCTGGTGTCTTGTGTTTTTCCTTTTTTCGCATTATATTGTTTTATTTTTGTAATAAGAATAACATAAGTAGTACGTAATCAATCTAGATAACTTTAATCCTTAACAATTGAGATCAAGAAGAAGACTCGTTCTTGTTGAATTAATATCTTGAAATATAGATTGCAAATTTCATACTTGTTAGAATTCATATCCTCTTCATTCGGATACGACTAGCTTGATCCCGGATATTGATTTTTGAGATCGTCCGAGAACTCTTCTACACAATCAGGTTTACGGACCTTTGGTCTAAACATATTGATTGTGAAGAGAAAGAGAAAAAAATCTATAAAGGATCTTCTTATGGTCCCTGCTTTTACCTACTTGTGATTGTATTTGGTTTTGTCCATACAGGTTCCTGAGCAAAAAAGTTGGTGGTGTACTTGGTACCCTCACCTTTTCAATAACATGGACCAACTATCTTACTTCTCTTATTTGATTTATTAAATTTCCATTCCCACTGAACAAATTTAACATTTTATCTAGAATCCCAATGGATACAAAACTCTTGAAAAGTAACAATTTTGCTAGATGGACCACGCATTAACAATTGAACATATGTGGTTGCTACACGGGCAGATTGACGTGTATCTATATTTTTCCATATCATCAAAAGATAAATAAATGAGAGTTTTTCCTTTTCTCTCCTTTTATTTTAGTCCAAAATATTCTTCACAAATCCTAACAATGTCACTCATCTCTTTACCCATCAATAATTGACGCTTTCTTAAAATGAGACATGAACATGGTGAAGACTATCATCCCTTTTCAAAACCCCATTATGATTGGAAACCGCCCCGCTATTTAATGGTTCTTTTAAGTCTTAATCATTAATTATTATTTTAGTTGCGATTGAAAGATTAAAGATTGAAAAGATTTGATGTTGGGGTTGATTTAACAAATTTCATTCCCTATAGAATTTAGATATGCATTTGGCAAAAACTAGAAGAACTTCATAATTAAACTTAAAATTTTGGTTTTTATTAGTACAGTAAATTAAAAATCATATTTTTCAACCTTATTCATTCGTGTTGCAGGATGTGTTACGTTTAATCAATCAAAGATAAATAGAGAGATAAATTCTATAGTTAATCGATGAAGAAAAAGAACAATTTAAAATAGCAGAGGACGAGGAGTGAAGGTCTGGAAGAAGATTTCTAACATTAGTTGTTAGATGATTTTTTGGTACCCATAAGATCAACTTCAACATATGCTAACTTATACAATGGCAAAAACCTTTTCGATATTCTTGGCGTGATTTTTGATAACTTAGACAAACAAAAAATACTAGTCACGCTACCATTACTCTGGTCGCGTAGGATCATCTGCCAATCATGAGCTAACATGCGGGCTATATAACATTTTCAAAAAATTAATTCAAACTTGTGAAGTAACTTTTAGTGCAAAAACATATGGTTGTTTGTCTGAATATAAGTCCAACACTAAACATAGTTTGCATTTTGAACCTTATTATTGCTAACTAAAAAATAGAGAATATAAGCACTTGATAGCATGTAAT
This sequence comes from Papaver somniferum, assembly GCF_003573695.1. Classification (NCBI taxonomy): domain Eukaryota; kingdom Viridiplantae; phylum Streptophyta; class Magnoliopsida; order Ranunculales; family Papaveraceae; genus Papaver; species Papaver somniferum. The sequence goes on from NC_039363.1 coordinate 84,007,174, forward strand.
CCATTTAAGCTATTTTCTTTTTTAACACGAAAGGAAACATATTGAATTGAAAAACTTACACATCATTATCCCTATGGATACATTGTGTTATCCATACCGGAATATTGTTTGACCATTCTTCAAATGAAACACTAGCTATACCATGTTTAGCCAGTGACTGAGCAACATTATTTGCATCTCTATGCATATGTGTGCATTTCCAAGTTACAAAGGAATTAAAAATAGTACTACAATCGATAATTAAATTTCTTGTTATCCACTTGATTGCATCAAATCCACCATTCAAAGCAGTGATAACATTTTTGTTAGAGCACTGCTCGGTCGAACTCGCAAGCGTTGCTATCTCAAGCTTGTTGTCAAGTTTAATTATCAAAACTATAATTCTTGATTTCTAGTCTACTTATAGCTAAGTCTCGGATTAGGATAGAAAGTATAGTTGACCATTAGACTTCACGGCTTTCATCTATTGAAGACGAAGAACTATTAAGGGGAGCTTGTGGAACTTCATCAACAAAAGGTATGTGGAGACTTGAACTCATCTATCACTCAAAAGTCTATCTACTTTATCTCCTATTTGAAACAAAAGTCGTATAGCTATATAGACTTCGATTATACACACTTGATATTTCGAGATGAGTTTAACGCGCTTACATATTTCTCAAAATATGTATTAATAAGTTTTCGCTTTAACCAAGTTCATCTTATATTCTTGACAAAAGTCAAAAGATGATCATGTGAAAATCGCCTGGTAACATCTTACATGATTTGTGTGAGACAATCATTTGATGTAGACTCGGAATGTTTCGTATTGATCATTCAATTACTTGAAAATTGCTTTGAAGATAATATTTTGTGTGAGACAGCTATTGTCGTATTCCGAGAATGTTTCATGGTTGAAATGAGATTTTAGAACAATCAGATATAAGCACAGTATGCGTACTTGCATATGTGTAATCCAAGACCGGAAACCATGGTATGTATACCCGTATACGTACTGTTTGTTTTAGTCAAAGTCCGGGAACACAATACGCATACCGGTACGCGTACTAGCATGAGGTTCAAGTTCCGAGACTTTACTGAGTTTGTGGTATGTGTACCAGTTCGCGTACTGGCAAATCCAAATTCGGTCCGGCTACTTACGTATGCATACTCGTTTGCATACTTGAGTGGGTTATGTTCTATAATCGGTTTGTTCATGAACTAATACATTTATATATTAAGAAATGCAATCTTTTACAAACCGTGGCCATAATGTTCATGACTTGATTTGAGTGAATCAAAATCGATTTTGCTTCAGTTGTGTCTTGTATACTTCTATGAGAATATAAACAATTGAACAACTCTGGAACTAATTTCATCTGAGTCATTTGAACTAGTTATGGTTAAGATGAATATGGTTGATTTGAAAGTGTTCATATGTCTAACTTCGGTTAACTATTGTTGAGACAACAAAGGTGTACATGTTTAGGTACGGTTACTCATATCTAAATGAAGTCACTTTTCATTTGTGTGTAACAAGCTAAGTTCGATCTAACGGTTGAAAGATATTAGCTTGAATCTAATTAGGTTTTCATCTAACGGTGAATATTGAATGATTTGTTACCAAGGTAACATTGATTGCAAACCCTGATTTGAAAACTATATAAAGGAGAACTCTAGCAACTTGGAAACCTAATCCCCAAGCCTCATGTGTGATACTAATTGCGACTAGAGTCGATTCTCCTTTAAACTTAGGTTTTTTCCAAAATCCTGTAGGTTAACGACTTGGATACTTCATTGGGATTGTGAAGACATGCCTAACTATTTTCTCTGTAGTTGCGTGTTCTGATCTTGCTGTTTTCTATCGTGGTTGAGTACTATCTTCTCTAATATTTTCTCGAGATTTAATCTCCGATGGGAAAGATAAAAATTAGTCATAAACATCTTTGTCTCATCGTTTGTGATTCCACAATATCTTGTTTCGCTACCATACGATTAAGATTATTGTGAAGTGATTGATATTTCTAGGCTGTTCTTCGGGAATATAAGTCTGGTATGTCAATTGGTTCCTGTTCACCTTGATTTAGCAAAAGACGGAACAAAACTCGTAGGTTTATCTGTGGGAGACAGATTTATCTATTCAATATACTTTTTCGTGTAGGACAGGTTGGTTTATCAAGTCTTCGATTTTGGGTCGTAGCAACTCTTAGTTGTGGGTGAGCTCAGCTAAGGGAATCAAGTGCGTAGAGTCCTTTTGGGGTTCAAGAAGTAAGGAGCGGAATTGTACCTTGATCAGTGCGAGATTGGTTAGGACTCAACTACATTCCAATCTGAATTTAACTTGGAGTAGGATAGTGTCTGTAGCGGCTTAATACAGTGTGGTGTTCAAATATGGACTAGGTCTCGAGGTTTTTCTGCATTTTTGGTTTCCTCGATAACAAAACTTCTGGTATCTAAGTTATTTCTTTTCCGCATTATATTTGTTTAGATAATTGTGCGTATTTATTTTCTGAAATATCACAGATTGTGCGTAAATTCAATCAATTGTGAATCCAACCTTTGGTTGTTGATTAAATTTATTGACACTTGGATATTGGTTTTTGATACCATCCAAGTTGTTTCTTATATTAATCAGGCTCACAGATTTCTATCTGTTTTATTTGTTGATTACGTTAAGAAACTGAGATATAACTATTTGATATACTTTTCTTAAGATTGAGTCTGACTGTCTAGTTGATTCTCTGGAAAGTATATTGGAGTTAGTCCATAGAGATTTCTAAGAGAAATATTGGGTGTGGTTGTTATACCCACGCCTTTTCAATTGGTATCAAAGCAGGCAAACACGTTAAAGACCTCATAAGTCTGTGTTTGTAGCGATCTGACTCTATGGACAATCGTGTTATCTCTGACAACGCAACACCAGTTCAGAAACATTCTGATTTGGTTCAAAGCTTTGAGTCACCTGAGAAATCTCTCACATCTTCTCTTTTGTCTGAAACAATGTTCGACTGGGAAAAATCCCTAGGTGAATAGTTGAATGATCTTTCAGATGAAAGTGATTCAGAAGAGGGACAAGGTATTGATGAAGAAGTCTCTCAATATATTAAGCTTTTTGACCATCTCATTGAGCAAAAAAAGTCAAATGCTTGCTTGGATGAATATCTGACTCCTCTCTGTCAAGAAAACATGAAATTGAGAAAACTCTTTAAGGGATATGATTGTGGATACAATCTCTTACAATCTACTCTTAAAGATCGTGAAGAAGATGTGCGTTCAAAGAATTCTGAATGTGATAATCTTCGTCGAAATCTCTTTGTGTTGAAAGAAATACTTGCAGAAACTGAAGCAAGATGTGACTCTCAACAAAAATGTTTTAATGACAGAGAAATCAGTCTTCTTGCCAGAGAAAAACAATTGGAGACTAATCTAGCTGCTTCTCTTGATAAGGTCAATTCACTGGAAAAGAATCTGAAAAGATTCAATGCTAGTTCGACAAAATTATCAACCATGATGGGAGCATGTAAAGACCATCGTGATACACGTGGTCTGGGCTATAAAGGAATATACGCTCCAAGCACTAGTAAGATCAATTTTGTCTATGCTAATGACAAGTTCCTAAGTGAAAAATTCACTGACATCAAAAGTGAAAAAGTTCCTTCAGCAGCTGATGATCTCATGAACAAAGTTTTTCGACCTTCGAAAACAAATCATATGAAAACAGTCAAAAACATTCCCTACAACTATTATTGCGGGAATAAATGTCACATTGAAAGAAGATGTCGTTTTCGACTGCAAAATGAAAAACTTCATAACATTCTTGTATGGATATCTAAAGAAGTAATCAAACCTACTTCTCTTTTTGCTGGAGTAAAATGACTTATCTATAAACAAGAAAAGTGTTGTGATGAGCCAATTCTCGATTATAAATATGACACACAATCTGTTTATAATTGTAAAGGGAAGAATGTCATATGGACAACCGACTCTTCAAATTACTATGTGAAGAGAAAAAGTCACCGAAATAAGAACAAAAGTTCAAACTCCTTGCCTCTCACTGAAGAAAGTCTTGAATCTAAAATGTTTGCTCCATAATACATTCACATTAATAATCGTGTCTCGGAGCTCAAGACAAGTATAAATATACTCAAACGCAACATTAAGAAGTCAAAGAAGGCAACAGTGTCAGGTATCTCTTACCCTCCTCTTGTTAATTTTCATTTGACTAACCCTATTGGTGTTTTTGAAAATCTTCAAGAAAGTAAAAGGGAAAATGTCAGTATTCGTGATGAGCAATATGCTCATCAAAATACAACTTGACTACTCAAAAAGGACCATCTCCTTGAAACTATGAGAGGATGCTCATAATTCTCAAGAAACTCTTTTGTCTTGAGAAAGGGATCTTTGTTGTATTATTATTGTCATTGTTACTTTTCCTATTAAAATGATCGTCTTACTTTGAGCCCTGCTCCAGTACATTTTTACCTTTTGTAATTGATCAATAACTCTTGAGAATATTCTCTTTGTTGCTTACCTTGAAAACTCTTGTTTTCTTCTCATTGACGGGCGAGTTTTTGTTTATCAACAAATTATCTTATGTTCTTTTGAGCTAAGATTTCTGTCAATGTATTTAGAACTTGTTTTTGATTTTTTATCAAAACTACTTCTAAATTAGGCTCCGTTAATCCCTTGGTTTGAACCTGGTTCGCAACCATAAGCGTACGTTCACCTGACCCTTATCGAACGTAAACGAGTTTCCCTAGATTCCCTACAAAGCACTCATATGTATATATATATATATATATATATATGTATGTGTGTATCATGGTTTTATAGGCAGTTTCAACAGAAAAATCCTCTCGATATAACCACCTTTTTTTGATCTCCACCTCTCGAATAATAATCTGCAAAAGATTGAAAATATCTCCTGGTTCCACTTCATTCAGGTTTTTAGAGAATTTTAAATCCCAAGCTCCTTCCTAAAAAATTATATCCTTGATAAAAACATTTTTCTTTCCAAAAATCTTAAAACACTAGGGAATGAATGTTGCAGAGAATGGTTTCTTGTCTAAACATCCTTCCAGAATTGGATACTAGGTATACTATCCACAACCAATTTTGTGTTTGTTTTAACTAAGTTTTTAGAGTTCAGAATGCTATCCCACAAACTAAATTTGACAACATAAGAAGAAATATTAAGCAAGAAGATATCACCGTCACTTATAAATATTCGTTGTATAAATTGCCACTAAATAACATTCTTCTTGGTGTCATATCCCCAAATCCATTAGAGTCTCGTCTCGTGATGAATTGTTAACTGATAGTACCACATGTATTCTTTTGGAAAATAACACTAAACCAAGCAACTCAATTTGTTTTTTTAATTTGCAGCAATGTGAACTCTACGGAAACTTGTAATGATTTTTTTTTAATTCTTTAGCAACTGAAATAAACACCGAAACATATCAAGGTAGTAAATGGGAAGACTAACTGATACACTTTCTTATAATAAGTAGCCTTCCCATCTTAGACAGACAAGTCCTCTTCCAAGTTGACAATTATTGGTCTCTAAATTATAGCTTCACAAACATATTTGCATTTTGTTGAGCCTAAAGAAATATTTGATTATTATTTGAGCTAAATCACAACAAAAATAAGCAGCATAAGACACTCCTTTATGCATATATCCAGTTCCCATTGTAGCACGTTTTCTGTAATTTAATTTTTAACCCGAGACTAATTCAAAGCCAATAATAATTAATCACTTGGTATCCATTATCATCCAAGGGAACAATTAGATCATTGAAAAATTGATAAAACCATAAGAAACTTCCTTCTTAAGCATCAAAGAGAGGACCTCGTCAACTAAAATGGATAGAAAGGGGGAAATAAGATTTCTTTGCACAAATAAGACCTCTTGTTTGTATCACGGGTACATATATGATAGGGACCCTATATGATACTACTTATCGGTGATATCGAATTAAACCGACCTATCATGAGGATTTCTGTCTAATTAAGGTATCATCATCATTTATCATATATTAGATGTTTAAATATACTTTTGAGTACACAAAATTATTCTATAAAGGTGACTGGACCTTTGGATCTGAAAAATATTATAACTAAAATAAATTAGATTTGACTAAGCATATTTCATTGTCTCTACTATTCATAGAAGTAATGTGAAAAGATATTAAATTCGAGTCAACTTTTTCAAAATTTGAATAACTAGTAGACAATTGACTTTGCTCTTTTACTTAATCAAAGTTCTAAAACATCATTTTTTTAAATACAAAATACAAATAAATCATGTTAGAGTATTACTCAGTTAAACCCACCAAGCGTTGATATATCAATATTGGTTGTCAAGTTTAGTTTCAAAACTCGTTATCGGCAGATACAGGTTGATACGTCACATATACGGTTTGTATCAGCATATACGTACCGGGTATCCGAGTATACAAATAAATTGAGGATCTTGGATCAATGTCAACAGATACATATACAATATAGCATATGCGACAAACCATATTTTTGATAGTTTATCTATCTAGTAAGTCATGCTTCTTTTACATGCTTGAGGGATTCGATAATTTTTATAGATTTTGGAGCCATTCTTGATAATCTTGCGAACAAAGTAGTATACTACTTCCGTCCCATAAAAAGTAGGTCTCTTAGTTTTTCTTTTTTTCCTGAAAATAAAAAAAGTACATCACAGGTCCCTCGGTGGCTTAAAACCTTGCAAAATTGATAATCTTGCGAACAAAGTACATCACGGGTTCAAGCTTATAGCTCAGTGGTTTTCCATCAACTCCAGTAAGGAGGAAGTGAGGGGTTCAATCCCCATCGTACATGTTTATATTAGTGTATATAGTTGTACAGTTGGGTTTGGCAGGTCAGAGATGGCAGTGGGGCCAATTTGAATGGCTTGGTTCGGGTAGGGGACTGGGTCCGGCTTTCGCATATCAAAAAATAAATATTCACAGGTCCCTCCACCTTCTCAATTTTGTTTCAAATTAGATTTGTTCTTGTTTAATTTTTCTTTTGTTGTTTCATCTTTCAGCTTATATGAATTATGAAGTCAAAGAGATGATACAACTACTTCTTTACAAGGCTAGTTCGGGGCCTACGCATATTTTATTCTCAACTACAAGAAGGATAAGAAGTGTCTAATTGTGAGAAAACTACCGATTTAACCTCCATTACATTTTAATGCTACCAATTTACCCTCATTAAATCTCAATACTAAAACCTAATTCACAACTTCATTTCATTTTCATTCCATCAACCAGTTTTTTTTTCCAATTTTCAAACAAGAACATCGTAGATTATCGACGATCCAAAAAAATTGAACTTTTTTTCTTCTTCTATATAATGTCATAACCAACAAGATTCAAACATCACAGTGGAGGTACTTACTCTAGTGAGAGTAATCCAGGAATTGTTCAAACGATTTGAAATAAACCGTAGAAGAAAATGATTGTGGAAGACGATCAAACTCTACAAGCAGAATAAATGGCTCGAATCAGGTACTTTCCATCAACCTGATTCCCTAAATTAGGTTTCAACAACATGCAATCACACAAAAATTAAAAAATTTGAAATCAAAGTTTTCTAGGTGTTCCAGAATGGATCTATGCTAATGTATTCGTAAACCGATTTCTTTAGGAATCTATCTTTATTCATACCCACAAAGACCAGTTGTCATTGATGTGTTTTCTGGTCGAAGAAAAGTCAACCGGAATCTGTTGAAGTTAATGCCCAGATAGACCGATTCCCGTGTAGAAGAGATGACTGTACTTCTGTATGTTGTTTTTGGTAGAATCGGATTATGTGAATGTATACATAAAACGAATATATGACGTTTGATTTCATAACTGTAAGACCATAATCGGTTTATGTAACTGTCGACATAAACCGATTCTTGGTGGGAAAAATGACAATTTTTCGGTATGTTTTTTAGCTTAGAATCAGATTGCATGAGCAGTTGCATGAACCTATTATTTTTGTGCAATGTTAGGAATTGGTCTTTGTGTGTGTGTCGTGCAAAACGATTCTATACTTGGAATTTATAGATACACTTTAATATGATTGTTGTTTATCATTTATCCCCATACTCTCTGGGGACAATAAGGGAAAGTAAAAGCAGGCCGAAAAGAACATGAAGAAAACATGATATCGCTTCTCCTCGGATTTTGTAACCTCGTCAAAAGGGAGGTAAGAAATTGGATGCTAAACACCATAGGGGATCGGCGAGTAAATCCAAAGGGATCCACATCAATGAAGCACCTCAAGTGGAGCTTCCACCACAAGAAGAAAATAATACACCTAGCGAAGAAGAAAGTAACGAAGAACAAACTAGTGGCAAGGAAGTTGATGAAGCATTAGGAAGGGGAGTAGAAGTTCAACAACAAAGTAAAAAATATGGTTCGGAGTAAAAGAAAAGTGGACCACATGCTCGATCCAGGGAAGAAGTTCCCTTGTGACCATATCATAGTAAATATCTTAATCGTATGCTATGTCTCAGACTTTAATTTAAGATAAAACCTTTTATTACCCGTTTAGTGTTTTGGTTATTATCTACTCCCTCCGTTCCTTTAATAGGATGGTTTCTATAAATAAATGTTTCAAAAAAATAGGGCTGGTTTCCTAATTGGGAAAGTCACTTTAATTTTTTGGGACCACTTTTATCGTAACTTCTTTTGATGACAAATGTCATGTGGACCATTTCACTTTACTTCTTTTGTTGACAAGTGTCATGGGGACCATTTCACTCCACTTCTTTTATTGACAAGTGTCATGAGGACCACTTTCAATGATTAGTTCTCTTAATTTTCTTAAATTTTTCTAAAAACAAAACCAGCCTATTAAAAAGGAACGGAGGGATTATCAGTTTTGTTTTCTTAGGACCACGCCGATGACGTGCGTCCTCTTAAGCTAGAAACGCCAGCGAGTATGATGGCCTTACGGCCACTGGAAGGACTAGAAATGGTAGGATAAGTAGAGGAAATAATCGGGCTAGTCGATGTTGTGGGGTCGTTGGTTGCGGTCGAAAATTCAGTTGTTGGATAAGAACGTCTTAATGAACTATATTTCAATGTTTTAGAAGAGAGACAAAGAGTTCTATTATGAACGCACCCCAAAAATCTAAGATGGAGAGACTTAGTATTTAGATTCGACTACATCAAGATATGTGAAAGTTCCGTAAAATTAGAAGAATGTTATCAACAATTATCCCAAAGCTTCTCGTCGGGAGAAAGTGAGTAATTCAAGATGTTTATCCCTTTCTAACCTTTTATATTTTGCGTACTAAAATGTAACTTGTTTAATTTCAGGTCGAATGATTAAATAGTCACATGAGGAAATATAGAGCGTTGAGCAAACATGCCCATAAGTTTACTAACGACGTATTGAGGTGCAAAATTCAAGAATACGCGTACTAAATTGTCCTATGCAATGCGCTAATTTTCTAAATATGTAATGTGCCGATTTCCAAAAATTATAAATGGACATTTATTTTATGAAAGTATGGCTTAATTGGTCTACATGTACATTTACATTTTCCATTTCCTAAAATCGGTCTTTGTAGTAAGTTATATGAACTGGTTCGTGGTGTTCTTTGAGAATTAAAACGTCAACCCAGAATCGGTCGACGAGTGCATTAACATCCACCGATTCTGGGTTGATTTCTTAAAAGAAAAGAAGATCAAATTCTCTTCATGTTTTGATGATGAATTAATATTAATTGATTTCTTTGACAACATAACATGATTAAACATCTCTTGATCACTCGAAATAACACTAATTAATCGAGCGTAAATTAGCCTTTAAGAAAAATAGTTGGTCAAAGAATTTTCCATTTTTCTTCAAAATGTCTTATTTTGTGTTTTAGTGATATGCCGCAAATAATTTTTGTAGGCCCCAAACTAGCCAAGCTTCTGTATGTGCAAGTGTTTTTCCTATCGTGTTATTGAGGATTGATCCCTGTTGGGGGCACTCGAATTTCAGGCAATTCTGTATGGGGGAAACTGCAAACTGCTTTAATGACATTGAATTTCCTGAATGCCTTGCTTTGTGAAAACACCAACTCAATAATACGAAGTGTACCACTTTAAAAGTAACTTGTTATAGGGGCGGCATGGTTTATTAGAGGGACGGCCGTGTAATAGTAATGTCCCTCTAGTTGGTTAAGGGATGTCCTATAAGGGGTGTAAATTAACTAGATTACCCTCCCCATTTTTTAACCTAAATCAAAGCTAAATTGAAAATTTGTTTTCTTTCTTCTTCTCTTCTCATCCTCCCATGAACCGTAACCTCCATTAAACTCAAAATTTCATCGTTTTCGATTAATCGACGACTCGAAAATTAATCAAGTGTAGTGTAATGACTTATATGAGGTATGTTTTGAAAACCCAGTTACGATTTGGTTTATTTTGTTCGATTTAAGTTTAATTTCTATCGAAAATTAGAGTTTTAGATGAAAATTGAAATTGAAATTTCTGGGTTTATGTGAGTTACGGTTGATTTTAACTCAATTATGAACTGTAATTGGATATTTTGATGTTGTTACGGTTGGTAATAGTTCAATTACCAACCGTATGTTCTTATATCTGAGAATTTTCTTCAGTTGCGGTTGGTAACCATTTTAGTTTACGAACCGTAACTCAGTTACGGTTGGTATCAAGCATTACCAACCGTAACTGGTTTTACGATTGGGTTTTCTTCAAATTTAACCAGTTACTTGGTAGTCCATCTTTTACGAACCGTAACTTCGATTTACGGTTGGTTATGAGCACAATTCCAACCGTAATTAGCTCTGAAAATGTAAAAAAAATTGAATTTTTTACGTACTTTAGATAACTTTGAGCAACAAAAAGCTAGTTGGGACTAATTTAGAAGTATACACGGTCATTTTCAGGTCCTGGTTGTTCATTTTGTTGGTTAATTTCTTCAATTGATTGAGATTGACCTTCTCCTCTAAACTTTTTTTTTAGCTCTAAAAATCTGATTTTGGTTTTGATTTTGAGTTAATATAAGTGAAATTAATCATTAACACTAAACTTGATTATCATCACTAAACTAGGTTATCAATTATGAGGGTTAATATGTCATTTCCAGTATTTTTTTTATAAGGGACACCTTAAACGATCATGTAATGACCTTTTTTGTCCTATTAGAATGCCGACCCTCTAATAAACCATGCCGCCCCTGTAACGGGTTACCTTTAAAATCAACTTTGTAATGGAGATGTGTGAATTTTGCACACTTAGTTGTCGGCGCCATGACAAATTTTAAAATTCATTAAACTAAAGAGCTGTTACCTCGTGAAAGTCCAGGAAGAAGTTTGGTAAGTTGCAGATATCAGGCTACCCTGTAAAAACTATGCCCGGTACCTTCCCCGTTAATTGTGCCATCAAGGGCGATATAAAATTAACTGGCCACAGCAATAAACATTACCGAACTTGGCAAAAAGAGTGGCCTCTTCAACTCATCTTTTACTTTACAACAACTGAGAACAAAGAAAGGCAGTTCAGCCAAAACCTAATTAACTGTTTGTTACGTGCTCTCTCCCTCAAATGTGGTCTCTAATAAACTTGTCTAGTTCTGGACATAAAAAACGAAAATCGCTTTCAAGAACAAAATTGCATTTATTTGCCATTATAAGAATAACAACTCTGGCTATTGAGAATACAAACACAGTGACTCCGGAACTAACTATCAAGAATTGACTAAAATACTACCATTGAACAGAAAGTAGTAAGTGTAGCGAGCCAGACCTGTACAACAAACAAATGAAGCAATTAGTTGATTGTGCAGCTTCATTTACGACTAGATTTCCACTTTTTGACCGGAAATAAAGTAACTTTGGTGCCAGCTTCCGTTGGTCGTAATCTGGAAATGGCAGCAGCTCGGTTCTGGTTACTGTTCTCCTTCTCCTCTACAAATGGTTTCACCTCAAACGAACCTCTAGTAAACCCTCTGGCAACCTGATGTTGGAATTCCAACCATTAGTATTATAGTTTTCATGGTTTTGTGATGTCTATAGAATTTTAGGCGCAATTGATTCTAATTGTAACTTACCTTTAAAAGGAGCCATACTTTCAGAGAACTACTCAACAATGCAAGTCTTGTTCTTTTTCCTGATGTTAAGTAGTTACACATGTAACGATCCACCATCAGAACAAATCTTGGCCAAGACTTCGGGTTTTCTAGGCTTGCCTTCACATTTGATGATGCCTATGACAAATAATATATCCAGTTATTATGATTCAAGAGAGAAACGTAGCAGAAGCTAAAGCTAAATGTCTTTTCTTTTCTTTTTTTGGAAAGTTTTAGAAGAGTAGAGGAAAAGAAGAAAAATACCAGACTAGCCTTCACCAAGTGACTATAATGAGAGAGAAAATCCTGATGCATTCAAAGATTTTAAGATTAAGAACAGAGTACTTACGAGTAGCCGACAAATTTCATGTTCAATCTTTGAAAAGGAAGTCTCCAGTGCCTCAACCCGCCCAGTACCATGGCAGCAAATGCATGGCTCACTAATCATAAACGTTACACTAGGGCGAACCTGTCCAGCATTTAAAAACATATAAAAATAGAGGAACTGCAAGGGTGGACAAAAAATAACACCGGCTGCTTCTACCACATACCCCAGCTAACACGATTACAAACACGTAGGAAAGTAAGAATGAGTAATGTACAGGTACATTCACAAGAAAGATTCTGACTTAGGCTTTAATGATGAAATATGACCAAGAAACAGCATACCCTCTTTCTCGTTATTTCCATCAGTCCATGCCTAGACAACTCTGAGACTTTCACAATTGACCGGTCTCTCTCAACGGCTTTTTTTATTTCTTCATAGACCATCCTCTTATTTGCTGGAAACATATAAGCCAAATAAAAACAAATTAACAATCGACAACTAACACAAACATTGACAAGACGATACACGCTGTAGATTAATATTCTTGATACACCTTTTTTCTCAAAATACTACCAAAAGAAAACTGGAATGGGTACAGAAATTACAGCAGTGGATGAGAGGAAAAGACTTTAGAAAGTATGAGTTAGTCATTTGAAACCATAGGTAAACTGGGTTTTAAAAAAAAGGAGCACCTGGGCTGCCAGTAACCAGATACACACCAATTAGTGATACTGACGAATTAGTGATTCAGTCCATCATCAGGTAAAATTCAGCAGATGTGTGCATTACTTACAGTCATCAACCATATCAATGAAATCCACCACGATAATGCCACCTATATCCCTGAGGCGCAGCTCCCTTGCTATCTGAACAGCAGTTGTTTTGTCAGTGAATTTCATTATTGGGAATTTCCAATATGCTACATGAGGTTTACATGAAAATATCCACAATGGCCATTACTTTCTCTGCAGATATCTGATAATATAGCACAAGTTCACATTGACATATTAGCTCAAACTGCTATGGTGAAGAGGGTTTCACTTCTACGTACTTGCTTTGCGGCTGCAAGGTTGACATCAAGAATAGCTCTTTCTTGTGAACTCTCTTGACCAAGCATTCCGTGTCCTCCATTCACATCGATGGAGACTAAAGCCTCTGTTTGTTCAATTACTAAAGAGCCGCCAGTAACGAGTGGGACTCTGCAACACAAGAAACAACCAGCATAGGGAGCAACATAAGTCATTGAACAACACTTAAGAATTTTATATACAGTATTTTCAGTCAAGAGTTAATGTTCCTGCAATCTATGAAAAATATGTACAGTTTTAATCTTTTTGTCTTTCCGTTTCTACCAGATATCAAGGTTTGAGTCGCGTAATCACTAACATTTTCGGAATAACTGAGATTATCCTGAACATGTTTATGATATTAATCAAGGTAGATAACCAAAGTCCAAAAGTCATTAGGATTACGACCAATTCGTTTTTATTCCTTACTTCCTTTTCAGCAACTTTTATCTGCTCACCTTTTACTAAGCATGTTATCAATCTCTTCTTCAATGCCATATTCATCAAAGATCGGAATTCTTTTGTTGTATAACTCCACTCTATCACAAAGATCGGGTGCAATATCCTGAAGGTAGCTGGTAACCTGACAGATGATGTACCAAACTAACGTCAAAGATATCGAGATGAGATGATAAAATTTATGACTTCAGAAATAGTTACCTTAAAAGGTTAATAAGAACAAAAGTCAGACATATATATAACATCACGGGGATACCTCATGATATGTCCTAGGAGAATCAACCACCATGTTGTCAACCTGAACATAGATTGCAGGATAAGCATAGGAAACAAAGCCAAAAGGGAAGGCGAAACAATGCAAAGTAGCAAAGATGTGTTACAGGATATAAATTTGGATGTGTTCACCTTCTCATTAAAATAGTCCTGTGCAACAGAAAGAGTTTGGCCCATTGCTCTATGCAAAATTACAGGAACTGCCCCTTCAACGCCTTCATCTGCAGCAAGAGCTGCAGATTTTGCATGCTCCATTATATCTTTCCAGGTTGATAGCAGGCCTTCCAAGTCCTTCTGCAATTCCTCCAACGAATGACCAGCAGCAACGGTTCTTACTGTAAGACCAAAACCTGGAGGTTGTAAAGTCTTTGCAATGACTCTTAATCGTGTACGCTCAACTCCTGAAACTTTCTTTGAGACACCGATTCTTTCACACCGAGTAATCAGTATCTGCAAGAAAATTAATAGTAATGAAGAGACAGAGGAACTCAAATAAGGACACCATGACTACATTTGTAACCGAATACGAGAAACCACTACAAGACATAATATCCCTTACCCAGAATCTGCTCCTTAAATTTGGATAAGCAGTAAGAGCTGGACCCTTTGTTCCTAATCCTTCTTTTACAACTTGCACAATCACTTTAGTTCCTTTACGAACACGGTTCCATTTGTCCACAGTATGGTGTGCACCTCCAGAATCTTTTATATCATGGAGCGTATGCTCTGAATGCTGAGAAGCATGGGAGCCTCTGAGTACAGGAAGAACTCCATTAGTATTTTCACTTTCGCCTTCTGGACCGGGACCATTTCCATCAAAGTCGTCCTCAAAATCAGCATCACCATCAGCGTCACCATCATCATAGTCAACTATACTACCATTGACATTGGCATCAAAGTCATCTTCAGTTTCATGTTCCTCAAAATCTTCATGACTAAATTGATCTGGATCATCCTTAAACTCAATACCTTCTATATCATCAATGACTTCAACACCATGTGAGCTACTACTGAAGATATCTGGATGCTGCTTATGCTTGTGGATTGCAGCACCATTAACTTCTTTTTCCTTACCTTTACGGCGAAATGGAGGAAATATGAACGGTTCCCTATTCTGTTTAATATCCATAAGAGATGGTCTAGAAATTCCAATATTTACAAATGCGCCACCCATATGGGGAACAAGTCTTGTGACTACGCCAAGATACACACTATCACAATGGACATTATTCTTAACAGGTTCCAGCAATAACTCAACCAACTTTCCTTCTTCCATGACAGCTATTCTTTGCATGGTACATATGGAAGAGTTAATCAGTATAACAGTGGAAACAGAATCCTCAAAATTAGTTAATTTACTCGTATCCTCTGGAATTTCTGCACCCTGGTAACTCTTATTAGGAAGCTCCTGTTGTTTTAAAACTTCTTCAGGGGACTGTATTTTAGAAGAAGAGTCTATCTCATCTTTAAAGCTAAGTGCAGATTGGAGTAGCCAGGGTTCCTCAACAGGCTGATCTCTTTCAAACAAAGATCCTCCAGAAGCTATATTGTTATTACTGAGAATAGTTAAATCATTCCTCCCGGTGGAGTAAGGCTCGTCCTCAACAAATTCAATGGGTGATAATGATGAGTCTCTAACTATTTTCTGACTCCTTAAATTCCGATGCTTACCTGTCAAAACACTGCAATCATTTAAGTAACCACAGAGAAGACCAAGTTTAATAATAATCAGGCTACCTTTTCAGAACTGTTACCTTCATTTGGACTGGGTATAACTTGATCTGCAGTAAGATTCGTCTCTTCTATCCATGATCCCCAAGAATGAACTTGAACCTTTTCAATTTGAACTTCCATCCACAAGTCTCGCACCACAACTTTCCTGTTTTGCGTGCTTGGTAGAGGTATGGAAACAGAAAATTCAGGTCCTGGTCTCCAAGTTAGATCAGAGGAAGGCCATCTATCTCCTCTTATGAAATAATTATATTTGAAATTAGCCCCACATGGTACCTGGCAATGAGTGACCATTTAAAGAACATGTAAATATGACTATTCTGATTTCACATGAAGAGTATTCTGCAAGCATAACATGTGTAACTAGATTAGACTTATGAGCTGACTAGCGCATTCCAACTGTTTCCATGTACGAAGGGACACAATGTTTCATATTTTTTGTGTGTCCCAGGGACACTGTAATGCCCAGTGTTTGTGGGAAATGCCCAGATTCAATCGCTAAGATCTTTACGCCTATCAGTTGAGAGCTCATAGTTTCATGTACCATATGTTAACTTTTTTGTATTTCGTAACCAACTCAGCCAGTACACATATTACACTGACACTTAATGATTACAGTCGAAGCCCATTACCTTTACTTCTGTCTTCCACAAGTTGGGGCCCTCAGAAGACGGTACCATGCGAATAGCCATCACAGGTTCCCAGCAGCCTAAAGTAATAGAATCCCCGGTGACGTACAAAATCTGGCCATCTGCTAAATCGGCTTCTACAGTCCAAAGCACCTCGCAAAACTCTTGTGAGGATGTATCTGTAGCGCACAAGAAAATCACTCTTCTAAATCTGTCAGCCTAATCTAAAGTGACCGCAATCTTAAGAGAACGCTGAATGTACAGTAAGTATTGAAAGCCAAATTCTTCAAGAGCTTCTAGCAGGTATTGAAAGCCTTGAGGAGACAAGTATTGACTCAAGTGTTTCTGTAACTATCACCAATTTCCAGTAATGATGTTAACTAGCATGTACCACAGGTTTCATTTCACTGTATTGAATTAAAAGTTTTTGCAAACAATGGATAAGAAAAAGCTCTAGGAAACAACATTGCCAACTCTTCTAAACATACTGAGCAACCATCTCTTATGCGGTTCCGAATGTCACACAGTATTTTAAGAAATTCAGTAATTCAATGTCAAAATTTTGTTACCTTTCCTTGCAGATACTGTAGGAGATGATTTCAGAAGAAAATTATGAACACCAAGTTGAACATTGATCTTAAATGCACTCCGTAATGGTACCGGTTGAAATATATACCTATGCCAACCCAAAAAAAATGTCAAGTAGAACTCGCTTCAGCGAAAGAAATACCCAAAACAAAAATTTCTAATGGAATTCAAAATTCAGCTAACAAGAATTCTTGAACAAATTCTACTACTTACGGTAACAGGGCCCTTTCAGAGGCGAGTAAAGAAGAACGAAATCCCCTACTTGAGCCCAGCAGGAAAGGTCTAGCTCGAGCTTCGCAGACCTCCATCACCAACACTATAGAAACTTCAAAATCCAGAAGAAGCCATTAGAGCTGGGGTTTTTAAGCTTTCCAGGGTTAAGAAAGTGTAAATTAATAAGATAATTAAAGATTGTTCGGTCATTTGAGGAAGAAGAGAGTGTGCGGAAGACTGAACCAGACTGTGAGAGGAACTGGATAATAGATAGCGAGAGAGCGGGGAAAGAAAGGGAAGAAGATAGATATAACCAGATCCGTATTGACTCGCGATCTGGTCGTGTAAAAGCGATCTAGGTAGATGCCCTTAGCATTCTACCCTGACGTGCCAGACCAGACGGGCCTCAAGACCATGTCTGCCCAGGTCCATTCCGGCGGACGCGCACTGTCAAAATGGCAAATGCATCGTGGTGGGCATTCTAAGCTGCTGAAATAATATAGGCCGGTCAACCCTTAACATCCTCGATCATGATCCGCATCCAACGTACCAACTCCAACCTATGCCCTCAATACAGTTTTAGTTCTCAAACGTTCAATTACATTTTACTTCATTGAAATATATAGACTGCTCGGATATGGGTGTGTTCTCTTTGACTTAAATCTTCTTCCTTAGGTGACTATTACATGGAATTCATGAATTGGAGATTGTATATTATCTAGGCTCAATGCAAGTATATAATTCAAGGGTAGAGTATCTTGAAGTCAGAGAACTGATTGTTATAGTGATGTAAACAGATCGTTAAAATTTATTTTGTCCCTAATATAGCAAGACTTTTTTAGTATCCGCACAATTTTTAAGGAAAATAGGAGAGATATTAATGTTTTTGTTATGAAATAAAGATGGAGACAGAAGTATAGAGAACAAGAAGGGAGAAATCTTATTAATTTGTGGAGAATTATAAGGATTTATGTATCAATTTACAGGGATAGAAGACTTGGTGTCCAAGAAATGGAAAACCTAATATTAGACACAGAGGCATCTTAATAAATAAACTAAGGTTTATAACACTTGTCATGATGACCACCAACTAAAGTGTTACCAATATACGAGGAGAACTTAAAAGGGAAAAACATGAAAATGATAGTGTTGGACACGCCTATATTGCCTCGTCAAAACCTCGCAAAGGAAAACCTAGTGGAAAAACCTCGATGGAGGAAAAAGAGTACAATGTGATAAATCAAGTACGTACACGATGCACCTTTGATGGTAGCACTATTCCTGATGAGTTAAATCTCGGCATACAAATCTTTGAGTCGAGACTTTCAATTTCGATGAAAGAGTTTCTTTAATGCAGGAGATTGCCATGATTTTGTGTAGAAATCTGCTAGGTGATGAAGTCTTATTTTGTGTTATGCAAGTAGTATTGTCTTCTAGTAATAGTGTTCTCGAGTCTTCATGCTTCTTTAGACATATTAATGACTTGTGTCATGGATTTCTAACTTCTCGGAGATGATTTTCCAAAGTAGTTAATGTAGTTTCTTCAAAAAAGTGCCAAGATACGGACACATTACCATATGTGAATTAAAACCGTATTTGTGATTAGACCTTAGTGGTTAAGAAGGAAATCCAAATCCCTAGGTGATGATTATGTTGATTTAGTCTAATCAAATGTGGGCATCCACAAAATAACCGTAATAATACAACTTACTTTTTGATGATCATCATGTTGAATAAATTGCCTCACATGATCGATGTCTAGAAAGCAAAGATACCGAACTCAATTTCCAGTAGGTTGTTTAACCATGCATAGGATTCACTTACATAAATTCAATCAAACCCGAAAATAACATCAATTTTTGGTGATTACAATTTCATTAGACGAATGAAAGTTATAAACCAACTTTTCGGCTACTTTTCTTTCTCAGTAAAGAAAACATAGAAGAAAGGAAAATGGACTTAGTCAGATAAGTTAGTCACCCACAAAAAAATATAATGAGAAAATTATATCAAACACATAATATAATTGAAAAAAATATACAAACTATTAATATTTACTTTACAAGGAGGAGTTATTAGAGAATTGCTCGGTCGAACTCACAAGTGTCAAAACTATATCTTGATTTCTAGTCTACAATTAGTTAAGTCTCGGTCTAGGATAGTGGAGTTGAGAAACGAGCCAGTCATCATCTACGTTATATTCATCATTCTATCTTTGAAGGAGAAGATCAACCGAAGTTTTCGGAGAACTTCATCGACAAAAGGTAAGTGAAGACTGAACCACCTATTTCTCAAGTTATATTCACCATTATATCTTTGAGACGATTGTCGCATAACTAATTAGACTAGCTTGCATAGACATGAATTTCCAGTCGAGAACTAATTATTTAGTTTACGAATTTCTCGAAATATAATGACTAAGCTTAATGAACATTTGTTTATACTTGATCAAATTCGGTGGAGAAAAATTTATTGTTCGGAACCAAATCACGATTCAAGTTTATCATACGAAAATAGCCTGAAACAGTGATATGTGTCATTGGCATTATTCAGGAATGTTGCGAGTTTATTTAGAGAAATATAAAACTATTATATTTGGAATACAAGATAGTGTTATCAGTCTTACAAACTGAGAAAACTGTTACATGTCTGAAGCCGTATTACATGTATTCGTACACGTAGCGGAGAAACTGTTAGAGCACTGCTCGGTCGAACTCACAAGCGTTGTTATCTCAAGCTTGTTTTTCAAGTTTAGTTGCCAAAACTATAAGTCTTGATTTCTAGTCTACTTATATCCAAGTCTCTGATTGGGATAGAATGTGTAGTTGAGCTTTAGACTTCACAGTGTTCATCGATTGAATACGAAGAACTACTAAAGGTAACTTGTGAAACTTCATCAAAAAAAGGTATGTGGAGACTTGAACTCATCTATCACTCAAAAGTCTATCTACTCTATCTCCTATTTGAGAAAAAAAGTCGTATTGCTATGTAGACTTCAATTATACACATTTGATATTTCGAGCTGAGTTTATCTCGCTTACCTATTTCTCGAAATATATGTTGGTAAGCTTTCACTTTAACCAAGTTCATCTTTTATACTTGACGAAAGTCAAAAAATGATAATGTGAAAACCTCCTTGTAACATCTTACATGATTTGTGTGAGACATTCATTTGATGTACACTCGGAATGTTTCGTATTGATCATTCGATCACTTGAAAATTGCTTTGAAGCTAATAGTTGTCTGAGACATATATTGTCGTCTTCTAAGAATGTTTCAATGATTGAAATGAGAGTTTAGAACAAATTAACCATGATTGGATATATCACAGTATGCATACTTGTATGCTAATTGTTGCAAGTTATTCCAAGTCCGGGAACCATGGTATGCGTACCCGTACGCTTACTGGCGTAAGTTTAAGTTCTGGAATTCAACTAAGTTTGGTAGTATGTGTACTCGTCCGCGAACTGGCGAATCCAAACTTAGTCCGGCCACTTAGGTATGCGTACCCGTTCGCATACTTGAGTAGGTTATGTTCTAAAATCGGTTTGTTCATGAACTAATACATTTATATATTAAGGAATGCAATCTTTTGCAAACCGTGGCTATAATTTTCATGATATTAATCGAGTTAATCAAAATCGATTTTGCTTCAATTGTGTCTTATATACTTCTATGAGAATATAAACAACTGAACAACTCTCTAACTAGTTTCATTTGAGTCATTTGAACTAGTTGACATAAAGATGAATAAGGTTGATATGAAATTATTCATATGGCTAACCTCGGTTAACGATTGTTGAACCAACTAAGTGTACCCGTTTAGGTACGTTTACTCTTATCAAAATGTTGGTGCATTTCATTTGTGTATGACAAGCTAAGTTTGATCTAACGGTGGAAAGATATTAGCTTGAATCTGATCACGTTTTCATCTAACGTTGAATATTCAATGCTTTGTTACCAAGGTAGCATTGATTGCAAACCCTGATTTGAAGACTATATAAGGGAAAACTCTAGCAACTAGGAAACCTAATCCCCACACAACTTGTGTAATACTAGTCGTGACTAGAGTCGATTCTCCTTCAACCTTAGGTTTTTCTAAAACTCAGTAGGTTAACGACTTAAAGACTTCATTGGGATTGTGAAGCCATACCCAACTATTTTCTCTGTAGTTGCATGTTCTGATCTTGCTGTTTTCTATTGTGATTGAGTATTATCTTCTTTAAGATTTGCTCGAGATATATTCTCCGATAGGAAAGATTGAAAATTAGTCACAAACATCTTCGTCTCATCGTTTGTGATTCCACAATATCTTGTTTCGTTAATCGATTAAGATTATTGTGAGGTGATTGATAATACTAGGCTGTTCTTCGGGAATATAAGTGCGGTTTATCAATTGGTTCATGTTCACCTTGATTTATCAAAAGACGGAACAAAACTCATACGTATATCTGTGGGAGACAAATGTATCTATTCAATAGACTTTTCTGTGTGATACAAATTTGTTTATCAAGTCTTCAACTTTGGGTCGTAACAACTCTTAGTTGTGGGTGAGATCAGCTAAGGGAATCAAGTGCGCAGAATCCGGTGTGGTTCTAGAGGCGTAAGGAACGAAACTTTACCTTGATTAGTGTGAGATTAATTAGGGCTCAACTACATTCCAGTCCGAAGTTAACTTGTAGTAGGCTAGTGTGTGTAGCGGCTTAATACAGTGTGGTGTTCAATCTGGATTAGATCCCGGTGTTTTTCTGCATTTGCGGTTTCCTCGTTAACAAAACTTCTGGGGTCTGTGTTATTTATTTTCCGCAATATATTTGTTTATATAATTGAAATATCACAGGTTGTGCGTAGTTCAATCAATTAGATAACCCAACCTTTGGTTGTTGATATAAATTGATTGACACTTGAACATTGGTCTTTGGTACCGTTCAAGTTATTTCACATAATAATCAGGCTCGCGGATTTCTATTTGTTTGATTTGCTGATTATATTGTAAAACAAAGATACAACTCTTGGATATATTTCCATTGATTGAGTCTGAGTGTCTAGTTGATTCTCTTGGAATTATATTGGAGTTTTTCCATACATATTGCTAAGCGAAATATTGGGTGTGGTTGTTGAAACCCCGCTTTTCAATTGGTATCAGAGCAGGCAAACACGTTTAAGACCTCATAAGTCTGTGTTTGTAGCGATATGACTCTATGGATAGTAAAGTCTCTATAAACGCTTCACCAGAATTCAACTCTGATCATATAGAACGTTCTGAAGAGTTAGTTATTTCCTATAAGAAGTTGGATGAACAAATCCGGATCAATTCTAATATTGTTGCAGAAATTGCAAAGTATAAGGATTTGAAGTATGTTAAAGTATCTTCAATGGATTTGAATAACCCATTTAATTCTTCCTTGAAAAATTGTCGGAAGTCAGGGGATAAGCGAGATTTAGGCTTTGTGAAACCTGATGTGGTTCAGAACTTCTCAGATGAGTTTAAAGATGTTGGTCTATGTATGTTCTATGATTATCACAATCATTTTCAACATACATGTACATCTTTCAAGAAAAGTTAAAAGATTGCGAGTAATCTTTATAAGAAATCCAAACAACTGTTTACTTCTCTAAAAAGGTGTACAAATCTAACAAGAAATCCCAAACGGGATATTATTGTTAGTATGGAAGCTTTTTCTCTAAAATCAACATCATCCTTTTAATGGTTTCTTGAT
Organism: Papaver somniferum; assembly: GCF_003573695.1. NCBI lineage: Eukaryota > Viridiplantae > Streptophyta > Magnoliopsida > Ranunculales > Papaveraceae > Papaver > Papaver somniferum. The sequence goes on from NC_039363.1 coordinate 84,030,260, forward strand.
AGTGGATGTAGCCGACATATGACTGGAGATCTTTCGTGGTTTGTGAATTCAAGCGACTTTGAAGGAGCTCCTGTAAAATTCGGAGATGGGAGTTGTTGCTACATAAGTAAGAATGGGACGATCAAACTACATGGCGTTCCTGAAATCCATGATGTAGTATACGTTAAAGGTATGACTGGAAACATTCTTTCTATTAATCAAATTTGTGACAAAGGTGATCGAATTTTTATAGTGGTAAATAGAGTTGTCGTTCACTCGGACTTTGTTGAGATTGATTTAGGATTGAATATACAAAATACTAAAAACAAAGGAAAATATACAAAATAAGGTCACAGGATGAAGAGATACTAGGACGCAGGATTTAACTACTTTTCATATTCTTGTGGTTCAATCATTAAATCTAAACAATATATCTCAAACAAAAGAAGTTGTGACTCTAATTCTTTGCCAAAAATAGATTTCATAAAACATTAGTTGTAAGTTCTGAGCATGACGCATCGAAAGTAATTAAAACCAAGCATGCGACATCAAACAAAATAACAAATAATTAGTAGAAATCATGACGCAATTAAATCTATGCAAAAAGTCATATAAAGAATTAATTCATCTACCACAATCATGAAAAGTTGCTTCCTCCGTTGTCCCAGGAATGGGTTATAGCTCCGCATGGTTAAAACACACTCAACGGAATTTTTCATTGCTCGAGAATATGTGCTTGCCCTGTTTAGTCGAGATTATGTGAAATCTTCTCGTTCAATCGAATTTAAAGCTCTTACCAATCCTGTTATGGTTAAACAGGTTGATATGAGTCCAATCCCGTGTAAACCTCCAGCTAAACTCGTCTTAATTCTTGCCAGAATTCACGCAGAATACGTTATTCCCTTGTTAAGCCAAGCTCGATGAACTTGACCTATTTGATTGGTTCTGTTGGACTTACTAACCCTGTTCAGTCTTAATAAGACCAAACCAAACAAAATCCGTGATTGAATCTCCTCCGAACTGTCCCAAAACTCGAATCAAAAGTTACACAGGTGACTGCTTAAGTTTCCCGCCATATTTGATAATTCAAAAGGTGGAAGATGGAGTGACCCGATCCAAAACAGGGGTGCCCTGGGGTGTCCCTTATCCAAAACGAGTGTGCCTTTAGTACTTTTTCGGGGGGGGGGGGTTCCCCAATCAACTTTTCGAACCGAATTTTCCAAAAATATTTACTGATAGACACATTTTTGTGTCTGAACTGTCCTCAGTGTCTCTACTGCTAGTGCTTGATTTTGTATTTATTATGGTGTTTTTATGTTTGTATAGGTGTTTTTGGAGAAATATACTTGTGTGGAAAAAGTTGCTCAAAAAGTGCTATTTGGACCCCCGGAGGACATTTTCTATACGGACCCCAGATTTGGCTAAGGGGCACCCAAGGTTATGCGTAGCCCAAATTCATCCTCAACACCCAATTTTGTCCACGACACTCGTCTTCATCCTTTGAATTCTGAAAAAGGCGGGAAAACATGGTTTTCACCTGAAAAAATTTCGTTCGAAATTGGAAGGTATTGTAGAGAGACTCAATAGCTCAGATTGATGGGGGGGACTTGATGAGTGCTAAAAAGTGCATATTTCTATATATTTTTCTTGGCATTTAACTCATCTTTTGTGCATTAATTCTACATTTTATCCCATATTCTGTATTTTCTTTGTTTTCAAGAATAAATATTTTTATTAACTAATTTTGCATTTTTAGGTAATAAATAAAGTTTGGATGAATAGCGGAGCGAAAAGAGCAGAAAAGTAGTGAAAAGCCGGGAGGAATTACACAAGGAAGCCGCGAAGAATGTTGTGCACAAGACCAAAAGGCTAGAAGTGGGCTTGAAGAGGAAGAATTGTTCTTAAAGAAGATATGGGCTTGGCATACCCAAGGACCAAAACCCTCACCCAAATCCATTTCATATATCCATACCCGTTTCCTTTTCTAGCCGTCAGATTTGATCATCTCAGCATCATATGGTCGCAGCATCGCCAGTACATCAAAGTCTGAAGCTCCTGTCTAACACTACAACACCTAACTCCATCTTGAGCCGTCAGTTTCGTTGTATCACGTATCCGACGGTCGATACCAGCCTCTTCACTTGTAGCCGTTAGATTTATCTATCATTTCCGCATCCCACGGCTCAGCTTCGCTGGACATCGAATTGGCTACACCCTCTTCACACTGTAACAACCTACACCTATACCCATCGCCAAACACTCCCCTCCTTCTTTCCATCGAACCCATCTTCTTCCTCCCACTCCCTATGCAACTACTCCACTGTCACCACCTTATCCATCATCACCACCATTCCCTGACACCACCAAACCACTCTACTCCACCCTAAAAGCGAAACCCATCATTTCCCCCATCTTTCTAGCCGCCTACTTCATCAATCTCGCACCTTTCCTATCTCTGAAACCCTAGGTTAGAGATTGATGAATTAGGTGAAGCTAAAGAAGAAATTGAGGTGTGGGAATGAAGCAGTGAAGTCAGAGGAAGATTGGGTCGACGTTGTGGGTAAGATTTGACCCATCAAATTAGGTGAAATCGAAACCCTAAATTCACTGTTTTGGGATTTTTTTTTTGGATAAACCCTAATTTTGTAAATTAGGTATTTTTGAGAATTGGGTGTAACTATAAATAGAGTTGTGATGTGTGTGAAAGGGGGTATGCCTGGACTAGCCAGTGTGTCACCCAAGAGCACTGGAATAGCCAGTGTCTCAAGGGTTGTAGTTCAATGCTCTGTTTATGTTCAATATTTGAATTCATGTTTCAATTATCTTGTATGATGTATGTTTGTGTTAGCATGTTAGTCATGAGCTAAGTCTCACTAGCTGAGGCTCAGATGAAGCTTTAGTGGACTGTTAGGTAGTGGAATGTTAGGTTAGAAGCCTTAGTTCACTGAATTGATTGAGCAATGGGAGAAATCAGTGCTCACTAGTTCTTGTGATTGATTGTACTGTCAAAAGACAGTCAATACTAGGAGCACATCAGTTGAGCAAGCTGATTATCTTGCTATTCCTTTTTTGTATGCTTAGGATCTTAAGTTGGCCTTAACTGTCACTTAGTTCCATTAGGGATTCAACCTAGAACTACATTATTTGGCTCGGTCACAAGGGTGAATTCAAAGCCGTAGCTTAGCCCACAATTTGTTTTTACAGTCACTTGCAACTCTAATTCTGTTATTCTTATTGCTCAGTTGAGTTTTCCTTGCTGTTTTATTTAGCTTTTGCACTTCACATCTTGCTGTGCACTGAAATCAGTGCACTGCCTTCCCTGCCCTTGGCTCATAGCCTTGGTTAGATGTTTTACCATCTCTGTTTCACTGTCACTGCAGCCTTGTGACCTTGCATTTAGTTTTGCATCAATTATCAGCATAGTGTAACTTCATTGCACACTCCCAAGTCCCTGTGGAATGACCCTGTTCTTGCACACAAGCTACAACTGACCCTGTGCACTTGCAGGTATCACTGTAGGCATCCATTTATTGTCTTATTTTCACATCTTTAAATGCCTACCAGGACTCTATTAAGGTTAACAGGCAGGGTATGGTTGATTTCGTCAGTTGAAATTGAAAAGATAACTCGCAAGAAGAAGACAGAGCAATACGTACACCGTAAGAGATATTCACGTGATTACAACAAGTTTTACGTGTGCTGCTCGTGTTTGGATATCACTTGGTCTCTGAAGAAGCGTGGAGATGTCAAATAAGGAAATTTCAGAGGCAGCAGACGTGTAGGAGAAGGATTTTTGGAAAGCAAATATTCCGAGAATATTACCCTTCACTGCCGAATAAAGAGAGATTAATGTGAGTTATTACAGAGATTTTTCTTCGCCTGTTGAGTATAAATATCACCCTGGGATAGCAGAGAAGGGTTACGAAGAGTTTGGGAAGGACTGGAACATCACAGAGGTGAAACACGATCACCAGAGAAACCTGCTGCTGCTGCCATTGAAGAACACGAAGAACATAGACCCACAGAAGCAATCGTTTTTGCTACAGTATTTGCGACTGCTCAGCGACAGTCTTAGAGCTACAGTAACAGTGACACATCCTCTGTATCGTTCTTTGGTTTGCAACAATTATAAGCGTTACAAACCCGGTTTTGAATTATTTCTCCCTTTTCATCATTTGTAAACACCATTTGAGCAATGAAATCAACTTTTGAGCGTGTTTCCAACATGATAATGAGCTAAATCTCCCACAACCAAGGCAATGAGGAAGCTATTTACGCATGAATACTTGGTAACTATTTTATTTTCTCTAATTTATAATTTATAATTCACTCAATCACAGCTTTTGCAGAGTTTTAAATTGTTTGCATAATTTTCTTACTTAGTTGTGATTCAATCTGATAGGTTATACTTTGTTTAGTCAATTGATAATCTATGCTTAGGGAATACAATTGATATTTGAGAATCTGCCTGATTATTTGTGAATTAAGAAATAAGGGACTTAAAAGATAATTAGAGTTTTGGATTATTTGCCATAATTTATTCATGTGTGATAGTGGAATCAGTGTCTTGGTTATTCCTAATAATCTTGAATTAAGGTTTGTCTGTTTTTAAATTTCATTAAATCTAAAATCTTTTGCTTTCACAAGTCTCAACGAACCTATTACTACTACAACAACTTGAAATCACACCAATTTTTGGCGCCGCCGACGCGGACTTGTGTTTAGGCTAGAGTTTTTAGTTTTTTATTTGTTTTTTCATTTTTATTTTGTTTGTTCTTCTTTACGTTTTTGGGTTTTTGTCTTTTCCTTACAGATTTTGGAGTTTGGAGCGAAAGAAAAATTTGCCAAAGTTTTTGGTGAAAACCTAAAGATTTGGAGTAAAAGCAAAGCGAAGGGAGCGAAAGAAAAGAAAAATAAAAATTAACTAAAAAAAAAGAGATAGAGAGACAAAAAAAATTTAGAATTTTTTTTTTTAGATTATCTTTTTCTTTTGCACTTTATTTTTGGACTTGGACTTGGACTGTGGACTTTGGGACTTTATTTTAAAAAAAAAACCTACAGAAGGGTGGTTTAAATATAAGCTGTTTGCAGAGAAGGACGACGATTACGATATCGCCTCGACCCCTCGGGTTCGTACATGACATAAGAGTCGTGGACCGAGTCGACTTCAGCGGTTCATCCCCCTTCTGGTACGGGAGGTAAGTTTGTTGAAACACTCGCGAATCCCCTGTCAGCGAGTTACTGTATTCCTTCGTTTGCATATATGCTGAGGATTTGAAAACGGCTGCTTTAATTTCCTAGTAAAGGACAAGGACTGGCCATACAAGATAAGGGTTCAGATTTCATCACCGTTCCCTTCTTTCCCACCTTAGGAAAACGAAACCAAACACGAACCTAAGCCTAAAATTTGACTAGAACGAGACCTATAGGGTAACGAGCTTAATAGGAAAGTCATTCGAAAAATATTGGTTACTCTTTTAAGCATGCTTCAAAGTTCATGATGGTTTCTGTGAGTTGAATACGCCACCTTGTAACGCCGGTGAGACCTTGGGTATCAAAGCTCCATTGAGCTTCCCTCGTCTCGATTCAACTTACTTAAACTCGGATTGATTCCAGAGGGGTTTTCTTAAATTGTAACGAATTCCCTTTCGAAGGATTAAAAGTTGGTCTAAAAACAATCTAAGTGGAGCCATCATGCTTTTTTTTTGCTAGAAATCAGTAGGTTTGTTGTGGTGGATTCATCCTTGTTTGTGTTTGCATAGAACTTCCCTTCCTTTTAGGATTTTTTTTTTGTTTTTCTAGTGTATGCCCAAGGTTATTAAAGAGCGGGCTTGGAAAAGAAACACTCTAGGTCGATTGATTAGTGAAAAACCTAGTAGTTATTCTTGTGGAAGCGGGGATCTCGAAGACTCTTCTTTTGAGAGCCCTGTTTTTGGAAACTTCAGTTTTGAGAATCTGTCTCTTCGTGAGGAAAATACCCCTAGTACTTCAGCTGTGCCAGCAATGGCAACTTTTAAAGATTACATGTCCCCAACTAGGTCCCCCCGAGCTTCGTGCATTAAATTGCCAGCTACTACGGCTAATTTCGAGATAAAACCTAGTACTCTTCAGATGATCCCTATATTCTTAGGGAAAGATGATGAGAACCCTTATTTTCATATTAGGGACTTTGAGGAAATTTGTGGGACAATTAGAATAAAAGACCTTACTGATGAAGTCTTGAAACTTAAAATGTTTCCCTTTTCCTTGAGAGATAAAGCAAGACCTGGCTGAACAACCTACCTTCTGAATCCATTGAAACATGGCAGGAACTTATTACTGCTTTCTATATGAAATTCTACCCTAAGCATAAAACTGCATCTGTTAGGCAGAAAATTAGTGCTAGTGTGCAACAAGAGGGAGAGTCTTTTTATAGGTTTTTAGAGAGATTCAATGATCTCCTATCCCAGTGTCCTCACCATGGATTTTATAAGATGAAACTCGTAGAGATTATTTATGATAGTTTAGACTATTCAACCAAAGCCATGGTTGAGTCTATGTGCGCTGGTGAGTTCACTAGTAAAAGTGTTGATGATGCTTTTACCTTCTTAGGAGCTGTCGCTGAAAAATCCCAACAGTGGGAGTCTTGTGTTGAACCCCCCAAAAGACTCTTGGTCAATAGAAGTAGCACCAATGTGGTAGATACAAGCTTCGGGTCTGATACTAAGTTTGCTGCTTTGTCTAGAAGGTTATAAGCTTTGGAATTGAATCATCCTAAACATAGGTCTCTTGTTGAACCCGACGATAGTTTTAGAGCCTCTCAAGTGTCTAGTTGTGGAGTAGAACCCAATAACTCGTTTTGGAAGGTCAGGTTAGTGAAGAGCAATCCCATGCTATCTATAACAATGCTAGGTTTGAGAACCGTCAGAAGTTTGACCCATACTCACAGACTTACAACCCTGGTTGGAGAAACCATCCTAATTTTTCTTAGTCTAAGGGTCAGACTCAAGGACAGTCTAGTAATTCTCAGCCTCCCCCAGGTTTTGGTTATGCTAAGAACTCTTCAGGTCAACCCCAGTTTCAGAATGAGAAAAAGATCTCCACCTTAGAAGAAACCCTTACTATGTGAACAAAGAACCATGAGATGTTATCAAAGAACCACTATGGTTTTCAAGAAAAAACCAGGCAGAATTTTAAGAATAATTCCCAGTCTCTTGCTAACTTAGAACTTCAAGTCGGCCAAATAGCTTAGTTTTTTAGTGAAAGAGAAGATGAAAGGTTCCCTAGTCAAACTGATCCTTACCATAAAGGAGATAAATTGTACAATCATGTGAATTCCATAACAACCCTTAGGAGTGGAAAGAAAGTTGACAATAAGGTTGCCATGCCTGATAGTGAAAATGTTGTAGTTCACCCTTATGAGCCAGAAAATGAGGAGACTGATAGAGTCTCCAAAGAGACCAGTGAGGGTCCTGCTGAGCCCGGCTTTGTTCCCAGAGCCCCGTTCCCCCAGCTGCTAGTTCCAACTAAGAGGGAGTCCAAATTTAATGATATATTGGAGGTTTTTAAGCAGGTTACTATCAACCTCCCATTGTTAGATGCGATTAAGCAGATTCCCGCTTATGCCAAGTTTCTTAAGGATATGTGTACGCGAAAGCGAAAACTTAGTGTCCAGAAGAAAGCCTTCCTAGCTAGTCATGTAAGTTCTATTATTCAGAATACCACTATTCCTAAGTATAAAGACCCAGGGTCCCCTACTATTTCTTGCACAATAGGTAAATACCGTGTCGAGAAAGCTTTGATTGACTTAGGAGCCAGTGTGAACTTACTGCCATACCATGTGTACCTTAAGCTAGGACTTGGTGAGATGAAACCTACCCAGATGACACTTCAGTTAGCTGATAGGTCTGTTAAAATTCCTCGTGGTGTGATCGAGGACGTTCTTATTGAGGTCGACAAGTTTATTTATCCAGTGATTTTGTTATCCTAGATACCCAACCTGTCCCTGACCCATAGAACCAAATACCAGTGATTTTAGGTCGCCCGTTTTTAGCTACATCAAAAGCGATCATTAACTGTCGAAATGGTATTATGAATTTGTCTTTTGGTAATATGACTATTGAGCTGAACATTTTTAATATTAGTAAGCTACCCTCTGAACTAGATAACTCGAGCGTAGAAGAGGTGAACATGATAGGAACATTAGTCGAGGAGTCATTACCGAACACTTTGTTAGAAGATCCATTAGAGAAATGCCTAGCCCACTTTGGGATTGATTTTGATGATGACGATGTGATTAATGAGGTGAATGCTTTGTTAGATTCAACCCCTTTGATAGACACTAGTAATGGATAGAAACCTAAGTTCGAACCTCTACCCGTTGCTGAGTCTACCCTAGTTCCTTCGTTAGAAAAGCCTCCTAAGTTGGACCTTAAACCATTACCAGATTCCCTGAAGTATGTGTTTTTTAGGCCCATCTGAAACTTTACCTATGATTATAGCATCCGACTTGGATAGTGATCAGGAAAGTAGGCTAGTGACCGTTCTTCAGAATAACAAGGAAGCTTTAGGGTGGACCATAACAAACATTAAGGGTATAAGTCCTACTGATTGTATGCATCAGATCTATTTAGAGAGTGACACCAAACCTTATAGGGAAATGCAACGTCGACTGAACCCTAATATGAAAGAAGTAGTTCGAACCGAGGTTCTTAAGCTGTTAGATGCATGCATTATCTACCCCATTTCAGACAGTAAGTGGGTCATCCCCGTTCAGGTTGTTCCCAAAAAATCCGGTATTACTGTAGTCCAGAATGATAACAATGAGTTAATCCCAACCACTAGTGGAAAATGAGGTTCCTAGGACCCACATCAGAGACCCTCAAAGACGGTAGTTGGACCGTTGAACAAACATAGCGGTCTCTGATGTGATAAAAACACGGAAAAAAATCCGAGAGTATTATTAGCGGTCGCCGAATAATTACTATTTTGTCCTAGATCTGCTGCGGATCCCGCGACCATTGATTATCTGTGATAGTTTTTTATTATTCGATAGAGCATATAAATACGTCTTTCTCTCTCCCATTTGTAATCTCCCTTTCTCTTTCTTCTTCTGCTCCCAGTCTTCATCTCTAACCTAAAATCTCATGGAAATGGAGATATCAGAACCCAAGATGTTATTTCAACAAAGTGAATAAACCCTTCTCTTGATTTTTCTTCTGAAATCCCTCAACTCACTAGTCTAATCGTAGATCTCAAATCTGCTGGGAACAGATTCAATCCATGTTTGTTTTTTTTCAATTTTTGGGGGTTTATCAAAATCTCTACCTAGATCTAATTAAATAATCATCTCATGAATGATTACTGCTAAAGCTGTTTGTTTTATGGTGTTCTTGGGTTTCCGAATCTGAAAGTATGAGTTTGGAATTCCCGATCTAATGGAGGGATTGTAACTGTACAAATCCAATAATCTGGTAAGTAAGTTTGATATGTTCATCTATGTACTTTAAATACGTTTTATGTGATTTGAATCTTTTGAAGCTTTAGTGCCGGTTCCCGTCTTTGTTTCTAAAATTTCCTAATGGATCCTATTAGTTTCTCAGAAATGATCGAAGAAAAGAAATTGATTTGTTAACTGGGTGTTTATTTTGTTGGAATTAGGCGTGGGTTTTGGTTTGTTTGAAGGATTCGGATGTTTGGGTATCCATCTGCAGCTGAAACTAAACTACTCTAAGAGTTTCTCTTAGATTTGACTGAATATGCTTTTCTCTGCTGACAATTGGATTCCATTTCAAGTTAGTTTTCTGACATTCCATATCTCTATTCAAAATCGCTTGTAACCTGTTAGACAAATCTACTCTATGAGTTTCTCTCAGATTTGGTTAATTCCATATTGATGAACTATTTATGTTTATGTTTCAGATGGAGTCTGGATTCTTAACGAGGTTGTTTGAAAGAGGGTAAGAAGATGAATTGGAGAATTTTATGAAGTAATAATTGCTATCTTGAGTCATTATTTAGCTAATTTATGTGGGGGTTTTCCTGCTTGGTTCATAATTTTAACCTGAATTTTAGTTCCCCACCAGAAGATTTACAGACTCAATGTACAGAATTCGTGAATTGCGGACTATACGAGTAATTTTGTGATCTGATAACTACTAATCATATTGAATTTTAGATGCATAAAGTTTTTTTTAATGTATATTCAGAATATTAATAACTACTAATTAGATTGATGTGTATTGCTTATTTTGGGTTATAGTACTTTTTATGTTAAATAGCTTCTTTTTGGGGTGTTCCTTTGGTATTTTTGTAGATCCCGTTGTCTTAGGTTTGACAGTTATCTTAAGGTTGAATCGAGGTCGATCCAGTAGTCTCTGGAAAATGAATAGTTAGTGCTCAGTTTTAAAATATATTCTTTTGTTACCTGTTTTTAACAGTAGCTCGCTAACAGCATAAGGAGCCTAACTATCGACTGACTAACACTTGGGGTTTGCTATATTCAGAAAGAGGATTACCGACCATTGATATGGCTTTGCTTAGAGTCCACTGGACAGGACAGGAGTAACTCAAACATTAGAATATGGTGTTTTGCTAAAGCAAGCTTTTGGCTTCATGACGAAATTGTTGTGTGAAACTTCTTCTGTAGTTGCATTTGATCCATCCCTGGATACAGGGCTCATCCCAGATTGTTGCATTTTTTTTTGTCTATAGGAACTCTAGGTGTTGGCGTGTTGCTGTTGTTTAGGAGTTATGCTACATTCTTGTTATTGGAAATCACTGAAATGGTGAAGTACCTCAAGCTTCCAGGGAAGTTTGCACGCCTTGGGGGAAAGCTGTTCAAGCCTCAAGGTATATTCAGAATTTTAGATGTTTAAAGTTTTTTTAATATACACCTGGATTCTCATACCATGAATTTTTACTGAATTTTCCAATTATTTATCGTTAGCATAAATTGTTGATTACAATTTGTGTAATTGTACCAGTGCGAATTCTTATTTGGAAGTGCTTTAACTACTTAAAATTCTGTAGGTATAACCTGATTGCATTGGTTTACAAGGACCTGCACTAGAACTAACCCTCAAATGTGTCACTCATTTGTTTTTGTTATTTTGTTTTATGCGAATGTAGAATCATGTGTAAGTTCATTCCATTTGTGTAAAGACAGATTGAATTTCTTATGTTTTCTTATACATGACCTAAAACGTAGATTCTCTTATGAGACATTGGATTTGAAATGGTTCAAAAATTAATGGATATCTAAGAAGCATTTTTGACCGATCGTTATATCTAAATACGGCTGAAGTGTTATTTATGTTCGTTTGAGGAAATTTATTTTCAAGTTGGTGCATGGTTACTAAGCTGATGTTGGTCAATTTGTTTTTTATTATGCACAGAGATGTGCAGTTTAGGAGAACGGCATGTCTAATATCGGAGGGTATATCGTATTATTAATTAGCAGCAATTGTATGGCGAAGACTACCATGTCGAGTTCCCATTTTGAAGCTCTGGCCAAATAACATGTCTCTTATTCCTTCTATGCTGTCACAACTCTCAATTCTGAAAACTGTGTAAGTTTCACAACTGGTAACCTGAGTAGTTTGAGAATCAACTGGTGCATGTATTTGAGCTTATGCCTACAATCTGTTTGATCAAGTGGTAAAATGAGAATCTCATTTAATGCCTGTATTGATTGGTCCGCTTTTGCTTATCTTGATTTGTAGTTAATTGAAGGCTTAAAATAGCGACACCTGCATATATATTCTCCATGTTCTTGTTGACGATAATATCCGGTACTCGTAAGGGTGTTCTTATGTCTTTATCTTTCATGCAGTGATGCCACTGGTTCAAAGACGGATCAAGGGCCCTATGTGGTTGCAATTTCTCATTGGTGTAAGTGGATTTAAAAAAAATAAAAAAAATTAGTGTATTTGACGTTAGCTCGTCCATGTTTGCAAATGTTCTCCGGCATATTGAGTCTGCTGCTTTCCTTAGCTGTATACTTGAAGTTAACAAAAAACTCTTTTCATGCCCATTTCTCCAAGTAAAGCCAAAGGAAATTATAAATACCAGAGACTTAGGAAAATGATCTTCTCCTGACCGGTCTAATGAATGTTTACAATAGTGTATGGGTTATGTCCAAAGTCCTTTGTAGTTTAACCAAGGAAATGAGTAGGAATATACTTCAGTGATAAAAATATTTAAATAAAATGTGTAGGAATATTCTGATCATCATCTTAGTTGCTTGATCATCATTCCAAAGTATTTAGAAAGTTCTGATTGTTTTTAAGCTTGTGAACTTCGTAACTGGTTTATGTGCCATTTTCCCCAAGAGGAACATTTTGGTATTAATTGAAAGTTTTGATTCGTTGAACTGAATGCACATGTGGAATTGTACTGTATAGTCTGCGTTACTTCATAGAAATTTAGCTCTTGTACCACCTGATATTTCCTTGATCATCTGGTTCCACCTGATATTTCCTTGATCATCTGGTTCCACAACTTTCTACTGACACCTTTATGAACGTGAAAAAGAAAACATGTGCTACAAGTGTTCATCTTTACCCAGCTAGAGCTTTATTTGTACTTACTTAGACTTGATCATCTTGTTAGTCAATGTAGACTTATTCAACCCACCTGGTGCTTTGAATGGCACAAGTTTGGTGTATTCTATGAAGCATATTTTATTATATTAAAGATTTGTGAGTTCATAATTCTGTTAGAATGCGAATCTTTAGTCCTTAGAGGTACCCAAGTGTTGGCATTTTTCCGATTGATAATTACTTACATGAGTTTCATTGTGTGTTTGTCTTGCAATGGTTACTTTAGTGTTCATACTTAAATTCTGAACTTCATTATGTAAATGTTTTTTGGAAAATGTATTTCGATACAACTTTTCTTGATAATGTTACGCTTAGTTTTTGATGTCATTGTGACATTCTATTTCTGTTCACAGCACTGTATTTTTAAGCTAAAGGAGTACCAAACAGCTAAAGCAGCCTTAGGAAGGAGGTGTTTACTCGTCTCCTGGTGATGCAAGATTCACCAATTTGATCAAAGAATTTTAATTATGACAAAATTGCAGGTCTGTGCTTTTATTTTGTTCAAATTTGTTCATGCAGTAGTTACGATAGAGTTATGAACTACATTTTGGAAGTACCAAAAATGTTGGAAAATTGGCTAATTGCTTAGGATACTGAAGGTGTTGGTGGCGTGCTTACTTATTTTTTGGGGGATATATGAACTGGTCCCTCTATTTTGTAAGGTGAAGTTATGTAAAAGAATTTGATGTTCAATAATGAACTTAGTGTCCAAGTTTTCATACTTTGAACTTGAATAATTTTGGTCCAGATTGTAACTTGAATTTGAGCTCCATCTGAGATAATTTTGAGTCACACTTTGACTTTAATCTGACTTGACGTTGACTTGACTTTATTTGAGTTCCATTTGACTTGACTTCAATTTGAGTTCAGTTTGACTCGACTTTAATGCAGCCAAGCTTTTTCAGATTCAGCCATTTCAGCAAATCTGAATCTATATTTTTTTTATATTATAATTCAAATCTATGACCCACGACTCAGGTCTGTACCTCGTTACCCTTAAAACCAGTCGTTATTGTGAGATCCACGGCTAAGGGTCCTATAAAAAAACTACGCTTTATCAACGACCTTATCAGAGACCGTTAGAACACGTCGTTTAACTCGTTTATATGACTTGTCCTGGCGGTCGCGGAACTTTTGTTTTCCACTAGTGAACCCGGGTAACCACGGGTTGGCGTGTCTGTATTGACTATAGTAAATTGAACAAGGTCACTAGGAAGGACCACTTTCCCCTTCCCTTCATCGACCAAATGCTAGAGAGATTAGCTGGACGTAGCCATTATTGCTTTTTAGATGGATACTGCGGTTATAATCAGGTAGTTATTGCCCAAAAGACCAAGAGAAAACCACTTTTACCTGTCCCTTTGCGTATAGACGCATGCCTTTCGGGCTATGTAATTCTCCTGCGACCTTTCAGCGTTGTATGATGAGCATATTTTCTGATATGGTAGAACGGTTCTTAGAGGTCTTTATGGATGATTTTTCAGTGTTTGGTTCGTCTTTCGATGAGAGCTTGCATCATTTGTCATTAGTTTTGACTAGGTGTAAGGAAAAGAATTTAGTGCTTAATTGGGAGAAATGTCACTTCATGGTTCGTTCAGGAATTGTTCTAGGGCATATCGTATCTTCGAAGGGTATAGAGGTAGATAGAGCCAAACTTGACCTTATTAAAACTTTACAGGTCCCAAAAACCGTAAGAGATATTAGGTCATTCTTAGGACATGCATGTTTTTATCGTCGATTCATTAAGGATTTTAGCTTAATTTCTAGACCTCTTTGCAATTTGCTTGCAAAAGACGTCAAGTTTGTCTTTGATGATGCTTGTGTAGAGGCTTTTGAGAAGCTTAAGAATTTACTCACTACCGCCCCCATAGTCCAGGCGCCCAACTGGAACCTACCCTTTGAGATCATGCGTGATGCTTCAGATTATGCTATTGGTGTTGTGCTAGGTCAGCGAGAAAATAAGTTACTTCATGTGATTTACTATGCTAGCAAAACTCTGAATGATGCCCAGTTGAACTATACCACTACAGAGAAGGAACTATTAGCTATTGTGTTTGCCTTAGACAAGTTTAGATCCTACCTCTTAGGTTCTAAGGTCATAATCTTTACTGATCATGCTGCTTTGAAGTATCTTCTTTCCAAGAACGATACTAAACCTAGATTGATTAGATGGACCCTATTGTTGCAGGAATTTTCCTTAGACATTAGAGATAAAAAAGGTGCATAAAATGTAGTAGCAGACCACTTGTATAGGCTTGTTGTGGATACCCTTAATGATTCTCCTCCTGTTAGGGATAGTTTTCCTGATGAACAACTATTCTTTGTTACCCAGGCACCTTGGTATGCGAATATAGTGAATTATCTTGTTACTGGTCGAATGCCCCAACATTGGGGTAAACAAGATCGTTCTAGGTTTTTAGCCGAGGTGAAGCACTTCTTTTGGGATGATCCTTATTTGTTTAAGTATTGTCCAGACCAGATTATTAGGAGATGTATACCTAAGAATGACCAGTCCAGTATTATTTCCTTTTGTCATGATCATGCTTGTGGGGGTCACTTTAGTGCTAAGAAGACTGCTGCTAAAATATTGTAGTGTGGATTCTATTGGCCTTCGTTGTTTAAAGACTCCCACAGTTACCGTGTTACTTGTGAACGTTGCCAGAAATTAGGAACCATTTCCCGTAGTAACATGAGGCCCTTGAACCCTATTTTAGTTGTTGAGGTCTTTGATGTGTGGGGTATTGACTTTATGGGTCCGTTTCCTAATTCTTTTGGTAACTTATACATCCTTGTCGCTGTAGACTATGTCTCTAAGTGGATTGAGGCGGTTGCGTGTAAGACTAATGACCATAGGGTTGTGATTGAATTCTTGAAAGATAATATAATTATACGTTTTGTTACACCGCGAGCTATAATTAGTGATGGAGGGATGCACTTTTGTAATGGACCTTTTAGGCTTTTGATGAAGAAATATGGTATTACACATAAGGTAGCTACCCCATATCATCCACAGACTAGTGGTCAGGTAGAGGTTTCCAATAGGGAGATAAAGCGTATATTAGAGAAAACAGTTAATCCTAATCAAAAAGACTGGTCGTCTAGGCTTACTGATGCTTTATGGGCTTACCGTACTGCGTTTAAGACCCCCATTGGAATGTCACCTTATCGACTTGTGTATGGCAAGGCATGTCACTTACCTGTTGAGTTAGAACATAGAGCATATTGGGCTGTTAAGCATCTAAATTTTTCACTAGACAAGGCAAGAGCCCATAGGAAACTCCAGCTCAATGAGTTGGAAGAGATTCGTATAGATGCTTACGATAGTGCGAAGGAGTATAAGAACAAAATGAAACATGTGCATGATAGAAATATTTTAAGGAAGTCATTTTATCTAGGTCAAAAAGTTCTTCTGTATGATATCCGCTTGCATCTTTTCCTTGGGAAGTTACGTTCTCGGTGGACGGGTCCTTTTATTGTTCGCACTGTCTTTCCTCATGGAGCTGTTGAGATCGAGACACCAGATGGTAGTAGTTCTTCGAAGGTTAATGGTTAGAGATTGAAACCCTTTTTATAGCCCTTTCCTACAGGTGATGTTGAGGAGGTCCCTCTGGAGGACCCTGTTTACCCTTGATTGACCATCGAGGCGATTGTATGTTGTATATTAGTTTTTGATTTCTCTCTTCACCCAGGTACTATCTTTCCGACTTCTCTCTTTACTGATTCCTCATGTTACTTTGCTTTTTGGTATTGCTCTTTTATTAGAAACATTGAGGACAATGTTAGATTTAAGTTTGGGGGTGGGGAAGAAACTTTTTGCTAGCTTTTAGTTGCAATAAATAAACTCCAGAGCCTAGAAATTTATTCTTATTAAGGTTGGCACTAACCAATCTAAGTGGATGGGAACATCTTGGTTGTAGGAGTTGAGGAACCAATCTGATTAAATGGAAACACCTAAAGAGTCTATTCATAAAAGCACAGAGCTCAGGTGTTAGAATTAAAAAAAAACATGGTAGTTTCGCCATAACTCGTTGAATCCTAATCCCTTCTATTTTTATTTCTTAAGTGATTTGGTGGGGCACACGACTCAAGTTGTTACCATTGCTAGGGTGAAATAGGGTGATTGAGATACCAATAAAAAGAAAAATATTTGAGACCATACCATCAGACCAACCGCAATAAATTCAAATAAAGTCGACCACTGGTGCCCGTGTATATACCAGTTGTGTTGACCTAGAGTTAGGTTTATCGACCACTGGTCCCATTGTATATGCCAGTTGTGTTGATATTAGTCAGGCCGATATCTCAGTCCATTAGGATAGGTTCATCTTGGCAGAGGCCTTCAGACAGATATGGGAAACACTGTTCACTTTGAACCATCTATTTTTTCTCTTTATCCATCTTCTTAATCTTTCCATGTGATTGGTTGACTCCGGTTATGATGTCTAGAAACTATCTGAGTAGAGCTCTGTCACTTATATATGAATTATGCTGAGTGCAAACTCGTGTACATCAATTGGAATTTCGCATCAGGGTACTTCCTCCTATAGTCAATGATTGTATGCCAACCAAGTATATTCTTTAGTGCCTTACAAGGTTCTGCGTAGATAGCTACGGTTTGGAGTAAAGGTTTTGTGGGTACACCTCTGGTAAACCCTCCGGAGACAACACTCCGCTGCAAGGCCACCTAGAGGTTTAACGGCTTGCTGCACATGCTAAGTGTAGTCATTTTATATTAGATTTGCTCGAGGACTAGCAAATAATAAGTTTGGGGGTATTTTATAGACACATTTTTGTGTCTGAATTGTCCTCAGTGTCTCTATTGCTAGTGATTGATTTTGTACTTATTATGGTGTTTTTATGTCTGTGTAGGTGTTTTTGGAGAAATACACTTGTGTGGAAAAAGTTGCTCAAAAAGTGCTATTTGGACCCCCGGAGGACATTTGTTATACAGACCCCAGATTTGGCTAAGGGGCACTCAAGGTTATGCGTAGCCCAAATTCATGCTCAACACCCAATTTTGTACATGACACCCATCTTCATCCTTTGAAATCTGAAAAAGGCGGGAAAACATGGTTTTCACCTGAAGAAATTTTGTTCGAAATTGGAAGGCACTGTAGAGAGACTCAATGGCTCAGATTGATGGGGGGGACTCTATTAAGGTTAACAGGCAGGTTATGGTTGATTTCGTCAGTTGAAATTGACAAGATAACTCGCAAGAAGAAGACAGAGCAATACATACATCGTAAGAGATATTCACGTGATTACAACAAGTTTTACGTGTGCTGCTCGTGTTTGGATATCACTTGGTCTCTGAAGAAGCGTGGAGAAGTTAAATAAGGAAATTTCAGAGGCAACAGACGTGTAGGAAAAAGATTTTTGGAAAGAAAATATTCCGTGAATATTACCCTTCACTGCCGAATAAAGAGAGATTACTGTGAGTTATTACGGAGATTTTTCTTCGCCTGTTGAGTATAAATATCACCCTGGGGTAGCAGAGAAGGGTTACAAAGAGTTTGAGAAGGATTTGGAACATCACAGAGGTGAAACACGATCACCAGAGAAACCTGCTGCTACTATTGAAGAACACGAAGAACATAGACCCACAGAAGCAGTCATTTTTGCTACAGTATTTGCGACTGCTCAGCGACAGTCTTAGAGCTACAGTAACAGTGACACATCCTCTGTATCGTTCTTTGGTTTGCAACAATTATAAGCGTTACAAACCCGGTTTTGAATTATTTCTCCCTTTTCATCATTTGTAAACACCATTTGAGCAATGAAATCAACTTTTGAGCATGTTTCCAACATAATAATGAGCTAAATCTCCCACAACCAAGGCAATGAGGAAGCTATTTACGCATGAATAATTGGTAACTATTTTATTTTATCTAATTTATAATTTATAATTCACTAAATCACTGCTTTTGCAGAGTTTTAAATTGTTTGCATAATTTTCTTAATTATTTATGATTCAATCTGGTAGGTTATACTTTGTTTAGTCAATTGATAATCTATGCTTAGGGAATACAATTGATATTCGAGAATATGCCTGATTATTTGTGAACTAAGAAATAAGGGACTTAAAAGACAATTAGAGTTTTGGATTATTTGCCATAATTTATTCATGTGTGATAGTGGAATCAGTGTCTTGGTTATTCCTAATAATATTGAATTAAGTTTTGTTTGTTTTTAAATTTCATTAAATCTAAAATCTTTTGCTTTCACAAGTCTCAACGAACCTATTACTAGTACAACAACTTGAAATCACACCATTTATTTCCCAAAAATACCTACAAACACATAAAACACCATAATAAGTACGAAATCGAGTACCAAAAATACAAAACATTGAGGACAAATTAGACACAAAAATATGTCTATCAAAAGGCCATAAAGTTTTTTTCAATGCAAATGGATGTGACATTGTAGACAAAACTGGAAAAGTAATTTTTCAGGGAACTCTTGGTAAAACTAACTATTATCTTCTTGATATTCAGTTTATTAATTTTTGCAATTTGATTAAGGTGGACTCTACACATCTTTGGCATGAGCGTTTTGGTCACATCAATCATCGTCTTCTAACTAAGATCATTAAAAAAGAACTTGTTAGAAGCGTTCCCAAAATCAATGCAAAGATTGATGGTGTCTGTGGTGCCTGTCAAAAGGGTAAACAAACAAAAGTGCCACATAAATCATCTCGAGATATTGTCACTAAAGCTCCACTTAATTTAATTCATATGGATCTCTTCAGTCCTATTCAACAACCTACGGTTGTTGGGAAGAAGTATGCTTTAGTTATGGTAGATGATTACACCAGATTCACTTGGGTGGCATTTTTAGCTCATAAAAATGAAACCTCTGGTGAATTCAAGATTATTGTTAATAGAATCCAGAATGAACAAGGTCGCAAGCTAAAGAAAATTAAAAGTGACCGTGGAACTGAATTCAATGACACTAAGGTGTTTGAATTTTGTGACAAACTGGGGAATTATTCAACAATACTCACCATCCATTATTCCTCATGCTAATGGAGTTGCAGAAAGGAAGAATAGGAACATTCAGGAAATGGCCAGGGTAATGCTCCATAAAAAAAACTTACCGTTAAGGTTTTGGGGAGAAGCTGTTTTCACAGCTTGTTATTTGATCAACCGTGTGTACCTACGATCAAAAACCCTGAACACTCCTTATGAGTTGTGGTACAGTAGGAATCCCAACTTACAATATCTCAGAGTGTTTGGAAGTAAGTGCTACATTCTGAAAGATCGAGAACAGAAAGGGAAATTTGACTTTAAAAGCGATGAAGGTATCTTTCTATGCTATGCATCTGATAGTCGTGGTTTTCGAGTATTTAATCTCATAACCCAAGTTGTGATGGAATCTGCAAATGTCATCATTGATGATCTAAGCAATTTTCGTCATGATAGCCCTCCTGCTGAATTGCCTCCAACTGAGATGATTAAGAAAGTCAAGGAAATCCCAGAATCAGTTGAAGTTGTTCCAACTGTCGATGATCCTGATATTTCCACCGACGAGGAGAAGAGCACCAATCAGGTTATTTCTGTTGAACAAGAACGTGTTCCTCCAAGACACCTCTGGGTTCAAAGGAATCATGATACTAACAATATTATTGGAGAAAAAGATTTTGCAGCGAAGACAAGAGGACAAGTTCAAAATATTTGCAATTTTGGCTGTTATCTTTCACAAGTAGATATCGGAAATATTGATGAAGCTCTTAGTGATCCCTTTGGGTGAATGAAATGCATGAAGAGTTAAATAAATTTCAAAGACAAGATGTACGGTAGATCGTACCTTGCCCCTCCAATATCAATATTGTTGGTACCAAGTAGATATTCAAGAACAAGTCTGATGAATTTGGCACCATTGTCAAAAACAAAACCAGACTTGTCGCTCAAGGATATTCATAGATTGAAGGAATCAACTTTGACGAAACCTTTGCTCCTGTGGCACGCCTTGATTCCATTCTGTTATTATTATCTCATGCTTGTTTTCTTAAGGTTAAGCTGTTTCAAATGGACATTAATTACGCGTTCCTCAACGAAATTTTAAAGGAAGAGGTCTATGTTGCTCAACCAAGGGGGTTTGAAAATACTGACTTCCCAAATCATGTCCTTAAGCTCAAAAAGGCATTATATGGGTTAAAACAAGCACCTCGTGCCTGGTTCGAAAAACTAACTACTTCTCTTCTAAGGAAAGGTTTTTCGAGAGGTGGAGCTGATAAGACTTTGTTTACCAAGTGGAGTGGGAAAGATGTTGTCACTTCTCAGGTTTATATAGATGATATCATCTATGGATCAACTTCTGAAAAACTTGCAAAAGATTTTCAAGTCTCTCTTGGTAAGGAGTTTGAAATGAGCAATGTTGGTGAATTAAGTTTCTTTTTAGGATTACAGATTCAACAACATAAGGATGGAATTTACTTATCTCAAGAAAGATATGCTAAGGATCTTGTGACAAGGTTCGGTCTTGATAAGTCAACTCCAAAACTGACACCTATGCCCACTACTAGTAAACTACATCGATATGAGAAAGGAGTAAATGTGGATCAAAAGCTTTATCGATCTATCATTGTAAGTGTTAGAGCACTGCTCGGTTGAACTCGAAAGCGTTACTATCTCAAGCTTGTTTGTCAAGTTTAGTTGCCAAAACTATAAGTCTTGATTTCTAGTCTACTTATAGCTAAGTCTCAGATTAGGATAGAAAGTATAGTTGAGCTTTATACTTCACGGCGTTCATCGAATGAAGACGAAAAACTACTCAAGGGAACTTGTGGAACTTCATCAACAAAAGGTATGGGGAGACTTGAACTCATCAATCACTCAAAAGTATATCTACTCAATCTCCTATTTGAGACAAAAGTCGTATTGCTATGTAGACTTCAACTATACACATTTGATATTTCGAGCCGAAATTATCTCGCTTATCTATTTATCGAAACATGTGTTGGTAAGCTTTCGCTTTAACCACGTTCATATTTTATTCTTGACGAAAGTCAAAAGATGATCATGGGAAAATATCCTTGTAACATCTTACATGATTTGTGTGATGCAATCATTTGGGTAGACTCGGAATGTTTCGTATTGATCATTCGATCACTTGAAAATTGCTTTGGAGCTAATAGTTGCGTGAGACATCTATTGTCGTCTTCTAATAATGTTTCAATGATTGAAATGAGATTTTACAACATGTAACCATGATTGGATATAAACATAGTGTGTGTATTCATATTTGTGTAAGGTCCAAGTCTAGGAACCATGGTATGCGTACCCGTACGCGTACTGGTTGGTTAATGAAAGTACGAAAACTTATTATACATACCCGTACGCTTACTGGCGTAAGTTTAAGTTCCGGAATTCAACTAAGTTTGGTAGTACGCGTACCCGTTCACATACTGGCGAAACCAAATTCAGTCCGGCCATTTAAGTATGCGTACCCGTTCGCATACTTGAGTAGGTTATGTTCTAAAATCGGTTTTTTCATGAACTAATACATTTATATATTAAGGAATGCAAACCGTGGCTATAATTTTCATGACATGAATCGAGTGAATCAAAATCGATTTTGCTTCAATTATGTCTTGTATACTTCTATGAGAATATAAACAATTGAAGAACTCTCTAACTAGTTTCATTTGAGTCATTTGAACTAGTTGTCATAGAGATGAATAAGGTTGATATGAAATTATTCATATGACTAACCTCGGTTAACTATTGTTGAACCAACTAAGAGTACCCGTTTAGGTACGGTTACTCTTATCAAAATGTTGGTGCATTCCATTTGTGTATGACAAGCTAAGTTCGATCTAACAGTGGAAAGATATTAGCTTGAATCTAATCAGGTTTTCATCTAACAGTGAATATTGAATGCTTTGTTACCAAGGTAGCATTGATTTCAAAGCCTGATTTGGAAACTATATAAGGGAAAACTTTAGCAACTGGGAAACCTAAACCCCATACCTCATGTGTAATACTAGTCGAGACTAGAGTCGATTCTCCTTTAACCTTAGGTTTTTCTAAAACCCAGTAGGTTAACGACTTCATTGGGATTGTGAAGACAGACCCAACTATTTTCTCTGTAGTTGTGTGTTCTGATCTTGCTGTTTTCTATTGTGATTGAGTATTATCTTCTTTAAGATTTGCTCGAGATTTATTCTCCGATAGGGAAGATTGAAAATTAGTCACAAACATCTTCGTCTCATCGTTTGTGATTCCACAATATCTTGTTTCGTTAATCGATTAAGATTATTGTGAGGTGATTGATAATACTAGGCTGTTCTTCGGGAGTGTAAGTCCGGTTTATCAATTGGTTCATGTTCACCTTGATTTATCAAAAGACGGAACAAAACTCATAGGTATATCTGTGGGAGACAGATTTATCTATTCAATATACTTTTGTGTGTGATACAGATTTGTTTATCAAGTCTTTGACTTTGGGTCGTAGAAACTCTTAGTTGTGGGTGAGATCATCTAAGGGAATCAAGTGCGCAGAATCTGGCGTGGTTCTAGAGGCGTAAGGAACACAACTGTACCTTGATCAGTGTGAGATTAATTAGGGCTCTACTACATTCCAGTCCGAAGTTAACTTGTAGTAGGCTAGTGTGTGTAGTGGCTTAACACAGTGTGGTGTTCAATCTGGACTAGGTCCCGGTGTTTTTCTACATTTGCGGTTTCCTCGTTAACAAAACTTCTGGTGTCCGTGTTATTTATTTTCCACAATATATTTGTTTATATAATTGAAATATCACAGGTTGTGCGTAGTTCAATTAATTAGATAATCCAACCTTTGGTTGTTGATGTAAATTGATTGTCACTTGAACATTGGTCTTTGGTAGCGTTCAAGGTTTTTCACATAATAATCAGGCTCACAGAGTTCTATCTATTTGATTTGCTGATTACATTGTGAAACAAAGATATAACTCTTTGATATATTTCTTGATTTGAGCTCGCTTTATTAGTTGGTGCTCTCAAAATTACATTTTAGTTAGTCCATACAGATTGCTAAGAAAAATATTTCGTGTGGTTGTTAGACCCCTGCTTTTTCAATTGGTATCAGAGCAGGCAAACACGTTTAAGACTTTATAGGTCCTGTGTTTGTAGCGATCTGACTATATAGACAGAATTGTTATCTCTATAAAAGTACCACCAGTCTTCGATGACTCGAATTACCCATGGTGGAAAATTGCTATGCGTGCTTTTCTTCAAGCTCGTGATTTTCAAACATGTGTACGTGTAGTTTATGGATATGATCCTCCGGTTGTTGCAGAAGGCGATGTAACTGTTCCAAAGGATATTGGTAGATATGAACCAGACAAAATTCTTGCTGCAAAGCAAAATTCTGACGGGTTAAATGCTATCATACATGCCATTACCTTGTAGGACTAGAAAGTTACCTACAATTATACTGCAAGTGCACAACGTCTATAGTAGACAGGGAAAATACAGGTTGATCCCACAGAGACTAGGGCGATGTAGAGTTGATTATAAGGTCTAACCAGATTAAGTGATTATTGTCGATACGACGAAACAGTTGATATGAAGTACGAACTAAAATGCAGAAAGCAAATGAAATACAGGATTTAAACACACAAACAAGAAGTGCTAGGGCATTTGAATCCAGTACTTAACCTAGGCTAGATAATTTAGCTAACAGTGTTATCCCTTGAATCGGCTGTAGAGATACAAGTCTCCCGTTCTTCCAATATTGTAAAGGTTTTTAAGTAGAAGGTTTATTGTCAACTAAAGGATTAATCCCTAGAATTAGGTGCCTTTTTATAGCACAACTAATCACATACCAACCATATCAAATGAAGCACAAGTTGGAGTAACAACAATGTTCTAACAACTACGGATGCAAGACATTCGAAGTGAAAGTTATATGCTGGCACACAAATACTAAACCATTCCATATGCAATATATTTCAATTTGAACAACAAGATCAGCCAAAATAATCTAACTAGATTAAGACCTTCATCTCAACCCTAGCTGCAGATTTAGAACATGGCTTTAATAGAAACAGCTGAAATATGAAGTTTTGATATTGATAAACTCATTGATGCGAGTTCTTCTCTTTTCAACTGAGTTCTACTAAGTCACTCAACAACAAAAGCAAAAGATAGAAACAAGGAATGGGAACTGATTTTCTACTCTTTCTCCTCACTCACTGTGTACCCAAATACATCATAACAGCCCCTATTTATACAAAGATTTCTCCCCCAATTTTCAATCCCTATTCTGATCAACATAAACAATATTAAATTTTGAGGATTTTGTTATCGAAACTCACCACTTTGTAAGACTTATCATTCATGCACCGCCACTGCACTTATCTTAATCCTTTGACTGCTATTGTCGCTCTTTGAACTCAGACCTAACTGCCATTTTCTTAATCATCACCGTACCCTATTTCCATCGATTGCGCGCTGCTGTTGCTGATGTTTGCAGAGAGTAACAAAATAAAATCCCTAGCTTGTCTTATTTGTATGAGTCAAAGCCTAGGGTTATGACTTAAAATATAATAGAAAAGATAAGCAACTAGTCTTGACAGGGTAAAAGTGGTGATAGAGGTATGGGTTTGATAGATTTGACATGAAGCTTGTTATCGATGAGATTGGCAGAGTTAGGGTTGATGATTGAAGGCGGGGTTGTCGGGTGTGTAGGAAAAAGTGAAATTGAAGATGGATTAAGGGTATGTTTGGGTGTTGTTTGGATTAAGGGTCTGTGTTTGGTATATGAGAATGGAATTTGGGCTAGGCTTCTTTTCTTTAACTCCCAAAATGGGTATAACTTGGATTATGGCCCATTACTTCATTTCATGCTCAGATAATCCTTCTTCTTGAGCTTCTCATCCACTAGTAGATTCATTAGCTTCACAAGTCTACTGGCACCCTGGTTTCCTTCTCCACTACACGCGTCTGCCTAACATCGACTTGGCATCTAGCTCGACAGGGCATTGTAGCTCTACTTCCTTCATAGCACATGTTCAGACCATTCTTTTCATTCCCCTAGTATTAGAAAACAAAAGTTAGGACAATTGCCACACATTTTACTCGCAATGAATAAGATGTACATAGTATATAGTTTGGCATAATTACAAGCAATTAGTGCAACAAAATACCCTAAACACCTATAAAACGATAAGAATGTATGCAATATTAGGTGCCCATCAAATACCCCCAAACCTGCCTTTTGCTCGTCCTCGAGTAAAACACTAAACCAAAACAAAGGTCTACCTACTCCACTGGCGCTGGACAAAATATACCCAAAAATTTCTAGGACAAAATGTAAGCTCGGGTTCCATAAAAGTGATAACTGCATTCATTTTTTAGCTCATAGCAAATGGATATGTCAATCTAGCTTTGAAAGGCACAATTCTAGCACTGAAACGACTAAGGACATGTGATAAGAGTGTAAAGTGTATCTCCCTGGGACATGCATAGACAATGATTTACTCTAGAAAGTTATGACTGCCAATCGCTAAGAGATATTTTTTAGGCTAAGAACTGAATTCAAAGCCAAGCTAGCTGTCCGGCTTTACGAGAATTGTGAATGTTCACCTAAGAGTTGGTGATTTTTCAGCTTACCCGCGTTGTACATCGATGGATACACCCTCCTTGCATATTACAAGACCATTTACAACAAAAAATCAACAAAGAACATTGACTGCATATTTACATTGACTACTCTCATTTTGAGGCAAGAGAGATACTTTAACATTTTTACTGAAATAGAAATAATAAACATTGAGTACTTCTTTTTTCTTTCTTTTTCTTTTCATTTTTCATTTTTTTTTTGATTTTCTTTTCTTTCTGATAACTGACTTTTTAGTTGAATTTTTATCTGACTTTGCAATAACAAGAGATACAAACACAGAATGACATAACAACTTTACACAAAAGCTCAAAAATACATTACATGACACTTTTAGCAAGATGCATCCCTTTTCGATGCACCCGGTCAAATTCAATGGTTGCTTTTATTAACATATCCTCCAACTTCTATCTCAGCCAACCAGAGAACAAGCTAGTCGAGTCTCATTAAGTATTCCAGATGATTGGAAGCCTACTTAACCTACGAAACACCGACGCTGTACACGTTTGGTTGATCGTGCATGTGCAAATTTCTACATCACATGTGAGTTTTGCTAGAATCAGGGGTGCCTCATCATCTAGACTAGAATCCTAGATATCATACATGCACAGGTATCACAGATCAAGGTAAATGAGCTCCATTTGTCATTCATT
Organism: Papaver somniferum; assembly: GCF_003573695.1. Taxonomy (NCBI): domain Eukaryota; kingdom Viridiplantae; phylum Streptophyta; class Magnoliopsida; order Ranunculales; family Papaveraceae; genus Papaver; species Papaver somniferum. Next base: position 84,057,078 of record NC_039363.1, read on the forward strand.
TTTTTTTAAAGATGTTATCTATTCACAAGATTCAAACATATAAAATCCCTACAAAATTCATGTGATATCTACTTGTACCCCCAAACCTATGTTAAACAGTGTCCTCAATGTTTCTAAGGATTCACAAAACATGCCATGAAGTTCATGAAGATAAAAAAAGGTTAGAGAGTACCAGATCCAAAAGTGTTGCCAAACCAGATAGTTGAGCAACAAGGTGGATATCACAAGAACAAAGATTACATACAGCAAGAGCTAATCTAGCAAACTGAAACCAAAAGAAAGCAAGGAGTGATAATTGTAATTCTATACCTGTGGTATGTACAAGGGGTGAAGCATTTCAGTCCACATGGATGGGATCTGCAAGATCAGTTGTTTCAATTTCAGAAAGAATTGGTTCAAGGAACGGCTTCAGTCTTTGTCCATTGACCTTGAAGACGTTCTTAGTTGCCACATCTTCGAGTTCTACATCTCCATGAGGGAATATTGTTCGCACCATGAACGGGCCTGTCCATCTAGAACGTAATTTACCTGGAAAAAGATGCAAACATGAGTTGTACAATAACACTTTCTGGCCAGGCGTGAATGACTTGCGCAAAATGCGCTTGTCATGGAACACCTTCATTCTATCTTTGTACATCTTTGCACTGTCATAAGCATCATTCCTCAGTTCTTCCAACTCGTTGAGTTGGAGTTTCCGTTGAGTACCTACCTGCCTTATCAAGAGAAAATTTAAGTTTCTTAATTGCCCAATATGCTCGATGTTCTAGTTCAACAGGTAAATGACAAGGTTTGCCATACACAAGTCTGTACGGAGACATGCCAATAGGGGTTTTATATGTTGTTCTATAGGCCCATAAAGCATCATTAAATCGTAATGACCAATCTTTCCTAGACGGGTTAACAGTCTTTTCTAGAATGTGCTTAATTTCCCTATTAGAAACCTCTACTTGGCCACTGGTCTGTGGATGGTATGGGATTGCGACTTTATGAGTTATACCATACTTGCGTCCTAATGACTCAAAAGATCTATTACAAAAATGTGAACCACCATCACTGATTATAGCTCTAGGGGTGCCAAAATGAGAAAATATGTTTTCTTTTAAGAACGAAAGTACCACCTTGTGGTCATTTGTTTTGGTTGCAATTGCTTCTACCCACTTAGAAACATAATCAACTGCGACAAGGATATACAATTTACCTTCAGAATTAGGAAATGGTCCCATGAAGGAAATTCCACAAACATCAAACAGTTCAACAATCAGAATAAGGTGCAATAGCATCATGTTTCTCTTGGATATACTTCCTAGTTTCTGACAACATTCACAAGCAATACAATAGGCATGAGTCTTTGAATAAAGATGGCCAATAAAACCCACTCTGCAAGACTTTTGCAGCAGTCTTCTTGGCACTGAAATGACCACCACATGCTTGGTTGTGACAAAAAGATATCACATATTTTTGTTCACTGTTGGGGACACGTTTCCTAATGATTTGGTCCGGGCAGTAATTAAACAGGTATGGGTCATCCCAAAAGAAGTATTTAACTTCAGCCAAGAACTTAGAACGGTCTTGTCTAGACCAATGCGAAGGCATTCTTCCCGTGGAAAGATAGTTCACAATGTTAGCAAACCAAGGATACTCAGACACAAGCATTAATTGTTCATCAAGAAAAGACTCTCTAATCTGCACTGACTCATCTAAAGACTCAACATTTAATCTAGATAAGTGGATCAGCAACCACATTCTAAGAACCTTTCTTATCTCGAATTTCGAGATCGAATTCCTGCAATAACAATATCCATCAGATGAGACGAGCTTTAGCGTCCTTCTTAGAAAGAAGGAATTTCAGGGCAGCATGATCAGTGTATATGATGACCGTAGACCCTATCAAGTATGACCTGAACTTGTCCAATGCAAAAACAACTGCAAGCAACTCTTTCTCAGTAGTTGTATAGTTAATTTGAGCATCATTAAGAGTCTTGCTAGCATAGTATATCACATATGGAAGTCTATCGACGCGCTGTCCTAAAACAACACCAGCAGCAAAATCATATGCGTCACACATAATTTCAAATGGAAATTTCCAGTCAGGTGGTCGGACTATAGGGGCTGAAATTAGAAGAGTTTTGAGTTCTTCCCATGCACGCACACAAGCATCATCAAACACAAATGCAACATCTTTACCAAGTAGATTACACAATGGCCTTGAGATCTTACTGAAATCCTTAATGAATCTACGGTAGAAACCAACATGGCCTAAAAATGATCTAACCTCCCTCACAGAGCGAGTTTGCGGCAAGTGTTGAATGAGGTCAACTTTAGCTTTATCTACTTCTATGCCTTTTTTAGATATGATGTGTCCTAGAACTATACCTGAGTTCACCATAAAATGACACTTTTCCCAATTCAAAACCAATTTTTTTTCTTTACATCTAATCAGCACACGAGTGAGATGGTTCAAACATTCACCAAAAGAAGATTCAAACACAAAGAAATCATCCATAAATATCTCAAGGAAATTATCTATCATGTCAGAAAAAATGCTCATCATACAACGTTTAAATGTGGCGGGTGCATTACAAAACCCAAAGGGCATGCGACGATAAGCAAACGTTCCAAAAGGACATGTAAATGTAGTCTTTTCCTGATCTTCAGGTGCAATATGAATCTGGTTGTAACCAGAAAAACCATCTAAGAAACAATAGTAACGGTGCCTAGACAACCGTTCTAGCATTTGGTCTATGAATGGAAGAGGGAAGTGGTATTTCCTTGTTACTATGTTCAACTTCCTATAATCAATGCAAACTCGCCACCCTGTGGTTACTCGAGTAGGGACTAACTCATCTTTATCATTTTGAACTACAGTAACACCTGATTTTTTCGGTACAACCTGAATGGGACTAACCCATTTGCTACCTGAGATCGGGTATATGATACCTGCATCAAGTAGTTTTAGAATCTCACCCTTAACAACCTCTTTCATGTTAGGATTGATTCTACTCTGCATTTACCTAGATGGTTTAGCATTTTCTTCAAGATTTATATGATGCATGCACAAAGTGGGACTTATGCCTTTAATATTTGATATTGTCCATCCTAATGCTTCTTTATGCTTCTTAAGTACTTCTAAAAGCTTACTCTCATGTTCTATGTCTAAGGCAGATGAAATAGTTACATGCAAAGTATTACAAGATCCCAAAAATGCATATTTAAGAGTGTCAGGCAATGTTTTCAGTTCGAGCTTTGGTGGCTCAATAAGAGACGGGACAGACTTGGATTCAGAGAGTGGAAGTGGCTCCACTCTAGATTTCCATTTGGTGGTGTCCATGAGAGGTGCAGATTCAAGCAAAGAATTTACTTCACTTATGTATTCATCATCAAACAAATCTAAGTTAAAATTATTCAAACAAGCATGCAAAGGGTCAACAGACATGCTACTGGACAACGAATCCTGAATCAAACTTTCAATCATGTTGATTTCATGCACATCATCATCATCATCAAGATCTAAATGTTGTTGGCTAGCATTGAAAATATTCAACTCCACAGTCATGTTACCAAACGATAATTTCAACACTCCATTACGACAGTTAATGATTGCATTGGACGTCGCCAAGAAAGGACGTCCTAAAATGACAGGAATGTGACAGTCTGGGTTCTGCACAGACTGGGTATCTAATACAATGAAGTCCAAGGGAAAATAGAACTTAACCTTGATTAGAACATCTTCTACCACACCACGAGGAACTTTGACGGATCTGTCCGCCAATTTATGAGTTATAGGTGTTGGTTTTAACTCTCCAAGACCCAACTGCACATACACCGAATATGGCAGTAGGTTAACACTTTCCCCTAAGTCCAGTAATGCCTTATTGACCATATGGTCACCTATCATGCATGTGATTGTGGGACAACCTGGGTCTCTAAATTTAGGTGGAGTCTTATTTTGAATGATAGAACTCGCCTGTTCAGCAAGAAAGTCACACTTATGCACATTAAGATTTCGCTTTTGTGTGCGCAGATCTTTCAAGAACTTAGCATAAGCAGGGATCTTCTTTATTGCTTCAAGAAATGGGATGTTGATGTTAACTCGTTTGAACATCTTTAACATCCCATTGTAATGGGTACCTTTCTTCTGTTGCACAAACCTTTGAGGAAATGGAGCAACAGGAACATTAGCTGGCAAAGAAACATTAACATCAGTAGATTTTTTAGATTTACAAACATGCTCAGAGTCATTTTCTACAATGGATGTTTTCTGTGGCGTTGTATGCAATGATGAATCTGACTCAGACTCACTAGTCTGTGGTACGCCTACATTGTTATCAATAATTTTACCACTACGAAGAGTGGTGACAGCATGTGCAGTCTCATTACAATTAGATGTACTTTCCTGAAATGTACCTTTCGGATTTTGCTGAGGTTGACTACGGAGTTTACCCTTTTCCCTCTCATTTAGAGCATCACAAATTTGTCCCAACTTAAGTTCTAGACTAGAAAACCTTTGGTCATTCATCTTCTGATATTGCAAAATATTTTGATTCATTTGGTTTACACCATCATCAAATCTAGGCCTTTTCTCTACAGGGTACTGTGTGTGCGATTGTACTTGGGGGTTTCTAGGATATGAATATACCTGTGTATTTCCTGATGTACCCCCTTGTACAGGGCCCTTGGACCATGAAAAGTTAGGGTGGTTTCTCCACCCTGGGTTATGTGTCTGAGAATAGGGGTTATTCTCATGCTTTTGATACAAAACATTAGCTTGTTCAGGTCTGGACTCTTGAAATGCATGCAATTGTGGGCAGTTATCAACAAGATGATCAGAACTATTACAAGCAACACAAATAGAAACCTCAACTTGGTTGCAAGAAGTAGTTGCAGCAGATTTCACACTTTTCTCTAGTTCTAAAGCCTCAACTCTCCTAACCAATGATGCTATTTTAGCATTACCCTCAAAGTCAGACTCTATTTTATGAACATTACCCCTGATGGTCGACTTCCTAGGTGCTCTATCAGACTCCCATTGCTGAATTTTCTCGGCAACTTCATGCAAGAAGACCCACGACTCGTCGGCACTTTTATCTGTGAACTCACCATTGCACATAGATTCAACCAAGGTTCGAGTGGCGAAATCCAACCCTTCATATAGAATTGTTGATAGTATCCACTGTTCGAAACCATGGTGAGGAAATTGTAGTAACAAATCGTTAAACCTTTCTAAATACTTGGACAATGTCTCACCATCTAGTTGAACAAAACTATTGATATCCTGACGAATGGTGGCTGTTTTGTGATTTGGGAAGAACTTTTTGAAAAATTATTTCATAAGTTCATCCCAAGTTCTAATGGACCAAGGCCGCAAAGCATATAGCCAAGATTTGGCTTTTTCCTTCAAAGAGAAAGGAAACAAACGCAATTTCAGGGACTCTTCTGTCAACTGATTGAATCTGAGAGTCCAACAAATCTCCTCAAAGTCTCTCACGTGATGGTAAGGGTTTTCAGCATCAACCCCTCGAAACACAGGGAGCATGTATCGTGCTCGCCTTTAACTCAAAATGACCAGCAGTTTCTGGTGGAACAATGCAAGAGGGCTGGCTTGTCCTCGTGGGGTACAAGTAATCTTTGAGACTGCGGGGTTGGACTATCTCGTCATCCATTGTCTCAGGTTGGTTAGGTCTTTCCTCGACAGACACAGGAATCTCAACTTACGTCCTCTCGCTGAATTCTAACTAGACGATTTGTTTGATCTCTAAAAGACACAATCATATCCCAGCAAACATACCAGTTAACCAGGCAGAAATTCAACTCAATTCAGAAACCAAGCACAACACAATTCCGAGTCTCAATTCAGGTTTTATGTGAATGAATGTCTAGACTATGCAAGAATACATACAGACATAATGTTATGCAAAAATTGATAATGCACAGTGAAATAGCAACTTCAGCTAGAAAGTAAATTACCCAAATGTCACAGGATCATACACAAAGATGTTATAAGTGACAGGGATTTGACAATGCTTAACAACTAGTTTAGTTTGCATGCAAGATGGTGTATCATTCAAGACAAGGATATTAAAGTTGAGGCACGATACCGCCGGTATAAGACCGGGTTTAGGCACAACCAACAGGTTGTCTCGCAATCTTTTTCTCCTCACCTTTGGTTTGAAAAGCAGCACCACAGGTACCTGTTGAGCTCAAAAGACGAAGTTCAGTAACCAGATATACGCTGGTAAAGCAAAATCACGACAGTACATACACTGATTATGAATAACTGAGAAATGACTCTACAACATGACTATGATTTTGATTTACACTGATTTGCTAATCAGGACAGATTAAGCTATCAGTAACAAGGCAGTCACGATATAACAAGATGAAGTTAACACAAACTGCAAAGAGTTACAGAGTCTCAGACAAATTTCAAAAATGACAGATGAAATGTGAAACAACTATTTGAATTGATATTTTACAGGGTGATATTGAACTATTTTATACAACTACATGATTAGGTGCATGAACTGACTGATACGCAAAGATTGAAACTACAAGAATAATATGAACTGTAAATGCAAATAACTAAGACTACCTTTGGCAATGATACAACTAACTGAAACAAGGTGCAGATATGCGATGAAACTGAAAATCAAAAACCACAGCTAAACTAACACTAAGATGCAGACTTAACACTACCGAATGCAACAGACTCAAACTGGTTTAGACTTGCAGGAATGATGAACTAGTTCTCAATATGTAACCAGCTATGGATGATTTTTACTTACATAAATTGCTACAATACAAGACAGATGCAAGGACAGTTTCAACAAAGCAAGATATATGAACAAGTGAATTAACTAAACTACAATACAACAACAACGTTACAGACGGTAGTATGCTTTAAACTATGAAACCAAGAAATTAAACACTTGTGCATACTAAGTTACAAGACACAATTTAGCTATGACGTACAAAATAAGATTGGATTTAACACAAACAACACTACAGAAAATGGTATTACTAAAATGCCTAACTGAAATGATATGCAAGATTGGTATATTACAGGTGATGAAAAGCTAAATGATATAAATGCTTAAATCTACAGCTAAAACTAGTACTGAGATGAAGATTATGAGAACAACTAACTGACGCAACTAACAAGCCACAACAATACAAATACAGGCAGTTTTTAAGTGAAGCAATATGTATGTGCTAATGAACTTACTACTACAATGATGCTTGTATGAGAATGCATGAATGAATCAGGTGGATTTAAACTAAAAAGATGATGCAAAGGTGCAGATATATGACTGAATGAAGTTTACAAACCAGAAAGAGACTAGTAGCAGATGCAGATAACTTTAAACTAGATATGGGATAAGATGGAATGCAGATGACTAAAAATGAAAGAAATTTAAATAGATGCAGGTGACTATGACTGAAATCTAACTTATGCTAATGATGCAGTTTATACAAGATGGATTATAGATGAACAGTGAAACTACAATGGAAGGCTACATATTTCCTAAACTAATAAGCACAGTACAACAAGAATTATTTTATTTTTATTTCTTTACAATGATGCTGAAATGAGAGTGCAAGCTAAAAAAAATAGTTGAAGTTAAAAGAAAAGTTGCAGCTACTACTGCAGCTAATATGCAATAGAACAAGCTACAACTTACGATGAAGGATGAGATGCAATATGAACAGGCAACACAGTTGAGTTATTCTAACAACAACAGAAAAACAAAAAACAATCTAACACATATTTACAACACTAACTGAAAATCAGTAAAGCTACACTGAAGAGATATGACAGGACGTACTTTCAATATGCACTGCAGCAAATCAAACAAGACGCGATATATATAAGATGGATTTAACAGCTAAGTTATACTTTAACAGTAAAATCTAAACACTTATATATACATCCTACAAATGCAGAAACTTGAAAAATTAAAACTACAACTAAACACTTATATACAAAACTTGAGATGAAATCAGTAAGATTAAACCAAAGAAACAATTACACCGCTACCGAGTCCCCGGCAGCGGCGCCAAAAACTTGGTAGGACTAGAAAGTTACCTACAATTATACTGCAAGTGCACATCGTCTATAGTAGATAGGGCAAATACAGGTCGATCCCACAGAGACTAGGGCGATGTAGAGTTGATTATAAGGTCTAACCAGATTAAGAGATTATTGTCGGTATGACGAAACAGTTGATATGAAGTACAAACTAAAATGCAGAAAGAAAATGAAATACATGATTTAAACACACAAACAAGAAGTACTAGGGCATTTGAATCCAGTACTTAACCAAGTCTAGATAATTTAGCTAACAATGTTGTCCCTTGAATCAGCGGTAGAGATACAAGTCTCCCGTTCTTCCAATATTGTAAAGATTCTTAAGTAGAAGGTTTATTGTCAACTAAAGGATTAATCCCTAGAATTAGGTGTCTTTTTGTAGCACAACTAATCACAGACCAACCATATCAAATGAAGCACAAGTTGGAGTAACAACAATGTTCTAACGACTACGGATGCAAGACATTCGAAGTGAAAGTTATATGCTGGAATACAAATACTAAACCATTCCATATGCAATAGATTTCAATTTGAACAACAAGATCAGCCAAAAATAATCTAACTAGATTAAGACCTTCATCTCAACCCTAGCCGTAGATTTAGAACATGGCTTTAATAGAAACAGCTGAAATATGAAGTTTTGATATTGATAAACTCATTGATACAAGTTCTTCTCTTTTCAACTGAGTTCTACTAAGTCACTCAATAATAAAAGCAAAAGATAGAAACAAGGAATGGGAACTGATTTTCTACTCTTTCTCCCCACACACTGCGTACCCAAATACATCATAACAGCCTCTATTTATACAAAGAATTGAGCATACGTGAATCCTCTTAGTTTGTATAACGTAACTGATGATATTTTTGATAGTGGTAAATAAGGTTGTCGTTCACTCGGACTTGATGAGATTATTTTTAAGAATTAATAAACTAAAATAAAAGAAAAATGTATACAAAATATTATCACGGGATGAAGAGAGATACTGGGACTAGGATTTCGTCGAATTCATAACATAGGGTTCAATTTATTTATTCTCAACAATTAAAGCTTTATAAAATTAACATGGACTCTAATTTTGCCAAGGTAGATTCTCTAAAGATTAGTTGTAAATCCTAAGCATGATGTATCAAAACATTTAAGCTAAGCATACTTCATCAAATTAAATGACAACCTTTAATTCAAATCATATTTCAATTAAAATTAATGCAAAAATCTTAAAAAGAATTAAATAATTTTACCCATGTATGAAATTCGTCTTCCTCCGTCGTCTCAGTGTTGGGCATTAGCTCATCACGTCGAAAACACACTTAAAATATTTATTCATGGCTCAAAAAGTGGTTTACAAATGATGAAAATGTGAGAAAATTATTAAAGCAGTGATTTTCTTTTCTCTCCCAAAAACTCCCCTCCAAATGTGCTCTCTAGCTCTCTATTTATACACACAAATACACATCACTCAAATATATTCTTCCAAAACTCCAAAATCTTCTAATTTTTAATTAAAAATATCTTCTGGAATTTTTCCTTCTCTTTATTCTATATATGTCTTTACTAAACCCATATCTTCTTTAATTCGTAGAATAAAATCCAAGATAAAATCTTCTAAGGATATCTTTCTTGTTTAATACAAGATAACTTCCTTTCTCTTCAAAACTTCATGCTTGTAAGGTAAGAAGATATTCTTATCTTAAAGATAATAAATCCTTTACCCTTGAAACCAAATTTCCAGCCAATTTTTGTTTTCAAATCAAGGAAGAAGATGGAGCCCCTTTAACCAGTAATGGGGTGCGATTAGCAGTTGGCTCCATGGGGTGCCCCTTATCAGTTAGGTGCCCCTTATCCAAAACTGAGAGTCCAAATAACATGTGTCCTCCGGGTGCCTATACCAACTTTTCGAGCCGAATTTTCCAAAAATGTTTATTTTCCAAAAATACCTACAAACACATAAAACACCATAATAGGTAGAAAATCGAGTACCAACAATACAGAAAATTGAGGACAACTTAGACACAAAAATGTGTCTATCAAATACCCCCAAACTTATTATTTGCTAGTCCTCGAGCAAAACTAATCTAGAAAATAAAATGACTACACTTAGCACGTGCAGCAAGCCGTTAAACCGATAGGTGGCCTTAGCGGAGGAGTGTTGTCTCCGGAGGGTTTACTAGAGGTGTACCCACAAAACCTTTACTCCAGACCCTAGATATCTACGCAGAACCTTGGAAGGAACTAAAGAATCTCATTGGTTGGCATACTCTCATTGACTATAGGAGGAAGTACCCTGATGCGAAATTCCAATTGTTGTACACGAGTTTGCACTCATCATACTGAAATTCATATATAAGTGACAGAGCTCTACTCAGATAGTTTATAGACATCATAACCGGAGTCAACCAATCACATGGAAAGATTAAAAAGATGGATAAATAGAAAAGTAGATGGTTTAAAGTGATCGATGTTTCCCATATCTGTCTGAAGGCCTCTGCCAAGATGAACCTATCCTAATGGACTGAGATATCGGTCTGACTAATATCAACACAACTGGCATATACAAGGGGACTAGTGGTCGATAAACCTAACTCTAGGTCAACACAACTGGCATATACAAGGGCACCAGTGGTCGACTTTATTGAATTTATTCCAGTTGGTCTGATGGTCTGGTCTCAATTATTATTTTTTTTGGTATCTCAATCATCCTAATTCACTCTAGCAAAGGTAACAACTTGAACCGTGTGCCCCACCAAGTCACTTATAAAAATTAAAGCAAAAGGATTAGGATTCAACGAGATATGGCGAAACTACCATGTTTTTTTTTTATTTAATTCTAAAACCTGAACTCTGTGCTTTTATGAATAGATTCTTTAGATGTTTCCATCTAATCAGATTGGTTCCTCAACTCCTACAACCAAGATGTCCCCATCCACTTAGATTGGTTAGTGCCAACATTAATAAGCATAAATTTCTAGGCTTTGGAGTTTATTTATTGCAACTAAAAAGTTTCTCCCATACCCCCAAACTTAAATCTAACATTGTCCTCAATATTCTAAAGATAAAATTAAAAGCATGAACAAGGAGAAACTGTTACCATTCGAAGCAAAAGAGTTAAGGAAAGATATTACCGTGTTGCATGAGTTGGGTTACCTCCCAAGAAGTGCTAAGTTTAAAGTCTTCGGCCAGACATCGTAAGGAATTAATCACCTCATAGAATCATAAATTAATAGCCGGAATAATTGTGGATCACCAAAACCAAATAGAGCTATCAAAAGTAAAAGGAATCTGCAACATGCCAAGAAAATTAACAAATAAAGCACAAACTTGCCTAGTTTTCTGTTTAAGACAACTACATCTAGACGTGGTTCAGGTTCAGGTTCTATAACAAGGTCTAGATAAAATATTTCCATGGGTTGCATTTCCTCATAAGTTAGATCCGAATGTTCAGGTTCTAGAGTATGGAAAAACTCAAATACAAACTTAGAAGCACATAATAATAACCTGAATAACTGGGGATCCTCTAAGTCAATCAGATTTGATTCACACATCTGACCACAATGAGAGTGGTGGTGTTCCTTAAACAAATGTGTCGACCCTAATCTCCTAAAATAATTAGGTTTAGTCTCAAAACTCATTAACTGACACATTTCAAATTCAAACGTTCCCACAATTGGAATAAAAGTTTTTGGTGGGAAAACAAAATCAATCCGGGTATCATCGCCTGGGTAAACCACATCAACCAGAGGATGGGTTTCTAACAACTGAACTTCTTCCTGGACATTATTAGGTTCAAGAAAACGCGTATGAAGATAATCTTATAAAATGGTTGAGGAACATATGTCAAGTCCCAAGTGAGGGACCTTTCTAAGAGTTAAAGCACATGGAGAATGATGATCACCCCCAAACTTAGAGTTTTCAGTGTCTCTAGAAAGACTAGTCACAACTTCCCTAATTTATAGGTCATCAGATTCCTGGAAATGGTCAATTGATTCTTCTAAGTCAGGTTCATCCTCACTCTTCTCTACGAGTTCATTTTCTTCTAAGAGTAGAGTTTCTAAATTTATAGACTCGAAAACAATATTCTCAGGATAAACTAGTTCCTCTAAACCATCATTGGGTTTGTAATCAAAAGGAAGTACAACTTCGTCTAAAACGATATTATCTCTAGTCAAATCCCCGTCCTTTTGAATAGGTGGATAATAATTAAAATTATCGGGATTTGAACCAAAAATATCATTATCATTATCAAGCTCAATAGGAGTAACAAATTCCTGATGACCATGCCTAAATACTTCAGATTCTTCATCAGCATTGTCCACATCATACTCATCATTATCATAACATGGAAATGGCTGAACCTCATCTATACAAGGAGTGTCACCAATTCTAACCTCGATATCTTGATTATGCAAATAACTATCCTCATTTTCAAGAGTATTATTGGATACACTATATTGGAAATTCAAGTCATTTCGAGCAATACTTTCGTTCGTCTCTAACTCAAGTCTACGTGTCGACTCAACTATCCTCTCAAGGGTATCTTCTAAAGAAAGCTCCCTAAGTGTTGGATCTAAGTTTTCACTTAACCTATTGAGGATATCTTCCAAAGAAGATTCAGTCGTTGTTGCAGTTCTTTCGTCCATAACTACGTCGTTCACCTCATCTAACTTGTATGTCGATTCAGCTAACTTACGTGATGACTCAGCTAAATTCCTGAGAGACTCTTCTAGAGAAGGAATAGGAACTGAAAGATCATAAAAAGGACTACTTTTCAATAGTTTGATTGTATCCTCTAAAGACGAAGAACTAGTATTATAATCTTCTTTCCCATATGACCGATTCGCGTGTGGATAGTAATTGGGCTCACCGTGGTATGACCCAAAACCTTGAAAAGGTTGGCGTGCCCAACCACTATTCACATTATGATCATAAAAAGATTAATGTTCATGTTGTTCAGTTGGATAATCATTGTATTGGCTATACCAGTTCGACATCCTAACTGCAAGGGAATTCTAAACAAGCACAAACAAGGATGACTCGACCACAACAAGCCTATTTTATCTAGCAAACAAAAAGCATGATGGCTCCACTTAGATTGTCTCTAGACTATCTTATATTCTTTCAAAAAGGAATTCGTTACAATATGTGCAAACCTCTCTGGAATCAATCCGAGTTAAAGTAAATTAAATAGAGACGAGGGAAGCTCGGTGGAGCTTTGATACCCAAGGCCTCACCGACGTTACAAGACGGCGTATTCAACTCACAAAAACCATCATGAACTTCAAAGTATGCTCAAAAGAGTAACCAATATTTTTCGAACGACTTTTCTAATAAGCTCGTTACCATATCGATCTCGTTCTAGTCCAAATTTTAAGGCTTAGGTTCGCGTAGGTTACGTGTTCCTAAGGAGGGTAAGAACGAAACGATGATGAAATCCGAGTCCTTATCTTGATTTGGCCAGGCCTTGCCCTTTACTAGAAAATTAAATCCGATTTCAGGTCCTCAATATATATGCATACAAAATCATCCAGTAAACCCGCTGACAGGGGATTCGCGGGTGTTTAGAATTCTTACCTCCCATTCCAGACGGGGGTTGAACCGTTGAATTCGACTCGGTCCACCGACTCCAATGTCAGTGTACGAACCCGAGGGGCCGAGACGATATCGTAATCGCCATCCTTCCCTGTGCAGTTTATATTTAAACTAACCCTTCCTTAGGATTTTAAAAATAAAGCCCAATGTTCAATGTCGAAAAGAAAAGAAAAAAAATGCCCAAAAATAAAATATTACAAAAATAAAAACCTTAATTACAGTTTCTAAAAAAATAGAAATAAAATTATTTACAAAATCTTCTTCTTCACTCCTTTTGGATTTCTCTTTTCTTTCCTTGTTGGGATTTTCCTTTCTTTTCAGCACTTTCTCTTTTTCCTTTAGCTTAGCTCCAAATCTGAAAGTAAACAAAAATACCAAAACGCGTAGAAAAGAACAAATAAAATAAAACCTAAAAACAAATCTATAAACAAATCCGCGTCGGCGGCGCCAAAATGATGATATTTTTGATAGTGGTAAATAAGGTTGTCGTTCACTCGGACTTGATGAGATTGTTTTTAAAAATTCATAAACTAAAATAAAATAAAAATGTATACAAAATATTGTCACGAGATGAAGAGAGATACTGGGACTAAGATTTCTTCGAATTCATATCATAGGGTTCAATTTATTTATTCTCAACAATTAAAGCTTTATAAAATTAACATGGACTCTGATTTTTCCAAGGTAGATTCTCAAAAGATTAATTGTAAATCCTAAGCATGATGTATCAAAACATTTAAGCTAAGCATACTTCATCAAATTAAATGACAACCATTAATTCAAATCATATTTCAATTAAAATTAATGCAAAAGAATTAAAAAGAATTAAATAATTTTATCCATGTATGAAATTCGTCTTCCTCCGTCGTCCCAGTGTTGGGCATTATCTCATCACGTCGAAAACACACTTAAAATATTTATTCATGGCTCAAAAAGTGGTTTGCAAATGATGAAAATGTGAGAAAATTATTAAAGCAGTGATTTTCTTTTCTCTCCCAAAAACTCCCCTCTAAATGTGCTCTCTAGCTCTCTATTTATACACACAAATACACATCACTCAAATATATTCTTCCATAACTCCAAAATCTTCTACTTTTTAATTAAAAATATCTTCAGGAATTTTTCCTTCTCTTTATTTATATATGTCTTTATTAAACCCATATCTTCTTTAATTCGTAGAATAAAATCCAAGATAAAATCTTCTAAGGATATCTTTCTTGTTTAATACAAGATAACTTCTTTTTTCTTCAAAACTTCATGTTTGTAAGGCAAGAAGATATTCTTATCTTAAAGATACTAAATCCTTTACCTTTGAAACCAAATTTCCCGTCAATTTTTCTTTTCAAATCAAGGAAGAAGATGGAGCCCATTTAACCAGTAATGGGGTGCGATTAGCAGTTGGCTCCATGGGGGCCCCTTATCAGTTAGGTGCCCCTTATCCAAAACTGAGAGTCCGAATAACATGTGTCCTTCGGGTGCCTATACCAACTTTTCGAGCCGAATTTTCCAAAAATGTTTATTTTCCAAAAATACCTACAAACACATAAAACATCATAATAAGTAGAAAATCGAGTACCAACAATACAGAAAATTGAGGACAACTTAGACACAAAAATGTGTCTATCAGTAACCCTACGTTCTTTTTACTTCTCTATAAACTCTTTTCATCACAAGTTTGCTTGTAGAACTTGTTCAGTGAATTTCTCTCACAAACCCATATTTTTATGGAGACTCCAAGCATCATGACTTCTGATGGAAAAGATGTTAATATGATTTTTAAGTCGTCTATCATGAAGGAAAAAGATAAATCTCCTTGACCCTCAAATTTTTTTAAAAAAAAGAGGAATATGAGAAAACCAAGGGTTGTCCCTTCAAATCTTCAGAAGTTTTCTGGTGTTCTTGAAGAGTTGAAGGAAATAAGAAAGGACATGCAGCAAATAAAAGCTTTTGTGTTTATGACTCTTGAAATTCAGAAGGCCATGGTTCGGCATCAGTCAAGAAGGTTTGTTGAAATTGACTCCTATCTTCATGAACCTTATATTCCAATGGCTGTTGACGACAAGGAGTTCAGGGATGATAAATAAATTTTCAAAGGTCTTAATGTCCAGGAAACTTCTTATGAGAATTTATTCTGGTGTTTTAAGAAGGATAACTAGGGTTTGGAATAGCCATTATTGTGAGTACACGTAACTATTGCCAACGATTTTCATCTTGCAATGTTTTTAGATTTATTTATTTAAATTCTAAAGATTATTTGAAAGATGATTTTGCAGTATTAATCTTAAATGGTTTTGTATATTGCAACTTGTTACGGGATACGTGTGTTTGCGTCTGTGAACTATGACTATCCTATATATGCTCAAAAGTTAAGTCTTCATATGTCTTTATTGATAAAATATATGACGAACTTTTGACAACAACAGTTAAGCCTATTATGTCATTATGCAAATATTGATGGAAGATAGGATGAACTTTTGTTTGCAAAGATTAAATTTATTATATGTCTCTGTGCAAATATTGATGAAAAATAGAATGAATCTTTGAATATTCCGCAGTATTGGTCTTTCCCTGATCCACTTCTTGTGTAAATACTGTGAGTCTCCATAAGTTTTCTTGTGTTGAGCATTTCTGATTAAATTAATCACGGGTCTTCTTGTGGTTAATTGAATATTTTGGATACAAATTCATGTTTCATGTGATTTGTTAATGTCCAAAGAAATACTTATTTTCTTGTAAAAGTAAGGTCGCTCTTGTTGTTCCTTTGGGAATGACATTTTATGGGGGAGAGTTCTTAATTGAACTTGTGCTTAATTGCCAAATCTTTGTGGGGAGTGCGACTGTGGAATATTGTAGGAGTTATCTTGAATCTTTATTAACTCCTTGATGAATACACTAAGTTTCGACTATGTGAAATCATCGAAACAAAGTTGATATGTTCTCTTTTAGTCATGAAGTATCTTTATAAGAATTTAATTATGATCCCACTAGTTTTCATACTTTTCCAATTTATATTGACAAAAAGAGGGAGAATTAATGTGTAGTTCACACTACAAATACATATGGTTTACGAATCATTATGTAAGAGGGAGTGGTTTTCATGTGAGATGAAGTATTGACAAAGGGGGAGTGACACATATCACCATAGTATTGTTGTCAAAGTTGTGATACAATAAGACTTTGTTGATGTAAGTTTTCCATCTATAACTGTTTCCAAATTTAATCTCCATCATTCACATTCCTTGATCCATCTGAAACTCTCCACCCTCTTCACTATTTGCAACCATGCTCTGAGTATGTAACTAGTAAGTTCTCTGTTCACATGATAGCAAGTATTGTGAGAATTTCCCAACATAGCACAGAGAGGAGTGATAGAGAGATTGAAACTCTCAAAATAAAATAAGATCCACATTTTTGATCAAACTTTTGCAAATTTTCAGTAATACAAACTAGCCTTAAATAGAGTTTACATGAAACAAAAACATTAACCCACTTACTAAATGATAGACGCATTTATGTGTCTAATATGTCTCAATTCTTTGTATTGTTAGTGCTCAATTTTGTATTTATTTTGTTATTTTATGTATTTGTAGGTATTTATAGAGAAATAAGCTCTTGCGGAAAAATTGGCTCGAAAAGTAGTGTTTTACACCCCAGGATAAAGTACTAAAGGCACCCAAGAATTGCACTGGAAGCACCCCAAAAATGTGCCTGAGAAACCCCATAAAAATTACTATTTACGCCCAATAATTACTATTTGCACCCCATAAGGAAAGTGCTAAAGGGAAACCAGTTCAGGATAGGGGGACACCCCTTCTTCTTCAGTTTGAAAACGTGTTTTGGCGGGAAAATTTGGCAGTGAAGAACATAATTTTGATTCGATTTCTAGACATCTTAGGAAGAGATTCAATGGATGTTATTCATGTGGATGACTTTATGGAGCGTAGTAGACATGATATCATTGATATTTTCGGTTAGAATTGGCTACAATCTCGTGTGGAAGAAAACAGAGGAGTGAACAAAACACGATTTTTCTGGTGGATGTGGCGTGAAGATATCAGCCCTGCACGGGTATACAGCCTTGTAAACATATTTTGGAGCGTGTAAGGAGTGCGTTTGGTTCAAATCAAGGCTCGGAAGTTAAAAAAAAAAAGTAAGAAAATATTCCCGAGAATATTTTCCTTAATGCCGAGTAATGAAGAATCATTCGCAGTTATGAAGGAGATTTCTTGTGCATGACAGGATATAAAAGGTGTAGAGGATCAGTAGAGCGAGTCTAGGGAGTTTGGGATAGTTTAGAACGCTACAGAGACGTAAATAATCGAGTTTCAGGAAACTGCCATTTTTGCTGCTGAAGCTGAAAAACACGAAGAACATCGACCCACAGAGGCAGTCGTTTAGCTACAGTGAAAACGACAGTTAGGTTATATCGTTCCCTGTAACAGTTCGGTTTGTAACACTTATAACTGTTACAAACCCGGTTTTAATTGATTTTCATCATTTTCTCCATTTCATCATTTGTACACCTACTTTGAGCAATGAAATCAACTTTTGAGCATATTTCCAACATCATGATGAGCTAAACCCAATCCTCTGGGGCGACGGAGGAAGCTATTTCGCCAATAAAATGTGGTAATCTCTATTTTATTTAATTTATGTAATTATTATATGATTATTTGCCTTGATAAATAAATAGGAAAAAATGGTTTTTGTTAAACAATTGTTATTTCAATTGATGGAGCATGCTAGCCTAGGGTTTTGATGTCCCATACTTTCTATTTACAATTGTTATTACTAAAAAAATCAACTTTTGCAATATTTAGAATCAATTTGAATGAAGGATTTGCATAATTATAATTAGAGAATATAAAATCACTTTGATATTGGTAATTAGTGAAATCCATAGCCCCAGTCTTCTCCATATTTTTCATATCACTTTTATTTAAGTTTCCTATATTTTTATTTAAAATTAAGTCTAAAATCTGCTTTCACAAGTCTTGAACGAATCTTATTACTACAACAACTTTGAAAACACATCACTAAACCACCAACAATAAATTCCTAAATAATAGCCATTACTCTCCAATTAAAACGTGTAACTCTATTCCTAATTAATAGGAATTAATCCCACATTACATAAACACGTTTAACTCCTCCTTCGTATTAGGATCAGGCCCATATACCACCAGTTCCACTTTTCGCACGTTCTTTGTGTAACACGTACAACATTACCTGAATACTAGATTAGTTCCGGTATTTTCTAAAGACCAAATCAATGAACATATTTAATACAAAATATTTTGAATTAATATCTGCAACATCCTCCCATGATTCAAAATATTTTCCTAACGATCATCTTCAAAATCTGCAACACCTTTAATTATTTATCACCATCATTATCATCATCATAAATCAACAACATCTTCGGTTTGTTGTTGCCATCATTATCATCATCAAAATAACCATCATCATCATCATCATCATAAAATCATCTTCGTCACTATGTTCATCAATATTAGCTAATCAGCAACTGCATCATCTCAATTAACCTAACACATTATGCAAATTAAATATTTACACCTTCATAGATTTTGTTTTTTCAAACAAAATATTAAACACCTGCAAGACAAAAAATTATCAAACCTATTTTTTTGAACAAAAATTTAGAATCTATCTACATATTTTTGAACACAAAATCTTTTCTTCACAACCATTTGCATTATCAAAATCTTGTTTTTCTTCACCAAAAATTTCTTCACCATAACAAATTTCCTTCACTCATAAACTAAACAAACATCAAATAAATCAAAACAATTTTATTTTTGTTTAAAACTCTTTTTCTTGGTAGCTCTCTCTCAAATCACCTCTCTGTCCCAGCTCTGATACCATGTGGGAATTTTCCATCATAGCACAGAGAGGAGTGAGATAGAGATTCAAACTCTCAAAAGAAAATAAGATCTACATTTTTTTTAAAACTTCTGCAAATTTTCATTTATACAAACTATCCTTAAATGGAGTTTACATGAAACAAAACACTAACCCACTCACTAATCCACTAACAATGAATTCCTAAATAATAGCCATTACTCTCCAATTCAAACGTGTAACTCTATTCCTAATTAGAAGGAATTAATCCCACATTCCATAAAGACGGTTAACTCCTCCTTAGTATTAGGATCAGACCCCTATACCACCAGTTCCACTTTTCACATGTCTTTTGTGTAGCACGTCCAACATTATCTAAATACTAGACTAGTTCCAGTATTTTCTAAAGACCAAATCAATGAACAGATTTAAAACAAAATATTTTGAATTAATATCTCCAACAAGTATAAAAGTTTTCCATCTATAAATGTTTTCAAATATAATCTCCATCATTTACATTCCTTGCTTCATCTGAAACTCTCTACCCTCTTTACTATTTGCAACCATGCTCTGAGTATCTGATGCTGAAAATTATGTCAATGAAAAAAATACATAAGTACCAGTTTTTCATAGACTTTCTCTATTAATAGTTGTTGACATTGGAGAGCAAAAAACACAAAGGAAAAAAGAAAATCTCAAGGAAATTCATTATTTCACGGAAAGGTACGCTCACAGTCCAACTCTGCAACAAGGTAACAACCATGTACGAGTTGGACTCAGCTTGACCCGTGAGTTAACTAAACTTGTTTATCTCTAACCTACCCTCCCTGGTCGAGTTAGTTTAACTACCCTGTGTAGGTTAGGTTAGTTTAACATCTACAAAAATAATATTTTATTCAATTGTACCAGGTGGAAGTGGAGTGATAAGAAAGTACAAGGGATTGGATTTGCAAACTCCAGTGTTTGTATATAGGGCACTTTGTGGGAATTAATTGCTACAGATGATGGGTTATTTTTGCTGCCTTATTTGGCTTACATTAGCAACTCTATATATCTTAAACTGTTGTTTTGCTTCATTGTTGTTCATGTTTTTATTTCTAAGTTGTTTTTAATTTTTTGTGCAGCTTTCGGAGATATCCATACTGTATTTCTTAGCAGCATCTATATTTTCAGCACAAAAGGGTGAGACGATGGTGTTTTACAAGAATCATATGCAGTGTTTTACTTCAGGAATTTACGGGCCAAATATCGTATGTTCCTTTCTTTTTCAATAGTGAATTTCAAGATTAAAACATTTACCCATATAATGTAATTGAAATCTTATGAATTGCTTTCCGTTCATATCTCCTAAGTGTTAGGCTCTAAGTTCACTTTCTTATTGCTTGATAAATGTAATTGAAACATGTGTTTTGGTCCTTCATATGGTCAAGCTATCGTACTTCCATTTATGGGTTCAGTATCAATTTTGTAGGCTTAAAAATTTGAAAAAATAAGTTATTTGCATGGATGATGTGAAGCGAAGGAAGACTGAGAGTGTAGCATGTTTGTTTAAATACACTGGTTTGAGGAGTTGTTGTTTCAATAATGCAACTATGATCTTGGTGAGTCCCGTACAATCTCACTCTATATGTATAAAACAACAAGTGGTTTGCACGATGTCTAAGTTATTTAATGTGTCAGTAATTTGTGGAAAAATTTAGTGTAAGAAACAATCTACCATTTTGATTATCGACTTGCCAAGTAAGAAACGTCATCTTTCAAGTTAAGCGTATGAGGGAAATGCTATATTCAGCTAAACTTTAAAGAAACTTTCCGTCTCCATGCCAAGTGTGTATTTAACATTCGGTTTATAGGATATATGATATAATACTTTTTTTGATGATGAAGCAGTCAATCGTTTAACAAGTGGACTGGTGCCGTGTCTTTTATCATTGGACATGATCTTAATATGATACTACGGATGTTCTTCAAGTTGGATATCTTGTTCACCATATTAATATCTTATCTGCATATGTGTAGCTTTGCCTTTGCAGGGGACAATTGCTTATATCTACTTGTTTATTTTGTCATGTCCCATGAATCTAGTCCACTTGTTTTTAGCTGTGTTCATGCTGATTTATGACTAGGAAAAGATTCTGAAATCTCCAGTCTTGATTTTCTTATTCCCTGAGGTCGAAACTAACAGACGACCCGAACTATTTATTATTCGTCTATCGTAAACTAGATTATACAAAATTTAGAGCATTAAAACCCCAAAAGTAACGCTGGTTGAATATAGCAGACATTCAATCTCCAGACTTAAGTTATGTTGGACAACGCATTATGCTGGAAGTATTGGTTGCATTGTCTTCTTTTGGAGGGTGACGCTCGATTTTGAATTAAGGGTTATGGAGAAGCCGAAGTCATAACTCTCAAGGGTTTACCTTTTGGCAACCATTTATCCCAATTCATACTGGAACATAACAATACAATATGTATTTTACGGTCTTTACCTTTATCTTTACCAATTAGTACCGGTCATTTATATTTGATGTGAGAACAAGACTAAAATAGTCACACTGATCTTTGGTTGATCTGACTAAATTAGTTGTACTGTGATCTGCTCAGTCAGGCTAAAATAGTCCGGCTGATCTTAGGCTGGTCTGACTAAATTAATCCTACTGTTATCTGCTAGTCAGGCTAAATTAGTCATACTGATATCTTTTGATTCTTTCCTGAATACAAATAGGCTGAACCCTGCACAGGTTAGTATGATTAAAATTGTCTCACTGATTTAATTTAAATTCAAGAATGTTATCTGAACCACCGGTTGATAACTGACTAACAGTTGATCACACATGGCACGTATAGGCGGGGATGATAAAGGTCAATTAAAAATCTCAGATTGAAATTCATATTGCATTTCAGTGCGACCAAAAATTCAGTGCGACCCCGAAGTACATGGTGTACAACTGAGGAATTCAGATGGCTTTAAACAATGATGATACGTGGTTTACAGCTGAGGAATTCAGATAGCTATTGACAATGATGATAATGTGGTTATATATGTGGTAGTTCATCAGATGCACTTTTTTGCTACACCCTCTTGATTCTCCAAACTGTACCTTAGTTTCTTATGTGGTGCTTTTTGAGTTTTCAGTATCAATGTAACTAAACTTTCGGAGCAACTAGTGGTGCTTCGAAGACGCATTATGTTATGCCTCCTCTCTTATTTTGCTTCACTTCTGCTGAAATTTACTTGTCTCAAGATGTACAAAAGCTGAAGTTTTAGGTTTCCTTTTATGCACTGGGCTTGTCTGAACAACCAGGAATGAAGCCACTTTATAGACTTGCAGTGTGCTTGTTTTAGATAATTTTTCATTTGATCTACATCATGTCATCTATATCTTTATATCCTTACATTTAGTTAGTATCTTGTTTGGATTGATCGAATTGCATCCGACTTATGATTTCGGAAAAAGAACCAAAACTATCCGATTATGGAGATGTCTAGGGGAAATATCATTGATGTTGCAGCCTTGCAGGTTGCTACTTGCAATTTTCGATTGAACAAGCCTGATCCTTCCTTTCGTTACTGTTATCTAATATCTCATATTCATATGGAACAGATCAGAGTTAAAAAAGAGAAGAACCTTCATTGTAACAAACATCCAAAGGTTTTTCGCTTTTGTCGAAGAAAGTAAAACAGAAAACAAATGATACAACACAATATCTCTCCAGTAGATGAACACTCCCCCTCCCCCTTTGTATAAATTCAAAAAAAATGAAAATGAGTATCAACAAAAAAATTCAAATCCTATAAAAAAGAATATTGCAAAAGGCAATTCTCTAGTACATGTCATCCTTCACATCTGGGTCTTCTGATCGCCGATCTTCTCCGATATTTCTTTTGCTCATGTTAGCTCGTTGCACTAGTCGTACTAGTGCATGTACAACCTCTGACATTGGTGGTCGAGACTCTGGCTCAGACTGCACAATTAAATTGAACTAGCATTAGAGATCCATTCATGTAACTAAGATTTGACGTGCTAATAGTAGACCTGCAAATTAGGCTACTCTATAAATAGTGGCTTGTTACCTGAACACGGAGAGAAACCACGTCGGCGAATCGTGAGACGGATTTAGGAGGGTAGTGTCCTTTGAGTGACGCGTCAACCATCTTATCTAATGCATCAATATCATGGAGCTGAGATGTTGCCCACCGAGCCAAAGATTGTTCGGATCTCGACCTTGAGCTGTTCAGGAACATCTACAAAAATAATGGTAAAAACATGATCCATCTGAAAAGAAATAACCTTCGTTTCTTCTTTCAATTGCTGAGAATAACATACTAGAAAAGCCCAAAGGAAAATACACAGTATCCCTGGTCGTTGAATTATCAACACCACAGGGAAGAAAACCAGAAACCTAACACTAGACACCTTTCGCCAAGATAGGAAGGCCACCCACATACCAGAACAGGACGTGACACCAAAGTGAGAAAAATAACCCAGAGACTTAAGCAAAGAGCAGTTTGTTCAAAACACAAGGGACCCAATTTCCCTCTCCATGAGACCTAGGCTTATACACGTTTAAGCACACTGTGTTAGCTTGTACAAAGCATACAAGCCTCAACAAAGGGGTGACACCACAAACAAAGATAACAAGAAAAACACAAAAGAGCTAAAGCTGACTGTAGTACTGCCCCCCCAATTAATCCAGAAATTTTTATCCCCATAACTAACTATTTGAGGTTGCCAAAGAAACAAGTGCATCTTAAATTTCAAAAAAAAAAAATAATATTACAAGCACTAAATAAACAAGTTTCAAATTTCAGATTCAGGGAAAGATAAACTGAACCATTTCTAGTTCACTCTTTATACTAACAAGTTAAAATCTAATTTCTTACACCATGGTAACCAACTTATATTATACGAACGCGGTAACAATTACCCGACTTATATTATGCAACCAAGATGAAAAAAATTGAAACTTATATTATGCGACCTTTTAAGAGAGGTACCCAATTTATATTATGGGAAACACTATTTGGGTGGGTCTCTTAAGTCTCAACACAAAAGAAACAATATTCATATGCAACAGAATTTCAGTTTAAAATACGAATTAATTTACAGAACACAACTATTGCGTACAACCTCCACTAGTACATAGCAGAATACCTGTTGCAACTGCAATCCTAACTACACACATACCAGAAAAAAAACAATGAAGGACGGGCTTCATTAACTCTTCCATTTACATTGCACACATTAAAAAAAATCAAAATCAATTTCATGGAACTGATCAAAACCTAACTTCAACATACGATTCATCAATAAAAATAAATTTTCCGGATGAGATGTGTAATCCTTAAAATCAAGACTAACTCCTAAATCGATGGTAATACCCCTTGGTTTGAACCAGAATCAGATAACCAACTACATACAAATCCGATATGATTCCATTCAATTCCCTGACCTCCAACTATTATGAGGATATGAACCTGACGAAATCTAAAGGAGAAGCATGGGGATTAGGGATTTAAACAGTAAAAAGAGGGTTAGGGTTTCAAAAAGGGAAAAATGGCCATCACAATCACTTTTTTATCTGATGTAAATGAAAAATTAAATAGAAGTACGTACCTATGCCATCCGGATCTGATGGATTCATATCCATCGGTCTCTAACTCTGCAAACTTGCGTATGAAGATGGTGAAACAGAAAATTAAGATGAAGATGATGGACACTCAAACGCCGAAACTCATATAACCTAACCTAACATAACCAGGGTATTTGAACTAACTCGACCAGGGAGGGTAGGTTAGAGATAAACGGTTTTAGTTAACTCAATGGGTCAAGCTGAGTCCAACTTGCACATGGTTGTTACCTTGTTGCAGAGTTGGACTGTGAGCGTACCTTTCCGTGAAATAATGAATGTCCTTGATGTTTGCTCTTTTTTCTTTGTGTTTTTTTCTCTCCAATGTCAATAACTATTAATAGAGAAAGGCTATGAAAAACTGGTACTTATGTATTTTTTTCTTCGACATAATTTTCAGCATCAGATACTCAGAGCATGGTTGCAAACAGTGAAGAGGGTGGAGAGTTTCAGATGGAGCAAAGAATGTAAATGATGGAGATTAAATTTCGAAACATTTATAGATGGAAAACTTTTATACTTGTTGCAGATATTAATTCAAAATATTTTGTATTAAATATGTTCATTGATTTGGTGTTTAGAAAATACCAGAACTAATCTAGTATTTAGGTAATGTTGGACGTGCTACACAAAGGACGTGCAAAAAGTGGAACTGGTGGTATATGGGTCTGATCCTAATACTAAGGTTGAGTTAAACGTGTTTGTGGAATATGAGATTAATTCCTAATAATTAGGAATAGAATTACACGTTTGAATTGGAGAGTAATGGCTATTATTTAGGAATTTATTGTTAGTGGATTGGTGAGTGGGTTAGTGTTTTTGTTTCATGTAAACTCTATTTAAGTCTAGTTTGTATTAATGAAAATTTGAAGAAATTAATCAAAAATTTAGATCTTATTTTATTTTGAGAGTTTCAATCTATATCTCACTCCTCTCTGTGCTATGTTGGGAAATTCCCACATGGTATCAGAGCTGGGACAGAGAGGTGATTTGAGAGAGAGCTACCAAGAAAAAGAGTTTTAAACAAAAATAAAACTGTTTTGATTTATTTGATGTTTGTTTAGTTTATGAGTGAAGGAAATTTGTTATGATGAAGAAATTTTTGGTGAAGAAAAACAAGATTTTGATAATGCAAATGGTTATGAAGAAAAGATTTTGTGTTCAAAAATATGTAGATGGATTTTAAATTTTTGTTCAAACAAATGGGTTTGATAATTTTTTGTCTTGCATGTGTTTAATATTTTGTTTGACAAAACAAAATCTATGAAGGTGCAAATATTTAATTTGCATAATGTGTTAGGTTAATTGAAATGATGCGGTTGTTGGTTAGCTAATATTGATGAAGATCGTGACAACGATGATTTTATGATGATGATGATGATGATGATGATGATGATGGTTATGTTGATGATGATAATGATTGCAACAACAAACCGAAGATGTTGTTGATTTATGATGATGATAGTGATGGTGATAAATAATTAAAGGTGTTGCAGATTTTGGAGATGACGGTTAGGAAAATATTTTGAATCATGGGAGGATGTGGGAGATATTAATTCAAAATATTTTGTATTAAATATGTTCATTGATTTGGTCTTTAGAAAATACCAGAACTAATCTAGCATTTAGGTAATAGTGGACGTGCTACACAAAGGACATGCGAAAAATGGAACTGGTGGTATATTGGTCTGATCCTAATACTAAGGAGGAGTTAAACGTGTTCATGAGTAATGGCTATTATTTAGGAATTTATTGTTAGTGGTTTAATGTTTTTGTTTCATGTAAACTCTATTTAAAAATGCTATTCTGAGTCTGTCTTTCTGCCCTACTCTACGCCCACTCCAACGTGGTTAGCTGACGAGACAAAAATCACGTGGGTATTTTCTTTCTTATTTTTCTTCCGTGTATTTTCTCCTACTTCTCCATTATTTACGATTCTCGTATCTCTTCTTTCATCTAAAAACAGATTTCTTGTTTCGGAAAATCATTGAATCTTATCTGTATCTTTTACAATCCTGATTGAAAAGATAAGGCCATCCTGATTGAAATTAACCAAATTGAAGGAATGGAAAACAATAACCACGGGATTCCATATCACTTTTAGTTCACTGTTTTTAGAAATCCAAATTTTGATTTCAAATTTTGTGTCTGTGTGTTTATTAGACTTCATCCCATAGAAAATATCAAGTTCTAAAGATTTGCAATCGTAGCTAGAGTCAAATTAAAAAGATTATTTCCCTTCCAATTTAAGTTTCCATGGCAGAATTTTTTTGAGTTTAATATAAGGTAGTATTCAAGATCTAAAACGAAGATAGTGGTGGGCGTTGCCGCTCAGAGGGCATCTGGAGATGTATTGTTTGATAATCTTGAGTTATTCACTGTCTACGGTTGGTCGTTCATGGAGATGTGTACCGGGTAGTTCAGATATTAAGATCTTGTTTTACAAACAATGCAAAGAAAAAGAAGGAATACGGAGGAATTAAGATCAGAAAAAAGAAAAAAAAAGAATTATTTGGGACAATCTTGTACAGATAAGATAACCACGTTGGCTTGGGCGCAGACCAGGGCGCAAAGCGGGACTTAGAGCTTCTCCAATGGTTAATGTGGATAGTTCATATGTGGCATCACTTTTAAGATATCTTTTGAGTATAAAATCCTAAATATTAGGAAAAATAAAATTTTATCACCAACCCATAAGGTTTTCTGTTATTTTTTTTTTTACTTATTTGTAGGCATATAATTGGTTAAAATCCTTTCCATTTTTATTTTTCAATGATTTTTATTAATAAAGGTGTGACTAGGATGGGAAAACATCCTCTAAGTGAATGTCTAAAACTAGAGGTTCACCTAGAGGATGTCTAACTTTTTTTTTTGCCATATCACCTTCACATCAATCGGTTGGAGATGTTTTTTTATAAATATGGTTGTGGATCCTATGTGGATTATGATTTTTTTTCTGCACACACATTCCATTGGAGAGACTCTTAGAATAGCATTCCCGCTTAAAGTTTGTAATTTTAGGAAAAACTCTTGATTAATTCTAAGAAAAACTATAAAGAAAGAAACAGAATGTAAGAAAGATAAAAAAGTATTTTTAACTTTTAAGAAAACCTTTTCCAAATGACCATATATACTCAATATACTCAATAGCGTCCCACCCCAAGCATCACGTGATTCTCTGTTTTTCTTCTGATTTGTCTCTCTAAGCTCTAATTTTCTGTCTACTTCTTCGTTTTGTTTTTTTTGATTTTTGTTGACAATCAAGAAATGCGAGAACCAATAAAAATTAAAGTGATGCCACAAGGGAGAAACAAATTTACCCCTTCCATCGAATAACATATACCTAAGATTGAATTTCAAACTTCTAAAAAAAGTCAATTAAAACCATAATAAGAATTACCCATAATCAAACAAAAACCAAAAGGAGAGGAGATTAAAGTGGAATCTCCCAGTGTAATCATAATATGTAATTAACGTAACTAGTAAGTTCTCTGTTCACATGATAGTAAGTATAAAAGTTTTTATCTATAGATGTTTCCAAATTGAATATGCATTTACACTATCATTGCCCTCAAATTCCTTGCTTCATCTGAAACTTTGCAACCATGCCCTGAGTATGTGATCCTGAAAATTATGTCAAAGAAAAAAATACATAAATACCAGTCTGTTATTGCAAAAACACATAGGTATTGAAGAGAAAAAAAGACAAAGAAAAAACAGAAGAAAAAAAAGGATACCTGTTGGTTCATCAATCTTAACATCACACTCAATGATTTCACTTTCCTTCTCATATAATAACTCTTGTACTAAATAAAAGGTCAGAAAAGAAACTATCAGTATCACAATCTTTTAAAGCCTTTTTCTCTTCAATAGAGATAAACCAAATTTACTATGCATCCTTCATACCTCTTGTTTTGTTATCATCACAATCACCAACTCCAACATCTTATGATGCTCTTTGTCCAACATGACTTTCACTTTTCTTCTCACACGACTCTGGAACTAAATAAAAGGTCAGAAAAGAAACTATCAACATCAATTATTTAAAGTCTTTTCCTCTTCAATACAGAGAAACCAAATTTACTATGCATCCTTTGAGTTTCCATACCTCTTGTTTTGTTATCATTATAATCAGCAACTCCAACATTTTCTCTGTGTCCAACATGAACTTCATTTCCTTATGTTTCTGATAATTTATAAAAAGGTCAAAAAAATCTTTAATAGTTTGAATCTTTTCACATTTCATTAGATAACAAAAATTACTGTCATACCTGGTTTATCCATCCCAAACTTACCATCATTATCTTTTACTTTTGTGGACTCACTTTCTGATTTAGACTGACTTATTGATTCTGAGACTGCATGCATCCATAAGAAATGCAGCAACGAGTACGATTTGAATCAGAAAT
The DNA here is from genome assembly GCF_003573695.1 of Papaver somniferum. Taxonomy (NCBI): domain Eukaryota; kingdom Viridiplantae; phylum Streptophyta; class Magnoliopsida; order Ranunculales; family Papaveraceae; genus Papaver; species Papaver somniferum. The sequence goes on from NC_039363.1 coordinate 84,086,653, forward strand.
AAAATAATTAAAAAAATAATAAACAAACTAAGGATTTTGACCTAGTCATACTCACCGGTCCAGTAAGGGGCTTCCATTCTAACCACAACAGGGCCACTCCTGCGGCCATACTTGCTTCTCCTCTTAAACTTACTGATGCCGTACTTCTCAGTGTTGATGCAGACAACGTTCAATTCATCCATATTTTTCTCTGTTCTGACACCGTAATTAAGCAATCAAACGGAAAAGTCTCAGAGATTAAAGATCACGCAAAGTCAGACGAAGCTGCAGAACCGCTTCAAATTTTTTATCACAAATAATTATTCAACATCATCATACAAATACTTAGTAGAGAAGAAACTAACAATCTCATGCCAAAGATCATAAACGTGAGACCAAGTTAGAAATCCAAACTTAAACAAAAAAAAAAAGACGGTGAATATCAGAATAATGAGCAGTAACAGAACTAGTAGTGGTGGGATACTTGATAAAGAGATACACCAATACATTATAGATTCATCTATTAAGAAATCCAAATATTAAACTAGTAGTGGTGAAATTCCTTGAGAAAGAGATACACAAATACATTACAGATCTAAGAATCAAACAAATCCATGCTTCAAAGAAATTCAAACACTCAACTTAAGAAGATCATTTATTAACAAATCTAAACATTCAACTACTTAAAGAAGATCATCTATAATACTATGATACTATATAACAATGATTGCGAATAAATGTTTTCTTATTGTTATAGCTACAGATCTTCAACACCTCTCAGTATCATTAAAGCTTGTGTGCTTATAACATGTTCTGAAATAGAAGAAGAAAGAAAAGTAGAGAATAAGAAGGATAATTCTTATTCATGTGTGTTGAAAAAGAGGAATAAAGCCTCTATCTACATAAGGCTATCCATGTAGGAATCTTGGTAAATAAATGTTTAACTCTAGATTTATCCTAAATGTTACCCGCACAATACACGTTTATAACATCAATATATAATATTGTTACGCATTGTAAATGTCATTTAGGTATTTAATGGTTAACGATATGCTTCGGGACTATACAGCTAAAATGAGCAAAAGTGTTTCGCATCGCTAAGTGGAAAGCTATACTGTTATTTTCACCATCTTGCCTACTAAAAGCTTCACAATCTGCAAGTGGAAATTTCCAGGCATGTTTCCAATTGAGCATATGATCTCCTCTACACCAGATATAAATATTCTGCAAGAAGATGGTGAATTGATGTCATTATTATATATTTTCCTAACAACTGAACCTATGAGAATCATACACCGAGTCATTTATGGATATACCAAAATATGAGATGTTTCATTATGGTCACTGGATCTTATAGGCAACACCTTCTGGATATCTAGACTAGTAAGATGAAGTTGTCAAAATTGATTCTAAATCTTTGTAATCTTTCTTCACGGATTTATTGGTTTTTGAAAGCCCTTGTGATCCTGACCATATCATCACACTCTTTATTTGATCATTCTTCTTTTGACCATGGTGAAAGACCTAAATACTTCTTCTAAATTACATTTCTTCATCATACTTGTTCTTTAGGTACAATTGGTAAAAACATAGGCCATCCCATATAAAGTTAATGGTATTCTTAGATCTTGATATGTAAATCAAAACTAAAAAGGAAATCAGCCATCAATAACAATTAAGATAAAATAAGTTCCACATTTCAAAGTCCTAATAAAAGATTAATCAAAAGACAAACGATGTTTAATATGGTTCAGCACTAAGGACCTACGCCTATGGATGAAACCTCGTAGCTTATATCTCACGACTGACTTCCAAAAGAATAAGTAAAAAAATTCAACTACTTTTAAAAATAAAATAAAAATAACTTTTGTTTTCTTCTTTAATTACAGATCGATGTGAGAATGTAAGCCGAATAAAAAACAAAAGGTTTCAAAAGAAATATTGGGATTGGATTAACTTCCCGAGATATGGGAAAATAGTGGTTTTGGAAGAAAAAAATGGATCCCAAAAAAATATTCAGAGTTGAATTTATCTTGGGAAGATATTTAGAATCAAATATTATTATGAAAGGAAATACTGAGTTGAAAATACATTTTTAACAAAGATTTCTAAAAATGCAGTGAACATGTCGGTCTATTAATGCCAATGAAAAACACATGACATAATATAGTATTATGCCGAAAGTAAAACATAATGTTAAATAATCATCATCAAGAATATTAACTCATAATAAGCAGAGAAAAATGTGGATAATACGCGCATAAAAGTGGACAAATTAAATTACAGCATCACCGATTCACATCATCATATTAAAAAGAATATTTGATAACATGGAAGGAGTATTTGGAAATAAAAAATATTTTCGAAATAATAAGATCTTCGAAATCCGGAAAGAGTTCAAGAAATTTTGACTAAAAAAGCGGTTTAAAATCATGATAATAATTAAGCAGTGACTTGATTGATTGTAACTGATAATGATTGAGTCTTACAGTTGGTATATATATTATCAAGTTCCCTTGAAATGATTAAAAGATACACGAAGACAATTAAGAAGAAGAACATCCATCACCAGATGTTAAGTTAAGAGATTTAATCTGATAGTTTTGATGATGACTTGATGAAAACTACACTAAATTCCAATAAATAAAATAATAATATTGTTGAAAATTAATAAGAGTTTGTAAAAAATTATACTGAATTGAAAATAAGGTACATAAATATTAATTTCAATACAAAAAATTGCACATTGATGAAATGCAATAAACATAGTATATCATTGATAGGGAAAGAATATCAGATACATACATCAATATTGGATATAGTAAGATTTTCTAAAGAAAGTTGGCTTGTAATATGGCAAAGTCATCTAGAATGAAAATTAAATAAAATTGATAGCATCTTGGAAAATTCGTGAAATATTGAGATATTTGAAAATAAAATGATAGTTCGGAACTGATATTTCTCACCCAAAATAATAAATAAATTGTTACATTCAAAATTTCTCGGAACATGTAACTAAGTTCCAAAATAATGGAATCGATAAAATGGTAAGATATTGCCAAAATGTAAAGATTATGTGTTTTGATCACAAGATAATTAATGGGGATTGCCCGCAAACGATATGGAATCCCGTAGCATAAGGAATCAAGGATATGAAATCCAAGTATGGATTGATTAAGTATTTCAGTGAATTCAGATTATGATTGAAATTGGTGAAATAAAATAGAACTCCACCAAGTACAGTGTACACAAACTTTGGATGATCATGTTGTTATAAGCCTAACATAAAAAATAAAAAAGGTCTTGGACATGAATACAACAATCAAATAGGTTGATAAAAAAAGATGATTAAAAATTCAACATTGATTTTTGTTATCAGTTCTTAGTGAATTATATCCACAGGCTGAAAAGAACACCCGATACCACTATTTAAGATTGAAACCTAAAAATCGGATGATATATGTGATTAACTTTAAAAACAAATGAGAGAATAAGATAAAATATCCGCCAAAAATAAAGCAGAGAAAATATTCACTAGAAATTGTTGAAATGAGAAGAGATAAACGTATCAATAAGAATCTGAAAATGATGATGACTCTGGAAGGCTATATTCAATAGAAAAGCAAATAACTTCGATTTTGATATGTAAATCAAAACTAAGATGGAAATCGCCCATCAATGACAAGTAAGTTAAAATAAGTTCTACATATCAAAATCATAACAATATTTAACGTTGTTCGGCAGTAGTATCCAAAGAACTTTTACTTCTAACATCCAAACACCTTATAAATCTTTCAAATATTCCAATTTTTACCTCCTCTAAATATTCCAATTTCCACCAAAGGCTCCGAGGGACTCAAGCGATAAGGTATCACCTAAGCTTGCGAGAGTTACATGATAATACCCAACTTTCGACTGGCCGTTAAAGTTGGGCTAACGTTGTGGAAATCCAAAGATTTCCACTTTTCCTTATGGACGGGAAAAGTTTGAGTCAACCATTATTGACGGACAGAGTCAACTGGGTGCTCCTGGTTGGCACATAATCAGTGAGAAATGACATTCTAGTCCCTTAAGATGTTAACTTAACTAAACTGTGTACGGGTGGGTTAATATGAACCCGATGGCTAACTTGCTAGCATATCTTTTTTTTTTCTTCTTTCCCCCTCATTTTTCTTCTCTTCTTCTTCGCTGGGTGAAAAAGTTTCAGGCTTGTCTTATTGGGCCGACCGAGCGAAGCGAGGGAGGACCTTTATATGGCCACTTTTTTTGTAAATTGTAAGTCATCAATTGACACAAAAATATTGGATTTGGTGTCCCAAACTTTTTTCAACAACAATGAAAGGACTAAAGAGCCCCTCCGTGTTTCCATTTCTCACTAAAATTAGCGTAAATACAACACAAAATGAAGGGTAATCGCGTAAATTTCGTGGACAGAAAAAGGACACAAAAGTTGGAAATGTTTCAATTGTTGAGGGGGTAATTTGGTAAAACCATAGGTGGAGGTTAAAGGATCAAATCCGACCACCTGTAAATTGCAAAAAAAAAAAAACTTCCTTCATTTCCCTTCTTCTTCTTCTTTCGATTTTGGTTCACAGAAATTGAGAGAAGATTTGCTCCTGCTAATGCTTGGGTGAATAATCCAGAGAGATCAAGAAATGAAATCGACGAATTTCAGAAGGAGAATTTGATTTGGGTTTGATTAATATTGGTGAGTTTAATGATTTTTTCGACAGAGATTGGAGAGGAAATTAATTAGGGTTTCGGTGGTATTTGATATTGAAGATGTGGATCTGAGATGTTCAATTGATGGAGATTTGCAGTAATAAAGCAAGGTAGAAGATGGATCTGGTGGTTGAGAATATGGGTTTAGATTGAATTTAGATCGAGAAGAAGTTGTTGCTAATGGAATGAAGAGAAGAAACAAGTTGGAGGATGTGCTACTGCTCGAATTACGGAATGGGTGTCGATTTGATGGATCTGGGATAGAGGAATTGATGATAGAAATTGGGAATTTTTGGGTTTGTTGTGGTGGTGGTTTTGAGAAAACTGCAAACTGGTGATGTTGTGTGTTGACTCAGTGAGTGTTCAAGGAATTGTGAAGATGATGATGATTGAGAGGAGTATCAATGGATGTGTTCAAAACCAGGGAGTTCTTTGGAAGAAGGGAATTTAGGTATGTGGGATCAGGTTTGCCTGCAAACCAATCAGATGATGGTTTAATGGAAGACTTTTGCAAGAGAACAGTGAATACCATATGACATTATCATGGTGGGTGTGTAGTCGGGGAAGTGGTGGATAGCGAATTCCGTGTTATTGGTGTTGATAGTCTTAGAGTTGTCGATGGCTCCACCTTTTCTATTTCCCGTGGGACCAACCCTCAGTCCACTTTGATGATGATGGGCAGGTATAAATACATACTCTCTAATTATTTTATTTTATTTTATTTTATTTTGAAACTTGAAATGTTAAATTTTGTTGAGAAAAAGAAACTGAAAAAAAAGCACTTGCAGTGCTAAAAAGTGGCATCAGCTAGGACAAAGAAAACATAAATGCATTAACAGTGCTACAAATAATTATTCTAAATGACTATGTTATTTGTTTTTTATTTTTATCAATGTGATTTTGTGTGTCTGAATGACAAAAGGTATGTTGGAGTAAAGATCATGGAGGGGGGGGGGGGGGGGGGGGGGGGGCGTTTGGCATGCTACTATGTGAGTATACTTCATCGACATTTCTAGTTTCTCAAGTTTATATTAGAGTTTAGATATAACTAAACATATGCTCAGTTCGATCTAGGATGTTCACTTCTTTCTAACTTATTCATGTCAATCTACAGTTTTTGGCACGTATTAGTTACATTTTAAGTTGTACTAAGAAATCCTAATTTGTTTCGGATTTATAAGAGAACTTCAACTTTTGTGGATTTTATTTGATATACTAATGGTAGAACAAGTTGATATATGAGAGTTCTGATACAATAGAATGTGCAACCTCACCATGGAAACTCAATATTATTGAAACATAATGTGTTTTTTCCATGTATTTCCTAGTGTTGTGCTTGGTTCTTGCATCTGATGAACTTTCTATTTGCAGATTGTAAGAGTGTGTTGTATTGAATTGACAAAGATAAGAACAAGTACAAAAGACAGATTCCTTTATATAGGAAGGACTTACACATAATACATGTGACTCAGGAAAGAAAAACAAGAACAATAAATGAATTGTCCGTACAGTTAAGATAGGATGGCAAGTCATCTGATATGATGTATCTGGACCATTGGATCTGCTAACATCCCCCCTCAAACTGATGTCCATATAGAAGGCATTAGTTTGGCTTTCAACACACTTAACTAAGATTTTGAGAGACCTTTCGTGAATAAATCAGCGATCTGTTGTGAAGTATGAACATAGGAGACACGAAGGAAACCAAAACGAACAAGATCACGAATCATGTGATAATCCACCTTAATGTGTTTGGTGCGAGCATGAAAAATGGGATTAGCAGTGAGACTTCCAGCACCTTGATTGTCACAAAATAACTTGCAGGGCAGAGAAAGATTGCCTGAAAATTCCTCAAACAAGTAAGATAGCCATAAGATATCTGCTGCTGCATTAGCTAAGCCACGATATTCTGCTTCTATAGAAGAAGGAGAGATAGTTTGTTGCTTCTTGGAGGACTAGGAAACAAGATTTTCACCTACAAAGACATAGTAGCCAGAAGTAGATTTTCTAGTATTTGGACAACCTGCCCAATCACTGTCACTAAAAGCTTGTAAATCTGAACAGTTTCCAGCACTGAGTGTGAGACCTTGACCAAGAGAACCCTTGATATAGCGTAAAATTCTTTTAGATAGATGAATATGAACATCAGTGGGACACTGTAAGAATTCACTGACACAATTGACAGCAAAACTAGTGTCAGGTCTAGTGAGGGTTAAGTACTTAAGACCACCCACTAAACTTCTATAAGAAGCAGCATCAGATAAAGCAGTACCATCATAAACTGATACTCTTTGGCCCTGAGGAACTGGAGTCTTACAAGGTTTACCGCCAATCATGTCATGTTTCTTCAGGAGTTCAAGAGAGTATTTATTTTGTGTTAACAACATATTCTTAGCCTTGGAATCAAATGTAACCTCAATGCCCAAGAAGTAGTGTAAAGGGCCTAAGTCTTTCATAGCAAACTCAGACTTACGAGAGAATAAAAGCATCAAGAAGAGCATCAGAAGTCCCTACTAGAATGATATCATCCACATAGACTAGAAGGATAATTCTTTAATTTCCTTTGTGATAAAGAAACATGGAAGTATCACACAGAGTTGGAGAAGCCATAATTCAACAGATAAGTACTAAACTTTTCATACCAAGCCATGGGTGCCTGTTTAAGGCCATAGAGAGATTTCTGAAGTAAAAAAACATGATTAGGATGTTGTGGATCAACAAATCCTGGTGGTTGTTCCATGTAGACAGTTTCATTTAAGGTTCTATGTAGGAAAACATTACTTACATCTAGTTGCTTAATGAACTAGTTATGAGATAATGCAAGGCTGAGAACACATCTAATAGTAGTAGCCTTGACAACTGGACTAAAAGTTTCATCAAAATCAATTCCTTCAACTTGATGATATCCCTTAACAACTAGTCTAGCTTTACATCTCTCAACAGTACCATCTGCATTAAGCTTAGTCTTGTATACCCATTTGCAGCCAAGTATATTCATGGAAGGATCATAAGGAACATGAATAAATGTGTTATTATTGTGAAGAGCTTCATATTCATTATGCATAGCCTTAATCCAAACAGGTTTCTTAATAGCTTCCTTGAAAGTTTTGGGATCAGAAATATGTGTTTTTTTGCTAAGAGGAGCACAAGGAACTGGATGCTTAAGAGAAGTATTGGCTACAAAATCCTTAGAGAGAGGTTTAGGTAGATGAATACCTGACTGAGATCTTGTATGAATTCTTGGATTAGAAGTATCCCTGACAGGTCGTAAAGAAGAAGCAATGCAAGGTGCAGCTGATGGAGATATATCCTATTCTGGGAAAGTAGAAGTAGGTGGTGAAGAAGCAAAAATGCATGAATCAAATTAAGGAGATGGTTGTAATGTGACAGAAGCCTCGGTGGGATTAGAAATAGCAGTATCATCACAAGGCATAGTTGGAGAATGTTGTAGTTTTGAAAGTGGTAGTAAAAGTTCGTTGCTCGGACTTGTAAAGATTTAAAAATAAAAATATATGCACAATATTTGTCACAATGGGCGAGAGGTACTGGGACTAGGATTTCGCCAATTTCATTTCTTAAGGTTCAAATAATAATTCTTTTATCAATAATAGCTCAAAAAATATATTAAATATATCGACTCTAATTTATTGCCAAGATTGATTCTCAAAACATTGATTGTAAGTCCTAAGCATGATGTATCAAAACACCTAAGCCAAGCATACATCATCAAATTAAATAACAACCAATTAATTCAAATCATATTTCAATTTTAAATTAATGCAAAAGTCATAAAAAAAGAATTAAATGAAATTACCCCAAGTATGAAGTTTGGCCTCCTCCGTCGTCCCAGTGTTGGGTTTTAGCTCATCATAGTAAAAATGCTCTCAAAATAATTATTTATTGCTCAAAAAGTGGTTTACAAATGATGAAAAGGTGTAAAACAATTGAACAGAAAAATCGCAACAGAAATAACTGTTGCAAAGGCGCTGTTCAACTGTTACAAGAAGAACGATAAATTGTAACTGCTGTTGTACGACGAACTACGACCCTCGGGCGTGCGTCTTCGACACTGTTGAAGAACGACGGTCTTTGGCTGTCTGTTCTTCGTGTTCTTCATCTTCATCAATGGAAGCAGCAGCAGCAGCAGAGAGAAATCATGGTTCTCGATTCTGCAGCGTTCCTTCTCTCCTCCCACTCTCGACAACCGTTCTATGACATCCCAGAAGCATTTATATAGTCATATCACCTCCAAATCTCCGCCATCAATTCGAATAATCTTCCACTAATGAGTTTTATTCTCGGAAATTTTTTTTTACCAGAGTTACGTAATTATTTCCTTCTTTACCTTGTTCACGCATCTGCATGGTGTTGAAATTCTACCACCATGTTTATTACGCGTCTCTGATGAAGTAACGCACGCTGTATACACACGAAATCATTCCAAAGATAGCTAAAAATCCCGAGAATATCTTCCATGTGACGTGCTTTCCCTGTTTTTCTTCTCTCGGATTAACTAGCCAATTTGGATCAAAAACAACAGCCATATGACGCCTTTTAAGCCCAAATAAACCTTTCCGAAGAATTACAGCGAATTAATCTCGCTAAAACACTTCCAAATCATGAACCAAAAATCTGCCAGAGAATAACTTTCTTTTCCCGCCAAAAATTGATTTTGAATTTTGAGAAGATGACCTCCCCCTATCCTGTATAGGTGTCCGAATCGCAGATGCCTTGGGTGACCTGGGGGTGCCCCTTAGAAATTAGGTTACCCCTTATCCAAACTTGGGAGTCCAAATAACACGTGTCCTCCGGGTGCCAAAATCAACTTTTCGAGCCGAATTTTCCAAAAATGTTTATTTCCTAAAAATACATAAAAACACAATATTAGTACAAAAATAGAGTTCCAACAATACGAACATTGAGGACAAATTAGACACAAAAATGTGTCTATCAAATACCCCCAAACTTATTATTTGCTAGTCCTCGAGCAAAACTAAAAAATAAAACCGAGTTAATCTCGGGTGGGTTTAACAGAGGTGTACCCACAAAAACCATGACTTCTAATTGGTCACAAGTATCCAAAGAGCTATGAGGACATACATATTCTCAACCTATCTCCAAGTAACTAGAATGCCAGAGAAATTAAAGGTGTCAGCTCTAAAGATGACTGAAGAAAAGGGGAGACACATCCCACGACTGCTAGATAAAGAGATAATCCGCTACACAGCTAGATAAACATTGTTAAGATGCGTCCGCTACTTTACAGCTGGATAAGATTAGGAGAGAGATAAAGATGAGAAGGACATCTGCTACAAACAGCTGGACTAATTACGTGTGATGAGTTAAACCAGTGCTAGAAAGATCTTGTGCCAATTGAAAGCAGACTAATAAAGCACCACCAAATGCATCTTTCGTTCGACTCTCTCACAGGCTCATAGAAATAACGTCTTCTTCGGTCTTCAACTGTTTATGATAAAACTCTCGAACCTCATAGAACCTTGACAATTAAACTCTTCTCTTCGATTTCTTGCTTGACTTATAATTTTTTCTTCCCTATGGCCTTATTGAACAAAAGAACGTAATGATGTTTTTTTGTTTTTTTTTTTTTTTTTTTTTTTTTTTTTTTTTTTCAAGACAAAATTTACATGCCATGAGAGAAGGACTTTAGAACTTGGATCTTCACAACTTGTGATGTCTTGATATCATGAACTTCAACAACTTATATCATTTGCTCTTGTAACTTCTTGTAACTAAGTCTTCAACTTTGATTTTTGAATTATCTTTTCTATTGTTGCTTAAACCCTTAAACGTCTTCAACTTTTCATAAATTTTGATGTCACTCCCGCTTGTTGATGATGATAAGTTTCTACTGAGAGAGAGTCGTAATCCAGTAACTAAGACTACATTGTGAGGTTGCTCTGTCTTTCTGGCATTTCCTTCTGACCTACTTGCCTTTCCATCATGGATGGTTAGGTCCATCACACGTTACCCTCTAAAAGGAACAAGTTCTCTCCTGAATTTCAAGGATCTCAATGTCTTTTTCTTCCTATGTCTCAATAAGTTGTTATCTCTAGCATTCCAATTTCTATCTTTTCGGTGAGAAACAGTATGTAAACTTAGCTAACCGGATACCATGTGACGCTAGAAGTATCAAAAGTGCAACTAAAAAGTTTCTCCCATACCCCCAAACTTAAAATTAACATTGTCCTCAATGTTCTAAAGATGAATTAAAAGCATGAACAAGGAGAGACAGTTACTATTTGAAGCAAAGAGTGAAGGAGGATATTACCCCTACCACCTTACCGGGTTGCATGAGATAGGGTCCTCCCAGAAGTGCTAAGTTTATAGTCTTCATCCAGACTAAGAAAAGTTTAATCACCTCGAATCATATAGCAATAGCCGAAATAATTGTGGGTTATCGAAACCAAATAGAGCTATCACAAGTAAAAGGAATCTGCAACAAGCCAAGAAAATGAACATGTACTGCATACCCTTATCTAGTTTCCTGATTAAGATACCTATGTCCCATTGTGGTTCAGGTTCTATGAAAGGATCTTGATAGAATATTTTCATTGGATGCACTTCCTCATAGCTAAGATCCAACAGTTCAGGTTTAAAAGTCTGTAAAAAATCAATTAAAAATAATAACAACCTGAATAACTGGGGATCCTTAAAGTCAATCAAATTTGACTTACACAGCTGACCACAAAGAGAGTGGTGGTCTTCCTTAAACAGATGTGTCGACCCTAATCTCCTAAAGTAATTAGGTTTAGTATCAAAACTTAATAATTGACACATCTGAAATTTATATGTTCCCACAATTGGAAGAAAACTATTTGGTGGGAAAACAAAATCAATCTGGGTATCATAGACTGGGCAAACCACATCAACCATAGGATGGGTTTCTAACGACTGAACTTTTTTCAGGACATCATTAGGTTCGGTAAACCTAGTATGAAGATAATCTTGTAAGATGGTTGAGGCATGGATATCAAGTCCTATGTGAGGGGACTTTCTGAGAGTTAAAGGTAAAGCACTAGGAAAGTGATAATCACCCCCAAACTTAGAGTTTTCAGTGTCTCTAGATAGACTAGTCACAATCTCCCTAATTTCTAGACCATCAGATTCTTGGAAGTGGTCAATTGATTCTTCTAAGTTTTTATCAGGTAGTGCATCTTTACTCATCTCTACGGGTCTATGTTCTTCATTCAAGATTATTGTTTCTAAGTCGCTAACTCTAAAACATTTTCAGAATAAACCCGTTCCTCTAAACCACTATCGGCTTCGTAATCAAAAGGAAATACTACATCGTCTAAAACGGTGGTATTCCTAATCGAATCCTCGTCCTCTTGAATAGGTGAATAATCATAAAAATTATTTGGATTTGAAGTAGAAATAATATAATCACTATAAAGCTCAATTGGATTACTAGATTCCTGATCACTATGCCTACATATTTCAGATTCTTCATCACTACTATCCTCATCATCATAATAGTACGAAGATGATTGAACCTTATCTAAAGTAGTGTTACCAATTATAACCTCGTTCTCTTGATTGTGTAAATAACTATCTTCATTCTCAAGGGTATTATTGGATACACTATATTGGCAATTCAAGTAATTTCGAGCAATTCTTTCGTTCGTCTCAGCTATCCGCTTGAGGTGGTCTTCTAAAGAAGGTTCACTCATTATTCTAGTTCTTTCGTCTATAATTATACTATTCATATCAGCTAACTTACGCGTCGACTCAGCTAACTTACGTGTTGACTCTAGTAAAGAGGAATTATCAAAAGGATCATAAAAAGGACTACTTTTCAATAGTTTGATTGTATCCTCTAGAGACGAAGAACTAGTACTATAATCTTCTTGCTCGTAAGACTGATGCATGTGTGGATAGTAATTGGGCTCACCATGGTATGAACCATAACCTTGAAAAGGTTGGCGTTCCCAACTACTATTCCCACCATGGTCATAAAAATGATGATGTCCATATTCAAATTCAGATCGATACTCATTGTATTGGCTTCTATCATACCAGTTCGACATTCTTAATTGCAAGGGAATTCTACACAACCACAAACAAGGCCGACTCGACTCCACCAAAACAAACCTAAAGATTTCTAGCAAACAAAAAGCATGATGGCTCCACTTAGATTGTTTCTAGACCAGCTTCTATCTTTCGAAAGGGAATTCGTTGCAATTTGAGCAAACCCCTCTGGAATCAATCCGAGTCAAAGTAAGTTGAATTGAGGCGAGGGAAGCTCAGTGGAGCTTTGATACCCAAGGCCTCACCGCTATCACAAGGCGGCGCAGTCACGCATTCAACTCACAGAAACCATCATGAACTTTGGAGTGTGCTTAAAGAGCAACCAATATTTTTCGAACGAGTTTCCTATTAAGCTCGTTACCCTATCGGTCTCGTTCTATTCCAAATTTTAAGCTTGGGTTCGCGTTAGGTTTCGTTTTCCTAAGGCGGGCAAGAAGGAAGCGGTGATGAAATCCGAACCCTTATCTTGTTTATGCCAGGCCTTGCCCTTTACTAGGAAAATAAAGACAGTCCGGTTCGTCCTCAAACAATTATCACCTTAAGGCAGACAGTAACCCGCTTGCAGGAGATTCGCGGGTGTTTCGATTGGACTTACCTCCCGTACCAGACGGGCGATGAACCGTTGTCGTCGACTCGGGCCACGACTTCTATGCCGTGTGCGAACCCGAGGGGCCGAGACGATATAGTAATCGTCGTCCTTCCCTGCACACAGTTTATATAATATTTTTTTTTTAATAATAATACCCTTCCGTAGGGTTAAAAAAATAAAGTCCAATTGTTTAAAGTCCAAAGTCCAAAAAAAAAAAAATTACAATTTTCCTCACACACTCTAAAAAAATTAAAAATTAAAAATTAAAAATTAAATCCTAAAATTGTCCTTTTTTTCTTCTCTTTTCGCTTTAAGATTTTTCCTCTCCAAGTCCTTAGTTTTCACTTTGAACCTGCAAAATAAAGACAAAAAGAAACGTAAAAAGGAACAAACAATTCTAAAAAAAATAATAAACCTAAAAAAAAAATCAATCTATATACAAGTCCCCGGCAGCGGCGCCATTTTGTTGTAGTTTTGAAAGTGGTAGTAAAAGTTCGTTGCTCGGACTTGTAAAGATTTAAAAATAAAAATATATACACAATATTTGTCACAATGGGCGAGAGGTACTGGGACTAGGATTCCGCCAATTTCATTTCTTAAGGTTCAAATAATAATTCTTTTATCAATAATAGCTCAAAAAATATATTAAATATATCGACTCTAATTTATTGCCAAGATTGATTCTCAAAACATTGATTGTAAGTCCTAAGCATGATGTATCAAAACACCTAAGCCAAGCATACATCATCAAATTAAATAACAACCAATTAATTCAAATCATATTTCAATTTTAAATTAATGCAAAAGTCATAAAAAAGAATTAAATGAAATTACCCCAAGTATGAAGTTTGGCCTCCTCCGTCGTCCCAGTGTTGGGTTTTAGCTCATCATAGTAAAAATGCTCTCAAAATAATTATTTATTGCTCAAAAAGTGGTTTACAAATGATGAAAAGGTGTAAAACAATTGAACAGAAAAATCGCAACAGAAATAACTGTTGCAAAGGCGCTGTTCAGCTGTTACAAGAAGAACGATAAATTGTAACTGCTGTTGTACGACGAACTACAACCCTCGGGCGTGCGTCTTAGACACTGTTGAAGAACGACGGTCTTTGGCTGTCTGTTCTTCGTGTTCTTCATCTTCATCAATGGCAGCAGCAGCAGCAGAGAGAAATCATGGTTCTCGATTCTGCAGCGTTCCTTCTCTCCTCCCAACTCTCGACAACCGTTCTATGACATCCCAGAAGCATTTATATAGTCACATCACCTCCCAATCTCCGCCATCAATTCGAATAATCTTCCACTAATGAGTTTTATTCTCGGAAAATATTTTCTACCAGAGTTACGTAATTATTTCCTTCTTTACCTTGTTCACGCGTCTGCATGGTGTTGAAATTCTACCACCATGTTTATTACGCGTCTCTGATGAAGTAATGCACGCTTTATACACACGAAATCATTCCAAATATAGCTAAAAATCCCGAGAATATCTTCCATGTGACGTGCTTTCCATGTTTTTCTTCTCTCGGATTAACTAGCCAATTTGGATCAAAACCAACAGCCATATGACGCCTTTTAAGCCCAAATAAACCTTTCCGAAGAATTACAGCGATTTAATCTCGCTAAAACACTTCCAAATCATGAACCAAAAATCTGCCAGAGAATAACTTTCTTTTCCCGCCAAAAATTGATTTTGAATTTTGAGAAGATGACCTCCCCCTATCCTGTATAAGTGTCCGAATAGCAGATGCCTTGGGTGACCTGGGGGTGCCCCTTAGAAATTAGGTTACCCCTTATCCAAACTTGGGAGTCCAAATAACACGTGTCCTCCGGGTGCCAAAATCAACTTTTCGAGCCGAATTTTCCAAAAATGTTTATTTCCTAAAAATACATAAAAACACAATATTAGTACAAAAATAGAGTTCCAACAATACGGACATTGAGGACAAATTAGACACAAAAATGTGTCTATCAAATACCCCCAAACTTATTATTTGCTAGTCCTCGAGCAAAACTAAAAAATAAAACCGAGTTAATCTCGGGTGGGTTTAACAGAGGTGTACCCACAAAAACCATGACTTCTAATGAAGTCATGGTAGAAACCTACAGGGTCTCGGTAGAAACCTATTGTTAAAGGAGAATCGACTCTATCTAATACAACTAGTATCACACAGGAGGTGTGGGGATTAGGTTTCCCAATTTCTAGAGTTCTCCCTTATATAGTCTTTCAAATCAGGGTTTGCAATCAATGTTAGCTTAGTAACAAAGCATTCAATATTCACCGTTAGATGAAAACCTGATTAGATTCAAGCTAATATCTTTCAACCGTTAGATCGAAACTTAGCTTGTTACACACAAATGAAATGCACGTTTTAGGTTTGTGTAACCGTACCCAAACTTTTACATCTAGTTGGTTCAACAGTAGTTAACCAAATGGTTAGCCATATGAGCACTTTCATATCAACCATATTCTTCTTTACCACAACTAGTTCAAATGACTCAAATGAACTAGTTAGAGAGTTCTTCAATTGCTTAGATCTTTATAATAGACATAATTGAAACAAAAACGTTTTGATTCACTCGAATCGATTCATGAGCTTTATATCCATGGTTTGCAAACTTGCATTCCTTAGTTTATATAAGTTAAAGTTCACGAATAATCGTTTTTAGAAAATAACCAAATTAAGTACGCGGACTTAAGTACCCGAAATAAGTTTGTAAATAGTTCACAAACTCCAGCAGATTTTCTCGGGAAGAGAACCTCCGACAGTACGCGGACTGGTTTCGTGGACTCTGTTCCGGTTTTCCTGAGCAGCAAAGTACGCATACTTTGGTTCAAGGAACAAGGACTTATAAATGTATGAGTTACCACACATTGCTTATATCCAACAATGGTTATATAATCTAAACTCTCATTTCAATCATTGAAACATTCTTAGAGGACGTTATATATTTTTCGTCAAAGCCATTTTTAAGTGATTGAAACTTAACACGACTTTCGTCACTATTAAAGATGAACTTGGCCAAAGCGAAAGCTTACCAACACATATTTCGAGAAATAGATAAGCGAGATAAACTCGGCTCGAAATAACAAATGTGTATACTCAAAGTCTATGTAGCAAAGCGACTTTTTTCTCAAGATAGGAGATAGAGTAGATAGACTTTTGAGTGATAGATAAGTTCAAGTCTCCACATACCTTTTAGTCGATGAAGTTCCACCAATTCCTCGAGTAGTTCTTCGTCTTTGTATGATGATCGCCATGGAGTCTTGAGCTCAACTACACTTTCTATCCTAGTCTGAGACTTAGGTAATAGTAAATTAGAAATCAAGACTTATAGTTTTGATCACTCACATTGAAAAACATGCTTGAGATAGAAACGTATGCGAGTTCGACCGAGTAGTGCTCTAACAATCTCCCCCTTTATCAATTTTAATGACAAAACTATCAATACATATGGTATACAAAAATAGATAAACAAACTTTTGTAGCTTCTCTTCCGCGTGCCTGATCTTCTTGGTTCTTCAACATTAATCGAAATCTTCGTCACTTCCAAGTACTCCAATGATCCCAAAGGTTGTAAGTTTAGTATCACCGTTGTTGAAAATCTGTAGTCATAACAATGAGAAAACAAGGATTCTCAATCATTGCTATACAGTGTCATAGTATTATTATATAGCATCAAAGTTCAATTGTATCACAACTTCGACAACAATACTATAGTGATATGCATCACTCCCCCTCAGTCAATACTCCATCTCACATGGAAACCACTCCCCCTTACATAATGATCCGAAAACCATATGTATTTGTAGTGTGAACTACACATAATTTCCCCCCTTTTTGTCAATAAAATTTGCAAAGGTACGAAAACTAGTGGGATCCTAATGAAATTTCCATAGAGACATTTCATGACCAAAAGTAAGCACATATCAACTTTTTAGATGCCATCATATAGCCGAAGCTAAATGCATTCATCAAGGAGTTTATTAAGATACAAGATAACCCCTATAATATTACACATCCGCACTCCCCACAAAGATTTGGAAATTAAGCACAAGTTCAATTAAGAACTCTTCCCCATAAAATGTCATTCCCGAAAGAACAACATGAGCGACCTTACTTTCACAAGAAAATAAATATTTCTTTGGAAATAACAAATCATATACGAATATGAATTTGAATCCAAAAATACTCAATTAATTTAATCGGAAATGCTCAACATAAGAGAACTTACGGAGCCGCACAATATATACAGAAAATATGGATCAGGGAAGATCAATACTACGGAATAAACAAGGATATATTCTATTTCCCATCACTATTTGCATAATGACATACAATAGACATAATCCTCGTAAACAAAACTTCATCCTATCTTTCATCAATATTTGCATAATGACATAATAGGCTTCAAACTTTTGTAATGTCAAAAGCTCATTCATTTTTTTATCAATACATGCATATCGACATACGAAAGACTTAACTTTTGACAAAGTATGGGACAATCATAGTTCACGGACGCAAACACACATATCCCATAACAAGTTTGCAATATATAAAACCATAAAGATTAATAATGCAAAAATCATCTTCCAAACAACTTTTTAGAATTTAATCAAATAAATCTAAAAACAATAAAGATGAAAACGTTGGACATAGCTATGTGTAATCATAATAATGGCTATTCCAAACTCTAGTTATTCTTCCTAAGGACACAAGAATAAAATTCTCATAAGAAGATTTACTAGACATTAAGACCTTTGAAGAATTCTTTATCGCCCTCGAACTCCTTGTCATCAACAGTCATTGGGACATAAGGTTCATGAATATAGGAGTTAACATCAATAATCCTTCTTGACTGATGTCGAACCAGGGCCTTCTGAATCTCAAGAGTCTTGATTACAACATCCTTTATCTGTTGAATCTCCTTTCGTGTCTCCTTCAATACTTCAAGAACATCAGAAAACTTCTGAGAATTTGAAGGAACAACCTTTGGCTTCCTTACATTCCTTATTTTTCTTTTCAAAGTTGGAGGCAATGGAGATTTCTTTTTTTCCTTCATGATTGATGACTTGACAATCATATTAACATCTTTTTCATCGAAAGACATAATACTTGGAGTATCCATAAGCGTATGGGTTTGTGAGAGAAAATCACAATTCAACTCAACAAGCAGTCTTAAGATAAAAAAAAGTTTCAGGGAAGGAAAAAGGAATGTAGGGTTACGCAACCTTTAATAGGTTCATGCACGCACAATTTTGAACCCTAGAGAGAGTAGAATTGTCGAGAATAATCCTTCTTTATTGATAGACAGGAAATTCCAATTTTTCATCAAAACAAAACTAAGAAAAGAAAAAAAAAAAAAATTCCTAAAGCCTGAGAGGTGCACAACCTTGTCTCTTTTTATCAGGCACGTGAGACAAGATCAACAAAACAACACAATCAAGTTATGTTGCGGTGAATAATAATCTGTCCACCATGTTCCTCTTGGAAGGAATCTATATACCTCTGTCTATCAAAACGATTGGACCATACTTTCTTCTCTAATAGTCTTGTTTTATCCTTGGAAACTAACTTCTTATACGAAGATAAAATCTTACATACCTCAGCGATTTTTTGAACAAGTTTGATCTTGTTTGCTAGTCGATTTGCTCTTCGTTGAAGTTTGTTGACATGTATCAATTTGTGTTTGTACTTGTAACACGTTGATAGTACATGACCTTTGAGAGAACAATATGAGCACGTCAAACTTGAATATAACTCAGGCATCTGAGAGGTGCAAGCTTCCAGACACATAGTTGAACCTGAAACATTATTGAATAAGTTTCCAATAGAAAGGTTTTTATCTTCCAGATTGATTGAGTTTTCTTCTAAAAGAATATCAAGATTGATGTATGTATTGCTAAAATTATCAAAATCAATATTTTCACAAATAAGTGCAACACTTGATTTTTCGTCTTCATTAGAATAATAGTTATCAGACATTTCATCAAGAGTTGCAGCAAGACCTTTCTTCCCAGTGTATTTCTTTCGATTTGGACGCTCATTTGAAAAATGACCAAAGCCTTTACACTTGAAGCACTGAGGCTTATCCTCGTCATCAGTTTTATAATTATCCCTAATTTTAGGAGGAACACGATTATGTGGTTTATCTGATGACTTGGATTTATCTCTGGAGAACCGTTTACTTCTCTTCAAAAGAAGATCCCTAAACTGTCTTGTGATTAACGATACTGACTTGTCAAGATCTTCATCTGATGAGTCAGCCTCAAAAAGATCATCTTCAGAGATGTAAACACTTTTACTTTTGTCAAGTAATTTAGTGTTCTTTAGTGCTTTGAAAGCAACATCCTTACTGGACTTGGACGTGTGCTCATGATCAAAGATCTTTAGCTTCCCAACCAGAGTATTTCTGGACATCGTTGTGAGATTATTTATTTCAGTGATGGCATGCTTCTTAGAATCGTATCTAGATGGAAACGATCTGATAATTTTCATCACAATGTCCTTTTCAGGAATGGTATTACCCAATGCAAAATATGCATTAACAATTTCAGACACTTTGTGATTAAACTCATCAAATGTTTCTTCATCTGCCATACGAAGGTTTTCCAAATCAGAATTTGGATTTTGAAGTCCAGATTCTTTCTCACTGGTATTTCCTTCAAATACGGTTTCTAAGATATCCCAGGCTTATTTAGACTTAGTGCACGTAGTCATATGGTGCTGAAGATCTGTGGTAATGACATCTATGATAGCATTTAAGTCGTCAGAATTTTGCTTTGCAGCAAGGATTTTTTATGGACTATATCTACCAATATCCTTAGGTATAGATACATCGCCTTCTGTATTAACCGGAGGATCATAGACATTAACAACACGTACCCATGTTTGAAAATCACGAGCTTAAAGAAAAGCATGCATAATAATTTTCCACCATAGGTAGTTTGAGCCATCGAATACTGGTGCTACGTTTATGGAGATAGAGTACCTTTCCATAGAGTCAGATCGCTACAAACACAGACTTGTAAGGTCTTTAAACGTGTTTGCCTGTTCTGATACCAATTGAAAAGGCTAGGGTCTAACAACCACACCCAATATTTCGATTAGCAATATGTATGGACTAATTCCAATATACTTTTAAGAGAATCAACTAGACAGTCAGACTCAATATTAATAACATTATATCAAACAGTTATATCTCTCTTTCTCGATTCAATACTCACTCAAGCAAATATAAATCTTCGAGTTTAATTGAATATAAGAGAAATCACTTGAACGGTACCAAAGACGAATGTTCAAGTATCAATCAATTTCAATCAACAACCAAAGGTTGGATTTCCCAATTGATTTATTCAAACGCACAACTTGTGATATTTCAATTATATAACAAAATATAATGCGAAAAAGAAATAACACATACACCAGAAGTTTTGTTAACGAGGAAACCGCAATTGCAGAAAAACCCAGGGACCTAGTCCAGATTGAACACACACTGTATGAAGCCGCTATAGACACTAGCCTACTACAAACTAACTTCGGTCTGGACTGTAGTTGAACCCCAATCAATCTCACACTGATCCAAGGTACAGTTGCGCTCCTACGTCTCTGATCCCAGCAGGACACTACGCACTTGATTCCCTTAGCTAATCTCACTCACAACAAAGAGTTGCTACGACCCAAAGTCGAAGACTTTAATAAACAAATCTGTATCACACAGAAAAGTCTACTGTAATAGATAAATCTGTCTCCCACAGAAATACCTACAAGTTTTTGTTCCGTATTTTGATAAATCAAGGTGAACATGAACCAATTGATAAACCAGACTTATATTCCCGAAGAACAACTCAGTATTATCAATCACCTCACAATAATCTAAATCGTATAATGGCGAAAATAGATATTGTGGAATCACAAACGATGAGACAAAGATGTTTGTGACTACTTTTATATCTTTCCCATCGGAGAAATCAATCTCAAGTCAATCCTTACGATTGTACTTAGTACGATAGAAACAACAAGATCAAATCACACAACTACGAGAAAGTAGTATCGGTCTGGCTTCACAATCCCAATGAAGTCTTCAAGTCGTTAACCTACAGGGTCTTGGTAGAAACCTAAGGTTAAATGAGAATCGACTATAGATAATACAACTAGTATCACACAGGAGGTGTGGGGATTAGGTTTCCCAGTTGCTAGAGTTCTCCCTTATATAGTCTTTCTAATCAGGGTTTGCAATCAATGTTAGCTTAGTAACAAAGCATTCAATATTCACCATTAGATGAAAACCTGATTAGATTCAAGCTAATATCTTTCAACCGTTAGATCGAAACTTTGCTTGTTACACACAAATAAAATGCACGTTTTAGGTTTGTGTAACCGTACCCAAACTTGTACTTTGGTTCAACAGTAGTTAACCAAATGGTTAGCCATATGAGCACTTTCATATAAACCATATTCTTCTTTACCACAACTAGTTCAAATGACTCAAATGAACTAGTTAGATAGTTGTTCAATTGCTTAGATCTTTATAATAGACACAATTGAAACAAAAACGATTTGATTCACTCGAATAGATTCATGAACTTTATAGCCATGGTTTGCAAACTTGCATTCCTTAGTTTATATAAGTTAAAGTTCACGAATAATCGTTTTTAGAAAATAACTAACTTAAGTACGCGGACTGAGTACGCAGACTTAAGTACCCGGAATAAGTTTGTAAATACTTCACAAACTCCAGCAGATTTTGTCGGGAAGAGAAGCCCCGACAGTACGCGGACTGGGTTTGCGGACTGTGTTCCGATTTTCCAGAGCAGCAAAGTACGCATACTTTGGTTCAAGGAATAAGGACTTATACATGTATGAGTTACCACACAATGCTTATACCCAATAATGGTTATATAATCTAAACTCTCATTTCAATCATTGAAACATTCTTAGAGGACGTTATATAGTTGTTGTTCACAAACCATTTTTCGTCAAAGCCATTTTCAAGTGATTGAAACTTAACATGACTTTCATCACTAGTAAATATGAACTTGGCCAAACCGAAAGCCTACCAACACATATTTCGAGAAATAGACAAGCGAGATAAACTCGGCTCGAAATAGCAAATGTGTATAATCAAAGTCTATATAGCAAAACGACTTTTGTCTCAAGATAGGAGATAGAGTAGATAGACTTTTGAGTGATAGATAAGTTCAAGTCTCCGCATACCTTTTAGTCGATTAAGTTCCACCAGTTCCTTGAGTAGTTCTTCGTCTTTGTATGATGATCGCCGTGGATTCTTGAGCTCAACTACACTTTCTGTCCTAGTCCGAGACTTAGCTAATAGTAGACTAGAAATAAATACTTATAGTTTTGATCACTAACATTGACAAACATGCTTGAGATAGAAACGCATGCGTGTTCGACCGAGCAGTGCTCTAACAATTATACAATATACACCATGCAAACTTCAAGGGTAGAAACAGGCGGAACTCTAAGCACCACATCTGGTCCCCTGCAATTATTACTCAAGAAATTGTAACCTACATCAATAGTTGTTCTCTTAAAGATGGATGATCCTTGTTTCGCTTTCAAGTATGAGCGACCAAGTATGAACGCAGAACCAGCTTGTTGTGCTGCCAAGAAATCTTCCAATTTTCCCCTCAGTTGCACATCAATTTCAAATCTTTCATCTCTTTCAGATTTATTGTCAATTGCAAACCTTCTTCTCTGAAGACCAGTTTGCTTCATCAAATTAACATCTGTCATATTCTCTTCTGTTTCGAATCCAACAGAACCACTAGATGGCTCCACTATTGGGGTTTTGTTCCGTATACAAAACCATATGGCTGAAAATAGACTTTAGGTAACAGTTTTGCAGCAGAAAACAGTGATCTGATGCTGTCAAAACCGTGGCTAAAGGGCAGTTTCGGGTTTGGAATGTCTACAAGGTTTACTTGAATTAGAAAACTTGTATGAAGGTTTGGAGGAGTGTTTTCCAAGTTTAGGGTTTCCTAATTAAGGTGTTAGACTATTTTTAGGAGTTTTCTAAGACTTGAGGAGCAAGGATGTAACTACTATATAAGAGGGAATATATAGTGAGGAGAAATCATTCTCTTGGTTAATTCTCTTGAAGAATCCTCTCTTTATGAGAGTGTTAGGGTCACAACCGTTGTGTCCTACAATGGTTGGTGATTGGGCAAAATAAATGTGAGAAGAGAGACTTGTAGTGAGAATGGGTATGGGAGAAATCTAGGATTTCTAGGGTTCATATGGGGAAGCCAGAATTCATGATGTTCTTCATGTTCTTGTCTAAATTCGAAGCAACCATGGCGGTGGAGGTTTATGGAAGAAGAAGAACAAAGGAAGATGTAAACTCTTCGTAATATGTCTTGTTGTTTCTAACGTTTAGCGCTAGTGGGTTACATAACTAGTTGATTATATAATGTGTGTCGATGTAATAACTTGTTATGATAATGAAGATTCTCGGGGTGGTTTTGGCCGTGGATGTATCCTACAAAGGTGAACCACATAATCTTTGTGTCGTGTGTGATTGTCTATTATCGTATTTATCATATATCCGTGCTGGTATTATTTGATCATGCTAATCTAAAGATGTAAGAGATGGATTCGAGCTAAGTTATCTAAGTCGGATGTTTCATGGAATTAACTTCTATGGAAACATGCTGGTTCGAGATGAACGTAACCTCAGTTTCCTGACAAGTGGTGCAGTGAGCGTGGATAAAGATGGCAATGGTTCGGTAATTTGAATAAGAAATTTCAAAGAAGAGAAAATCTTGTTTCGTAGCAGAATGATATAGATCATGAAGATGATGAGTAAATCAAGACCGAGCAAAGAATGGGACGATATCAAGAAAGATTCGACAACTTTGCTTGATGTGATTATGATTCGTGTTGAAGGTGTTTTTTCTTTATGAGAAGATCGTTCGTGGGTCAACTGGCGTCTGCAAATATTGTCAGGAGAATATTTTGAATCATGGTGGTGCTAAGTGACAATCGTTCATACACAACATATGAAGATTGTAACATGTTTTGTCTACATGGAGGATGACTCAAGATTGTTGGTTTTTTGAGTTGGTTAAGTCCGTCTGGAATTGTTTGATGGCTCAGATCAAATAATATCAAGTGTTAGACATGTGTCGAAGAAGAAGTATTCTACAAAAGGTGGGATAGTGAGTGGTCATGGCGACGAAGTAGTTTGATTCAAGTCATGCAGAAACTTTTATAAATTATATGAAGAAGTTGTTTGTGGTGATACTAGAAGATCGAAAAAATAGCGATTCCAATGGTGCAAGTGCAAAGGAGGAATTTGGCTTAGGTGGTGGTTCAAGCTCAACGTACAAGACAATTTTGATTCGTGCTAGTGATGATGTCCGCGAGGATGGCCCTGTATAAGATGGTAAACATTCATTCTTTTTTGGAGTGAAGAGGAAGGTATTGTTCACGTCACAGAAGGTGGTGATTGTTGGGTTTTGTTCCGTATACAAAACCATATGGCTGAAAACAGACTTTAGGTAACTGTTTTGCAGCAGAAAACAGTGATCTAATGCTGTCAAAACTGTGGCTAAAGGGCAGTTTTGGGTTTGGAGTGTCTACAAGGTTTACTTGGATTAGGAAACTTGTATGACGGTTTGGAGGAGTGTTTTCCAAGTTTAGGGTTTCCTAATTAAGGTGTTAGACTATTTTTAGAAGTTTTATAAGACTTGAGGAGCAAGGATGTAACTACTATATAAGAGGGATTATATGGTGAGGAGAAATCATTCTCTTGGTTAATTCTCTTGAAGAATCCTCTCTTTATGAGAGTGTTAGGGTCACAACCGTTGTGTCCTACAATGGTTGGTGATTGGGCAAAATCAATGTGAGAAGAGAGACTTGTAGTGAGAACGAGTATGAGAGAAATCTAGGATTTCTAGGGTTCATATGGGGAAGCCAGAATTCATGATGTTCTTCATGTTCTTGTCTAAAGTCGAAGCAACCATGGCGGTGGAGGTTTATGGAAGAAGATAAAACAAAGGAAGAGGTAAACTCTTCGTAATATATCTTGTTGTTTCTAACGTTTAGCGCTAGTGGGTTATATAACTAGTTGATTATATAATGTGTGTCGATGTAATAACTTGTTATGATAATGAAGATTCTCGGGGTGGTTTTGGGCATGGATGTAGCCTACAAAGGTGAACCACGTAATCTTTGTGCCGTGTGTGATTGTCTATTATCGTATTTATCATATATTCGTGCTAGTATTATTCGATCATGCTAATCTAAAGATGTAAGAGACGGATTCGATCTAAGTTATCTAAGTAGGATGTTTCATGAAATTAACTTCTATGGAAACATGCCGGTTCGAGATGAACGTAACCTCGGTTTCCCGACAATAACAACTGTCATATAAGTTAAAATGTGTAATAAAGTTAGTTTATACTCAAAACACCAGAAGTTCCAATACATCATTGTCAGAATATATCAATGGTTCATAGTGTAACAATTTCTACAGAAAAGAAAGTAATGTACTATACTAACATAGATTATAAGTTCAAATAGATTATAAGCAATGTAAGTAACATATAGATTATAAGTAACATAGAAAAGAATATAAGTAATGCAGT
Source organism: Papaver somniferum (assembly GCF_003573695.1). Taxonomy (NCBI): domain Eukaryota; kingdom Viridiplantae; phylum Streptophyta; class Magnoliopsida; order Ranunculales; family Papaveraceae; genus Papaver; species Papaver somniferum. Next base: position 84,112,602 of record NC_039363.1, read on the forward strand.
ACAATAAAATAGATTATAAGTTCAGATTTACCACAAGTCAAGGAAATCTAAAATTGAATAAAAGATACAAATGTGCCCGTAGCTAACAATAAATCATAATTCATGAGTAACCCACACCTCGGAAATTTATCCAGACTGATTCGTCTGTATATTATTGGGTACATGCCGTATTATCCCCATGGCAGATGCAGTTTCGTCGACGCCAACATGAATAACATTCCTTCATATGCTTACAAATGATGCACTGGAGGAGACGATTCATCACTGGCATTATAAAGAAAAAACTTAAAAAAATAGTTATAAAAGTACGTTTAGTTTCAAATTACATTTATCGAGGCCTTCTACAAGAAATTGCGAAGATCAGCTATAAATCTTTATAAGGCTTGGAGTGATACATTAAAAGTGAGTAATAGAGAACAACTATCAAAAGGAAAAAATGAATGAGTGAAGAATTTTCATGGATATCTCTGAAATGACTGCCATAAAATAACTCCAAAGGATGTTCGGCTCATCTCCTCTGTCTAACATCACAGAATTGACGTGCAATCCTCCCCAGAGCTTCTCAAATCGGTTCCACTAAGGTGATTTTTTTATATTAGTGTTAAATTTAAAAGCGTATGGATATAATTATTAGAACAAACGTGCACAAGAGCTAAGAACAGACAATGCCTGGAGCAGAGATCCTGAATTAGCAGATCTCTTTCTTGATTGGTATGTTACAAAATTTATGTATTAAGCATATTGTTACCTATTAAAAGGTTTTAAGTTTTTTAACAAGGAAATTCTCATTTAAAACATTAAGAGAGATTGCGGAACATTTTTGAAGGCCAATCCAGAGTTAAGAAGAAAACAAATAGCAAACAGATATAGATCAAAGGAAAACAAGAATCTCTTAAGAGGGGCAAAAATAAGGGTTGACAGACTGACCAAAATGAAACCATTGAGGACTCTCCGCGCAGGACTCCATTGCGAAAACAATATCGCAGCAGGAATTGCAAATACCCGGAAACACATGCAACATAGGGACAACATGGATCGAAGAAAAGCATATATCAGTCATATAGAGAAGCAACAAATGGATCAATACCCAATCATGTTCCAACAAGAAACCACCAAAGAAGCATACCTTTCTGTTCGCGCGCTGCAAGCATATGGTCAAAGAATTGTATCTAATAAGCTTCATTTGAACTTGATATAAAGTAGAAATTGAATTGTTAAGAATACAAGGATTTTACCTAAGAATGCCCAAAGAATCATCTTTAAAGCACTTAACTGAAAACCCCCACGACACACCTTACAACATCTGCCCAGAATCGTGGAATAAGAGCCTTAGGCTTTCGCCACATCCATGTACTCACTCACAATGACTAAGACATGGATGTCGATCAATTAAAGCTCCTGTCTTGGTCACGATAACTTTGTGCACGGTTACCTTTGTTGCATTCGTCCTGTCCTGCCTAAAAGTGAGTTTAACTTCAATGAATAGGTTTCATGCATGAATTGTCTTTGACGGAGCTCCATAAATTGCAAATGCGTATGAGTCATCTGCGACAACAAAATCCAAATAAATTAATACGCCAATAGACCCAGTTTATTTTATATGATCAATTTATTGTATATCGAGTTTATTATTTATGACATTTGTGGAAAACTACCCAATTTATTTTATTGGACGGTATTAAAAATAATATATGTTTATTTTTTGTGCCGTATACTTTAGCTGTGACTCATATCCCTTTGTGTAGAAGGGAGCGATGAACAAGCTAGCTTACTATGAAATAAACAACAAACGCCGGACAACAAAGAGCATAATTTCTAAAATACACCCAGACTTTTATTAATGATAGCAACTTTAATTATTCTACAACCCAATCGAGCCACCACAAAATGCATCAACCGATAAAACCCATTAAATTAAAACTAATCTTGTACGCTAGCATCATGTATTTAGAAATATCAAACCTACTAAGAGCGTCCACAATGGACGACTAAACCCAAATATAGTATCCAGTGGATAGGCGTAGTGGGACGGACCATCGATCAAAATTTGATCAAAGACTAAAATCCAGACCAAATTTGGTCGGGGACCAAGACCAAATCCAAATATAGTCGGGCGTTTATATAATGTCCGCCTACCCAACGGGCGTAGATATAATGTCCGCTAGTAGCCGCGCGTTCGTAAAGTTAACGTCTGATGCAGGGCGTTGGTATACCTTACGCCTGGATGGAGCGTTGGTATAATGTCCGCCTGGATGGGGCGTACATAAAGTTAACGCCCCTTAGTTGGGCGTTGATATTCTTTGAGTTGAAGACCAGGCGTTGATATACTTTGGACCAAAATGAGATACATCACATGGGGCGGGCTTTATACCTCCGCCCCATTTTTTTTTCTTTTTTTTTTTATATTTTTGTTTGAATTCAGTGGGACGTAATCTTTATTAACGCCTGATTTCAGGCGTAATCTTTACAAACGCCCCATTTCAGGCGTTATCTTTACCAACGCCTGATTCCAGGCGTAAACTTTACCAACGCTCGATGTCCAGGCGAACTTTATATCAACGCGCGACCAAATTTACTCTTCTTCCTCTACGCCACACGACGGACTAAACCTAAATTTGATCTTTTTTTTTAGTCTTTGGTCTTTGATTTTGGTCGCACCACTCCAGTTGCTCTAACAGACCACCCCATACTATTAATAAAATAAGTAAAGAATTCGTAAGAACTTTTACCCTCTTTCTCTATTTCCCGCATTTTACCGAACGCTTTGAAACTTGTAATGACGAGAGCCTAAATGCTGTATTTAAAGCCCTTTATACCTTCTCGTCCTCTATAAAATTTGAATTGGGTAGGAAATCAAATATTCTAGTCTTACACAAGGTATAAACACACAAAATCACAGCCACTCGGCAAAAAACATGGTCAAAAACTACCAAACCATCATCAACTTTGTACCATCAATTTCTTGTTCAAATGAACTCCTAAACAAAAACCCAATTTAGTCTAACCCCAATGTAAATCCTCACACAACAACCCAATTTAGTCTAACCCCAATGTAAATCCTCACACAACAACCCAATTTAGTCTGACAAAAACCCCAGTAAATCCCCCTTGATTAACATCATACATTGAACCAATTTTAATATGTAATTGGATTTGAGGCATTACTCCAATCGGATTTTTGGTTTCTAAAAACAACAATATACAAAGAGAATAAAATTCAACAATGCAAATAATTAAGGATTGAAAAACATTAGCTTACCACTGCCCGTGTGATTAAGACTTTGAGACGAAGTAAGAACTTATTTCCTCCACACTAGAAATGTTTCCTTCAGTGGATACATCAACTCCCAATTAATAAACTTTACTATAATCTGCTACTTGCACCATGCAAATTCCAATTTAAATTCTGGAAACGATAGCAATCACACGGTATCCATTTTTCTGCTATCCTCGTCTATAAAAACATCACAATAGCTAAAAAATTGAATTAAGGTTTCTCCACCAATTGATAACGATACTCAATTGGATTCCTGTGGAGATTGGTGCTGCTATGCAAAATACCTAGGGTAAACAGGCTTCTGTTAAAGAGAAATGTTAAATTTCCCGCCATAACTAGATTCGGGTCATTTAAACTATCCATATTACAACCCGGTTTAAAGTAACTATGGTCCGTTAAAGTTGAGATGTTTTACTGAATTCTGGATGCACAGTTAAGAGATGATTTCTTCATTTTCCTTATCTTCTGTTCATATTCCTCCATTACCAAAACCAAATCAAATTCAAAGAAAAAACTTGAAATCATCTTCTTCACCAACAGAAACACTAACTCCAACACCAAAAGATCTTCTTGACAATTTCAATACTGTTTTTGAACTCAAACAACTTCACTCTTACATAATCAAAACCAACAAAGACTATTCTATTTTACCTGTAACTCGAATCGCGTCTATATGTGCTCTCTCACCCAGTTTTGATTATGCCCGTACAATATTCGAGCGCGTCGAAAAGAATGAAACTTTTATATGGAATTCTTGTTTGAAGACTTATGCTGAAAGCGAGTCTCCAATTAACGCAATTCATTTCTTTTATCGATTAAGGCAATCTAATCTTTGCCCAGACACATTTACTTGTTCTTTCGTTCTTAAAGCTTGTCCGATCTTATTAGATCTTCATAATGGAAGAATTGTTCATGGGTTGGTCCTGAAACTTGGTTATCAATCGGATTTGTTCCTTCAAAATACGATTGTTCATATGTATGCAAAGGGTGGTTCTATTAATGATGCTAGGAAGCTGTTTGAGAAAATGCCAAGACGAGATAGTGTAACTTGGAATATCTTAATAACTCAGTTGACGAAGTTGAATGAGATAGACAAGGCACAAGAACTGTTTGATCAGATGCCTGATAAAGTGTTAGGTCCTGGACGGCCATGATTGCTGGTTATGTACAGTGTGGCAAACCCAAGGAAGCTGTTGAGCTTTTTAAACAGATGGAAGAAGCTGGGGAAAGTCCTAATGAGGTGACCGTCGTCGCTGTGCTTGCTGCTTGTGCAGATTTGGGCACGTCGGATCTTGGTCGCCGTATTCATGAATACTTGGATAAATGTGGATATAGGAAGAATGTGCGGGTGTGCAATACATTAATCGATATGTACATCAAATGTGGTTGTTTAGAGATTGCCAGGAGTGTTTTCGATGAGATGGAAGAACGGACGATTGTATCTTGGTCTGCCATGATAGGTGGCCTTGCAATGCATGGGGAAGGAGAAGAAGCTTTAAAGCTTTTCTCAAAGATGACTCGGATAGGCATTCGGCCGAATGCTGTCACCTTTGTCGGTCTTTTACATGCTTGTAGTCGCATGGGATTAATAGCAGAGGGTCGTGAATTCTTCACCAGCATGACTAGGGATTACGGAATAACCCCAGAACTTGAGCACTATGGGTGCATGGTTGATCTCTTAAGTCGCTCAGGGTTACTTTTAGAAGCGCACGAATTTATCAAGAACATGCCAATAAAGCCTCATGGAGTTGTTTGGGGAGCTCTTCTTGGTGGTTGCAGAGTACACAAGAATATCGAATTAGCAGAAGAAGCAATCAAACATCTCCAAGTTTTAGACCCACTTAACGATGGATACTACGTGGTTCTTTCAAACATCTATGCAGAGAAAGGGAGATGGGAAGAGACAGCTAGAGTGAGGAGGTTAATGAAAGATCGTGGAGTGAAGAAAACGCCTGGATGGAGTACAGTGACAGTTAACGGTGAAGTTCACGAGTTTGTGGCTGGGGATGGAAATCACCCTGAAGCTGAGGAGATATATCAGAAATGGGATGAATTACTCACACAAATGAAGCCAAGAGGATACATTCCAAATACTAAAGTTGTATTGCTAGACATGGATGGAGAAGAGAATAAAGTGCAAGTCTTGTATCGTCATAGTGAGAAACTGGCGACAACGTTTGGACTTATGAAAACACCTCCTGGAACGACTATAAGAATCATGAAAAACCTCCGCGTTTGCGAAGACTGTCATTCAGCTTTAAAATTAATATCAGATATTGTTGATCGAGAGATAGTAGTGCGCGATAGAAACAGATTCCATTGCTTTAAAAATGGGTTGTGTTCTTGCCGAGACTATTGGTAGGGAAGTTTTTGAACCCAATTCCATGTTGTTGTAAATGTGAAATATTTGTTTATCATCGCTGAATTTCAACTTTTTCAGACTTCTATATCTAGAGTTTATACTCTGGGTAATTTAATGGGATTTTTATCTCTACTAGTTCTGGCTTTTCATCTTGTTGAATCGATGAGCGACCTGAAATCCTTAACTTGTAATTATTCCAATCCAGTGGTCAGTTGCAACGCTGTAAAAATACTCGTCAACTCTATTGAGTTCTGAGGGGCTATTACTCCATTTGCAAGTGATATGACATATACTCCATTTGCCCTATGGAGTTTCAATTTTCAGTGAAAAGAAAGAAAGCAGAAGCAGTCTTTTGGGCAGCAACTTCATTCCCGAAAGTGAAAGGAAGAAGTGGTGTTCAGTTTTAGGAACCTGGTAGTTATACAGCCGACAGTGAGGAGTGATGGTAGGAACATACAGAGCTAAACAAGCAGAATTCAGAAGAAGCATACGGGAGGTCAATTTGCAAATGAAAAAGCAAACACCAGGATTGTTTTTAGCAACAAAATCTTCTGCCAGGACGGATCACGATCATGGTCGATGTCTCGGGTCATCATAGTGTGGATAAGTGGAAGTGAATGGAGAATCCACTCTTCCATTATTATACTTTATAATAATAATTTAGTGGAACAATATTTATTTTCTTAGAACCACAAAAGCCTATGTACATTGACATAAAAAACTCGATGCAATGCTCTTTACAAAGACCCAACGATTTGGCTATTACAAATGAATTTCACGTTTCCCCTGTGAAGCAAACACACGACTACAGGTCTCCTTCCACCGCAGCTGCCACTACACAACATACTGCAGTAGTTTGCATATATTTTTCACATGTCTCATTCTTATGAGAAGATATTTTCCTAAATAATGTAAAGGGATGTTTCTTGAACACATGCTATTCTGAATGCCTAAATTATTAAAGTAGAACTGCAACTCATTAGCATCCGGGATCATGTGCATAATGTCTTCAGCTGTTTCATTTCACTATTGCAGAAATCACATCTTGGCCAAACCATCTTATACATGATTCAATTATGGTTTGATCTGATATCCCCGCATAATTGTTATACTCCATTTATTGACTCAAAAAGTTTCAAATTCAAGTAAATATATTTCACTGAGAGATTAAAGAATACAATCAAACTATACCTTATTTTGATAAGTTTATTACAAGTATATATGCAATTTTACATATATAATAACACAGCTTTACAAGAATTAAGAAAATAATTTACCTTGAACAATTGAATCACTACTAAACATACATAAACAACCTTCAGTTTGTTTATAAAGTCAAGTTTAGGAGACTTTATCTAGTCATCCATCGAGTGGGAAATTTGTCTAAAGAGAGGAACATGTTCAGGTAAAAGCGAAATCACTACATCTACCCCGCCATCTTCACTGCATGTAGGCAAGAAAATTATTAAACCTTCAACTGGAATGTTGGGTGGAAAAAAGGCACAAGGAATTCCACCACCAAAATCAAGATCATGAAACTGGAATCTCAACCAACTGTCCACTTCCAGATTCGGGCACAGTGTGTTTCCGAATTCTGGTGCTGTTGCTTCAAGTTCCTCACCTTCAGTATTTGAGGCTCCGAAATCGATAAAGGATTTGAAATACCTACTATCTACTCGAATAACCTCATCATGGATTGCTTTTGCAACATATGAATGACTCTCTTGCAACAATTCCTTCACTTTCAAAGTTGGATAAGCCCAAAGGACTAAATTGCCGAAATACTCCATGGGCACTGCTGGTTTGATTCTTGCTCTTCCATTTACAGCAACTCTAACGTGTGTTGACTCTTCTAAGTCAAGTCCTCTAGCTTGGGTCACTTTCTTCCACGTATGAGAAAGTAAACATTCAAACGTACTGTATCTTCTGTGTGGGTTACTATTTTCACCAAGAACCTTAGCTTTGAGCTTGTTAATGAAATCAGTTGAATAGTTGATCAAAGTTTCAATGGAGGAAAAGACTGGGGTAATGTCCGGATTGACAACAGTCTTTTTGAACTCGATGGATGGATGGTCAAATTCAACATTAGGTGGGCTTCTAGGTTGAGAAACAGCAAATCTATCATGATAAGTGTTTCTATGTCGAGTCCCCGGACCATTCTTGCCCATGCTACAAAGAAAGAACTTATGGATTGACCATCCGCAACACGGTGATGAGAAGTTTCACCGATGACTAGACCACCGCATGCGTAACGGTTGAGTTGAATTTGAAACAACTCTTCAACTCCTTCAACAGGTGGAAGGAGATGGCTAACATCTTTGGATGGATTGAATGGGAGCTGCTCAGCTAATGTTGAAGGGATGTAGGTTTCGGTTATGCGAACCCCTGCATTGTTCAGAATGATACAAGTTCGGCCTAGATCATCAGTTATGAACCTTCCAGCTAAGTGTGGGTAATAAACAAGAACTTTAGAGAGTGCATCTTTCAAGACTTCATTTGATGGCATGGGAGGTTTAAATGCATATTGTTGAGATTATTAGTCCCACATTGTTTGGGCAATCTAAGATCCTGCGGTTTATAATCCTATGGGCCTCTCCACTTATTGCCAATTGGTTTTGAGTTGGATGCCCGTATTCTAACATGGTATCAGAGCAGTCCACGTGTAAGACCCAACGAGGCTACACATGAGGGGGCGTGGAGATCAAAAGCAGCTTTATCAAAGACCGTAAGAGGAATTACAACATCATCAGCAGGGATACTAACTGATTGATCGTGCATCGTGCTTAGTGATGTAAAAGAAGAACCAGCTTTCAAGATGGTGTTGTTAATCAAACCAATTGCCATTGCTAAGGAATTATGGGAGGTTGCGTTTAAAAAATCAAAACCAATATAAGGAACCTAAGAATGGATGAAGGCTGATCTTGGAAATGGATATGAAGCTTTGAAGTTAAAATGAAAGTTGTTTTAGTTTGCTAATGAGGAAAGGAAGAAGTTGTGTGAGTGATTGTTTTAGATCATTATGTTGGGTTTATATATGTGTTGATATGGATAGAAAGAAATGAGCACTAACAGCCTACCTTGATTTTTATTTCTAATCAGTCACATGTTTCTTTCTGTATATGCTAGAGAATTTCCAAGCAGATTCATGTTCTTGGCCACACCCAGCATATGTACTACTACTTGTAGCCCATTCACTTTTTTACTTTTCCTTTCCACAATTAGTGTCTTTCTTTTTTTCGAAATTCAGAGTGGTGTTTGTGGACCAACCAAAGGATGACTTTGTATATAGGTGAGAAGAAGCTAAGAAGGTCAGAAGAATGAACTACTGAAGTATTAGATTGACTCATGCTGATGCATCACTATCTACATGTAAGCAAGCACAAAGGCTGGACCTGACCAAATGAGGGGGTTGGTGCATGATTACCATAATCATATTTTACTACTTCATTTTTTATTTAAAGGTTTTTCACCAGAAAAAATATTATACTTGAAGAACCAACTTGGTGATGGGATGAAAGTGCTCCACCGGTCAAGAAACAAACACAAGTAAACGATTAAAATACTGCCACAACAGCCGGCTTATTTAGGCTAATTCGTGCTATAATTTTCAGATGGGTAATTTATGTTGACAAATCCTAGCTTAAAACGAAATCTGAATTAAGTTTTAAACTATTAAAATATTAAAAATGACATACATATTTTTTAAAATTTTAATCCCACGTATCTCAATATCCCTGCCTTAGGCCTGATTCGCCTGAACAGTATTCCAGCACCAGGCCTGGACAGTACCCTGCCTCAGGCCAGAACAGTATTCCAGCGCCAGGCCTGGAGTCTGGTCATATTTCTTGGTGCATACGAAGGTTGGTTCATCGTATGCACAACAAAAGATAGCAATCCATTCTTATCACATTCCCTTGTTTCTGGTTTCATTAAATTATTAAGAAATAAAAACATCTCAGTGTTTTCTGGGAAAAAAACTCAATTTTATTCATTGCAGTGCTAGTAAACAACATACAACAGTGTTTGTCGTAGACAAAGGGAAAATGAAAAATTTGAATCATGCTTATGGCGATATATCTTTACCAAACAGTCCACTTATTCCTTTCCCTGGATCATCTTGTTTCACAATCGACTCCCCAACCAGTACCTGCAAAATAAAAATCAACATTTGAATTATGCTACATATAAAGCAAACAAACCCAGTCAAAGAGTCATAACTGATTTGGAAAAAAGAAGAAAGAAAACTCTTCGTCGATATTGAATTGTTTTAGAGGGCTTACCGCTTTAACCCCAGCATTTTGTACATAAGCAATATCACTTGGAGTGAACAGCCCTGATTCCCCAACTACCTGCAGTATGACCAAAAGAACAAGTGTCATAAAACAAATTTGTTCAATCAACATCTACGACTTCACAGGAGATAGTGATGAGCTATCTCATAGTTTCTTACGATGATGTCTTTTTGATGGATAACTTCACCACGTTCTCCCTCTAGAAGATGTCTCGTATTACTAATATCAACCTCAAATGTTCCTGCAGATAACAAGAAAAACAATTACTCAATATTTTGAATGCTGCTTGTGTTCTTTCTATGTTTATTCTGTATCGAGGCAAGGGTCAATAACCATCTAACACTTCGAAAAGTAAGTTGATAATAAAAATGAGATATCAAGTAATACCAATGAGGACAAGGTATGGAAGATTTCAATTTTGAAAGGTTGCCAATTTCTGAGAGAGATGAAAGTGGATAGCACCTTACCAAGGTTACGGTTGTTTATGCCAACGAGTTCAATCCCCTCTATTCCAAGAACACGATCCATTTCCTTTTCATCGTGAACCTTGAAAGAAGAATTAGGCCAAACAACATTTAGTCCGTTAATTCAGTGAAAGAACGCGTCTACTTGTACGATACACATCATCAATTAAAAATCTATTTATCAAAGGATGCAGTACACTAGCTATAATAAGTTCAAGTTTATCATGATAAAATTTAAAATGGAAAGTAAATGCACAAACCTCAACTAAGGCTGCTAAACCAAGAGTTTTACAGATCTTCGTCAAGTATTGTATATCAAGATCAGGCAACACAGCCGCAATCAAAAGTACTGCATCTGCCCCTTTTGTGAGAGCATAGTATATTTGCCATGCATCGATGATGAACTCTTTGCACAGAAGAGGGCACTGCAATCATTGCACAAGTACCGTGAACTTATTAGCTTGCAATGGGTGGACAGACTACTATACTCGGGGATAGGGTACATAAGTGTGATGACACAAACCTGTACTCCAGCATTGCGTATTTTCTCAAGGTTTTCCAAACTTCCCTTCAAATAACAATAACAAAAAAATGGAAGAACAATTAGATCCTTCTATTCCTTTAGCCTTTCAGAGCCCAGCAAATCTTCAACAAGTATCCATCAAATCAATATACAATTACATACCTGGAAGTACTTCTCATCCGTCAAAACACTGAGGCATGCTGCTCCCCCTTTCTCATACGCCTGAGCTATTTTAACCTGTTCAATGGTCAAACCAAAACCCATCTTATGGATGAGAATAATCATACCAACCAAAAGTTGCATCATTTCATTTCCAGAAGCCATTTACTAGAGATGGGATGTTCCATCATCAGATTTAAGCGAAGCTTAATATTCAAGTAATGACCAGTTCGAGGTCCACTTTGGAAAACAGTAATGACTATTCAAGTAATGCTTGTCGCTTGAGGTGTTCTAGATGAGAAAAATGAGACAAGATGCATCAACCAAGCGTACCACTGAGTTCCTATCTGTCAATGGTTGAAATCTGATCAAACCTCCTAAATTTATGTACTTCACAGGACGAGTTTGCCATGTTTAGATTGATTAGTTTCATGGAATGACAGGACTACGAGTTACAATGATTGAACACAGCCATTGAGTTTTACAATGCCTTGTAAAGAAATGAGGAATAAAGCGAGATAAAATCAATATAAAAGTGAATTATAGAAAAGAAAGAACCTAAAACAGACTTACCGGATCAAAGTCCTTTCTCAATACCCCTCTGCTCGGAGAAGCCTTCTTCACTTCAGCTATCAAAGCAGGCAATCCTGTCCGCAGATGAGATTTGCGCAAAGCGCCCAAAAAATCTCTAACTGGGGGAGCATTTTCGAGCTCTTTCTTTAGAGTAGCTAGAGGCATTCTCTCTTTTAGCTGCCACCCAACAGATTATAATAATTCAAAACATAATTAACCATCATCAATGAGTAGTAACAAATAGTTGAATTGTACCATACAAACAAGATTAGAAAGTACCAGTGCGACTTCTTTGTCCTTGTTCCATAGGATTTCCTCTAGGATGTCACGAGGAGTATTGTCATCTTCATTTGCTAATCTAAACTCAAATGGACCAACATAATTCAAAGGAGGTCCTGTAGGTGGCCTTCTTCTGATTTTAATCCCCTGGCTTGCAGCTAACTCATCTTGAAACTTGCCCACTTCCCACTCCTTGATTTTGAGTTCATTCTTGTAATCAGTTTCTGCCATCGTCGCTGTAGACTGCAAATACCAAAATGCAAAACAACGGAGAATTTGGTGATTAAGAATGCATATATTCATCCCCAATCAGCAAATTTAAACTTAAACCCTAAATCTTGGGGGAAGCCTAATCAAGAAGAAGATACTAACCTGTTGAGCTCGAATTGAATTTGGAGAGATCGATTTTGTATCCATTGGAGATCCTGATAAGACAGACTTTCTGAATGAGAGATAGTTTTGTTTAAATTTGAGAGCGGTTGAGTTCGTAACACAAACCCTAGTTGTGGTTGCTCTGATAGAAGTTGCTTCCATAACTATTGGATTGACCAAAAATGAAAATGTGCTATAATTTTTAGACAGGTAGGTGAAAGAGATTTTTAGGTCAATGTCCTGAGAAATTTCAAATAAAATCAAAGAAATCAAACGGAAAAGGAAAGAATTTTTTGTTGGTAGAGAGGTGAATCATTTATATGTGAATTAAGAAACAAATTTAATGGGAAAAAAATCCAATGTGATCCTACAATTAACTAGTAGTTATTAAGTTTGATGGCAGATATGAGTTGGCGTCTGACTCAGGTCTCTTTAAATATTTGGATCTGACTCGGCCTAATAAACTTGATGCATCTTTTATTTTTCTGATATCTACCACTCTAGGACTCTACCTAAAGTTTTCGGATGTCTAAGGTCTGACTCGATTAATATATCTAACTGACTCGGAGATATTTATGTACTCTTTATGCACATGTCTGACAGGATGCATTTTTTTTTTTTTTTTTTGTAATCCTACTGTTTAAATATCTTGAGTCGCACATAATAACTTAGATCCAGATGTAACGAGTCAAGTTCAGATGAATCAGATTGATTTAGAAGAAAACATATAACATGTCATAAACCTTAGACGGAGCGACAACCGAGTAAGACAGACACGTCTTACAAATGACTTCTGTGACATGAACCAGAGAGCAAAAGAGAGAAAGGGAACCCATGAAATGAGCAATTTGTTCTTGCATATTCACTGATCAAACTTAAGAGTTACAACAACATACAAGGATCTATAACAGGGAGACATCCCGAAATTCTTATATTACACAATATATCCTTTAGTCCTTCCTTGCTATGTTACCAGTGAAGCACTACTTGTGCCCTCTTATCTATCCATCTATCTTAGTTGAAGAACTTCAAGAATCCATTCAGAATCTTAAGACCCTGAAGTTCACCGCTTTTCATGTCTCTCAACTTCCTTCGCAGTATCTGGATTCCAACATAAAAGGTCAAAAATTAAACAGCTGCAAATAAATTCATATAGAGTGATATTCAAGTGTAGAAAAATAAGAGGGCATATTAATAATCTTACGTATTGGGAACGGAATAATATACGTCTCTCACTGGTACACAAGTCTATGGCTAACTGTTTCAGAAACAACTTCCTGTTTATTTGCTTAGGTGAAGTGACATCCAGATCCAGTGAACCACTCCCCTGAAAGATGGAAGAAAATCAATGCGTAAGCATAAACCCAAGAACTTCGACCTCAATAGAGTAAGCCTGAGTGAGTAGTACGGAGCGGCCTCAAGTACTTCTGCATATGTAGACAATGTGTTTGGAATGATGATTTATGTTTCTAATACGACTAATCTTAGTTAGTGAGTAAGTGGCGGCATATTAATCAAAAAATGAGAGAGGTTCCTCACCTGAAGGAACTTTGAGTATTTTGATATGCTTGATTCACAACTATCCAAAATGAACTGTAGAGCCTGCTCTTCCAATTCAGGGTATCTCATGTCCTTCTTGGATGTTGTTATATTTGAAGCTGCTGCAGCCATCTGGTTCATGAAAGGAAGGAACGAAGCACTATATTAATCTCATAACATTCTTAATCCGTGTGTATCTTAAGAAGCATTTGAAGAAATTATAGGAACGCCAGAGAGGGTTTCAACTGCCTAACCTCTTCAAACTGTCCAGACATACTTGGAGGACTGACTGCTAAATAAGCATATGCCATCAACTCTAATGGCCAACCAGTGATCTGCACCGGAAACCGCTGAAACCTGCTCAACGAGAACATAAACCACAATTGTGTGTCATGCTCATCATGTTAACAGAACATTGAAGTTGTAATAAGCGTGATGTCACAGACACTAGTTCTAACTTCCTGTATGGGGCAATACGTGGCACACATCCACACTTCAAAGTTGCAATATCGGGATAAGAATATTAGTCGAAGATAATCACCCTGGATTATATCTCGTTCACCATCTAGAGAAAATTTTACTTTTCAAGTATGACGATGTACTACTGAGAAGATGCGCATTATAGCTGGAGTTAATGTTTGACTAACAGTAAACACTATATTTAATTTCTGGAGAACTGTTCACTCACGCAGACAAGCCATGCCTCCTCAAAGCTTCTACTTTCTCCCCATAACAGTCGTCAGATTTATCAAGTGATAGTAACAATTCAACTGAATCACTTGGGTTTGTGCCTTCCCTTGGAACAAAACCATAAGACAGCAACAGCTCTCCGTTAGATTTCCTCCCATATGATATAAAAACCTGTCAGCAAGCAATTGAAACAAAATAATTGCAAAAGCTTAGTATATAGGAAAAATAGTAAAACCTTTAAAGAAATATTTAAGATATAATTGTAAAGTTGGTAGTTACTTGCTCGCCTGGCTGATATGGCCGATCAGTTGTAAAAACAATTCCCTTTGATGACTTATCATAGTCCAAGAATGTCTCCACCTAGAGAAACCAAGTGCAGCATCTAATTAGACTCCGAAATACATTAGCACGGACACAAAGCATATTGAATTATGCGCAAGAAGTTACATCGCAGCTGTGATTCAACATGTCCGCCCAAGGGACTAAAGCATTCCTTCCTTCCAGTGAGGGCAACCGAACCTGTGGCAAGAAGAGATGAGTAAATTTTATCGAATAAATTAACCAGTTGCCAAGTTTTTAGAAGCTAAGCATTTACACGAATTTACAGTGAAAAGTAAATGCCAGCAGTGCAACTGCGCACACCTTTTTTTGATACTTTATTCAGCTGTCATTCAGAAATTGAAAAGGAAATAAATCTGAAACTAAATGTAAGGCTTGCTTACTAAACGTGAGAAAAGAATACCGAAAGACCACTTGAAAGTCTCCATATTGAACACCTGCAATTACATGCAAGTTAAAAATACTTTGTAATAAAATCTGCGTAAGAAGCAATAAGAGGATAACAGCTTCATATATCTAACAGTAGAGTTAGGAATCAAACAAAACACTGCATACTTCACCAATTGGAGATAGGGTTCATGATATGACTTATTAATACAAAGATTTAGAAGATATGGGTGAACAACAACCCTTAGGGGCTAAAAGGCTAACTAGCTGGCCTACTACTGAACATTATATCCTAAATTATTGTCGATGGTCAGAAGACAAACATGGAAAGCAAATAAACATTCAAGATTGCTCCTCTAGCCTCTGGTCATATTTTCTTACTCTATAGCTGATTAAGTATTACTACACCTCATATTTACCTTACAAATAAAACAAATTCAAGTAACCTATACATGAGTTGGTTTGCAGGGATACAACACAAAAGTTGCTTAATGAATGACGTACAAGACCAAATTCGAGAACAAGTTGAAAGTTATCAAGAGTCAGATGGACTTTAATGAAGTACCTCCTCTGGAAATAAATGAGGGTACTTAGAAAAAATCCTGAGCCTCAAATCTTCGTATCTACAAAAGCAATTTAGACTAGATTTAGTTACTAGAACCTCCAAAGCCATAAATCTAGCTACATAGAAAAAAACTAACAAGGATGCAAAGTACGCGAAAGAAGTGGTACACATTGGTAAAGCAAGATAGAATGCATACGTTCCAGTTACATTGTTTATTCTTTCAATAGCTCTTTCTCTGATCTGCGAAGCAACTAGATACGTGTCTAGTTCTGAGCGTGTCCTGAAATCATATATAGAAGCTGTAGGGAAAAAACTGAGAGTGCACCCTTCTGTAACGGGAAACATAGACCTTCACAAAGTACTCACTAAGTAGTTAATGTAGAAGGAAATATACCAATACAAGAGCGAGTAAGGTTGCCGTGGCAAGGCCGAGATATAATTGCTCCATCTCGAAGACTTCATGTAACTTGCTTCACTAATAAGGTATGTTGCCAGCAATGGCCAGTCTGGTACAGAATTCTTTTTTAAAACTTCTCCAGCTTCTGGGCAGCTCCATTCCTTATGCACATAACAAGAGATGCAGTTCTAATTTATCGACAATTAAAGTGCAAATGCCTGCCTCTCTAGTAGAGGGTTAATTTCACTGGGTTGTCAACACCATAATTCCTACTAGTACTCAACACAATAAGAAAAACGGCTAATAAGATTAAAAACTTGATCAAAATGCTTACCGAGTCTGCAGAAATAACCAAAGATGGAGGAACAAAGAGCAATTTTTCACCCTTTCTGATATTTTTCAAAGCAACGAGACCTCTCTCACCAACATCGACTTTTCGGATAGCCATTCTTTGTTCAGGCAGACCTGATTCAGTTAACCATGACTGCAACAAAGAAGCATTCTCCAAAGAATCAACATCACAACCCCACGGAATTTTCTTATTTGCTGTGATTATGCTGTTATCATTTGAAGTAGTAGTAGTTGAAATACTAGAGCAAGATATTGAATTTCTTTTTAAGATTGTATTTGTAGATACAGATGTTGTTCTTCTAATTGAAGAAATGGGTTTTGAGAAATTGGGTATCAGTGTTGAATAGAAACTTCTGGAAGTTTCAGCCATGGTTACAACTTACACAGAGAGTGAAGTAGTAGAGAACCGAAAGGAAAAACCCTTATCTGTTAGGAGAAGAAGATAAAATGTAAGGCTTTTATTTTGTAGTGTTTACGGTAATAAATACTGTTAAATCTCGTTTTTTATGGCGGGTAAGGGCAATAACTTTGCCTCGTAATTGACGAAAATACCCATGGCTTATCTACAAAGAGTCAAAGGCGATGAATCCCAAGCTTGAGGACTTCCCTCTCTGCGTTTCCCTCCAAAATGTTACCCAATCTAAACCTAATCTCCTGCAATTTATCATCCTCTCCGTCACTATTACTAATTAGACCGATAAATCCTAGAACTTCGTTTCAGTCGATTCCCAGATCCCAATTTGCTATCTCTAAAGTTTCATTTTTCAAAACTGTAATAAATCATAGAATTTCTCTTAAACCTTGCAATAATCTCTCAGTTTCAGCTGCATTTTCCCCATTTAAGAGACCTGGGTTTCTTCAAATTTATAGAAGTTCTTTTAGTATCAAGAATTCAGAGAATGATGTGTTGAAGAAGAGTACAAGTGATGAAAGTAAGCTTGGCAATAGTGGTAATAACAATGGTGGAGATTGGACGACTTCAATTTTGCTATTTGGTCTATGGGCTGGACTTATGTACTATGTTTTCATGCTCACTCCGAATCAGACACCGGTAAAAATCCCTATCGCATACTCTAAAAATGCATTTCGTTTATGAATAAGTGAATTGCCATGTATGTTTTCGATTCGATTGCATATTAGCTTTTATGCACATTGCTCACATAATATAGGAACAACCCGGTTTTGCCAGTTCAATCGTATTAAGCTTGTTGCATTTCATTTTCTTGATTGCTTATAGTGTTAAGTGTTACCTTTTTATATTGGAACTGTCAAAAGACATGAAAAAGCGAACACAGCAGAAGATTGTTCTTTTAGGTAGTGTCTCACAGTTTTGCTTAGGATTTATTACGAGTATACTCTTGGTAACAGCTATGTACCAGTGATATGGTATGCATGTTGGTGTCCAATAATAACACAAGATGTGGGGGGTATTGAGATGGGAAATAACCAAAATGAGGTCACGGGTGTACATGTTCATAGATACTTGTCTCTGATATCCTCTGCTTTACTTTTAAATTAGAATTTGGACTTTGGAATCAAAGATTGTTACAGATGCACATAACATTAACTGAGAAAGATTGCCATGTCTGAACACCAGTCAAAGATTTTTCCCTATGCACACAACATTAACTGAGAAAGATTGCTATATCTGAACACCAATATCTGCAAGTACATACTATATTTACGCACAATCTCTAACATTATTAAGTGCTACTGCTCACTAGAGGGTTCGCAAGTATCAGACACAAGTTATCAGTTTTGAAGTGTTGATATGAAGAATATGTTGAAAGTGTCTTGTTACATAGACTTAGAGGAAGAATTTTGAAAGTGAGAGAAGCTCAATCTTATGGTGGTGGTGATTGTCAAACTGAATTAGCTATACTTAGAGGCCCATGTTAAAAACTCATAGGCCTAACTCTCATCGATAAACGGCTTGCAAAGGGAAGAGTTATCCGTCGCAGAACTCTAAGTTATGTGGGAAGCTTCAACTACTCCCTTGGTATACCGTTTGTCTTCCCTCTTGGGTATACGCCGGTCATACTCCTTGTTGCCGCTATTCAGTTTAACTATATGTTTTTACGACTAGAGTTGAAACATATGTGTACCTGAATATATAGTCTTAAATATGCCTTCTTTTTTTTCCTGATTTGGTGATTTACTTTTTCTAATTGCCTCTTTTGGACTTTAACAGACCAGGGACATATATTTCTTGGAAAAGCTCTTAAATTTGAGGAGAGATGATGGATTTGAGATGAACCAGGTGCTAGTGTCATTGTGGTACATCATGGGCCTGTGGCCCTTAGTTTATAGTATGCTTTTACTTCCGTCTGGTAGAAGGTAAGTTATGATGGTTTAAGAATGCAGTTTCATTGTTTCGAATTTCGTGCATGATTATAATTTGCTATTATCTAGTGATTCAAGGGTCAGATGGTAGCTTTAAAGAGCTGAAATTTGATCTGCACAAAGGGGTTACCAACCATCCATTGAGAAATTCCGTGTTATCATCATTCACCGCATTCAACCACTTTGAATTGAGGATGTCATTTTTTTCTCTATAAGATATGGTTTAGATTTAGGTCATTGAAGGATATCATTTTAAGAATGTACTTAGCTTATTTGAGATGTTTGACAGTGAAGTGTCATCCTGAAATTGCTCTATATATTCACTGAACTGGTACAGCTGGGTACATTAATTGAGAAACAGCTCTTTTAGATGATCATAAGTTTATAACCAGTTTACTTTGAATTGTCTTTATGGGACTTCCTTCATAAGATTTCCTTGATGAGTCATATTGCGCTGTGGCTATCTCCATGCATGCATGCATGGAGCTAGGTTTTACAGCACCTGGCTCGAGTATTCCCTTTTACCGCTGTATTGGAAATGAGTTGTCTAATTTCTCCACTATCGAATTGAATATGCAGCTCAAGAAGCAAAGTTCCTGTGTGGCCATTCCTAGTTCTTTCTTGCTTTGGTGGTGCATATGTTCTTCTTCCATATTTCGTTCTTTGGAGACCACCTCCACCTCCAGTAGAAGAAGCTGAACTCGAGAAATGGCCTTTAAACTTTCTGGAATCAAAATTAACTGCCGGGGTATGAGACTTGTTGGTACTTGGATTAATTTATACCATCTCAGTGGCTTTCTTAAAATTATTACTTCTTTATTCAATGAAGGAAAAGTATAACTCCATTGCGCATTAGATATCAGTTGCTGCAGGATTAGGTCTGATCATATATGCTGCACTGGCTGGTGGAGATGCATGGAGAGAATTCTATCAGTACTTCAGAGAGAGCAAATTTGTAAGTGGTTTAGACTGTGTTTGATTAGATTTAATATAAATCTTCTAAGAGATCCCTATACAAAAGCGATACAAATATTTAAAGATAAGAAATCGCCAAACCATTACTCTGTTTGGAGATTCACTAGTTGCGGCATGCCATACAGGCGGGTTGCATTTACATTTTCGTTGATTATTATATGATCTACATTGCAGATCCATGCCACATGCCTTGATTTCACTTTACTGTCAACATTTGCTCCTTTCTGGGTGTACAATGATATGACTACCAGGAAATGGTGAGGTTTCTATCCACTCTTGTTTCTGTATTTTTCTTTGGAATTCCCTATCATCTCTCTCCATTTTTGGTTGTCGAAGCCTGTTTTGTTCAACCATTCTTTTAGCAGACCAACTGGACCAACATAAATTGCAAGGAATAATCGGTTACATATCTTCCCTTCAAACATGTTCCCCTAGTAATCAGTTACAAGAAGAGACTGGCTATTTAAGTCTCACACCCAATAATCAGAAGTTACAAACTAAAGAAATACTGCGGTCTTGTTGTTGTGTTCAATGACAATCTTATATGTATATAAAATTATGTACTTCTGTTACATTCTTTTCTTGGCAGGTTTGACAGAGGATCATGGTTGCTGCCCTTCTCACTAATTCCATTCGTAGGTCCTGCTTTGTATCTAGGACTGCGGCCACCAATTCCAGCTGTTGAGCCTGCATCCATCACTTCCAATACTAACAAGAAAGATTAATAGATCTCTCGTTTGATTGGTTGGTTGATTGAACACGAAGAAGTGCTGGAAATCTTGGAATTTTATATATGTTTGTACGTGCATATCTTATTTGTAAAGGTGGTTGTCCTCAAAAAGACCAGTTTAACGGTTATTTTCCTCTTTTCCGGAAATTATCAAGGCTTTTCTTATCTCCTTGGTTTTAGTGATTTTTCTTGAAGCAAAGTTTCTGGGTGTCTTGTTGGAGCCATAGTCCACATCATTTAGATGGTATAAGGGATGACTTATTGATAACAACACTTAACCACACTAACTCCTCTATTTTCCTCTTATTTTGTGACAGCGTGTCATTCACCGTCACTCCTTGTGACGTGTAACTTTTTCATTGGTGCTTTTAAATCTTAACCTAATTGGTCATCTGTGTATGTTGGTGTCTGTTATTAATAGTTTCCTTTCTCTTTTCGGTTGATGTAAGAAAGATAATTATTTTGAGTAATTGCAGAGAGTCTGTATTGTTGTTCTTGAAGAACTTTGTTTTGTTCGTTTGAATAACTCAACTATGGTATCAAGAGGAGCAGAAATCCTCACTTCCGTTTCATCTCTCTGATCGATTCTTTAGTTTTTACCTTACCAAATCTTGTCTTTTCTTATTTTTAAATTTCTTTTTTTGATTCATCAATGGCGATGAATGCTTACGAATCACGAATTTCCAACATTCCTCTCAATCATATTTCCAGTATTATCAACTTCGAACTCAAAGATGATAACTTCATCGAAGAATTTACTTTTACCTTTACTTAAGAGATACAAAGTTCTTGGTCTTATTAATGGTTCTATCATCTGTCCTCCCCAAATATCTTAATCAGGATGATCTCGAACAAAGAAATGTAAATCCACACTACATTGCCTGGGTTGATGATGGCAACACATTGATTTTATGGATTCAATCAACAATTTCAGATGCAGTGATTCCATGTGGTTGGTGCGATTCTTCTCGTGATCTATGGCTCAACATTGATTCCAGGTTTGCAAGAACTTCTACAACTCATTCTATTCAATTACGAACAAAGTTGTAGTCCTTAAAGCTTGGATCTGGAACAATTACTCAATTTCTGGTAGAAATCAAGAAAATCTTCGATCAACTCTCTGCTGCTGGATCTGATGTTTCTGATGCTGAGTTGGTTGTTCTGATTCTCAATGGTATTAGTACTGATTATAATGCTTTTAGCACTTCGATTCGTGTTCGCAATCTACCAGTGCCTTTTGGTGAACTTCACAATCTGTTGCTCAATGAATAAATCGTTGTCAATAAGATATCTAAAAATCTTCTTACTGAGGCAAACAACAAAGCTTTTCAATCTCAACAGGCATTCTTAGTTCCGCATCGATCTTACTCTTCAGGATTTCCTTCTTTCTCATCATCTAACAGAAGAAGAGGTCGAGGTAATTACTCTCACACTCCTTCTTTCAGAAGCAATTTTCAATTACTTGCTAGAGCATCAACCTCCAATATATTTCATTCTCAACCACCACCACAACCACCACATCCAACACCACCACCACATTCTTTTACTCCTATTGTTCCTACTGCTATGAACAGTGTTATTTTTCGGATATGCAATAAAGGTGGTCACACAACCCAAGATTGCAGACATAGGCTTAATTTTGTCTATCAGAATGTTAGCACTCCACATAATATGAGTGTTATGTTAGCTACAACCAATATTCTTGGTGAAAATCCATGGTATGCAGATACTGGAGCCAATAATCACATTACTTCAGATGGCTCTGAACTTCAGTTTGCTTCTGTCTATGATGGAGCTGAGGAAATAAAAGCTTCTAATGGTGAAGGTATGCAAATAACTAATACACAGGATTTTCTTTCAAATCATACTTTTAAACTATCCGATGTTCTCCTAGTGCCCAAAGCATCAAACAACTTGTTATATGTTCACAAGTTTACCTCTGATAAAAATTGTTCTATTACATTTGATTCTGATGGATTTATTGTAAAGGACTTGTCAACTGGGAGGACTCTTTGACAAGGCCCTCATCTTAATGGACTATATCCATTACATTTTCTACATGATTCATCTCACAAAGCTCTTGTTGGAGTCACTACAACTACAACAACTGCAGACATGTGGCATAGAAGACTTGGACACCCTTCTTTTCAAACAATGCAGTATGTGTGTAGAACTTTAGATTTGAAGAATGTAATCTAAGAACCTTTGTTCTGTCATGAGTGCAGTATTGGAAGAAGTCACAAATTGCCCTTTGTTGAATCTAGTCACTGTAGAATAAAGCCTCTAGAGCTTTTACATTTAGATCTTTGGGTTCCTAGTCCTATAAAGTCAAATTCAGGATATAGATATTATGTAAACATCATAGATGACTTCTCCAAATACTGTTGGATATTTCCATTATATGAAAAATCTGATTTTAAGCAAGTTTTTCTTCATTTCAAAGCTCAAGTTGAAAATCTTCTTAACAATCATATTGGCACAATTGGAACATATGGAGGAGGAGAATTCTTACATAAATGTTTGACTGTTATTCTTAACAATAGTGGTATTGTTCATGAGTTATCTTCTCCACACACACCTGAACAGAATGGTGTTGCAGATTCTAAACATAGACACTTAGTTGATGTTGGAAGAACCTTACTACTTCAATCTGGTTTGTATGAATCTTTTTGGGTAGAAGCATTTCACACTGCCAATTTTACTTTCAACAGATTACCTACAAGAGAAATTGGTCTTAAGACACCATATGAACTTTTATTTCATCATCAACCTGACTATACTTTTCTGAGGTCTTTTGGTTGCCAATGTTATCCTTGGCTTAGACCTTATTCTTCATCTAAACTTGAAGCTACGAGTAAAGCTTGTATCTTTATTGGTTACAACCAGCAACATAAAGGTTACAGGTGCTTAGATACTACTTCAGGCAGAGTCTATGTGTCAAGACATGTGGTATTTCAGGAGGATATTTTTCCACTAAAGACTACTTCAGTTCCTTATTTTCTCACACATACTTCTTCAGTACCTATTTTTACTCCTGATACAATGCTTGACTTGCCAGTATGTGACACATCTCAAGGGAAAACTGATCTTTTGAACACCACCATTGCAGCTGACATATCTTCTGATTCATCTGTTGTTTCTCCTGAACCACCAACTTCATCTATTGCACCTCAAGGTCCATCTTTACAACCATATTCATCTACTAATACTCACTAAATGATCACTAGAGGCGAAAATGGAGTTTTCAAGCCAGAATTTTATTTTACCAAGCATGCTCTTTCTGTTGCAATGGCTGCCAACATCTCACCTACTGAACCAACATGCTTTACACAAGCTAAGAAGAGTCCATATTGGCTACATTCTATGAAAGAAGAACACACTGCTTTACAAGATGCAGGTGCCTTTTCTCTTGTTCCTCCCCATCCTTCTCAAAATTTAGTTGGTTGTAAATGGGTATATAAGATAAAACAAAATCCATATGGTACCATTGCTAGGCTTAAATCCATACTTGTTGCCAAAGGGTTTCATCAAAAATAAGGTCTTGATTACACAGAAACATTTAGTCATGTAGTGAAACCAACCACAATAAGACTTGTCATAGATCTTGCAGTGCATTTTGATTGGTTCATTTCTCAAGTTAATGTGAGTAATTCCTTTCTCCATGGTGATCTATCTGAAGATGTCTTCATGACTCAGCCACCTGGTTTTGTTGATGCCACCAAACCATACTATGTTTATAAACTACATAAGCCATTGTGTGGACTAAAGCATAAACCAAGAGCTTGGTACCAGAAGCTTATGGATGTCTTACTCTCCTTTGGTTTCCAACCTTCAACTGCAGACACATCGTTATTTGTTAAAAAATCTGGCTCCAGATTAATCATCATTCTAGTGTATGTTGATGATATCCTGATTACTGGCAATTCTAAAGCATATTGCTTTTCACTTATATCTTCACCTGGTGAAAACTTTCCTGTGAAAGATTTATGTGCCATTCATTATTTTCTTGGTCTTGAAGATAGAGGATTTCCAATGGCCTTTTCTTGTCTCAGACTAAGTATGCACCTGACCTTCTGGAAAAATATGACATCACTGGTGCTAAGACTTGTTCTTCTCCAATTCCTGTTAGCTGCAAGTTAACTGCTTCTTCGGGCACCATTTTATCCGATCCAATACCTAACAGATCTCTAGTTGGTGCATTACAATATTTAACATGGACAAGACCTGAGATCAGCTATGCATTTAATCATGTCTGTCGACATATGAAACAACCAACAAATTATCATTTCATAGTTGCTAAGAGGATTCTAAGGTACATTAAAGGGACTTTGGATTATGGTATTCTCTTTTCAAAAGGTCTTCTTGTTGTTCATGGTTTTAGTGATGCTGACTGGGCTAGTGACCCAAACACAAGAAGAAGTATTGTGGTTTCTGCATCTTTTTTGGCTCCAGTCTCATTTGTTGGTCTAGTAAGAAGCAGAATATTGTTGCTAGATCCTCAACTGAGTCAGAATACAGAAGTTTAACTCATTCTGCAGCTGAGTTATCTTGGGTATGTCAGTTACTAAAGGATCTTCACATCTTCATTCCAATGGCTCCAACTTTACATTGTGATAGTCAGAGTGTCATCTCATATTCTGCTAATCCAGTTTTTCATAGTCGTATGAAACATATGGATGTTGATTTTCATTTTGTGCATGAACATGTACAGACTAAGGCTTTACAGGTTTCTTATATCTGCACATTTGAACAGCTTGCAGACATTATTACTAAAGGGCTTTCTGCACCAAGATTTGGTTATTTCAGGGACAAATTGAAGGTGGTCTCTGCAGCACACTCCAACTTGAGGGGGCCTAATAGAAACACTTAACCACACTCTCGGTAACTCCTCTATTTTCCTCTTATTCTGTGACATCCTATCATTCACTGTCACTGCTAATTGTCACTCCTTGTGACGTGTAACTCTTTCATTGGTGATTTTAGATCTAGATCTGATTGGTCATCTGTGTGTGTTGGTGTCTGGTATTAATAGTTTCCTTTCTCTTTCCGGTTGATGTAAGAAAGACAATTACTTTGAGTAATTGCAGAGAGTTTGTATTGTTTTTCTTGAAGAACTTTGTTTTGTTTGTTTGAATAACTCAACTACTTATAAGATTGATTAAGGTGTGAGGGCATTATGTATATGGGTATAGTTGTCATGGGGGTCCCTGACGTTTTTTTTGTTTTATTTTGTTGGTATCCGAGCCAACCACCACGATCCAAGCTCCCTTCACGGAAGGGATGACCTATACTAAGGTGTGTGTGGGCATTGTGTATATGGGAATAGTTGCCACCATATTGAATACTATTAATCGAGCGACCTATACTAAGTTGTGGGGGCACTGCGTATATGGGCATAATTGTAGTAGTCGAGTGGAGCCACCACATTGAATGCCAGTGGTCGAGTGGAGCCACCAAAGACGAAAGGGGTGGGGGGAATTATGGCCATATTTGTCACCATACTGAATATTGGTAGTCGAGTGGAGCCACCACATTGAATACTGGTGGTCGAGTGGAACAGCCAGAGAGGAAAAAAACACTTCTGATTCAGTGTTGGGTCAATGAGGACGTTGGCTCTGGAAGCATGGTGGAACGTTGGAACCTTAGTCCCACATCATTTAAGTGGTGTAGAACTGGGTAGCTTATAAGTCTGTGGGTTCCCTCAATTTGTAGACCAGTCTTAGAGAGAGATGATTTCTACTCATGGGATTATAACAATTCCCGGTTTGGTTCCTTAACAATTACTAATCCGTGAATCAAAAGAGTGATACCTTCTACATGCCTGACACAATCTGATTTAGGTGTATCTGATTTACGTTCAATTTCTGAATCAAAATCACCATTTTTTTATTTTTTTTCAAAGATTTTATTTATAAGAAGAGGCATGCTAGAAGCCCGGGTATCTAGGAAAAGAAAGAAGAAAAAAATCCCCATCACCCTGATGATAACGTGTATCGAACTCAGATCTTTTGTTTATCAAGAGAGAGAGCTTCAACATGCTTGAAATAGTCTGATGTACATATATCTGATTTACGTTCGAATCGGAGTCGTCACTTAAAAAATGAAAAATCTTTCATGAGAAGCGGCATGAAGAAAAGAAAGATCTCATCCCGATCGATGCTGAGGAGTTTCGAACTCGGGTCATTGGTATCATCACCCAACGATTTTATCAGTATATTGAAATTCAACACTGACAAGGACATTTATGACACACAAGTCTATCAAATCTTATAAGATAAAAATCGAGTTATTAAACTTTTAGGTTGTTCTGGTGATTAATACCTTCATAGCTAATTCTTTAGGATCCAGGCTTCTCAATGGCAAAACCAAGATTCACCCAAGTTAACGTGGAAAACACCACTTCACCTTGAAAGCACTAATGAAATAAGATTGTATTACTTGAGGAAAATAACAAAGTACAAAAATGTGCTCAATAGCCTCCGCCTCTAATGAACAAATCAAATATCAATCTAGAATTACGCAAACACTTTTAATTACGATTTACCAAATAACTGCCACCCTTAGTGCTATACTCAACATAAAAATACTCAGCACAAGGTAACCGACTTGCGTCTTGATGAACTTGCAACGCGGAAAAACTTGACTCAGAATTTGTAGGGAACAAGCTTCATTTGCTCTCTTTTGATTCATAAATTGAACGTAAGTCATACACACCTACAGTAGACTGTGTCAGGCATGTGAAGGCTGAACTATTAACAAAGATTTATATGAATATTGAACCATCCTATTTACTTAATTGGGTGAAACAGGGAAGAACAAGTTTTGTTTGATCTCTTTATATCTTATTTACTTTTAATTCTGAATCAAAAGAGCTCATTTCCAGGTGTATCTGAAGTCTTCACATTCCTCTTTTTCGATGAAGTTCTCCAAATATCTTTGTTTTTTCTTCAGTCTTCGAGAATTATTTAGTGATGTCTGATATTCAACCACCAAACTGCAATCCTGTTCCGAGATTTGAATTTCATAGACTAGAAATCAAGATATAATTTTGTGCATCTAATATTGATATAACAAGCTTGAGATAACAAAACTTGTGATTTCTACCGAGTAGTTCTATAAACCTAGTTATATCTCCACCAGGAGTGTCCTCTATGCAATCATATGTTTTGAATATATTGGACCCTTCGGTGAGCAAGTTGTAGACGTATGCGCTTAGAGTTCGAATGTGTAGTACCAAGTGCTAGTAATGACATTAGGATGTCAGCAAAAATATGAGAGATATAATATCCAAAGATGAAGCCTTGAGTTGTACCACGTGGCAGCAAGGTCGGGGAAAATAGAATCCAGTAGATCCGGATTATCTCATATCATGAGCATTGAGTAATAAGGATATCAACATGAGCATCGGAATTTGAAACGACAAGGGTCATAGCAGTAGAGTAATGGTGACACAAGGTTGATGAGATCTTTTGATGTGAACTCTCTTAGGAGATTAAGTGGAACCTGAGATGATAGTGTCCTTGAGCATATGAGAACCTATAAGTGGATAAGGTCTTCGTAAAGCTGAGTGTCTTAAATACCCTCTGGAAACCTTTATTTGCACATCATTCATTCTAGAAGCCTTATAAACTTTTTAGTTCACTAAGTTTGCATGGAATGACCAAATGTTCTTTGACTACCGGATCTCCTCATCGTTTGTATAACATTTGTGTCTATGCTCTAGTAACTTGATATTATGTATCATATAAATGCGGGAGATATCATATTTTATTGTGTTGTTGGTTGTTATTGATTTAGTTGGAGAAGGAACTTAGATGGAAGTTGAAGTTGAAGTCGGCGCTAGCATCGAGCATCTGCACTGTCAAGCATCGTGAGACGGGGCGTGACTGAGATGGTCAGTTTTCTAATAAATGCTTATTCTTCTGAGTGTCTATATAGATTAAGTTTCCGTATAAGCATAACTCATCTTTACTTCAAGAGTGAGGTAACTATAAGCATTTATGGATTTCTCTTCATGATTGTTGATTATTGTTGGAGCATAGACATCCTCTCAATGAGTAATACCACATCATTGAGAATCTTGATCGGTATGATATTGATGATGGTGCCAACATCAATATTTCCAAATTTAATATCTTTGAGACTGGCAGTGTCGAGCAGTCTACAGTCATACTTCTCTTTGTCTGTGATTCAAGAGGTATTTCAGTTTCTTCTAGGTTAGACAGACGCCTTCCTGAAGCAACATGATTGAGTGCCATAAAAATATTTTTCCGTTGTCCTTTTGAGAAGTAGATAAGATCTTGACAAGTTCTCTAGAGAAAGTGAAAGTCTTAAGTGGAAGAGGACTTCGGTGTACTCTTTCACTACCCAAGTGCAGCTCTTCTGATTCGACCTTTTCCTTAATTATGCACTTTAAACCATTACATTTACTTGTGGAATGATTAAAAAACCTTTGGAGCCAACAATACTTGGGTTATTTATTTCTTGTTCAGTTGGTGGTCGTTGGACAGGTGGTAATTTGATGGTTCTATCTTGTATCCACACTTCTAGTAATTCAACCATCTCTTCTATAGGAAGAGGAAAGTCCAGAAATATTGGAGTTTCCCTATGTTGTTGTTGTGGGCGTTGAGCCAAAGATGGTGTCGCTTGAATTTAAGTTGCTCTTCATGGCAGTCATGCTAGTGGTGCTTGAGTATAGGATGGTGGTGGTTCCACATGCTTAGGTTGTTGTCTCTGTTGGGGTAGATTTCCTATTGATCCCTTTAGTGATAACACTTATAGACTGATGTAGGTTATACCGCTTGTTGATGAGGCATCTGTTGCCATTAGTTTCACAAGCTTCCTCGATCTTGGTAAGTCTGGCTGTCTCCAACAAGGCAGGTGCAGTAGTAGCCTATCATTTGGATGTTTCATGAAGTTCGTATAATGTTTGGAAACACGGGTTCTCCAGTAATGCTCGGTATATAAAAATTATGCCATTAATACATAATTCTACAAGCTGATTTTCGATCATATTCGGATCACGACAATCTAAAGCATGGATCTTAAATCTCTTTACGTAGTTGTTGGGATGCTCGTTGTTTCTTTAGAACATATTTCCTAAGTTAGATAAAGTAATCTATTCAGACAAAAAATAAATATTTACTATAAAAATCGTTAACCATCTTGCCCTAGCTGGTATACGGTTAAGGACGTGTTTGTTGTTGTACCACGTGTAGGCTTTCCCTGTAAGGGACTTCGAGAATTTCTTGAGGAGAAACACGTGATTGTGTTTGTTCTCCTCTAGCGATCCCAAGAAACGTGATATGTGTTCCCGGGCATTCCCGTTTCCATGATAAAGTGAAAATGGGGGAGAAGAGTATTCTCTAGGAAGAGGACTCCTTTGTATCTCAACATGATTAGAAGGATGACGCTGGTGTACATAGGATGAGCTTTCTGAAGAAGCGGGGGTCTAACAACCACACACAATATTTCGTTTGGCAATCTAAATAGACAAACTACAATATACTTTCAAGAGAATCAACTAGACAATCAGACTCAATCTAGAGAAAAATATATCAAAGAGTTTTATATCTTAATCTCTCAATTCAATTCGATCCGGAAAGGAGTAAGCGACGGCTGAATGGAGATGATGTCTTGAGCACCCTTTTCCTTTTAAGAGAGCGAAATTACAGGGCAGGTAGTAGGGCTTTTTGCGCTAATGAATCCAATACTAATAGAATAGAAAATAACTATCTTTTCTATATACCTTTCCCGGTTCCGTTGCTACCGCGGGCCTTACACAATCGATCGGACTGCAATCAGCAAATAGGAATTTGTGAGCCTGATTGAACATAAGAGAAATAACTTGAACGGTACCAAAGAAAAATGTTCAAGGATCAATCAATTTCAATCAACAACCAAAGGTTGGATTTACCAATTGATCGATTCAACGCACAACCTTTGATATTTCAATTATATAACAAAATATAATGCGAAAAAGAAATAACACAGACACCAGAAGTTTTGTCAACGTGGAAACTGCAATTGCAGAAAAACCTCGGGACCTAGTCCAGCTTTGAACACCACACTGTATTAAGACGCTACAGACACTAGCCTACTACTAATGAACTTCGTACTGGAATGTAGTTGATCCACAATCAATCTCACACTGATCAAGGTACAGTTGCGCTCCTTATGTCTCTGAAACCCAGCAGGATTCTACGCACTTGATTCCCTTAGATGATCTCACCCACAACCAAGAGTTTCTACGACCCAAAGTCGAAGACTTGATAAACAAATCTTTCTCACACAAAAAAGTCTATTGGAATAGATAAATTTGTCTCCCACAGAAATACCTACGAGTTTTATTCCGTCTATTGATAAATCAAGGTGAACAGGAACCAATTGATACAGCAGACTTATATTCCTGAAAAACATCTTAGAAATATCAATCACCTCACAATAATCTTAATCGATTAACGAAACAAGATATTGCGGAATCACAAACGATGAGACGAAGATGTTTATGACTACTTTTAATCTTACTTATTGGAGATAAATCTCAAGAAAATCTTAGAAAATATAATACTCAATCACGATAGTAAAAGTAAGATCAGAACACGCAACTACAGAGAAAATATTTGGGTCTGGCTTCACAATCCCAATGAAGTCTTCAAGTCTTTAACCTACATGATTTCGTGAAAAACCTAATGTTAAAGGAGAATCGACTCTAGTCGCAACTACTATCACACAGAAGGTGTGGGGATTAGGTTTCCCAGTTGCTAGAGTTCTCTTTTATATAGTTTTCAAATCAGGGTTGGCAGTCCAAATTACCTTGGTAACAAAGCATTTAATATTCACCGTTAGATGAAATCCGTATTAGATTCAATCTAATATCTTTCAACCGTTAGACTGAACTTAGCTTGTTATACACAAATGAAATGTACCCTCATTTAGGTTTATGTAACCGTACCTAAACGTGTAGACCATGTTGTCTCAACCATAGTTAACCGAGATTATCTATATGAACACTCTCATATCAACCTTATTCATCTTAACCATAACTAGTTCAAATGACTCAAATGAAACTAGTTAAAGAGTTGTTCAATTGCTATATTCTCATAGAAGTATACAAGAACACTATTGAAGAAAAATCGGTTTGATTCACTCGAATCAATTCATGAACATTATAGCCACGGTTTGCAAAGAATGCATTCCTTGTTATATAAATGTATTTGTTCATGTCACAACCGATTTTAGAACTTTAACCATTCAAGTATACAAACAGGTACGCATAGTTGAAATAGCCGGACCAAGTTTGGTTTTCGCCAGTATACAAACGTGTACGCATACCTCCAAAACCAACATAAAATTCCGGTCATAAACCTGTGCTAGTGTGCGTACGGGTACGCACGCTTAGGTTCCCAGACTTCTCAAACCAACAGGTACGCATACGGGTATGCATACTATGGTTCCTGGACATGGATCACATATATGCAAGAGTGCACAACATGTTTATAATCCAATGTTGGTTAAGTGTTCTAAACTCTTATTTCAATCATTGAAACTTTCTTAGAGGATGACAATAGTCGTTTTCACACACTATTAGCATCAAAGCAATTTTCAAGTTATTGAAATAATCTTAACGAAACATTCCAAGTCTACACCAAATGACGGTATCACACAAACCATGTAAGATGTTACTCGGTGATTTTCAGATGATCATCTTTTTACTTTCGTCAAGAATATAGGATGAACTTGGTTGAAGCGAAAGCTTACCAACACATATTTCGAGAAATATGTAAGCGAGTTAAACTCAGCTCGAAATCTCAAATGTGCATAATCGAAAACTATATACGACTTATGTCTCAACATAGGATATAGAGTAGAAATAGACTTTCCAAGTGATATATGAGTTTTAGTCTCCACATACCTTTTGTTGATGAAGTTCCACAAGCTCACCTTAGTAGTTCTTTGTCTTCAACTGATGAACGCCGTGAAGTCTAATGCTCAACTACAAAATCTATCCTAGTCCGAGATATCACTATAAGTAGACTAGAAATCAAGACTTATAATTTTGATCACTAACATTGAAAAACAAGCTTGAGATAGCAATGCTTGCGAGTTCGACCGAGCAGTGTACATTTTTCATTCCACGGCTTTCCAGGAGACTTTCCAAGTATTCATGGGTAATGAAGTTGGATTGCTGACTTATTTTTGGTGTTGGATTCACGATAACATGGACCTCTTCATCTCTAGGAGGAGTAGTTATTGAAGTGCCAACATCACCGGATGATATGAAAGCGTTCCTGGCTCTTCGTCTTTTTAGTGGCGTTGTTGTGGTAACTCTTGTTCCGTCAGAGTCTTGAGATAATCAAGAACTTACTTATGGGTTGTATCCATATCTTCTTTAATCGTAGAAAAAGCTTCCTTCCTCTGCCTTAAATCAACTATGTTAGGCATAGCCTGGTCATTCCTGACTTCTTTAGTGGCTAACCGGAGAGAAGTGTTATTGGTGCCAATATTTCTACTAGTATTAACACCAACATTGGTAACAAGAGGGTGGTACCAAGTGTTAGAGAATTGCTCGGTCGAACTCGCATGTGTTGCTATCTCAAGCATATTTGTCAATGTTAGTGATCAAAACTATAAGTCTTGATTTTTAGTCTATTATAGCTAAGTCTCGGACTAGGATAGAAAGTGTAGTTAAGCTCAAGGAATTCATGGCGATTCATCATACAAGTAGAATAACTACTCAAGGAACCGGTGGAACTTCTCAACAAAAAGGTATGTGAAGACTTGAACTTATGTATCACAAAAAATCTATCTACTCTATCTCCTACTCTTTGAGACAAGAAGTCGTATGCTACATATATAAACTTGGATTATACACATTTGGTATTTCGAGCCAAGTATACCTCTCCTATCTATATCTCGAAATATGTGTTGGTAAGATTTTCGCTTCGATCAAGTTTATCTTTACCATGTGACCAAAGTCATGATATGTTTCAATCATCTTGAAAATTGCTTTGACGAGAAATGGTGTAACAACTATATAACATCCTCTAAGAATGTTTCAATGATTGAAATGAGAGTTTAGATTACATAACCAATGGTGGACATAAGCATTGTTATGGAAACACATTTATGTATAAGTCCCATTCCTTGAACCAAATTTTACGAACTTTGTTGATCAAAAGAACCGGAAGAATGGCGTGAGCCAAGTCCGGGAACTCAGTCCGCGAACTGCCGAAGTTCTCAAACCCGAGAATTTCTGCTGGAGTTGACAAACTACTTGCATGAAGCTAATTTCACGAACTCATTCCGCAAACCCAGTCCGCGAACATGCGAAGTTCTCATACCCGAGAATTTCTGCTGGAGTTTGTAAACTCTGCCCGGTAACTTAAGTCCAAGAACCTAGTCTGCGAACTTGAGAAGGTTATATATCTGAAGATGATTTCTGAACTTAAACTTAAAAAGACTAAGGAATGCAGTTTGCAAACCGTGGCTATAAAAGTTCATGAACCGATCCAAGTGAATCAAATCATCTTTGCTTCAATTGTGTCTTGTGTAGTACATAAGATTTCCTTGCAATTGAACAACTTTCTAACTAGTTCATTTGAAGTCATTTGAACTAGTTATGGTGAAGAAGAATATGGTTGATATGAAATGCTCATATGGCTAACCTATTGGTTAACTATTGTTGAACCAACAAGTGCACATGTTTGGATACGGTTAACAAACCTAGAAGCGTGCATTGTCAAGTGTGTGTAACAAGCTAAGTTTTCGATCTAAGGGTTGAGAAATATTAGCTTGAATCTAAATCAGGTTTTCATCTAACGGTGAATATTGAATGCTTTGTTACTAAGCTAACATTGATTGCAAACCCTGATTTAAAAGACTATATAAAGGAGACATCTAGTATTGTGCAAAACTAATCCCCACACCTTACATGTGATACTAGTTTGCGTGATAGAGTCGATTCTCCTTTAACCTTTGGTTTTCTTCTTCTAAAACCAGGTTAACGACTTAAAGACTTCATTGGGATTGTGAAGCCAGACCGATACTACTTTTATCGTAGTTGTGTGATCTGATCTTGCATTTTCGATCATACGAGTACAATCAGATTGATTGGCTTGAGATTGATATCTCCGATAGGCAAGATATAAAAAGTAGTCACAAACATCTTCGTCTCATTGTTTGTGATTCCGCAACATCTTGTTTCGCTACCATACGATTAAGATTGTTGTGAGGTGATAACTCTAGGCTGTTCTTCGGGAATATAAGACCGGATTATCAATTGGTTCATGTTCACCTTGATTATTATCAAAAGACGAAACAAAACCTTTAGGTTTTATCTGTGGGAGACAGATTGATACTTTGATAGACTTGTCTGTGTGAGACAGATTTGTTTATTGTCAAAGCCTGCGATTTTGGGTCGTAGCAACTCTTAGTTGTGGGTGAGATCAGCTAAGGAATCAAGTGTGCGGTATCTTGCTGGGATCAGAGGCATAGGAGCATAACTGTACCTTGGATC
This sequence comes from Papaver somniferum, assembly GCF_003573695.1. Taxonomy (NCBI): domain Eukaryota; kingdom Viridiplantae; phylum Streptophyta; class Magnoliopsida; order Ranunculales; family Papaveraceae; genus Papaver; species Papaver somniferum. Next base: position 84,147,737 of record NC_039363.1, read on the forward strand.
AGTGGGAGATTGATTGGGGTTCAACTACAGTCCAGTCCGAAGTTAGCTTGGAGTAGGCTAGGGTCTGTAGCGACTTAATACAGTGTGTGTTCAATCTGGACTAGGTCCCGGGGGTTTTCTGCATTTGTGGTTCCCTCGTTAACAAAATTTCGGGTGCCTGTGTTATTTCTATTTCCGCATTATATTTGTTTATATAATTGAAATAATACAGGTTGTGCGTTTGAATCAATCAATTGGAAATCCGACCTTCGGTTGTTGATTGATATTGATTGATCCTTGGATATTGGTCTTTGGTACCATCCAAGTTATTCCTTGTGTTTGATTAAAGACTCGTTGATTTCTATTAGCTTGAGTAAATCAAAACAATAGAGAGATTTTAACTCCTTGAGATACTAGATGTCTAAGAAAAATATTGGGTGGTGTTGTTAGACCCCCGCCTTTTCAATTGGTATCAGAGCAGGCAAACACGTTCAAGACCTTACAAGTCTGTGTTTGTAAGCAATCTGAGTCTGAGGACATAATCTCTTACATATACCAAGATGCCTCCTAAATATTTCAACTATGTCTGATGTCTCGGGAATACCTCGAAGGATTTCTCCTTAGTAGATCTTCTGAATCCCGAGGTAGGAAGATTTTCTCATCTTGTGTTGATCACTCTTCCTCCAATGAGACATTGGACACAATGGCAAAAGCTGAAATGGAGCTCACCAGAATCGCAAAAACTTCTACTGAGTTTGTTGATCTTCATAATCATGATCGACTCATCGATGAATTTGAAAAGTCTATTGATCGAGAACGTGTACTCTATAATATTATTTAGACCTTCTCTAAGGATATTGAGAAACTTCTTCAAGAAAATAATCTACAGCGTGAAAATATTTGTGATCTTGGAAAGATTGTCAAAGAAGGGTCAATTAGAGAAAAATGTTTGATCAAGATGCATTCATCTGATCTTGACAGACTTCGTGTTGAAAAGGAGAAACTAGAAGCATTCCTTTCACTATCCTATGAATAGTGCAAGTCCTTGGAAAAGGCTAAATCTATCTTAAGGAAAAATTCTTCTGTTCCTTACGTACAGTACATGAATAAATATCCTCCAAGAGGAGATTGTGTCAAGAAAAGTTTACATAACTTGCCATATTCTCACAGGGCTGTGAAGTTAAAACAGATGCCATTTTTTGCTTCTCCTCCATGAACCTGTACTTTCTGTGGAAAAGGGAACCATTATGCTATCCATTGTTTTGCCAGGAGGAAACAAATTTCTATACTTCACAATTTGCTTCGCTTCGCTATCAATGGAACAAATAGTCAGTCGGCTACAATAGTGAACCTTATGTCCACAGGAAACCAGGAAACTTATAAGAATGATCTCTTCCCTAGAAATCATTACATGACCTTTGTGCATTCTAGTGTACAAATTCTTGTGCTGCTAATGAAAGCATGTCATGTGCTTATAAGAACAACTCTGGTAAATCTAAGTCTAGAGTATGGAGACCCATTTCGGAAAATCCTCTAGAACCGATCTCTAGAGGTCCTAGACTCAGTAATCAGAAAGCTTCTTCTCTTGAGCTTTCAGGAAGGGCTGTGAGAAAATTCTCTAAATTTGAAAACAACCAATGGAAGACAAGAAATACTGAGGTCAGACATCCAGGTGAAAATCACAACTATCCTCTCAATACCTATGGTGAGACTATGTCTCCCTCTGCTACCTAATAGTAGAAAGTTCCATTCTCGTATCTAACTTAAGAGATACAAGGATAATGAATGAGAGATGCTCAATTATTTAGTTGATTTTCATCTGTCTGTATGATTGATATCTTACTTTGTGAGTTTTTAGTATTTCTTCATTGTAACTCTTCTAACTTGTTCATAAGCATTGAAAATGTCACAATATGCAGTTTTCCCTGTTTGGTCCATCATTTTTGTTCATACGTTCGGGTTAGCCCACGGACGTCCATATCTCCTCAAGGAACTCTAGAGTTTTTATCTAGGGTGTACTATATATATATATATATATATATATATCATATATGTGTTCTTAATCTTCAAAAAGGATGTCTATGGAAACTGTTCCTAAAGAAGAAGTTAACCCTATAATGGAGGAAGACTTCAAAGGATGTGATCCAGCTCAAGATTTTGTTCTGAAAAAGATGCTCGAAAGAAAAAAGTATAACTCTTGGATTGGAGAATCTGTCAAGGGTTTAATTCTCGTATAAAGTGAGGTTGAGAACAAACTTGGTAACCTTCAATTGCATATAAACCATCTTATTGATGGACAGGCAAAAATCCTTGATATTCAGAATATCTTAATCAGGAATCAGAAGAAAGTTATCCTTGACTGCGCCAAAGCTAGACATCTTGCTCGCATTGTTGACTGAAAAACTAATGTTTTAACTCTTGAACATGGTGTTTCGTCAAGAAGATCAAGGATATCAGCGATACTTACTTTTATGGTCCGTTTCAAAGGTATGAAGTGGTCAAAGAGACCTGATTCAATTGTTGCCTAGTATGTCTTCATTTTGGTTTAGTTGGAAGAATAAGTAGTGCTTTGAATAGCAATGATTGTGACTACACATAGCTATTATTTTTCATCTTCTTTTTTTTGGGTTTATTGGTTTAAATTCTAAAAACTTTTTGGAGGATGATGTTTTCCAGTATTTAATATTTATGATTTGTTATATTGAAATTTGTTATGGGATATTGGTGTTTACGTCTGTGAACTATGTTTGTCCCATACTTTTCAAAAGTAAAGTCGTTCGTGTTCGGTATTCACGTACTGGTAAAAGAATGAATAGACTTTTGACAAATACAAAAGTTAAGCCTATATTGTCAATCTTTGATGGAATATAGGTTAAAATCTTTTGTTTTCAAGGATTATGTCTATTAATTGTCATTATGCAAATAGTGATCGAAGATAGAATGAATCCTTGTGTATTCCGCAGTATTGATCATCCCTGATCCATATTTTATGTATTACTGTGAGGCTCCGTAATGTATCTTATGTTGAGAAATATACAACCAAGTTGATCTTTTAGCTTAGTTGGTGTTCTGTGAGATATGTTATGTCGAGCATATTGAACTAAATTAATCATCTTGTTTGGTTATTTAGTTATTGCTCTGTAAGTTTTCTTATGTCGAGCAAAATAAATGACAATTAAATTGATTACTTTTGTGATTAGTTTGGTTGTGTATTCCAATTAGATTAATTATGGGTTCTCTTGTAATTAATCTAGTTGACGTGTCTCCATAAGTTCTCTTATGTTGAGCATAATCAATTGAATTGATTACCTCTTGTGCTTAATTTGATTGTGTATTCCGAATAAATTAATCATGGGTTTACTTGTGATTAATTTGATTGAGTTTTTTGGATATAGAAAATCGTTCTCATGGTTTTTGGTTTCCAATAAAATCCTTCTTTTATATTGAAATTAAGGTCGCTCTTGTTGTTCTTTCGGAAATGACATCAAATTGGGGAGAGTTCTTTTGAACTTGTGCTTAATGGTCATATCTTGAGGGGTGTGCGGTTGTGTAATTTTAGAGGGGTTATCTTGTATCTTTAAACTCCTTGATGAATGCATTTAGCTTTGACTTTATGATTGCATCTAAATTAGTTGGTATGTATTTTCTTCCTTTTGTCATGAAATGTCTCTCTCGGAAACTTCATTATGATCCCGTTCTTGTACCTTTGCCAATTTTATTGACAAAAAGGGGGAGAATTAATATGTAGTTCATACTACAAATACATATGGTTTTCGGATCATTATGTAAGGGGGAGTGGTTTCCATATGAGATGGAGTATTGACTAAGGGGGAGTGATATATATCACCATAGTATTATTGTTTAAGTTGTGATACAATTGAACTTTGACGTTGTGTAATAATACTATGACACTGTATAACAATGATCGAGAACTATGTTTTCTCATTGTTATAGCTACGGATCTTCAACAGCGGTGATGCTAAACTTACAACCTTTGGGATCATTGGAGTACTTGGAGGTGACGAAGATTTCGAGGAATGTTGAAGATTAGACATGTGGAATAGGAGCTACTAAAGTTTCTTTATCTTTTTTGTATTCCATATGTATTGATAGTTTTGTCACTAAAATTGACAAAGGGGGAGATTGTTAGAGCATTGCTCGGACGAACTCGCATGCGTTACTATCTCAAGCATGTTTGTCAATGTTAGTGATCAAAACTATAAGTCTTGATTTCTAGTCTATTATAGCTAAGTCTCGAACTAAGATAGAAAGTGTAGTTGAGCTCAAGGACTTCATGGAAATTCATCATACAAGTAGAAGAACTACTCAAGGAACCGGTGGAACTTCTCGACAAAAATGTATGTGAAGACTTGAACTTATCTATCACTCAAAAGTCTATCTACTCTATCTCCTACTCTTTAAGACAAGACGTCGTATGCTATATATATATACTTGGATTATATATATTTGGTAATCGATCCGAGTATACCTCGCCTATCTATATCTCAAAATATGTGTTGGTAAGATTTTCGCTTCGATCAAGTTTATCTTTACCATGTGATGAAAGTCATGATATGTTTCAATCATCTTGAAAATTCCTTTGACGAGAAATAGTGTAACAACTGTATAACGTCCTCTAAGAATGTTTTAGTGATTGAAATGAGAGTTTAGCTTACATAAGCAATGGTGTACATAAGCATTGTTGTAGAAACACATTTATGTATAATTCCTAGTCCTTGAACCAAAGTTTGCGAACTTTGTTGATCAAGAGAACCGGAAGAATGGCGTGAGCCAAGTCCGCGAACTCAGTCCGCGAACTGCCAAAGTTCTCAAACCCGAGATTTTTTTGCTGGAGTTGACAAACTACTTGCGTGAAGCTAAGTCCGCGAACCCAGTACGCGAAACGGCGAAGTTCTCATACCCAAGAATTTCTGCTGGAGTTTGTAAACTCTGCCCCGTAACTTAAGTCGGCGAACCTAGTCTGCGAACTTGAGAAGGTTATATATCTGAAGATGATTTCTGAACTTAAACTTAAAAAGAGTAAGGAATGCAGTTTGCAAACCGTGGCTATAAAAGTTCATGAACCGATTCAAGTTAATCAAATCATCTTTGCTTCAATTTTTTCTTGTGTAGTATATAAGATTTCCTTGCAATTGAAAAACTCTCTAACTAGTTCATTTGAAGTCATTTGAACTAGTTATGGTGACGAAGAACATGGTTGATATGAAATGCTCATATGGCTAACCTTTTGGTTAACTATTGTTGAACCAACAAGTGCATACGTTTGGGTACGGTTAACAAACCTAGAAGCTTGCATTGTCAAGTGTGTGTAACAAGCTAAGTTTTCGATCTAACGGTTGAGAAATATTAGCTTGAATCTAAATTAGGTTTTCATCTAACGGTGAATATTGAATGTTTTGTTACTAATCTAACATTGATTGCAAACCCTGATTTGAAAGACTATATAAAGGAGACATCTAGTATTGTGCAAAACTAATCCCCACAACTTACGTGTGATACTAGTTTGCGTGCTAGAGTCGATTCTCCTTTAACCTTTGGTTTTCTTCTTCTAAAACCAGGTTAACGACTTAAAGACTTCATTGGGATTGTGAAGCCAAACCGGTACTACTTTTATCTTAGTTGTGTGATCTGATCTTGCATCTTCTATCGTACGAGTACAATCAGATTGATTGGCTTGAGATTGATATCTCCGATAGGCAAGATATAAAAAGTAATCACAAACATCTTCGCTTCATTTTTTGTGATTCCGCAACATCTTGTTTCGCTACCATACGATTAAGATTATTGTGAGGTGATTGATAACTCTAGGCTGTTCTTTGGGAATATAAGACCGGATTATCAATTGGTTCATGTTCACCTTGATTATTATCAAAAGGCGGAACAAAACCTTTAGGGTTTATCTGTGGGAGACAGATTGATCCTTTGATAGACTTTTTTGTGTGAGACAGATTTGTTTATTATCAAAGCCTGCGATTTTGGGTCGTAGCAACTCTTAGTTGTGGGTGAGATCAGCTAAGGGAATCAAGTGCGCGGTATCCTGCTGGGATCAGAGGCGTAGGAGCATAACTGTACCTTGGATCAGTGGGAGATTGATTGGGGTTCAACTACATTCTAGTCCGAAGTTAGCTTGGAGTAGGCTAGTGTCTGTAGCGGTTTAATACAGTGTGTGTTCAATCTGGACTAGGTCTCGAGGTTTTTCTGCATTTGCGATTTCCTCGTTAACAAAATTTCGGGTGCCTGTGTTATTTCTATTTTCGCATTATATTTGTTTATATAATTGAAATAATACAGGTTGTGCGTTTGAATCAATCAATTGGAAATCCGACCTTTAGTTGTTGATTGATATTGATTGATCCTTGGACATTGGTCTTTGGTACCATCCAAGTTATTCCTTGTGTTTGATTAAAGACTCGCTGATTTATATTAGCTTGAGTAAATCAAAACAAGAGAGATATATTAACTCCTTGAGATACTTTTACCTAGATTGAGTCTGACTGTCTAGTTGGTTCTCTAGAAAGTATTTCGGATTTAGTCCATAGAGATTGCTAAGAGAAATATTGGGTGGTGTTGTTAGACCCCCGCTTTTTCACCAAGAGTACCAATATTGGAAATGGAATGAGTGGTACCAAGAGCAACATCACTAGTTCTAACATTGGGATTAGCATTAAGGTTGGTAACTGATCCTGACCTAAGATCAACCATTTTTCAGAAATTGTGTTTTTAATCGAGAAATTAATCTCCCACGATGGTCGCTAGTTGTTTTGTGGTAGAAACGATTTACATGGAAAAAGGTAAAATAAAGAGGTAAGATGATGCTAATGAGAGCAAAACGTCTAAACCCTTAAAAAATGTATTATATAAGTACTTTTAAGTTTGAGAGATCAATTTGTATAATCCTCAACAAAACCAATAAATGGTCGTTCCATAGCATTGCTCGGTTGAACCCACTCGCGTTGGTATGTCAAGTTAGTTGTCAAATTTAGATTACCAGAACGCGTTATTGATTTAGTCTCCTAAAATTCAGTTTCAGACTAGATTAGGTTTAAGAAGTAGAATATAAAATAAAAGCTATCCTTGAAGAATAGATATTCAAGACTACTCGAAGACATATTGGAGAACTTCATTAAAGGTTAGTAAAAACTCTTGATTTTCTTGTTTACTATACTTCTATCAAACGAAATAAGTGCTCACTCTATGGAACAATTCCCGTGACGGTAAGTATACGTTTTTGTATAGACTCGAGGATATTTTAGCCCAAGATTTTAATGAGGATGACCTTTATCCTGGAAAGGTTCTCATGTTGTAGTCAATGAAAACACGAATTCAACGAGCCAAGAATCCCCCCACTTCCGAGTTATAACGAAGAAGTTATGAGTGATTTACTATAAAAACACTTATATGTATGGCTAGAGATGATTTTGTGAATTGGAAATTGTGCACTAACTTTTGGCAACAGTTCTAGAATTTAAACAGTGAGTACGTGACTAAAGGCATATTTTAGTCATATACTTGGTGTTTTCGTTTCCTAGACAAGATAGCTTTGTTTTCAAGCAACCTAGCCTTGATCATTCACTATAAACAGAGGTTTCATATAACCACACAAACTATCCTTTGAAAAGTTGTGTGCGTGTTGCATAAGGTTGTTTTTCATATCTTTTTCTTCATGAACAAGAGTGAGATGACTTTACTTGGGGATCATAAAGTAAAGAGGAGTTATATTCTTTGATATTTAGGAACTTGTTTCTTAGTGTTTTTCATAAACCATGTATTTGATAGATCAAGATATCTCTAGACTATTCTAGGTGATCTTGTGAGGAAGAATCAATTAGGTTACGGAACGGTAAACCCTAATTGTTGAGGAGCATCTATTAAAGTGATTAACGTTCTTATAGAAGATTTTCAAGAGTATCTTCAAAAGAAAATTGGTGTTATGCTAGAAGATTTACAAGAGCGATTCCTAAAGAGAATCGGTGTTCTGCTAGGAGTTATACAGGTGCACGAACACAACTGAAGCATGTATTACATCTAGTCTTAAATCTTGTAGTGGATAATTGGTGTAACAGTTTATTCAATGTGTGTTTAATCTGGAGGTCCCAAGGTTTTTCTACAAGATTGTAGTTTTCCTCGTTAACAAAAATCTGGTGTCTATGTTATTTCTTTTCTGCATAACATTGTTTTATCTTAATAATTGAAAAATCACAAGTTGTACGTATTTAAACCTAGATAGTATTAACTCAACTGCAAAAAACCTACAAGACTCGTTCTTGAAAACAAGAAGGAGATTATGCCGAGTATAGAAGGATGTTGGATTATTGTAAAAGAAATCTGACAGAATCTGAGAACCTTCTAAAGGAAATCTCAGGAGAGGCATTTAAATCAAAAGTAAGATTCAGTTCTTATTTAAAATTAGGCTATTCAACTCGTTGATTTTTGTATAAAGCCTATTTTGAATAATGAAAAAGCAGAGGTCTAACAACCACACTCAATATTTCTCTTAGCAATCTGTATGGACAAACTCCAATATACTTTCTAGAGAATCAACTAGACAGTCAGACTCAATCTAGATAAAAAAGTATATCAAAGAGTTTATATCTCAATCTATCGATTTGATATATACTCAAGCAAATAGAAATTTGCAAGTCTTTATCAAATACTGGAGAGATAACTTGGATGGTACCAAAGACCAATATCCAAGTGTCAATCAATTTAAATGAACAACCAAAAGGTCGGATATTATAATTGATTGAACAACGCACAACCTGTGATATTTCAATTATATAAAAAAATACAATGCAGAAAAGAAATAACACAAACACCAGAATTTTGTTAACGAGGAAACCGCAAATGAAGAAAAACCCCGGGACCTAGTCCAGATTGAATACACACTGTATTAAACCGCTACAGACACTATCCTACTCCAAACTAACTTCGGTCTGGACTGTAGTTGAACCCCAACCAATCTCACACTGATCCATGGTACAGTTATGCTCCTACGTCTCTGATCCCAGCAGGATACTACGTACTTGATTCCCTTAGCTGATCTCACCCACAACCAAGAGTTGCTACGACCCAAAGTCGAAGACTTTAATAAACAAATCTGTATCACACATAAAAGTCTACGATAATAGATTAATCCGTCTCCCACGAATATACCTACGATAATAGATAAATTAAGGTGAACATGAACCAATTGATAATCCGGACTTATATTCCCGAAGAACAGCCTAGTATTATCAATCACCTCACAATAGTCTTAATCGACGCAGCGAAAAAAGATATTATGGAATAAAAAACGATGAGACGAAGATGTTTGTGATTACTTTTTATTTTCCCTATCCGAGATAGAAATATCAAGCCAATTATACAATTGTACTCGTATGATAGAAACAACAAGATCAAATCACACAACTACAAGAAAAGTAGTATCGGTCTGGCTTCGCAATCCCAATGAAGTCTTTAAGTCGTTAACCTGGTTTAGAAGAAGAAACCAAAGGTTAAAGGAGAACCGACTCTAGCTTAGCACAACTAGTATCACACAGAATGTGTTGGGATTAGGTTTCCCAGTTGCTAGAGTTCTCCCTTATATAGTCTTTCAAATCAGGGTTTGCAATCAATGTTAGCTTGGTAACAAAGCATTCAATATTCACCGTTAGATGAAAACCTGATTTAGATTCAAGCTAATATTTATCAATCGTTAGATCGAAAACATAGCTTGTTATACACAAATGAAATGCACGTTCCTGGGCTTGTGTAACCGTACCCAAACTTGTACATTAGTTGGTTCAACAATAGTTAACTAGATGGTTAGCCATATGATCACTTTCATATCAACCATATTCTTCTTTACCATAACTAGTTCAAATGACTCAAATGAACTAGTTAGAGAGTTGTTCAATTATAAGGAAATCTTATGTACTACACAAGACACAATTGAAGCAAAAACTATTTGATTCACATGAATCGGTTCATGAACTCTATAGCCATGGTTTGCAATTGCATTCCTTATTTTATAAAGATAAGTTCACTAAACATCGTTTTTAGACATAACCTACTCAAGTTCGCGTACTGGGTTCGCGGACTTAAGTTCCCGGATGGAGTTCACAAACTCCAGCAGAAATTCTCGGGTTTAAGAACTTCGCCAGTTCTCGGACTGAGTTCGCGTACTTAGCGCTCACGCGCTTCTCCGGTTCACTTCATCAACAAAGTTCGCAAACTTTGGTTCAAGCAATAAGGACTTATATATATATATATGTGTGTGTGTGTTTCCACAATAATGCTTATATCTTCCAAATGGTTATATAGTCTAAACTCTCATTTCAATCATTGAAACATTCTCAGAGAACGTTATATAGTTGTTATTCACAAACCATTTTTCGTCAGAGCAATTTTCAAAGTGATTGAAACATAACATGACTTTCCTCACTAAGTAAAGATGAACTTGGCTAAAGCGAAAGCTTTACCAACACATATTTCGAGAAATAGATTAGAAATACCAAATGTGTATAATCTAAGTCTATATAGCAAAACGAATTTTGTCACAAGATAGGAGATAAATAGACTTTTGAGTGATAGATAAGTTCAAGTCTCCACATACCTTTTAGTCGATGAAGATCCACCAGTTCCTTGAGTAGTCCTTCGTCTTGTATGATGATTGCCATGGAGTTCTTGAGATCAACTACACTTTATATCCTAGTCCGAGACCTTAGCTATAGTAGACTAACAATCAAGACTTATAGTTTTGATCACTAACATTGACAAACATGCTTGAGATAGCAATGCATGCGAGTTCGACCGAGCAATGCTCTAACAAATAAAACTATTAATATTTATTACGAATGAATACAATTATTATTATTATAATTTTTTTTGATTCATGTGATAGTTCCGATCGCATAGCATGTGTATGAATGTCTATATTTTATGTTATGTACTTTCGGATTTATGAGATGTCTGATTTCAGTTTTTATTGACCTTAATGTTCGATCTCATATGGTGAATGCCCTTATGGTTTGTGTGGATTTTTGATTTAGCGGGATTAAGTTCTAGCCCATGTAGATAGGCTTTATCAAAGGATCATTAGGTGTTCCAACACACTGGGGGAGAGTGTTTACATAAGTTATGTTTAGCATAACATATGTGTTTCGGGTTTCAACTTTTGCTATTAGCACGCATTAGTTAAAACCGATTCAACCTTTCTCTGGTAAAGGTTGATTTTGTTGTTGTTCTTTTGTTCTTGAGAGGGGATGACAACACACTGGGGGAGAGTTCTTATTTGAACTTGCGCTTAAAATGATGTATCTTTCTGGGGAGTAGTGGCTGCGGAAATTGAGGTAACGATTTTTATTGTTAGTTAATCATTTTTCCTGTTTAAGAAAAGCCTGTTTATATTGCATATATTTTGCTTTTGCTTAACAAAATTTCGGTACAATTGATGTATTCCATTATGATGTGTATGGATTGATTTTATGATTCAATTGTTTCCGGTTAAGAAAAACTGTGTCAATTTATTGGCTTATGATTTGGTATCTTCTTTATTGTTGCGTATCAAGTGTTTTTGCTTAACGAAATTCAGTGCAATTGTGGTGCTTACAGTGCTATATTTGTTTCAATTGCATCCGGTTGAGAAAAGAATTGCAAGTCAATTTATTTTGGTATGTATATATTGTTTTTGGCTTAACAAAAGATACATGATCATTTGTTTAGTCCATATGATTCTGGATAAGAAAAACTAGTTAATTATGATCTTAGTTAGACTTATCAATTGGAGGATTCGGTCATTCAAGTCTAAAAGAATGCCTTGACAAGAAAAACTAGTCAACTAACCTAGTGTTTGTCTTGTCTAAAGGGAAAGGTCTAAGTTATTTTATGGAATAATTAGATCCCGATGAGAGAAATATTGTGTTGTTGATTCTTGGAATCAAGCGTATGAAGAATTAATTATTTTATAATTTGTTTAGCTCCATATGTAATAAGAGTTTTATCAGTAAAATTGACAAAGGGGGAGATTGTTAGAGCATAGCTCGGTTGAACTCACCAAGCGTTGGTATGTCAAGTTTGGTTCTCATAATTTAGTACCAAAACTCATCTAGAGTCACTTGATTAAATACTAGAGTCAACTTCGTTTAGGTTAGACTAGAAATTCTAGGAATGTTGAGACGTACAAGTATTACTCCGAAGATATGAAGAATGTGAAGAAGTAACGACTACAACAACGACATCATTCTTCCACCTGAGGTTAGTAATATTGACTTGATCTTGTTTCCATTTCTAACGTATCTTTCAAGTAGTACTATATTGAAAAAATAACATGCGAAGCTATATATATTGTATATAATATACTCTAGCGATGTGACTTGGTCATAATAGTATGATCAAAGTGTCAAGAAAACATATTACGAAGTATAAACGCTTATCTTTTGGAACTTCGTAAGTACGACATCGACGTAATCTATTGTAAATAGTTGTTTGATTATGTGTGCATTATATAGGAATGATTTTACCCTAGGAAACAATGTTTTTATAACATTTTATTAAAGGAAGTACATATATGAACTTGTTTCATAATCAAATGGAAATCATGATTGATCAGGTTCTTTATTGAATATCTTTTGATTGACCAATATAAGATGACAAGGTAGAACCTATCTTAACTCGTTGAGATTTATGGTATAACCGGTCATAGATTATATAATATAGTTTGTTGCAATTGGTCATGAGCTTCATTGGCCATCAAGGTGTAACCGATCACAAGCTATATTGGAACGCAAGTTGTAATCAGTCAAAAGTTACTTTGGGAACCAAGGTATAACTGGTCACAAGATGAATTGGGAAGTTAGCTGTAGTCGATCACAAGATACCCTTGGGAAGCAAGGTGTAACCGATCACAAGCTAACTCAGGAAGTAAGGTGTAACCGATCACAAGCGACCTCTGGGAAGAAAGGTGTAACCGGTCACAACCTGGTTTGGGAAACATGGTATAACCGATCACAACTTACATTGTGAGGTTGGTACAACCGATTCCAAGATGCAAAACCGAGTTTCCAATATTCACATATCTCTGTATATTTTGTGCGAAGCTTGGAATTAGGGTTTGCTAACAAACTTCTAGATGTCGACATATTTGAACATGTACACATCTCTTATAATTTATTGTTCAAAGATATTACTTGATGCTCAAGGTGATCCCTGGTCCGAAAAACTGAAAAGCATTTAAATATGATTTTCATCATATATGTTTTAATTACCAGCAATTAAGACATATCCTCTGGAATGTATTATTAGTTAATGTGCTCGACTAATAATAGAAGGTTTTTCCATGAGAGTTTTGGGAAATATTGGTTAACATTAATTGGGAATAAGAAAACCGAATTTAGGTACTTTAATGCATATCTTGAGAATATTTTCGGTTTTGGAATTTCCTTATTTTCCAAATAACCTTGGTCTATAAATACTTGAGTTTGTTGTTAGACTATTGCTCGGTCGAACTCGCATGCGTTGCTATCTCAAGCATGTTTTTCAATGTTAGTGATCAAAACTATAAGCCTTGATTTCTAGCCTATTTAGATGTCTTGGACTAGGACATATATTGTGTAGTTGAGCTTTAGATTTCACGGCGTTCATCATTTGAAGACGAAGAACTACTAAGGGGAGCTTGTGGAACTTCATCAACAAAAGGTATGTGGAGACTAAAACTCATTTATCACTTCGAAAGTCTATTTCTACTCTATCTCCTATATTGAGACATAAGTCGTGTTACAATATAGTTTTCTATCATACATATTTGAGATTTCGAGCTGAGTTTAACTCGCTTACATATTTCTCGGAATATGTGTTGGCAAGCTTTCGCTTCGGCCAAGTTCATCTTACATTCTTGACGAAAGTCAGAATATGATCATATGAAAATTTTCGAGCAACATCTTACATGGTTTGTGTGATACAATCATTTTGGTGTAATCTTGGAATGTTTCATTATGATAATTTTAATAACTTGAAAATTTCTTTGTTGTTAATAGTATTGTGAAAATGACTATTGTCATCCTCTAAGAAAGTTTCAATATGATCGAAATAAAGAGTTTAGATAAAGTAACCATGTTTGGATATAAACATAGTGTGTTAATCACATTAGTGTGCAAGTCCATAACAGGGAGCCTGAGGTATGCATACCCGTATGCGTACTGGCGTTTGCTGATGACTGGGCAAGTATGCGTACCCGTACGCATATTGGTGGAAAGTTCACCTCGGTGAATTTCTGCTGGATTTTGGAAGTGTAAGTAGTATGCGCACCCGTACGTGTACTGGTGTTAACCAAACTTGGCCCTGCTACTTAAGCATGTGTACCCGTTAGCATACTTGAGTAGGTTACTTTCTAAAATCGGTTGTGTACATGAACTTAATCATTTATATAATAAGGAATGCAATCTTTGCAAACTGTGTTTATAATGTTCATGAATTGATTCGAGTGAATCAAACCGATTTTGCTTCAATTGTGTTCTTGTATACTTCTATGATAATATAGCAATTAAACGACTCTTTAACTAGTTTCACTTGAGTCATTTGAACTACTATGGTTAATATGAATATGGTTGATATGAGAGTAATCATATGGCTAACCTCGATTAACTATTATTGAGTCAACATGGTGTACACGTTTAGGTACGTTTCATAAACCTAAATGAGGGTACATTTCATTTTTGTGTAACAAGCTAAGTTCGATCTAACCGTTGACTGATATTAGCTTGGTTGAATCATGTTTTTCATCTAACGATGAATAATGAATGCTTTATTACCAAGGTAACTTAGATTACAAACCCTGATTTGAAAACTATATAAAGGAGAACTCTAGCAACTGGGAAACCTAATCCTCACACCTTCTGTGTGTTACTAGTTGCGTCAGCTAGAGTCGATTCTCCTTTAACCTTAGGTTTTCCTAAACCCTGTAAGTTAATGACTTGAAAGACTTCATTAGAATTGTGAAGCCAGACCCAACTATTTTTCTTGTAGTTGTGTGTTCTGATCTTGCCCGATTATATCGTTTGAGTACTATATTCTCTAAGATTTGCTCGAGATTAATTTCTCCGATAAGCAAGATAAAACGTGATCACAAACATATTCGTCTCATCGTTTGTGATTTCACAAGATCTAGTTTCGCCATCATACGATTTAGATTATTGTTAGGTGATTGATAATACTAGGTTGTTCTTCGGGAATATAAGTCAGGTTTATCAATTGGTTCATGTTCACCTTGATTTATCAAAAGACGGAACAAAAACTCTTGGGTATTTTTGTGGGAGACAGATTTATTCAATCTATAGACTTTTCTTTGTGAGACAGATTTTTTTATCAAGTCTTCGACTTTGGGTCGTAGCAACTCTTAGTTGTGGGTGAGATCATCTAAGGGAATCAAGTGCATAGTATCCTGCTGGGATCGGAGACGTAAGGAGCACAATTATACCTTGAATCAGTGTGAGATTGATTAAGGTTCAACTATAGTCCAGTCCGAAGTTCATTGGTAGTAGGTTAGTGTCTGTAGCGGCTTAATACAGTATGGTGTTCAAACTGGACTAGGTCCCTGGGTTTTTCAGTATTTGCGGTTTTCCTCGTTAACAGAATTCTGGTATCTGTGTTATTTATTTTCCGCATTATATTTTGTTATATAATTGAAATATAACAGGTATGCGTTGAATCGATCAATTAGGAAATCCAATCTTTGGTTGTTGATTGAAATTGATTTATCCTTGAACATTTGTCTTTGGTACCGTTCAAGTTACTTCTCTAATATTCAATCGGGCTCGCGGATTTCTATTTGCTGATTGCAGATTGAATAAACAGATAAAGATATAAACTCTTGGATATACTTTTCTCTAGATTTAGTCTGAGCGTCTAGCTGATTCTCTAAAATGTATATTGGAGTAAGTTGATAAGTGCATAATTCATATGATTTTAATGTTCATTCCATACTTGTTTTAGCAATTATTCTTGCATATTTTCGTATTACTACTTTGGTTTTCTCTTATTTATCTCAATTAGGTGAATCATCCAAAAAGGATCTACAAAGTGCTGAAAATAGATGTGAAGAGAAGTATTCCAAGTATCCAAGTGCCCAAATCCAAGAGAAGTGGAAGAAGGACGACGAAAAGGAGCAAAACGCTCAAAATCAAGAGAAGGGACAAAGACCGATCTTAACTCATTCAAATTAAGGACTTCTCATCACCATATTTAATATCATTGAAAGATACAAAGAATGCAAAAAGAATGAGGTCATTCGGAGTTGGAACAAAGAAGTTGTGGCCAAAACGAGTTTTTATTGAATACCGAAGACACTAGGATACGCGTACGGGTACGCATACTCTAGTTCCGCAAATTTCTTCTGGAATTTGAGGTACGCGTACGGGCACGCATACCTAGCAAGTAGGAAAACGTGTATATACTCCTTGGAAGTCCTAAGGGCATGTTTGGGAACGTTATTTTGGGTCGGGTTCTTGAACCGAACTAAATACGTGAAGACCAAGCAATGTAAACCTATAAAAAGGTATTAGTTTATGTAAAATGATATCACATCATTAGGTCACGAAATTGTAAGTCTTGGATAGGAGAAACAACACACAGAGCGATTATCAATCGTAACGTCAACTCTTTACTTTCCTCATATGTATATCATGGATGTTTCTACATTCATGAGTAGCTAAACACCTATTGAGTAAGGATGAATTCTAAGTTGTAAACAAGATTTGAGTTATTATATTAATCTACTTTGAGGTTCTTCATATGATTATCGATTTTTTATACTATTTGAATATTTATGATTGATTGATAGATTGTTTAGGTGGCCAACTAAATTGATTTGTTGATTCAATCTATTGCTAGTATTAAGTTGGAACATAAGTAATCGTCGAATAACTTGTACACAAGTAGAGAACACAAAACCTTGCAGAGGGATTCCGTGGAGCGATTGTGTGTATAAAAAACACTAAAAAGTGGACCTTGATCTAAGAGTCTAACTAGTAGGATCAATCTATAAATTCACAAAAGATAAAGCATTCGATTGGATTACACCTTGAGTGATCTACTACTTGGTGGTTCGTTGAATAGAATTTGGTAGGTGAGAACTTCCGTATCTAGTGATATAGGGAATTTATGGGATAGCACTGATCTAGCTGTTATTCCATGGTTGGTGATAATCTATGATGAACGACGAGTAGGCAAATATAATAACTCACTGACGGTTCATTAACGAAGAAGGATTCCTCGATCATATCTCTCTCTATTGATTACAATACAACTTTATTTTCTTTGATTATTTATTTTGTTCACAATATAAAAATAAAACCCCCCCTTTGTAACACTTCGACAACTAAAACTCACTGCTCTTCGTGGGAACGATCCTTACTTCCATTATATTACCAATTAATTGTGTGGAAATAAGATTATTAATTTGATTGCACTTACGACACGCATCAAATTTTGGCGCCGCTGCCGGGGAGCAGTCGGTAGCTTTAGTTGTTATTTATTTTAATTTTATTATTGTTTTTAGAATTTCTTGTTAGTTTTTAATTTCGTATTCTAGATTTTTATTTTCAGGTGCTTAATCTCTGGCACTGAAAGTTTTTGATTATTTGAGGTGCGGTATTCAAACTCGCAAGGGAACAGTACTACAAGCACGTCATCACTTGCAACAAGAACCCTCTACAGAAGAGATGATGAATACAGACGATGAGACACATCCTCTACCACCTCCTCCGCTAAGAAGGACGCTCAAAGATCTAACATCTCCATCGTTTGATCAACAAAAGCTTTGCATCAACTTAGATGATTTTATTGAACTTAAATCTCAGTTGATACATTGGTTACCGAAGTTTAAAGGGTTACTTGGAGATGATCCGAATAAACACTTGCAACTATTTCAACATAGGTTGGTGGTGGGCCCGGGAAAGCGTATAAAATTGAAGCGAAATGAAAACGGGCCTACAGTAATACCGCAAGTGCACGGTCGTCAGTTGTAGCTCGTGCAAGTACGGGTCGATCCACAGAGATTGGGAGTGTTTTGTAGTGTTTAGCTATTTTGGGTTCTAGTTGGCTATTGGGCTTTAGGTATCAAAGGGTTGTGGTACCAATGGGTTATGAATACCCTTTGGAACTGTTGGGCTTAATGGGTTTGTTGTAATGATGAAGTGCTTTAGGCCTTGGGCCTTTGAATGATAATGAACTGTGAACTAGGCTTTGGCCTTAAACTTAGGCTTGGGTTCTTTTGATTTGGGCCTTAGCTGGAGCTAGGCTTTTTAGCTATGAACCTGGGCTTTTAGTCTTTGGTTCTAAGCTAGCTGTTTGGAGCAGCAGCAGACAAGGCTGGGCCTGGCAGGAGCACAGCAAGGCTGGAGAAGTGAAGGCAACAGGAGCTGGAAGCAGCAACAGGAGAAGAAGTAGCAGCAGCAGTAGCAAGAGGAAGGAAAGCAGCAGCAGCAGCAGGGAAGTGGCCAAGGCAGCTGAGTAGCAAGGCAAGGAGAAAAGAAGAGATGGCAGTGAAGTAATGGTGGCACTAAGCCAAGAACAGTGAAAATTGATATAGGAAAAATGGACAGTGGAAAATGAAGAAAAACAGTGGCCAATGGCCAAAGGCAGTGATGGTGTGGCAGTGACAGTGACAAAAAAAAAAGCAAAGCCAAGGCAATGGCTTTAGGCATTCATCTAGAGTGGGAAGAGAACCAGCTTGCTCACAGTCACTAGTGAGCACTAGTTTCTCCCCACTGCTCAATCAACTCAATGCTCTAAGGCTCTAACCTAGCATTGACACACAACAGTAAACTAATCCTAACATTTGAGAAGCTAACAGTTGACAAAACAAGAGATTCAAAACAGTGACAAAACAGGAAACAAAACCAAAGAAACCAAGGCTGTGAGCCAAGGGCAGGGAGGAGAAGAAGTAACAAAACAGTTAAGTTGCAAGTGACTGTGAAAACAAAATGTGGGTTAAGCTAAGGCTTTGAATCCACCCTTGTGTCCTAGCCAAATAGTGTAGTTCTAGGTTGAATTGAACATCCTATGCATACATCTAGAATGGGAGGAAAATCAGCTTGCTCACTGATATGCCCCTAGCCTTTTGACAGCACAGTCAATCACAGGCATACCAGAGCACTAATTTCTTCCCATTGCACAAGCAAAACAGGCACTAAGGCTTCTAACCTAACATTCCACTACCTAACAGTCCACTAAAGCTTCATCTGAGCCTCAGCTAGTGAGACTTAGCTCATGACAACATGCTAACACTAACATACATCATACAAGATAATTGAAACATGAATTCAAAAATTAAACATAAACAGAACATGAACATTACACAGTGAATACCAAGAATAGAACATATACAGAACAGCAAAGTTCTGGACACTGGCTAGTCCAGCATATTCTCTCACACACACCCTCCAGTTCTATTTATACCCAAAACATCAAATTAGGGTTATCACCCATTTTCCCAAAATCCCAAAATAAAACAGTACAATTAGGTTTACTGTTTTTCTAATGTCATGGGTCTAATTGAGCCCATTTCCCTACTCTAATCCTCTCCTGGTACGGTCCCAACATGAATTAGGGTTTCTAGAGAAACCCCCAAATTACAGAGAAATTAGGGTTAGTGATACTCACCCAAATCGAGGAAATTTCTTCCATGTAGTCTCGACCCATGCTTCCTCTGACCTTCCTGCTCTTCTCGCTGCTTCAATTTCTGTCTCTAACCTCACCTATTTCATCAACTTCTAAACTAGGGTTTTCGGGTTGAGAAGTTGATGTAATAGATGGCTAGAGAAGAAGGGGACGTGATGGTGGTATCTGCTACGGTCGGGGAAGAAGTGATGGTGGTGGAGAAGGCGAGGTAGTGACAGTTTGCAGAGACAGGGCATGGAGGTGGTGGTGGTTCTGCAACTGATTTTGGGAGAAGGGGAAGGAGCTCGACTGTTTTGGGAGAAAGGAAGTGTTGTTTGGGTATAGGGTATCGGGTTCTACGGTGTGAAGCGGGGACATCAAGTGGTGATGTTTTGTGAGATGGGCCGTGGGATGTGAAAATGATGGATTGATCGGATGGCTCCAAGTGAAGAGACTGGTAGCGACCGTCGGATGCCTTGATATAACGAAGTTAACGGCGAAGATCGAGGTTAGGTGCTGTAGTGTTTAGCGGAAGTATCGATATTTGATGCACATGCATAGGAGCGACCGTAGGATTCAAATGCAATCTAATCTGAAGGCTTGGAATTTAAGCACTATGGTGTTTGAAGAACCTCGGATTTTGATCCACTCTACTGAAGAGACCATTGGATTTCGATGTAATCCATCTAACGGCTGAGAATGGAGGCGGGTATGGATATAGAAAATGGGTTTGGGTAAGGGTTTTGGGCCTTGGGTATGCCAAGCCCATATCTTCTTTAAGAACAATTCTTCCTTCTTGAGCCCATTCTAGCTTTTGGTCTTGTGCGCACCATTCTTCGCGGCTTCCTTGCGTAATTCTTCCGGCTTTTCACCACTTTCAGCTCTTTTCGCTCCGCAAGTCATCCAGACTTTATTTATTACCTAAAAATGCAAAATTAAGTAAGAAAAATATTTATTCTTGAAAACAATGAAAATACAGAATATGGGATAAAATGTAGAAACTGCACAAAAGATGAGTTAAATGCCAACAAAAAGGGATAAATATATACATTAGGCACTCATCAAATACCCCCAAACCTGAATTTTACTTGTCCTCAAGTAAAACAAAACTAAGGAAATCCTACCTATACCACTGTCGCTGGTCTCTCGAATGCATTTAGCGTATGCACTAAGCCTTTTAAACCACTAAGTGTCCCTAGTGGACGAGTTGAAGTCTCGTGAAGGTTTGCTTAGAACGTACCTACAAAGTTCTAGGTCAAAATATAAGCTCAGATTCCATCAAATGTGACATGTGCAAGTCAGTTAAGCTCACAGCAAAATGGAGATGTCAATCTAGCTATCGAAGGCACAATCCTAGCACTGATAACAAAAAAGACATGTGATAAGAGTGTAAAGTGTATCTACACATGTGTAAAGAAAGATGAGTTATGACTACTAATCACCAAGAGATAGTTTCTCAGGCTAAGAACCAAGGTCGAAATCTAGCTAGCTGTCCGGACTTTACGAGAATTGTGAATGAGTTGGAGGTATTTCACAATTACTCGCGTTGTACATCAATGGCATACACCCTCCTTGCTTATTACAATAAACACAAAAGATGACTCTTTACATGACTCTTATTTACATTGACTACTCTCTTTTATTTTTGGAACAAGAGAGATGGAATTGATAAATACTGATTTTTTTTTTTGTATTTTTTTTTTTTTTTTTTTTTTTTTTCTGAATATACATCGTTTTTTTTTTTTTTTTTTTTTTTTTGATAAGGAAACACTTTTGATACATATACAAAAGGAAAAAAATTACATGACACTTTGCAAGAGGTAGCCCTTTTTGATGCACCCAGTTAAATTCGATGGTTGTCTTTCTTAATGTAACCTCCACCTTCTATCCCAACCAACCAAAGAACAAGCTAGTCAAGTTTCGTTCAGTATTCTAAAGTGATTGGCAATCGTGACTTCCTATCAAACACCTTGAAGATCGAGGCCATACATGTATTGGTAGATCGTGCGCGTGCAAATTTCTTATCACTATGTGAATTGTGCTAGAATCAGGGTGCCTAAATATCTAGACTAAGACTCCTAATAATTACATATTTGCACAAGAGTCAACATTTCAAGGTAAATGAGCTCCATTTTTATGTTTTTTTTTTAATTTTTTATTTTTTTTAATTTTTTTATTTTCATTTTTTCAAAAAGAAGGAGTTTTGTTTTCAATTATGGCATATAGTATCTACTTTACCCCCAAACCTAAACTAAACATTGTCCTCAATGTTTCAAAATATGAACAAAATTATAATACAACATATGAAGAGGATCATGTTGAGTAGAGAAAAAGGAAAGAGAATACCCGATTTCGGCGAAAGCAATATTAGAACTCCGTTATTCAAGGCAAGAATCCAACATATGTCAGCCGAGATCATATTGGATTAGCAAAATATATACAAAAGGAACAAAAGGGTTTTTAAATTTTATCTACTGGATTATATACAAAAATTCACCATACACTAACAATCTAAAGAGTTGAGGATCAACCCAAAAGACAAAGTGTAGAGGTTTCAACAGCTTCACACAATAATAATATGATAGGCATGCAAGTGAAGCTGTGAAACAAAATGAGCTACCCCCAAACCTGGATTTTCAACGGATAAATTTTGGAAACAAAATCTCGCAGTTTGGGGGTTCATCATGCACAAGGTCTAGCTCGAAATGAACTGTGCTAGGGACGGGCAAACATGCTAATTCCAACTGTGGTTCCTCAAATGTATTATACTTAGAAGCAAAATAGTCCAAGAGGACTTGGGAAGCACACAGTTCCAAACCTAGATTAGGGACTCTCAGAAAAGTCGGTTTGACAATATGGGTACAAACCAAATCTAGGTTGGAAGGCCATCAGATTGTGACTTATGTAGGACGATAGGCACATCATTACTAATCACATCAACATCTCCTAAGTCTTCTACACGTGTCACAACATGCTCACCATGCTCACACAAATCAGAATCATCAACATCATCAGAAGAATTATTCTCATGCATCGGCAAATCAGGAGAAATATCACAATGTGACCTAGGTAGAGAATCAGACACATCAAATATATTTTCATGCATATTAGTGTCTACAGAAGATTCAACTATTCCTATGTCATGCTCATCTTCACAGAATAATTGTACGAATCCCATGTCAATATCAAAATCATATGAATTACAATGAGTATTAGAAAGAACAACATGCATGAAGGTCGAGGGCGAGAAGCCATATGTTTTTGAACCAACAGGTTCCACAATATTTTCATGTTCTTCTAACATATCATCATAATCATCATAATCATCATCATGGTAGCATGCATATTGGTCCTCATTAACAGTGGTGGTGTCATTAGTCGATTCATGTTCCTCTAAATTAGGTTCATATTCAACATTATTTACATGAATGGGACTAGACACTTCATTAGGGACAACATACATTTCCTCATGAATTTCCTCCTTTTGTAGGTGAAGCAAAATCTGATCTAAATATGCATGAATTCGTGATGTAGATCTATCATAGTCTTGCTTGCAGAGTCTTAAAGCTTCTGTGGTGGAGTCTAAATTCATGGGAGTACCAAATTCTTCATGTTCAAATTGTGGTGAATGGTACATGTGTGCATGGTCATTAGGGTTTACAAAATATTGATCGCAACCCTCAAAGGATTGATTATGGTCCCAATGACTACCATTCTCACAATTTATGGGCATTTCATACCTTGGATTTTCTCTAGATTGCCTAAAATTATGCAAAATATGACAATTCTCAACAGGGTGGTCTAAACTACCACATGCGGGACATGCATAGATTTCAGGTTGCCTAAGAAAATTAGATGTGACAGATTCCTCATGTGATTGCATTTCTAAAGCTGTGATTCGAGCTTCTATTTGATCCATAAGTGATGATTGTGTGAGTGAGGCTCTAGCAGAATGTTCATTTTCACGTTGCGATGAATGATGCATGTGTGAATAGTTATTAGGGTTCATGTATTGAGGCTCGGGACTTTGAAAATGTCCATTATAATTCCTATAACTATTGACATCATGGAATGGGGGAGGATCACAATGTGAATTTGGCCCGTAAGCAAGTTCTCTAAGTGTTTTGTTTCCACTCCCCGAAGCAGGCCAAAATCTAGACATGATTGGCTCAAAAGCTAAGTAACTATGTACAAAGCTCAGAATTTGGTTTTTAAAGGGTTTGGATTTTTGGGAAAAATTTGGTTTTGGTGGGAGACATTTTTTTTGGTTTTTTTAAAATTTTGGGAGCAAGTTTGGTTTTAATGGGTTATAGAAAAAAAAATTGGTTGTTAAAATGGGAGCAAGTAAAATTTGGTTTTTGAATGGGAGAAAAGTTTTGGTTTTTGAAATTAGGAGCAAAATTTTGGTTTTTTTTTTTTTTCTTTTTTTTTTTGGAAAAAGAAAATAAAATTTGGTTTTTGAATGGGAGCAAGCCCACTGTTGGTTTTGTGTTTGCTTTGGCTCAGCTGGTTTGAAAACGTTTGGTGAAACTGAGTCCAAAATCTCGGCCTAGAATTTGGGTACTCGGCCCACTAACGAGTTAACCTAGCGTGATCGGTTAAAAGCTCAGCTGGGTTTAAAAACCCAGAATACAAAATACAAGTCCAAATTAAACAAGCTCACAAAAATTAAATACAAGCCCACAAATTAAACAAACAAGCCCACATAAATTAATTACAAACCCAACAGAAAATAAAAAGCCCAAAAATTGGCTTTAATATTACAAGCCCACAATTAAAAATTGGAAGCCCACAATTCGGGTTCTCTTAAATGGGTTACCTTTTAAGCACAGCCCAGCTGCTCTGATATTGTTGCAAAAACCCAGTTGGGCTTTGGTTCTTTTCCTTGGTGGCGTCCCAGCAGAGGAAAACAGGTTCAGAACAGCAGGTCCAACAACAAATGAAGTGAAGCAGATGCAGATGAAAATGCTATGTAGTGAAATGCAAAAATAGCTAATAAAACTACAAGAAAAACACAGCACCAATCCCCGGCAGCGGCGCCAAAAACTTGGTGGGCCCGGGAAAGCGTATAAAATTGAAGCGAAATGAAAACGGGCCTACAGTAATACCGCAAGTACATGGTCGTCAGTTGTAGCTCGTGCAAGTACGGGTCGATCCACAGAGATTGGGAGTGTTTTGTAGTGTTTAGCTATTTTGGGTTCTAGTTGGCTATTGGGCTTTAGGTATCAAAGGGTTGTGGTACCAATGGGTTATGAATACCCTTTGGAACTGTTGGGCTTAATGGGTTTGTTGTAATGATGAAGTGCTTTAGGCCTTGGGCCTTTGAATGATAATGAACTGTGAACTAGGCTTTGGCCTTAAACTTAGGCTTGGGTTCTTTTGATTTGGGCCTTAGCTGGAGCTAGGCTTTTTAGCTATGAACCTGGGCTTTTAGTCTTTGGTTCTAAGCTAGCTGTTTGGAGCAGCAGCAGACAAGGCTGGGCCTGGCAGGAGCACAACAAGGCTGGAGAAGTGAAGGCAACAGGAGCTGGGAGCAGAAACAGGAGAAGAAGTAGCAGCAGCAGTAGCAAGAGGAAGGAAAGCAGCAGCAGCAGCAGGGCAGTGGCCAAGGCAGCTGAGTAGCAAGGCAAGGAGAAAAGAAGAGATGGCAGTGAAGTAATGGTGGCACTAAGCCAAGAACAGTGAAAATTGATATAGGAAAAATGGACAGTGGAAAATGAAGAAAAACAGTGGTCAATGGCCAAAGGCAGTGATGGTGTGGCAGTGACAGTGACAAAAAAAAAAAAAGCAAAGCCAAGGCAATGGCTTTAGGCATTCATCTAGAGTGGGAAGAGAACCAGCTTGCTCACAGTCACTAGTGAGCACTAGTTTCTCCCCACTGCTCAATCAACTCAATGCTCTAAGGCTCTAACCTAGCATTGACACACAACAGTAAACTAATCCTAACATTTGAGAAGCTAACAG
This sequence comes from Papaver somniferum, assembly GCF_003573695.1. Classification (NCBI taxonomy): domain Eukaryota; kingdom Viridiplantae; phylum Streptophyta; class Magnoliopsida; order Ranunculales; family Papaveraceae; genus Papaver; species Papaver somniferum. The sequence goes on from NC_039363.1 coordinate 84,173,333, forward strand.
TTGACAAAACAAGAGATTCAAAACAGTGACAAAACAGGAAACAAAACCAAAGAAACCAAGGCTGTGAGCCAAGGGCAGGGAGGAGAAGAAGTAACAAAACAGTTAAGTTGCAAGTGACTGTGAAAACAAAATGTGGGTTAAGCTAAGGCTTTGAATCCACCCTTGTGTCCTAGCCAAATAGTGTAGTTCTAGGTTGAATTGAACATCCTATGCATACATCTAGAATGGGAGGAAAATCAGCTTGCTCACTGATATGCCCCTAGCCTTTTGACAGCACAGTCAATCACAGGCATACCAGAGCACTAATTTCTTCCCATTGCACAAGCAAAACAGGCACTAAGGCTTCTAACCTAACATTCCACTACCTAACAGTCCACTAAAGCTTCATCTGAGCCTTAGCTAGTGAGACTTAGCTCATGACTAACATGCTAACACTAACATACATCATACAAGATAATTGAAACATGAATTCAAAAATTAAACATAAACAGAACATGAACATTACACAGTGAATACCAAGAATAGAACATATACAGAACAGCAAAGTTCTGGACACTGGCTAGTCCAGCATATTCTCTCACACACACCCTCCAGTTCTATTTATACCCAAAACATCAAATTAGGGTTATCACCCATTTTCCCAAAATCCCAAAATAAAACAGTACAATTAGGTTTACTGTTTTTCTAATGTCATGGGTTTAATTGAGCCCATTTCCCTACTCTAATCCTCTCCTGGTACGGTCCCAACATGAATTAGGGTTTCTAGAGAAACCCCCAAATTACAGAGAAATTAGGGTTAGTGATACTCACCCAAATCGAGGAAATTTCTTCCATGTAGTCTCGACCCATGCTTCCTCTGACCTTCCTGCTCTTCTCGGCTGCTTCAATTTCTGTCTCTAACCTCACCTATTTCATCAACTTCTAAACTAGGGTTTTCGGGTTGAGAAGTTGATGTAATAGATGGCTAGAGAAGAAGGGGACGTGATGGTGGTATCTGCTACGGTCGGGGAAGAAGTGATGGTGGTGGAGAAGGCGAGGTAGTGACAGTTTGCAGAGACAGGGCATGGAGGTGGTGGTGGTTCTGCAACTGATTTTGGGAGAAGGGGAAGGAGATCGACTGTTTTGGGAGAAAGGAAGTGTTTGTTTGGGTATAGGGTATCGGGTTCTACGGTGTGAAGCGGGGACATCAAGTGGTGATGTTTTGTGAGATGGGCCGTGGGATGTGAAAATGATGGATTGATCGGATGGCTCCAAGTGAAGAGACTGGTAGCGACCGTCGGATGCCTTGATATAACGAAGTTAACGGCGAAGATCGAGGTTAGGTGTTGTAGTGTTTAGCGGAAGTATCGATATTTGATGCACATTCATAGGAGCGACCGTAGGATTCAAATGCAATCTAATCTGAAGGCTTGGAATTTAAGCACTATGGTGTTTGACAAGAACCTCGGATTTTGATCCACTCTACTGAAGAGACCATTGGATTTCGATGTAATCCCATCTAACGGCTGAGAATGGAGGCGGGTATGGATATAGAAAATGGGTTTGGGTAAGGGTTTTGGGCCTTGGGTATGCCAAGCCCATATCTTCTTTAAGCACAATTCTTCCTGTTTGAGCCCACTTCTAGCATTTTGGTCTTGTGCGCACCATTCTTCGCGGCTTCCTTGCGTAATTTCTTCCGGCTTTTCACCACTCTTCAGCTCTTTTCTGCTCCGCAAGTCATCCAGACTTTATTTATTACCTAAAAATGCAAAATTAAGTAAGAAAAATATTTATTCTTGAAAACAATGAAAATACAGAATATGGGATAAAATGTAGAATTACTGCACAAAAGATGAGTTAAATGCCAACAAAAAGGGATAAATATATACAATATTAGGCACTCATCAGTTGGCAAGTTTGAAACCAACTGGAACTGATAAAGGCAGAGGTTTACTTACAGCTTTTTCATTTTCTTTGACAGATTCTGCGGAAGAATGGTTTTACAACCTTACACAAGGAAGTATTACATCATAGAATGATATGCAGAAAGCATTTTTTGAAAAGTACTTTCCCGCTTCCAAAGCAACAACTATTCGTAAAGCAATAATTGGAATTGAGCAAATTCTTGGTGAAACTCTTTACGATTACTGAGAATGGTACAAGAAATTATTATCTAGCTGTCCACACCACCAAATCAGTGAGCAACTCATAGTGCAGTATTTTTATGATGGGATGCTTCAATCGGAGAGAAATCTCATAGATGCGGCTAGTGGTGGTGCATTAACCAACAAAACCATTGATGAAGCCACAGAACTGATCGAGAACATGGCTGCAAACACACAACAATTTAATACAAGAGGCACATGGATGGCTAGGAGGGTCAACGAAGTCAATTCTTCTTCACACTTAGAGGAAAGAATGAGTAGTATGGAAAAGATGATGCAACAAATGGCGATTGTGATAATTCCTGCTTATGAAGAAGATGTCGAACAGGTGAACGTTGTGTTTCCGAATCAGAGGCAAAGGTATGATCTATACTCCAATACTTATAATCCTGGCTGGAAAGATCATCTGAATTTCAGTTATGCAAACAAGCAAGCTGCGGTTTCCAACCCCGTTTTCGGAAGACAAGGTAGTTTTCAACAATCACAATTCCAACTACAACATCAACAGCAAAACCAAAGCTCAAGTTTAGAAGAGATGATGAAATCCATGATGCAGAAACAAGATGCAATATTACAACAGAACATACATTATCAACAAAAGAACGATGCTACTGTCAAAGATCTATAGTTACAAATGGGGAAAATAACAACTGATGTGAATCTACTGAAGGCACAAGCTTCAACAAAGTTGCCATCACAACCTTTCGTAAACCCAAGAGAGCACGTCAATGCAGTAACATTAAGAAGTGGAAGAAAAGTTGAGGATCCGCAACAACAAGTTTCTAATCTGGATACAGGAGCAGTACGTGTACCAAATGACGATATTGAAAAGGAAGTAGAGGCGGAAACCGTACCAAAGGAAAATCCAACCTCAATCGTCCAACCTAAGGAGACGATTCCCACTTTTACCATACCACCTCCTTTTCCTAGTCGTTTTGCTAAATCCAAGAAAGAAGCTTAAGACAAGGAGATCATGAATATTTTCAGCAAGATACACATCAACATTCCATTTATTGAGGCCATCATAAACGTACCCAGTTATGCCAAGGTTTTGAAGGATTTGTGTACAAGGAAGAATAGGTTGATTGCTAATGAGATTACTCGGGTGGGAGAAAGTGCTACATCTATGTTACTTAAGAAGATGCCTACAAAGTGTGAAGATACTGGCGGTTTTACAGTTCCCGTTACCATTGGTAACCGACGATTTGAGTGTACTTTACTTGATTTGGGAGCATCCATAAGTGTTATGTCAGCCGATGTTTATGATTCTTTGAATCTCAGACCTTTAAAAGAGGCAAAGATCACTATTCAATTGGCTAACAAGTCCAATATATATCCTAAGGGAGTTGTGGAGGACGTGTTAGTTCAAGTGAATCAGTTAATCTTTCCGTTTTATTTCTACATTGTGGATATTCACAATGGAGATAATTGTTCATCTATTTCGTTACTTCTTGGGAGACCGTTCATGAAGACTGCAAAGACTAAGATTGATGTTGATAGTGGTGCACTCACTATGGAATTTGATAAGGAGATCATAGGTTCAATATTTTTGAAACCATGTGTTATCCTAGTGATGTTCACTCAACTTTCTCTATTGATGTTATTAGTTCGTTAGCGCAAAAAATATTTGATTTGGACGCTGAAGATGAACTTGGAGTTGTGTTACGCAATAGCATTGATTTGGACGTTCATGGACAGATGAACCTGGATGTTGAGATAGCCAAGCAGTATGTGTGGGATGATCCCTACTAGTGGAAATACGGTTCCGCTCAAATCATCCGTAAGTGTGTACTTAATTCTGAATTTCAATATATTCTTACTTTTTGTCATACTTATACATGTGGTGGTCACTTTGATTCTAAACGTACCGCTTTCAAAGTACTTGAAAGTGGATTTTATTGGCCTACCCTCTTTGAGGATGCATATATTTTTGCAAATCTTGTGATAAATGTCAAAGAACGGGCAATCCAGGAGCTCGAAATCAAATGCTACTCACACCAATTCTTGAACGAGAAGTATTTGATGTGTGGGGAATTGATTTTATGGGTCCTTTTATCAATTCTAATGGAAAATTTTATATACTTCTTGCTGTGGATTATGTTTCAAAATGGGTGGAAGCTAAAGCCACCCCTACTAATGATTCTCAAGTTGTTTGTGAGTTTGTGAAGGAATATATTTTCTCTAGACATGGTACACCAAGAGTAGTTATCAGTGACGGAGGCTCACATTTTCAGAAATCCTTCCATACTCTACTCAAGAAGTACAACACAACATACAAGGTTGGTACGCCATATCACCCACAAACTAGTGGGCAAGCCGAAATCTCGAACCGTGAGATTAAATCCATTCTTGAGAGAACCGATAACACAAGATGGAAAGATAGGAGTTATAGGCTTAACGATGCACTTTGGGCATATAGAACGGCGTACAAAATACCGATTGGTATGTCTCCATATCGGTTGGTTTATGGCAAAGCTTGTCATCTTCCGGTTGAACTTGAACACAAGGCACATTGGGCGATAAAGATGTGCAACATGGATTATGACAATGAGCTAGAGGAGATACGTAATGATGCATACGAGAGTTCTCGTACATACAAGGAAAATACGAAACTTTTCCACGACAATATGATTTCTCGAAAGAATTTTGTTGTGGGTCAAAAAGTTCTTTTATTTTATTATCGTCTTAAACTATTCCCTGGTAAGCTAAGGTCCAGATGGATTGGACCGTATGTTGTTACTAATGTTTTTCTCATGGCGCAGTTGCAATTTCTAGTCTTAGAGATGGAACAAACTTGAAGATGAACGGCCATAGATTGAAGCCATATTATGAAAGCATTGCTTATGTGGATATGGATGTGCAAGAATTTCATGATTATCTCCCTCTGGAGGAGTAATTAAAAGGATGCCAAGTCGGGCTGAGGACATTAAACTAAGCGCTAAATGGGAGGCAACCCATCGGTTTTGTATTTCTATCCCTTTTGTTTTTAATTTTCTTAGTTTTGCATATCATATCTTGCATTCCCATATAAGATTTTACAAGTCCTATATCTTTAATGAAAGTTTTGACGAAATCTCGTCAGAAAATTCTGACTGCGCACTTTTCACGAAAATAACTCTCGAGACTTCATATGGAGCCCGATTTGAGTGGTTGGCCCCAACTTTTAAATAGGACATACGTACCTTTATTTTGCAAAAAGAAAATATTAATTTTGATTCTGTTAAGTTGGAGCGATAAGCCTGGCTATTTGAGTTTTGATATTTTTTCAGAACTTTTTCAGATTGCATGTCAGTCAATCCGGAGACCATAAAAGTCTCATACTTTATATAAAAGATGCAGGCCAACAACTTTCATTTAGGATGTTTTTCCTAGTTCCCTACCCATTTGTACAATTTTTGAGTTTTTCAGGGCTGTTATGTCAGAAATCAGAATTTTTCGGTTTTGAACATTGAGGACAATGTTGAGTTTAAGTGTGAGGGAGCATTTAGTATCATACTTTATGCATATACATATAAATAAATAATACTCTTTGTTTTCTTGCATTCTTGAGACTTCATCTTTTGGAGTTAATTATGAGCTATTTAGGATGACGCTCTACACCTCTTAAGACTGAGACAGTTCTTACAGCTATAGATTGGGTTCCTCTTTCCACAATCCTTAATTATATATTCGTTCATAATTGAATGTGAAACTAAGCTATGGTAGTCGTTTTAAAGATTTTATTGAATCACTTTCTTTTTATTTTTGCAGTTGTATGTTTCTCTAAAGTGATTTGGTGGGATCCTGATACTATCGTGGATGTTGTAGCAAGGTAATCATTGGTTGAGTTATTTAAAAGCCCCATAAGAAAATTGTCTTACACTCTTAAAGAGTAAAAAGTGAGCCAAATTAAAAAAAAAATAATAATAACAAGTAAAAAGAAAAAGGAAAATAAATAAGGCTCATCTTCATTTATCGACAACTAATAAATGATAGGTCTGGAATTTCGGACTAATCATAGTCGATGAAAACAAAAACCATATCATCATTATATATCAAGTCAAAAAGACTATTGATGAGGTTCTCGACACTTGGATAGCAATATGTGTGAAACGTTGTCCATGTCTCCATCGCCTAAGCAAGCGTGGAACGCAGGATCCAAGGAAACTATCACATACTTGCTAAAAAGGAAACATGCGCTTAGAGTATCTAATGATGTGGTCGAGTTAAATGGGTGCTTCTCTCAACTATTGCGCTATAAATAAGAATCCTTTGACGATATTCATACAAGTATTGTGGGTAACATCTTTCACTTTGGTCAACATTTGCACACTTCACTTTTCTATTTCCATTTTCTTATCTATCCATCATCCATGTGATGAGCACGCAAGTGTGACGCATTTTCACCCATAACTACATTCGCTATGACTAATTTAATCACTAATAATCTTGTTTTAAGTCTTTTCAAGGAAATAAGCTCTTTTCGAAAAATAGCTCGAAAAAGTGTTAAAGGCAACCAGAGGAACTGATAAAGGCACCCATCATTTCAGATACGGGCACCCAACAAATGGATAGAGGCACCCTCTTCTTCTTCATTTGAAACAGATTCATATAATTTATGGGAGATCTCAAAGATTTAAGGAAAATATATCTTCATGCCTATTATACAGGAAGTTTTCATATCTTGAAGTTAAAAGAGATAATATATTGATGAGTTTGTTTTTATTGAAAAGGAGAAAGAAAATTTGTGGTTTTATTTATAAATAAAAAAACATAATATCCCCAGGATTTTATTCTAGCAAATAGAGGAAGATGTGTGATAAATGGAGAAAGAAATTATTCCTGAGATATCTTTCACTAAAGAGAAGATCTGGTGGAGTTATGGAAGAATATTTTGAAAAAATGTTTGAGTAATGGGTTGTTGTGTATAAATAGGGTGCCAATAGGACCAAACAGGCATCCGGAGAGGGGAGAGTTTTGGAAGAGCAAAATAGTTGTGTTTAATTTTTCTCCTTTTCTCATTCTCAAAAAGTCCCGGCAACGGAACCATTTTGGCGCCGCCGACGCGGATTTGTTTTTAGATTTTTTTTAGGTTTATTTTTATTTATTTTGTAAAGTATTTTTATTTCATTTTAGATTTTTTTCTCCTTTTTATGTGTTTCTTTTTGTATTTGCTTTCAGGGACTTTTTGAGAATGATGACTTCTTCTGAGGAGACGTTACCTAAGATGACGCTGGCGGAATATAAGCTTAGAAAGTCAAATTATCAGGAAACCTCATCTGAGATGACGCTTGATGAATATAAGCGTAGCCAACGGTATGGATTTTCTGCTCCACATGAGGTAAGTGAAGAATCACCTTTAACAATATATGAGAAGTATTACAAACACACACTGCCTAGTTTGGAACAAAGATTGAGAGTTCTTGAATGTCAAAGATTATATGCTGATGAGGATGAATCTTGTAGTTACTCTCTGTTCCAAACAGAACATATAGATGACCCTGTGGATGATTGTGTGGATGATTTGCCTAATTCCATAGATGAATCCATCCCACAAGATAATTCACTGATTAAAGATTTTCTTGGTTGTAGTAATGAGGTTCAAACTCTCGGACTTGTGAAGGTAATGGATTTTTAGATTTATAAAAATTATATACACAAAAATATTTACAATGGTGCAAGAGGTACTGGGGTTTAGGATTCCACCGAATTCATTTCTTAAGGTTCAAATAATGATTCTTTTAACAATTATAGCTCAGTAAATATATAAAATATATTGACTCTTATTTTTTCCAAGATAAATTCTCCAAATATTAGATGTAAATGTTATGCATGAGGCATCAAATCATCTAAGATAAGCATGCCGCATCAAATCAAATGACAACTAATTTTTTTCAAATCATAATTTTAATTAAAATTAGTGCAAAAGTCATGAGAAGAATTAAATATAATTACCCAAGTGTGAAATAAGGCTTCCTCCATCACCCCAGTGTTGGGGTTTAGCTCCTCATATTAATCATAATCTCAAAATACATGTATTAAGCTCAAAAAGTTGATTAAAGGGAGTAAAACAAGTGAACAGAAAAATTGCAACAGAAATAACTGTTGCAAAGGCGCTGTTCACCGTTACAAAAGGAAGAACGATAAAAAGATAAACTGTCGTTGTAGATTTTTAAGACCCACACTACGACCCTCGGGCCTCTGTCGCTGTCACTGTTGAAGAACGACTGCTCTGGCTGGTCCGTTCTTCGTGTTCTTCATCATCATCATCAACAGCAGCAGAGTTTTGTTAAACTCTGATTTCGTCTTCTCTAGCTCTCCCTAGCTCCCAAAACTCTCGACAACCCTTCTAGGCAACCATAGAAACATATTTATAGCCAACAGACCCATCGAATCTCGCTCATTCACTCCATATAATTCTCTTTAACTCGGCAGTAAAGAAAAATATTCTTGGGAATATTTTCTTTCCATTCTTGCTCTGGTACGCATAGATTTCCATCCTGGTCACTCTAGAAGTGTTTACACACGACCCACAACGTTGCTAGAGCCCTCATGCATGATCAGAACACGCTCAAATCTTCTCCAATCCCGTGTCCAACCCGTGTTTCCCTGTTTTGATTCCGTGAATTGTCCAGCTAATTATGGCCAAATTTGATCGAACCAAAAGCCCAAAACGTGTTTGATAGGACATAACACAACTTCCTACCAAAAATCATCCATTGAATCGCCCTAGAACACGTTCAAAAATTCCAACAAACATATGCCAGTTGATATATTTTTTTCCCGCCAATTTTTGGTTTTTGAATTTGGGAAGAAGATGTCCTTCCCCTAACCAGAACTGGGGTGTGAATAGCATCTTCCTTGGGGGTGACCTGGGGGTGCCCCTTAGTAATTAGGTTACCCCTTATCCAAAAGCGAGAGTCCGAATAACACTTGTCCTCCGGGTGACAAAATCAACTTTTCCAGCCGAATTTTCCAAAAATATTTATTTCCAAAAAATTACCTACAAATACATAAAATAACAAAATTAGTACAAAATCGAGTGCCAACAATATATAGTATTGAGATCAAATTAGACACAAAAATGTGTCTATCAAATACCCCCAAACTTACTATTTGCTAGTCCTCGAGCAAAATTTATTCTTGAAAAGTGACCGAGTTAATCTCGGGTGGGTTTATCAGAGGTGTACCCACAAAAACCAATACTTCAGACCCTAGCTATCTACGCAGAACCTTGGAAAGCACTAAAGAACCTCCTTGGTTGGCATACAAATATTGACTCTAAGAGGAAGAACCATGATGCGAAATTCCAATTGATGTACACGAGTTTGCACTCAAGCATACTAAAATTCATATAAGTGACAGAGCTCTACTAAGATAGTTTCACAGTGGACATCATACTCGGAGTCATACTAATCACATGAAAAGATTAAGAAGATGGAAAAAGAAAAATGTAGATGGTTGAAAAGTGAACGGTGTTTCCCATATCTGTCTTAAGGCCTCTGCCAAGATGAACCTATCCTAATGGACTGAGATATCGGTCTGACTAATATCAGCACAACTGGAATATACAAGGGAACCAGTGGTCAATAACTTAAATCTAGATCAACAAACTGGCAAATACAAGGGAACCAGCAGTTGACTACACACAACAATAACCATTTTTTTTTTTTAACTTAACGGCATGAATAGATCTTTTTGATCCAAGCGCATGCTTCTTGTCGGCAGATTACACGATAGTTCCCACGGGTCCTGCATTCCACGCTTGCTTAGGCGATGGAAACAGGGAGAACACACACATATTGCTATCCAAGTGTTAGTATTTATTCCGATTGGTCTACTGGTCTGGTCTTTTTTTTTTTTTTTTTTGAAAAGGTAACTCAGTCAATCTATTTCACCCTAGCAAAGGTAACAACTTGAATCGTGTGCCCCACCAAATCACTTGAAATAAAAGAAAAATAAAAATAGAAAGTGAAAGTGAAAAGGACTCGACGAGATATGGCGAAACTATCATGTTAATTCTAACACCTGAGCTCTGTGCTTTTATAAATAGACTCTATAGATGTTTCCATCTAGTCAGATTGGTTCCTCAACTCCTAAAACAAAAATGTTTCCATCCACTTAGATTGGTTAGTGCTATCCTTAATAGGCGTAAATTTTTAGGCTCTGGAGTTTATTTATTGCAACTTAAAACTAAGAAAAAGTTTCTTCCCCACCCCCAAACTTAAATCTAACATTGTTCTCAATGTTCTAAAGATAAAATTAAAAGCATGAACAAGGAGAAACTGTTACCACTTGAAGAAAAATAGTTAAGGAAAGATATTACCATGTTGCATGAGATTGGGTTACCTCCCAAGAAGTGCTAAGTTTAAAGTCTTCAGCCAGACATCGGAAGGAATTAGTCACCTCATAGAATCATATAGAAGTAGTCGGAATAACTGTGGGTCATCTGGATCAAAAAGTATTACCCACAAGAAGAGGAAACTGCAACGGACCAAAAAGATGCCGAACATACCCTTGTTTAAGACAACTACATCTAGTTGTGGCTCAGGTTCAGGTTCTATAACTGGGTCTAGATAACAGGTTTTCATCGGTTGGATTTCCTCAAAGCTAAGATCCGGTTCAGGTATTAGAGTCTGGAAAAACTCAACTAAGAACTTATAAGCACATAACAACAACCTGAATAACTGGGGATCCTCTAAGTCAATCAGATTTGACTCACACAGCTGACCACAATGAAAGAGGTGGTGTTCCTTAAGAAAATATGTCGACCCTAATATCCTAAAGTGATTAGGTTTAGTCTCAAACTTAATAACCGACACATCTTAAAATCAAGAGTTCCCACAATTGGTTGAAAAGTTTTTGGTGGGAAAACAAAGTCAATCTTGGTATCATAGCCTGGGTTAACCACATCAACCAGCGGATGGGTTTCTAACAACTGAGCTTCTTTCTGGACATCATTAGGTTCGGGAAAACGTGTACGAATATAATCTTGTAAGATGGTTGAGGCACAAATGTCAAGTCCTACAGGAGGGTACTTTCTAAGAGTTAAAGCACACGGAGAATGATAATCACCCCCAAACTTAGAGTTTTCTGTGTCTCTAGGAAGACTAGTCACAATTTCCCTAATTTCTAGGTCATCAGATTCCTGGAAATGGTCAATAGATTCTTCTAAGTTGGGTTCATCCTCACTCATTTCTACGAGTTTATCATCTTCTAAGACTAGTGTTTCTAAATCGCTAGATTCTAAAACAGTATTCTCAGGGTAAACTCTTTCCTCTAAACCATCATCACAATCATATAAAGGATTATCAGAGAAAGTTTCATATAAAGGCTCATTAACTAAGGTGTTAATCAAAGTTACTTCCTCCGATCCATTAATAAGTTCATCAAATAATGGATTGTCCAATACTCTGTAGGCTAAAGGATCATGAACTACATCGTCTAAAACGGTGGTATCTCTAGTCAGATCCACATCCTTTTGAATAGGTGAATAATCATTAAAATTATTGGGATCTGAACCAGAAATAATATTATCATTATGAAGCTCAAATGGAGTAACTAGTTCCGGATCACTATGCCTACAAATGTATGATTCTTCATCAATATTATCTTCATCACAATCATCATGAACCTCATCTAAAGTAGTGTCTTTTATTCTAACCTCGTCCTCTAGATTGGGAAAATATTCACTATTGATATCAAGGGTAGAATTGGAAACACTATATTGGAAATTAAGACTATCTTGAGCAGTTCTGTTGGGGCCTCGATAAAAGCTTTTGAATCGACTCACATGACTTCCTATGGTATCGTGTATAGAAGGTTCACTCATGGGTGCATTTTGTTTATTCATTTCTAACACAAACCTATTTGGATTCTCAGTTAATTGTTTGAGAGACTCTTCTAGAGGAAGAACAGGTTCAGAAGGATCATAATAGGGACTAGTTTTCAATAGTTTGATTGTGTCCCCTAGAGACGAAGAACTAGTACTATAATCTTCTTGCTCGTAAGACTGATGCATGTGTGGATAGTAATTGGGCTCACCATGGTATGACCCATATCCTTCCAAAGGATGGCGTTCCCAACCACTATTCCTAACATGGTCATAAAAAGGATGATGTCCATATTCAAATTCAGGTCGATACTCATTGTATTGGCTTCTATCATACCAGTTCGACATTCTTAATTGCAAGGGAATTCTACACAACACAAACAAGGCCGACTCGACTCCACCAAAGAAAACCTAAAGATTTCTAGCAAACAAAAAGCATGATGGCTCCACTTAGATTGTTTCTAGACCAGCTTATATCTTTCGAAAGGGAATTCGTTGCAATTTGAGCAAACCCCTCTGGAATCAATCCGAGTCAAAATAAGTTGAACTAAGGCAAGGGAAGCTCAGTGGAGCTTTGATACCCAAGGCCTCACCGCTATCACAAGGCGGTGCAGTCACGCATTCAACTCACAGAAACCATCATGAACTTTGGAGTGTGCTTAAAGAGCAACCAATATTTTTCGAACGATTTTCCTATTAAGCTCGTTACCCTATCGGCCTCGTTCTATTCCAAATTTTAAGCTTGGGTTCGCGTTAGGTTTCGTTTTCCTAAGGCGGGCAAGAAGGGAGCGGTGATGAAATCCGAACCCTTATCTTGTATTGGCCAGGCCTTGCCCTTTACTAGGAATTTAAAAACAGTCCAAATTCGTCCTCAATCAATGAATCACCTTAAGGAATACAGAAACTCGCTTACAGGAGATTCGCGAGTGTTTCGATGGACTTACCTCCCGTACCAGACGGGGGATGAACCGTTGAAGTCGACTCGGGCCACGACTCCTATGTCATGTACGAACCCGAGGGGCCGAGACGATATAGTAATCGTCGTCCTTCCCTGCACACAGTTTATATATAAATTTTTTTTTTATTAATAATAAGACCCTTCCGTAGGGTTAAAAAAATGTCCAAAAATCCAGAATAAAGTCCAAATAAAAAGTCCAAAAAAAATTACAAAAATGATGAAAAAAAAGCCTATTTACAAATTCTAAAAAAAATAAATAAAAGCTATATACAGAAAAAAAAAATAATAATAATAAATATTAAATCCTAAAAAAGAAAATTATGTCTTTTTTTTCCTTCTCCCTTAGCTTTAAGCTTTTTGTTCCCAAGTCCTTAGTTTTCACTTTGAACCTGCAAAATAAAGACAAAAAGAAACGTAAAAAGGAACAAACAATTCTAAAAAAAATAAATAATAAACCTAAAAAAAATTCTACCTAAGCACAAATCCGCGTCGGCGGCGCCAAAATGATTAAAGATTTTCTTGGTTGTAGTAATGAGGTTCAAACTCTCGGACTTGTGAAGGTAATGGATTTTTAGATTTATAAAAATTATATACACAAAAATATTAACAATGGTGCAAGAGGTACTGGGGTTTAGGATTCCACCGAATTCATTTCTTAAGGTTCAAATAATGATTCTTTTAACAATTATAGCTCAGTAAATATATAAAATATATTGACTCTTATTTTTGCCAAGATAAATTCTCCAAATATTAGATGTAAATGTTATGCATGAGGCATCAAATCATCTAAGCTAAGCATGCCGCATCAAATCAAATGACAACTAATTTTTTCAAATCATAATTTTAATTAAAATTAGTGCAAAAGTCATGAGAAGAATTAAATATAATTACCCAAGTGTGAAATAAGGCTTCCTCCATCACCCCAGTGTTGGGGTTTAGCTCCTCATATTAATCATAATCTCAAAATACATGTATTAAGCTCAAAAAGTTGATTAAAGGAAGTAAAACAAGTGAACAGAAAAATTGCAACAGAAATAACTGTTGCAAAGGCGCTGTTAACCGTTACAAAAGGAAGAACGATAAAAAGATAAACTGTCGTTGTAGATTTTTAAGACCCACACTACGACCCTCGGGCCGCTGTCGCTGTCACTGTTGAAGAACGACTGCTCTGGTTGGTTCGTTCTTCGTGTTCTTCATCATCATCAGCAGCATCAGCAGAGTTTTGTTAAACTCTGATTTCGTCTTCTCTAGCTCTCCCTATCTCCCAAAACTCTCGACAACCCTTCTAGGCAACCATAGAAACATATTTATAGCCAACAGACCCATCGAATCTCGCTCATTCACTCCATATAATTCTCTTTAACTCGACAGTAAAGAAAAATATTCTTGGGAATATTTTCTTTCCATTCTTGCTCTGGTACGCATAGATTTCCATCCTGGTCACTCTAGAAGTGTTTACACACGACCCACAACGTTGCTAGAGCCCTCATGCATGATCAGAACACGCTCAAATCTTCTCCAATCCCGTGTCCAACCCGTGTTTCCCTGTTTTGCTTCCGTGAATTGTCCAGCTAATTATGGCCAAATTTGATCGAACCAAAAGCCCAAAACGTGTTTGATAGGACATAACACAACTTCCTACCAAAAATCAGCCATTGAATCGCCCTAGAACACGTTCAAAATTCCAACAAACATCTGCCAGTTGATATATTTTTTTCCCGCCAATTTTTGGTTTTTGAATTTGGGAAGAAGATGTCCTTCCCCTAACCAGAACTGGGGTGTGAATAGCAGCTGCCTTGGGGGTGACCTGGGGGGTGCCCCTTAGTAATTAGGTTACCCCTTATCCAAAAGCGAGAGTCCGAATAACACTTATCCTCCGGGTGACAAAATCAACTTTTCGAGCCGAATTTTCCAAAAATATTTATTTCCAAAAAAATACCTACAAATACATAAAATAACAAAATTAGTACAAAATCGAGTGCCAACAATATATAGTATTGAGATCAAATTAGACACAAAAATGTGTCTATCATTCACCCAACTTAGAGGTTGTTTCTAGACCCGTAGACTTCCAAAAGTTGCTTCTAAAGTGTTGTTGGATTACTTTGCATCTAAGTACCCAAAGGACTTGCCTATTCCTGATATCGTGCATGAACCAATTGATATTTCCTCGGTCCCAATAGTATCCCCATATTTTGTTCTATACTCACTTCCATGTGAAGTAAAAACTAGGTTTGGGGGTAATCCTCTATTTCAGACAGTTTCAATGTCACCATTTTTTCATAGCATAATTGTGAAGATGTCGTTTGTAAGTACTGTATTTTGGGTTGATCCCCAAATTTTCAGGCTGTTAATTTTTGGGGATCCATTTATGTACATTCCAGTAGGTATATTTATTTTATTTTTATTTTGATTTACTTTTTACATTTCCCATCTTAATATTTGCGTTGGATGACTCAATTACATGGAGGATAATGTAATGTTTAAGTGTGGGGGAGAGGTTAACTTTTTACTTTTTTTTTCCAGGAAATTCCTTGCAAATCATGACTAGATGTGTAGCGGGTCTGTTCCTTTTTCTTGCATGTTATGACCAGCTGTGTAGCGGGTCTAAAAAAAAATGAAAAAATGAAAAAATATAAAATGAAAAATAATAATAATTTGATTGTTAGGGTATGACCAACTGTGTAGCGGGTTTTTTATTTTTTTCTTGCATTATATGACCAGCTGTGTAGCAGGTCTAAAAAAATATATAAAAAATAATAAAAAAATATATGACCAGCAGTGTAGCGGGTCTTTTTTTTTTTCTTGCATTATATGACCAGCTGTGTAGCGGGTCTCTTCCTCTCTATCTTATTATATGACCAGCTGTGTAGCGGGTCAATTTTCTGTTTTGCTCGAGGACTATCAAAATGTAAGTGTGGGGGAATTTGATGAGCACGCAAGTGTGACGCATTTTCACCCATAACTACATTCGCTATGACTAATTTAATCACTAATAATCTTGTTTTAAGTCTTTTCAAGGAAATAAGCTCTTTTGGAAAAATAGCTCGAAAAAGTGTTAAAGGCAACCAGAAGAACTAATAAAAGCACCCATCATTTCAGATACGGGCACCCAACAAATGGATAGAGGCACCCTCTTCTTCTTCATTTGAAACAGATTCACATAATTTATGGGAGATCTCAAAGATTTAAGGAAAAGATATCTTCATGCCTATTATATAGGAAGTTTTCATATCTTGAAGTTAAAAGAGATAATATATTGATGAGTTTGTTTTTATTGAAAAGGAGAAAGAAAATCTGTGGTTTTATTTATAAATAAAAAAAGATAATATCCCCAGGATTTTATTCTAGCAAATAGAGGAAGATGTGTGATAAATGGAGAAAGAAATTATTCCTGAGATATCTTTCATTAAACAGAAGATCTGGTGGAGTTATGGAAGAATATTTTGAAAAGATGTTTGAGTACTAGGTTGTTGTGTATAAATAGGGTGTTAATAGGACCAAACAGGCATCCAGAGAGAGGGGAGTTTTGGAAGAGAAAAATAGTTGCGTTTAATCTTTCTCCTTTTCTCTTCTTTGTAAACACCGTTTGAGCAATAAAAATAAATTTTGAGTATGTTTTCATCATGAGAAGCTAAACCCATCACTGGGACGACGGAGGAAGCCGAATTTCATACATGGTAAAATTATTTTACTCTTTATATGACTTTTGCACTTATTTTAAATTGATTTATGATTTGAATTAATTAGTTATTATTTTATTCGCTAGGTCATGCTTGCTTAAATGTTTGATGTCCATGCTTACGATTTATAACTAATGTTTTGAGAATCTACCTTGGCAAAAATAAGAGTCATTATATTTTATTTATTGAGCTATAATTTCCGAAGAATAAATAATTGAACCTTATGATATGAATTCGGTGAACTCCTAGTCCCAGTAACTCTCTCTTTTATTATTTTCATTAAACCTTTAAATTTAATCTTCACAAGTCTTAGAGTTCGAACCTTTTTTACTACAACTCAATTGAAAAATATCATCACCATGTGATTTCAGTATGCGAGTGTTGTGACAAACGTTGCAACAAGTACGATGACTATCTTAATAGAGTTTTGCAATCAGGTTGAATGTCAGACATAAGTAATTGCTAATGTGTGATGATTGGAATGTATGTGGGATGTTTGCAGCTAAAGAACATATGAAAGCTAATTATTTGGTTTTTTGCTTTGTGTCTATCCTTAGTGGTTCTTCCAAGGCGAGAGATTCGAGTAGATTTTGTGGGTATACCTCTTGTAAGCCCTCACGAGACTATAACTCGTCCACTAGGGACACCTAGGGGTTTAAAGGTATGTTATTCATGCTAAGAGTAATTGTATCCTCACGACATGGAGTTGTTGTATTTAGGATTAGTTTTATTTAGTTTACTCGGGGACTATAAAAAGCTAAGTGTGGGGGAATTTGATAAGTACATATTTTATATGATTTTAGTGTCCATTCCATACTTCTTTTAGTTATTATTCTTGCATATTTTCGTATTATTACTTTGGTTTTCTCTTATTTTTCTCAATTACGTAAATCATCCAAAAAGGAGCTACAAAGTGCTGAAAACAGCTATGAGAGAAGTATTCCAAGTTTATGCTTAACAAACTCATGCATTTTCTGTTCGTGCATTTCATGCTTTGTTTAAATTGCATTAAGATAATTCTGTTGATTCTGTTAATCTTTCCATGCTTTGGGAAGGACTTGTAATGTTTGTTTGTCATATGAATTGTTATGGGAAATAGGAATTTCCACCTGTGGTATATAGGATACGCTCCTTCACATTTATACCTACTTTATTTCGAGCTTTTATGCACATGGCTAGGGCTATACACCACAATATTATTATTCGGTGTGGAATTGGCATCAATATTATACATTGTTTCAAGAAGGAGTTTTTTCATATACATGTTTGTTTATTTCAGTGACTTGGTCACTTTTTAGGGATGATGTGCTCAATCATTCCCACTTTCAGTTTCAGAGACAGGTCAGAGTTGCGCAGCGAAAGCTTCGAGGAGTTGAGTCCGTTAATTGGTTGACTTTGGATATGTTTATTATGTTGTATGTTAGATTTGTAAACCAAATGACTATTGTATATGTATCATTTTGAGATGAGTTCTTGTATATATATATTTCAGAGCGGAGCTAGTTTTTGGGTTAAGTTTTGTAGAAGATTTCTAAATTGATTGTTTAAGTAAATGTTTTAGATTCTTAGTGCCTTTTTATTTAGTTAACCTCTTGGATTAGTCAGCTGCTAGATTTGGGAGGCGCTACAGTTTCCACCTCTCATGTCTCTTGCAAGTACTCTTACAGGGGCGACTTCAGCTGGAGCTCTTGCTGGTCCCATCATTGGTGATGGTGGCACTGGCTCTGGCTCTAGTCCCATCTGAGGAGGATTCACTTCCCAAATCCGGCATTTGCAATGGAAGCAACCTCAGTAGTAATTCGTCCAACAACAAGGAACATCATGTTAAGTTGAGGAAATATTACTTCCTGAGGAGAAATG
Organism: Papaver somniferum; assembly: GCF_003573695.1. Taxonomy (NCBI): domain Eukaryota; kingdom Viridiplantae; phylum Streptophyta; class Magnoliopsida; order Ranunculales; family Papaveraceae; genus Papaver; species Papaver somniferum. The sequence goes on from NC_039363.1 coordinate 84,191,789, forward strand.
GGAATTGCAGCATTCCTGCGAATCGTTGCTCTGACAGGTTCAGGCATTACATCAGCAAAAAAAACTTGGCGAACTCCACCACACACCACGTATCGATCCCCAACAAGTACTACACCTTCATTTACCACAAATTGCCCAAGTCTGGGATGAGTTGCATACACAACCCAACCACAATTCACACTCCATATTGGATCTGCAATTGGAATTGGGGAAGTTCTTTGATCTCCTTGGTCACCAGAAGTAGGGATTGTATCATTCTCAGCCTGAGAACCACTCCCACTCCCATTGCCAACCTCATGAACACCATCACGGAACACAAACCTACCTCCATCCCGTTCCCTACCATTTTCACCTGCTCTTCTAACAATTCTCTGGCTATTCGGTGGAATGGTTGCTCTTTCAACATGCACCTGGAAAAGGTTGATATAAACTCATCATGCAAAGACTATAAACTAATCATTTTGACATACATGAACAAACATATGTTCCATTTTCACTCTTCGATTGTGACGCAAATTAGCCCAATGCCAGTTGAAGTTTCGAGTATAATTTACTGCCTCCCTTCCATTTGGGCGAAATTCCATAATGAAAACTGGAAATGAGGATATTGGTATTGTACCAATCCAAGGTATGCTCCATCAATATCTCAGGAGTCTCCTCTACGATGATAAGTGCTTTATTTACATGTGTTAAGTGTCAATTCCATACTTATTTCAGCTATGTTAATTGCATATTACCTTGTATTATGATTGTTTTCTAGTTTATGTCTTTTGTTACGAGAATCATCCGAAAAGAAGTGAAAATATCTACAAAAAGTGAAGTCACAAGTGAAGAAGGGTCAAAGACCCAGTGGAACTCGTTCAAATGGAGGATTTTTAGTCATCATCTTGTGAGGGCAAGAAGACAAAGTCAGTGGCGAAATAACAGAGTCATTCTGAGTTCGTATAAGGAAGTTATGAGCAAAACAAGAACTTAGAAGTCTACAAGGGCAAAATAGTCACTTTAAAGGTAAAGTACTATTGGCACCCCCTGTACGTTAAGGTATATTCATTCTTTTAAGGGGTGGAATGTTTCAAGGGAACGACTAAAAGAAGTCAGCTCTTTTACTTGGGGGTAACTGGAATTCAAATGTTGTTAAAGGCGCCGGTCAAAGTACTCAAGGATGCCTTCATATTCTCCACGTTCAAGTTCAGGGAATGAAGAAATCAATGAGCTACGCTTTGCTGTCATGGGAGCTCGAGCTTTTTGTTCTAGTTTTTGAGGTAGCTTCCAGAGACGATGGGGTTATGACGATGATGGTGACTGCCAGTGGGTGTTAGAATATATGGGTCGTTGCTGGATTTAGAGTTTAAGCTCAAGAGAGTAAGAACAGAGGATGGTAATGCTCGGATTGAAATGGGATTGTTGTATAAGAATGATTAACGATGATGGAGAAGTTCGTGATGATCACGATGGTCTTTGGTTGCTGTCAGTGACGAGATATCTTGATCGTGATGATCCTGGCAGAGAAGAAGAAATCGAGTATTGGTAGTCGGGATTGATGGAGTCTGGGTTCAAGTGAACTCTCTATGTAGTAATGGCAGTGATGCTGTTTCGATGGAATGGAGTTCTGTGGATGCTGCCTTATCGATTATGCTGATGATAGGTCGTTGGATTTGGAAAAGGGATTCGAAGACTCGAGTTTAGGTGATGTCATTGCCAGTAATAAGAGAAGGAACTCATGTGTTACGTTGTGGTGATCTATGTTGTGTTAGGCGCTAGACGAGGCGAGGCGCCAAGCCTGTCGCCTAGCGACCATGAATCAATTTATCATAATCATGTTTTGGTTGCAATGCTCATAATCCTTTTTTGGTCAGAATGCTCATAATCCTCTTTTTCTTACAGTCTTGTTATACTGCCTTATACTCCATGTGATTTGCTAGAATTCCTGTAAATATTCATTGGTTATATCAAGGATATTCTTTGATTGAGAATATACGTACATAGTTAAGTTAGAGAAGATAATTTTCCTGGTTTCTAAATCGATGAGAAGACCAAAACAAAAGCATATATTTATATAATATATTCTTAACATAAATACATCTGTGATATCAGAGGTAGTAAATACAATACAAAAGGAAATTCAAAATTTACAAACAAAGAAAGAAACTAAAAACTCAATTTGCTCCGGAGATAAAGCATAATATGGTCACATATCTTTGTTTGATTTACTATAAAATCTATGCAATTAAGATTTAATTGAATATTGACAACTAATTAGCTAAAAAATCTCTCCAGTTAAGTGATCGAATATATGACAACTAATTGGCTATAACATCTCTCCAATTAAGTTTTGATTGAATATTTGACAACTAATGAGCTATAAAATCTCTGCAATATCTTTGATTAAGAGAATATATAAATAGTTACCATTAATATCCGAAAAAAGAGAAGATCCAGGAGAAAATATTTCTCTGTAAAACGCCTTTGGAGCTTAGTCTAGCGCCTACAAATTCCACGAGGCGCCAAAGGCGCCATACTCGCTCGCCTAAGGTGCTAGTGTGGGAAGTAGTATAAAATCCGATTTTTTCAGGCGCTGGACCTGCGCTTAGTGGGCCTTTGGCGCCTAGGCGCTAAAGGCACTATCCTTTTACAACATAAGTGGTGATGGAACTCGAACTGGTGATCGAGATGTTGGCAGAGAAGAGTTAGCTCGAGTCTGTCATGGCTGTCATGGCAAACAGATAAGTGGGCGAGTCTCTTGACCGAGAAACTAGTAGAGAGAATATCGGAGAATGAGTTGGCTTTGTAGCATAGTTTGACATAATGTTGGACTCCAAAACTTGGCCGAGAATTTTTTGGGATAGGATAAACTTGGCATCGATGAACATGGAACAGAAATAGAGTTTATCTCTCAGAGAAGTTTGTCTTACGCGGTGGAAAGCGAGGATTCGTTGTATTGCCTTACAACAAGTTGGATGTGTGTCTAGTATTAATAGAAGACACATGGGTCTTATAGAGTCCCCACTGAAAGTTGCACCAATCAGAAGTCATGCTTAAACAACTACAGTGTTCCGTGTTACACAAAAGCAAAAACATCTGATTTTAAAAATTCAAAACTCCTATCGGCCGACTTTCAATCTTTATCATGATAGATTCTTAGACGGGGTCTTATGGAGATACCCAGCTACTTCCCAAAATCTTTTACACCTCAGTCTGGGAAGGGCCTGGCTCTTGCAGTTTTTCCCAGAGAAATCCAGGGACGGCTAACGGTTAGACGTTCTAAGAAGAAAAAAAACGGTAAGTAATCAACCATTCTTCATATAACGGTCAGAGATCACCCGTTTCATTAAAAACGGTTATTCATTAATCATTCTTCTTATCTTGACCAGTCCAAATCGATTGAACCGGCTAACCATTAACCGTTCTATAATTTCACCTAAAAGTTCCAGAGAAGTCGACAAACTTTGATTCTTCCTCTCTTTTTTTTCCCTTCACAGTTCATCTTCTTCCCCTCCGTAAAAAATCAAAAACCATCGTTTTCTCCATTTTTTTTGTTAGGGTTCGTGGAAGAAAGGGTTAATTCGAAGTTGCAATTGATTTGAAGGCGTTTTAACAACTCAATCTTTAAAGGTAAACCATTTTAACCTTAAACCCTAGTTACCGTTTTTCTTTTCAATTAAGATTAATTTTGTAAAATTGATAGGTTATTAACACTAATTGAATGCCACAACTATTAGTTACTGCTTTGTGTTTGTTTAAAATTTATTTAACATGATAAATTTTTGTTTGTTATTGATGAACATGGTTGAATGGTTACTTATTGATGAACATGGTTGATTTGTAGTGGCATTTGATTTTAAATAATCCTAATGATATTGCATGTCTTGCAATTTGGATAATACAAAATTCATAGAAATGTGCGAATCCAAATTGGTTAGTAAGATATGGTTTTGAGTATCAAGTTAAGTATTTCCTCCAAGAGGTTTACATTTGTTTGCTGATTTTCAAACAATGATTTTCATACGTTTATATTTGTTTGTTTGGTGCATTTAGATAATGGAGTACCCGACGGAACAAAAATCCTCTGTAAAAGGTAGAGATGGCCATATATCCGGTAAAGATGTACCGAAGATGAAAATGAGGACTAGTTGGGGAAGCCTTAAGGATTATTATGATATTGTTGTACGGAATAATCCACGCGCACTTCAAGTACTAGATAATTGTGGGTTTTCCAAGATATTTTCATTTAATTTTAAGAATTCCGATGTGCAACTCACAAATGCTCTAGTAGCTAGATGGTGGCATACAACCAAGACTTTCTATTTCCCAGGCTTTGAAATAGGATTGACACCTTTGGACTTCGTAATGTTTATTAGAGCATTGCTCGTTCGGACTCGCATGCGTTGCTATCTCAAGCATGTTTGTCAATGTTAGTGATCAAAACCATAAGTCTTGATTCTAGTCTACTGTAGCTAAGTCTCGGACTAGGATAGAAAGTGTAGTTGAGCTCAAGGACTTCATGGCGATTCATCATACAAGTAGAAGAACTACTCAAGGAACCAGTGGAACTTTTCGACAAAAAGGTATGTGAAGACTTGAACTTTCCTATCACTCAAAAGTCTATCTACTCTATCTCCTACTCTTTGAGACAAGAAGTCGTATGCTATATATATAGACTTGGATTATACACATTTGGTATTTCAAGCCGAGTATACCTCGCCTACCTATATCTCGAAATATGTGTTGGTAAGCTTTTCGCTTCGATCAAGTTTATCTTTACCATGTGACGAAAGTCATGATATGTTTCAATCATCTTGAAAATCGCTTTGACGAGAAATAGTGTAACAACTATATAACGTCCTTTAAGAATGTTTCAATGATTGAAATGAGAGTTTAGATTACATAACCAATGGTGGACATAAGCATTGTGTTGGAAACACATTTATGTATAAGTTTTATTCCTTGAACCAAAGTTTGCGAACTTTGTTGATCAAGAGAACCGGAAGAATGGCGTGAGCCAAGTCCGCGAACTGCCGAAGTTCTCAAACCCGAGAATTTCTGCTGGAGTTGACAAACTACTTGCGTGAAGCTAAATCCTCCTACCGGCGAAGTTCTCATACCCGAGAATTTCTGCTGGAGTTTGTAAACTCTGCCCGGTAACTTAAGTCCGTGAACCTAGTCTGCGAACTTGAGAAGGTTATATATCTGAAGATGATTTCTGAACTTAAACTTAAAAAGACTAAGGAATGCAGTTTGCAAACCGTGGCTATAAAAGTTCATGAACCGATTCAAGTGAATCAAATCATCTTTGCTTCAATTGTGTCTTGTGTACTACATAAGATTTCCTTGCAATTGAACAACTCTCTAACTAATTTATTTGAAGTAATTTTAACTAGTTATGGTGAAGAAGAACATGGTTGATATGAAATGCTCATATGGCTAACCTTTTGGTTAACTATTGTTGAACCAACAAGTGCATACGTTTGGGTACGGTTAACAAGCCTAGAAGCATGCATTGTCAAGTGTGTGTAACAAGCTAAGTTTTCGATCTAACGGTTGAGAAATATTAGCTTGAATATAAGTCAGGTTTTCATCTAACGGTGAATATTGAATGCTTTGTTACTAAGCTAACATTGATTGGAAACCCTGATTTGAAAGACTATATAAAGGAGACATCTAGTATTGTGAAAAACTAATCCCCACACCTTACGTGTGATACGAGTTTGGGTGCTAGAGTCGATTCCCCTTTAACCTTTGGTTTTCTTCTTCTAAAACCAGGTTAACGACTTCAAAACTTCATTGGGATTATGAAGCGAGACCGATACTACTTTTATCATAGTTGTGTGATCTGATCTTGCATCTTCTATCGTACGAGTATAATCAGATTGATTGTCTTGAGATTGATATCTCCGATAGGAAAGATATAAAAAGTAATCACAAACATCTTCATCTCATTGTTTGTGATTCCGTAACATCTTGTTTCGCTACCATACGATTAAGATTGTTGTGAGGTGATTGATAACTCTAGGCTGTTCTTCGGGAATATAAGACCGGATTATCAATTGGTTCCTCTTCACCTTGATTATTATCAAAAGACGGAACAAAACCTTTAGGGTTTATCTATTGGGAGACAAATTGATCCTTTGATAGACTTGTCTGTGTGAGACAGATTTGTTTATTGTCAAAGCCTGCGATTTTGGGTCGTAGCAACTCTTAGTTGTGGGTGAGATCATCTAAGGGAATCAAGTGCGCAGTATCCTGTTGGGATCAGAGGCATAGGAGCATAACTGTACCTTGGATCAGTGAGAGATTTATTGGGGGTTCAACTACAGTCCAGTCCGAAGTTAGCTTGGAGTAGGCTAGTGTCTGTAGCGGCTTAATACAGTGTCTGTTCAATCTGGACTAGGTCCCGGGGTTTTTCTGCATTTGCGGTTTCCTCGTTAACAAAATTTCTGGTGTCTATGTTATTTCAATTTCCGCATTATATTGTTTTATCTTTATAATTGAAATAATACATGTTGTGCGTTAGATCATCAATTCGAATAACCAAACCTTTGGTTGTTGATTGTCATTGATTGATCCTTGGATATTGGTCTTTGGTACCATCCAAGTTATTCCTTGTGTTTGATTAAAGACTCGCTGATTTATATTAGCTCGAGTAAATCAATACAAGAGATAGATATTAACTCCTTGAGATACTTTTACCTAGATTGAGTCTGACTGTCTAGTCGATTCTCTAGAAAGTATGTCGGAGTTAGTCCATACAGATTGCTAAGAAAAATATTGGGTGGTGTTGTTAGACCCCCGCTTTTTCAATTGGTGCCAGAGCAGGCAAACACGTTCAAGACCTTACAACTCTGTGTTTGTAGTGATCTGACTCTATGTACAGAGGTGCTATCTCTATTTACGTACCACCAGTGTTCGATGGCTCTAATTACTTATGGTGTAAAATTTCTATGCGAGCTTTTATTCAAGCGCGTGATTTTCAATCATGGGTATATGTTGTTAATGGCTATGATGCTCCCGTTGTGGCGGTTGGAGATGTAAACGTTCCCAAGAATATTGGTGAATATAATCTGCTGAGATACTTGCTGCAAAGAAAAATTCCGACGGTTTGAATGCCATCATACATGCCATTACCCCAAATCTTCAGCACCATGTGTCAAATTGCACTAGGTCTAAAGATGCTTGGGATATCTTAAAAATCGTATTTGAGGATAACTCCAGTGAAAAGGAAGCTAGGCTTCAAAACCTTAATTCCGATTGGGAGAACCTTCGTATGGCAGATGAAGATACATTTGACGAGTTTAATCACAGAGTGTCTGAAATTGTTAATGCATCTTTTGCATTGGGTAAGACTATTCTTGAAAAGGACATTGTGATGAAAATTCTCAGATCGCTGCCATATAGATACGATTCTAAGAAGCATGCCATCGTTGAGGGAAATAACCTTGATAATCTTTAGAGAAATACATTGGTTGGAAAGCTAAAGATCTTTGATCATGAGCATACATCCAAAATCGGAAAGGATGTTTCCTTTAAAGCACAGAAGAACACTAAGTTACTTGATAAAAGTAAAAGTGTACGTGTCTCTGAGGATGATCAGTCTGAGGGTGATTTTTCGGATGAAGATCTTGACAAATCAGTCTCCTTGATCACAAGACAGTTTAGGGATCTTCTATTGAAGAGAAGTAAACGGTTTTCAAGAGATAAACCTAGGTCATCAGATAAACCTCACAATCGCGTCCCTCCTAAAAACAGGGATGCTGACGAGGCTGATGACGATGATGTGCCACAATGCGTTGAGTGTAAAGGTTTTGGTCATTTTGCAAACGAGTGCCCAAATCGTAGAAAATACACTGGGAACAAAGGTCTTGCTGTAACACTTGATGAGATGTCTGAGATCTATGATTCTGATGAAGATAGGAAATCAAGTGTTGGTCTTCTATGTGAAAACATTAATTTTGATAATTGTAGCAATACATATATCAACCTTGATGGTTTCAGTGAATAATATAATCCAATCAAGCTGGAAGAATTAATTGACCCCTCCTTTGGAAACTCTGTTTGTAATGTTTCAGGATCTACTATGTGTCTGACTGCTTTCACACCACAGACGCCTGAATACTATCCAAGTTTGACGTGCTCGTTTTGTTGTCATAAGGGTAATGAACTATCAAGATGTTACAAGTACAAACATCAAGTGAGGCACACCAACAAACTTCAACGAAGAGAAAATCGATTGGCAAGGAAGCTTAAACTTGCTCAGAAGACTGCTGAGGTGTGTAGGATTTTATCTTCGTCTAAGAAGTTGGTTTCCAAAGACAACATAAGACCATTAGAGAAGAAGGTATGGTCAAATCGCTTTGATAGACAGAATTCATAGGATTCCTTTCAAGAGGAAAATGGTGGACAAATTGTTGTTCACCACAGCACAAATTAATTGTGTTGTTTGGTAAATCTTGTCTCATGTGCCTAATCAAAAGAGATAAGATTGTGTACCGCTCAGGCTTTATGAAAAGTTTTTTTTTCTTAGGTTTGTTTTTCCTGTCTATCAAATAAAGTAAAGGTTTATTATCGACAATTTTACTCTTTATAGGGTTTAGAATTGGGCGTCCACGAACCTGTTTAAAGGTTGCGAACCCTACATTCCTTTTTCCTCTCTGATATCCTTTATATCTTAAGACTGTTTGATGAGATTGTGAATTCCACTCACAAAAACCGGTTGTTTATAACTGTTCTCTAAACATCATGTCTTTGGATAGAAAATATGTCAATATGATTGTTAAGCCATCAATCAAGGAAAAAGAGAAATCTCCAGTAACTCCTTCCTTGAAAAGAAAGAGGAGGAATACAAGAAATCCAAAGGATGTCCCTTCTAACTCTCAGAAGTTTTCCGATGTTCTTGATGAGTTGAAGGAATTAAGAAAGGAGATTAGTGAAATAAAGGCTTGCGTTTTAAGATCTTTGGAAATTCAGAAGGCCCTGGTTCGACATCATCAGTCAAGACGGTTTGTTGGTATTGACTCCTTCCTCCACGAACCTTATATTCCAATGGTTGTTGACGAAAAGGAGTTCGGGAATGATAAGGAATTTCTCAAAGACATTGTTGCCTAGTATGTCTTCTTTTTGGTTTAGTTGGAAGAATAACTAGTGCTTGAATAGCAATGATTGTGACTACACATAGCTATTATGTTTCATCTTCTTGTTTTTTTAGGTTTATTTGGTATTAAATTCTAAAAATATTTGGAGGATGATGTGTTGCAGTATTAATCTTTATGATTTGTTATATTATAATTTTTTATGGGATATTGGTGTTTATGTCCGTGAACTTTGTTTGTCCCATACTTTGTCAAAAGTAGAGTCGTTTGTGATCGGTATTCACGTACTGGTAAAAGAATGAATAGACTTTTGACAAATACAAAAGTTAAGCCTATATTGTCAATCTTTGATGGAAGATAGGCTAAAATCTTTTGTTTTCAAGGATTATGTCTATTAATTGTCGTTATGCAAATAGTGATTGAAGATAGAATGAATCCTTGTGTATTCCGCAGTATTGATCATCCTTGATCCATATTTTATGTATTACTGTGAGACTCCATAATGTATCTTATGTTGAGCACTATACAACCAAGTTGATCTTTTAGCTTAGCTGGTGTTCCGTGAGATATGTTATGTCGAGCATATTGAACTAAATTAATCATCTTGTTTGGTTATTTAGTTATTACTCGGTAAGTTTTCTTATGTCGAGCAAAAAAATGACAATTAAATTGATTACTTTTGTGATTAGTTTTTTTGTGTATTCCAATTAGATCAATTATGGGTTTTCTTGTAATTAATCTAGTTGAGCATTTTCATGTCTCCATAAGTTCTCTTATGTTGAGCATAATCAATTGAATTGATCACCTCTTGTGTTTAATTTGATTGTGTATTCCGATTAAATTAATCATGGGTTTACTTGTGATTAATTTGATTGAGTTTTTTGGATATAGAAAATCATTTTTATGGTTTTTGGTGCCCAATAAAATCCTTCTTTTCTCTTGAAATTAAGGTCGCTCTTGTTGTTCTTTCGGGAATGACATCAAATGGAGGAGAGTTCTTTTGAACTTGTGCTTAATGGTCATATCTTGAGGGGTGTGCGGCTGTGGAGTTTTAGAGAGGTAATCTTGTATCTTTAAACTCCTTGATGAATGCATTTAGCCTCGGCTTTATGATTGCATCTAAATTAGTTGGTATGTATTTTTTTCCTTTTGTCATGAAATGTCTCTCGGAAGTTTCATTATTATCCCGTTCTTGTACCTTTGCCGATTTTATTGACGAAAAGGGGGAGAATTAATATGTAGTTCACATTACAAATACATATGGTTTTCGGATCATTATATAAGGGGGAGTGCTTTCCATGTGAGATGGAGTATTGACTAAGGGGGAGTGATACATATCACGATAGTATTATTGTAGAAGTTGTGATACAATTGAACTTTGACATTGTGTAATAATACTATGACACTGTATAACAATGATCGAGACCGATGCTTTCTCATTGTTATAGCTACAGATCTTCAACAATGGTGATGCTAAACTTACAACCTTTGGGATCATTGGAGTACATGGAAGTGACGAAGATTTCGAGGAATGTTGAAGATTAGACATGTGGAATAGGAGCTACTAAAGTTTCTTTATCTTTTTTTTATTCCATATGTATTGATAGTTTTGTCACTAAAACTGACAAAGGGGGAGATTGTTAGAGCATTGCTCGATCGAACTCGCATGCGTTGTTATCTCAATCATATTTATCAATGTTAGTGATCAAAACTATAAATCTTGATTTCTAGTCTACATAGCTAAGTCTCGGACTAGGATAGATAGTGTAGTTTAGCTCAAGGAATTCATGGCGATTCATCATACAAGTAGAAGAACTACTCAAGGAACCGGTGGAACTTCTCTACAAAAAGGTAGTGAAGACTTGAACTTATCTATCACTCAAAAGTCTATCTACTTTATCTCATACTCTTTGAGACAAGAAGTCGTATGTTATACATATAGACTTGGATTATACACATTTGGTATTTCGAGCCGAGTATACCTCGCCTATCTATATCTCAAAATATGTGTTGGTAAGCTTTTCGCTTCGATCAAGTTTATCTTTACCATGTGACGAAATTCATGATATGTTTCAATCATCTTGAAAATTGCTTTGACGAGAAATGGTGTAACAATTGTATAATGTCCTCTAAGAATGTTTCAATGATTGAAATGAGAGTTTAGATTACATAAACAATGGTGGACATAATCATTGTTGTGGAAACACATTTATGTATAAGTCCTAATCCTTGAACCAAAGTTTGCGAACTTTGTTGATCAAGAAAACTGGAAGAATGGTGTGAGCCAAGTTCGCGAACTCACTCCGTGAACTGCCGAAGTTCTCAAACCCGAGAATTTCTGCTGGAGCTGACAAACTACTTGCGTCAAGCTAAGTCCGCGAACCCAGTCCGGGACCCGGCGAAGTTCTCATACCCGAGAATTTTTGCTGGAGTTTGTAAACTCTGCCCGGTAACTTAAGTCCGTGAACCTAGTTTGCGAACTTGAGAAGGTTATATATCTGAAGATGATTTCTGAACTTAAACTTAAAAAGAATAAGGAATGCAGTTTTCAAACCGTGGCTATAAAATTTCATGAACTGATTCAAGTGAACAAAATCATCTTTGCTTCAATTGTGTCTTGTGTACTACATAAGATTTCCTTGCAATTGAACAACTCTCTAACTAGTTCATTTGAAGTCATTTGAACTAGTTATGGTGAAGAAGAACATGGTTGATATAAAAATCTCATATGACTAACCTTTTGGTTAATTATTGTTGAACCAACAAGTGCATACGTTTGGGTATGGTTAACAAGCCTAGAAGCGTGCATTGTCAAGTGTGTGTAGCAAGCTAAGTTTTCGATCTAACGGTTGAGAAATATTAGCTTGAATCTAAATCAGGTTTTCATCTAACAGTGAATATTGAATGCTTTGTTACTAAGATAACATTGATTGCAAACTCTGATTTGAAAGACTATATAAAAGAGACATCTAGCATTGTGCAAAACTAATCCCCACACCTTACGTGTGATACTAGTTTGCGTGCTAGAGTCGATTCTCCTTTAACCTTTGGTTTTCTTCTTCTAAAACCAGGTTAACGACTTAAAGACTTCATTTGGATTGTGAAGCCAGACCGATACTACTTTTATCGTAGTTGTGTGATCTGATCTTGCGTCTTCTATCGTACGAGTACAATCATATTGATTGGATAGAGATTGATATCTCCGATAGGCAAGATATAAAAAATAATCACAAACATCTTCGTCTCGTTGTTTGTGATTCCGCAACATATTGTTTCGCTACCATACGATTAAGATTTTTATGAGGTGATTGATAGCTCTAGGCTGTTCTTCGGGAATATAAGACCGGATTATCAATTGGTTCATGTTCACCTTGATTATTATCAAAAGACGGAACAAAACCTTTAGTGTTTATCTGTGGGAGATAGATTGATCCTTTGATAGACTTGTCTGTGTAAGACAGATTTGTTTATTGTCAAGCCTGCGATTTTGGGTCGTAGCAACTCTTAGTTGTGGGTGAGATCATCTAACGGAATCAAGTGCGCAGTATCCTGCTGGGATCAGAGGCGTAGGATCATAACTGTACCTTGGATCAGTGGGTGATCGATTGGGGTTCAACTACAGTCCAGTCCGAAGTTAGCTTGGAGTAGGCTAGTGTCTGTAGCGGCTTAATACAGTGTGTGTTCAATCTGTACTAGGTCCCGGGGTTTACTGCATTTTTGGTTCCCTCGTTAACAAAATTTCTGGTGTCTGTGTTATTTCAATTTCCACATTATATTGTTTTATCTTTATAATTGAAATAATACAGGTTGTGCGTTTATATCATCAATTCGAATAACCCAACCTTTGGTTGTTGATTGTCGTTGATTGATCCTTGGATATTGGTCTTTGGTACCATCCAAGTTATCCCTTGTGTTTGATTAAAGACTCGTTGATTTCTATTAGCTCGAGTAAATCAAAACAAGAGAGAGATATTAACTCCTTGAGATACTTTTACCTAGACTGAGTCTGACTGTCTAGTTGATTCTCTAGAAATTATTTCGGAGTTAGTCCATACATATTGCTAAGCGAAATATTAGATGGTGTTGTTAGACCCCCGCTTTTTCAATGTTAACTGGAATTCCTATATGTAAAGGTGAGCCTATAACTTTCTCGAGGAGGTTATCCAGAGAATATTGTGAAAGTGAAGATGATTTGTACTTTAGCGGTGTGATCACCAACCTAAATAGTCCATTTGCAAATACTGAAGATGATTCCCCGTTGTTGATAAGGATAAAGAGATATCTATCTGAATGAGACATCAATAACAGTGCGTTGATGATGATAAGAATCCGAGGCTAACAGTGCGTCTGAGTGTAAACAAGTTCTAGGTTTACAATTTTTAAAAACTATGTGATTTGTCTGTGAGTAAAATGCACCTTTGGACATGTACATCCAACACAATAAAAAATAAAAATTACTCCAACAAATATCGAAACAATTTATCCCTTGAATGTAAATAGAGTGTAACCAGTATTGGTAAAACAACATTAAAACTGTAAATGAGTGTACATGGAGTGTAAACGAAAAAAGGTCAAGGAACGGGTATCCGTTAACCGTTCCAAGAAAGGAACGGGCAATGAGTAGTTGTTCCTATGGAATGGGCAACCATTGCCCGTTTTTTTTTGAGGTAGAACGGTTAATGATTTACCGTTTTCTACTTTTTCAAAACGGCTAATGGTTAGCCGTATCCGGAGTCTTCCCGCTGGGATTCTGGTACACTAGGGAAGCCTTGCGGGAAGAGGGGCTTTAGGAGACGGTTTTTTTTGTTTGGGAAGAGGCTGGGGATGCCCATAAGACCCAGTCTTACGCGGAATAGGTTTGGGGTAAGGCCTATATATAGCCTTGTGCAGCCGTGCTTCAGAATTAACTGTTGGCAGAGAGAAAAATATAGAGAAAAGGAAGAGAGGAAAGGTTTTATTCCATATCTTAGGGTTTACCCTTTTAGGGGGAAACAGGTTATTTTCTTCTTCTTATTTCATATATTTTCATGGATTTTAGTAAATCCATGTATAGTTAAACTTTTACTGATTAAGGATGATTTCAAAGTCCTGATATTTCATAATGGAATTTTGATTTTTTTTTACAAGTTTATTTTAAGTTGATTTTTCTTGTCGATTATCTCTATTGTTTTTATCGTCTAAGATTATTACTGGGTTATCCAACTGGCCATTTGAATTAACCTAATAATAATTCTTCTACTAGTATTAGGGTTGGTGATACGTGTAATTGTCACTCGATTCTTTACACAAGTAGTACATCGCAAAAGCTGACAGAGGGACTTAAGCAATTGTGTATAGAGATGACACTAGTAAGCAGGCCGAGCTTATGCGTCTGATGCTAGGATCAACCTAATTCACAAAACGTAATGCGTTCGACTGGGTTACACATTGAGAGCTTATTCATGGTGGCTCAGATGGATAGAATCTGTCGTCGAGCGCTTCTGTATCCAGTGACAATAAGAATTCTGGGGATAACATAGCTTATTGCTATTATACGGTTGGTGACAATATAAAAATTTAACAAGGAATAAACAAGTTTTTTAATCAAGTTTTTGCTCAGTGGTGGCGAATGATTCCTTAATCATATTTGCTTTCTTATTATATTTTTATACTACTTTAATCAAACAATCCCCCTTATTTAGTATTTATTATTATTTTTGTTGATTCAAATAACGTATCAATTACACAGATCTCTGTGGGAACGATCCTTACTACCCCTAGATTACTAGTTAATTAGTGGGAAATATCTTAATTAATTTGTTGCACTTACGACACGCATCATACGATATCTCCCTCACTATAAAACACTCGAGGCATATCTTTCTTCTATCTCTGTTGTTGGAAACTAAATATTTTTGTGTCTCTGTTCTGAAAAAACTGAATGACAAAATGAAAAGATCTCTCACCACTATGAATATTTTATGGTTTGAAAGAACAACTGACTCCTCATCACAACCGTTAATTGAAATGTTTCCACATTATTCTATTTCGTATCTCTTAACTAGGCGATTTGATCCGATGCAATCGTGTTCTGTCAAGTCTATTGGCTCTATTCTATCGCACTATGCATGTGGACTATCTTCATTGGCACATGCAGAGCGGTTTCAAACACTTGGCAAGTGTAAATTCTTTACACCTTCGAATACGGTCTTTTCTCTTTAGGGTCATGGAATTAACCCAAACCCATACTCGAAACTAGAAGTTAAGACTTAGGTGGGACTAAGATGCCGAAAATTTCAGTTCCATAAGTCTAACACGATTAAATTTGTTTATGACTCTATGGTGCAAAACTCTGGTCAAAATAAATGCCAGCAACATCAAAAAAATGGTTCACCGAACCAAGGTAAAATGCATATCTTGTCTCGTAGCACTAATTTTCTCTGTTGTTAGGGCAAACCCCAAAGTACCATTAGCCATCAAGCCTATACACAAGGATAAGTCTATATCACCACATGTGACTAAAGTTCGACTCCAGTCAGCCACCAGAAGACAAACATACTGCCTCAACATCACTATCCTTGTGTACCAGCAACTCTCTATATGGTACATTATTATCCTCATTCATACAAAAGATGATAACAACAACAAACATTATTATCATCTCGTGATTCTTTTTCAAATTAAAGCCTGCAACCTTTCCCTCCTCCTTGACCTCTCTTATATTCACCTCTACATCATTAGTGAACATTACTCTACTCTCTACTGCATATGCAAAAAATTTCACTACTCTCCCATGGCTTCAACTTCAAATCCCTCTCCTCCCAGTATTTAAAATTTGGTAAACAAAATGAATACTGCTCTCACAATCCCTGAGGATCTATTTCCAAAAGTATTTCTTAACCCTAACAATATCAAAACAAAACAACCTCTAGACTGGAAATGGTGTTTCATTGGAAAACTATGTAGCAATGTTTGTCTCCAAACTACTAGAGTTAGCAGCTTCATAAATACTCTTAGGCTCACTCATGAAGAAGATTATTCCACCTTGAGAAAAGGAGGAACTAGAGGAGTTTTTGACAAACTCATGGTTTTGGTGGGTGTTCTGCTGGAAGACCTGATTTGATTGACGAAAAACTTTTTAAAAAGGTCATGATACGGTTACTCATCAAAAGAATACCAGCATATAATCCCTAATATAAAAAGCATTGTCAAACCAGTTTGAGTCTTTCAAGATGCAAAAAAAACCTGTAAGAGGGATAGATTTGAAAAAAACCTGGAGGTAAAACTTACAATTGATGTTACTAGACCTATCAAGTTTGATATTGAAGCATTTGAAACCACCACTATCTCTCCCTGGATGGAATTTTCTTATGCCCTGAATGGCATAAAGTTCTGCAAAGTTTGTAGGATCCTTGATCATCCAAGCCCTTTGTGTCCCATCCCACCAAATCACTCTCAACCACAACACTCCCATCTACCAACCCCACAACCATCTCCTCCTCCAAAAACCCAACAACAAAATACTGTTCAAGCTAGGAAGGATGTTATTTACAGACCTTACTTTGATGTTGATGCTGCAACTGAATTTGAAGTTATAATGAAAATTGCAAAAAGACTAGAACTAGAAAAAGCCATAAAAAATATTGCTTCATCCTCCAACCATTCTATTACCTTTGGATCTCAATCTGCATCTAATGAGGACACTAATACTCCACATCCAGATGTGCTAGCTTGTCAAATTAGAAACATAAAGTTAGATTTATCCAAGAAAATTGTTGGCACCTACACGAAAAATCTTCTAAGGATGAAGGTTGTTGCAAGAACCAAAAAAACTGACTCTTCAGAGAATTCCCATTCCCCAACTGTTGCCACTGATGCTATTTTTCCTACTTCTCCACCTCAAAAACCTTTTCCTTTCAACTCCCTCCCTAATTTAGCTCAAAATAATACAAGAATGGAGGCTGAAATGGCTCAGAAAAAGAAGGAGGCATGGAAGGCTAAAAAGAACACATGAATTTGAGAATAATGATACCTCTTCTTTGATGCTTACCATGATGGATTCCAAAATAAAGAAGCCTTCTCCAAATGATGATGACAAGACTTTCAACTCTAATGACTCTGATAGTCTCAAAAGATTTAAGGACCAGGATGAACATTTTACAGAGCTGTTGGGCACTAATAATGAAGCTGCTATCTTTAACAACAAAATTCTGGATCTTGATTTAGTTGATCTTAGCTCCACTGGTTTCCCTTTCACTTGGTACAACAAGATAAGTGGCCGTGCTCTTACTGAACAAAGATTGGATAGAGGCTAGAAACTGAAAGTTGGCTTCTCCTTTATCCTAATACTACCATCTCTAATATGCTATCTATTTGGTCTGATCACCACCCAATTCTCCTTAACTCAAATCCAAATTGGAAAATTGGCAAAATACCTTTCAAATTCTTTGGTCCTTGGTTAGACCATGAGGATTGTAAGAAAATTATAGTTGAGTGTCGGAGTAAAAATATTTCTGGATCTAGTGATTTCCTCATATCCAGAAGAATTAAAGATATCAAACTCCAACTTAGAGTTTGGAGCAAGGAAGTTTATGGCAACATCAAAACCAACATATAAGAATGCAAGAAACACCTTCATTGGCTTCACAACAACTACTTCATACATGATAAAAGTCAGGCAGTAGCAGTAGCTAGAAAAAAATCTCAAGGACTGGAGGATCAATTCATAAAACTAGAGGATCAGAAGACAAGCTACTTCCATACAACAAACAAAAAAAAGAACCAGAAGAAACAAGATTGATACAATCCAAGACAATAAAAGAAACTGGATAACAGATTATCAAGAGGTAAAGAACTGTTTCACACAACATTTCTCAAATATGGCTACAGCGGAAACAACCACCATAAACCCATGAATCATCAACCTCATCCCTACTACTATTACTACAAATGACTACATTATGTTAAACAGAACCCCAGATCATAATGAGTTAAAGCCATCCTGTTCAACATGGCTAAATATAAAGCTCCAGGTCCCAATGGCTTCCCTCCAAACTTTTTCCAAGCCAACTGGGAGCTGCTAGGAAATGACATAGTCAATATGGTACATCACTTCTTCACTTTTGGTCATATGCTTAAAGAGATGAATTCCACCTTCATTTCTCTCATTCCTAAAGTGGACAACCCAACTTCCCCAAGCCACTTTAGACCAATAAGTCTCTGCAACACAACCTATAAAATCGTCTCAAAACTTCTATCTCAGAAAATGAAACCTTAACTCAACAATATAATATCCCCTTACCAATCTGCTTTCATCCCTGGAAGGAAAATCTCTGATAACATAGCCATTGCCCATGAATTGTTCACACTGTGAGATCCAAAAGAGGAATAAAAGGTGAAAATGGAAGTATGGGTATAAAAATTGACATGGAAAAAGCTTTTGACATAGTGGATTGGACTTTCTTAACCACCATTATGAAGAAAATGAGATTCAATGACCAATGGTGCAACAAAATTATGCAGTGTATTTCAACCACCACCTCTGTTGTCCTCGTTAATGGTTCTCAAGATATATTCTTCAAACCTTCTAGGGGCCTAAGATAAGGTGATCCCTTATCTCCCTATCTGTTTCTTTTCTGTATGGAAACTCTCTTCAGAAGTCTCATTCAAGCTGAGGATTTGGGCATTATAACTGGAATAAATATCTGCAAGGATGCTCCCTCTATCAATCATCTTTTATTTGCTGATGACTGTATGGTCTTATGCAAAGCCAACAAGATTGAAGCACATAAAATTATGGACATTCTAAATATATTTGGTGAAACATCTGGTCAACTCATTAATTTTAACAAATCTGGGGTATTTTTCAATAAGAACACTAACCGAAGCCTCATTCCTACCATCAACAACATTTTGGGGGTGCAAGTGCTATAACTGGATTAGAGCTGGCAAACAAGCCAAAACCCGCGGGTTAACCCGTGCCCGGCCCGTGAAAACCCGAACCCGGCTCGGCTTGTTTTGAAACAAGCCGGGTTCGGGTTGGAGAAATGTCGGCTTGTGAGTAAACGGGTTAACCCGTCCCGGCCCGTGAACCCGCGGGTTCAACCCGTAAACCCGTGACTGAGCTATCTTAACCTATAAAAGACACGGATAGGTTGCTAAACAGAGCAAAAGTTTGCAACTAGTTCGTATAAATGATGCATAAGTTTAGCAACCAACTACCAATACTTCTATACAAGTACACAATCCCAGATACAGCAAAAGGCATCCAGATGTTTTATTTGTTAAGAACATCTAGAAATGGCTAAATACATGAATACAAAGAAAGACCGTAAACTCGGAGTTGAAAAAGATTCGATACCCTTATAATGACTTGCATATACAGACATTTTCTTGGCAATTAGTAGGTGCAATATGCACATCAGTCAACAGTTATGGTTCATGGCTTGTTTTCCAGTCCATGTGTTTGTGTTCAACAAAAACAAAAACCATTAGTACGCCCAATTAATATATTAAACTTTCGATTAAAGTAACAATAATTGAGAAATTTGGTAACTAAAATCCACTTTAGTTCTTCGAAAAGACGAAACGAGAAAGATTAGGAGAAAGAAGTACTGTATTTTTCTTTTCTGTTGTCTCTTCTCTTGGGTTAGTTTGGTGGGCATTGATCAGATTGAAAACCTCCTATAAATACACGTTTTCACTGCGTATATTCAACACAAACTCACAAACACTTATTGTCATCCGCTTCATTTGTAGGTGCACCACAAAAAGAAGAAAGCAAAATGGCTTCCTCTTCCAAAGTACTAGTCCTCTTTATTGTGATACTGTTTATAGGAAGTTCTAATGCTAAATTCTCAGTAAATTATTACTCCAAAGTCCAAATCATGTAAGCATATTTTCTCTACTGTGAAATCTGTTGTTAGCGCATTTTCAAATTTATTCATGACTGCTTGCATTTTCATGACTGCTTTGTCAATGTAATGAATGGGTGCTTCTCTTCTCCGCTTGCATTTTCATGACTGTAAAATCTGTAATGAATGGGTGCTTCTCTTCTCCGCTTGCATTTTCATGACTGCTTTGTCAATGTAATTTTCTTCTTTACGCTATTTAACTTTTCCTTTTGCCAGTGGATTTATCAAATTTATTCATGGATTGACATCTTTGGTATTATTAATTATCTCGTGTACTTTATCAGGGATGTGATGGTTCAATTCTGCTCGATGACGCATCAAATTTCACAGGGGAGCAAAACGCGAATCCTAATCAGAATTCTGTGAGGGGGTTCAATGTTATTGATGATATAAAGACTGCAGTAGAGAAGGTGTGCCCAGGGGTAGTGTCATGTGCAGATATCCTGACAATGGCTGCTCGAAAATCTGTTGTACTCGTAAGTAGTACTCTGATCAGCTTTATGTTCTCATTACGAAGAAGAAAATAATAGATGTTGCCAATTCTTCCTATTGGCATGCCAAAGTATAATGAACACAATGCAAAAGTGAATAGCTTAATCGAGGTTGTGCAACCGATTGAGTTCAACCCTTGGCAGTATGGACAAGAAAAGATGGCTTAATTAGCAACCCTTGTCAGTTCTGAAACGGGCGGGCTAACCCGTGAACCCGCGGGTTCAACCCGTTACGGGCACGGGTTGAAGAAATGACAACCCGTGAAGAATTTCAACCCGCGGTTTCAACCCGTATTAACCCGAACCCGTGTAACCCGTAACGGGCAAGCCCCGACCCGCCCGTTTGCCAGCTCTAAACTGGATGATAAGTACTTAGGCTCTCCTTTGTTTACTCAAAAAAACAAGATCAAATATTTCAAACTAGGAGTAGACAAACTCAAGTTAAGACTCTCCAGTTGGAAAAATGTTCCTCTAAACTCTGCTAGGAGGGAAGTTCTAATCAAAACTGTCACTTCAACATCTAGCATCTATCAAATGAACTGCTTCAGGATCCCCAAAAAAACCTGTCAAGACCTCAACAAATTTCAAAGGGACTTCTTCTGGGGAAAAAGTCTGGAGAACCCCAACGGTTACTACCCAAAAGCCTGGACAGCAGTCTGCAAGCCTAAAGAACTGGGTGGATTAGGCTTCATGAATATGAAACTCTTCAACAACTCTATGATTACAAAAATCGTCTGAAGACTAGAACAAGATAAAGATTCTCTCTGGTATCAACTAATGGATGCTAAATACCTTATTGGCAGAAATGCGCTAAACATGCATCCCAAACCTAAAAATGGGGACTTATGGATTTGGAAAGGCATACTTGAAGGCATTCATAACATTCAACAACACTGTGTATGGAGAATTGGCAATGGGAGAAAAATCAAAATCTGGGAAGATCTTTGGATCCCAAATTCCACAGCTAGACTCATCAAACCTACTCACTGCTCCAAACACATTGAGATTGTTGAACATCTTCTACAACCCAATGGGAACTGGAATTATACTCTGGTTCAACACATCTTCAACCCCGATATAGCTCGGGCCATTTTGACTCTGACTGCTCATCCAGGGGAGGAAGGCAAGATTCAGTGGACCTTAAATGACTCTAGAAAGTTCTCTGTCAAGGCCCTCTACAGGGCCAAGATAGACAATCTGTACAGAAATGATCCCTTAACAATAAACTAGGGAGCTATCTGGAAAATGGACATTGCTCCAGTTATAAAGATTTTTATCTGGAATATGCTCATGAAATCCTACCACCAATGCTAAAACTACCAGCATTCTGCATTACATAGATCTTATTTGCCAAGTTTGCAACAGTGGGGAGGAAACCATGAGACATTTATTCCTAACTTCAGCCACTTCTGTATGGCATGAAATCATTGTCCCATCCCATGACCAGTTTGATGATACTACAAACTTCATGGATTGGTTCAACTCTTGGTATACAAATGAAAACAGTAATATCTATGCCACTGCACGCTGGTTCATCTGGAAGGCTAGGTGTGATATGGTCTTCAATCACACCCAGCCAAATGCCAGGAAAACCTCTCTGTGCATCAAACAACATTTATGTATAACAGAATACATAACCTACCAGCTGATATATACTTTCTCCCTAACTGGTGGAGAGCCTGACACAGAGGGAAACACTAATGCTCTTTATGATCTAAACCATTATCCTAAACTGAAATTTGGTATTATCATAATTATATGCACGTTACAAGACCCTGAAAGTTTCATATATTTCTCTGCTCCAACTATTCTGGATTTTGCAGAAAACCACATTGGTACCAGAGGACACCCAGGCCACTCTGGATATTGGGCCAAGGAAATGCAACATACCAATATAGAAATACAAGATTAATCCAGGGAAATTCTGATCAGATTTAAAATTTTATACCATCAGGCAGTCAAAGGGAGATTTAACCTCAGTCACCATGAATCCTTAAGAAGTGAAGAAGAAGACACTGTCACAAGAATAAATCCAATTTTTTTTGTTTTAACTAGTCTTAAAATTATCCATAGACTTCAAATTTTGGATACTCTTAATATTTCTATCTTTTGTAAAAACAATGTAGGCAGCCTTGCCAACACTATGTTTGTTTCTTAGACTGAGGTCTAAGTTTTTCTATAAAAAAAAAGGAATGTTATGTAAGGGGGGTGATTATAAGCTATAAGTTTTACCTAATATGCAAAAGAGGGAAATAAAGACTAAGGGAGAGAATACATCACCGCAGTATTGCTTCAAAGTTTTGGTACAGTTAGATTTTGAGAATGAACACATGTAGAATTGAAGACGTTGAAGATTCAAGAAATAAAGAAGCATAATGGAATTATAACATATGTAAAAT
Organism: Papaver somniferum; assembly: GCF_003573695.1. NCBI lineage: Eukaryota > Viridiplantae > Streptophyta > Magnoliopsida > Ranunculales > Papaveraceae > Papaver > Papaver somniferum. The sequence continues at coordinate 84,214,654 of NC_039363.1, forward strand.
AGTTTCGTCACTAAAATTGTCAATGGAGGAACTGTTAGAGCATTGCTTGGTTGAACCCACTGGCATTGATATTTCAAGTTAGTTGTCAAATCTATATGCCAAAACGCATTCTTGATTTAGTTTACTAAAGTCAGTTACGGACTAGATTAGGTTTAAGAAGTAAAGTATAGAATCAAAACTGGAGATTGAAAACTCAAGAACATATCTACGAAGAACTTCATTGGAGATAAGTAACAAATACTTGATTTTCTTCTTTATTCTACCTCTATATCTATCGAAACATGTGCTCACTCTATGGAACAATTCCTATGACGGTAAATTTATATTTATGTAAAGATTCGAGGATATTTGAGCACAAGACTTTAAGTGAGAATTACCTTTGTCCCTAGAAAGGTCCTCCTGTTATACTGAATAAAAACACGAATCCAACGAGCCAAGAATCACTCAATTCTGAGTTATAACAGAAGTTGTGCGTGATTTATTATAGAAAACTTTATATGTGTGCCGTGAATACTTGACTAAACGCCTTTTTTAATCAAATACTTGGTGTTTCCTTTCCTAGAGGTTTCATGTAACAACACAAATTATCCCTTGGAAAATTGTGTGTGTGTTGCATAAGGTTGTTTCCCATATCTTTGTTCTTCACGAACAAGAGTGAGATTCCAAAACACTTTACTTGGGATCGTAAAGCACATGGAAGCTATCTTCTTCAAAAGTTATGGAACCCGTTTCTAGGTGTTTTTTATAAACGCTAGATTTGATAGATCATGATATCTCTAGATTATTCTAAACGATCTTGTAAGGAAGAATCAATTAGGTTATGGAACGATAGACCCTAATTGTTGAGGAACATCTTCTAAAGAGAATTAACGCTCTTCTAGAAGATTTTCAAGAATATCTTCTAAAGATAATTGGCTAATGGCTAGAAGATTTACAAGAGCAACTCCTAAAGAGAATTGGTATTCTGCTACGAATTCTATGAATGCACAAGTAAAATTGAAGCAGAAGGTATTACATCTAGTCTGAAAACTGGTAGTAGGTAATTGTGTAACAATTTAAATCAGTGTGTGTTCAATATGGACTAGGTTCCGAGGTTTTTCTACAAGATTGTAGTTTTCCTCGTTAACAAAAAATTCTGGTGTATGTGTTATTTCTTTTGCGCATTATATTGTTTAATCTTTACAATTGAAATATCGCAGGTTGTACGTATCTAAACCTAGATAATGTTAACTCAGCTGTGAAGAACCTACAAGACTCGTTCTTGTTGAATTCATATTTTGAAATATAGATTACAAGACTTGTCCTTATTGGAATTTGGTTCATGAACAGTTCGGGTACATACTAGGTTTACCTTGTTAAAACAATTTTAAATACAGTTTCGTAACCAAACGTATAGATTGTACATAAGATTGTCCAAATAGGTATCAGAATGAAAAAGTTGGTGGTGTACTAGTTAGCCTCTCATTTTCAATATGAGTAGATTATTATCGATGATGTTTTCGCATCCACAATAAAAGTGGAGATGAGTTAACTTTTATGGTCAATCTCGGCGAGACGAGATTTGGCCGAAAACTCGGCGACACTACCGAGATTCCACCGAAATGTGGTTGAGGTCTCACTAAGACGACCAAAATTCCATCAAAACACGGCAGAAATCTCGCTGAGACAAGTTCTACATATGAAAATTTAGTAATAAAAACCAAACCCAACTTTAAAAACTCATTGTTTTTCTTTTTGTTACTTATCTTAAAAATTGATATTATTTGGTTATATTTGTATAATGTAACATATGTATGTAAGGTATGCAAAATGCTTAACATACACGTTATAAAATTTTAAAAATAAAAACTTCAAAATTTCATCAAAAGTTTTCCCGAGATAATGTTAGGTTCCAACCGAAGCGAACCGAAATCGACTAGGAGGTTCTATTGACGTAAACTAATATGCTCGAGGGTGAAATCATACGTATTTTATTCTAATCGCCACCTCATAACTCCCACAGGTGTTGCGCAACACACTTGAGTTCTTGTCTTCTTGATTTTGCCCTTTCTTTTCAGTCTTCGAGTTCGAGTAGGAATCTTGAGCTGCTCGAGGAGTTGCTATTTCCATATTCGTCAAGGTAAGCTAGTTAATTTCATCTAATGTTTTACTCTGTCTGGGGTTCTGGATTCCTCTTTTAGTCTCCGACCGAGTGTCCCTCATTAAAAAATGGGAAGAGATTGCCCCAAATCATGGCTTGTAGTCTCAGTGCCAACAAAACTGATACCCATTGATGATTTCAGATCAATTTTGGTTCATAATGAATACCTGTGTATGGTTTTTGTAATGGGGCTTTACCAAATATTGAAGTGTCAACCTGGACAAGCTGAAGGGGGAGAAATTTGTCAACTCGATTAGGTTTTTTTTTCATTTTACACAAACGAAAAATGTGATATACATGTAGCTCTTGTTTCTTGCATATCGAAGTCTGAGGCAGGTTTAAATCATACTTCTGTCTGTTTAATGTTTTCTCTGATTGGGATTGTAGCTCTAGTGTCTGGCTTCACTTCGTGATAAACCTTTGGTGCTTCTTCATTACTTCTTTGAATCTGATTCTTATAGCCGATCATCATGGCAGGAGGTATTCTCTCTATCTTCATTGATTTTTCAATTCATAGACTCATATTTGAATATTACAATGATATCAGCGGTTATAAATTCAGGAATGATTAGACGAGCCGAAACTGTTTGTGGAATTAGTTTGTATCATTTTTCTGTAATGGTTTTTTGATTATGTTCTTGTGTTTGTATTTGAATTTTATATAGATGGCCATATTGAATATGTGATGAAGAATGTTAAACCACCTACATACGAAGAAACTTTGGATGCTTTGTCTTCTTTAATTACCAAACGTACTCGTGCTGATAAGTCTACTAAGGGTGATCAATTCGATGTGTTATTCGATTATGTTAAGGTAATCTCACTTATAATTTGAACTTCAATGACCTTATTCTGGCTGCTTGTTTAGTGTATGAATAACTGTATAATAACTGGATTTTGTAGATATTGGATCTGGAGGATTCTATTTCTCAAATGAAGGTTATACACGTCGCTGGTACTAAAGGAAAGGTGTGATTTTCTTTTCCTATTTAAGGTTTTATTAGTCTCGCTTCTTAGTAGCACTTTTACTAATAAATGCTATTTGCACTCTGCTCACTAAAGTGCTGGCAAACAAGGGGTTGTGATTGTATGCTCGGTCCCACCTTGCTACACTACCTACCCCGTGTGTTTTCTCGATAAAACGAAATATGGCCAACGGTTTGTTTCTCATCTTTTTGTTTCTTCAGCTCTGGTGTAAATTGGAAATGGTTTATGCTTATGAGTATCAATGTCTTGTTTTTGTATTTGCATTGCTACTTTTTATAATTGTGAAAACCTTATTTTGCTGTTTCACAATATTTTTGTAGGGATCAACATGCACATTTACAGAATCTATACTGCGTAATTGTGGGTTTCGTACTGGACTTTTCACTTCTCCTCATCTTATTGATATCCGAGAAAGATTCCGGTTAGATGGGTGAGTTAACCTTGTTAGACATCATGAAAAATTATGTTACGTCATCCCATTGATAGCTAAAATATTTGCTTTCCCAACTGATGCGGCAGCATCTTTGATTAGCATTTAAGTTCTCTTCTCCAATTTTTTGCTGGGAGGTTGCTCCATTAATTGGGAAAGCGAGCTGGGTCAGACAGTTTTGAGCTTACCGTACTCGTTTAAGTGTGTTGCTGCTGTTGATGTTAAACTCGATATGTTTGTTCAGTTCCGAAACCTTGAACATGCAATGGCATGTACTCCCAGGAACTCACTTTGTTTCCAGGAGAAAGCGTGAAGTTTGCATGTGTCAGATTTAACCAAAACCAAAAGATGCGCTTCCTTTGAATCGACTTGCAATTAAGATGTCTGTTTCATTTCTAGTTCTGTTTTTCCTTTGTAGAGTGGAAATAAGTGGAGACAAATTTTTGGCGTACTTCTGGTGGTGCTTTGAACGTCTGAAGGTATCATTTATATTGCTTACATATTGATTAGTTATTTTGAAACTATGGGGTTTCCGTTTCCTCCATAACTGTTGATCTATCTTCTGCTTTTGTCAATAATCAAGGCAAAAGTTCTTGTTTTGCCCGTTCCCTCATGTTTTTCATCATCTTGAATGCAGGAGAAAAGCAGTGAAGATGTACCTATGCCAACGTACTTTCGGTTCCTTGCGTTGCTTGCTTTCAAAATATTTGCAGCAGAGCAGGTCAGTGCATGATATATTTCTTTCAACTTGATAGCATAACTCCAACTTGACAATAATTTCATTCTGGAATTTGTTTGTTTGTGGTACGATTATTCTAGATCATCTTGTTGATGTCTTCCGTGTTTCTGAAGTATAACATAGAGGCTTTCCTTTTTGCTGAGCAGGTGGAGGTTGCTATACTGGAAGTTGGTTTAGGTGGAAAGTTTGATGCTACAAATTTGGTATGAATTACATTTCCTTTCGAATATAAATTTGTAGTTTAATGATTGTATCAAAGTCACTTATAGCAGAACACTAAAACTGCTTTATTGAATTCAGTCGAGCACGACTCACACTGTGGATTGCATTCCATGTGCAAACACCTATTGCATGTGGAATATCTTAATGTATAGTCTAATTGAACGTAATGGAATCACTTAACCGGAACACTGTAATTGTTTTATTAAATTCAGCCTAGCACGACTCACATTGTGGATTACATTTCAGGTGCAAACACCTATTGCATGTGGAATATCTTCCCTTGGGTTTGATCACATGGAAATTCTGGGTTAGTGATTTTTCTGTGGATTCTTTTTTCAATTAGTCATCCTTTAAAAAAATTGGTTATCGTTATTATATTTGCTGTTTCTGACCATTACTGGCAGGCTACACCCTTGGAGAGATTGCTGGTGAGAAAGCTGGTATTTTCAAGGTATTCATGGAACTATATGCTTTTACTTTTGCAGAAACCTTTGACAATTAGGAAGACTTCTATCCTGAAACATGTTCTTTTTCTCCTTGTTCCTGATAGCAAAAAACTCCAGCATTTACGGTGCCTCAGCCTGCTGAAGCAATGGGCGTGCTTGAGGAAAGGGCTTATGAATTAGAGGTATGTTTTATCATATTACATTTTTCACTACTATCTTTACTGCTTTTATTTTACTTCAAATGTGTAATTTGTCAATAGCTTAGTTAAATTTTAAATCCTGATTATTGAACACGAAAATGTTCTTGTATTGTTCGTGAATTGGCTGCCGAAACTATTTCTTATGGACTAACAACTGAAGGATATGATTTTGAAGTAATACACCCTGTATTTTCCCATTTTAAGCTATTTTTATTCGTCATATAGGCAGTCTAGTATATGTCATTAGACACTGACAGGAACCAACCTGTAAAGCTTATATATGAACTTCATATCCGTTACAGGTAGCTCTCCAAGTTGCACATCCCTTGGATAGCAGTTTATTAAATGGTTTGCAACTTGGGCTTCAGGGTGAGCACCAATACATCAATGCAGGTCTTGCGGTTGCCCTGTGCCGCACGTGGCTCCAAAAGATGGGCCATTACGAAGGCACGTATCTGGATCAGGCTGTAAGTTGTACAGTTAGGTTTTTACTTTTCTCGGCCCATATAAAAATGCTGATATATCTCATCGATATGGGCATGTCTACAGAACTCTCTGCCCGAGCAGTTTGTCAAAGGGCTTAGAACTGCGAGCTTGCAAGGACGAGCACAGATAGTTGCTGATCCATTTGTTAACGTGGAAGGCCCTGGAGATGTGGTGTTCTATTTGGATGGCGCTCATAGTCCTGAAAGCATGGAAATTTGTGGAAATTGGTTTTCTCTGGCGATCAAAGAAGATACTCAACACTATGGTTCCTTGAAGAAACAACCTTCTGAGAGTTCAGATGTTTTAAATACAGCGCTTAGGGGCCCTAATGAGTTTCTGAGTATGAATTCCATGCAGGTAAGTTCACAAACTGGAGTTCTTTTGGCCTTTTTATGAGTGCGGTAGTTTTAAGGTTATCTACATTTCATGATAGATCTTAAATCAAGACAGCATGTTTCTTTACACAGGCTTGTTTATTGGTGTACTTACAAAATGTATTTATTGTCAACTCATATATATGTATATATATAATGACTTGCACCACTTTAATGTGCAATCATGTACTGATTTTTTTTTTTTGAAAACTTATGGCCAGATACTCTTGTTCAATTGCATGTCAGTGCGAGATCCTCAGCTTCTTCTGCCCCGCCTAATCCATGCTTGTGCTAATCACGGTAACTTCTTCATGCTCTATGCAGCTGTTATGTAAGACTAAATGAGAGATTTCGCTTTATTTACCATTTAATATTCAGGAGTTCACTTCCAGAAGGCTCTCTTTGTACCAAACCAGTCGGTGTATAATAAGGTCGGCTCTCATGCTTTACCCTCATCTGATCCACAAGTTGATTTATCTTGGCAACTACAACTTGAAAAAGTATGGAAAAATCTTGTTCATGAAGAGAAAGGTATTCTTTTTGTTTCTTTTATATCTGCGAAAATAGTAGTCTTTTCTTCCTCAAAATATATTACCACGATTGTGGAGTTAGTTTACACATCTATTGTGCTTTGCTTAGCCAATTTCTTTGTCAAGTGTGTGAAATTTTTATCATTTCAAATTGAGTTAGTGTAGTTTTCTACAAAGTATGACGGACATAAAAGTAGTATTTTGTTTTCTACTTGTCTTCAGAGTCAACGCTAGAAGAAAGCAAGGAAGATTGTGAACACAGTATGAGGAATTCCGAGACCAGTATTGTGTTTCCTTCACTTCCCTTGGCTATTAAATGGCTCATGGATAGTGTCCAACAGAATCGATCAGTTCGTTTTCAGGTATCTATATGCTCTCCTCTTGAATTCACAATTACAAGCAATAATAAGTAAAAAGAATACAGTGTACAAATTCACTGATGACTGGACTATAGTTGTATCCATCACTTTCACTGATATCATAAACAGTCACTAAAATCTATTTATGCCCCTAGAAGAGAGTCTTGGGACATTTAATTTTCACACAAAAAGTCAAGAATTATATATTCTTCTGAAGTCAATCTTCTTGATTTTTCATTCTAGGTTCTGGTTACTGGTTCATTGCACCTTGTGGGTGACGTCTTGAGAATAATCAAAAGGTAAAGTATCTATCAAATAGAAATGTGCAATTATGGGTTCTGATCGTCTAATATATTGAACTCGGGCACAAACAGATGATTTATGTGAGAGAAAATGAATTAACATGGGAACTCGGAAAAAGTGGGATTTATCAGATTTGTGTTCTTGTCACTGCAAAATATTGGGCGTAGAATCATTTGCTGTATAATTATCTGATTTATGGTTATCTGAGTTGAGCTAAGATGTTCCCTTTAATTGAATGTTTTCGTTTTTGACTTTTCTCGCATATATTAAGAAAGATTTTGTTACCAGTGAGAGCAAAAATTGATATAAGGCTGACTCTTATGGAGAAGGAAAGTAGGATAATTTGGACAGTAAACCGTGGTTAAAGGTTTTGTTCCATTTCTCTCTGCTTGAAAGCAGGGAACGTTGGAGGGAACTTTGACACAGGTGAGGAAACAATCCTCGCCAAAAAAGAGGATGGGAGCCTCGCTTTGGTGGATCCAGCGAGGAAATAATGAGAAAGTGAGGTTGCATAAATTTTCGTCACATTATCTTTTGTGATAATAAGACTGCCCAGGAATAAATTGATCATAGTTATTGTGTGACTCATTCCATTTCATAAGATAGTATGAATAATTTTTGTTGAGCTAGCTCCAAAAACTCTATGATCCATACTTGATTTATTGGCTGTCTCTTATGCTCTAAACCCTGTTTATTCGAGCTAATGAGATGCTTTAATCTTGGGATTGAGTAACCACAATTTGTAAGTTGGTCAAAGTGTGTGCATAATCATTTGGGCTCACGGACGGGAACGTATATTATATGTCCACTGGTTCACGAACCTTAATAGAGAAAATCAATTTCTTTATTTAGGGCTGAAAAATACTCCAAAACCAAAACTCTTTTCCAATAGCAAGTACCGGGTCGAGCAGGGATATTATTTTAGAAAGACTGTATCCCCAAGGGTGCGACGAAGTTTTTACACCGGCCGTCTGCGGGCCGAGACGTAACTTATCCTTGACACCTTCCGTGTCTTGTTCGTTTTCGACACAGAGGGTGTAGTGGTCCATCGCTTCCATGGGATTACGCATTCACAATCATTTCGGTGATGTGGCCACGTACTCCATGTCCCGGCTGCAGGGCTACGGGGTAATTCCCCTTCACGATTCTGCGAGCTGCAGAGCTACAGAGGGATGCCCCCTTTCACAATTCTGCCATGACGGTTTACTAGTTCGCGGTTTGCACAGTCCTATTAAGAGAGAAAGCTTCTAACGAATAATCAAAGATAAGGAAGGGTCCAATAAAAGTTGTTAACGTCTACTTATGTGAAGGAATCAAAAGAAGATGTCAACTGGAGATGAAAAAGGTTCTTCCTCAACTTGTCTTTATCTATTTGTCGACATGATAATGATTTTAGGGCTAAAGTGAAGAACTTTGTATGTAAGAGGAATGATATAAAGCTTCGAATCAATCGCTCTTTTGATGAGATAACTTACTATGAACACTCGCTGTCTAAGAAAAAAAAGCACTGTGAGTAAACTGAGGACAAAACTTAGTGAGTTAATTGACATCTCCGATGACTTAGAAAAACTAAATGATTTTATCATCAATGAGTTTTTCAATAATGAGAAGGAATTCTCTGCTCAGGATATTAAAAACTTGATGCATATCTAGGAACCTTCTTTTGAGGATTTTATTCTTGAGAACGATAACTAGGGTTTGGTATCGCAAAGATTGTGATTACACATAGCTATTCCCAACGTTTTTCATCTTGAATGTTTTTAGATTTATTTATTTAAATTCTAGAGTTGTTGGAAGATGAATTTGCAGTATGTAATCATTTTTTGTTTATTTATTGCAAAATTCTTATGATATATTTGTTCCTTTACGTTCTCGTGAATCGAGCTAATATTTCATATATGCTCAGAAGTTAAATCTATTATGTTTTTATAAACGGAAAATAGCACAAACTCTTTGAGATTTTTCTCGCGGTATTGATCTTTTTATGTTTTGATGTTTGACACACTCCGTAAGATTCTCTTATGTTGAGTAAAATCGAGTAAAATTGTCTCGTTGTTCGTAACTGGCCTTGAGATTAATTTATGTCGATACTATGGATACAAATCCTTGTGATTTGTTAATGTCCAAAATCCTTCTTTTTCACAAAAGTAAGGTCACTCATGTTGTTCTCTTGGGAATAACATTTTATGGGGGAGACTTCTTAAATGAACTTGTGCTTAATTGCTATATCTTTGTGGGAGTGTGGCTGTGGAATTATAAAGGGGATGCTTGTATCTTTTTAATCTCCTATCATGAGCGCTAAGTATTTATTACTATGTGATATCATTTAAATAAGTTGATATGAGGATTTGCATTTTAACTATGTTATTATGTAGTATCTCCTTCTTCCTTAAAACTTAAGATATCTTTTGGTTGTATTCATTACGATCCCTCGATTTTCGTACCTTTGTTAATTTTATTGACAAAAAGGGGGAGAATTATGTAGTAGTTTCATACTACATATATATGGTTTACGGGTCATTATGTAAGGGGGAGTGGATCATTTAAGCAATAGGTTTTTACCTATTAAACAAAAGATGTAAGTATTGATTAAGGGGGAGAAACATATCACCATAATATTACTACAGAGTTGAGATACAATTGAACTTTGGAGAGAAGATAATAATACTACATTCGAACCTCGATAAATGAATAACCTCGCAAAATGAATAATTTTCTCCGGTCCCGTCTTGGGCCAAGGTGATAAATGAATAACCTCGCTTAATGCATTAATGAATAAAAAGAATTGGATCCTTAAAGGCCCTACAGAAATATAAATGGATAATCATTGAATTATATATAAAAATAAAATATATAAAAATAAACCAAAATACATAATCAGAAAATTTTACATAAAAATGTATGTCGGAATGAACTCAAAAAAATTCATCTATGGTTGATTGTCTTTTTCTTCCACCAAACAAAAATGCACCGTATCCTTAATTTTATGCAATACTTGGACAATTTCTGGAATATTTTGCTCGTGTTGTAGCAAGTAGTTTTTTAAAGTGACCATCGCTTGAAGCATCTTTAGATGACACATTTGGTACGACGCTACTATCATCTGGTTCAGGATCATTCTCATTATTCATAACCGACTCAATAATTTCTTCGTCTGTTGGAGACTCCATAACTGCATCATTCTCGTTATGATAGTTCAAAATATGTTCGACGTCCATCACGTTTCTATAACGTAAATTAGAAATGACACTAGTTAATCCTTGGATTTCTTCTTCTAATTGACCATTTTCCGGTATACTTGTACATTTGCTCCTGTACAATTTAACTTCTTAATTAAGAAAATATTATCTAAATGAATAAATATTCGTTTATCAATAAATAAATAAAATATTTGTTTATCGATAAATAAATAAAATATTCATTTATCGATAAATAAATAACCCCGCTAAACGAATCTTTTTTCTTGGTCCCGAGAGCATTCATTTATTGAGGTTCGACTGTACGTTTCTGTATAACAACGACTGAGAATATTTGTTTTCAAAAAATTGTTTTCGCTATGGAATCGGTTCTTCAAAAACAATGATGCTAAGTTGAACACCTTCAGAATCATTGCAACTTGAAATAACGAAGAGTTCAAGGAGAGTTGAAGAAACCAAGGAAATCATGAAGACATGGTGGATCAAGGAGTATTTCGAAAACTTTATTTTTGTTATCCATAGGTATTAATAGTTTTGTCACTAAAATTGACAAAGGGGGAGATTGTTAGAGCATTGCTCGGTCGAACTCGCAAGTGTTGCTATATCAAGCTTGTTGTCAGATTTAATTGTCAAAACTATATCTTGATTTCAAGTCTACAATTAGTTTAGTATAGGTCTAGGATAGTGGAGCTGAGAAACGAACCAATCATCATTTGCGTTTTACCGTTTGAAGGTGAAGATCAACCGAAACTTTTGGAGAACTTCATCAACAAAAGGTAAGTGAAGACTGAACCAACTATTTCTCAAATTATATTCACTTTTCTATCCTTGAGAAGATTGTCACATAACTAATTAGACTAGCTTCCATAGACAAGAATTTCGAGTCGAGAACTAATTATTTAGTTTACGAATTTCTCGAAATATAATGACTAAGCTTGATGAACATTTGTTCATACGTGATCAATTTCGGTGGAGAACAATTTATTGTTCAGATCCAAATAATGGTTCAAGTTTATCATTTAAAAATATCCTGGAACAGTGATATGCGTCATTGTTATTATTCAGGAATGTCTTGAATTGATTTTGAGAAATATATAACTACTATATTCGGAATACAAGACAGTGTTATCAGTCTTATAAACTGAGAAAACGGTTATATGTCTGAAACAATAATACATGTATTCGTACACGTAACACAGTAGCTATATATCGATTTTCATATTTGTGTGATAAGCATACTCGTATGCATATCATTGGAAAATCTAATTGTCTATGATCTGGATAGGTACGTATATTCGTATACAAACCACTTTGGAACTTTGGTAAGGGAACCGGGTTAAAGACTAAACCAGTATTCGATCCAATACATTTCTACATTCTAGAACCGGTTTAGTACCCAAACCGGCACGCAAACTGAAATGTTCTTTGAACTCCGGAACCGGTAAAAGTCTTTAGTTTGGAAACCGGTACGTGAACTGAAAAGCCCTGTATACTCCGGAACTTGAGTTGATCAATGTTTGCAAACCGGTACGTGAACTGAGAAGTTTTGTAGACTCCGGAACTCGGTAATTGCTATAAGTTTGCAAACCGGTCTGCGTACTGCGATTCAGCCGACTCACGAACGGTTCAAGTATTTGTACCTTGTACAGTTACAAACTATGTTGATTTTGATTCAATTATATTTCTTTGAGATGATTTTCATTTGATCAATTCTCTAATTAACACTAGATTAATTATATCACATAATTGTGATTCAAGATTAGTGTCCTTGTGAACATGAAAATGAGTGTTAAGCTTTTAAGTTCAAATCGGCTAGTTTCTGGTAACCATGTTGAACATAGTCTTTATACACGGTTCGGTTACGGTTTACCTAACCATAGTGTTTATCTTGTATATGTGAATAATATTCAAAGCTTTCATCTAATGGTGAATATTGTTTGCTTGGTTCGAAAGCTATCTTAGCTTAAACCTAAAGCAACCTAAGTCTATATAAGGGGAAATCTTGGCAACTGGGATCTTTGAATCCTGACACTACTTTTTGGTGTGTCCTAGTTGTATCTAGAGTTGTCCTCTCCAGAAATTCTTTAGGGTTTAGCGACTATAAAGACTTCATTGGGATTCGTGAAGCCAAGTCCAGTTATCTTTTACCTTGATAACTTGAGTATCCTGATCCTGATTGTTTGTAGAGCCTTGCTCCATCAATCAAGATAGATAGTAATCACAAAGTTGTCTTCGTCTCAGACTTTGTGATTCCGCAAGTTTTATACTTGTGAGGTGAATAATAATCCATCACCCGGATCTTTCATTTGATCCGATCATCCGTTTAGATCATAAATCAGGAAATCAATTATAGGCTTAATTTGTGGGAGGCAGATTTGGTTTAAAGTATTCAATTGAGTTGAAGCAACTCTTAGTTGGTGGGACTCCTTCTAAGGGAATCAATTATACGGAGTCCTGTTGGGATTCAAGAGGCGTAAGGAGCGCGACTGTACCCGAATCAACGAGAGACCGAGTTCGGGCACAACTACATTCTAGACTGAAGTTAATTGGTAGTAGGCTAGTGTCTGTAGAGGCTTAATACAGTTTGGTGTTCAATATGGACTAGGTCCTGGGGTTTTTCTGTATTTGCGTTTTCCTCGTTAACAAAATTTCTGGTGTCTGTGTTATTTTTTTCCCGCATTATATTGTTTATCTTTATAATTGAAATATCACATGTTGTGCGTTGATCAATCACAGTAGAGAGGTCCAACCTTATTTGTTGGATAAGATTTGATTGATTCTTGGACATTGGTCTTTGGTATCGTCGAAGAACTCCCTTTGTAGTTAGGTTCACGGATTTATTGGTCAATGATGCTTGCCAATATCATGTAAAAGCCTTTGTTTTATACTGCTTCCCAACTAGGAAGAAACCATTAACTTCCATTTAATGTCTCAAATTCTTGTTCTATTGCACTTTTACAGCTTCTTCATATTGAAGTATGGGGCTCTGCTCCTAACAAGCCTTTCTGTAACAAGTTTCAGATTTTATGTCAATATTTAATTTCTCAAAGTTTTGTTGGGTCTTTCTTTTAAATTGTCAAGTCTGATTTTAGAATTGTTTTCATTAACTTTAAGAATTATGCTGAAAATTTACTCTCTTGCACTATCAGAGCCAACAGAACTGATGGTGGTGGTGAAGTTATTAATCATGGATTGGACTTATTATTATCTTATTTTGGTATTAATCATGAAATTACTTTTCCTCACCAGAACAAGATATCGTTGCTGAGTCTAAGCATAGGGATCTCCTAAATATAACAAAATAGTTTTTACCCTTACATATATGATTTTGAAAATAGGCTACCCTTCCATCATGCCGCTGGCTGAGTCTAAGCATAGGGATCTCCTAAATATAACAAAACATGCCAAAGCCATGCAACCCTACCACCAGCCGCTGGCTGCCAAATGAAGGGTTGCAACAATCAACGGCTACCCTTCCATCTGAGATGCAGATCTCAGCCGTACAAGTTCGCCACCTAACGCATGGCAACTTCCGGCCCAAGACCAAACATCACGGCTTATGCCAAAACCCTAATTTTGGCTGCGCCTAAAACATGCCAAAGCCATGCGCCCCTACCACCATGCCGCTGGCTGCCAAACGGAGGGTTGCAATAATCAACGACTACCCTTCCATCTGAGATGCAGATCTCAGCTGTACAAGTTCGCCACCTAACACATGGAAACTTACGGCCCAAGGCCAAACATCACGGTTTATGCCAAAACCCTAATTTTGGCCGCGCCTAAAACATGCCAAAGCCATGCGGCCCTACCACCATGCCGCTGGCTACCAAACGAAGGGTTGCAACAATCAACGGCTACCCTTCCATATAAGATGCAGATCTCAGCCGTACAAGTTCTCCACCTAACGCATGGCAACTTCCGGCCCAAGGACAAACATCACGGTTTATGCCAAAACCCTAATTTTGGCCGCGCCTAAAACATGCCAAAGCCATGCGGCCCTACCACCATGCTGCTTGCTTCCAAATGAAGGGTTGCAACAATCAACGACTACCCTTCCATCTGAGATGCAGATCTCAGCCGTCCAAGTTCGCCACCTAACGCATGGCAACTTCCGGCCCAAGGACAAACATCACGGCTTATGCCAAAACCCTAATTTTGGCCGCGCCTAAAACATGCCAAAGCCATGCGGCCATAACACCATGCCGCTGGATGCCAAACGAAGGGTTGCAATAATCAACGGCTACCCTTCCATCTGAGATGCGGATCTCAGCCGTCCAAGTTCGCCACCAAACGCATGGTAACTTCCGACCCAAGGCCAAACATCACGGGTTATGCCAAAACCCTAATTTTGGTCGCGCCTAAAACATGCCAAAGCCATGCGGTCCTACCACCATGTCGCTGGCTGCCAAACGAAGGGTTGCAATAATCAACGACTACCTTTCCATCTGAGGTGCAGATCTCAGCCGTACAAGTTCGCCACCTAACACATGGCAACTTCCGGCCCAAGGACAAACATCACGGCTTATGCCAAAACCCTAATGTTGGCCGCGCCTAAAACATGCCAAAGCCATGGGGCCGTAACACCATGTCACTGGATGCCAAACGAAGGGTTGCAATAATCAACGGCTACCCTTCCATCTGAGATGCGGATCTCAGCCGTCCAAGTTCGCCACCAAACGCATGGTAACTTCCGACCCAAGGCCAAACATCACGGATTATGCCAAAACCCTAATTTTGGCCGCGCCTAAAACATGCCAAAGCCATGCGGTCCTACCACCATGTCGCTGGCTGCCAAACGAAGGGTTGCAACAATAAACGACTACCTTTCCATCTGAGGTGCAGATCTCAGCCGTACAAGTTCGCCACCTAACACATGGCAACTTCCGTCCCAAGGCCAAACATCACGGTTTATTCCAAAACCCTATCTTTGGCCGCGCCTAAAACATGCCAAAGCCATGCCGTCTCTACCACATTCCACTGGATGCCAAATGAAGGGTTGCAACAATCAACGGCCCGCCCTTCCACCTGAGATGCAAATCTCAGCCGTACAATCTTGCCATCAAACGCATGTCCACTTTTGGCCCAATGCCAAGCACTAATTTTGGCCGCACCTCAACTAAGCCAAAACCCTAGTTTTGGCCGCGCCTAAACAACGCCAAAATCCTAGCTCGGTCACGCCTAAACCATGCCACTGGCTGCAAACAAAGGGTTGCAACAATCAACAGCCACCCTTCCTCATGCGATACAAATCTCACCCATACAAACTTGCCACCAAACGATTTATGGAAATCTCTTGGCCACGACGCCAAAACCCTAATTTTGCCGTGCCAAGTGCATGCAAGCGCTGCAACCATGCCGCTGGTTTCCAAACGAAGGGTTGAAACAATCTACGACTACTCTTCCTCCTGAGATGCAGATCTCATCCGTACAAAACTGCCACCAAACGACTCGTGGCGATGTCTTGGCTGCGATGCTAACTCTTGGTCACGGCACCAATTTGGCTACGATGCTAACTCTCTGGTCACGGCACCAACCTTGCTACGATGTCTATTCTTTGGTCATGACACCAACTTGGCCACAAACGCCAAATCCTTTGGCCACGCCACACGTAGCAACATGCTACACGTTTTTCACGAAAACACTCGAGACATCAAAACATGTCATAAACTGGGGGATTCTCATCAGGGTATTGGTCTGGCGGTTTACAGCGCGCGGCGTACATTACGCCCGTTACAGGAAAGTGTCATAAGGGTGAGGCGGTTAGTAAATACAAGAAGTAATGGTGAAACTTTTCCTTCATTATGGAAACATCAATTCCAGGCTTTACCCGTTACCATTTTCTTCCATTTACTCAACTGTTTCCGTTTCTTATGAGACCAGGGTACGTTTCATTGCGACTTGTATAAATAGGTCTCACCTATTTCCACCAAACACAAGTTTTTGGTCAGGAGAATACAACACTCAGAAATCACTTGCTAGCTTTCCCATATGTTAGCTTTCCACTTTCTGATACAAGTCGTCAAGCAACTACTCTTCCCGAATCAACTATTCTGGTCTCAACACTTTCTTCACTTCCCTCCCTAGACCAACCCTTCTCCTTCACTTTCTGGACGGCCATTTCTTGGTGTAGGACGTATTTGTACAGATTGATCTCTCGAATCAAAGTACTTCCTTGCAGTACATTTTTTAGGGTTTAGACTCGTTTCTCACCCACACACTCGAAATGTTTTCACCCTCAAACAATTGGCGACCACAGTGGGAGATCAATCTCTCGGTTGCAATATCGATTTCCAATTTCAAGTTTCACCTTTCAATTCCGATCTCAAGATGGTAGAAGCAAACAATCCGCTCGGGAATCAATGTCTTAGTTATCAGTTATCACACGACGAGGAGTGATTGGGGACTTATCGCGGTCAAGACGGGCGTCACCCATAAAACTACGGCGTACATGCCTATGGCTAGGATTTGCACCAAGATGGAAGAACAAGCTAGAGGAGGAACGCTGGAATACATACCTGGAGTATGCTCGTTGTGTTGCTACTAGATCCAAGACGAGGGAATAAAACTGATGATACGGGATAAAGAAGATGGGTAGCGCCTTTTATATGCATGATGTTTGTGGATCTTGAATGGAGGAAGGTTCCAGCGCCAGCAGCTTGCATCCTTTCCAGCACTAACAACTTGCATCCTTCTAGCGCTAACAATGCATCCTTCCAGCGCTAACAACTGGCATATTTCCAGCGCCAGCAGCTTGCATCCTTTCCAGCGCTAACATTTCGCACCCTTCCAACGCCATCTTTTCGCTCCACAGCCATCCAAAGTCCAGCGCCATCTTCTCCGCTCCACAACCAGCCAAAGCAGCGCCATCCCCACCTTTCGAAACAGCGCCATGGCTCCAAAACTCTGTGATCAAAACCGCGCCATCTCTGCACGATACACCTACGATCACCAGAACCAGAGCCGCTTCTGCCACCCCAACGTTTCTTCAAGTATGACAGCTCCAACCGTCACCAGAGCCGTTGCTACTCCACCATCAGGGAAAGAGACTGGAGGAGCCGGAAGAAGCCGACCTCCTTTTACCACTGATGATTTGATGGAAAGACAAAAGGTTCTCGTAAGGCTCAGACAGACGTGTCTATAACTCAGAAAGAGATACCTATTTCCTCAAGACACTAACGGAGCGGCCACCTGTTGACGGTGGTTTTTAGCTTAGAGTTGAAATCGTAAAACTGTGCAACTGACATGGCGTCACTATGACCATTAGCACCTTTATTTAATCAATCTGCATGCCTACGCAAGAATTACCGGGGTACCTTTTTTTAACATGGGTCATGTTCCACGGCAGAACCCTTAACATCGACTGACGTCATCTATGCCAAACCCTAATTCTCATGCTACCGCGCCAAGGCTTTCCAACCATGCCAGCTGCACCACTGTGCCAATGGCAAACCATGCCAGCAACATCTCTGCGCCAAGGCATGCCAACCATGCCAGCCGCACCACTGTGCCAATGGAAAACCATGTCAGCCACATCTCCGCGCCAAGGCATGCCAACCATGCCAGCCACACCACTGTGCCAATGGAAAACCATGTCAGCCACATCTCCGCGTCAAGGCATGCCAATCGCACCACTGTTCCAATAACAAACCATGCCAGCCACATCTCCGCGCCAAGGCATGCCAACCATGCCAGCAGCACCACTGTGCCAATGGCAAACCATGCCAGCCACGTCTACCGCGCCAAGGCATGCCAACCATGCTAGACGCACCATGCGCCAATGGCATGCCAAACCCTTGTCCCCACTATGCCAATCCAACCCACCTTGCCTTGGCCCCAACCATGCTAGCCGCACCATGCGCCAATGGCATGCCAAACCCTTGGTCCCACCATGCCAAGCCAACCGCACCTTGCCTTGGCCCTACCATGCCAAGCCGTCCATGCCAAACCCTTGTCCCCACTATGCGAAGCCAACTGCACCTTGCCTTCGCCCCAACCATGCTAGCCGCACCATGCGCCAATGGCACACCAAACCCTTTGCCCCACCATGCCAAGCCAACCTCACCTTGCCTTGGCCCCACCATGCCAAGCCGTCCATGCCAAACCCTTGGCTCCACTATGCCAAGCCGTCCGCGCCATTTTTCTTGGCCCCACCATGCCGGCCTTCCCTATGCGGCTACCAAAACAAAGGCGTGCGACGATCAACGGCCACCCTTCAATCTTAGATGCAAATCCTAGCCGTCTAAGGTCGCCAAACAACGCATGGTAACCTTTGGACCAAAATCCTAGTTTTGGCCACGCCAAGGCATGCCATGACACATGTGCCAATGGCATGCCAACCACCTTGCCGCGCCATACCATGTCGGCCTTCCCTATGCGGATACCAAAATGAAGGTTTGCGACGATCAATGGCCACCCTTCCATCCTAGATGCAAATCCTAGCCGTCCAAGGTCGCCAAACAACGCATGGTAACCTTTGCCCCAAAACCCTAGTTTTGGCCACGCCAAACCGCGCCAATGGCATGCCAACCACCTTGCCGCGCCATACCATGCCGACCTTCCCTATGCGGCTACCAAAACGAAGGCGTGCGACGATCAACGACCACCCTTCAATCCTAGATGCAAATCCTAGCCGTCCAAGGTCGCCAAACAACGCATGGTAACCTTTGGCCCAAAACCCTAGTTTTAGCCACGCCAAACCACGCCAAGGCATGACATGCCACATGTGCCAATGGCATGCCAACCACCTTGTCACGCCATACCATGCCGGCCTTCCCGATGCGGCTACCAAAACTAAGGCGTGCGACGATCAACGACCACTTTTTCATCTAAGGTGCAGATCTTAGCCGTCCAAGGTTACCAGCTAACGCATGGCAACCTTTGGCCCTAACTTTTGGCCGCGCCTAAACTAGGCCATATTAAAGCCATACTGATCATGCTTTCATGCCATTGGCTACCAAATGAAGGGTTGCAATAATCAACGACTGCCTTTCCTCTTAAGATGCAAAATCTCGACCGTTGAAGGTCACCACCGAGCCGACAAGTCTCCCAATCTCAAATTTCCAGACAACAACAACGTGCTACATGTTTTCCACGAAAACACTCGAGACATCAACGTATGTCACAAACTGGGGGATGCTCATTGGGTATTAGTTTGGCGGTTTACAGCGTGCGGCGTACACTACGCCCGTTATAAGAAAGTGTCATAAGGATGAGGCGGTTAGTAAATACAGGGAGTAATGGTGAAACGCTTTCTTTTATGGAACATCAATTCCAAGCATTACCGGTTACCACCTCCTCCCATTTACTCCCCCGTTTTCCATTTCTTAATGAGACCAGAGTACGTTTCACTTCGACTTGTATAAATAGGCATTACCTATTTCCACCGAACAAAAAGTTTAGGTCAGGAGCATACAACACTCAGAAAACATTTGCTAGATCTCCATCTGTTAGCTTCCCACTTTCTGATACAAGTCGTAAAACAACTACTCTTCCAAATCAACTATTCTGGTCTCAACACTTTCTTCGCTTCCCTCCCCAAAACCAACCCTTCTCCTTCACTTTGTGATCGAAGCAAGTCTGGAACGGCCATTTCTTGGTTTAAGCCGGATTTTTACAGATTGATCTCTCGAATATAAATTACTCCCTTGCCGTACATTGTTTAGGGTTTAAATTCGTTTCTCACTCACACACCCGAAATTACCAAAATCAGCAGAAACCGTTTTCACCCTCAAACAATTGGCGACCATAGCGGGAGATTAATCTCTCAGTTACAATATCAATTTCCAATTCCCGATCTCATACTTCAACCTAGACATCAAAGTGGTGAAAGCAAACGATCCACTCAGGGATCGACGACTCAGTTAGCAGACAACCTAGTTACCAGTCATGACACGACAAGGGATGACTGGGGACTTCCAAGGTGGCGGCAGCAAGCGATTTGATCATGGATCCACGACTCGGTTACCGGACGTCCCGATCACCAGTCGTGACGCGACAAGGGATGACTGGGGACTTCCTAGAGGTTAGAAGCAAATGAGCCGGCCAGGGATTGACAACTCGACCATTAGACGAATCAGGGACTACTGGAGACTTTCCAAAATCACGGTTGTGCTTCCCACAAAACTTGGACTTTCACCCTGAAGATTCATTTTTCATCAGGAGATCCGAAAAACTGAGTAAGTCTTGATTAGACAAAATACATGGTTTACTACTTCAAGTTTTCACGGGAATGATAAAACTGATAGCCATGTTATGTTTTATCCCATGCTCTCTACTGACACATAACACTCACGGTTCCATGGTTTTCCTGGGATGTTTGCGTCACTTGCAATCGAAACCAAGACAACATTATTCTAAAACAATTCATTCCAAGAAGAATAATCCAAAACCCTTATAGATAACAATTATCTATCAATTCAAATCAAACCATAAACCAGGCGCTTTGTTTGCCTTTCAAAGAAAAAAAACACAGCCACCTACCCTTACGTGTCTACTTTGCATAATAATAATTACCTGTCACTTCACTACTCATGCACTAGCCGACGTTACTACGGTAATATTTGAAGAGGAATTGTTTATGATGAAGTATTTTTACAAGTTTATGAAAGGCATGCCCACGGCTAGGGTTTACACCAGTTCAGAAGAACAATATTTCTACAGATTTATGGAAGGCATACCTACGGCTAAGGTTTGCACCAACACAAGAAAACAAGAAAACGAATTGAAAGAGGAACGCTGGAGTACATAGCTGGAATATGCTTGCCCACTTTACTGCTACCGCTAACACCAGGACGTGATAACAAAGGTACGAGATAAAAAGGAGAGCCAACCCCTTTCATAGGCACTTGTGGAATTTGAATAAGAAAAGGGTTTCCTATTTGATCTACATATGGGAAGAGGCAACTGGGCCTGCAAGAAAAAGCCAGCGCCACGCCAAGCCAACAGTCCGCTCCATGCCCAACCAATAATCCGCGCCATACCAAATACAAGCCAGCGTCCACGTCAAGCCAGCTCCCGTTCCAAGTCGATCCAGCGCTAACAACTTGCGTCCTTCCAGCACCGGAAGCTTACATCTTCCCAGCGCTGACAGCCTACGTCCTTCCAGGGCCGGCAACCTGCATCTTCCCAACGCCGGCAGCCTGCATCCTTCCAGCGTTGCACTTGAACGCCTAGTAGAAGGGAATCAACAATACAATTTCATCACACGTAAAGATCAGGAACGACTTCTCCAAAATCGAAGCAAAGAAAATCAGCAACCCCCCTGAGTTCACAAAGGCTCTTTTCCTGTCAGGAGATGCATGATTTCTGGGGACTTCGCCCGTAAAATCGTGCAGTCTATGGTGAAACATTTATGTGAGATTTTATATTTCCCCAAGGAGCAAAGTCAAGACATATTTGCAACCCTCAACCGCACTGCATCAGGAAAGCAGCTGTTTCCATCCAGGAAGCCGTTCCCAAGCCCCAACCTCTCTTGGAAAGCACGATTGATAGATGGAACTGGGGACTCCTAACCACTGTTTGCTTGAAGGGTGTCCAGCTTTAAAACACACTGATTAACGCAGCCTCTCCGCTTCAACGTCCTCCAGCAGCGGATCCGCTTCATCGTTCGCTTCAGTAGCTGTTCCGCCTTAACGTTCGCTCCAACAGCCGCTCCGCTTCAGCATTCTCTCCATAAGCTGCTCCAGGGTCCAAAGAAGAAACTTCAGCATTTTTGCTCCATAAGTTTCAACGTCCTCTCCAAGAACCTAAGCCACTTCAACGCCTCCTTCCTGCCAAGGATCGTGTCATAGCCGCCACTCCTTCTTTCTAAGGATCTTGTCGTATCCGCCGCTCTTCCTTGCCGAGGATCGTGCTATAATCGCCACTCCTTCCTTCGAGTTTCGTGCCACCACACTCCCCCTGCCAAGGATCATGATCGCAACCAGCCAATTTCCGTAGCCGTGGCCACCTTTTGTTCCATCCCACCAAAGCTTGTGGTCATAGACAGTTTGCTCGCTTACGCATCCAGCCAATCCCTTTACTTCCATGGAAAGTTTCTTCTGATTACATTTTCTTCCAGGAACTGTTGCCGCCCTTTTGTTGATACCATCCAGAGCTTCACCATGGCAACAATCACTGTAAAGGTAACCCGTACTCCTCCATATTTTAGTTGCATGCGGAAGAAGTAACAAAATCACAAGTACGAACACACGATGGTGATATAATTATCATGCTCAACCCACCGACCACACAAGATGGAAACATGCAAAACACACTTGGGGAATGGGAATCTACACGAAATCCCTTCGCTGTCAAATCTCAGAAGACACGGTCAACCAAAGGTCATAGCCACGACAAAGCCATCTGCTCTGCAAGGGTGTAGCGTAAGAATATCATCACCTCTCTATTTAGAAGACGCCTGCAACACTCTACGAGGCCGCGGCAGATCCCAAGCCTTCCCAGAGGAAACAACTTCAGAAACTAAAGAAAAGCGCGACTGGGCACTGCTCATCACAGTCCATCCCGACGACCATCAAAGATTCGTGAGATAACTCCAGAGACGCGGCTGAAATATTTTCCTGAAGAAATAGAGGGAGCCACGATAAATAATATAAATTTATCATTTTCTACCTCTTCGCTATCCAGAATATTTTATCCATGTGATATTCTGAGCATCCCAACATCACATCCAGAAGAGTACAATAATCTTGCATCAAATCCTGTGGACGTGGATTCAAGGTGATGCAATGAAAGTATGCTACACATGGGAACTACCAACATGGGATGCTTTCAGTCCCCTCAACCAAGTTATTTCTAATTTCAACATCATCACTGTCGAAGTTTTACGCAAGAATTTCTCGACATGAAGCCGTACATATACACCGAAGACTTCAAAAGCACACCACAAAGATACATTCACATATTCGGCCATGACCATCGGATCAAACAGAAGTATAACTGGAGACTGCTCACCGCATCCCATTCCATAGGATAACCCAAGATTCAGAAGATGGTTCGAAGGATGTCGCTTGGAACAAAGTCCTTGAAGACTTTGATAGCAATACATCGGCAACGGAACGTATCCCAACTGATATATTTTATCTAGTGGCGCCAGAAGATTTCGACCATACAAGCATTCACAACACATCATCATCACGGTCAGAAAGTCCAGGCACTGACCACGCCTAAAACATGCCAAAACCAAGCGTCCCTACCACCATGATGATGGATGCCAAACGAAGGGTTGCAACAATCAACAACTACCCTTCCATCTGAGATGCAGATCTCAGCCGTACAAGTTTGCCACCTAACGCATGGCAACTTCCGGCCCAAGGCCAAACATCACGGTTTATGCCAAAACCCTAATTTTGACCGCGCCTAAAACATGCCAAAGCAATGCGGCACTACCACCATGTCGATGGCTGCCAAATGAAGGGTTGCAACAATCAACGGCTACCCTTTCATCTGAGATGCAGATCTAAGCCGTACAAGTTTGCCACCTAACGCATGGCAAATCCGGCCCAAGGCCAAACATCACGGTTTATGCCAAAACCCTAATTTTGACCGCGCCTAAAACATGCCAAAGCCATGCGGCCCTACCACCATGCCGATGGCTGCCAAATGAAGGGTTGCAACAATCAACCGCTACCCTTCCATCTGAGATGCAAATCTCAGCCGTACAAGTTTTCCACCTAACGCATGGAAACTTCCGGCCCAAGGCCAAACATCACGTTTTATGCCAAAACCCTAATTTTGGCCGCCCTTAAAACATGCCAAAGCCATGCGTCCCTACCACCATGTCGGTGGCTGCCAAATGAAGGGTTGCAACAATCAACAGCCACCCTTCCATCTGATGCATATCTCAGCCGTCCAAGTTCGCCACCTAACGCATGGAAACTTCCGGCCAAAGGCCAAACATCACGTCTTATGCCAAAACCCTAATTTTGGCTGCGCCTAAAACATGCCAAAGCCATGCGGCCCTACCACCATGCCATTGGATGCCAAATGAAGGGTTGCAACAATCAACGGCTACCCTTCCATCTGAGATGCAGATCCCAGCCGTCCAAGTTCGCCACCTAACGCATGGAAACTTCCGGCCCAGGGCCAAACATCACGGTTTATGCCAAAACCCTAATTTTGGCCGCGCCTAAAACATGCCAAAGCCATGGGGCCCTACCACCATGTCGCTGGCTGGAAAACGAAAGGTTGCAACAATCAACGACTGCCCTTCCATCTGAGATGCAGATCTCAGCCGTACAAGTTCACCACCTAACGCATGGAAACTTCCGGCCCAAGGCCAAACATCACGGTTTATGCCAAAATCCTAATTTTGGCCGCGCCTAAAACATGCCAAAGCCATGCCGGCCCTATCACGTGCCACAGGCTTCCAAACAAAGGGTTGCAACAATCAACGACAGCCCTTCCTCCTGAGATGCAAATCTTAGCCGTACAAGCTTGCCATCAAACACATGGCCACGTTTGGCCCAATGCCAAGCACTAATTTTGGCCGCACCTAAACTATGCCAAAACCCTAGTTTTGGCCGCGCCTAAACAACGCCAAATACCTAGCTCGGCCGCGCCTAAACCATGCCACTGGATGTAAACGAAGGTTTGCAATAATCAACGGCCACCCTTCCTCCTGAGATACCAATCTTAGCCATACAAACTTGCCATCAAACGATTTATGGCAATATCTTGGCCACGACGCCAATTCTTGGCCACGACACCAAAACCCTAATTTAGTCGTTCCAAGAGCATGCAAGCGCTGGAACCATTCCTCTGGTTGCCAAACGAAGGGTCAGAACAATCTACAACTACCCTTCCTCCTGAGATGCAGATCTCATCCGTATAAAACTGCCACCAAACGACTCATGGAAATGTCTTGGTTGCGATGCTAACTCTTGGTCACGACACCAACTTGGCTGCGATGCTAACTCTCTGGTCATGGCACCAACCTGGCTACGATGCCTATTCTTTGGGCACGACACCAACTTGGCCACAAACGCCAAATCCTTTGGCCACGCCACACGTAGCAACATGCTACACGTTTTCCACGAAAACACTCGAGACATCAAAACATGTCATAAATTGGGGGATGCTCATCAGGGTATTGGTCTGGCGGTTTACAGCGTGCGGCGTACACTACGCCCGTTACAGGAAAGTGTCATAAAGGTGAGGCGGTTAGTAAATACAAGAAGTAATGGTGAAACTTTTCCTTCATTATGGAAACATCAATTCCAGGCGTTACCCGTTACCATTTTTTTTTCAATTTACTCAACCGTTTTCACTTCTTACGAGACCAGGGTACGTTTCGTTGCGACTTGTATAAATAGGTCTCACCTATTTCCACCAAACACAAGTTTTTGGTCAGGAGAATACAACACTCAGAAATCACTTGCTAGCTTTCCCATATGTTAGCTTTCCACTTTCTGATACAAGTCGTCAAACAATTACTCTTCCCGAATCAACTATTCTGGTCTCAACACTCTCTTCGCTTCCCTCCCTAGACCAACCTTCTCCTTCACTTTGTGACCGAAGTAAGTCTGAAATGGCCATTTCTTGGTTTAGGCCGGATTTGTACAGATTGATCTCTCGAATCAAAGTACTCCCTTGCAGTACATTGTTTAGGGTTTAAACTCGTTTCTCACCCACACACTCGAAATTACCAAAATCAGCAGAAACTGTTTTCACCCTCAAACAGAGTTGAAAGATAAATTACCCAGTTCTTAACCACTTCCATTGGAGAAGAACCTCTAATAGAAGGCATGTTCGCGGAAGAAGTAAAGAAATGCCATATCTGAAGGATGAAAGGACACTCCAAAAACAAGTGTTGGCAAGTTTCCGGGAGCCCATTATGAAAGGGACAGATGTTTAAGATAGGTTGTCCATTGGAGTCTACCAGAGCACTACTTTTCCTATGAAGATTTGAGATGGTCGGTAGTCTGTCCGGCACAAGTTGCCACAAAAAGAGACCAATTTTTGAGGCTAAATCGTATACCATATTTTCTTATTAGGGAATTCTAAGATAGAAGGGTCGGACACATTACACAAGTAAGCAGACTTAACAGAGAAAGTACCTGACTTGTCTCCAATCCATATGAGCTTATCTAGCATTTCAGAATTGATGGAAACTGCAACGAGGATAGGAAAAAGCACTGCCATCTCGGCTATTTCGGTATTGTAAAGTCTGGGACGATGAATTCCCATATCCCATGAAGAGATAGAACCAGAAGACCCAACTACACTAGCCGAGGAGCAAAGTTTTGAAGTTGAAATTGAATAGAGGTTAGGGCACATAGATTTTACTAGGCCTTGAGTACACCATTTATCTTCTCAGAATTTAATAAAAATCCTATTACCAATCTTGAATTAAGTATTCTTAAAAAAATCATCGTCTACATTGCAGATGCTTATCGACACACTCATTCCATGCCTAGCCTTTGAAGATGTAGTTCTCCAACTCATGACATCACTCCATATTTCTCAGAAACAATCTTTACTCAGAAAACATTTTTTTCCTTGCCAAATCTCCACCACCATTTCTTAACGAGAGCTTTATTCATTGGCCTCAGTTTTCTAATTCTGAGTCTGCCTTTGTGCAAAGGTTGACATGCTGATCTCTATTTAATCCAATTATACTTTTTACCGTTTTCAGCGTCGTTCCAAAGGGAATCTCTAATTATCTTTTCTATTATCTTAATGACCGACATAAAGAGAGAAAACATTCTTATCATAATGACGTCAACGCCGTTAAAAAAACAAACCGCCCCCTCACAAAGATAGACCCCACGCTTATACTAACTTGGTTTTGGAAACGTTTTTTTTGTGAAAAGGCGGTTTTTACGACGAATTCTTTATCGGATTGTCAATCATTTTCGTTTTGAGGGTCTGGGCTCTCGCCCAATTCCCAAATGAATATGGCAAGGACATAGGTCAGAGAAAGATGCATAGGTAGCTATGCAACGGTCCACGCCTAAGCATAGCAGTGCCAACCATTAAGAGTGTATTGTACGTACTATAGTATATAGTAAGCAGTAGTTAACTGCTAATCTGAGTCTGATTAGATGGAGCAATAAACATTCTAAACATAGTAGTGTAGTACGATATGGATACCTTTAGCTTTTCTGTCTGTTTTTAATTGATTTCAACAGCAAAGCGTTAAAACCGAAGTGTTCCGTTCCATGTCCTTCTGCCCAAAATAACGTGTTACGTTTCTATCGAGAACGAGAAGCATATTACTAAAACTCTACTCAATGTACTCATCTCTAGGAATCTCTCTCTTTATATGCAAAATTTTTAATGAAAAACAATAAAATAAACAAGATTACCAACCAAACCCTTTTACTCGGAGTTGCAGTTTAAGGATAAGACAAATCAGAGGGCCCTTAATTTTATCTTTGATCCTTAACCTAATCCAGATCTGAGCTTTTCCATAAGCCTCACACATCTTAACAATGTTGTTTCAGTATTTTTGGCCACCATCTTAACAATGTTACTAACTCATAGGAAAAATAAATAAATACCATGCTTGAAGATGAAAAAGCGTTGCCACTATACAAAGAGAGGCATATATGGCGGCCAAGTGTATGATTCTTACATTTTTGTAGACACGCACTTTGGCTTAAATTATTAGTTCCACTGGCACTGTTTCTCTCCCAGTGCTCCCAATCCCATTATATATCGAGTTTGGCAAATTCATGATTCGTTGCTTTTCTTTGTCTATCTATTGTTTTTAGTTTGACAAAATCAAAAGGAATATAAAAAGATATACTACTATGAAAACTTCAAGCAATGCGACATGGGGGTGCCCATTTTCAAATAGGAGAGCCAAGGCATCGCCTTATCGGATATTCCCTTTTAACCTTTGCTTCCTTAATTTTGTCATTCTCAATGTGTATGAACAATGGCTGTCGAACGCCTGTGCCCTGCTGTAGTTGTGTTGACCAGCAGGAATTGACACCGCCAAAGGAAGGATTTGCGACCCCGTTCTTATTATTACTTTTTTTAGTTCTGTCTTTGATGTTCAATGTTTCCGGCTTCGGTGCCTACCTCACAGTTCATCTAATCAGTAAAACCGTGTAAAATCACCGTTGCTAAAGAAAGTAACTTGGAGAAGAATTGAAATGGTAAGCAATATGGAGAACAAACCTCCATCAAACAAGATGCGCAAATACATTGTGTGTGGAGCAAATGGCTCCTTACTCAGAGGTTGCCGTTTGTTTTGTACTCTCCAAATAGGAATCTTACTATTGTTTATATGCGTAATATATACGAGTATTGAACAATTTCAATTAACAATCAACCAAACACAAATACCTAAAAGATAAGTACGAATTCCATAAACGAAAACAATAAAGAAGAAGACTACAAACCTTGATGGTTATCATTGCCATTAACTGCTGAATCCCTTGGGTTAGGTTCTTTAATTCGGTGTTCAACTTCCACAAATTCTCCGTATAACGTAATATGTTAGCATATGTGAACATATTAAACATATACTTTCTTGTTTATATTTTCAACTTTCAACTGCATAAGTGCGGCAAGATCATAAATTATTCAATTTAGGCAATGGACTTTTGTACTCTACGGACATAACGCGTTTCAATCTATCTTTTGTTACTTAGAACTGTGGATAGATGGATAGATGGGCTTAATTGAGTTCCAAGTAGTTAGTTTAAGTGTTAATCTCGCTGCCTAGCTAGGCAAACCAAACTAGCTTTCTTGTAGATGAGCCTTTAATTAAAGTTTCTTGGATTAATTAGTTACTTTAGAAAGAAAAAGCATGATAATAAGCAGCATAATGATTCTTAATGATCGTCGTGGTAGGGACCATTGCAAAGTTTTGGATTTAGATGTCATTATTTCGTGCTTCTTCACTGCCGGAATTTAAGGAATTAGTAGTTTATACAATCCCCCAATATCTCTATCTTTTTAAGTAGTTAACAAGAAATTAAGAATAATAATCAAATGCCATTTTAGACCACTAGTGATCAATCAACTACCTCTATGCAAACAAAATGCTCCTCCTGGCTACTCTACTTAAACATATATATAAACTTAATTTGGATCTAAAGGATAAATTAATTGATAGATTCCATCCATGATAGTGCATGTGAGGTTTTATCGATCAACCCTCTCTAAACCATAGTCCGTCCATTTATAGGTGCAGCTTTGCTTAACTTATTGCGAGTGAGTGACTGTGTTCTTTTGTTTTCTCTTGATCTTGTTTTGACTTGTTTCGGTTTCTTTTTTCATTCCTGCACTTAAAAAGGGGAAGAATACTATATAAGATTGGATCACAGATGTTGAATCCGTTGACATGTCTAACATGTGCTGGAGAATAGTGTATGTTGGTTGCACTGACCTCACATGGTGAGATTCTAAGATCGACCTTGCAAAATGACACATTGACCCAATAGTGTCTGTATAGACTAGAGCACGATTGATGATTTAGAAGAAGAACTGCTAGAGTTTGACCGATGAGCGATACAGGTACATACCATTGACTTAATTGCAAGCTCGGCCGTGGTTGGTACACAGGCGCATAACTGCTGCTCGTGAAAAACACTGTAAAAAAAGGAAGTAGGTGCAACGCTCTATAAATAGCTCTCTTTTTTTACTTAGTGATCCGTGGATATGTTGATGACAGGGCCAAGAAAGGTCTTCTTCTGATTCATTTAAAAGAAGAAAAGTCATGCCTATTAAGTACTGGGGTCAAACTGAATTAAGTCATTAGGAGCAAAAAACTGTAGCTAATTAAGCTTTGTCCAAAGGTTAGGTAGCAACACCAGTTATTAGTGCTAGGAGTGTAGTACTAGTAGTTATATCTTCGCATTAATCATCGATTCATGCAAGTCCTAGATCATAATGGTCATAAGGTATAGGTAAAACGGGTAATAGAGTCCATGATAATGTGCCAAGCACGTAGTACTCAAAAGGATATCATCTTCATAGACATAGTCATGCAAAATTCTAGTTTTTTCATGAGTATACCCATTAAACCCTGTAAATATATCAGATGCATAGTTATTATTTATTCAATTTTCATGACTATTTTTGTTGGATATTTTCAACAAACCCGTTGATTTGCAGGATTTAGGCTGTTCCCGGGGATCGACCTGCCCGGTCAGGTCGCTGGGGGTCTAGGGGGCAAGGGTCCTCCTGCAGAGTGCGAGACAGCGTCTCGTTGGAAATTTCCTGTTCTTGGGTTTCTATTGTCAGTTAGAAAAACTGAACAGAAATCTCATTTCACCAATGAACGCATTGAAGGAAGAGACGCGCATGTTCACTCTGAAAAGATGCCTGTAGAGATGAAGAGTCATCTGCAAAGGGTGTGATTTCCTCTTTAAATAGGAGACTTGTTTTTCATTCAAAACACATCTCAACTCTCTCTGTTTTCTTTCTTACAAGCATCATCAGAAATAAAACCAGTGTGTTCTTGGTTGGATCAAGATCGTACAAGCTTTGAATCCAACATTGTTGTGGGGCTTCAAGTATCCTGACAGCGATATTCATTGACCTGTTTGTACTCGCCAATTCAATTGGGAAAGGATCTAATAATTGTCGAAAAAAATCTTTCATTAGAGCCTTGAACCCTCATACAACATTCTTCTCTTCACCCTATTTTAGTGTCAATTTTTCCAACAATTTTTGCTCAACAACCTTACTATTCTGCTAGGAACCAAACCAATTCAACCAACACTTAAAGAATGCAAGAACAAGGTTTAGGGCTTTGGCACTGTGCTTAATTGTTCGAGCCGAAAAATGAGTTAAATACAATTTAATGTGAATCAAGTACACAATAATACTTCTGTTACACTTCTTGCATGATGTGAAGGGTCCATAACCATAAACTCGACATTTAATAGGTTCAGCTGTATAAAGCTTCTTCAATTATCCACAAAAAGAAAGGAATTGCAGCTCAGTGGTCGTAATTACAGTGACAGATTTGGTTTCACATTTTAAAGGCAAAAAGACTCATAGTGGAACTCCATTACACAACTGTTCTTACAGTGGAACCCTAAAAGTAGTTATAAGTTTTCGTTTGTTAAGTGAAAAACAGTGTACGTTTCATGGATAACAAAAATGGAATTATTTAAGGAGTTGGAGATAAAATGTATTTCTGAACATACCATCCAAAGAAAAAACAGAATAAAATAGAATAGAGACAACAACCTGTTAATGAGGGTATTTCGGGTATATTGTGTACTTTCTCACGGGTATCATTGTCATATTTGGTTTCTTGCTTGACTATTGTTATTTCCAGTCTTTACTTCCTCCTTGTACTGTCCTTAGAAATTGTATGATTTTTCTTCGGAAACAATTTTGGACAAAGTAAAATAAACTCCACCAAAATTGACAGACACACAACTATTAGGGTTTTGATTGGTGTCCTTATTTATATTAGGGTTTTGATTATCTTATATTTTGATGTTTTTGTTATTTTTGTAAGCGAACATGTAATTACTATTCTGATTTGAATAACTTGAAATACGTTGATTGTCCAAGAAAAAAAAAAACTATGTTGTGGATCCCGACTTCCGCTCAAGACTAGCAACATGGGATGTTTAGTGCCTATCGATTTTGGTGGAATTTAATTATTTCGGTAGCAAATTGTGTGATTTTAAAATGAACGATAACAATCAACAACTAATTTTACAGGAATTAAGTATAAATCTGTTATTGTTAATCACTTTTTATTTTTAAATGTCTTTTCTTTCCGATAGGAAACCAACCTCATATATTAATTTAGGATTGAAATCAAAATTATTACCAGACCAATAACGTCAAAAGTTTAGACTACCAGTTTATTACCATTATCATTAGGGTCCATGGGTCAGAAAATTCAACGAATATACTCTTTTTCTTTTAATGTTTAGGAAGGTACACAAAAACAAGTTAAGTGACCATATTTGGATAGTTAAAAGGAAAACCAAACAATTTAACAAAAATACACAAGGTAGAAATGTTTTTTTTTTTTTACTGATAAAGAGGTTGGTGTTTACGAGTTTTAAATTCAGGTCAGTGGTATCATCACCCAATGATTTTACCACAGTATTAAAATGAAATCTGCACAAAGTAAATATATTAGGATCAACAAATAATCTATCCATTTATTCAATCACCATATTAGTTTTTTTTTTTTTTTTTTTTTTTTTTGAACAATCAACATATATCAATTCATTCAAATCAAAATAGTGATTACATGTTCGCTTACAAGGATGACAAAAACATCAAAATAAGAGACAATCAAAACCCTAATACAAATAAGGACATCAATTACACGTAGATCGCGAGGAGAAAGAGCGATGAACCGTAAAGATATCCAAAACAACTTTATGTATAAGGGAAAGATGATGGTATATCTGGAAATATACTCCGACCATTTATTCTGATTGTATTCTTCTTCCATAAGAGATGCTCCTAAAACAAATGAGTACTTTTGCCATAAAATTGTCGATCCACACGAACACGGATGCGCGATGTCGTGATAAATCTTCAATGTTTTTGAATCAGGAATATCAACCCACGAACCAGCCATTAAAAATTTGAAGAATTTGCCCCACAACGATGAAGAAAAACCGTCTCAGAACGACAAAGAAATATGTCGAAAGACACCAAAAATGATATAAAAACATCTCATTCTATTATCTACTATCAAGATGACTATTGAGAAAGGGAAGATGAAGAGAAAGAAGAGAGAAAGTAACTTTCTTTCTATCATTCAAGTTAAAACTTCTCATTGTCTTAGCATTAATCCTTATTTCTCTCTTATAACCTTGAATAAGTAAGCCCAAACTCTCAAAATTTACTTGATAAGACTTAGACATCATAATAGTTTCAAAAATACCATACCAATAAGAGGGGTACTACATCTTATATATTTTTTCTTGATCGGTAAAAAATTTGGTGCTGACGAGTTTCGAACTTAAATCACTGGTATCAACACCCAGTGATTAATTTTATCACTGTACGACAGTGACACTCGTAAATCTTATTGGATGTTGTCCAATTCATACGAAACAAAATAACCCTCATCTTTGTATTAACTGGATTGGTAATTTTTCTTGGAATTTGATAGTACTATAGCGCACTGCAAAATAGTTGAAAATTTTGTTTGAAAATGATATGTACAAGAACAAAAAAAAATTCTGGATAGAATTTGTTTTGGCACATATTCAAGTTGGCTTAAAATTGTAGGACACACGAAGATATAACAAGGATACGAATGACAACAGTTTGGGGACATGAAATGAAGAGACATCCAATAGCTTGATTCGGACCCTTTTGTTTTGGGAACCAAAACCAACAACGACATTATTGAATCAAAAAAGCTTGAGCTTAGTTTTACCCTCTCTCTCTCTCTCTCTCTCTCTCTCTCTCTCTCTCCCTCTCTCTTTGAGAACTCCCACAGACAACTCTCTCTTTCTGACCACAAGAGAGATATTATCAGGTGAGGAGGAGAACTCAGTGAGAACAACACAAACTTCATTGCTTTCTTTCCCCCCCTCTCCCTCTCTCTCTTTAAATTTCTGTATCACTAATTTTTAAGCTCTGGGTTCCCTTTTTTTCTGAAAAGCAAATCCTAAAGTTCCGATCTTTCAAGTTCAGGTACTCATCTTTTTCTGAAAATCTTTTGGTTAATCAGTTTAGTGTGATTAAGTATTTCTCAATTCTGCATTTTTTGTTTGTTTGTGGGGTTTTTGGATCTGCTGAGTTATGATGGTAGGGTTTTATATGAGATTATCGTTTTCTGGTTTATGATGCTTGGGATCTAGATTAGTTACTTCATCGGTCCTTGAATCTTGTTCATCTGTTTGGTTTTCTCTTTATTTTATTTTTGTAGTTAAGATTTCCTGTTTTATGGCTTTTTTGTTTCTCATTGGGACATTCATTCAAACGTCATGTATTAGCCTATTCTAAGATTAAACTGTTTAATCTTGATTTTCCCAGGTGAGTTTTTAATATTATTTTTATTTTTCAAGGGCTGATTTTAATTTTTGATCTCTTGTATACATGATGGATCTATTGTTCATTTTTTAGGAACATGGCTTCTCTCAGTCCTCATGAACTCTATGATCATTTTTAATTTTTGGTTCAGTGTTGGAGTATATGATTACTTGTCAGTTTTCTAGATCTACTTTTATTTGGTGAACTCTATTGTCTTGATCTGATTATATGGTATGATTAATTTGTATTCTTTTGTTTCATTTTTGATTCAAACTAATTGTTATTATTATCTCTTATCTGATTAATTGCAGATATCATCTTAGCCAAGTCAAAGCTTCTGTTTATGGGTTTAAATAAAAGCTCTTTCTGTGCAGCTCATGGAGAGCAAACTGGCTAGTAAACAATGGATTTTACCAAATTTTATGTAGAAAAGACTTTGTATTGTAACATACATGATGGCTTCAAAATCAGGTACCAGAGCTCACTCTGAACTACAGCAGAAAACAGCTATTAAACAACAAGCAGTAGAGCCGAAGCTGAACTCTCGTAGGCCAGCGCCTTTACAGGTTGCTAAACCAATGAGTAAATCAGAACCAGCTACGCCGAGAAAATCACCAAGATCTGTCAGGCAAGTTGTGGGAAAAGAGGTTACTAAAGAGGTATTAGAAGACCAAACAAAATCAAATCCTGTAAAAAAGGAGGTTGCTGATCCTATATCTGATAAAATAGGTTTAAATGCTTCTTTAGAAGGTCTCAAACAATCACTGCCCCAAGTAGACCCTAGAGTAAAAGAAACAAGGATGTCACTAGAAAGTGGTAGTGAAGATCAAGAAAAGAAAATTTCTGAACTAAGTAGTGCAAAAGATACCCCTCCTGGGTCAGCGAAAGTGAGTGATGGAACGAGCAGTCTCAGCAAGACTAGTGGAAGTGCCAAGATCAGTGACCGCACCGATTTAGTTGAGAGTGGGAAGAGTAGTATGTGTAGAGGAAGCACGAGTAGTGATGTAAGTGATGAAAGCAGTTGTAGCAGCATGAGCAGCAGTGTTAGCAAACCTCACAAAGCAAATGATTCGAGATGGGAAGCAATTCAAGTTGTCCGAGTAAGAGAGGGAGCCTTGGGTTTAAGCCATTTTAGACTGCTCAAAAGATTGGGATGTGGAGATATAGGAAGTGTTTATCTATCAGAGTTGAGTGGAACTAAAAGTTACTTTGCCATGAAGGTTATGGACAAAGGATCTTTAGCAAGCCGTAAGAAGCTTCTTCGAGCACAAACAGAACGTGAAATACTACAATGTCTGGACCATCCATTCCTCCCAACACTATATACACACTTCGAGACAGAAAAGTTTTCGTGTTTGGTTATGGAATTTTGCCCTGGTGGTGATTTGCATACCCTTCGGCAGAGGCAACCTGGAAAACACTTTTCTGAACAGGCTGTGAAGTATGTTTCCAAATTGTTCTTTCCCTTGTGCTAATTTGTTTTTTTATTAATTAGTTAGAGACCTAGAAAACCTGGCTATATCTTAGATCAACTTGTTATTCCCTACATAAATCCTGCTTTAAATGTTCATCATCACATATTTAGATGTTAGGGAGTGTACTAAATACCCCTTGCTCATTGGTGTGTACTCTGTACCTTAGTTTAGTTTACTTACAGAGGCAGCGAGCCACCCAAGAAAAGTAAATATGTCATGAGAGCAGAAAGGAGAAACTTATAGAGTATAGCGTACATGAGTCATTGAAACAATGAGTTTTTCGAAAGACCTGAATGGTGTTTTTTGAAAAACCTGAACGGTATGTTGAATGTAACTTGTAGTTTTGGGATTAAGGAAGGTGAATATTGTTTCCTAGTAATATCATGGCACAAGCAGATCATGAAGGATAGGTTGTCCATTTCGACATTCTTTTGATAAATGTTGGTGGAGTACCATGATAGGAATTATAGGAGCAGGCTGGCACTTCTGAAACACCTGACCACTTTGAAGAGAAGGGTATACCATGGGACTTAGATAATGGGTTTCTCTTTGATTTTTCTTCTCTGGTACTGCAGCTTTATTCCAGTCTACAGCCAATTTTTTTGATGTTATAATCTCCAAATCGTACAAATTGTAAATCATGGTATTGTGTGTGTGGTTTTTTTCTTCTTCTGTGTTTGTGTGCTTTGATGGGTGGAGTGAATTGATATTATTTTGATTACACTGTGCAGGTTTTATGTGGCAGAGGTCCTTCTTGCTTTGGAGTACCTCCACATGCTTGGAATTATCTACCGTGACCTTAAGCCAGAAAATGTCTTAGTGAGGGAAGACGGTCACATAATGCTTTCAGATTTTGACCTTTCCCTTCGCTGTTCTGTCAGCCCAACTCTCGTGAAAACTGCATTTCTTGAGTCATCTGATCCATTCCGCAAGAACCCCGCCTATTGTGTTCAACCAGCTTGCATAGAACCATCCTGTATCCAGCCATCCTGTGTAGCCCCCACAACATGCTTTGGCCCCCGTTTCTTCTCGAGCAAATCCAAGAAAGAGCGCAAGCCTAAAAATGAGATTGGTAACCAAGTCAGTCCCTTGCCCGAGCTCATTGCGGAGCCTACAGGGGCCCGGTCAATGTCATTTGTGGGCACCCATGAATATTTGGCACCAGAGATCATCAAAGGCGAGGGCCATGGGAGTGCAGTAGATTGGTGGACTTATGGTATTTTTCTATACGAGCTTTTGTTTGGTAAAACTCCATTCAAAGGATCAGGAAATCGAGCAACATTATTCAATGTTGTGGGTCAGCCACTTCGTTTTCCAGAGTCCCCAGGGGTTAGTTTCCAAGCAAGAGATCTGATAAGAGGGCTTCTTGTGAAGGAGCCCCAGCACCGTCTGGCGTACAAGCGTGGTGCAACTGAAATCAAGCAACACCCCTTCTTTGAAGGTGTGAATTGGGCTTTAATACGTTGTGCCAGTCCACCAGAGATTCCGAAACCGGTTGAGCTCGAGAGGATCCCGGTTGTTCCAACAGCATCAACAAGCGAAAAGCCTGTGGTTCCCACTGCTCCAACGGAGAAAAGTAACGATAATTATCTTGAATTTGATTTCTTTTAGTGATTTATAAACTTAATGACATTGTATTTGTTTGTAGTAGTCGGGGTACGGGAAGAGTTTTTTATTAACGTTTTAGTGGTCAAGGGTTCTTCTTATACTGTTAGAAGATGATGAGTTCCTTGTTATTGTTGTTGAGCATAATGTTGAAAAGAAATTGTAGTTGCAGAAGCTAAAAATGTTCAAAAGAAGTCTTCTCTTATTGTCTTCAACTGTTAACAAGCTTCTTTTTTACTCAATACTGTACTCTCTTCCAATACTAGAATGGAATGTTGCCTTAATGCCATAACTTTGTATATAGATTGTGGTAAATACACAACACTGCACTCTGTCAATAAAGCAGTGTTTTCCAAAACACAAATACACTGAAGAAAAATTGCAGGGTCCCCTAAGGTTGGCAACCTTCAAGTTACCCACACGATTACTAACCAATGCAATATTGCAGTTCCACACCAATGAGTGAAATCATTGCTTTAGACAGAATTTTGAAGCAAAGCAGCTAAATGGAGAAAGGGAGCCTGAGCCTTTTACAAGGTCGTCAAGGTAAAAATCAGCAAGAACATTGTTGCTGCTGTTGCGACGTGAAGAGGGTCTGCTGTTACGTTGCGAAGAGGATGCCGATGATTGACTATTAACTGTTATTGTCTTGGTCTCATCAATGACACCGCTATTGCTCCTTGGAGTGGATGCAGGGGATTCACCAGCCGGTGTCGTTGTCTCCTCGGTGATTGCTAGTTCCTTGCCGTTGTTTATTATCTTAATATCACATGTATCTGATGCACTTTTGAGTATCTGATCTCCAATTCCGTTTGCTTTCTTCAACTTTTTGTAACTGGATTTAGAAGTGCCGACAACTAGCTTCTTAATGTTGAGTATGAGAATGAGATCTGCCACAGCCTTCGTTACATTGTTGCTCTCGATCAACAGCGTCTCTACTGTAACCTAGTACGGAATACGAATATAAAAAGAGTGTCACATAAATACAGTCTAAGCTGAGTTTAGTAGCATATACAGCCATACTTTTATAGGCCTACACGGAAATGTGAAGCCAATAAGCCTTCCGTGTATAGGACTAATCTCAGAAATCCAAAAATCCTTGGCCAATGCATAGGAGCATTTCCTATCGCAAAATTATGTTACCTTAAAAACAGAGCAGACATCCAAGAATTTCTGAAGGAATTCCCTTCTCTTATGGCTTTGTTGGGACATGTAGTTTTCCAACTCCTGCGGAGTCACTTGATCTTTAGGAACTTTCCCACCAACTATCAGCATGCACAGAAGTCCACAAAAGCAGATAATGTCACATTAGAAATTAAAGCTACTAAGTCGAGACACCAAAATTACCAAAAAGAAAAGAAAATAGCTGCAACACTTACATGGGCTCGGAATAAAGCTGATTTCAGGAAAGACATGAATAAGATTGATGGTTCTCATCGTCGAGGGATGATGTCTCAAAGTCCATCTGAGTGCATCCAAGCTGGAATTCAATTTCCCTCCAACTGCTACATATATATTTTGTGCTCCAGATAAAGATGAAGTTACACTAACTCCTTCAAACGATCCTTCCTCGATTGTTGCTGGTATCCCACGGTGCTTATCGTTAAATGAAAGAAATCCAATTCTGTTTGTTTCTCTCCGGATACTTGAGTTATTACTATTATCTTCATCGATTTCTTCTATCTCACTGCAACTACTGCTATTACTGCCTGTTTCAAATATGCTGTTAAACCCGTTGGTATAAAGTTTATCATCAATCTC
Organism: Papaver somniferum; assembly: GCF_003573695.1. Classification (NCBI taxonomy): domain Eukaryota; kingdom Viridiplantae; phylum Streptophyta; class Magnoliopsida; order Ranunculales; family Papaveraceae; genus Papaver; species Papaver somniferum. Next base: position 84,253,836 of record NC_039363.1, read on the forward strand.
GTATTCGTCGTTCCTAATTTGATCTTTGCCATTCGGTTTTGTTCCATTCATTTTGAACTCTCACCAGGAGGAGATTTCTGTTTTTCTTTTTTCCTTCAAAGATTTTCTGATCTAAGGACGGGGTCACTTATGCATTGACCGTTGATTTCTCAATTGCTTTGATTTCTACCTACGACTTGTATTTTTGTAGGTAAAATGCTGATTTGTACGTTTTGAACAGCGTTTTCATCGATAAAATGATGCGAATAATTTTTAGTACGGTGGTGCGGCAATTATTTGTTTGTGAGTGGCTACCACCCAAATCCCTGACAGATAAATATGCAATCCATTTTCGTTTGACTATTCCTCTGCGGCTCCACAAGAACCTTGATTTTTTTTTTCTTCACTGTCCAAGGAGACAAATGTAAAAGTGGACAAATCTTAATCCCCGAATTTGACACGTCACTTAACATGTTTAAAATCTCTAACGTTTTTATCTGTTTTTTACAAGCTCTCAAAACTTCATGTAGGTTTCACATTGATCTTTTCTTTCTCTTGCGTTTAATCCCTTGCTAATGTATAGAATTAGCATATATTATTATGTTGATGTCAGAATGTATGGTTTTCAAAGGAGAAAATTATGAATAAAGAATATGAATAATTGAATTCCTTAGTAGTTGCAAGTTATGTCTATGATATAAAAAATGCAGGAATCTGGATATCCTGAGGGAATCCCGCGGATTCATATCATTATCTTATCTACCAATATAGGTTTGATCAGGAACCAGCAATCGTCTAACTCCAGCGATGCAACTTGTTGAAATTGGAGTCATCCAACAAATTAGTAAGAGATTATACATGTCATCAAAACAAAACAATGTTTAAAATGGCCTTCGCAACTTAACTAAGGCATCTTTTGTTTTGAATTTTTTGGAAGGCTGTAATTTTTTTTCTTTTCTTTTTTTTGATATATATCTCGACTCGGTAGATATTCAAATTACAACGATTTATATGTGTATTAGTGCGAGGGGATTTGGATTGGTTCTTTCAATAGATTCATCTCCGGATGCAAATAGCCGAATACCTTCTGGTTACATAAATTAAACACACAGGCCCTGTGAACAATGACTTTGTTTTGGGCCTTACAGTAACCAATAACACTACATGAGTACATGTATAACTTTCTTCTTCTTTTTGAATGATTTTTTATCGACCATGGTTTTTTTGAGGGATCATGATTTTATTAGGTCACCTTTTCCATAGTTTTATGGGATATCCTAAAATATTGAAATGACTAACTTATTCTTAACCTAATTTAATTTAAAACCAACCTAATAATTACCTATATATATATAACCACCTCCTCCTCCCACCACCACCGCCAATTACCACCACCACCACCACCACCACCTCCGATTATCACCACCACCAACCACCGATTACCACCACCACCTCCTCCCACCACCACCGTCAATTACCACCACCACCACCACCACCTCCGATTATCACCACCACCACCAACCACCGATTACCACCACCACACCACCACCACCTCCTCCCACCACCACCGCCGATTACCACCACCACCACCTACGATTATCACCACCACCAACCACCGATTACCACCACCACCTCCGATTACCACCACCACCAACCACCACCGCCGATTACCACCACCACCACCTCCGATTATCACCACCACCAACCACCGATTACCACCACCACCTATGATCACCACCACCACCAACCACCACCACCTATATATATATAGCTTAATTTAAAACATTAATAAAGATATTCTCACAAACCCATTACTTGTCATTCGTTTTTGGTGGAATAAATGAGAAGTAATCATCAAAATGAGTTGAAAATGAAAGTTGCAGAGAGGTTTAATGGAGGGTTTTTCTCAGAGAAAAGTTCGGTTACGTCGCAAAAAACAAGTCTCAGCCGAACTTTTAGTTCGGTTACGTCGCAAAACGTTCGGTTTAGTCGCAGAAAGTTCGGTTATCACGAATTAATTGTTTCTTAACCGAACTCCTTATATTAGAACAACACAAGTCCATAAGTTCGGTTCCTTCGCAAAATAAGGATATCACCGAACTTTAAGTTCGGTTGGTAGAGCAATTTGATATGTAACCGAACACACAAGATGTACCCATATAAATTGTTAAGTTCAAAGTTCGGTTACCTACCATTTTATACCAGGTAACCGAATATAGCACTGTAACTTTGGTTCTTTTTTTTATCGGTGAGTTCGGTTAGATACGCTTTTGGATAAAAGTTTGCGATCCAACCGAACTTCTTACACTTGGAATAATTTTTTTTAACGTAAAGTTCGGTTGGATAGTTGGTTGGTATGAACTTTGCGTACCAACCGAACTATGTACAGTTGGTAAAATTTTATTTTCACGTAAAGTTCGGTTAGTTATTGTTTGCAAAGCAACCGAACTTCTAGACCCTAAAGTTCGGTTACATTGCGGGCAAACCCAACATTACGCTGTACGACCAAAACCTCCATTAACGAGCGAGTTCGGTAACCTGTGTGTTTGGAAAACGTAACCGAACTACACTTTCAGGTGTGTTCGGTTACATGTTCTTGACATATGGTAACCGAACTGGCCCAAATCTACATAAAAATTTTCATTTTTTTTGAAAGTTTGGAGCACTAAACCAACATTATCTAAGTTTGAAGCATACCTGATAACCCAAATGCTCTTCCTCTGATTGTGGTTGAACTCAATTTTTTTTTCCATGTTTTTCTTCTTCATCTTCTCTAACTTTACTCTCTTAATAATTCTACTTAATCATTTCACTAATCATTACCCAAAATTAATCGGGAGGGTAGTTTAGCTATTAATATAAATATCTAGATAAGGGGTGACCTAGATTTACTTCTAAATGTCTTACTAAAAATAGAACCATGGTCCCAAAAAAAACCATGGTCCCCGAAAAAATCGTTCTTCTTTTCATTTTGGTTTTATGGAAAAACGTGTAACCGAGACATGAAAATATTAGCACAAATTTACATCAGTTGAAAGCAAAACTGTAATTATGTAAGACCATCTTTGGACTTGAGATATTCTGGATCGAATCAGCCGCATTGCCATCGCTACTATCATTGCTGCTGCTGCTACGACTGCTGAAAATTCGAGACAGTGAAAAGGCCCTATCCATGAACTTACCGCTGCTGCTACTACTAGAAGTGCTGCTGCCCATTTGCGATGTACGACGACTTATCCTTAAATATATCTACTGGATCTTCAATGTCGATCAGTTCCTTGCCGCGGCCTATGATCTTAATATCACAAGTATCGGGCAAAGCAGCCTTCAGTATCTGATCAGCTATTCCATGTGGCCTCTTCAGCTTTCTGTTTATCATATATCATCCACATTAGTATGAAATTGTACGTACTACCTATATTTGAAGTGCTACTATAACGCCATTAACTGTCAGGATGTCACACTTATGATTGATTGTTCCAATGGCTGCTATAAGCCTATAATCAGTTTCTTATCTTTTTACTGCCTCTTTCTTTTACCATTAACATGAACGGAATTTGGAAGAAAAAAATAATAGTAAGTCTAGATAACTATTTCCAATCATGTTTGTCTATTATAATGTTGTTCTAGTGGAGCAAGTTGTTGTAAAGTAAAATTTTGTACAAATATGAATATGATTAGATCGACTGTGTACCTGTAACTTGATTTGCCAGTGCCGATGACAAGTTTTTTGATGTTGAGAATGGGAATGAGATCTATGACAGCCGTGGCTACGTCGTTACTCTCGATCAGCAATGTCTCCCCTTTAACCTTACAAAGAGAACATAGACTCAAGAACTCATCGAGGAATTTCTTTCTCTTTTCAATCATTTCGTTCTTGTAATCCTCAAATAATAGAGGGTTCACCGAATCTTTATGACACCTTCCCCCCACTACACCATGAATGTAATTAGCAAATTAAATATGAATCATAAAGCAATCAAAACATATGAATCAGCTGGAAATTCAAACTTACATGGAGTTGTAATACAGAGAATCTCAGGATAGACATGAATAAGATAGATAAAAGTTGCCGAATACAAGGGGGAATATCATGTAAAAGATGTCTCAATGCCCATATAAGTGCATCCTTACTTGATTTACTCTTCCCAATTGCTACATATATTTTGTAGCGTTCACCTGTTTTCAATGAATTAACACGAATACTACCTTTACATTCTTCAATTATTGTTGCTGGAATTCGATGTTTAATGCTCGATGAACCTTTTCTGTTGCTAATACTACGTTTAATGAATGGATCATACGCACCGACGATATTGTTCTCTTCATTATTGTTGTTCAGACTAGCAATGCGGTTAAAACCATGAGTAAATAAGTTGTCGTCTTGAAGATCGACGTTATTCTTCTGCATTATTTTTGGTATGATTGCTTGTTAATGTTATTCCATTTGCTTGTAACACAACTTTAAATGATCACCGCAGAATGACGATCATCAGATTGATCCAGGTGTTATTGCGAGACTTATGTTTTAATTATCAATTAAATGTGAGTTGTGGCATAAGGTTGTATAAAGTATTAATTAAAATTCTTTGCTTATTGATTACAATGAATAATTAAGTCGGAACTGTATCTCTACGCTGGATACTTTTGACGACATTGTACAAATAGCATTGAGATGTCACAATTCTTCAAATCTTTGGTTTCCATCAGAAGATGCAGCATATTCCTTTCAGCAAGTCTCGTTTTCTTTAGGCCTATTCCTATGCACATGCCAAAACATGATATTTGGCATATATGCATCCACTATGGGTATGTCAAATTGCCAAACTCGTATGTCTATATGCCAGACCTGGCATATAGGCATACACGACAGAGTTTCCATCCAGCGATAGAGATTCCATCGCTCGATGGTCTTTTCGTCGGTCGTTGGTCAGTCAATCGCCAGCGCTAGTCAAGCTGCCGCTCGCTTGTATGATTATCGCTGATTAATTCATCATCCAACGGCTACAGTTTTCCACCTCTATAAATACCTAATTTCAAACTCATTTTAACTCACACCAGAATTTCTAAATCTCTGTAAAATTTCTCAATCTTTTTCAAATCTAAAACTATCTATATTTTCTTGTGAAATGGATTCACAATCTCAAAGTCAAGGCAAAGCTAAAAAAACCCGAGTCCGTGGTGCAAAATACACCATGGCAGAAGATGAATGTATTTGTCGTAATTATGTTTTTTTTACCCAAGATTGTATCAACGGTGCACAACAACATGGTAACACCATGTGGGATAACATATTTAAGAATTATGAAGAACAAACCATGAACATCAATGGTCGTGATGCGAAAGGATTGTCAGAACACTTCATTGTAATCAACAAGGAAGTGGCCGCTTATGTTGCATTAATAATGCAAGCCAAGAGAAAAGGCAAGGACAGTGGTCAGACTGATGTTGATTTTGAAAGAGAGGTTCGTACAGATTGGCAACGAAGACATGGTAAACAGCTCGCTTTTGAAAGTTGTTATTATATTTTGAAGGGGTTGAACAAATATAATCCAGAATACTTGTCAAATAATCAACAAGTACCTGAAAGGTCACCATATAATTCTTCTTCCTCAACACCAAATTCTTCACCATTTTCTTCAGGTCCATCAAATTATTCACCAGATACCCCAACAAGCTCAAATGCCAACAAAGTTTTCAATAATTATGTTGAGGGTAATACTAAGGGAAAACTTCCACGGAGGAATGGCGCAAAATTGGATAAAAAATTATCTCTAGAAGGAGGGAGTTCCGGAGGATTTAACATGGCGGAGTTTATGGAACATCAAAAGACCGTCGAGAAGCAAAGATCAGTTGATAGGAAATTTCAAAACCGGGAAAGTAAGAAAGTCGTCTTTCCCAAGAAAAATTTGGGTTTGACTATGACAAGCATAACATTCTTCAAGCTAACACTTCAATTATGAACGCCCAACAAAAACATGTATGAAAAATCGAATTTGACAGGATTCAAGCACAAATTGAAAATCAAACTGGATTTACTAACAACCAACCCAATGATGATGATAATGATGATGAGTATGATGTAGTAGTTCATTTGGATGATTAATGTATGAGTTTAAGTTGATTAATGTATGATTTTAAATTTTAATGTTTTAGTTTAAATGTAGCAGTTTAAGTTTCTTTCCAATTAATTAATTAGAAATGTTTTTTAATTAAGTTTTGCTTCATTTAATAATAACAATACAACTTAAGGAAAAAAAAATAACAATACAACTTAAGGAAAAAAAAATAACATAACTTAAATAACTTAAAGATTAAAAATAAATAACCAAAGAACAAAAAATTCACTGTCTTCCATGCTCTGCCCAAAGATTCAATCTCAGATCATCTCTTAATTGGTCATACACATTTCGGTTCTGAATGTAGTTAGTCATTTGACCATAATTCCTTGCAGGGAGACCTCTTTCTGGTCGAATCTCCGGCCTCAAATCTTCATCTTCATAATTAATCCAATCCGAATCACGACAGGTTTCCTGAATTACCATGTTATGAAGAATGATGCAAGTGGGCATAGTCTTGTGCATTTCACGAGGGCTCAACCCACGATATGGGCCACAAATGATAGCGAAATTCCTCTTCAAAATTCCAAAAACGCGTTCCACATCCTTCCTCAATGCTATTTGGGCATCATTAAAATGTCGGTATGAACGGATCAATGGACCAACAAGAGGCTGAAGGTAGCATTGAACCAAGGTGGACCATTTGGGAAGATACAATCCTCAAGATAATAGTCATGAGTGTACTGATGGCCGTTGATCATGAAACAGACAGATGGAGAAATTTCATACTTCAAATCTTCAAACAGAGGCGACTTGTGCAAAACATTAATATCATTTTGTGAACCCGGAAGACCAAAAAAAGCGTGCCATATCCAACAATCATAAGAAGCAGCAGCTTCAAGGATAACTGTTGGTTTTGCATAATGACCCTTATATTGACCAGCCCAATATACAGGGCATCCTTTCCATACTCAATGCATACAATCGAGACTACCTAGCATTCCTAGGAATCCCTTGTCCTCATTCTCCCTCAATATTTGTCTAACATCTTCGTCGGTTGGTTTTCGTAAATATGTTGGACCAAAATGATTAATCATTACTTCACAGAACAATGAAAGGTAAGTGTAAGAAGTTGTTTTACCCATACGAAGGTACTCATCGTTCGCATCCGCTGGATTTCCATAACCTAGAATCCTTAAATCTGAAGTAACTTTTTGTTCAGGATTATGACCTCTAATATTCAGTGCATCAAACTGATAACTGAATTGAGGTTCTACTCGACAAAGCTCTTCAATAATCTTTTTCACCAGATGACGAGGCACAGAGTAACTGATAAATGAATCTTTTTGTTCAGGAATCGACCTTGAAAATTTTGATCAGAGTACACATAATTTGGAAGAAAATAATCGTGCATCAGCTTTTGGTGGTAAAATTCCCTCCCTCAATACGTATATCTTCTTGATAATACTTCTTTGGGTTCTGGAACTCTTGGTATTTGGCCCGTATGTACAAGCATCAAAATTTCGATTCAAGTTCTTGCAACCTCTTACGATACCTTTCTTGCTGTAATCTGAACCGATTCATAATAATATTCCTTTCTTCATTGGATCTCGACATTGATGATTGTGATTTCTAAAATTGAGAATATAGTAAAGGAAATTGGTGAAATATCTGTAGAAGTATGGGTGAGTTATCAAGAGAAGTAAAAGGGCGTATATATAGGAACCATTGGGGGGAAAATAGCCGTTGCAAAATAACTACTGGTCGATAATCATAATATAGCCAGCGGTATTATTTAAATCGCTCGATAAAAAGAACATCACCAGCGTTACAAACTATATCGCCCGATAGAAACTCAGTCGCTTATTGGTTTTCCCATAGTGGCGCAAATGGTTTTCCATGCCACCTGGTATGCCAAACACCATTTTTGTGGCATGTGCATATGAATAGGCCTTAGGTTGGAAGGATTGGATTCTTAGGAATACAATTATGGGTAAACCAATTCGTGGAATTGAATTCAAATCCAAAAAAATAAACATTTGGTTAAGGTAATTCACGACTAAGAAATCCATAAATATTGTTTCCTTCATTTTTTATGCTTGGTGTTCCACTGAGACTAAGAAATGCAACAAATTCTATTTTTTTCTTGTTTTACCTTGCAATTGAAATCAATCTTTAACAAATAAGTTTAATAGTTTATCCTTTTAATTAAACCCAAATAACTAACGAACCTAGCGGAATGAATAACATTGTGACACCTATTGTGTACATTGTAATGACAATGAAATGGTTAAATGTATTTGAGTTTTGAAGTAGTCATTAGTATTGGTGGAATTGGTGCCCCAGTTTGTAAGGCCCCTTCGTATGGGTGTGGCAAACCAAAGAGTTTGCCAGTTAAGCACCCACTATGGAGGGGGAAAATTGGCCTGGCTAAGTGGAAAATTTGCCACTTAGTCATGCTAGGTCAAGTTTCCACCGAGCGGTCGAGTCTCGATCGCTTGGTCCAGTTTACATCGTTAGGTGTTTACTACACCGTTACCGGGTTTTATAAGACCGGCCGCTTTAGTTTGCACCGCTGAGTATAATCTGATCCAACGGCCATAATTTTCCCCATATAAATACCATATTACTCTACCATTTTAACTCACACCTTCTTTTCTCTACTCTTCACATTTGTTAATTTAAAACAAATTTCATCATCTAACTATTTCATTCACTTGTATTGTACAATTTCTTTAATATGTATTAATCTAATACTCAATCTAAACAACAAAAGAAGAAGATTAGGGGTCCAAAATTTACCATAGCCGAAGATGAAAGCATTTGCAGAAACTATGTGTTCTTTACATAAGATAGTATCTATGGTACCACTCAACAATCTACCAAGTTGTGGGATAACATATTTGCTAACTTTTGAAAAGAAACTATGAACATCAACGAGCATGATGCAAATGGATTTTCCGGTCGCTTTGTTACAATCAACGCCCAAGTTGCCTTGTATGTCGCTGCTCTAATGCAAGCTTCTCGTGGTCGAGAGAGCGGTCTTGTCGATGTTGATGTCGAACGAAAGTGCCAAACTGATTGGCACTATAAACATGGGATAAATTTTGCTTATGAAAGTTGTTATCATATTTTGAAAGTGTTGCCTAAATATAACCCAGAAGTGTTAGCAAACATGCAAAATGTACCTGCAAGTTCACCATACACTTCTCCACCTTCAACGCCAGCTTCACAACCATCTCAATTATATCACCCCCCTTCAGATAATCCATTTTCTTCACCAGAAACCACCAGAAACAACAATTCCAACTTGAATGTCAATACTGCAATTAAGAGATGATTAATTAAACAGATGATTAAGGTACAAAAGATTGAATAAGATAGAGTTAATGAGAAAATTAGGTGTGATTAAATTGAATTGAATGAGGTGAATTTATAGGGAAACATGGGGGTGGGGGTGGGGGAATAGCCGTTATTTCACTATTTGATAACCGACGATTACAAGACCGACCGGTATTAAAGAGACAATTAGCCGGTTGAGACTGAGCCGCTAACGGTCTTCTTAAGGCCGGTCAGTCTTTTCTCAATCGTTCGGTGGAGACTCGACCGCTTATATTTTCTCCCATAGTGACTCGGCCAGTTTACCAGGCCAGCTGGCATGGAAAATGGAGGGTTTAGCCAGTTTCCATAAGAACCGACCTAAGTATTAAGTATTCTCCATTCTAGAACTAATTACCAGATGTGAAAGTTTATTGTTGAGCACTACTTCAGTACTCGAGGAGTGTACCACGTGTCAATTTTTATTACAAAGTAATCTCGGCAATGAAATATAATGCTAAAATTATTTTGCTATTTAACTATGTAGGTGCAGAAGACAAATTAAAAAGAACGGTACGAACCCTTGAACCAATGAATTTCAAAGAATTTGAGATACAACAGCATGCTTGTATTTCTCTTACAGCGCGTTCGGTTGGGGGTAACTGGGATCCTAGGAATTGAATTCCGACGGAATAGGTCCAATTCCCCTGAAACGAACATACTCCTAATATCCGGAATCATTTTCCACGGGAATCTGATTCCTTCAAAATCTCTATTTTCCATTGCATTCCCCCAGCGATGTAATGTAATACAGTTGAAGGTAATTGATACCAAATTACTTTACTACCCCTACTAAAAAATCTCCGCGGCTTATAATCTTTCTTTTACGCCGTCAATATCTGTAGTGAGAGAGAAAACAGAGAAACCAGACCTGTCATGGAATTTTCTGTATAACCTAAATTACTCGTTTTCCTTCTTGTTTATTACTCGTAATCATCTTCTCTTCAATTTGTATCTCTGTCATTAAGTAAGAATCGGGGATTTAGGGTTTTTGAGTAATATCACATATTTTGATTACTAAGCAATCCAACTATCCCAACCAAACATAATTTGTCTGATCAAGGAATCTATTCTTTGGAATTCGATTCTAGGAGTTGGATTATGGGATAATCCAATTCCGGGGATTTGAAAATCCTGAACCGAACAGGTTGTTAATGTCACAGGAAAATTGCTTAAAGAGCTAAAGAAAGATAGAGATAGAAATTATACTTATCTTCATCATGTTGTTTCTTTTAAGTACAAGATGAATAGTATCAATTGTTTTAAAATTGGTAATTTTTTGTGTTATGACAAGAAGCAGATTGCTGAAGAAACTAAGTTTTTTTATTCTAATTTGTTAACTGAATCTCATAAAGTAAGACTTGGTTTTGATCAGCTGGAAATGCCTGCAATTTCTTCTTTAGAGAGTATTGATTTGGAGAATCCTTTTTCTGAAGAGGAAGTGATGAATGTTGTTCAACATTTTAGAACAAATAAGTCTTAGACCGGATGGTTTTACAATGAAATTTCACAAAATTTCTTGGGAGGTGGTCAAGAAGGATTTAATGCTGGTAGTTAAATAATTTGAAGCTATAATTTTTTTGGACCGGGGGATTAATTGTACTAACATCATTTTGATCCCAAAATGTGCTTGTGCGGTTTGTCTTCACAACTTCAGGCCAATTAGTTTGATTGGTAGTGTTTACAAAATCATTTCAAAACTTTGAGAGAGTGAAAGTAGTTTTGCCTACAATTATCTCTGATTTTCAAGGTGCATTTGTGCATAGGAGAGAAATAAATGATGGGATCCTAATTATTAGAGCACTGCTCGGTCGAACTCGCAAGCATTGCTATCTCAAGCTTGTTTGTCAAGTTTAGGTGATCAAAACTATAAGTATTGATTTCTAGTCTACTTATAGCTATGTCTAGGACTAGGATAAAATGTGTAGTTGAGCTTTAGACTTCTCGGCGTTCATCGATTGAAGACGAAGATCTACTGAGGAGAGCTTGGAGGAACTTCATAAACAAAAGGTATGTGGAGAATAAAACTTATCTATCACTCAGAAGTCTATCCTATTCTATCTCCTATTGAGACTAAGTCGTATAGCTATATATACTTTATATTATACACATTGATATTTCGAGTTGAGTTTAACTCGCTTATATCTTTCTCGAAATATGTGTTGGAAGATTTTTTTTTTAGCTACGTTCATCATTATTCTTGACGAGTTTAGTTGGAGACAATTTATTTGTTGGAATTCAAGAGCAGCACTAAGATCAGTCTCCAATTGTTTTTCTCGGGCGAGAAAAACCTTTTCTCTGACATTCAAACAATTTTGTTGAGAGACATATCTTGCTTCAGTTTCCGCAAGTCTTTCTTTCAACACAAAGAGATTTCGACGAAGATCATCATATTCAGAATTCTCTGAACATATATCTTCTTCACGATTTTTAAGAGTAACTTGTAACAAGTTATACCCACAATCATACCCCTTAAGAGTTTTTTTAATTTTCTGTTTTCAATGCAGAGAGGAGTTAGATATTCAGCCAAACAGGATGTTGACTTCTTTCTCTTTAGAAGATGATCAAAGAGTATGATGTATTGTGAGACTTCTTCAACATCTTGTCCTTCTTCTAAATCACTTTCATCAGAAAGTTCATATAGTTGTTCATCAAGACGAGCTTCCCAGTTAAGTATGGGTTTAGGAGATTTGACAGAATTTTCAGGCGAATCAGGATTTTTACCAAAAGTTCCTGAACTGGTGATGCGTGATTAGAGGTAGAACTTTTGTCCATATCATACGCTACAAACACAGACTTATAAGGTCTTTAATGTGTTTTCCTGCTCTGATACCAATTGAAAATGCGTGGGTCTAACAAACACAACCAATAATTCGTTTGGCAATCTGAGAGGACTTACTCCAATATACTTTCTAGAGAATCAACTAGACAGTCAGACTCAATCTAGAGAAAAGTATATACTAGAGTTTATATCTCTAATCTTAATTCAATCCGTGATCAACAAATAGAAATCTGCGAGCCCGATTGAATATAAGAGGAGTAACTTGAACGGTACCAAAGACCAATGTTTAAGGATCAATCAATTTCAATCAAACAACCAAAGGTTGGATTTTCCATTTGATCGATTCAACGTACAACCTGTGATATTTCAATTATATAACAAAATATAATGCGGAAAAGAAATAACATAGATACCAGAATTTTGTTAACGAAGAAAATCGCAAATGCAGAAAAACCCCGGGACCTAGTCCAGTTTGAACACCACACTGTATTAAGCCGCTACATACACTAGCCTACTACCAATGAACTTCGGACTGGACTGTAGTTGAACCCTAATCAATCTCACACTTATTCAAGGTACAGTTGCGTTCCTTACGTCTCTGATCCCAGCAGGATACTACGCACTTGATTCCCTTAGCTGATCTCACACACAACCAAGAGTTGCTACGACCCAAAGTCGAAGACTTGATAAACAAATTTGTCTCAGACAGAAAAGTCTATTGGAATAGATAAATCTATCTCCCACGGAAATACCTATGAGTTTTTGTTCCGTCTTTTGATAAATCAAGGTGAACATGAACCAATTGATAAACCGGACTTATATTCCCGAAGAACAGCCTAGTATTATCAATCACCTCACAATAATCTAAATCGTATGATGGCGAAACTAGATATTGTGGAATCACAAACGATGAGACAAAGGTGTTTGTGATTACTTTTTATCTTGCCTATCTGAGATTAAATCTCGAGAAAATCTTAGAGCAGATAGTACTCAAACGATAGAATCGTGCAAGATCAGAACACGCAACTACAAAGAAAATAGTTGGGTCTGGCTTCTCAATCCCAATGAAGTATGTGAAGTCGTTAACCTACAGGGTCTTGATAGAAACCCAAGGTTAAAGGAGAATCGACTCTAGTTGATGCAACTAGTAACACACGGGAGGTGTGGGGATTAGGTTTCCCACTTTCTAGAGTTCTCCTTTATATAGTTTTCAAATCAGGGTTTGCAATCCAAGTTACCTTGGTAAAAAAGCATTCAATATTCACCATTAGATGAAAAACCTGATTCAACCAAGTTAATATCTTTCAACCGTTAGATCGAACTAACTTGTAACCCAATTCATCTTGTGAACGGTTATACCTTGGATTCCAAAATAACTTGTAACCGGTTAAAACTTGCATTTCAATATAGTTTGTGATCGGTTGCACCTTAATTTCCAAAGTAACTTGTGACCGGTTACAACTATCTATATATTATAGGCTATGACAGGTTATACCACAACTCTCAACCAAAGTTAAGATTGATTTTACCTAGTCATCTTGTATTGATCAATCAAAATATTCAATGAAGAACCGGTTCAACACATCATGATTTTCGATTATGAAACAAGTTCATAAATCTACTTCCTTAAACTAATGTAATAATGCATAATTATCTAGGATGAAATCACACATATACAATGCACACATAATCAAGTAATTAAATAGATTATGTCGTATTTATGAAGTTCAAAAGATAAGTGTTATACTTCGTAAACTAATTCCTTAATACTTTGATCAGACTATTATGATCAAGTATAACACTAGAGTTTCATATGAATATAACTTCGCATGTTATGTTTTCAGTATAAACGACTTGGAAGATACGTTAGGAATGGAAACAAAATCAAGTCAATATTACTAACCTCAAGAGGAAGGATGATGTCGTCGTTGCAGTCGCTACTTCTTCACTTTCTTCGGGTCTTCGGAGTAATACGTGTACGTCTCAACATTCCTATACTTTCTAGTCTAACCTAAACGAAGTTAACTATATTATTTAATCAAGCGACTCTAGATGAGTTTTGATACTAAAATATGACAACTAACCTTAACATACCAACACTTGGTGGGTTCAACTGATCTATGCTCTAACACTATGCTTTTGTTGTATGGACAAACCTATTTGGTCTTCAACACAAATCTTTGGTAAAGCAGCCAACTTCACTGAATGGCTCAATTATTGGAGTCATCCCCAGAACGACTTCAAATATTGGATTCCAACCTTTGCTACCATTCGTTGGTTCATATGGAAATCTAGATTTGATCTTGTTTTCGGGAAAATTTAACCTGCTGCAAGTTCTACGACCAACAAGGTTAAACCGTACCTCTGCTCCTTTAATAGAGTTATGCTAACTGAAGTCACATCATGTATAATCTCTACTAACAGAGAACATCAGCAGAAATTTGAAATGATAATTAACATTAGTTTCGTGATATCTACTATTATCATGGATGAACATGCTAACCCTCAATTTTATTCTAACTTTCCTCTAATTGATATGTCTTATTCCGGACACTGTGTGTGAGCAAGAAACATCAAAGACTATATCTCTGGAGTCACCAGAGCCAGTAGAAGAGCAGAATTTGCAATAAGATGGGCCAAAGAGTTGCAAAGAACAAATATCGACTTTAAAGTTGAAGATGATGAGACTCTGAAGGAATTGAAAGAAGAGTACAGTAAAGAAGTTCAAGGTAGATTTAACCTGGGTTCCACCAAATGAGGGATGAAAATTTTGAAACAGTTTCTTTTGTCAAGGTCACTAAAGATCAGAACATAACGGCAGTTAATCTAGCCACTTCAGCTATAAACTCTAGTAATTTAGACAATTCAATTAGAAAAGACCAAATCTAAGGAAACTTCAATTACTAGGAGACGTATTAGCGATACTCATTATAACTTTTAAGGGTATGTGCATGATGCTGGAGGAAGCTATGCAGATCATCCTGTAACAGTGAGTAACTGCCCCTTCGCAGTTTGCTCTTTTTCTTAGGATTTTTTTCTTCCTATTGGCTGTTGTCCATTGTGTGGTTTTCAAGTACATTAGCTGCTTTGTTAGCTTCTCGTTAAATATGTTGTAAAGAGTGTTACGGGATAGTTTGTATCAAGATTTGAAATTCAATAATCATATCTTGTAGATATCATGGTGATTCACTCCGAATTTTTATGTAGTTAATTAGGTTTTATGAGTCTGATTCAATACATACTTTTGGCCAAATGCCTAGTTTTCATTGTTCAAAGGGACATGGTCCAGGTTTCTGCTACTAATGTTTTCGTCATCCATAAGAATTGTGCTATTGATACAATCATATCGGTCGAGGAGTCCATATACTAAGACCGCCACCTGCATAACCTGGGTGCCCTCTGGCTGCCTCATCAGTGACTGACGGCTGTGTCCATCCTGGTGAGATGGTTTTTGTGTGGAGGTGGATGCTAGCCTGGTTTTTATTTTGTGTGAAATCAGGAAGGTTCCCAAAAATGCAGGGGCACGACAAAATTTTCCCAGGAGAATTCCTGTTCTAGCTTTATAGCCATGTATGTTGGGGATGTTGTTCAATATTAGTTTATTCCGTGCCAGCCAAAGATACCACAATATAATGTAAATAAAAAAGGTGAGTTTGGCGGGTTTGTTGGTGTTTAGGATCTGACGAAGGGTGGTGGTGGATTCATAGTTGGTGGCGTCATTTGTCTGGCTCATACTACCTGTCAAAATGAGAGGTTTCGACATTCGGGTACCAGTATTAACTTCAACGGTTCTTTCTCAAAGCATATGTTATACATTTTGAGATGTACACATTATTAATAGGTATGCAGAGCTTCGTAAGAAAAACATAATTGTTTACGTTTTATTAGGAAAATCGACATCCGAAGTGAGTAGATCCGCCCTCTTCTTTTCAACCAAAAATGGGAAATGAATTTAATTTTGTGCACACTTGTAGCGAATGTGCAGGTGACATTTAAGGACTTTGCAACACCTTATACAAAATTATAGCTAAAATTTTATCAAATAGAATGAAACCTTTCCTCAATTCCTTCATTTCCCCATTTCAAGCTGCTTTCTTAACTAAAAGGCAAATCTCTGACAATATTATTATTGCTCAAGAGATAATACATTCCTTTAAAAAAAGAAGACTAAGCATGCTGGAATGGGTATTAAGATTGACATGTCAAAGGATTTTGACATAATTGATTGGAGTTTCTTAATGTCCTCTATGAAAACATTTGGTTTTGATGATAACTTTTGCAATCTCATCTTCCAATGTATTTCTACTTCTTCCATTATTGTATTACTTAATGGAAGTCCATGGGAATACTTTAGGCCTTCCAGGGGACTCAAGCAAGGAGATCCCCCGTAGAGCTGGCAAACAAGCTGAAACCCGCGGATTAACCCGTGCCCGGCCCGTAAAAACCCGAACCCGGCTCGGCTGGTTTCTAAACAAGCCGGGTTCGGGTTGGAGAAATGCCGGCTTGTGAATAAACGGGTTAACCCGTCCCGGCCCGTGAAACCGCGGGTACAACCCGTAAACCCGTCCACAATAACTAATTAGTAATTTTTACATAATCCTGTCCGTCGGATTATCTAGGGTTAATCACATCCACACGATTAAGGTATAAAAGGAGAAACCCTAAAACTAAGAGATATCTTTCTTTTTTCTTCTTCTTCTCTTTCTTTTCTGGTTTTTCTTTTCTCTTTCCATTTTTCTTCTCCACCGCACGAACTGTGTGTGAGTGATTCATGATTCTTCTGAAATTTGAATAAACTTAATGAATAAGTGAATCAAGGAAAGAGTTAATGAGTCTGTGGAGTTAATTTTGGTTAGGGTTTCGTGATGATTGAAGAAAGAGGAATCATTAAAATTAGGATTAGGGTTCTAGAATGGATTGAAAATTTTATATCAAATTGAGAATGAAATCAAGTAATGATGGGTATTGGGTGTTAAGTTTAAGGTTGAATTTTTAGTTATTGATTTTCAATTTAATTCATATTTTCCATTGCTCTATTGTCTTGTTTCCCTGATGCAGATTGAGCACAGAAACGAGGTGGTATCGATTTATTCCATCGATGCTGAGTTTACAAAACCGTTTTGGGTTTTCGGTGCTTCCTCCTTTGATTTCATCCCAACCAATGGCAACAACAACTTAATTTCTTGCAGCTACAGGTCTCTCCATTATAGTTATCACCACTATATTCCTTTTTGGTCCATTTGTTGTAATTTTAGCATTTTTGTTCTTTTAATGGTGGATGTGTCGTTTGAAATTTGATTTCAGCTGTAATTGATAACATGCAGACAGTTTGAGATGAAGTGTATGTGAGTTGGATTAGTAATATGATGGGATGAAGATGGGTTTGCGTTTTTGTTGTTGTTGATTAATGTTGCAGATTAGTGGTAGTGATAACGAGAAGATTTATGAATGAAATTGAGATGCAGGTGATGAAAGTGGTGGATGTGAATTGATTTTAGGTTAGAAACGATAATCCTAGGTTAGGGTTTGATTCTTTACTCTTTTTCACAGTAGACTAGAGAACTTATAATTGTCTTTTTTTCTATGTAATCCTATGTTTTAATAATATCCCCAAGTTATGTTCTGTGGTTTGGTGACTTTGGTCTCTGTTTTGTCACAAATTAACTTAATGAAATTATAATTTTATTTTTAATTAAACAAGTCGGGTTAACCCGTGAACCCGCAAGCTTTACCCGTTACGGGTGCGGGTTGAAGAAATGATCACCCGTGAAGAATATCGACCCGCGGGTTTTAACCCGTGTTAACCCGAACCCGTGTAACCCGTAACAAGCCAGCCCCGGCCCGCCCGTTTGCCAGCTCTAATCCCCCGTCTCCATACTTATTCATCATTTGGATGAAGATCTTTTCCAGAATGTTGTTAGCAGGGGAAGAGAAGAAACTTATTAATGGTGTTAAAATCACTCCTAAAAACAGTCACATTTCTCATCTTTTCTTTGTAGATGATTGCTTGTTATTTATTAGAGCTGACTTAAAAGAATGTCATAACATCTTGTCTCTAATTGATACCTTTGGCAAGGCTTCAAGGAAACTAATAAATTTTGAAAAATCTGGGATTTTCTTTAGCAAAAAAGTTCAACCTAAACATCAAAGAATGATAAGTAAAATTCTAAAAATAAAAAAAATTAACCCCCTAGACTCCTACTTAGGAACACCTTTGTTTATCGCTAAGGCAAAAATAAAATTGTTTGAGGATTTAGTTGCTAAGATGGAAAATAAAATAAAAATCTGGATGGGCAAATTGCTTGTACAGACAAGCAAAGTTGTCCTTAATAAAGCAACTCTGGCTAGCATGGCTATCTATCAAATGAGTTGTTTCATACTTCCTAAAAAAATTAAAAATAAAATAGATGCACTACAAAGAGATTTCTGGTAGGGCAAAGAAACAAATTATAAAGGTTATTACCCTAGATCTTACTCTTGTGTGTGTAAACCTAAGCATAAAGGTGGGCTAGGACTAAGGAATGCGCTTAAGTTCAACCTAGCTATGATAGCTAAACTTGCTTGGAGACTCCTTTCGGAACCTAATGCACTTTGGGTTTCTCAACTAAAACCTAAATACTTTAGACACACTTCCCCTTTCAGGGTTAAAAAACCTACTACTAGCTGTTGGATCTGGAGATGCATATTTAAAGGTATAATATTAGTAGAACAAACAGTATCTGGGAAATAGGGGATGGTAAAAAGACTAGTATATGGGATGACAAGTGGATCCCCAATTTGGAAAACAACCTTAGTAACTGGAAAACAACAACTAACAACCATTTAACACTTGTGGAAGATCTCATTGATCCTATCACAAAGAAGTGGAATTCTATACTAATTCTGGAAATGTTCCCCAATCATATAGCTGAAAAGATTATCAACACTAAAATAGCTAAAGGTAAACAAGATACTTTAAGATGGATTCTTACTAAGCCTGGGGTTTTCTCAGTTAAATCCATGTACAACAAATTGAATGAGAAAACTATGAACCATTATAATCTAGGACAACCAGACTCTTTTTGGAAAAAAACTCTGGAATCTAGACATATAAGATAGAATAAAGATTTTTGCATGGAAAGGCTTACAAGATGCCTTGTCAACAAATTTAAAATTGTCCAAATTTATGGAGGATGTACATCCCCATTGCTCCTTTGGTTGCTCACAAGAGGAATCAATAGAGCATATTCTGATTTTCTGTCCTTATGCTAAAGATGTCTAGGCATCTGAACCAAATCCTGTAGTACCATGCTTTTATAATGCAATAACTTTCTTGGATATCTGTAAACAATGGATGGGAACTCCTAACTCAACCATTTCTTTAACGCTCATTCTAACCAAAGCTTGGTTTATATGGAAAGAAAGATGCAACCGATTTTTTGAAAAAACCTCTTAGTCTAGTGCTCAATTAAGTTTGGAAATCCAAAGACATTTACACTTTTGGTGCAAACATCCCTCTCCTCTGGGGTTAACTAAAGAGTTAATTCCTAGTACCTGGATTGCTCCAAATAAAAATCAATGGAAGATCAATATTGACGCAGCATGGATCTCTAAGACAATGCCTGCAGGTTTTTCTTTAATCCTTCGTAATGATGCAGGTGAATTCCAACAAAGTAGAGCTGGGCCAATCTCAGCCACTTCCCCTGAAGAAGCGGAAGCAATAGTCTTGCAACAAGGAGCGAAATGGGCAGTTGAACTGGGACTGACAAATTTTTGGGTGGAAGGAGACTGCAAAAGCCTGATGGACTATTTGAATGGGAAAGAAGCTGAAATTGAATGGCAAAACCAAGCCATAATGTAAGAAGTCAAGAAAGATTTTAATATGAGTCAATATTTTTTGGATTTTACTTATGTTCCTAGAGCTGCAAATAGTGTAGCAAATATCTTGGTCAAAGAGGCAAAAAACTTTAGACTAAATTTGAATTGGAGTAGAACTCCTCCTTGTATTACAAATGCTCTTGAAATAAACAAATCTAATGTTAGGATGGACTCTTCCAATCCTACACTAGATGGCTCTACTTACTATGATGTAAGGGTTACTAACTCCCCAAGTTAGTTCTTTGGAATGCACTTAACTTACAAAAAAAAAAAAAAATCTCCCCATTACCGATTTAATTTTTGAGAATTATGTAATGAAGGTCGAGATTCTAAACATGGATGGTAATGGAGTCATCGGTTACCATTAATCAAATTAGTCTTTATAAAAATGGAGTTGCCTGTTTAGCTAAATGATTATTAAAAAGTGGTACTGGCAGTGAAATTCCACTAGAACAGTCGACCCCTGTAGCAAGTAGCAAATAGTATTGTTGATGAGGGAAGCAACGTTCTGCAGATATCCATTGAAAGAAAGATAGTACACCCAGAGAGGTTATAGATGACCACAAGGCTGAAGCCACAGGTAAGACAAGAAAAACATGATGACCTTCAATATAACTTCCATGGAAAGGACCACTGAGAAAAGTACTATTGGCAAAGAGCAACAATCCTACCATTCAAGGAAAGAACAGTAAAACCCAAATCATAATTACCATTACAACTTCAATAAAAATTCCCAGAGCCTCTTATGTTGATGAAAACCATCGAATTCAGCTTTAAAAACCTTGATGTGCGCCACTTACTGAGGCATTGGGGGCCTTTGCATCTGTTGTCCCATGTTAGGAGGCGGTGGTAGCATCTGTTGTCCTGGAAAGCCTTGTGGAGGCATCATCATCATTGGCCGACCCATTTGGGTGCCAGGAGTAAAATTTGCCATTGTACCGCTTCCAACTGAAGGAGGTGGAGGAACTGGTAGGCTTCCACCAGGAGGCATTGGTCTAGGGCCATTGGCAGATGACATGGGTGGCGGAGGTGGCACAGAACCAGGTGGTGGGCCTCTTGGTGGGTTGGCAAAGCCACCAGGCGGATTTCCTTGAGGTGGTGGAGGTGGTGGTGCTTGAGGTTGTGGAGGCAATGGTCTTGGTGGCACACCTGGAGCTGCTATGCCATTAGCGGGACCACTCGCAGATGGAGGTTTATTTGTTTCAGGGGGTTTCACTTTAAAGTATAATTGCAACTGCATATACAAACCAAGCATTGATAGTTAAATTAATGTCAAATGTGATGTAAACAACGAACAACAAATGCATAAAAGAGGTGCAAAGTGTTAATGATAGTTCAGACACAAACCGTGAACATTTTGGAGTCTGGATCCCAGTGCGAGAAGAACTTGGGTGTTGACTTGTCAATTTCTGTGCTTGGAACCTGAATCACGAAATTCCAATGCATAAGACCAAGCTCATAAATGTTTATAAGCAAATTATGTAGAGCAGAATGAGTATCAAAAGAGAGCTTAGACAAGGGACACACCTTGAAGGCAATAATCTCATACGGTTCAGCCGCAAACAGAAGAAACTGGTATCTTTTATCCCACTTTTCTACTCTCTGTATGAATGTGAATCGAAGAAACAGAACATCTTAGACATCTTTATAAACAAGTTTGAATACCATGGAAAAAACAAAAATAGAAACTGAAGTCCACAAATAAATATTGACAAGTTTTGTGATCCATTCTGACAAAAAAGAAAAATTACCTGCTCGTAAGATGACATAAAACGATGTCGGGGCTTCTCAAGATCTTCAATTTCAGGATACTCAATCTGCAATCACCAATAATTTTGACATGTTACTGTATAAAATTAATGAAACAATTATACATATAACGATTTGGCCACATAAGAGAAAGATGCATATAAATATAAATCATGTACAGTTGAGATGCAACAAAAAATATATGCAGTACCTGGAACAGAAGAGACCTCTGCTTAGTATCTGGATCAAATTGTTTTGTTACCCTGTATCCAGGCCTTCCAATCTTAACTGCACGATCAAATGAAAAAATAATACATATTAAAAAAAAATCTCATAGAAACAAAAGGTCATGAATCAATCAATAAGTAAATATCCCATCATCTCGGAGTACCGCTGACTACTGCAGTTATGAGTAGACATCATCAATTGAGTACCAGCGCAACAAGAAGACCCCCTCCCCTGTCAATGAGTCAAATTAGGGACATTCTTTTCTACCTTTAATGTGTATTAGTTATTGAGGCAATTCAAAAAAAAAAAAGAAGTAACCACCTATCAAGCAATTACTCTCATCTTCACTGATCCAGTTTTAAGTTTTGTATCAGATATTGGGAATTAAGAAAGCAACAAGGCTAGTGGGTTGGTCTTGATAGTAAAAAACTTCTTAAAATGTTAACCTGCAAATTCCTGATGTCTCCAACAAATATCTAACAACTAGTTATTCACAATTAGACTACCGGATTACAATTTAATGCTTCGCTAAGTAATCCATATCAACATTAAACCTTATTTCTTAAACTCGTCCATATTCCTTATTCTCTCTAGATAATCTATCCTGTCAAACACACATCTAGACATGCCTAGAACAGTCAAAAATTATACCAATCGTTTCAGAAATTAAAGGACAAATAAAGTCAAGGAATTTGTGCCCTAGATATTCAATTATTACTTACCAATACCTCTTTAGATACCTAAACGATTATTATAAAAGAAAAGTAACAAGGAATTGAAGTAATTACCAGACTTTTTGAGAGAAAGCTTTCGCTTATGAGGCTGAGGTTGAACAGGAGCTTCTTTAAGTTCACGAGCAGCTCTTTTAGCCAAATTAGTCTGGTGACGTTTCCCTTGAGTATGAGCCAAGTAATTCCCTTCATTATTGTGCAATGTTAAACAAAGCTTACATTCGTAACTGCAAAAATTCACAAACAATTTCAAAATTAGGGTTTTAGTAGCGAATAAACACGGTAACAAATTAGGGTTTTGAAATACTCAGAAGTTGGGAAAAGAGAAAGAGATGTGATATTAGACAGACCTTCCAAGATGATTACGCATGAAATAAGGATCTTTAGCAAGATCAATAGTTTCTAGAGCAAGTCTTCTTAATCTTTCTCTTCTGTCGATGGCTTCATTCTGTGCAGAGGCTGCGCCTCCACCACCAGTTTTCGATCCCCAATCTCGATCCATCCCTTAATCTCACGCGCGCTCTCTCTAAACGTCTACGAGTCGAGAATACTAGTGCTGATACAGAATGGAGAGGGACAAAACTAGTTACCGACGTTGATGGTGGTGCTACAATCTATATATAGATATCGATGTTATAAAACAGGAAGGTGTTATAAAACACGAAGGTGGATAAGGAAACGCTATCAGACGGCTAGCAGGCCCAGCACTCATTCTGGAGGCCCATCCGGCGGCCGGAGTTCTCCTGTTATGATCTTTATAAAGGATGTTTATCCATACAAAAATTATTAGGTCATCCTTTAATTATATTAAATTTACATAAATAATTTTCAATTTAATTAAAAACTTAAACTAAAACTAGTCGGATTATTTAAATACTCTTTGATTAAATTAAAATCTAAACTAAAACAAAATCAGTCAACAAAACTTCTTCTTCATTCTTTCTTCTTCTTCATTTTTGCAGCCGAATCCCTTCCACAAACCGATTAATCGTTCGATAAAAAAATTTGATCGTCAATTAAAATCAAAACTATAATGATGAGTAGAATGAAACATTGTGTTAGAGATCTACTTCCAGACGTGCATGTTGGACTGCAATACGATCAAGCAAGTTCTAGGGCAAGCAAAGAACAAATCAAGTCGAGGGGCGTTGATTCACAAAATCGAGAATCGAATAACCCCACAATGTATATTAGAAGGTATTTATACAAACCCATCTTAATTTTGATTGTTCTTACTCTGTTTGATCGATAGAATTGGATTTCTTTGATGAATTTAGGATTTTCAGAAATGGGTTTTGCCCAAAATTTTGCGACAGAAATAGACGAACCTAGGTTTGTTCTTTATTTTTTGCTCTGTGGAAGAACAGTTCGGCCGAAAATTTGGTTGCCATTTTGAGCCGAACTCAGACTATTTTGAAGTTTGTCTCATTCGAGGAGTCTTTATTTTTCTTATTTTCAGCCGAACTTATTACTTGTAGTTCAATGAAAAGTAGTTCAACGATGTTCGACCCAAAATTAGTAATCCAGTTTTGAGCCGAGTTTGTACTATAGTGATGTTCGGACGATTTTACATCTACGAGTTTTAAGCCAAACATCTCTCTGTGTGTTTAAAAAAACAGTTGTTACTTTCTTCTTTGTGTTAGGAAACAAACCAAAGGTGGTGGTAGAGTTGTAACTCAAAAGGACAAGAAGAAGAGGTCTATGGAAGTAACCCCTTCTAATGTTAAAACTCCCCAACCTCGAGTAGAAAACAAAAATTTGGGTGCACGTAAAAGGTAACTACAACCTCCGATACAGAGGATGGAGAGTCAGAGATACAACCAGAGGGATAAGTTCAGGGAAGTGAAGCTAACAAGGAAAATACTAATGCAACCAAAGAGACCGGAAGCGGAGGAGGATTACAAGGTAACACAACTAGAGATGAAGATGATGAAGAATATGAGCAACGAAGATCACAAAGGGATAGAAAACAAGTCGTTGAAGATGAATAAAATGAAGATGATGAACAAGAAGAACCACCACAACCACAACCACAACCAAGAAAACAAGTAAAAGAGAGGAAAATCGCTAAACCACAGAAGACAAAGATTCATATTCCCGATGATGATTACGTAATACCTACCCAGAGGAACGTCCCAATACTTGGTCTTCCTCGAGATGAAGGAAAAGTTGTGATTGGTTACGTGGAGTCGTGGGAAAAAAGAATCTATGAGACTCCGGATCATAAGCGTGCGGTCAGAAATTTGAGACACCAAAGGGCTGAAGCTTGGAAGAATGAGGTCGATGAGGTTCAAGTTATAGTTCAGCGATCTGGTTTATGCAAAGCAATTCAATATGAGCAAAAGGATTGTGATTCAGTGACCGCATCTGCCTTTACTGAGAGATTTAGTTCCGAAACTTACACATTTCATCTTCCATTCGACGAGATGACAATCACACCTGATGACGCTGATAGGATAATAGGTCTTAGAGCACGTGGGAAAAGTGTAGATGCTGAATATTATGAATTGGATTGGGAACAACTTTATAAGCTGACCGAGAAGTTCTTAGTTGGGATCGCGGTACTACCGAGTTTGAGTTTTGTTGCGCCGCTAAAGAGATGGATGTAAAGACCCACAAGCTCGTCAACGCTATTAGACTGGTCAAGTGACGAATTAGCCGATAATAACTTGATTAGTTTAACACGAACGTTAATTAATAGAAATTAATTTAACAATGATCTAGATATGAAACTAGAACCGTTGAATATATCTCGAAAAGTTACCAAGAATAGACTACTCGAACGTGTCAGTCGGATACCAGACGAAGAAGAATTTATCCGTTAGTGAGAAGGGCAAATTAGTCTTTTAACATTCTGATCGACCTGTCTTCGCATATCATTTGGGGGAGTTCCTTTATAATTTGTCTTGGTCTTATCCCCAGACCGAGAATATAAACTCGATCCGTTTCCTTTTTCTCCTTCATTCTATTTTCTTTTCAGTTTTTTCTTTCTCTTTCTTCGTCTTCTTTCTTTCTCTCTTTCTCGGTTCTTCTTCTCTTGTTGATTATCCTTGAGACTCAGTGAAGAAAATAAAACTTATGATGTTTGTGTATATGATGAAGGTGATGATGTGGTGTTGTTAGTTCAAGCAGTTGATTCAGAAATACAAGAGACGGTAAATCAGAGAGAATCAGAGTTAGGGTTTTCAGACTAGAGTTGGAAATTGAATGAAATTGATAGTAAATCGAGTGATGATAGATGAAGAACAAAGGGGTTTTCATTTAATTGATGTTGTGGTGTTGATAAGATTACGAATCGAATAATTAAGGTTTCTGAATTTGGTTTCGAGAATTCGTTTAAGGATGAACAAGAAGAATTTAAAAGATGGGTTTGGTTGATTTAAAGCTGTTAAAGAGAATAGGGTTTGCTGCTGTTGAATTAGGGGTTTACTCAGGATTACAATATAAGGGTAGAGTTAATAAGGTTTTAATGGATACTGGTTGAAGATGAGATGATGAATCATATCAAGCCAAAGAAGAATTTGAATTCAATTGCCCGAATGTTACTGAATCAAGGTAATTGTTCTTATCAGTTAATTAGTTTAGATATTCATTTGAGTTTTGAGTTTTTGAAGTTATGGATGATATAAGATTTGAGAAAGGACTTACTGTGAATGTGGATTTATAAACCATTGTTAGTGATGATGTCGAATTAGTAGAAAGATTATTAAAGTTGCAGGGAGGAGTTGAACCACTGGTGGTAATTTATGAATGACAGGGCTTTAGATTTGGTGATGGAGATGGATAAATTACAGGTGATGCTGCTGATGAATTCATGATGGTGGATAATGTATGAACTGTTTGAGGAGTTATGTTTAGAGTTTGAAACGATAGTGTGTTTTGTACATGTTTTGGTAGATTTTGTGGATTGAACTTGGAAGAACGGTTGGGTGTTGTGGGAATACTTTTAACTCTTTTGAAACCATTGTTGTTTCTTTTACAAAAGTTTATGTTTAACAAACTCACGCATTGTCTGTTTGTGCATTTCATGCATTGTTTAGTTTGTATTATGATTGTTCTGTTGATTCCTTGAATCTTTCCATGAATTGGAAGGGACTTGTAATGTATGTCACTATGAATTGTATGGGAAATAGGAATTTCCACATATGGTATATTGGATACGCTCCTTCATATTTATATCTATATACTTTCAGCTTTTAGCTTATTAGGTGTGGAACAACCCGGCATCATTATAGCTATGTACGTGTGGAAAAACCCGACATCACTAATATAGATTGTTTGAAGAAGGAGTTTGTCCATATACATGTTTGTGCATTTCCAGTGACTTAGTCACTTTGATGTTTGGAAAAACATGAATTGTTTTCCAAATTTTGTTCATGATTTCTTTAAAGTTAAATGTTATTCCTGCTGGGCACCCCTTTTAGGGATGATATGCTCACCCATTCCCACTTTCAGTTTCAGAGACAGATCAGAGTTGCGCAGCGAAAGCTTCGAGGAGTTACGTCCGTAGTGGTTAACTTCTGCTATGTTTATTATGTTATACAATCTGTTTTGTAAATAAAAGGACTATTGTATAAGTATCATTTGAGAGGAGTTATTGTATATATATATATATATATATATATTTCTGAGCGGGGTTAGTTTTGGGTTAAGTTTGTAGAAGATTTCTTTATTGAATGTTTAAGTAAATGATTTAGATTCTTAGTGCCTCTTTATTTAGTTAATCTCTTAGATTAGTCAGCTGCTAGCTTTGGGAGCGCTATAGTGTTGGTATCAGAGCTCACTATTAGATCTTATATGGGAAAAGATAGAAATAGCCAATGCCAGTTAGTAAACTTGATAGTTTAGAACTGGGTTGGGCTTGTGAGATAAATTTTAATCACTAAAAGCTATCAATAATTAAAAGATTTATTTGATTTATTGATTTGTTTGTTTGGTTGTTTGTATGTGCAGTTAAGTAAAAATTGTAGGGTACACCAATAACTTTAACTAATAAATGAATAATTAATCTTAATAAATTAACACTTAGTTAATCCAACATTGGGGAATAGAGAAGGTTGTGTTTTCTATGTTCGTAGGAAGGCATTGTTGGGCTTAGACAACCTTGACAGGGCAACTGCATTCAGAGATGACCGATCATAGAAGTTAATATGATTTTTAGAAAACCAATAAATATGAATTCAATTAGAAAGATTCGTAGGAATCTCCTTTGCAATTAGAGACAAGTATTTTATAAGATATAAATTAGTGTGAGAAACTTAGACTTCCTTATTTGATAAAACTTAAAATCAACATAGTTGAACCTAGAGCCACAAATTTTAGTTGTAGAGTCATATAGGTTTGTGCTTTGTTTTATGTTGTTTGTGCTTAGACAAGAGATGGAAATATTATATAAGGTGGGGAGTTTTGAAGATCAGATGGATATATTTGATTTTCGAGGAAGAAAATGCATAAGGTGGGGAGAATGTAAAGACCCGCAAGCTCGTCAACGCTATTAGACTGGTCAAGTGACGAATTAGCCGATAATAACTCAATTAGTTTAACACGAACGTTAATTAATAGAAATTAATTTGGATAGGAAACTAGAACCGTTGAATATATCTCGAAAAGTTACGCAGAATAGACTACTCGAACGTGTCAGTCAGATACCAGACGAAGAAGAATTTATCCGTTAGTGAGAAGGGCAAATTAGTCTTTTAACATTCTGATCGACCCGTCTTCCCATATCATTTTAGGGAGTTCCTTTATAATTTGTCTTGGTCTTATCCCCAGACCGAGAAGATAAACTCGATCTGTTTCCTTTTTCTCCTTCATTCTATTTTCTTCTCAGTTTATTCTTTCTCTTTCTTCGTCTTCTTTCTTTCTCTCTTTCTCGGTTCTTCTTCTCTTGTTGATTATCCGTGAGACTCAGTAAAGAAAATAAAACTTATGATGTTTGTGTAGATGATGAAGGTGATGATGTGGTGGTATTAGTTCAAGCAGTTGATTTAGAAATACAAGAGACGGTAAATCAGAGAGAATCAGAGTTAGGGTTTTCAGACTAGAGTTGGAAATTGAATGAAATTGATAGTAAATCGAGTGGTGATAGATGAAGAACAAAGGGGCTTTCATTTAATTGATGTTGTGGTGTTGATAAGATTACGAATCGAATAATTAAGGTTTCTGAATTTGGTTTCGAGAATTCGTTTAAGGATGAACAAGAAGAATTTAGAAGATGGGTTTGGTTGATTTGAAGTTGTTAAAGAGATTAGGGTTTCATGATGTTGAACTAGGGGTTTACTCAGGATTAAAGTGTAAGGTGAAGTTAATAAGGTTTTAATGGATACTGGTTGAAGACGAGATGATGAATCATATCAAGCCAAAGAAGAATTTGAATTCAATTGCCCGAATGTTACTGAATCAAGGTAATTGTTCTTATCAGTTAATTAGTTTAGATATTCATTTCAGTTTTGAGTTTTTGAAGTTATGGATGATATAAGAATTGAGAAAGGATTTACTGTGAATGTGGATTATAAACCATTGTTAGTGATGATGTCGAATTAGTAGAAAGATTATTAAAGTTGCAGGGAGGAGTTGAACCACTGGTGGTAATTTATGAGTGACAAGGCTTTAGATTTAGTGATGGAGATTGATGAATTACAGGTGATGCTGCTGTTGAATTCATGATGGTGGAGAATGCATGAACTGTGTTGAGGAGTAATGTTTAGAGTTTGAAATGGTAGTGTGTTTTGTACATGTTTTGGTAGGTGTTGTGGATTGAACTTGGAAGAACGGTTGGGTGTTGTGGAATACTTTTAACTCTTTTGAAACCATTGTTGTTTCTTTTACAAAAGTTTATGTTTAACAAACTCATGCATTGTCTGTTTGTGCATTTCATGCATTGTTTAGTTTGTATTATGATTGTTCTGTTGATTCTTTGAATCTTTCCATGAATTTGAAAGGACTTGTAATGTATGTCACTATGAACTGTATGGAAAATCGTATTATCCACATGTGGTATATTGGATATGCTCCTTCATATTTATATCTATTTACTTTCAGCTTTTACGCTTATTAGGTGTGGAACAACCCGGCATCAATATAGCTATGTAGGTGTGGAAGAACCCGATATCACTAATATAAATTTTTTGAAGAAGGAGTTTGTCCATATACATGTTTGTGCATTTCCAGTGACTTAGTCACTTTGATGTTTGGGAAAACATGAATTGTTTTCCAAATCTTGCTTATGATTTCTTTAAAGTTAAATGTTATTCCTGCTGGGCACCCATTTTAGGGATGATGAGTTGAACCACTGGTGGTAATTTATGAATGGCAGGGCTTTAGATTTGGTGATGGAGATGGATAAATTACAGGTGATGCTGCTGATGAATTCATGATGGTGGATAATGTATGAACTGTTTGAGGAGTTATGTTTAGAGTTTGAAACGATAGTGTGTTTTGTACATGTTTTGGTAGATTTTGTGGATTGAACTTGGAAGAACGGTTGGGTGTTGTGGGAATACTTTTAACTCTTTTGAAACCATTGTTG
The DNA here is from genome assembly GCF_003573695.1 of Papaver somniferum. Taxonomy (NCBI): domain Eukaryota; kingdom Viridiplantae; phylum Streptophyta; class Magnoliopsida; order Ranunculales; family Papaveraceae; genus Papaver; species Papaver somniferum. The sequence continues at coordinate 84,284,127 of NC_039363.1, forward strand.
TTTCTTTTACAAAAGTTTATGTTTAAAAAACTCACGCATTGTCTGTTTGTGCATTTCATGCATTGTTTAGTTTGTATTATGATTGTTCTGTTGATTCTTTGAATCTTTCCATGAATTGGAAAGGACTTGTAATGTATGTCACTATGAATTGTATGGGAAATAGGAATTTCCACATATGGTATATTTGATACGCTCCTTCATATTTATATCTATATACTTTCAGCTTTTAGCTTATTAGGTGTGGAACAACCCGGCATCAATATAGCTATGTACGTGTGGAAAAACCCGACATCACTAATATAGATTGTTTGAAGAAGGAGTTTGTCCATATACATGTTTGTGCATTTCCAGTGACTTAGTCACTTTGATGTTTTGGAAAACATGAATTGTTTTCCAAATTTTGTTCATGATTTCTTTAAAGTTAAATGTTATTCCTGCTGGGCACCCCTTTTAGGGATGATATGCTCACCCATTCCCACTTTCAGTTTCAGAGACAGATCAGAGTTGCGCGGCGAAAGCTTCGAGGAGTTACGTCCGTAGTGGTTAACTTCTGCTATGTTTATTATGTTATACAATCTGATTTGTAAATCAAATGACTATTGTATAAGTATCATTTGAGAGGAGTTCTTGTATATATATATATATTTCTGAGCGGGGCTAGTTTTGGGTTAAGTTTGTAGAAGATTTCTTTATTGAATGTTTAAGTAAATGATTTAGATTCTTAGTGCCTCTTTATTTAGTTAATCTCTTGGATTAGTCAGCTGCTAGCTTTGGGGGCGCGGCGAAAGCTTCGAGGAGTTACGTCCGTAGTGGTTAACTTATGCTATGTTTATAGCGCATTTGGATACACATCCAGAAGTAACTTTTTGACTTCTAGAAGTCAAAAATCAAGAAGTCAGTTTGGTGTAGAATTTCATAATGACTTCCAGAAGCAGAAAAGTCAACTTTTTATGAAGTAAAAAATCTGGACTTCTGGCTTCTGCTTCTGAGTTCTGCTTCTGGAGAAGCACTTCTGACTTCTACTTCTGCATCCAAACAGGCTATTATTATGTTATATATTTTGTTTTGTAAATTAAATGACTATTGTACAAGTATCATTTGAGAGGAGTTCTTGTGTATATATATATATATTTGAGTAGGGCTAGTTTTGGATTAAGTTTGTAGCAGATTTCTTGATTGAATGTTTAAGTAAATGATTTAGATTCTTAGTGCCTCTTTATTTAGTTAATCTCTTGGATTAGTCAGCTGCTAGCTTTTGGGGCGCTACAGTGGAAGAAGTGCGTCGTGGCACGGATAAAAAACTAAAGATGTTGAAGTCGTTCAAGTTGAAGAATCTGAAAGAAAAGTTCGAGAACACTGTGCAGAAAGTTAAGGATGGGTAGGTGATGGACGCGACCAAAATAAACCAGACCCATGTTGCTTATTTGTTGCACACTCTCGGCCGAGTTATATTTCCTGACCATACTGGCAAACAAAGTTAATGCTCAATATCTCCGATTCTTAAAAGATCTTCCAAAATTTCATGAGTACGCTTGGGGATCCGCTTGTGTTGCATTCCTTCTCGATTCAATTGCTACAACCTCTAGGCTAGACTCTATAAATATTGGAGGAAACTTCAGTCTCTTTCAGGTGCTTCTTAATGAATTTAATTCCATTTTTAAGTTACTTGATCATGTACTTTGTTTTCTAGTTTTAGTCAATCACAGTGTCAAGTTCGGCCTAAAATACCAATTCAGTTTTGAGCCGAACCTGACAACTTGGCAGTAATTATTCTGAAAATGTCAGGTTCGACCTGTATTGCTAAGGTTTATGTTGTCAACTAAGATTTTTCTTATGCGCTTAATGTAGGTTTAAGTATATGATCACTTCTCGAAGTTGAAATTAAGCACACCAATTGAGGTGGTGGATGATACATATCCAAATTCGGCTAAATATGAGTTCAAAGACCATAAGAAGAGGGATAAACCCGAAAAGATAACCTCTTTAAGAGAAAAGTGAGACTCTTTGGATGGATATGATGTTCAAGACAAATATATGCCTTTGGAGATGTACTACGGACCGTTGTTCTATCCAGGCGGGTGTGTATTTTTTGATCCTCTTCGAGTACTCCGCCAATTTGGATTTATCCAAATAATACCATATGATGATAACCAAAAGTTCAAGTTACTGCCGAAGGGAAGTAAAGGCACAAAGAGCACCACCGATTCATGGAAACCAAAATATGTTCCGAGTCATCGCTTCGTCATTGGAATGAAATGCATAAAAACATGCTGAGTTGGGAGGGGTTAGAGAGTTTGCGTCAAAATCCTTGTGAAGTTGTAAAACAGTACATGGATCGGTATAATCAAGCTTCTCATCCCTTCATTATTAATAGAGAAAGTCAAGATATTGTTGAAGCTGAAATTGTGGAGGCACAAGCAAAGGAAGCCGCGACAAAGAAACCGTTTGACAACAAAATCCATAGTGTATCCGAGGTAATGACGATGATGGTAAGTGATGTCTTTATTTACTCTTTTAAAAAAATATTATAAAATATGGAAGTATATTCTTTTCTAATCTTTTTTTTTGAAATGAAATTAGTTGTCCTCGGCAACTAAGTTGTTGAAGAAAATGAAGAAGAAAGTTAGTTGCAAACAGAAGACATTAGTAGCTGAGCAACAAGGTTTCTGCAACAAATTGGAAGAGGTCATTCGCATAGGTCAATCCGTCAGTGCAAAGAAAGAGTCGATGAAGAGAACCCGGAAAGAACCCGGAGGCCCAAGTGGAGGTGGTAATGCATCTAATACCAATGATGAACATGGAGGCGGCAGTGGAAGAAATGAAGGACATGGAGTAAGCAAAAGAGGTCGTGGATGTAATCGTGGATGTGGTAAAAGAGGTTGTGGAGGTGTTCGTAGAGGTAGTGGTGCATGAATATGTTTTGTTATTGCACTTTGATGTTTTGGATTTTAGTTTAACTTTTAAGACTATAACTTAGATTTCCGGTTTAAATGTTAGCTTATCTTTGACTTGTATTTCCGGTTTAAATGTTAGCTATCACTCTGATGTTTAGGAGGTTAGATTATTATGATATCTAGAAGACTATAACTTTAATTATCATCAAATTGCTTTGTGTTTTTTTATATTAACAGTGTTACGTTCGGCCTAAAATTAAAATTCCATTTTCGAGCCGAACTCTCTGTATAGTGAAGTCCGTCTCATTCGACTTCTCTTTATTTTTGGCCGAACTTATTACTTCTAGTTCAAAGAAGTTTTGTTGTTTAATGAAGTTCGGCCCAAAATTAGTATTTTGGTTTTCAGACGAACTCTTTGTATAGTGAAGTTCGTCTCATTAGACTTCTCTTTATTTTTGGCCGAACTTATTACTTCTAGTTCAAAGAAGTTTTGTAGTTTAATGAAGTTCAGCCTAAAATTAGTATTCTGGTTTTCAGCCGAACTATTTCTATTGTGAAGTTCTTCTCATTCGACTTCTCTTTATTTTTGGCCGAACTTATTACTTCTAGTTCACAGAAGTTTTGTAGTTTAATGAAGTTCGGCCCAAAATTAGTATTTCGGTTTTCAGTCGAACTCTTTGTATAGTGAAGTTCATCTCATTCGACTTTTCTTTATTTTCGGCCGAACCTATTACTTGTAGTTCAATGAAGTTTTGTAGTTCAACGAAGTTCGGCCCAAACTCAATATTCTAGTTACTTTATAAGCCGAACCTTACTTTTAAAATTCACAGATTTCGAGGAACGACTATTTAAAAAAAAAACTAGTCGTTACTCACGTAGCTTCTATATATACCCACTCTAGATGCCCATTTTTATTCATATATCTAGAAAAATGACATTTCATGCTCCAAACTTTACTTTATATGAAGATGTATCACTATGCACACACTACGTAGTCTATTATCCAAAAAGGGGTGAAGAACGTAGCATGAATGGTATAATGAGTCAGAGTAAAAATTCATGAAAGCTTCTGCTCCGACACCGGGGACCCTCATAACCGAGATCATGCCGCGTTATTTTTTTGATTGTTTAATATAAGAAAACAAGTTGAAGATTTTATTGCTTTAATTCGGATTGAAAGGCGATATCGACTTAAGGGTGAAACCATTGCTAAAACTGAAGAGCGGTCACGAGCGGAATGGAGAAGATGGAAGGGAAAGGATTTCGAATAGGACGCTCAATACCGCATCCTTGAGGACTTCCTCAAAAAAGGTATGTGATTCTAATAACCCGTATTTGGGTTTTATTAAACTATTTAATATTGTGTAGTGTGCATTTTATTTTGTTATGAAAATGATTATCAATGAAAACTAATGGAATTACCAAAAATATATGTAGGTTCGGCTCATAATCTAAATTATAGGAACATCTGAACCTGACAAATTGTAAGAAAACTTATGGGATATGTCATGTTCGACTTAAAATGAATTCTTCCGTTTTCAGCCGAACCTGACAATTCCCACAAGTTTTCTTGAAAATTGTCAAGTTCGGCTTAAAGTGGTGTATTGAATTTAAGTATGACTTCTCTATGTAACTTTGGTAACAGTTTTGCGTTGAGGTTCGGCTTTTCCATAATTGGAAACTTGTATGTCATTTATTAACAAACACATAAATAAGAAAAAGCCAAAATATCACATTCATATGGTGTATTTGAGGATACATTGTATGTCATTTATAATCTTACCTCATCCTCACAAAAACAAAAGACCGATCCTTTATGACAATCCCAAAAAGACTTCATATTATGTTTTATGGACTTCCTAATCTTACCGGGGATTCATTTACCTCATCCTCTTCATTTCACTTGTCTCTTCATCCTTCATTACAATTACTTTTTCTTTCATAAGCGACATGTATGAAGTTTTCCAAAGGTTCATTTCCGTCGTGTAGTTTGCACACCAATCCATCGAGTAATTATGTTGGAATCCCGGCCAAAAGACTTCACAATTCAAAGGAGGTAATGGGCAACCGGGATTAAGTTTGAGACCGATTAGATGATATCCTTGAGAAAACGCAAGAACGTGTCTTCTATCTTTTAGACCATCACAATAAGGTATTATTGGCGGCGCATAAGTAAAACTGAAAAAGTGGGGGTCTAACAACCACACCCGATATTTCGCTCAGCAATCTGTATGGACTAACTCCAATATACTTTAAAGAGAATCAACTAGACAGTCAGACTCAATCTTAAGAAAAGTATATCAAAGAGTTATATCTCAATTTCTCAATTCAATCTACAACCAAACAAATAGAAATTTGCGAGCCCTATTGAATATAAGAAATAACTTAGACGGTATCAAAAACCAATATCCAAGTGTCAATCAATTTAATCAACAACCAAAGGTTGGATTCGCAGTTGATTGAACTTATGCACAACCCATGATATTTCAATTATATAGAAAATATAATGCGGAAAAGAAATAACACAAACACCAGAAATTTTGTTAACGAGGAAACCGCAAATGCAAAAAAAAACCTCGGGACCTAGTATATATTTGAACACCACACTGTATTAAGCCGCTACAGACACTAGCCTACTCCAATTTAACTTCAGAATGGAATGTAGTTGATCCCTAACCAATCTCACACTGATCAAGGTACATTCGCGTCCCTTACGCCTCTAGAACCACACCGGATTCTGCGCACTTGATTCCCTTAGCTGATCTCACCCATAACTAAGAGTTGCTACGACCCAAAGTCGAAGACTTGATAAACCAATCTGTCTCACACAAAAAAGTCTATTGGATAGATAAATTTGTCTCCTACCAATATACCTATGAGTTTTGTTCTGTATTTTGATAGATCAAGGTGAACAAGAACCAATTGATATATCAGAGTTATATTCCTGAAGAACAAACTAGATATATCAATCACCTCACAATAATCTTAATCGTATGGTAGTTAAACAAGATATTTTGGAATCAAAAACGATGAGACGAAGATGTATGTGACTACTTTTTATCTTGCCTATCGGAGATTAAATATCGAGAAAATCTTAGAGAAGATAGTACTCAATCACGATAGAAAACAACAAAATCAGAACGCACAACTATAAAGAAAATAGTTGGGTCTGGCTTCACAATCCCAATGAAGTCTTCAAGTCGTTAACTTACTGGGTTTTAGAAAAACCTAAGGTTAAAGGAGAATCGACTCTAGTCGCAACTAGTATCACACAGGAGGTGTGGGGATTAGGTTTCCCAGTTGCTAGAGTTCTCCCTTATATAGTCTTCAAAAATCAGGGTTTGCAATCAATGTTACCTTGGTAATAAAGCATTCAATATTCACCGTTAGATGAAAACATGATTGGACTCAAGCTAATATCTTTCAACGTTAGATCGAACTTAGCTTGTTACACACAAATGAAAAGTGACTTCATTTAGATACGAGTAACCGTACCTAAACGTGTACACCTTTGTTGGCTCAACAATTGTTAACTGAAGTTAGCCATATGAACACTTTTATATCAACCATATTCATCTTAACCATAACTAGTTCAAATGACACAAATGAAACAAGTTTTATAGTTGTTCAATTGTTTATATTTTCATAGAAGTATACAAGACACAATTGAAGCAAAATCGATTTTGATTCACTCGAATTAATTCATGAACATCATAGCCACGTTTTGCAAAATATTATGTTCTTTATTATATAAATGTATTACTTCATGAACAAACCGATTTTAGAACATAACCTACTCAAGTATGCAAATGGGTACGCATACCTAAGTAGCCGGACTTGGACTGTGTTCGCCAGTATGCAAATGGGTACGCATACTCCGTACACTTCTAAGCTTCAGTTGAATCCAGTACGCGTACATGTACGCATACTATAGTACCCAGGCTTCAACTGACTTCGCCAGTACGCATACATGTACGCATACTCTAGCTCCCGGACTTTACCTGACTTCGCCAGTACGCATACGGGTATGCATACTACATTCCAGTCTTGGATCAAAACATATGAAAGTACGTATATTGTGTTTATAATCCAATTATGTTAAGTCTTCTAAACTCCCATTTCAATCATTAAAACATTCTTAGAAGACGAAAATAGCTGTCTCACACAAACTATTAGCTTCGAAGCAATTTTCAAGTGATCGAATGATCAATACGAAACATTCCGAGTCTACATCAAATGACTATCTCACACAAATAATGTAAGATGTTACAAGGCGATTTTCATATGATCATCTTTTGAATTTCTTCAAGAATATAAGATGAACTTGGTTAAAGCGAAATCTTACCAACACATATTTCGAGAAATATGTAAGCGAGTTAAAATCAGCTCGAAATATCAAATGTGTATAATTGAAGTCTATATAGCTATACGACTTTTGTCTCAAATAGGAGATAGAGTAGATAGACTTTTGAGTAATAGATGAGTTCAAGTCTCCATATACCTTTTGTTGATGAAGTTCCACAAGCTCCCCTTAGTAGTTTTTCGTCTTTAATCGATGAATGCCATGAAGTCTAATGCTCAACTACACTTTCTATCCTAATCCAAGACTTAGCTATAAGTAGACTAGAAATCAAGACTTATAGTTTTGGAAACTAAACTTGACAACAAGCTTGAGATAGTAACGCTTGCGAGTTCGACCGAGCAGTGCTCTAACAAAAACTATCACCAACCCTTCCGAAACAATGAACCAAGCAATCAAAAGTCTTTGCTATCAAAAACGCACAGATCAACATTTGTATCCAATGGTCTCTTGTGATGAAAGAATCCCCATGTAAACGTCGTTCAAATGCAATATACTCCGATACCACCCCTTCGTCTCCTCTTGGACCCCCTCTCATCATTGCGTTATAGAAGTTCTTGTTTCGGCACAATGTTTGTAATAACCGATTCCTTATATATATATGATTTAGTCTCCTTGCCACTATGAATTCTTCGCCTCTTAAAAAGGTCTTCCGCCGTGACATGATAACCGCAATTTTCATCCTCTTCGACGTCGTCCATGGTTATAATATACTCACGAATAATTTCGGGTAGTTCCTCCATGTAATTGTCATATATCACATTAGTAGCGCACACGTACTTACCATCCTTATCCTTTTTAGTTCCTTTCATTTTGCCCACCGCATATATGGTCTTCTTCCATTCATCTTGATTTGTTTCCCCGTTTCTTGCGAAGGAAACATCTTCCCTTAGAGTTTAACGTCTCTTGGGGTATCATTTTAGTTACTTATTTCTCCCTTATCTTTACTCGGACGACCACGTTTCCTTGAAACGTTAACTTCTCCCAACTTTATCAATTTCTCAATTTTTCATCTTTTCCGCTTTGCATCATGATACTCAACTCCCAATGGATTTATTTTGTTAGCCAACAACTTGTTTTTTGCTTTCTCCTTTTTTCGTGTTGATTTGGTACTTTTTCTACCTTTCCCTTCACTCCTTTATGGTTCCAAAAGATCCTCCTCCATAAAAGGATAAAGGATTGTTCTCAAGTTGTGGTATATGATTTTTTGTTGACCCCGGTATGCACTTCAGTACTTCTCAGCTAATTTTTTCCCGTAAGGAGTATCCCAAATCTCTTTATCGGGATCATTAGTGGGGAGAGGTTCAAAAATCAATTGCTTCCAAAAACTATCAATATGCTCAAAAGGTATAATGACATCCACATACCGAGCTATTTGGTGGCGACACGGAAGTCCCATGGATTATTTCATTTTGCAAACACATACTTCATGAGGTTTATTCGCGTTCCAAGCTTTCATCAATTTTACTTAAAGCATGATTTTGTCAATACACAAATGGGATACCCGATAAGTTAATCCCATTATCCAAGGATCGTCCCCATAGTTTTTATGCTTGAACAATGAACAATATTCAAATTCTGATTTAATTCTTACGATATCCATTTTGAAATACTCTTCTATTGCCTCAAACACCGTCACAACCGAGTCAACTCGTCCAAAAAAGTTTTTCTTCAATCAATAATGAGCCGACTCTACCGTACTTGTAGCTTGGTTGTAGAAATGTTTGTATTGGTTTGTATAAAAAGCCGCAAACCTTTCTTTGTGAGGATCCAAATATTCTTTAAGCAAATAGGTAATGACTCCTGGATAATAGCACTGCTCGGTCGAACTCGCAAGTGTTGCTATCTCAAGCTTTTTTGTCAAGTTTAGTTGTCAAAACTATAAGCCTTGATTTCTAGTCTACTTATAGCTAAGTCTCAGATTAGGATAGAATGTGTAGTTGAGCTTTAGACTTTACGACGTTCATCGATTGAAGAAGAAGAACTACTAAGGGGAGCTTGTGGAACTTCATCAACAAAAAGCATGTGGAGACTTGAACTCATCTATCACTCAAAAGTCTACTCTATCTCCTATTTGAGATGAAAGTCGTATAACTATATAGACTTCGATTATACATATCTGATATTTCGAGCTAAGTTTAACTCGCTTACATATTTCTCTAAATATGTGTTGGGAAGCTTTCGCTTTAACCAAGTTCATCTTATATTCTTGAAGAAAGTCAAAATATGATCATGTGAAAATCGCCTTGTAACATCTCATATGATTTGTGTGAGACAATCATTTGGTGTAGACTCGGAATATTTCGTATTCATCATTTGATCACTTGAAAATTTCTTCGAAGCTAATAGTTTAGATGAGAAAGCTATTGTCGTCTTCTAAGAATATTTCAATGATTGAAATGGGACTTTAGAACATTTAACCATTACTTGGATATAACACAATGTGTGTACTTGTATGCTAATTGTTGCAAGTTATTCCAAGTCCGGAACCATAGTACGCATACTCGTATGCGTACTGGTTTGATAGTTGAAATCCGGGAACTTAGTGTGCATACTCGTATGCGTACCGGCGTAAGTTCAAGTCCGGGAATTCAAATAAGTTTGGTGGTGTACGACAGTATGCATACCCGTTCGCATACTGGCGAACCCAGACCAAGTATGTCTACTTAGGTATGCGTACCCGTTTGCATACTTGAGTGGGTTAAGTTCTAAAATCGGTTTGTTCATGAACAAATACATTTATATAATAAGGAATGAAATATTTTGCAAACCGTGGATATAATGTTCATGAATTGATTCGAGTGAATCAAAATCGATTTCGCTTCAATTGTTTCTTGTATACTTCTATGAGAATATAAACAATTGAAAAACTCTATAACTATTTTCATTTGAGTCATTTGAACTAGTTGTGTTAAGATGAACAAGGTTGATATGAAAGTGTTCATATGGCTAACTTCGGTTAACTATTGTTGAAACAACCAAGTGTGCAAGTTTAGGTTGGTCACCCATATCTAAATGAACTCACTTTTCATTTGTGTATAACAATCTAAGTTCGATCTAACGGTTGAAAGATATTAGCTTGAGTCTAATCAGGTTTTCATCTAACGGTGAATATTGAATGCTTTGTTACCAAGGTAACATTGATTATAAATCCTGATTTGAAAATTATATAAGGGAGAACTCTAAGACCTGGGAAACCTAATCCCCACACCTCCTGTATGACACTAGTTGCGGCTAGAGTCGATTCTCCTTTAACCTAGGTTTTTCCTAAAACCATTATAGGCTAACGACTTAAAGACTTCATTGGGATTGTGAAGCCAGACCCAACTATTCTCTCTATAGTTGCGTGTTCTGATCTTACTTTGTTCTATCGTATTGAGTACTATTTTCTCTATGATTTGCTCGAGATTTAATCTCCGATAGGTAAGATAAAAAGTAGTCACAAAAATCTTCGTCTCATCATTTGTGATTCCACAATATCTTGTTTCGCTACCATACGATTAAGATTATTGTGAGGTGATTGATATTACTAGGCTGTTCTTCGGGAATATAAGTCTGGTGTATCAATTGGTTCTTGTTCACCTTGATTTACCAAAAGATGGAAAAAAAACTCATAGGTATTTTTGTAGGAGATATATTTATCTATTCAATAGAATTTTCTGTGTGAGACAGATTTGTTTATCAAGTCTTCGACTTTGGGTCGTAGCAACTCTTAGTTGTGGGTGAGATCAGCTAAGAGAATCAAGTTCGTAGAGTCTTGCTGGGATTCAGAGGCTAAGGAACGCGACTATACCTTGATCAGTGTTGTAGCGCCCCCTAAGCTAGCAGCTGACTAATCCAAGAAATTAACTAAATAAGAGGCACTAAAAATCTAAATCATTTACTTAAACATTCAATTAAGAAATCTGCTACAAAACTTAACCCAAAACTAGCCCCGCTTTTAAATCAACACATATACAAGAACTCCTCTCAAATGTTACATATAAAATAGTCATATGTTTTACAAATGTAATATACAACATAATAAACATATTAGAAGTTAACCAAATAACAGAATCAACTCCTCGAGAATTTCGTTGCGCAACTCTGATCTGTCTCTGAAACTCAAAGTGGGAAAGGGTGAGCACATTATCCCTAAAAGGGGTGCCCAGCAGGAATAACATTCAACTTTAAAGAAATCAAGAGAAAGATTTGGAAAACAATACATATTTTCCCAAACAACAAAGTGACCAAGTCACTGGTAATACTCAAACATGTATATGGACAAACTCCTTCCTCAAACAATGTATACTATGGTTGTGCAATTCCGAACTCGCAAATCCACACCTAATCGTAAGTATTGATGTCGACAATTCTGAACTCGCAAACTTCCGGCCAATATATCATAAAAGCTCTAGGTATAAATATGAAGGAGCGTATCCTATATACCACAGGTGGAAATTCTTATTTCCCATAACAATTCATGACGACAACAAAACATTACGAGTCCTTTCCAAACCATGGAAAGATTACAAAGAACCAACAGAAAAATCATAATACAAGCTGAACAACGCATGGAATGCAAAAACAGATATAACATGAGTTTGTAAAACATAAACTTTTGCAAAAGAAACAACAATGGTTTCAAAAGAGTTAAAAGTATTCCCACCTCTTTTGATGACGAGCCACGCCTACCTCGAGATCCATGATCCACTGGTTCATCCTTTGAATCGATCGTTGTTAATATAGACTAACTGTTAATCACATAAGAAGTCTAAGAATCTAGCCAAACGGCTCACACAAGAATCATACAAGTCTATCTAATAGTTCTAAGCCCATTTATGGTTCCACACATCTCCGTGATTCATCTCTTGCATATTTAAAGGTTTATTAATTCAGTTAGATTGGTTCTATAGTCTATCAGCTAGGTCTTATGAATATCTACAACTTTGTAGAAGAAGCCAAAGGCTAATTCGGACCTTAAGGGTCCAAAAAATGAAAGTATGAAAACTATGCCTAATCCCAAGTCTATTAGTACGACCCATTAATCTAAGGCTCAGTCTATTTGGTTCAACTAACATTCACTAACAGTGCACTAGGTCAACTGACGGTCAACGTCTAAAGTCAGGCCAACAGTCAAGGTCCAAGGTCAAACGAGTCAACTGGTCAATGACTCATGTCTAGTGACTCGGTGAGTCAGCTGATTCGACTCGGTCAGATGGACTAAGTCAGCTAGAGTCAGATACCTAACTAGGCTGAATGGCACAAGGCCAAAATTCTTGCACAGGCCAGAGCCATTGCTCAGGCCAAAAAACACTAATGCACCCAAACATTGTGCAACACTAAAACTCTTAACTATACTTCAAATAACATTACATTTATCTTAAACAAACTTCATATATTAAATACAACATTCAACTAAGATTACCTGCAATTACAGTTACAAGCTTTCCCTTGGAGAGATTCAACTTATACATTCATCTAACCTTCATTCCTGTAACTCAGGAAAAATCACACAAACAACATAGCAATACTGCCACCAACTCAGACTACAACTCTTATCTTCACCACTGTTCAGTTAGACTCAACTTTTACCATTTCTATAACAACTCCAAAATCCTGTACTCACCTAAAACAACACCACCTGCGACTTCAGTTCTAGTAATTGTACTGAAACATCACCTGCAATCTCAATACACAGACCTCCAACACCACTAATAACTCCAGCAACTCCAGCACTAATTCCATACACATTATATCTCCACCTCAACTATAATTTAGCTTCAACATAACACCACCAGCTCAAACTACTACAGTTGCATCCCAGATCAACAATAACTCATCCTAACTATCTTTCAATACTACTAACTGCAATTATACCACCACCGGATACTCACAACCACAACAACAATACTCAAATAAATCTCACATCCACCTAGATCATTCATATAAACTACAACTCATAATTCAGTTCAGAACAACAACATCAGCATCTCCTTTCACCTGCACAACTCATTTATCACTATTTGTATCTACCCAGTTCAATAACAAGCTCTTCAGCCTTCTTGATTTCCACCAACACCTTTCCCATAATATTTACAGCAACACAAACCCAATCCTTCTCAACATCAGACTCAAACAACATTCATTTAGTCTATCTAAATAATTTCAACACCAACAATTCATAATACCCAACTCAGACCTCAATTCAATCATCAAATACTCAGTCGATAAAACTAAATAACTTCATTAATCAAATCAGAAGAGTAAATACCTCAAGATACATTCCTCAAGCAACTGAATCGGGTTCTGCTTCTCACTTTGATTTGATTCACCGCTAATTCCATCTTTCTCAACCAATATTCAAACCTACAAACCCTAAGTCTCTGTTTTATCAAGAATCCCAATTATTGATATTCTGAACATGAAATCATCAGATTAAATCATCACTTCCTTATTCACGTCATGTTCTTCAACACCCATCCTTCAATTTCTCATACTCTTCACCAAAATGAACACCAATTAAATTCTCTGAAAAACCTTAACATACTGATTCAATCCTCAAAAAACCCGCAGCTTCCATCAAACATCAATAAAGAACAAACCCATCTTCTAATTCTTCCTTATTCATCATCAATCGAACTTCAACACAACTCTCAGAGAAACCCTAATTCTACTCTTACTAATTTACTTCCTCTTTCAATTCTGAATCGATTACATACATCATCACCATCGACTACTGAATGATCTTACCCACCTTATACTGATCACAGAACCATCGTCTCACTCTTCAAATTACCAGAGGCTACGGACAAAGAAAAAGAAGAGCAGAGGAAGAAAAAAAGAGAAAAATAAAGAAGAATGAAGAAGAAAAGATAATGAGAGTTATCCTCTCGACACGGGTAGAGATAAGGCCGAAGTTGGTTAATGGGACACTCCTCAAAAGGATAAGGGCAGCCGGGTCGGCTAAACCACCAAATGACTATTTTTTCCCATTCTCACGGTTCCGATGATATCTTCTTCATCCGGTATCCGAATGACACGTTCGAGTAGTCCATCCTGCGTAACTTTTCGAGATCTATCTAACTATACTAGTTTCGTATCTAAATCATTGTTAGATTAATTTCTATTAATTAACGTTCGTGTTAAACTAATCGAGTCATTATCGGCTAATTCGTCAATTGATCATCACTAGACAAGTCAAATAGAGTTGACGAGCTTGAGGGTTTTTACATTCTCCCCACCTTATACACTTTCGTCATCCAAAATCAAACCATCCTTCTAGTCTTCAAAACTCCCCACCTTATAGAAAAGTCCTATCTCTTGTCTAAGCACAAACAACATAAAACAAAACCCAAACATAAATGGCTCTCTACAACTAAAATTTGTGGCTCTAGGTTCAACTATGCTTATTTAATAAGAAAGTCTAAGTTTCTTACACTAATTTCTATCTTATAAAATACTTGTCTCTAATTACAAGGGAGATTCCTATGAATCTTTCTAATTGAGTTTATAACTATCGGTTTTCTGAAAGAATTAAATCATACTTCTATGGTCGGTCATCTCGGAATGCAGTTGCCCTGCCAAGTTGGCCAGTCCCAACAATGCCTTCTTACAAACAGAGAAAACACAACCTTCACTATTCCCCCGTTATGGATTAACTAAATACAAAATTATTACAATTAACTAAGTATTAATTTATTAAGATTAATTAGTCTTTAATTTTTAACATAATTGGTGTAAATCTGATAAATTTACTTCGTAAAATATATAATTAGTTTACATCATTTTAAACAATTTAGCCATCTGAATTTATTTACTTATTTTAATGAAATTGAATTTTAATTCCAAATATTATCTATTATAAATTTACTACCAGCTTAATTACTCGTATACTATTATCAACTTTGTCGTTATTCTCATTATTCTTAAGTTGATAGTCCGGTTGGTACACTTAGCCTTAATATTTTAAATACGATTCCACATTCACATAAAGATTGATAAGATATATTTTATTTATTCAGATTAAATCCGTATACTATATCTTGTTAAATATTGACATTGATAATTTAATATGATTTAAATTTGAGTCTGCATAAATTATAATGTATCCTAATAGTCTTTAGATTTTGCTATTAATGTAATTCATAGGCAAATTTATTATTCTTTAAGTTTAATTTTGTACTAAGCATTCAAGTACCGTATATGTCACTTCATGTGTATAATTTAATGATTGAGTGAATCATTTATTGAACTAAAGATAATCTGGGTATAAAATCGTTGACAAGTTTAGTTTTTATTTTATGTATTATATGGCCTCACATTCTTAATCCTACCTGATAAGTCTTATATTAACAATATGGTTTAACGCAAAACATATATTTCTAATTTTTTATTAGTTTAATTTACAAAATCTAACCGTAGATGAACGTTATTAATTTTCCATAACTATTTAATCATAAATTATTTTTATCGTTCTACATCTTTATTGAAATATTAGTTAAGTACAATATGATACTACTTGAGAAATGCTAACATTACTTTATTAAAATCATTATTACTATTATTATCATCTATAACTATTATTGTAGTATTTTTATTATTAACATTGATGGTCGAACTGTTATTCTAACTACTCTTACAAATATTATTGAGTCCCAAGAATACTATTAACATTTATGTAATTATAGATTGTTGACTCTACATATAAGTCAAGTTATTCATTAAGTTCCTATTTGATTTTCAAGATTTGTCAATAATACTAATCTCACTATTTTCTTAGTATTGGATTATCTACGTGTTCATACTCTTTAGACTAATTATTCTCTAATTTTTATTATTTAAAATTATTGGTGTACCTACAATTTTTACTTCATTATGAACACAAACAAACAACCAAATAAACAATCAATCAAATTTTTAGTTATTGATAGCTTTTAGTGATTAAGTTTTATCTCACAAACCCAACCCAGTTCTAAACTAATCTACTTCACTAACTGGCACTGGCTATTCCCATTGTTTTCCCATATAAAATCTAATAGTGAGCTCTGATACCAACACTGTCGCGCCCCCTAAGATAGCAGCTGACTAATCCAAGAAATTAACTAAATAATATGCACTAAAAATCTAAATCATTTACTTAAACATTCAATTAAGAAATCTGCTACAAAACTTAACCCAAAACTAGCCCCGCTCTGAAATATATACATATACAAGAACTCCTCGCAAATGATACATATAAAATAGTTATATGGTTTACAAATGGAATATAAAACATAATAAACATATTAGAAGTTAACCAAATAATGGACTCAACTCCTCGAAGCTTTCGTTGCGCAACTCTGATCTGACTCTGAAACTGAAAGTGGGAAAGAGTGAGCACATCTCCCTAAAAGGGGTGCCAGCAGGAATAACATTCAACTTTAAAGAAATCAAGAGCAAGATTTGGAAAACAATACATATTTTCCCATACAACAAAGTGACTAAGTCACTGGTAATGCTCAAACATGTATATGGACAAACTCCTTCCTCAAAAAATGTATACTATGGTTGTGCAATTCCGAACTCGCAAATCCACACCTAATCGTAAGTATTGATGTCGACAATTCTGAACTCGCAAACTTCCGGCCAATATATCATAAAAGCTCTAGGTATAAATATGAAGGAGCGTATCCTATATACCACAGGTGGAAATTCTTATTTCCCATAACAATTCATGACGACAACAAAACATTACGAGTCCTTTCCAAACCATGGAAAGATTACAAAGAACCAACAGAAAAATCATAATACAAGCTGAACAACGCATGGAATGCAAAAACAAATATAACATGAGTTTGTAAAACATAAACTTTTGCAAAAGAAACAACAATGGTTTCAAAAGAGTTAAAAGTATTCCCACCTCTTTTGATGACGAGCCACGCCTACCTCGAGATCCATGATCCACTGGTTCATCCTTTGAATCGATCGTTGTTAATATAGACTAACTGTTAATCACATAAGAAGTCTAAGAATCTAGCCAAACGGCTCACACAAGAATCATACAAGTCTATCTAATAGTTCTAAGCCCATTTATGGTTCCACACATCTCCGTGATTCATCTCTTGCATATTTAAAGGTTTATTAATTCAGTTAGATTGGTTCTATAATCTATCAGCTAGGTCTTATGAATATCTACAACTTTGTAGAAGAAGCCAAAGGCTAATTCGGACCTTAAGGGTCCAAAAAATGAAAGTATGAAAACTATGCCTAATCCCAAGTCTATTAGTACGACCCATTAATCTAAGGCTCAGTCTATTTGGTTCAACTAACATTCACTAACAGTGCACTAGGTCAACTGGCGGTCAACGTCTAAAGTCAGGCCAACAGTCAAGGTCCAAGGTCAAACGAGTCAACTGGTCAATGACTCATGTCTAGTGACTCGGTGAGTCAGCTGATTCGACTCGGTCAGATGGACTAAGTCAGCTAGAGTCAGATACCTAACTAGGCTGAATGGCACAAGGCCAAAATTCTTGCACAGGCCAGAGCCATTGCTCAGACCAAAGAACACTAATGCACCCAAACATTGTGCAACACTAAAACTCTTAACTATACTTCAAATAACATTACATTTATCTTAAACAAACTTCATATCTTAAATACAACACTCAACTAAGATTACCTGCAATTGCAGTTACAAGCTTTCCCTTGGAGAGATTCAACTCATACATTCATCTAACCTTCATTCCTGTAACTCAGGCAAAATCACACAAACAACATAGCAATACTGCCACCAACTCAGACTATAACTCTTATCTTCACCACTGTTCAGTTAGACTCAACTTCTACCATTTCAATAACAACTCCAAAATCATGTACTCACCTAAAACAACACCACCTGCGACTTCAGTTCTAGTACTTGTACTGAACCATCACCTGCAATCTCAATACACAGACCTCCAACACCACCAATAACTCCAACACTAATTCCATAAATATTATATCTCCACCTTAACTATAATTTAGCTTCAACATAACACCACCAGCTCAAACTACTACATCTCCATCCCAGATCAACAATAACTCATCCTAACTATCTTTCAATACTACTAACTGCAATTATACCACCACCAGATACTCATAACCACAACAACAATACTCAAATCAATCTCACATCCACCTAGATCATTCATATAAACTACAACTCATAATTCAGTTTAGAATAACAACATCAGCATCTCCTTTCACCTGCACAACTCATTCATCACTATTTGTATCTACTCAGTTCAATAACAAGCTCTTCACCCTTCTTGATTTCCACTAACACCTTTCCCATAATATTTATAGCAACACAAAGCCAATCCTTCTCAACATCAGACTCAAACAACATTCATTTAGTCTATCTAAACAATTTCAACACCAACAATTCATAATACCCAACTCAGACCTCAATTCAATCATCAAATACTCAGTCGATAAAACTAAATAACTTCACTAATCAAAACAGAAGAGTAAATACCTCAAGATACATTCCTCAAGCAACTGAATCGGGTTCTGCTTCTCATTTTGATTTGATTCACCGCTAATTCCATCTTTCTTAACCAATATTCAAACTCACAAACCCTAAGTCTCTGTTTTATCAAGAATCCCTATTATTGATATTCTGAACATGAAATCATCAGATTAAAACCATCACCTCCTTATTCACGTCATGTTCTTCAACACCCATCCTTCAATTTCTCATACTGGTCACCAAAATGAACACCAATTAAATTCTCTGAAAAACCTTAACATACTGATTCAATCCTCAAACAACCCACAAATTCCATCAAACATCAATTAAGAACAAATCCATCTTCTAATTCTTCCTTATGCATCATCAATCGAACTTCTACACAACTCTCAGAGAAACCCTAATTCTACTCTTACTAATTTACTTTCTCTTTCTATTCTGAATCGATTACATACACCATCACCATCACCATCGACTACTGAATGATCTTACCCACCTTATACTGATCACAGAACCATCGTTTCACTCTTCAAATTACCAGAGGCTACGGACAGAGAAGAAAAAGAGTCGAGGAAGAAAAGAAGAGAAAAATAAAGAAGAATGAAGAAGAAGAAAAGAGATGAGAGTTACTCTCTCGACACGGGTAGAGATAAGGCCGAAATTGGTTAATGGGACACTCCTCAAAAGGATAAGGGCAGCCGGGTCGGCTAAACCACCAAATGACTGTTTTTTCCCCTTCTCACGGTTCCGATGATATCTTATTCATCCGGTATCCGAATGACATGTTCGAGTAGTCCATTCTGCGTAAATTTTCGAGATATATCTGACGATACTAGTTTCGTATCTAAATTGTTGTTAGATTAATTTCTATTAATTAACGTTCGTGTTAAACTAATCGAGTCATTATCGGCTAATTCATCAATTGATCATCACTAGACCAGTCAAATAGTGTTGACGATCTTGAGGGTCCTTACAAGTGTGAGATTGGTTAGGGTTCAACTACATTCCAGTCCAAAGTTAACTTGCAGTAGGCTAGTGTCTGTAGCGGCTTAATACAGATCTGGACTACGTCCCGGGGTTTTTCTGCATTTGCGGTTTCCTCGTTAAAAAAATTTCCGGTGTCTGTGTTATTTCTTATCCGCATTATGTTTGTTTATATAATTGAAATATCACATATTATGCGTAGTTCAATCAATTAGATAATCCAACCTTTGGTTGTTGATATAAATTGATTGACGCTTGAATATTGGTCTTTGGTACCGTTCAAGTTATTTCTCATGATAATCATATTCACGGATTCTATCTGTTTGATTTGCTGATTACATTGAGAAACAGATATACAACTCTTGGATATATTTATGTTGATTAAGTCTGACTGTCTAGTTGATTCTTTTAGAATTATATTGGAGTTTGTCCATACAGATTTCCCAAACAAAATATTGAGTGTGGTTGTTAGACCCCCGCTTTTTCAGAACTGTTTTTCTCGTGCAAGGTTCGGCTCTTATATTACCGCCGAACCAAGTATTGAACTCCGAACAATTTTGGAAAATTTCAATTGTTTTGGAGCTAAAAAAGAGAGATTAGACGTCGTATACGAGTATACCTGTGTATTATTAGCATAAGGTTCTTCATTAATGTATTCGTCATTTGGATTTGGCTCATAAAAACCATCATGTTGAGTTTTAGGTTGAGGTTGAGTTAAAGTTTGAGCAAAATCATTCTCATAATCCAAAAAGTTGGCCAAATTCGGATCATTGTTGTAGTTGATGTGTATTATATCGTTTTTACGAGATGAAGATTCTCCCGGATCATCTGAATCATCCATTTTGAATCACAAAAATCCTCCAAATCTCAAAAACTCTAGTTTTTTTTCGCTTCTTCTTCTTCTCTCAAAAACCCTACTCTCTCACTCAAAAATCAGATTTTTTTCAACTAATTTAACACTAACAACTTAACCTAGTCAATCACTAACATTATTAATTAATCATTATTTAAAACTAACCATAATCATTAACAATAATTAAATAAGGATAGTTACGCCATTATCAAAAAGGATAAATAAAGGGTGATGGTGTTTTTTATTTAGTGACCCTATTTTGGAATTATGCCTCAAAAAAATTCAGTATGCCTCAAAACAGGTTTCCTGATTTTATCATTTGATTTAAACCTATTGAGATCTAAAGGTTTGGTTTCGAGGGTTCTTATTACCTTTCATAACTAAGGTTTACTAACCTAAGCCTACTTAAAGAAATAAAAAGCTAAAGCTAACAAAAAAATACACGTAAACCACACAAAAAAAAAAAAAATCGACTCTTCCTCTTTTTCCTCTCTTATTCTTTTACGTCGCCTCTTCTTCCTCTTTTTTCGTATTTCTTTTTCACCGAAGATCATCTCAACCAATAATAACACAATTGGGTATGAATCGAGAAACCCATATTATTTTTTTCTTTTGCCTTTTTGGTTGGTGAATAGGTTGGATTTGACTAAACTAGGAGTTTAAAAATTAGTTTCAGAACTAAATACGGTTGGAAAATCAATATTTATCTACCGTAAAATACTCATACAGTTTGGAATACATGAATTTCCCGACCGTAGAAATTTTTTACGGTTGGGAATACATGAACTTCCAATTGTATTTATGGTTTACGGTTATAAATCCAACCAAATTTTAAATTTTTTTTTTCAAAATCTTCCCAACGGTAAGTTACTCTGGATTTTTCTACGGTTGGGAATACATTATCTCGAACTGTATTTATGGTTTACAATAAGGAAACCCAACCATATTTTAAATTTTCAAATTTTCCCCACTGTAAGTTACCCTGGATTTGTTTACGTTCGGGAAAACATGAAATCCCAACCGTATATTTTATTAATGGTAAGGTTTCCCTAAGAATGCCCAATTGGGGGATACTTTTATTAATTAGGGGATATAGGAAAAAGACAAAAACAAGATTTAAACAGTAAATCAGAATCACCCCTTATCCATGTATTTTAACTAATTTCTAATCTACCCATCACTAAACATGTTTAGTGGTTAATCATAATTAATTAAGTTAATAGATTAGTTTGATAATGACTAGTTTAAATCATAATCACTTCACTTGGGTGAAAGTATAAGGATTTTTTTTGAGGTAATAGGAATTTGGTTAAAAAATGAGTACTCCCAACTTACAAAATGCCGACAAAATCAATGCCAAAAAATAGCTACTTCCAACTTACAATGCCGGCATTGTAAATCATTTATCGAGCACGCCGGCACCATTTTTCGGCATGATCTTCATCACTTCCGGCATGGTCTTCATTACTTTCGGTATTCTTCATCACTAATACAATGTCGGCGATGTAAGAAAAAAAATCATTTCCGACATGGTCTTCGTCACATTCGGCATGGTCTTCATCACTACCGGCATGGTCTGCATCACTACCACCATGGTCTTCATCACCTCCGACATGGTCTTCATCACTACCGATATGGTCTTAATCATTACCGGCATGGTCTTCATCACTTCCGAATGTAAAAAAAAAAAATTGTTTTCAAAGTGAGGAGCAAGCGGAGAAGAAGAAGAGAATTTAAAAGGGAATGGGGAATATTTAGAATTTGAAAGGGAGTGGATAATATTTAGGTTTGATTTAGTTTCTACTTATTTAAATGGTAGTTTCGTATTTCCACCCCGAAAAACACCCCTTAGCAGAAACTATTGGATGGGAATAATAATTTATATCCCCAATTAGTAAAAGTATCCCCCGATTGCGCTTCTTTCCCAAACGTATGTTCAATTTTCAAAAGAAAAGAAAATCAATTTTTTCTGATCTTTGATTTTCATACACTAATTATAAATCAAATAATTAGTCTAATCCAATCACTAATATTAGTTAATCTAATTATTAATATAACTAATCGAGGGTATTTTAGCAATTATGGTTGTAAAGTGCATACAACCATAATCATCTGAAAGTCGATTTTGTTTATACATTCTTAGTAGCAAAAGTATCAATAATAAACGTAAAATCTAAGTTTTCAGTAATTGTTTGTTCACTAGACGTCATATCTAACCCAAACCTAATGTTGGACATATTAGGGGAGGCTTATTTTAGTGTTGTAATTCCCTCGTTGGGCGTTAAATTACGAAGAACTTAATTCTTTACGGTACTCGCTAAATGATCTGGTTCATATTGGTTCTTAAATGAATATTTGAAGTAACACCACATCATCATGATTTTTGACCAGTTTAAAACACCGTTATCTAAGAAGTACCCTTACCGATTTTTGACCAGTTTAAAATACCGTTATCTAAGAAGTACCCTTACCGTAATAGCTTAGCTATGTATATTCGCAAATTGTTCAAATAAAATTACCGGTGTTCCTGTACATCAATGAGGGAGCTTTTAATAATTTTAATCTAAACAAATAGTTTTAAGCGCGATGGACGAATAATAGTGTGATACTTTTCTTTTCTTTTGGAATTGATGTTGTATTGTTGTATCTCTTTAGGCATTGCTCTTTGCCCTTTTATTCTAAGATTCTAAGCCTAAAGAATTACCACATAGTCCACACCACTGATCAACTCATTCAAGCTTGTTAATGGTGGATTTTTCAAGAAAGCTAAAATTGTAAAATTATAGTTTTGCATATTTCTGACCTAACCTCAGACGAATATATGAAATTCCTATTTTATGATTTAGATATGAAAGCTGCCTCTTCAGATCATGAATACATGATTATTGAAGTCTCTCAGCCGAACTTTCAATATTCCGCGTATTTCATCATTTTATACTGAATAATTCAGTATACAACGTGCAAGTGCAGTATCCACTTCTGCGTAGAATCAAGAATGATTGGACGATTCCTAGACAGTTTGCCTGCTAGTATAGAGCCATAACGTCTTCAGGATGTTGCAAATGTTCCCTGACTATACAGAATAAATTTCAGAACGAGTATGATACCTCTACTATCTCATACCTCGATTCTCGAATAAATATAATGCTCCTAGACAGATTGCTTGCTACTATAGAGTCATCAATTTATTAATTCTAGTGCAACATTCATCAAATATTCTATTTTCACCATAATATTTTTATTACTTCAATCTACGGCTTTTCTCAGCTGAATTCCATGGATTAGCAGTGAATATGCAACTTTCGGGCATATGGGCTACCACCGAGTAAGTCCCGAGAAAATGGTGCAGGTGTACTTAGTAATGATGCACGAACGAGCACTCAAAATATGGATGAATGAGGGTATGGAGAGCTAAGCAAAAAAGGAAAAGGAAAATAAAAAAAGAAAAGAAGTGCGAGACAGGGTCCACTGGCCATGGCGGGTCCCATACCTCTCCTTTTGTTTTATTTTATAATATTATTATTCCAGGATTTCTATAACTCATGACTTCCTCATTCGAGCAGACTCTTGGTTCTCAATATTTTGTCAAATATTGCTTCAAAAAGCCTACAAATCAAATGGTCCCATGACCAATAGGTCTTTTTCACCAATAAATATTAATATGTCATTTTTTTAATATTCTAAAATGTTGGTGTTTGAGGGTAAAAAATGGTTCTGCTATTTTTGGTAAATTTGGGTGTGTTGATGAGAAACGAATTCAAACTCTAAACAAATGTACTGCACATGAGTACTTTTGAGTTCGAGAGATCAATATGTAAGACTCTGGCCTAAACCAAGAAATGGCCGTTCCAGATTCAATTCGGTCATAAGGTGAAGGAGAAGGGTTGATCTTAGGGAGGGAAGCGGAGAAGGTGTTTGAGATCAGGATGTTGAATTACGAAGGTGTGGCTGTTTATGACTTGTGTATCAGAAAAATGGTTTCTGGCTACTTGTGTTGATAACACTTATGTTCTCCCCTTTGTTGAAATAGGTCGAAAACCTATTTATACAAGTCATTTGAGCGCAACCCTGATCTCGTAGGAAATAGAGAAGATTAAGTAGTGGAGTTGTGTAAGAGGTGGTGATCATTACGTGGTCACACCTTCACCCACTACTTTCACCGTTGTTAATCGTTCGTATTTTCCTGACACGTTCTCATAATGGACGCGTTGCACGCCGCACGCTGTAAACTTCCAGACCAATACCCCAGTAAGTATCCCCTAGTTTGTGACATGTTCGATGTCTCGAATAAGTGGGTCAAGTCGTGGGACTTTCCGCGGAGAATAACATATGGTGCTATTAGGTGAAACAACTAAGTTGTTTATGAAGCCGACATAAAATATTGTATGTATTTGATGCATGTGAAGCATCGCATTTAAGCAGCTCAAATTAATTGATGTGTATGAAGCATCGTTGTTTTAGATCTTGATTGAAAAAGTCGCGGATAAGCGTCTTAAAGGAGGTAGCATGATCGACCACCTTTGGGTGATCGTTTGGTGGCTCTAGGGACACGCCATCACTTGGTCTGTCACTTCTCGTGGAGGATGGGTGACCGGTGATCATGGCGTCACCCTCCTGACCATCTAGAATCTGATCTAAACCGTCCGACCAAGCTAGCAAAGTTGGTCGGACAAGATGATTTGCGGCAGTTGAACGCTGCCGCTGATTATATTTTAGGGTTTGAAGCTGCACGACCAACCCCTCTTTGGGCGAGCATTTCGGGACATCGATCCCTAGTTCGAATAGTCCAGTTGGCCATGTGTAAAGGAACGGTGATCACACTGACATCTTCGGGGTCGGCTGAAATTGAATCTAAGCCGTTCAACTAGGCCGGCGAAGATGGATGGTCGTGATTGATTTGCGACAGTAGGGCGTTGCCGCAAACGCAATTTTAGGGTTTTCAAAGCAGCGCGTTCACCCTACTTTGAGGGAAAAATTTGATGCGCTCTGGTTTTGCAGTGGACAGGTCGATCGACCAAGGGGAAAGTTGGGCCAACGGTGAACACGTCGGTATCTCTTTGATTGCTCGAAATGCGATCCAATCCATCCAACTAGGCCGGCTAATTTGGACGGACGTGATGCGTTTTGAGACCCTTTTTGTCGGTCTCAATTCGTTTGAGCTATTTTTTGCAGCGTGAACGCCCATGTTTGGGTCGGCGTTCGAAGCACTTGTGAATGAGGGGAACAAGACTCGATCGACTAGGGCACTAGTGGGCCAGCCGGTGGTCACTATGGTGATTGCCTAGTTTCGCTAGGAAGAGTCTAAACTTGTTAAATCGCGTGGCCAAATCGTGTGGCCATGGTTATTTTCGAGACTGACGTTAACAGTCTAGATTTTCTTTAAGGAAAATATGCTTGATCGAGCTAATTTAAAAGTGCGTCGATACGAAATTCTCTTCGTCAGAGGGTGATGCGGCCTATGTGGGCGCTTCCATGCGGATCTCAATACTGACATTTCGGGAGATTCATGATACTCTTATGAGAGTGAACATTTGATCGTCATGTCATGTCATTATGTTGTGAATGAATAACAGATAATCAAACAGATCAAAGAAATGAATGGATAATTGGTGATGAACACCTTCTGAATCGAAGATTCAGACCAACATCTGTGCAAATATGCGCAACCAAATGGTTATTGTTTCATTAATTCAGATAAGATCCATTTAGGGTTCTCTTATAGCTTCAATACCCAATCTTTAATCTCTACTAGGCCAGCAATGGATGAGCAACACGTTTCTGAAATCCAAAGGACACAATTACACCAATAGCTAACAGCAGAGAAAGACTAAAGGCACCTAACTAAGTTACTAAGAGCAGCCCGGGTGCTCTGAATTACATGTCACACTGTGACATTGCCTTCCCCTGAACATGATCCTTTGCCCTCAAGGATAAATTTAGGGTAATGATCCTTTATGTTTGACAGATCCTCCCACGTAGCATTCTCAGGCAACAAATTAGTCCACTGTAAGAGTATTTGTGTCACTGATCTGCGACCTTGGAGAATGGTTCTGGTGCTAAGGATTCTTTCAGGCAGCATCATAATTTGACCTTCGTGATCAACTACTAGTAATTCTGGAGATGGAGTGTGCTCATGCCAATATGCTTCTTCAACTGGGACACATGAAAAAATGGGTAGATACGTGCTTGAGAAGGCAGCTGCAACTTGTATGCCACATTACCAACTTTCTATGTAATTGGAAAGGGACCATAAAACTTAGAAGAGAGTTTGAAGTTCTTCCTTAGGGACACAGAAGCCTGTCTATAGGGTTGTAGCTTAAGATATACCAAATCTCCCACCTCAAAGCTTCTATCTTTGCGTGACTTGTCAGTATAGATCTTCATTCTCTCTTGAGCTAAGTGAAGTGATTCCTTGAGTATATCAAGTAGAGAATCCATATCCTTTAAATAAGTTTCAATAAAATATACTGAAGTTGTAGCAGTGGTAGGGAATGCTAAGTGAGGAGGGACATACCCATATAATGCTTGGAAGGGAGACATTTTCAGACTAGTGTGAAAGCTTGTGTTATACCACCATTCTGCTGATGTGTTTTCAAAGTTGTTGCAGTAATATGATTCGTTCAAGACTTGTGAAAGCGGATTTTTAGATTTTTTAATATATTAAAATAGCGAACTAAATTAAAAAGATGTTGTGAAAATTATGGAGAGAATGGGACTAAGATTCCACCATTGGTTGATATTAGTGATTTAATAAAACAATAATTATGCAACTCAACATTCAAATTGATTCTAATAGTATTGCCTAGACATGTAGATTTCCAAAAGAATAGATGTTAATCCAAGCATAGAATATCAAAACCCTAAAGCAAGCATATTCTATCAAGAGAAAATACACCTAACTAATCAAAATCATATAAACAATTTTTAGTTCAATGCAAAACTCATAATAGAGTTGTGTAATTAATTAATAAAAATATATCACTTTTACCGAAACAACGGCTTCCTCCGTAGCCCCAAGGATTGGGTTTATCTCGTCATTGTGGAAACGCGCTCAAAAGTTGATTTCATTGCTCAAAGTGTTTACAAATGATGAATTGGAGAAAAACTATTAAAAATCGGGTGTTTGCAACGTTTTTAATTGTTGCAAAACACTGTTACATAAAACGATAAAAGCCAACTGTCGCTGTTCAGTTTCTACGACCCCCGCCTCTGTGTCGTTATCACTGTTGATAAACGACTGTCTTCGTGAGTCTGTTCTTCAGTTCTGCAGCAGCAGAAATGGTGTTCTCTGCAACTCGATTTTTCGACTCTTTGATGCTCTGTAACT
The DNA here is from genome assembly GCF_003573695.1 of Papaver somniferum. Taxonomy (NCBI): domain Eukaryota; kingdom Viridiplantae; phylum Streptophyta; class Magnoliopsida; order Ranunculales; family Papaveraceae; genus Papaver; species Papaver somniferum. Next base: position 84,312,015 of record NC_039363.1, read on the forward strand.
CTCCTAAACTCTCTACATCTTCTGATACTCACACCACCTATATATACTCTTCACAGGGTCAAGAATATTGTGTAATAACTCCCGAAATCTTCATTTGCTCCCTGCCAGTTCACGAGAATATCTTCTTTCTTGTTTCTTCTCCTGCACGCGATAATCTTCAGTAGATACGCTCCAAACATGATGTAAACCATATACGACTGGGTCACACTCATGCAACAACAAATCTTCACGTATCTTCCATAATTAATCCACAGAGAACCCGAGAAAAATGCATGCCCCCTGTTTTCTCCAATTCCACGTAGCTTTCCTTATTTCTCAAAACTAACAACATTACCGGCCCTGTTACATCGTTACATATCAATACCAATCAAATCTTAGAGAATCCCCACGAGAATATCTCCCAAATTGCTGCCTGAAAATTTCGTAGGTTTAAAAGAATTTCTTCCCGCCAAAAACTGTTTGAACGTGAAGAAGAAGGGGGTGCCCTTATTGACTGTGCGGGTGCCTTTAAAACAAGGATGCTATGGGGTGTGAATAGCAGGTAGGTGCTGAGGACAAATTTGGGTGCTGAGGATGAATTTGGGCTACAGATAACCTTGGGTGTCCCTTAGCCAAATATGGGGTCCGTATAGCAAATGTCCTCCAGGGGTCCAAATAGCACTTTTTGAGCAACTTTTTCCGCACAAGTGTATTTCTCCAAAAACACCTACACAAACATAAAAACACCATAATAAGTACAAAATCAAGCACTAACAATAGAGACACTGAGGACAATTCAGACACAAAAATGTGTCTATCAAATACCCCCAAACTTATTATTTGCTAGTCCTCGAGCAAATCTAATATAGAAAATAAAAATGACTACACTTAGCACGTGCAACAAGCCGTTAAACCACTAGGTGGCCCTAGTGGCGGAGTGTTGTCTCCGGAGGGTTTACCAGAGGTGTACCCACAAAACCTTTACTTCAGACCCTAGCTATCTACGCAGAACCTTGGAAGGCACTAAAGAATCTCCTTGGTTGGCATACTCTCATTGACTACAGGAGGAAGTACCCTGATGCGAAATTCCAATTACTGTACACGAATTTGCACTCAGCATACTAAAATTCATATATAAGTGACAGAGCTCTACTCAGATAGTTTCTGTACATCATAACCGGAATCAACCAATCATATGGAAAGATTAAGAAGATGGATAAAGAGATGGTTAAAAGTGAACGGTGTTTCCCATATCTGTCTGAAGGCCTCTGCCAAGGTGAACCTATCCTAATGGACTAAGATACCGGTCTGACTAATATCAACACATCTGGAATATACAAGGGGACCAGTGGTCGATAAACCTAACTCTAGGTCAACACAACTGGCATATACAAGGGCACCAGTGGTCGACTTTATTGAATTTATTCCGGTTGGTCTAATGGTCTGGTCTCTCTTTTTTTTCATCTTTTTTTTTATATGTTGGTATCTCAATCACTCTATTCCACCCAGCAAAGGTAACAACTTGAATCGTGTGCCCCGCCAAATCATTTAAAAAATAAAAATAGAAGGATTAGGATTCAACGAGATATGGCGAAACTACCATTTTTTTTTAATTCTAACACCTGAGCTCTGTGCTTTTATGAATAGACTCTTTAGATGTTTCCATCTAATCAGATTGGTTCCTCAACTCCTACAACCAAGATGTTCCCATCCACTTAGATTGGTTAGTGCCAACCTTAATAAGCATAAATTTCTAGGCTCTGGAGTTTATTTGTTGCATCTAAGAGCTAACAAAAAGTTTCTTCTCCACCCCCAAACTTAAATCTAACATTGTCCTCAATGTTCTAAAGATTAAATGAACAATAAGAAACTGTTACCACTTGATGGATGGAAAAAGAAATAAGGAAGGATATTACCGTAAGCATGAGTACCTCCCAGGAAATGCTAAATTTAAAGTCTTTAGCTAGACATCAAATACCTCAAAAAGGATTGTCACCTTCCAAAGTCATATATCAATAGTCGAAACAATTGTGGGTCCATAAGACCAAATAGAGCTGACACCAGTATGAGACAACTGCACTGATTCAGAAAAATGAAAAGAAGGAGCACGTCCTCATCTAATGGTTTCTGTCAAGACAACTGGGTTTATCTGCGGCGCGTAATTGAACTTCATATGTGTGTCTCGATAAATAGATTCATCCGAAAAAGGGTCTCTAATACCTGGGTTACCTCCTGGACAGTATCAGGAGGATCGGGTTGCGGAGTCTGAAAAGACTCAAGTAATATCTCAGATGTACAAGGCTCGAGTCCCAAGTTAGGGACTCTAATTAGGGATACGATACAATCACAAGAACCATCACTACCCGAACTTAGGGTTCACAGACAAACCTCTAACTATTTCTTGAATTTCCGGATCTTCAGAGTCCTTAAAATACTCAAGAGATTCTTCTAGTTCTCTACCCCCAAACTTAGGGTCATCATTATTCTCAGAAAAACCTAAAACTATTGCCTGAATTTCTGGGTCCATAGAATCTTTAAAATACTCAAGAGCTTCTTCTAAAGATTGATCACATATCTGATCTAAGAGAATGGTTTCCTCAAAATCATCTAAAGAATCTACCAGTAAAGTGTCAAGCCAATTATCCTGAACCAAATCCTGAACTAAAGTGCTAATCATATTCACTTCTTCTAAATCATCGTTCTCAGAAGGTTGTCTAGTAAAATTAAAGACATTTAGTTCAGTGGTCATATTACCAAAGGATATGTTCATAAGCCCAGTCCTACAGTTGATGATAGCCTTAGCTGTGGCTAAAAATGGGCGACCTAAAATCACTGAGATTTGACGACTTGGGTCCTGAACAGGCTGGGTGTCTAGAACAACGAAATCCACAGGATAAATAAACTTATCAACCTCAATCATAACATCCTCTATGATACCACGAGGGACTTTGGCAGACCTATCAGCTAATTGTAGTGTCATTTTAGTCGGCTTCAACTTACCAAGACCTAGCTGGGTGTATACATGATACGGGAGTAAGTTAACACTAGCTCCTAAGTCAAGTAAAGCTTTATCGACCATGTGATCACCAATCGCACAAGATATGGTGGGGAGTCCAGGATCCTTATACTTAGGGGGTGTTTGGTTCAGAAGAATGGAACTTACCTGACCAACTAAAAAAGCTTTCTTATGGACATTAAGCTTACGCTTTCGTGTACAAATATCTTTAAGGAACTTGGCATAAGCAGGCATCTGCCTAATTGCTTCTAATATTGGAATGTTGATGTTCACCTGCTTAAATGTTTCCATTATCTCGTTGAAAGTCGACTCCTTCTTTGTTGGGGCTAACAAATGTGGATATGGGGCTCTAGGCACAAAGGTAGACCTATCAGGAATTTCTTGGGAATCCTTAGAGACTGTTTCAGTTTCCTCGTCTACGGGCTCCTCTTGGGGAATAGAAGGTGGAACTACAGTATGTCCACTAGGCATGGCTACCTTATTGTCTACCGTTTTACCACTCCTAAGGGTTGTTATCGAGTTCACATGGTTTGATGATTTCTCACCAGCTAAAGATATTTGATGGACTCCCCTAGGGTTGGGTTGTGGTTGACTAGGAAACTTTCCTTTTTCTCTCAATGTCTCATTTATCTGACTAACCTGGGTTTTCAACTCCGAAATACCCTGAGAGTTAGCTTGTACCATATTTTTATTTTCATCTAATCCTTGTGCAACCGATTACTGAAATTCTAAAGTGTTCCGAGTTAACAAGGCAAGAGACTCTTCTAAACTCATGATTTTCTTATCTGAAGGGATCTGAAACTGTGCCGGAGCTGAAGGATTCTTAGTATAGCCAAAACCTGGGGGAACCTGAGCATTACTAGACTGACCTTGATTCTGGCTCTTGGACCAAGAAAGGTTTGGATGGTTTCTCCAGCCAGGGTTATAGGTTTCTGAATATGGGTCAAACTTCTGTTGGTTATCAAACCTAGTGTTTTTATAAAGAGTATTGGCTTGCTCTTCAACAACATGGCCTTCCCCAAAAGGCTAATTTCTTCCACTACTACCACTAGAATGACCTAATTCTAAGGCTTCTAACCTTTTGGCTATAGCTGCTATTTTGGCATCTGACTCATAAGATCCTTCTACCCTATTAACATTTCCTCTACTTAGAAGAATTGTTTTATGGGGTTCCCTACTATTTTCCCATTGTTGGGTCTTATCGGCGATTTCATTCAAAAATGTCATCGCTTCATCAACAGTTTTATTCTCAAACCCACCTGTGCATAAGGACTCAACCATGGTTGTTGTTGAATAATCTAAACCCTCGTAGAGGATCTGAACGAACCTAACCTTCTCCAAACCATGATGAGGACATTGAGATATCAAGTCATTGAACCTTTCTAAGTACCTATATAAAGATTCTACCTCTTGTTGGGCAAAAGTACATATTTGTGTAGACGATGTTTTATGCCTTGGGAAAAACTTATGTATAAAGGCAGAAGTAAGTTGGTCATAGGTTTCAATTGACTCAGAGTCCAAACTATACAGCCAAGATTTGACTTTATGTTTTAAGGAAAAGGGGAATAACCTAAGTTTCAACGCATCATCACTTAGGTTTTTAATTTTCAGAGTACTACAAACTTCCTCAAATTCCCTAACATGAAAATAGGGGTTCTCATTCTCCTTCCCTAAAAATATTGGGAGCATCTGTAAAGTCCCAGGTTTCAGTTCATAATTTGCCTCGGTTTCAGCTAACTTGATACAAGACGGACGAGAGGTCCTAGTTGGGTTTAGAAAAGCTTTCAAAGTTGTCATTTCTGGCACTACCAAAGGACTAGGAGTACTAGGGGTACTTTCCTCACAAAGAGACAGATTCTCAAAACTGAAGTTTCCAATTACGGGGCTCTCAAAAGAAGAACTACTAGGTTTGTCACCAATCAAACGACCTAGAGTGTTTCTTTTCCAAGCCCGTTTAAAAACTTCGGGCATACACTATAAAAACAAAATTAAAAAGAAAAAGTCCTAAAAAGGAAGGGGTGTTCTATGCAAACACAATCAAGGCTGACTCCACCACAGCAAACCTATTGATTTCTAGCAAACAAAAAGCATGATGGCTCCACTTAGATTGTTTCTAGACTAGCTTCTAATCCTTCGAACGGGAATTCGTTATAATTTAAGCAAACCCCTCTGGAATCAATCCGAGTTAAAGTAAGTTGAATAGAGGCGAGGGAAGATCGGTGGAGCTTTGATTCCCAAGGACTCACCGGTATTACAAGGCGGCGCAATCACACATTCAACTTACAGAAACCTTCAAGAACTTCGAAGTATGCTTAAAAGAGTAACCAATATTTTTCGAATGACTTTCCTGTTAAGCTCGTTACCCTATCGGTCTCGTTCTAGTCAAAATTTTAGGCTTAGGTTCGCGTTTGGTGTCGTTTTCCTAAGGCGGGCAATAAGAGAAAGGTGATGAAATCCGAACCCTTATCTTGTATGACCGGTCCTTTCCCTTTACTAGGAAATTAAAGCATCCGTTTTCAAGTCCTCAACATATATGCATACAAAGTAAGACAGTAACTCGCTGACAGGGGATTCGCGAGTGTTTCGACAAACTTACCTCCCTACCAGACGGGGGATGAACCTTTGTAGTCGACTCGGGCCACGACTCCTATGTCATGTACGAACCCGAGGGGCCAAGGTGATATCGTAATCACCGTCCTTCTCTGCAAACAGTTTATATTTAAACTAGCCTTCCGTAGGGTTTAAAAATAATGTCCCAAACTTTAAAGTCCAAAGTCCAAAAATATAAAGTGCAAAAGAAAAAGAAAGTCTAAAAAAATAAAAATCTACAAAAATATTACTACCTGAAAATTTCGTAGGTTTAAAAGAATTTCTTCCCGCCAAAAACTGTTTAAACGTGAAGAAGAAGAAGAAGGGATGCCCTTATCGACTGTGCGGGTGCCTTTAAAACAAGGATGCTATGGGGTGTGAATAGAAGGTAGGTGCTGAGGACAAATTTGGGTGCTGAGGATGAATTTGGGCTACGCATAACCTTGAGTGTCCCTTAGCCAAATCTGGGGTCCGTATAGCAAATGTCCTCCAGGGGTCCAAATAGCACTTTTTGAGCAACTTTTTCCGCACAAGTGTATTTCTCCAAAAACACCTACACAAACATAAAAACACCATAATAAGTACAAAATCAAGCACTAGCAATAGAGACAATGAGGACAATTCAGACACAAAAATGTGTCTATCATCTTCCAGTGCTAACCATTGGATCTATTGGCTGGGTTTGTGTCCAGTGAGGCATCTCAAGTAAGTTTCCAAGCATGCATTGACTCTTTCAGTTTGCCCATCTATTTGATGATGATATGCAGTGCTTAAGTTCAGATTGGTGCCCAAAGATTTAAAGAGATCCTGCCAAAATTTGCTGGTGAAGACTTTGTCTCTGTTTGACACAATGGAGGAAGGCAATCCATGTAATTTGAACACTTGAGAAAGAAAAGCATGGGCAACTGAGGAAGCTATGCATGGATGTGGAAGAGCTAAGAGATGAGAAAATTTTGTCAGTCTGTCTACAATGACAAGTATGACACTTTTCTTATTGCTGACAGGTAAACCCTCTATGAAGTCCATGGTTATATGCTGCCATGGTTGATCAGGTGTAGGAAGAGGCTGGAGAAGACCTGCAGAGTTGGTTGTGTCCCCTTTGTTTTTTTGGCATATATCATAGTGATATACAAACATCACTATGTCTTTGTGCATACCCTTCTAGTAAAAATGACTTCTAGCCCTCACAAAAGTTGCTTGAATGCCAGAGTGCCCCCCAATGGCAGAAGCATGTAGAGAAGTTAAGAGTGTGTGTCTTGTATTGCTGCCAGTACTAATGTATAACTTCTGCTTGTATCTTAAAATACCATTCTCATAAGTATAATTGGGAATGCTGAGAGGGTTAAGGAGAATGGCAGAGATAAGTTGGTTAGCTTGAGTGTCATTGATATAGATATCTGTGACATCTTGAACCCAATTTTATGTAGAGAGTGATAATTAATTGCAAGAAGAAGTCTCCAATGGCCTTCTTGACAATGTATCGGCAACCATGTTGTCACTCCCTTTTTTGTACTGAATGTCATAGTTGAAAACCAATAATTTGATCAACCATTTTTGCTGGAAGGAGGTTGTAAGCTTTTGCTCTAAGAAATATTTGAGGCTTTGATGGTCAGTTCTTATGGTGAATCTTGTGCCTTGTAAGCAGTGCCTCCATCTCTGAACAACCATAACTATAGCCCAAAACTCCATTTCATAAGTTGAGAGAGATGTGGCTCTTGGGCCCAAGGGCTTACTATAATAAGCAATAGGTCTGCCTTCTTGAAGTAGAACTGCACCAATAAAAGAGTCACTGGCATCACTTTCGACCACAAAAGTTTTAGTAAAGTCAGGGAGGGCCATGACAGGAATGTTTCACATAGCAGTCTTTAGCTGTTTAAAAGCAGTTGTGGCAGCTGAGATCCAATGAAATGCATTCTTCTTAAGCAATGCAGTGAGAGGTCTACTGATTGCAATGTAACCCCGAACAAACTTCCTATAATAACATGTGAGGCCAAGAAATCCTCTAAGTTCCTTAACATTTTTAGGAAGTGGCCAATTCTTTATACACTCAATCTTAGCAGGATCAGCACTAACTCCATCAACTGTGATTATGTGACCCATATATTCCAATGAGGGTTGCCCAAAACTTCATTTGGATATCTTGGAAAATAGCTTCTGTTATCTGAGTAAAGAGAAGACAATTTTGAGATGCTCCAAATGTTCAGTCATGTTAGAGCTGTAAATCAATATATCATCAAAGAAGACCAACACAAACTTCCTCAAGAATGGTTGGAAAATCTCATTCATTAAAGCCTGGAATGTGGCAGGTGCATTGGTTAGACCAAATGGCATGACTTTGAACTCATAGTGACCTTGATGGGTTCTAAATGTTGTTTTGAAAATATCTAAGTCATGTATTCTGATTTGGTGGTAACCATCTCTTAGATCAATCTTTGAGAAAACTACATAGCCACATAACTCATCTAATAGTTTATCTACAATGGGAATAGGAAATTTATCGTTAATAGTGATGTTGTTTAATTTCCTATAATCAACACAAAATATCCATGTGTTATCTTTCTTCTTAACAAGAATGATGGGAGATGCAAAATGGATGTGACTTGGATGAATAATGCCAGAATGGAGCATTTCTTTTACAATCTGTTCAACCGCATTTTTTGAATATAAGGGCATTTGTAGTCTCTGAGGTTAACATGGGAAGAATTAGGCTGGAGAGTGATTTTATGATATAAAATTCTATTTGGTGGTATCTGAGTGGGTTCATGAAATATGTCTTGAAATTCAGTCAGCAATGGTTGTAATATTTGGGGAGTGGTGGGTGCAGTGTTAGAAGAAATAGAAAATAATTGGCCCACCAGGCCATGAGAAGAAGTAGAAAAATATTTCTGAGCTGCTGAAGTACTCATCTGAAGTAAGGTAGATTGAGGATAAATACCTTGTAATGTAATCTGCTTCTTGTGGTGTGTGAAAGAAATACTGAGTTTAACAAAATTGAAAAAACCATCACCTAGATAAAGTCTTCAGCCAATCTGCACCAAGGACAATGTCACACCCTCCTAGAGGTAAAATCCTTAAGTTTTCCACAAAATGGTGACCCCGCATACTCCATTGCAAGTTTGAGAAAATTCCAGCACTGACTGTCTTCTCTCCATTGGCTACAGTGACCATCATTGGTTTAGTTGGTTCAATGCAGCAGTGCAAGGAATTAGCTAAGGCACTATCAATAAAAATGGTTGTGCTGCCAGAGTCAGTGAGGATAGATACTTTCTGGTTGTGAAGAATACCAGGAATTCTAATAGTCTCACCAGGTGCGTTGCCTGTGAGTGCATGAAGTGAAATTTCAACTTCAGAGTGAACTGGGGATTCTTGAGATTCTTCAAATATATCTTCCTCTTCCTCAGTGTCCTTAGTCTCAGCAGTATCCACATGAAGCATATAAACTGTTTGTCTTCCTTTACAGAAATGCCCTGGTTTGTAAACAACATCACAATTATAGCACAACCCTTGAGCTCTTCTTTTGTCCATATCCTCCTGTGACAGTTTTTTGATAATTGGGTTTGGAGGGTTGGTCTTTGGTTGGGGAGAGAAGAAGGATTTTGGGGTTGTAGGTAGAGATTTAGGGGAAGTAAGAATTGGTTTAGGTGACAATGGTGTAGGAGAGTATTGTCTGTTGGGTGTAAAATTAGCTGAGAAAGATTTACTAAATGGCTTAGAAGCTTTATGGACTACATTGAGTTTTTGTTCTTGTAATCTGGCTAAGTTAAAAGCATCCGGCAAAGTTTGGGGATGAAACATGGATACAGACTTGCCGATTTCATATTTGAGGCCACTAAGAAAACTCATAACAAAATATGGTTCAGTAAGAGACGGGTTCATATCAAGCATTATTGCCTTCAGAGATTCAAATTCTTCATAATAATCATCCACCGTGGTGATTTGGACTAGTTTATTAAAACTTCCCACATTATTTTCATCCACAGGGTTTTCAAATCTAGCACAAATGCTCTTAGCTAAATCAATCCAAGTAATTCTATGCCTATTAACTTGAAAATTTAAAAACCAGTTTTCAGCCTTATCCTCAAGGTATATTGAAGCTATATCCACCTTTTTGTGTTCTTCAATATCATGTAATTGAAAGTATCGATCAACTTTTTGAATCCAACCACGAGGATTTGCACCATCAAATCGAGGAAATCGAGCTTAGGAAAACGATTAGGAGGGATATATTGACGATGATGAGCAAAACTGTGGTCCTCCATATCATGACCATGAGATCCAGAAGCATCTTCAGTATGTGGTTGATATTGAGTATTGTGAGGCCGACCGAACAATCTCACTAGATTTCGATTATTCTCTTGTAATGTGCTGTTAAGATTGGTTGCTAGAGAATCAAACTTAGTAGTGAGTTCATAGGATAGGGTATTACAATATACTTGAAGCTGAGATTGAGAAGCTTTCAATTGGGTTACTTCTTCTTCAACAGCTTTAAGAGTCATTGTGAGAAAAAAAATTGGTGGATTCGAACTGCTATGAATACCAATTGTTGTGAATGAACAACAGATAATCAAACAGATCAAAGAAATGAATGGATAATTGGTGATGAACACCTTCTGAATCGAAGATTCAGACCAACATCTGTGCAAATATGCGCAACTAAATGGTTATTGTTTCATTAATTCAGATAAGATCAATTTAGGGTTCTCTTACAGCTTAAATACCCAATCATTAATCCCTACTAGGCCAACAATGGATGGACAACACGTGTCTGAAATCCAAAGGAAACAATTACACCAATAGCTAACAGAAAAGAAAGACTAAAGGCACCTAACTAAGTTACTAAGAGCAGCCCAGGTGCTCTGAATTACATGTCACACTGTGACACATTAATGAGAGTTTCGGCTGGGAACATAGCACGGGAAAACATCAGGCGAGTCATGTATTAATAGCTAATGCGATAGATTGAAATTTATAGAATATCTGGGATTGATGCACCGTTCTGGTAAATTTCATAAATATGTCGAATTGCTCAATACATATATAAGTAAAGAGGTTTGAACACTCATTACTTTTTTAAATGACCTTTATTCCTTTGCAGGATGATGGCGCATTAAATACGGGATTTTACAATTTTATCCCTAAATCGAAAACCACCATCAACATTAAGTCCACTGTTTAGCACGTGATGACAGTGACATTACGGGGTAAACATTAGATGGTGACATACATGATGTAAAAGAGATGAAATAGAGAAGGCTTACTCGAAGGAGTTTAGTTGACCGTCATCAATTATTCCGTGCGGCGGCATCAACATGGCCGCCGAGTCTTGGCGGGTCCGGCTGCCTTGACGCGGCTGTGAAGTATTGGCGGTCCCATGTGCTCTTCCTTGTGTTCGATCCAAAGAAGGAATCCCTTTTCCACCTGGATTCCGCAATCGTACTTGTATAAAAGGGTGTCGACCCTTATACTTTTTTTTTGTTTTCTCGTTTGGTTTCTCCTCGTTGTTGCCGATCTTTGCCGCTGCCATTAGCTGCCTTACCGTCGAGTGTTGCCAGTAGCAAGGTATGTGCTCCCTTCTTCGTTTTTATTTTGTGGATGTAAACCCTAGTTTTAGGTGTAGCTTTCATGAACTTGAAAAAATCATCCTATTGTGAATAAAACTTCTTCGTTGGTAATATTGTAGTGAATTCCACCAGTAGAATTGATAGTAGGGTAGTTAACGTTGTTAAGATCATCAATGAACGAGAAAACCTAAGTTGGTTGACACCGTTTGCTTTCCTTCTTTATTTTTTGCATGTGAAACCTACATTTAGGTTATAATCGACGCGAACTCAGCTGTAGGTTTCGGCAGTGAGCATAATACCCACAGTAAGCCGTTCGTCCATCCGTGCGCTCAACTTGGCCGCGACCATACATCCCACGTCCAGTACACGGTTTCCGTATGTTCCTTCTCCATTTTTTTTGAATGGGTGAATGTTCCATCGGGCCCTGGATGTGTACGTGCCTCCGTTCCACGACCAAGAGGATGATCGAGCATGTGACGACCAAGAGAATGATCGAGCATGTGACAACCTTATTCAGCCCGTTGTGGATGTTTGTCCCGCGGCTTAAATTTTTTTATTTTTTTTTAAATCTTGATAGATTGTTCATCTACACACTTCTTCATTCATGAGCTTTATACCATTAGCGACCATGTCGAATTTTGACAATAGATTGTGTGCATGGTTCCTCTTATAGCATGGAGTAATGAGTCTTTTCCGTTTTGCTTCACTGCAGTTATTTGAAAGTGAACTTAAGAAATTCTCGTTAAGATGTCACCTGGAAATACTTCTACCTCCAAGCCAGGAAGTGCTAGCAGCGCCAAAGACATGACTAATATAGATGACGATATTTTCGTTGTGCCTTATCCGAATGTTAGAACTCATCCTGGTCATAAGATAACTCTCCTCACAAGTTAGGAAAATGAAAAAGATGCTGCATCAGTTTCCCCAGAGCGTGTGATGAGGTTCTGTCTCAAAAAAAAAAAGAGTATCCGGCTTCTCCTATTGATTTCAAAGTTTTCCACACTCTGTTGCGCTCTTATGAAGGCTGGATGAGGTATATGTTGGGTAATGAACGCATCAAAGATAACCTGACTAAAGCGCAAGTTGTTGAAGCTGTCATGGCGTCTGCAACACTTCATATTAGAAAGATGCTGCAGGTTTGATCACTTTCATTTCTCGATGGTGTCCTTCCACGCACACGGACATATGCAGATGGGGAGAGATGATCATCACTTTGGAAAGTTTGGTCGTGTTTCTAAGTCCTTCAATCGCAGGAAGTTTTGATTATAACTATCCGTTGAAGAAAGCGGCACCTTCGATGATTTAGTTCATAAGGAGGAAGGATATAATCAACAGTAAAATGATGAGAAATGTTTTTATACTTGGTGGGTGTCTGAATGGTTTCCTACAAAACCAAAACCGGGCCAAGTGTTGGATAATGAACTCAGTGTCGTCGCATTTCTGTCCTTGTGGCTGTCTAGGGATGTATTTGATGACGGATCTGGTAAGAAGACCGTAAGATGTGAGCTCGTCATGTTTGCTATTAAGATGGCGCAAGGCGTAGTCCTCCCTTTAGGCAGTTTAATCCTTGGGTCGTTGTATTCTCATCTGGATTCCCTGGCAGTGGATATGTATGTTTCCAACGGATATAAGAAGGTGGAGTCGCATATCCATGTTGCTTTCCTCCAAGCGTGTTTATGGTAACACTTCAAATCTTATGCTCATCGAATTTTTCGAGAACGTGTACGCCATAGATTTTCACCCGTGGGGACCAGTCCACTCTTATGTGGTTCAGCCGAAAACTTTTGTCGTTGTTCCTGACACTGTATTGCACACCAATGGGAAGGATATGAGTTCTGAGGAAATCATATTCATGTGAAGATGCACGTCGGGATATATTCCATCTTTCTTTGATGAATCTCTCACTGCAGTTCCTTATAATATTGATAGGGTCGCTCGTCACATGAGATTTGATCAGGGAATCCTGTTTTTTCGTCCGTCAATGCCTTCAGCAGATCTTTTGTCATATTTTCTTGATGCGGCCGTCTTTCCAACAAAGCAGAGCCTTCCATTTTTGCTCTCAGGGAGAAAACTAGTGGCGACTAGCAAGTATAACGATTTCTGAAGGGAAGAGCTCCTAGCTTTCCAAACCTTCTCGGAAGAAGTTGTAACAGTTCCTCGTGACAAACCTTCCTCTGAAATCTTGAAGCAACATAAGCGGTTAAAGCCGCTCTCGGGCAAACGAACCAGGGCTGACGCTTCTGATGACTGCAGTCCCCAGGATGTAGGAGCGAGATATAAGAAGCAGGCAGGTGGACCGGTGGTTTTCAATTCTTCCCATATGCAGGTACTTTAAGTTTTTCCTCTTTTGATCCACTGATTTTATTCATCTTGAAAAATCCTCACTGAATGTGCTTCTTATTCAAAATCAGGGTCTCAAGAAGGAAAATGCTTTTACGAGGCTGGCACGTAGTCATAACGTAGCTTTAGAGAAATCCGGCGATACTGAACCTCTTGAGGGCGAAAACGAAGACCCGGTTGATGAAGAAAGCGTCTCTGATAGACACATGTTTGTGTCTAATTAGTCCTCACTGTTCTGTATTGTTGGTATTCGATTTCGTACTTATTATGGTGTTTTATGTGTTTCTAGGTATTTTTGGGAAATAAATTTTTTTGGAAAATTCGGGTTGAAAAGTTGCTCGGGGCACCCCCCGGAAAAGTACTAAAGGCACCCTCATTTTGGATAAGGGGCACCACAGGACACCTCAAATGCAGATGCTATCGGCACCCCTACTCTGGATAGGGGGCAACCTTTTCTTCCCCACGGTTTGAACATTTTTGGCGGGAAAACAAAGCTTACATGCAGCGTATTTTTCAGTCGTGATTTTGGAGGAGTTTGAAAGAGATTAAATAACTGGATTTGACTCAGGGTATCCTATTTTGACTAAACAGGACTGGTAATGAGGTTAGAACCAACGAACAAGGGATGCATCGCTGTATTGAAACAAACAGAGGACGCAAGTTTTCACGGGTTCTGTTTGAATCACAGTGTGTTCAGAGCATGATCTGCGTGTGTTTAAAGTGTGTTGAGTCAATATAGAAGCATGGAAGAGTTAAACAAGGAAGGTTTGGCAGCTGTAGAATCGTGAAATAACAAGAAGGGAAATTATTTTCCCGTGAATATCCGAGAGCAATAAAAAGAAAATATTCGCATTTACTGGAGTGATATCAATCTTGTGGAGTATATAAAGAGTTTTGAGGTGATAGAGAAGGGTTACTGAGAGTTTGGGAGAGTTTTGGAGAAGACAGAGGCGATAATTAGAACCACCAGAAATACTTTTCTGCTGCTGCTCATCTGAAGAACACGAAGAACAGACCATCCAAGACAGTCGTTTTTCAACAGTGGAAACGATACACAGGCGTGGGTCGAGAGCTACAGAATCAACGACAGTACTGTTCTATCGTTCTTTTCAGTTTGTAACAAATATAACTGTTACAAACCCGGTTTTATCATTGTTTCTCCCATTTCATCTTTGTAAACACCCTTTGAGCAATAAAAATGAATATTGAGCGTGTTTCCATGATAATGAGCTAATTCTCGCGCAACCAAGGAAATGGATGAATCTATCTATGCATGAATGATTGGTAACAATTTTATTTTCTCTAATTTACAATTTATAATTCATTCAATCACCGCTTTTGCGGAGTTCTAAATGTTCACATAATTTTCTTAATTACTTTTGATTCAATTTGATAGATTATACTTTGTTTAATCGGTTGATAGTCTATTCTTAGGGAATACAACTAATATTTGGGAATATGTCTGATTATGTGTGAATTAATAAATAAAGGACTTAAAGGATAGTTAGAGTTTTGAAACATATTTGGTATCGTTCATTCATGTGTAATAGTGAAATCTAGTGTCTTGGTTACTTTGAATATCTTGAAATCAATTTTGCAATAAATTTTTTATTTTTAAGTTTTATAAGTCTAAAATCTTTTGCTTTCATAAGTCTCAACGAACTTATTACTACAACTCAATTGAAAACCGCATCAATTTTTGGCGTCGCCGACGCGGACTTGTCTTTAAGCTAGAGTTTTTCGATTATTTTTTTAGGTTTTTATTTGTTTTTCATTTTTATTTTATTTGTTTTTCTTTACGTTATTGGGTTTTTATCTTTTCCTTACATATTTTGGAGTTTGGAGCGAAAGAAAAATTTACCAAAGTTTTTGGTAAATACTTAAAAATTTGGAGTAAAAGCAAAGTGAAAGGAGCGACAGAAAAGAAGAATAAAAACTAATTAAAAGAAAAAGAGAGAGAGAGAGGCATTTTTTTTATATATTTTTTTTTTAAATTATCTTTTTCTTTTGCACTTTATTTTTGGACTTTGGACTGTGGACTTTGGGACTTTATTTTTTTTTTAAAACCCTACGGAAGGATAGTTTAAATATAAACTTTTGCAGAGAAGGACAGCGATTACGATATCGCCTCGCTCCCTCGGGTTCATACATGACATAGGAGTCGTGGCCCGAGTCGACTTCAGCGGTTCGTCCCCCGTCTGGTACGTGAGGTAAGTTTTTCGAAACACCCGCGAATCCCCTGTCAGCGGGTTTACTGTATTCCTTCGTTTGCATATATGCTGAGGAATTGAAAACGGCTGTTTTAATTTCCTAGTAAAGTGCAAGGACTGGCCATACAAGATAAGAGTTCGGATTTCATCACCGTTCTCTTCTTTCCCGCCTTAGGAAAACAAAACCAAACGCGAACCTGAGCCTAAAATTTTGACTAGAACGAGAACTATAGGGTAACGAGCTTAATAGGAAAGGCGTTCGAAAAATATTGGTTACTTTTTTGAGCATACTTTGAAGTTCATGATGGTTTCTGTGAGTTGAATACGCCACCTTGTAACGCCGGTGAGGCCTTGGGTATCAAAGCTCCACGCAGCTTCCCTCGTCTCTATTCAACTTATTTTAACTCGGATTGATTCCAGAGAGGTTTTCTCAGATTGTAATGAGTTCCTTTTCGAAAGAATAGAAGCTGGTCTAGAAACAATCTAAGTGGAGCCATCATGCTTTTTTTTTTGCTAGAAATCTTTAGGTTTGCTTTGGTGGAGTCAGCCTGCTTTGTGTTTGCTTAGAACCTCAATTCCTTTAGGATTATTTTATTTGTTTTTCTAGTGTATGCCCGAGGTCATTAGAAAACGGGCTTGGGAAAGAGATAATCTAGGTCGATTGATTAGTGAAAAACCTAGTAGTTCTTCTTGTGGAAGTGGGGAGCTCGAAGACTCTTCTTTTGAGAGCCCCGTTTTTGGAAACTTCAGTTTTGGGAATCTGTCTCTTCGTGAGGAAAATACCCCTAGTACTTCAGCTGTGCCAGCGATGGAAACTTTGAAAGATTACATGTTCCCAACTAGGTCCACCCGAGCTTCGTGCATTAAATTGCCAACCACTACGGCTAATTTCGAGATAAAACCTAGTATTCTTCAGATGATCCCTATATTCTTAGGGAAAGATGATGAGAACCCTTATTTTTATATTAGGGACTTTGAGGAAATTTGTGGGATAATTAGAATAAAAGACCTTACTGATGAAGTCTTGAAACTTAAGATGTTTCCCTTTTCCTTGAGAGATAAAGCCAAGACCTGGCTGAACAACCTACCATCTGAATCCATTGAAACATGGCAGGAACTTATTGCTGCTTTCTATATGAAATTCTACCCTAAGCATAAAACTGTGTCTGTTAGGCAGAAAATTAGTGTTAGTGTGCAACAAGAGGGAGAGTCTCTTTATAGGTTTTTAGAGAGATTCAATGATCTCCTATCCCAATGTCCTCACCATAGATTTGATAAGATGAAACTCGTAGAGATTATTTATGATGGTTTAGACTATTCAACCAAAGCCATGGTTGAGTCTATGTGCACTGGTGAGTTCACTAGTAAAAGTGCTGATGATGCTTTTACCTTCTTAGGAGTTGTCGCTGAAAAATCCCAACAGTGGGAGTCTTGTGTTGAACCCCCCCAAAGACTCTTGGTCAATAGAAGTAGCACCAATGTGGTAGATACAAACTTCGGGTCAGATGCTAAGTTTGCTGCTTTGTCTAGAAGGTTAGAAGCTTTGGAATTGAATCATCCTAAACATAGGTCTCTTATTGAACCCGATGATAGGTTTAGAGCCTCTCAAGTGTCTAGTTGTGGAGTAGAACCCAATAAATCGTTTTGGGAAGATCAGGTTAGTGAAGAGCAAGCCCATGCTTTCTATAACAATGATAGGTTTGAGAACCGTCAAAAATTTGACCCATACTCAGAGACTTACAACCCTGGTTGGAGAAACCATCCTAATTTTTCTTGGTCTAAGGGTCAGAATCAAGGACAATCTTGTAATTCTCAGGCTCCCCCAGGTTTTGGTTATGCTAAGAACTCTTCAGGTCAACCCCAATTTCAGAATGAGAAAAAGATCTCCACCTTAGAAGAAACTCTTACTATGTTAACAAAGAACCATGAGATGTTATCAAAGAACCACTATGGCTTTCAAGAAGAAACCAGGCAGAATTTTAAGAATAATTCCCAGTCTCTTGCTAACTTAGAACTTCAAGTCGGCCAAATAGCTAAGTTTCTTAGTGAAAGAGAAGATGGAAGGTTCCCTAGTCAAACTGATCCTAACCCTAAAGAGAGAAATCGTACATCATGTGAATCTATAACAACCCTTAGAGTGGAAAGAAAGTTGACAATAGTTTTCCATGCCTGATAGTGAACATGCTGTAGTTCACCCTTCTGAGACGAAATGAGGAGACTGATAGAGTCTCCAAAGATACCAATGAGGGTCCTGCTGAGCCCGACTTTGTTCCCAGAGCCCCGTTCCCCCAGCTGCTAGTTCCAACTAAGGGAGTCCAACTTTAATGATATATTGGAGGTTTTTAAGCAGGTTACTATCAACCTCCCATTGTTAGATGCGATTAAGCAGATTCCCGCTTATGCCAAGTTTCTTAAGGATATGTGTACGCGAAAGCGAAAACTTAGTGTCCAGAAAAAGCCTTCCTAGCTAGTCATGTGAGTTCTATATTATTCAGAATACCACTACTCCTAAGTATAAAGACCCAGGGTCCCCTACTATTTCTTGCACAATAGGTAAATACCGTGTCGAGAAAGCTTTGCTTGACTTAGGAGCCAGTGTGAACTTACTCCCATACCATGTGTACCTTAAGCTAGGACTTGGTAATGAAACCTACCCAGATGACACTTCAGTTAGCTGATAGGTCCTTAAAATTCCTCGTGGTGTGATCGAGGACGTTCTTATTGAGGTCGACAAGTTTATTTATCCAGTGGATTTTGTTATCCTAGATACCCAACCTGTCCCTGACCCAGAGAACCAAATACCAGTGATTTTAGGTCGCCCGTTTTTAGCTACATCCAATGCGATCATTAACTGTCGAAATGGTATTATGAATTTGTCTTTTGGTAATATGACTATTGAGTGAACATTTTTAATATTAGTAAGCTACCCTCTGAACTAGATGACTCGAGCATAGAAGAGTGAAATGATAGAACATTAGTCGAGGAGTCATTACCAAACACTTTGTTAGAAGATCCATTAGAGAAATGCCTATCCCACTTTGGGATTGATTTTGATGATGACGATGTGATTAATGGTGAATGCTTTGTTAGATTCAACCCCTTTGATAGACACTAGTAATGGATGGAAACCTAAGTTCGAACCTCTACCGTTTCTAAGTCTACCCTAGTTCCTTCGTTAGAAAAGCCTCCTAAGTTGGACCTTAAACCATTACCAGATACCCTGAAGTATGTGTTTTTAGGCCCATCTGAAACTTTACCTGTGATTATAGCATCCGACTTGGATAGTGATCAGGAAAGTAGGCTAGTGACCGTCCTTCAGAATAACAAGGAAGCTTTAGGGTGACCATACAGATATTAAGGGTATAAGTCTACTGATTGTATGCATCATATCTATTTAGAGAGTGACACCAAACCTTCTAGGGAGATGCAACGTCGACTGAACCCTAATATGAAAGAAGTAGTTCGAACCGAGGTTCTTAAGCTGTTAGATGCAGGCATTATCTACCCCATTTCAGACAGTAAGTGGGTCAGCCCCGTTCAGGTTGTTCCCAAGAAATCCGGTATTACTGTAGTCCAGAATGATAACAATGAGTTAATCCCAACCCGGGTGACCACGGGTTGGCGTGTCTGTATTGACTATAGGAAATTGAACAAGGTCACTAGGAAGGACCACTTTCCCCTTCCCTTCATCGACCAAATGCTAGAGAGATTAGCTGGACGTAGCCATTATTGCTTTTTAGATGGATACTGCGGTTATAATCAGGTTGTCATAGCCCCAGAAGACCAAGAGAAAACCACTTTTACCTGTCCCTTTGGTACCTTTGCGTATAGACGCATGCCTTTCGGGCTATGTAATGCCCCTGCGACCTTTCAGCGTTGTATGTTGAGCATATTTTCTGACATGGTAGAACGGTTCTTAGAGGTCTTTATGGATGATTTTTCAGTGTTTGGTTCGTCTTTCGATGAGTGCTTGCATCATTTGTCATTAGTTTTGACTAGGTGTAAGGAAAATAATTTAGTGCTTAATTGGGAGAAATGTCACTTCATGGTTCGTTTAGGAATTGTTCTAGGGCATATCGTATCTTCGAAGGGTATAAAGGTGGATAGAGCCAAAGTTGACCTTATTAAAACTTTACAGGTCCCAAAAACCGTAAGAGATATTAGGTCATGCTTAGGGCATGCAGGTTTTTATCGTCGGTTCATTAAGAATTTTAGCTTGATTTCTTGACCTCTTTGCAATTTTCTTGCAAAAGATGTTAAGTTTGTCTTTGATGACGCTTTGTTTAGAGGCTTTTGAGAAGCTCAAGACTTTACTCACTACCACCCCCATAGTCCCAGCACCCAACTGGAACCTACCCTTTGAGATCATGTGTGATGCTTTAGATTATGCTATTGGTGTTGTGCTAGGTCAGCGAGAAACAAATTACTTCATGTGATTTACTATGCTAGCAAAAGTCTGAATGATACCTAGTTGAACTATACCACTACCGAGAAGGAACTGTTAGCCATTGTGTTTGCCTTAGACAAGTTTAGACCCTATCTCTTAGGTTCTAAGATCGTAATATATATTGATCATGCTGCTTTGAAATATCTTCTGTCTAAAAATAATACGAAACCTAGATTGATTAGGTGGATCCTTTTGTTGCAAGAGTTTTCTCCAGACATTAGAGACAAAAAGGGTGTCGAAAATGTAGTATCAGACCACTTTTCTAGGCTAGTTGTTGAATCCCCTGATGATTCCCTTCCTATAAGGGATAGCTTTCCCGATGAACAAGTGTTCTTTGTTACCCAATTACCTTGGTATGCAAATATAGTGAATTGTCTTGTTACTGGTCAAATGCCCCAACATTGGGGTAAAAAAGATCGTTCTAGGTTTTTAGCCGAGGTGAAACACTTCTTTTGGGATGATCCTTATTTGTTTAAGTATTGTCCAGACCAGATTATTAGGAGATGTATACCTGAGAGTGACCAGTCCAGTATTATTTCCTTTTCTCATGATCATGCTTGTGGGGGTCACTTTAGTGCTAAGAAGACTGCTGCTAAGATATTGCAGTGTGGATTCTATTGGTCTTCGTTGTTTAAAGACTCCCATAGGCACTGTGTTACTTATGAGCGTTTCCAGAAATTAGGAACCATTTCCCGTAGGAACATGATGCCCTTGAACCCTATTTTAGTTGTTGAGGTCTTTGATGTGTGGGGTATTGACTTTATGGGTCCGTTTCCTAATTATTTTGGTAACTTTTATATGCTTGTCGCTGTAGACTATGTCTCTAAGTGGATTAAGGAGGTTGCGTGTAAAACCAATGACCATAGGGTTGTGATTGAGTTCTTGAAAAATAATATACTTACACGTTTTGGTACACCCCGTGTTATAATTAGTGATGGAGGGTCGCACTTTTGTAATGGACCTTTTAGGCTTTTGATGAAGAAATATGGTATTACACATAAGGTAGCTACACCGTAACATCCACAGAAGTGGTCAAGTAGAGGTTTCCAATAGGGAGATAAAATGTATATTAGAGAAAACAGTTAATCCTAATCGGAAAGACTGGTCGTCTAGGCTTACTGATGCCTTATGGGATTACCCTACTGCGTTTAAGACCCCCATTGGAATGTCGCCTTATCGTCTTGTGTATGGAAAGACATGTCATTTACCTGTTGAGTTAGAACATAGAGCATATTGGGCTGTTAAGCAGCTAAATTTTTCACTAGACAAGGCAGGAGCCCATAGGAAACTCCATCTCAATGAGTTGGAAGAGATTCGTAGAGATGCTTACGATAGTGCGAAGGAGTATAAGAACAAAATGAAACTTGTGCATGATAAGAATATTTTAAGAAAGTCATTTTCTCCAGGTCAAAAAGTTCTTCTGTATGATACCCGCTTGCATCTTCTCCCTGGGAAGTTACGTTCTCGATGGATGGGTCCTTTTTATTGTTCGCAATGTATTTCCTCATGGAGCTGTTGAGATCGAGACACCGGATGGTAGTAGTTCTTCTAAGGT
This sequence comes from Papaver somniferum, assembly GCF_003573695.1. Lineage (NCBI taxonomy): Eukaryota > Viridiplantae > Streptophyta > Magnoliopsida > Ranunculales > Papaveraceae > Papaver > Papaver somniferum. The sequence goes on from NC_039363.1 coordinate 84,333,712, forward strand.
TAACGGTCAGAGATTGAAACCCTTTTTAAAGCCCTTTCCTACAGGTGATGTTGAGGAGGTCCCTCTAGAGGACCCTGTTTACCCTTGATTGACCATCGAGGCGATTGTATGTTGTATATTAGTTTTTGATTCTTTCTTCACCCAGGTACCATTTTTCCGACTTCTCTCTTTACTGATTCCTCATGTTACTTTACTTTTTGGTATTGCTCTTTCATTAGAAACATTGAGGACAATGTTAGATTTAAGTTTGGAGGTGGGGAAGAAACTTTTTGTTAGCTTTTAGTTGCAATAAATAAACTCCAGAGCCTAGAAATTTATGCTTATTAAGGTTGGAACTAACCAATCTAAGTGGATGGAAACATCTTGGTTGTAGGAGTTGAGGAACCAATCTGATTAGATGGAAACATCTAAAGAGTCTACTCATAAAAGCACAGAGCTCAGGTGTTAGAATTAAAAAAAAATGGTAGTTTCGCCATAACTCGTTGAATCATAATCCCTTTTGTTTTTATTTTTTAAGTGATTTGGTGGGGGACATGACTCAAGTTGTTACCATTGCTAGGTGAAATAGAGTGATTGAGATACAAAAAAAAAAAAAAAAAAAAAAAAAAAGAAATCGAGACCAGACCATCAGACCAACCAGAATAAATTCAATAAAGTCGACCACTGGTGCCCTTGTATATGCCAGTTGTGTTGACCTAGAGTTAGGTTTATCGACCACTGGTCCCTTGTATATGCCAGTTGTGTTGATATTAGTCAGACCGGTATCTTAGTCCATTAGGATAGGTTCATCTTGGCAGAGGCCTTCTGACAGATATGGGAAACACCGTTCACTTTAAACCATCTATTTTTCTCTTTATCCATCTTATTAATCTTTCCATGTGATTGGTTGACTCCGGTTATGATGTCTAGAAACTATCTGAGTAGAGCTCTGTCACTTATGTATGAATTATAGTATGCTGAGTGCAAACTCGTGTACAACAATTGGAATTTCGCATCAGGGTACTTACTCCTATAGTCAATGTTTGTATGCCAACCAAGGAGATTCTTTAGTGCCTTCCAAGGTTCTGCGCAGATAGCTAGGGTCTGGAGTAATGGTTTTCTGGGTACACCTATGGTAAACCCTCCCGAGACTATATCTTGGTCGCTAGGGCCACCTAGCGAGTTATGATTTTATTTTTCAAGTTTAGTTTTGCTCGAGGACTAGCAAATAACAAGTTTGGGGGTATCTGATAGACACATGTTTGTGTCTAATATGTCCTCAATGTTCTGTATTGTTGGTACTCGATTTCGTACTTATTATGGTGTTTAATGTGTTTGTTGGTATTTTTGGGAAATAAACATTTTTGGAAAATTCGGCTCGAAAAGTTTCTTTGGGCACCCCCCGGAAAAGTACTAAACGCACCCTCATTTTGGATAAGGGGCACCCCAGGATACCCCCAAAGGCAGCTGCTATCGGCACCCCTACTCTGGATAGGGGGCAACCCTTTCTTCCCCACGGTTTGAACATTTTTGGCGGGAAAAAAAAGCTTACATGCAGCGTATTTTTCAGTCGTGATTTTGGAGGAGTTTGAAAGAGATTAAATAGTTGGATTTGACTCAGAGTATCCTGTTTTGACTAAACAGGACTGGTAATGAGGTTAGAATCAACGAACATGGGCTGTATCGCTATATTAAAGCAAACAGAGGACACAAGTTTTCACGGGTTCTGTTTGAATCACAGTGTGTTCATAACATGATCTGCGTGTGTTTAAAGTGTGTTGAGTCAATATAGAAGCATGGAGGAGTTAAACAAGGAAGGTTTGACAGCTGTAGAATCGTGAAATAACAAGAAGGGAAATTATTTTCCCGTGATATCCGAGAGCAATAAAAAGAAAATATTCGCATTTACTGGAGTGATATCAATCCCGTGGAGTATATAAAGAAGACATAGGCGATAATCAGAACCACCAGAAACACTTTTCTGCTGCTGCTCATCTGAAGAACACGAAGAACAGACCATCCAAGACAGTCATTTTTCAACAGTGGAAACGACACACAGGCCTGGGTCGAGAGCTACAGAATCAGCGACAGTACTGTTCTATCGTTCTTTTCAGTTTGTAACAAATATAACTGTTACAAACCCGGTTTTATCATTGTTTCTCCCATTTCATATTTGTAAACACCCTTTGAGCAATAAAAATGAATATTGAGCGTGTTTCCATGATAATGAGCTAATTCTCGCGCAACCAAGGCAATGGATGAAGCTATCTATGCATGAATGATTGGTAACAATTTTATTTTCTCTAATTACAATTTATAATTCATTCAATCACCGCTTTTGCGGAGTTCTAAATGTTCACATAATTTTCTTAATTACTTGTGATTCAACTTGATAGATTATACTTTGTTTAATCGATTGATAGTCCATTCTTAGGGAATACAATTAATATTTGGGAATATGTCTGATTATGTGTGAATTAAGAAATAAAGGACTTAAAGGATAGTTAGATTTTTGAAACATATTTGGTATCGTTCATTCATGTGTAATAGTGGAATCTAGTGTCTTGGTTACTTTTAATATCTTGAAATCAATTTTGCAATAAATTTTCTATTTTTAAGTTTTATAAGTCTAAAATCTTTTGCTTTCACAAGTCTCAACGAACTTATTATTACAACTCAATTGAAAACTACATCAGTCTCCAAGCGTAGTAGGGAGCCTGACCATTCCAGCGAGCCGAGAGATGAGAATGTGACATATACTGACCTTGAGGTTGAGGGAAATGATGACGCAGGTACCACTGGAGATGTTACATCTATGGTTGTAGAGGCGTTTCCTTCTAAGTAGCCTCCTACGACCGACAAAGCATTAGTTGTGCACCCCGCTGCTGGGGTCACCTTTGACCCTCCTTTTGACGCCTCTTTCGTAGATCATGTGCTAGTTGGAGGATTCAGTGTGACATCTAAGTATGAGGAGTGATACACCAATATATGGAAGAAGCATGGTCACATCTCCACTTCCAAGAAGCTTAAAATTCGCTTTGCACTAGTCAAACATGTCGAAGAATCTTTATCCTCCATCTATGGTATGAGCATTGTGACTGGGCGTACCGTTTCTGAAGAGATAGTTTCAAACTGGGAGTTTCATCGAGATGTGTTCGTGAAGTATGAATTTAATGCATCTTAGTTCCGTGAAGGATTTTCTGAAATCCAGAAGTTGCAAGGCGAAATGAATACAATTCCCTCAATGGATTGCATTGCTCAACAAGAGGAAGAGATCGAGAGATTGTCTAAAGAGTTGAAGCTGAAGCAGGCTGCCCTCCAAAACATGAAAGATGCTCTTTCTCAGAAGAATGAGTTGTTGCTGAAAGATTTTCCTTGAATACTTTGCGTCTTCTTTTCTTATATTTCCCTTTTAGGTGTTTTTAATGATGTGAGGAACTCCTTTCGTAATTTGATTTTCTCTTTCTTTTTTTTTTGGGTTTTGAACTACAAGTAATTGCTTTTTGTGAAGCTACTTAAATTTAATTTTGGGATAATTCATGAGTAGTTTTTTTTCTGAGAGGAATTATGACTGGGAGGAATTATGAGAGGAATTGATTTTCTCCCAGACAATGCATTTCAAGCCGTTGCATTCACTGGTGGGGTGATGGATGAATTTGTGGTAATGGAAATATCTCGGATCAATCATCTCTTGATCAGTTGGTGAACGCCATACAGGAGGTAGTTGAACTACTCCGTCTTGAACCCAAGCTTCCAATAGCTCCAGAACCTTCCCCATTGAAAATAGGAAGTGCGGGTATCATGAGTTTATATTTTCTTGTGTTTGCAGCTGTTGCCGTGAGAATTATTGCGGGCTTTGATACGAGGCTTGTTTCGAGAGTGTGGCTGAGACGTGCGTTGACATAGACGCGGATCGCTTAGCTTGGCAGTTTTGCTGAAGTGCAACTTTTCTCGAGGGTCCTGCATCAGTGGCGTTGCGGCACGGTTGAACTGGGTACCGTTCATTAGTGAAGTTTTTGTCTTCGTGGTGGTCTTGGCAAATTTCCCCTTCTTCAGGTGCTTCTCTGTTTAGTAAAGCCGTTGTCGTTGGGGCTGTGGATTATTGAACAACTCTTTAAACTTCTGCAAGGGTCTTGAGATATATACTCTCCAACAGAGTTTTATAAGTCGGGTCTTGGTTCTTATTCTGCAGGTACTGTGACACTCCCGGCGAGTCCTTTTCCCTGTGAAACTGATTTGGCCCTTCGTTGCTGTGGATTTTGTGGATTGTTTCCTTTCGGCTCATATCCGATGTGGCTACGTATCCTGTCTGCATCTCTGCTGGTAGAAGCACAGACTTCAGATAAAGATCCAATGTCATCTTTATCGTTAATGGTGTCCTCCAGGCGAATGTTAGCTGACTCCTTCGACAACTGGTTTACCATACTTCTTAAAAGACAAAGCATATCGTTTTGCCGTTTGGAGATATCATCCTGACTTGCGAGGATATATTTTAACACCCTAGCTATGTCTTCCATGGTGATTGCGTTTCAATCATTCATGACTTTCGGAGATCTTGGATGACGAGGATGCATTACAAAATGGAAGTTGAGAGTTGTGATTGAAACGAAATTGGGTTAACGAATGTGTTTATACCCTAAAAACCACCCTCTCAAATTCGAGAAAATCGAAAAAATGAAATTGAAATTGATCTTGCAACCGAGAGATTAATCTCCCACTGTGGTCACCAGTTGTTTGAGGGTAAAAACTGGTTCTTTTGAGTTTGTTTAGGGTGTGTTGAAGAGAAACAAATTCAAACCCTAAACAAATGTACTGCACAGGAGTACTTTTGAGTTCGAGATATCAATCTGTAAGACTCTGGCCTAAACCAAGAAATGGTCGTTCCAGATTCAATTCGGTCACAAGGTGAAGGACAAGGGTTGATCTTAAGGAGGGAAGCGGAAAAGGTGTTTGAGATCAGGATGTTGAATTACAAAGGTGTGGTTGTTTATGACTTGTGTATCAGAAAAATGGTTTCTGTGTACTTGTGTTGATAACACTTATGTTCTCTCCTTCGTTGAAATAGGTCGAAAACCTATTTACACAAGTCATTTGAGCGCAACTCTGATCTCGTAGGAAATAGAGAATATTAAGTAGTGGAGTAGTGGAGTTGTGTAAGAGATGGTGATCATTACGTGGTCACACCTTCACCCACTACTTTCACCGTTGTTAATCGTTCGGCTTTTCCTGACAAGTTCTCATAATGGACGTGTTGCACGCCGCACGCTCTAAACCTCCAGACCAGTACCCCAGTAAGTATCCCTCAGTTTGTGGCATGTTTGATGTCTCGAATAAGTGGGTCAAGTCGTGGGACTTGCCGCGGAGAATAGCATATGGTGCTATTAGGTGAAACAACTAAGTTGTTTATGAAGCCGACATAAAATATCGTATGTATTTGATGCATGTGAAGCATCACATTTAAGCATCTCAAATTAATCGATGTGTATGAAGTATCGTTTTTTTAGAGCTTGATTGAATAAGTCGCGGATAAGCGTCTTAAAGGAGGTAGCATGATCGACCACCTTTGGGTGATCGTTTGGTGGCTCTAGGGACACGCCATCACTTGGTCGGTCACTGCTCGTGGAGGAGGGGTGACCGATGATCATGGCGTTACCCTCCTGACCATCTAGAATCTGATCTAAACAGTCCGACCAAGCTAGCAAAGTTGGTCGGACAAGATGATTTGTGGCAGTTGAACACTGCCGCTGATTATATTTTAGGGTTTGAAGCTGCACGACCAACCCCTCTTTGGGCGAGCGTTCCGGGACATCGAGCCCTAGTTCGAACAGATCGGTCGGCCATGTGTAGAGGTGGGTCAACAGTGATCACACTGACATCTTCAGGGTCGCCTGAAATTGAATCTTAGCCGCTCAACTAGGTCGGCGAAGATGGATGGTTATAATTGATTTGTGACAGTGGGGCGTGGTCGCAAACGCAATTTTAGGGTTTTCAAAGCAACACGTTCACCCTACTTTGGGCGAACAATTTGATGCGCTCTGGTTTTGCAGTGGACAGGTCGATCAACCAAGGGGAAAGTTGGGCCAACGGTGAACACGTCAGTATCTCTTTGATTGCTCGAAATGCGATCCAAACCATCCAAATAGTCCGGCTAAGTTGGACGGACGTGATGCGTTTTGAGACCCTTTTTGTCGGTCTCAATTCGTTTGAGGTATTTTATGCAGCATGAACACCCATGTTTGGGTCGGCGTTTGAAGAACTTGTGAATGAGTGGAATAAGACTCGATCGACTAGGGCACTAGTGGGCCAGCCGGTGGTCACTATGGTGATTGCCTAGTTTCGCTAGGAAGAGTCTAAACCTTTTAAATCGCGTGGCCAAATCGTGTGGCCGTGGTTATTTTCGAGACTGACGTTAACAGTCTAGATTTTCTTTAAAGAAAATGTGCTCGATCGAGGTAATTTAAAAGTGCGTCGATACGAAATTCTCTTCGTCATAGGGTGATGCGGCATATGTGGGCGCTTCCATGCGGATCTCAATACTGATATTTCGGGAGATTCATGCTACTCTGCTGAGAATGAACATTTGATCGTCATGTCATGTCATTAATGAGAGTTCGGCTTGGAACATAGTACGGGAAAACGCCAGGGGAGTCATGCATTAATAGCTAATGTGATAGATTGAAATTTATAGAATATCTGGGATTGATGCACCGTTCTGGTAAATTTCATAAATATGTCGAATTGCTCAATACGTATATAAGTAAAGAGGTTTGAACAGTCATTACTTTTTAAACGGCCTTTATTCCTTTGCAGGATGATGGCACATTAAATACGGGATTTTACAATTTTAACCCTAAATCGAAAACCACCATCAACAGTTGGACACTTAGCAAAAACCTTACATGCTCATTAAAGCAAAAAATTGTAAGTTTCATTCAAGATCAAACTCTCCTAAAAAATACAAAATGTTGTACAAACCTCCAACAAAAAATACCTAAATTTTCAAGAATGGTCGGTCCCACATTCCTTAGTCCATATTTTATTTTGATAATCCTCCACTGGGATAATCCTTCATATTTTGGTGAATCCTCTTTCCACCAGTTGGACAATCCTCCATACACCGCCTAGTCGTTCTCACCACCCCCAATGACCGGTCCTCATACCCATTGATTGGTTGGTCTCTCTACCCATGTTGGACAATCTTCCATCTCCTAGATGCAGAGTTTTCTAAAATTAGGGTTTCAGACTTGATGATAATTCTGATCGAGTATGATCATTAATAATTTTCATATTGATCCAACTATTAATATTTTAATTAACATTTAATATTCGGTCTTACTGCCAACATTTTTGTTGCTCGATAGTCCAAGAAGAAATATTTTATTGGACTACCATCCACTTGGTCGATCATCCATTATTTCATTGGACGACCATCGATCAACCAATAGTTACCAATACTTTAATTCCTACTTTGTCATTCGATAACTCATGACATGGTCGATCAAGAATGGGTATTCTACAATAACTCGAAAACATATAATCTCATGTCAAATACTTGACATATCAGGATACATATTGGTCCACGATCGAGCAATCTCATTAGATCAACGTTTGCCGATCCAAATCACTCGAGCATTATTGCTACCTCAGCTGGTACAATGATATGCCACAATTCATCAGACTCAACGTCTATGCATTATTACTGTCCCAATAGATATTTTATGCTCAATTCATCATAACGATGAGTCACAGAGCATATCACATTCGGAAATTATGATCGACACATTAAAACTAAGACTTATGGAATAGCCAATTCAATAATTGAAAAACTAAACACGTACTCCTTGCACACTTCATGGGACATCAATCATGCCACATGGAGGGATATTCGTTAGGGTTTAACCACGATTTCCCACTTCTTCATTCTTCCACTCATCTTCAACTTTCACACTTATTGTAGATCGATGTGTTAACTACTTCCGCAATAAATAGGTTTATTAACCTAGGATTTAAAAACGGGTCTCAACTAAGTCGAATTTAACTGAACAGAACTCAATCTATCTGATCAGAATTTATCAACAGTCAATCAAATTTGCATAAGTATCCAACACGGAACATATCCACAATCCATCAATCATCATTGATCTCACACAATTCCCAGCTTCCCTCATACAGATCGACTCTCATCCCTTTTTGTGACCGAATTGACTCTGGAACGACCATTGTTTTGGTTTAGGCCGGAGTCTTATAGATTGATATCTTGAACTGAAAGCACTCCCATGAAGTGCATATATTAAAACGTTTGAGTAATTTTCTTAATTGAGGATCCGCCTACCGCACAACTCTTCACTTTTTCTCAAAAACCTGCAAAGTGATCATCTACTGCACCTGCTTTTTCGGAAAGGGAAAATCCTTCAAAGCCTGAGGAACTTCGAGATACTCGGCGTTTTTTCAACAAACCATACAATATTCAACCTTCCATGAACGTTGTTGCTGAAGGAAGCAAGTGGAAAGTTATTTCAGAAGTACAACAATCCACCATCGCCAGCTCTAACACCAAAATCATGGATGACGCGGAGAAATAATCAAGCCCAAGCTTCACCTCCGACTCAGCGTCGTCAACACCAAGCAAGAGATGATCAGACATATTCAAACTTCCATCTTCCCATGGAATAAGTGATCAAGTTTCTAGAAGTATGGATCCAACACGGTGCGATCAAGTTGTCGCCCCTCAGAAAGAAGCCGACTGAAAAGAAAAATGGAGAATCCTAAGTATTGCCGCTTTCATCGATTCAACAATCATCCAATAAGTGCTACAATGTTTTGGAGCGCATATTAATTCAAAGAGAAGGTTGAATCAGGAAAGCTACATCCGGAGACTGAAGGAGTGCACAGGAACCCTCTTCCAATCAGGACATTCACTCTCTTTGACGAACCTTTCAATGAAGCAGTTCAATCTTTGATGAAGCATGTATGTGAATTGATATATCTGTCAAAGGTACAAAGAAAATACATTTTCACTGCTCTTAATCACATTGTGTCAGGAAGACGTTTGTCCATCCCGAAGATACTTCCTGAACTTCCAGCCACGGATAAGGAGATGTATGACCGTGGACTTCTTACCACAGTCAACCTCAAGCGAAACGAATTTAGGAAAATGTTGATTGATGCTGGTACTGCCGTCAACATTTTTCCACTGAATACCCTCAAAGATACATGGATCACTCGATAAGAAGCCATCCACGGTCCTATGTCAATCAAAGACCATGAAGGAACATCCAGGGATGCTTATGGCTACACCACTTTGAAGATGAAGATGGGTTCTACCTAGATTCGGTCCCAACAATATTCCAGTCCGAAGTTCTGATAATAGGCTAGTGTCAGTAGCGATTTAATACAATTTGGTATTCAAATCTGGATTGAGTCCCGAGGTTTTTCGGCATTTGCAGTATCCTCGTCAACAAAATTTCTGGTGTTTGTGCTATTTTTTTTTTGCATTATATTGTTTATCTTTATAATTGAAATGTCACAGATTGTATGTAAAATCAATTCAAGTAGATAAGTCCATCGCAATTGTTGGATACGATTTGATTGATCTTGGATATTGATCTTTGGAATCGTCCAAGTACTCTCACGGAATAATCAGGTTCGCGGACTTGTCTCTGTTTACATTCTGATTGTGAGAGAAAGAGATATAAGCTCTTTATATAATTCCTGATTGAGATTCATTAAGTTGAACTCTTCGAATTATATTTGATTTTAGTCCATACAGGTTGCCTAAGGAAAAATTGGTGGTGTATTTTGGTACCCCAGCATTTTCAAAGCATATAATTGACTATGGTCTACTTTTTTCAAGGGGTCTTTTAACATTACATGGATTTAGTGATTCTGACTGGGCTGGTTCCGTTGATACTAGAAGATCTACAAGAGGTTTCTGCATCTTTTTTTGGCACTAATCCATTTTCATGGTCCAGCAAGAGACAAAATGGTATTTCTAGGAGCTCAACAGAAGCAGAATACAAATCACTGGCTAATACAACAGTTGAAGGGGTATGGGTACGTCGACTGCTCAGAGACTTGCATCTATTTTTGCCTATTCCACCAATCATTTCCGGTGATAATATTAGTGCAGTTTCTCTTTCCTATAATCCAGTATTTCATAGTAAGATGAAACATCCGGCTATAGATTATCACTTTATGAGAGAACTGGTGCGAAACAAGATTTTGCAGGTCAAGTACTTATCTACACTAGATCAGGTTGCATATATATTTACAAAGGGCTTAGCATGACCCATATTCTCACTTTTTAGCATCATTTTGTGTATTCACACTCCATCTGTTCCAGAGTCTCCGTATTGGCCCACGTGTGTGTCTGTTATTGTGCCAGTCTGTCTTATTTTTTTTATTTGTGTAACAAATAGAGTTGTCGGCTCTATTCTCCGTAAGTGTTTTCAGTTAGAGCATCTCCAAATCCAATGCTAGGGGTGAAGGTAATCCTAGGTGGAGGTCTTATTAATACTTTTTTGTTGTGGGTCATTCATATGTGGCTAAAAAAAATTAAAGTTACAGTACTTTATACATAAAATTTCATCTCCGATGCCAAGGTATTGTTACCCTAGAACTGAGAGAAAATTTTTGGAATAAAGAATTGATGATCTGTCAAAAGACCCTGCGTCATGCAGAAGATAAAGATATGACTTTTTCCTTTACCCTTTCCTATGAGATGACAACCATGTCATGTTTTTATCTTTACCTTGACCTTGGCATTGGAGATAAATTCTTGGTTAAAAAAGTGTTAAATCCCATATCTTTTTAAGACCTTCACCCTAGCATTGGAGATGCTCTTAATACAATTCATCATATTATTCATTGCTACTACTAATCGGTCAGCAAAAAAGAAAATTCCATGATTAAACGCTAGTTAGCTTCTAACTATACCGGTCCATATTAATTACTCAAATAAGAAAATATTCGGCTAAACACGAATTCCTTCTGCACAAGATTACAAATAAGCATCAATATTCCACACAAGGGTGCAGACATTTGGAATTGGAATGAGCAAGAAAAAGTTAATGGAAGAATGGATTCACTCTCATCATCCCTTGTTCATTCAATCTTCCATGCATATATGAAGAGGCTGAAATCAGGCGTAGTTGTCCGTCGGCTGTCTGCAGATACATAGGTATCAGTACCACCGGCACTACTACCATCACCAGTCTCACTACCACCTGCACTATATTCCGGCCTGCCAGGACGAAAAATGAACATCCCATGACCTGAAGGATTACCAAATAACCAATCATGAACATCCCAATAAACTTGCACGGGTGACTTGTTAACAATGAGTCTCATTTCCTCTAAATTTCCATTGCAAATTTGTAACATGAATTACAACTATTCCGTCAATGCTAATCCACATCTCTGGATCTCTCGGACCAGTTAATGAATTTTCAACAACAATATCATGTTCTTTCCTGCTGTTTTGATCAAATTTGGCTCTTGTTGAAAAACATTTCTTCTCAAAGATGTTTTCTTTCTTATAAATCAATGTAGCATCTACTAATGAAGGTCTAGATTTGGTTCTTTTGTATGCTTTTTTCTTTATATCTCCCAACAGCAAAACAACCTCATCTTCTGACACCAATGCAACATAATAATCTGCTGAAGGCTCAGGACTACCTGTGAATTTCGCTGAACGAAGATCCCAATATACATTTACTCGTTTTTCATCCAATTCGAATGACTTGAACCCTTTTTTGCTCCAAAATGGCCATGGCTTAAAATCAATTTTGCAAGTGCACTCATTTTCATTACCCGGATTATGAACAGCTATGTTTAGAGAGACATTGATCAAATTTTAGACCATGTTATCATTATCCTACGGGTAACCTCGAAGAGCTTTGTTTCATAGACGCATGTAACTGTGCATTCTGCTGCCTTATTCGCTGCTGACGGGTCTTCTGTTAATTTTGCTGCCGCTGAAGTGTCAGGCATTGATTGAATTCGATAAAGATTATTAGCACCCATCATTGCTTTTCAAAAATATTCTGATTAAATCTCACACCGTGACCTCAATCAATCTCAAGGCAAAGAACACAAAGCCATAGGAGCAAAAATTGCTCCGCAATTATGGCTTGAAGAATGTTCTAGGCCATCATGAGGCCAGCATCAACCAAATCCTAATCAAGTTTTTTTAACATGTCATAAACATTCACTAATTCATCTGATTTTATAAACTGTATTAAACAAGATTTAAACGAATGTGCGAATCTAATATTACCTCAAAAGTGGTGTTTTCGGATCAAGAACAACCCTCGGGAAGGTATTGAAAGATGTTGACGAGAAACATACCACCAGTATAAACAAAAATTGGCTCATTGATACTATCATGAAAAGTAGAGCAATTTTAATTTCAGCACGAAAGAGGAAATAAAGGAGAAAGGAGGATGATGATTATGGGAAGGATAAATGTGAAATTTTGTTGGGAAGATAAAACTGCTCTCATCTCATGGTTGTTAGTAAGTTGCCCGAGACAGAAGGGCTAAAACTAACAAAACGGTAACCAGCTCTTAACATTGCATATATCAGACGAGTTTTCACAAATTCCCAATGCGTTAAATTAGCTAAATTTATCATTTTAACATCGTAAATTAGCTTTTTTGTGTTTCTACTAATTCTGGAAATTAAAACGAGTTTTCACAAACTTGCAATAGATAAACAAAAGCACATTTAATCAATCTCTTAAACTGAATTACCCAACAAACAAAAGACTCTACAACACTCTAACCAAAAATTTAGCAAATCCCAACCTGTGTGTAGAAAGTAACTAGTAGTAGTTTACTGCTTCTCAATTTCACCATCATCAACTTTTTTAAGTTTTAACCATGCAAAAAAGCTGCATATGCATACCAAAAAAGCTGTGAACATAGTTATACACCTGCACTGTTTCTTTTAAAGTTGTTAACTTGCATGTAACAGGAAAGTTTCGAAAGAAACACAAGGCAAAAAACCTTTTGGAGCAATTTTCAATTTAAAATGTGTTACCAAAAACAGAAATATGCCAAAACCATATCTAGACAAATAAGATGCAAAAGGATTGTTGTTGGAATAAAGCTACTGTTTTTCTTACCATGTTGATGATTTAGAGACAGAGAAGCAGTGCTATATGATCAAAAGTCTGGTCAAAGGTTGTCGTTTAGTACTAGCTAGAGGGTAAAACACTTGCACTACTACAGATTAACTTCCAAACACAGGTGGGTTTTAATCCAAAAGTGACATTCCTAGAAAACACCAAAGACACAACATAAATGGGAAGAGTTGCTAGATCACATGTGTGAGAGACACTACTTGCTACTACTACTACTACTTACTAGAGAAAAGAGACAGAGACTAATGATGATGATGAATCTAAGTACTGATAGATAAAAGAGTGATTGATCCATGTATATGGTCTAAAGATGTAGATTGATCCTCCTAAATATGCATCCTCCTCCTCCTCCTTTGACAGTTACCAATAGGTGTAGGGAGAGTACGTGAAGTAGAACCGTTCCGAGGTGGAGAAAACAAAACTGGCAAGAACTTGTCTGTATCACACTGGAAGTATTTGTTTTTGAAGTGGCTCACATTTCCATCCCTTCCCTGATTGTTTGTGTACAAGTAAAAATATAAAACCTTTAATATCCGTATATATGCATTACTAAAATGCGTGAGTGACACACAGAAATAAGATTAAGATAAGTTAAATTACATATGATTTACCTGAATTCTTGCAGGACGAATCTTGCAGATCTTGGGTGTGTTCAAGAACATAGAATCCTTCCAACTAAAGTTGTTAAAAGATTTGTAAAATCTCATAGCAGCAACAGAAGTGGTGAAGTTGAGAAAAGCATAACCTAAGTTGCTTCTACTCCTGTTTAAACAATAGCATCAAAAATTAAAACAACAATAATAATAATACAGTACTTGAAAACGAAGAAGAAGTAGAAGTTTAAATTGAATGGCTTGGTACATACCCGAAATCGATAGGCAAGTAAAGGAAGTCATATTCAGAAATAATCATGTCCTGCAGACCATCATGATTTAACATTGCTAATGCTTTTTTGTTCTCTTCTATGCAGTGCTGGTCCACTATTTCAATCAGCATCCTCCTGCTGAATGTGTTTTTTGTAGACAAAAAATTCAGTACTAAATAGTAAAGAACCATAAAACAAAAGACAGCGAGAAGCAGAAGAATTAGAGGGGGAACCTTATTGTGGAGGGGATATTTCTCATCATAACACTAGTACTACTAGTTGTAGTTGTCTTCTGTTGCAAGTAGTACTCTTGTGTTTTAGCAGAAACATGAAATGGTTGTTGTTGTTGATGATGATGATGTGGAAATGGTGGTGGCAGTGGTGGTCGAAAGAATGGCATGGTAGGGTAATAAAATGAAGGTCTTTGATAAAAGGGATTAAAGAGATGAGGAGTTGGAGAAAGTGAAGGTTTGGGATAATGGGTATTAAAGGGTTGCAGAGGAAAAGATGCTTTCTGATAGTAGTAAGCTGCGAGCTCCCTCATATTTAGGTACTGATATGGTATGGGATAATGGTTATTGAAGGGTTGCAGAGGAAAAGATGCATTGTGATAGTAGTAAGCTGCAAGCTCCCTCATATTTAGGTACTGATATGGTTTGGCATTTGGGTTCAACATTCTAGTTAGAAAGAAAATTGGCCAAGGATGATGATGTATGGAAAGCAATTTTGTACCTGAAGCGGAGGGATGAAGAGTGCTGGTGAGGAATTTATGCTAAAAGGGATGAGGTTTTGATTTGTTATAATGGAGATGTGAAATGAAGGTAAGGGAAGAAGAGACTAAAATTGTACTAGTAATCAGGTGCGTGCCTTTGCAAATGAAGTCTGAATTCCACTGATCATGTAATACAAAAATGTACCCGTTTCTTTGCAACTGTTTTTTTGTACAGGTAAAGGTTGTCGAGGTAGAAAGAGCCCCATAGGGGAAATGATCTAGTGGTGTAGAATGGTCATTAACCATATGATCCAATGGTTAATTCCTACCCTGGCTTTTCTTCATTTTTGTGTTTGTTGGTCATAGTTCTTAATCTTATCATCAGAAAATTGAAGTCAGCAGAAATTACGTTGAACCACCCAACCGCTGTTATTCCTCAAAACATATGGCTCATATTTAGGCGGTGAATGATTAAGGAAAGTGCATTTACATTATGTCCTAATTTAGTTACTCAAGTTGCAATCTCCAAAAAGTAACAAATTTATACGGTAATAGTTTCATGTACATACATTAATTACCAGTAAGTAAAAGAATACAAAAGTAACACTTAACAGCCGGAAAACCAAAAAGCCACTCGGAACACAAGCGCAGGGGGGAAAGGAATTAGGATTATTACCTCTAATCTCACGATTCCGGAGAGATGTTCACAATTCAGACTGATTAGATGGCGATGTACAGAACTTCTTATTTCAAGGTAATGTTACAAATTTGCTGTGAGGTGAAGACCGGCCTCTCCTGTTGTTGGGTGTGGATGAAATGGCACTGCTTTCTTTTCCATTGGGAATTATGCCGTTCGGATTAAGCTTGTTCTCGCTCTTCCCTGATGTCAGAATTGGCTCCATTGCCTGCATACCCCTGCAGTAACAAATATCCCATATGGCAAACAATAAATATCCGTATTTGGAAGCAATTGCATGTAAATGCTGCACAGTTTCTAACTTAAGAATTTAACCTGGGTTCAAGATTCTGAGAACTCCTTGCAAAGTTTTGACGGAGCTTTTTAACTGCTTTACTAACAGGTGTAAAGGATCGAATATACCCATGTTCGTTTTCCATCTCTGATGATTCAATTTTGCATGCCACTTCTGGCTTTCTTTCTGTTTCTATTTCAGAAAGTAATGAATCTGCGACATCGGTCCTCTGAATTTTAGTTGAGTCCTGATGTTTAGCTCGAGTCTTATGCTCAGGTTTGCTTTTCCTGATGCCGCCTGCTCTAACATTCAGTACTTGCTTAAACTGCTCATCCTCGTGGTCATGGTGGAATTTTCTTGAGTGGAGGTTGTAAGCATCAGATACGTTTGTATGGTTCTCTTTTGGTGGGACCAAAGTTATAGAAGCACAAGATTTATTAACAGCTGCTCTCCTTGGAATCTGCACTTGTGCTGTGGGTTGTTTGTTGTCGAGTATATCTAGTTCGAGCCTGTTTCTAGTGAAGGCAGCTCGATCAGTGGACATTGATCTCCTCAAAGGTGAGGATGCCAGCCTTGCCTTCCCGGGCCTTGTAACACCTTCTTCCGGAAGGAACTGCGTCATAGGAATAGGATCCTTGTTTGTGGTTCCTGAGGGAAAGCGACTCCTCCTTTCTTTCCCCGTAGAGCAACTTCGTACCTATAATATTTAATTAAAAACTAAGATCAAATTCTGAATGTGTGACTTCAAACATAACTAGATTTTCATGCTTATTATGACGCACGCACCTCACTGGGTCTGGCCCCATCAATAGGTTGGTGAACACTTTCAGGTTTTAAGCTAGATTTAATACCATGTCTAGGCAAACTTAGAGGTGACACTGTTCTCAATTTTTGGGACTCCAATCCTGCCCGAACATTACCACTTTTTAATTGCTCCACCTCTGCCTCTTTTCTTTCCAACGCCAATTTGAGGTTTGAGAGCTAATGGATGACAAGAAAGAAAATGTTGCAAGGATCAAGGAAATATATTATACAGTTCATTAAGATATAATCAAACAAGAAAATACATTAAATACCATACCTCTTCCTTCAGTTCTCGTATTTCTCCGGTTTCTTTATTGGAACGAGCTGCTCCAAGCTCTATACAAGCTACTCGTTCAGCAAATTTGAGGGTACTGATTGTTTCTCCAATAGAGCTAACTTCGGGATTTATATGAACAAACATCAAAGTTTTTGCCTGCCCACCTAAAGAGTCTTGCAGTACTTGAGTTAGCTTGCTATTTCTGTAAGGAATATGTGTACTTTTTTGTGCAAGGGAGTATATAACATCCCCAAGTGCAGATAGTGATCTATTGATGTGCTGGGCTTCTTTTAATCTGTCTCCAACAGCCTCAGATTTGTCTACGCGCTCACTTCCAGCTAAATCTACTAGATGAAGGCAACCTCGGAGAGTGAATCCAGAGATTAGTTCCTTCCCTTGAACATGAACTGTTAATACACTTGACAAAAAATGGCAAACCCCGCAAATTAGGCTCATAAATGGAAGTAATGTGAACATGGACAAAAACAGAGACATACCTATGGGAACGACTACTACGTTCATTTAGTGCTGTAGCACCCACTGCACGATTTCGTTGGCCTGTTCCCATCAAATCCAGAACGTCTCGAGTGGAAGTCACTGGAATCAAACTTGCATCAGGTATATTGAGGCCATTCAATTGAGAATTATTCCGAATATCTAACGTGAATCAAGTTAAGGCACACATCTGACAGATAAGGCATTGGTGAGACTGCTACATTCATCAAACTAAGATGCATACAAGAAAAGTGGAATTGAAATAGTCTCTAGTCAAAATGACAAAACTTGAGGATATCTTTTGTTAGAGCCGTCAGTTACCAGGAGATCCCTCACTTGCTCGTTGTATATTTCTATCATTTGTACGCTAACTTCATATGAGACGAAGTCTATCCTAGACTTTGATATTTCAAACAAGTCTCTCAGAGCTCTATAATTTACACCCCATCTTCCCTCTGTGCTTATATCTGGCCCGCTCTGCAAAAATGATAAAGTAAAAATCATGTTATTGTTTCCATCTCAAGTTAAGTTTTAAACAACTAGCTAGGGCTTTTTTGTAACAGTACTATTACCATTGTGTACGTTTTTCCGGAGCCTGTTTGCCCATATGCGAATATGCAAACATTGAAACCGTCTAAAACTGATCTAATAAGTGGTTGGGTATCAGCAAACACTTCCTCTGTTCAATTAAGTTTCATCAGTACTTATTAAGTACTTCATATAAGAAGATATGCCCCTAATGTCATATTTTGAGAAGGAGAACTTACCTTGGGTTACATTTGTTCCGAACACTGTGTTGAATGAAAATACCCTCCTAGCATCTTTTCCTTGCTTATGAGGATTCATGATCATGATATTTCCATTTTCTCCAATATAATCTACCGTAGACTGTCCACTTACTTGTCCTGGCAAAAATGGTCTCACTCTGCAGTATACTCTGATACTCCCTGATAAGATGCTCTCTTAAGTAGGTTAGACTCTACAAACGTACCAAGCTTTATATAATAATAAATCAGGTGGAATTACCTTTGAGATCTTGTACTTGATTATACAAGAGACGATTTTCCTCGAGAACTTTGTGGTAAGATGATGAAGTAACTTCAAGACCCTGTATATGATGTTCTAAGGACAAAAAAAGAGTGAGCAAGTACCGTAAGTTTTAGATATAAATCTTTGCTGAAAGACATGTGACATGGAAGTGGTTTAACCTCTTACTTACCTAGCCTTTTAACTTCACCTTCCCAGTTTGATATAACCTGCTTAGAGTCAGCACTAGACACTTGAAATGCAGATTTTAGCTCCTGATATCAAACATTTGAAGGAGAAGAATGGGTTTGTAAAATTGAAATAGTGGACAAGCTACCAAAGTTGGTAAGTAAAGGACCCTTGATTTGAGGGAAAACTGGCAGTCGCACCTCAATTAGTTTCTGTTGGTGATCGAGTCTTTCCAAATAATTACCATTGTGACAACTTGTAACCTGGATTTCTCCAGATTTTCCACCACAAATGCAGAGTTTTGAAAAATCATTTGAATCCCCACGAATTCTTTGCTTGAGATACTTTGAAATGGCCTTGATGAATTCTGCCTTCGAAACAGAATCCAAATCACCTTTCAGACTCTGCTTCAGAAACAATCCAAGCTGTACATGTTATGGGTGGCACACAAACAAATCAGATATCTAAGTTTGAGGCTCCAACTGAAGTGTACGAAATGAGAAAAGTACCACTAGCACATTCCTTGAAGAACATCAGCGCACAGAAAGGAAAAGGGATATAAGTCAGTGATTTGCACGAGTACCTGATTACCATGCAAAGTTAGTAACCTCGTAAAATCGTGAACCACCTTCCTAAGAACAGCATCAATGAGCTGCACATTTGAGATCAACAGCGATATATTAGAACCCAATAAGCATGAAGCAGGGAAGTCAAGTAAGTAGCTACTAAGTTTTGGACCTTACCTACCATTGTATTTAAAGGTGTTTGGTCAAATCCATTACGATCAGTAAGATATGTTCGAAGGAGCTCAAGACCAAAACGGTCAAAGAGGAAAGTCAGTGCATCGGCTGCTTTAGATTCTTCAAGTAAAATATCACTAGAGAGATGAAGAAATTCTAATATTTGTTGGTCATATTCATTTGAGGAAACAGAATCGTCGATGGACTCATCAGTACTTTCACTGGAGCAGATTAAAGACAAGGAAGAAGATGACTCCTTTTGTAAGGATGTTATCTTTACAGTCCCACCATATCTCCATACTCCAATTCCACCAGCTTCTTTCCACTCATGATATCCTTTCAAACATAGTATACAATCAACAACCTTAGCTGATGAACCTCCCTGTAAAATGGATAGCAAGTTATACGCAATGATAACAAGAGACACGCCGTTGGTGCATTAACAAGTTATTGGGATAGACATAGAATGAAAGAACAAACCTTCTCCAAATCAGACGCTTCAAAAGTCAGTAGTTTCATATTGCCAACAACAACAAGGAAATTCCTCATATTTTCGAAGTACTGAATAGCAGATTGGGCTGCCCCATCCGCCGACTGAATTGTTAAGATGGGATTCTCCACCACCTATGCATACAGACTCAAATTAAAACAACATAAATTATCTAGATGCCTCTCCAATATTGGGCATTGATACCCACGACTTAAGGTAATACATCAATTAAAGAGGACGCCACGCGTTATGATTTGCAACATATCATGTGAGTAAACAGAAAATTTAAAAAGAAATAGGGAAAATTTCAATCACTGACATGAAATGTTAAGTCATGAATAGAATACCTTTGAGATGGCACCAGGGTTGACCTTGTTGAGAACATTGCAGAGGATAAGGCCATTGCGAAGGGCGAGAGAGAATTCCTCTTCCGTGGGTTGTTTGGGGAGTAAGTAGGATTCTGAAGCACCTTGGTCCATCATCTTCTGTAGCCATTCCACTGCTTGATACCTTCTCCATGCTGTAATAATTAATTCAAAATAATCACCAGTAAGAAGGAAATTGAACTCCAGAAATGAGAATTAAAATTAAATAAATTGGAGGAAAAAAATTTAGGAAACGATCGACTGAAAATTTTGTGTGACCTAATTTCTAAGGCTCCGAAACCCATTCCAAGTGAGAGCAAGAAATGAATATGTGGCGGGAAGTCGGGTGCCTTTTACTTTTACAGTGTGGATTTGCCCCCCTAATTCATTATTATTACAGGCTACCTTCCGGGTTAAAATTCTATACCGTGGTCCGTGACCTTAGGCTGCATACCTAGAAAAGGTCACCGCCGAGGGAATACCATAGAAAATGTATTTTTTTTTATTATGCCTGGAATGTGGATTTAAATAATTCGGGCATTGGTGCGATGGTGGCATGAAAGTGGATTGAGCCGTCGTTCGATGCAGATGACATGTTCAGAAAAAAAGTAATCACCTAGTCGATCCTAGTTTATGGGTTCATCTGCCAAATTATCAATATTAAAAAGAATCATGCTTGTGATTTTATCATGGAAAGAAAAAGGATAATGCGCTATAGGAGGACCAGATGGGAACTATGAGTAACCTTCGGGATCCCTACGGTGATTCATAACAGCATAAGTGGTGGGAACTACATCTTCCCGTAGATTCACAATTAAATTTTAGCACTCACCTAACCCACTCTCATCGCATCATGAGGCGCCGCTTATGGGGCTGCATAGCGGGTCAATAAATGATGGTGGTCAAATTTCTTTCAACTAAGTTGATGACAGTATCATCATCTCTATTGTTCCGTTCGGACATTTTTGTTCCATCTTTTCTTTCTCCCTAATGCTTTGGCTACTTAAAGAATTACTCGTATAACAAAAGCAATAGAATCACAAATGAAGTGAGGAACATTAGATGATTATTCGGGTCAAAGAAAGTAGTTGTATACTTTTCAACTACAAATGAACCTGCAACGTTGAATTTAATTACACGAATAGATAATTACTGAATATGTACCTGCTTCTGCAGCTTTTCGTTGAGCTAACTCGTAATCGTCAATGATATCTTTATCACCAAACGAGCTGCAGTGATATTGAGATGACGATGATGACGACGAAGACGAGTTTGGGCCTTTGATATTACTATCATTATGACTTTTCTGTGCTACTGTTCCTAATGGTGCTCCCATTAAGCTCTTAGAAAGAGAGAGTGATGAATCCAATGTATTCTTCTTCTCCTGTGATGGCATTTTTGCTACTAACTCTCTGGATTCCTTTATACATCTTGGGAACACTTGTTTAATGCTGGTATATCTCACTCCCTGAAAAGATTCTCTGGGAAATCATTTCCAAGAAATTAAAATGTAGAAAATGAACACAGTAGCATATGTACAAATTAAGTAGGAGCAGAAGAGCAGTTCCCGAATCACCACGATGGTACGTACTACGTACTATCCCCCTCATGGCTTACCTAGACGATTTCGAAGAAGCTTAATTTGTCCACAGAGTTGTTGATTGCTTGAAACACATAATGAGGATATTTAAGGTAGCTAAGCTAGATGATCATTGTCGTAGGTGCAACAAGAAGCTGAAGAGAATCGAGCCTATCCTGATAAAAGCGCAGACATCGTACTCTTGAAGAGATGTAACCGGAGGAAGATGAAATTTCTAACGGTTCAATTCTCTAAAATGGGAGGAGGAAAAATGAAGACAAGTTTCTCGTGAGTTGTGGCGCAAATGGTATTCAAAAAAAATATAAGAGAGAGAGACTCAAAAATAAAAACGACGACGTTAGCTACTAATGTGAATATTTAACACTAACTTGATGATTTATGTGTGGTTATGGCCCATTAATGAATGGCATTCCCTACGGACATTGCCAACGTCGGACCGATTTACATTATGAAAAGCACTTTTCTCCGCAATTTACTGATTTATGCAACTGCTTTAGGTGTGACTTGAGTTCGAAGTACGTATGTTATTACAGAAATCAGGATGATAGGCCCCTAAGTATATACGTACTTGTTTTTGTTTTTTTGTTAGGAACAAGATGAATACTGGTTGGGGTCTAGGCTACAATATATGCGTTCAGTGTTTGAAATGGAATAAGGAGGCAAAGCTGGAACAAAATCATTGGTGTTATATATTAAAACAAATTGATTTCAAATAAAATGATCGAAGAGGGACAAGCTTTTTCAATTTTTATATCGTTACTTATGTTTTCTGACTTTCGTCACTACTTTAAAGTGGAACACATAGATAAAATAAGTCTCAACCTCTCTGCTTTATCCCTCTCAGTTCTGCTTTATAGGCCAAACTTTACTTACAAGCATGACTACGTTTAAGCAGCGGTAATGAGCATGTAATCCATGAGTGTGTTATGTCTATTGTAATCTGTATATGTGGTTGTTTCTATCATTACTCTATATAGAACCGGAATGCAGATACTTGATAAAAACAGCTATTTTACTATCCACAAATGAAAGTCAAAAAGACTATAAACCAGTGTACGTGCTATTTGACAATGGAAATTTTATATTTTTTGCATCCATAAATAACAATTGGCATTCGTTACGAGGTGCAATTGACTGTGGATACAATTTAATACTCCCTATATTTCTGTAAAAATATTACTATCACTTTTACAGAAACAGAGGTACTGTTTATTTAATTGTAGACATACAGGATAAAAATATGCATACTTTAAACACAAATACAACGATCTATTTCTGCGGTTTTATATAAAAAAAGAAGAGGAGCTCTGGTGATGATCATAACTGGAAAAATATCGACCTCGCGGCTTTCAAGAAAAAGCATGGTCTTGGGAGGTTTGAAGTTCATTTTTATGATAAATGCGATGACCTTACTCTTGAGATGATAAGGACTATGAGTATGATCACAAGCGTCGTTGACCACCATCGGTGGCATTGAAGCGGGTCTAATGCTTCCCTTGTACGAGTATCGGGATCTTTTTTACGATGATGTATTAGCTCGTCGGAATGTTAACCTGAAGTCTACTACTCATTGTCGCTTCATGGCTCAGTATAATGAAAAAATCTGACGATGTTTGCATGAATGTTATCTTCGTAGTAAGGGCCAAACTATGATGGAGTGTTATACTCGCGATCCGAAGCAGCGGGGTTGGTATACTTATGAGAATTCTAATGCTACTTCCGATGACTATGTCAATAGAAAACAATCGTAAGAAGTGGAGCGTAGGGCTTCACCAAAATTCACCTTTTGAGTGAGGTGAATGATGTCAAGTTCTAGTCCGTTCTTGGTACTGAAAACGATGATGTACCAAGGTCTTTCCCTGCTAAGGAGCGTCTTCATCATGATCATGATCATGAATGGTATCGTATACCGATAGAAATCATCGGTCATTGGGCTTACTCCTGGGCTACTAAAGACAAGAACTCGGCTCGTATTACCCCGCTTGATCATTATGGTGCATATGTTCCCTGGAAGCTGGACTTCACTGGTTTAACTTCGAATATGCGACTGATGAGGTACTTTTTTTCCTAGATATTCTTACTTTTCATTGGTTTCAGAAGGGGTGTGAAGAGAAAAGTTCTGAATCTTTGAAAAGAAAAATTGTCTCTACTACTGTCAAGGTATGGTCTGTTTTATTTTTACTGCTTAAGTATCTGCGTATGTTGCCCTAAGTCCATGGCTTGATGTACAGATGTTGCAGGTGTCGAAGAAACCCAAGATTTCCCCTCGTGAGTCTTCAACTGCGGAAGCTGAGGAGACAGGGATACAAGAAGTTAAAAGTCTAGTCATTGATGGGGAGGAAGATGACAATGTTGACGAGGAAGAATCTGATGCCGAAGGGAGACGAGGAGGTCGAGGACTGGGGGTACGCCGGACCCAATATCTAAGGCGGGGGAGGAAGAATTAGATGTTGAAAATGAAAAAGTGGGGGTCTAACAACCACACCCAATATTTCGTTGGGCAATATGTATGGACTAACTCCGATATAATTCCAAGAGAATCAATTAGATAGTTAGACTCAATCAAGGAAAGATATCCAAGAGTTATATCTCTTTCTCAAATTAATCAGTAAATCAAAAGGATGAAATCCGTGAACTGATTGGTACGACACTAGCCTGCTACAAGTTAACTTCGGATTGGAATGTAGTTGAGCCATAACCAAGTATTATACCGATTAAGGTACAGGCGCGTTCCTACGCCTATCAATCCCAACAAGACTCTATGCACTTGATTCCCTTAGCTGATCTTACCCACAACTAAGAGTTGCTTCGACCCAAAGTCGAAGACTTATAAACAAATCTGTCTCCCACATATAAGTCTATTCTGATAGATAAATATGTCTCCTACAGAAGTACCTATGAAGTTTTTGTTCCGTCTTTTGATAAATCAAGGTGAACAGGAACCAATTGATAATCCGGTCTTATATTCCCGAAAAACAACCTAGAAATATCAATCACCTCACAATAACTAAACCATGTGGTAGTAGAAGAAGTTATTGTGGAATCACAAAGAATGAGAGGAAGAGCTTTGTGATTACTTTTTATGTCTTACCTAACGGAGATAAACCTCAGGAAAATCTTAGAGAAGATAGTATTCAATACGATAGAACAAGTAAGATCAGAACACGCGACTACAGAGAAAATAGTTGGGTCTGGCTTCAAGATCCCAAATGAAGTCTTCAAGTCGTTAACCTATAATGGTTTTGGAAAAACCTAGGTTAAAGGATAATCGACTCTAGTCGCAACTAGGACACATGAAAATGTCGGGATTAGATTTTTCGGTTACTAGAGTTATCCATTATATATTCTTTCAAATCATGGCTTGCTTACAATCAAAGTTAACTTAGCTTAAAAACAACGCATTCAATATTCATTGTTAGATAAACACCTGATTTAAAATTCAAGCTAAGTTTTCTTAAAACCAAAGCAATATCTCTCCACCGTTATATGGTCTTAGCTTGTTACACACGAATGAAATATATTTTCATTTAGATATGGGTAACCATACCTAAACGTGTATATTGAGTTAGCTCAATAATAGTTAACCGAAGTTAGCCATATGAACACTTTTGTATTAACCACATTCATCTAACATTTCTAAATCAAATATGATGATCAATCAATTATGAAAGATAATCAAATGAATCTAATTGTGTTACTCGTATAGTTATTCAATTGTTTATATCTCATAGAAGTATACAAGACATAATTGAAACGAAATCGGATTTGATTTATGATTATACAAAGTACTTATACAAGAACCAATTCATGAACATTCAGCCACGGTTTAAAAAGAGTGCACTCCTTAATTTATAAATTTATTTTTTCATGAGTATGAAAACATACTTAACCGATTTTAGAACTTTAACCACTGAGTTTGTAAATGGGTATGCAAACTATAGTTCCAGACTTTGGTCTTGTCCAGCAGTTTGCAAACCGGTATGCATACTGCTGTCCGGACCTTAACTCAGGTAGAACCGTTCGCATACTGGTATGTAAACTTGGTTCTCAAAATTTAAAAGTTAAAACCGTTCGCATACTGGTATGCAAACAAGGTTTCCGGATCTAAATCATACCAAAAGAGTTTGCATACGGTATGCATACTGTGTTGTATCCAGATAATGGTTAATTGTTTCAAACTCCTATTTCAATCATTGAAACATCCTTAGAAGATGACAATAGTTGTCTCACGCAAACTATTAGCTTATAAGTAATTTTCAAGTGATCGAATGATCAATACGAAACATTCCGATTCGACATCAAATGACTGTCTCACACAAATCATGTAAGATGTTTCAAGGCAATTTTCACATGATCATCTTTGACTTATTATTTGGTTTCCAACAAATAAATTGGTTCCAACTAAACTCGTTAAGAATAATGATGAATGTATCTAAAGTAAAAGGCTTACAACACATATTTCGATAAATATATAAGCGGGTTAAACTCGGGTCGAAATATCAAATGTGTATAATATAAAAGTCTATATATCTATACGACTTAGTCTCAATAGGAGATAGAATATAATAGACTTTTGAGTGATAGATAAGTTTTAGTCTTCACATACCTTTTATTCATGAAGTTCCTCCAAGCTTTCCTCATTAGATTTTCATCTTCAATCGATGAACATTGTAAAGTCTAAAGCTCAACTACACATTTTATTCTAATACGAGACATAGCTATAAGTAGACTAGAAATCAAGACTTATAGTTTTGATCACCTAAACTTGTCAAACAAGCTTGTGATAGAAACGCTTGCGAGTTCGACCGAGCAATGTTCTAACAATCTCCCCCTTTGTCAATTTTAATGACAAAACTATCAATACATATGGATTACAAAATAAATAAACTTTGTAGCTTATCCAATATGCTTGATTTCCTTGGTTCTTCAATATTCCTTGAATTCTTCGCAACTCCAAGTACTCCAGTGATTTTGAACGTGTTCAACTCAGCATCATTGTTTTTGAAGATCTGTAGCCATAATAATAAAAAAACAGTTGTTCTCAATTATTTTTATACAGTGTCATAGTATTATTACACAACATCAAAGTCCAATTGTATCACAACTTTGACAATAATACTACGGTGATATGTATCACTCCCCCTTAGTCAATACTTCATCTCACAATGAAAATCACTCCCCCTTACATAATGATCCGTAAACCATATGTATGTAGTGTGAACTACTAAATAATTCTCCCTCTTTTTGTCAATATAAATTGGCAAAGGTACGAAAACTAGCCGGATCATAATGAAATTCTCAAAGAGATAATTCATGACTAAAAGAGAACATATCAACTTTGTTTCGATGATTTCACATAGTCGAAACTTAGTGTATTTATCAAGGAGTTTATAAAGATACAAGATAACTCCTAAAATATTCCACATCCGCAATCCCCACAAAGATTTGGCAATTAAGCACAAGTTCAATTAAAAACTCTCCCCCGTAAAATGTCATTCCCGAAAGAACAACAAGAGCGACCTTTCTTTTACGAGAAAAGAAAGATTTCTTTGGACGTTAACAAATCACATGAAACATGAATTTGTATCAAAAAACTTGAATAAATCAATCACAAGAATACCTTAAAGATTAATTTAGTCGGAAATGCTCAACATAAGAAAACTTACGGAGCCATACAATACTTTCACATAGAAGTGGATCAGGGAAAGATCAATACCGCGAAATATTCAACAGTTCATTCTATCTTTTATCAATATTTGCATAAAGACACAATAGACTTAACTTTTGACATATATGAGATAATCATAGTTCACGGACGTAAACACACATATCCCATAAAATATTTTTGCAATATACCAGTAAAGATTAATATTGCAAAATCATCTTTCAAATAACTTGCAATTTAAATAAATAAATCTAAAACGTTGCAAGATGAAAACATTAGCTGTGTGTAATCACAATATTTTCTATTCAAAACCCTAGTTATCCTTCTTAAAACACAAGAATAAATTCTCATAAGAAGTTTCCTAGAAATTATTTTAACAAGAACTCAAAAGACATTTCACTTACTTTGAAGACTCTTCTCATATTCCCTATAATCATCAAGTTCATCTCCGATTAGATCAATCCTGGATTCGAGATTAACCATCTTTTCCTCCAGTCTTTTGCTTGAAGATCTTCAAGGCACGTACTTGTTCTAAGACGAGATTCATGGTCAATGAGATCTTATAAAAATTAGAGACAATGGGATTCACATCAGATGAGGAATCACGTTTGTCTTGACACATATCACTATCAGAAGAATCAAAACGAACTTTTTTAGAGGGAAAAGAACAGTCCAAACATCATCTTCTTTACTGGAAAGACTTGATGAGGACATGATAGAAAAAGTAAATGAAATGTTTTCATCAAGGAATGAAATCTTCCAACTTAAAAAGAAGACGATATGGGATAATATCCAAAAAGACCTTTGACCAAAACCCTAACAGAATTTTGGATATCCCAAAAAGGACTATATTAGATAAACCGTTTATACACAAAAATGGTTCTTAGCTCAATAACAGAAATTAGAGCGCAAGAAGGAGATACAGAAACAAATCAACAAAATAGCAACAAAAATCTTTTCACATCCCTTTTCAAGATTATGGTTCTTGTTCAAAACAAGAACAATCTTAGAACCTATTACAAATTGTAATTTCTCTCATCCAATAAAGGATCGGGTGGTTTCTCATGAGTAGAGGATGATTTTGTTATTCCTTGTTTCTGATTTCTCTTTATGGAGGGAAGATCAAGGATAAACATCTTCCTTTCCTGCAATGTTCTGAAAGCCCTGTTTATCGATTTTCGCAAATATTTATTGTTCTGAATATCTCTTTCGAAAGTAATGTAGATTTCTTATGAGATTTTCTTTTCTTCTTCAGATAAAGTAAATTAATAGAAAAAGATTTTTCAAAAACCTTCGTGCAAACCGTCTCTGGGTGATCCTGGTTTTTATACAAGGGAGACAAACGATTTGTTGTGCCATTGTATTTTATCATGTCTTTCTCATTACAAGAGAGGTTTGAATATGACATATTTTCAGGAATAATATGTTGATTGGGTTTAAAAGAGTTTATCGAAGATAATTGATTCTTCTTCTTAAAATCATAATTGCGAGATGTCGCATTCTCTTGTTGTAATTTTTTCAGTTTACATTCCATATTTTGAATCCTTTTAATTCAGGCTTCCTTATCCAGTTGAAACATACTCTTCATTGAGTACATATCTTTGGTCAAAAGATCAATTTTCTTTTCTGGGGAAGTTAGATCGTTTATCATGGAACAATCAGAGCTGTTAGATAGACAAGTGTGATTATCAACAAAGTAGGTGAGAGAACTTTCATAAACTTCTTCCTCGGGACAGTAGTTAAGAGTTGTCATCCATGCTTTGGTTAACTCACTAACTTCCTTATTAGGATAACCAGAGATATTATGAACACTTTCATAACACTTCGAACAAGTTCCATTATCATAATATTTGTGAACTTTTTTATCCTTCTCATTGATTGAAGACGAATTTTTTTGAGACTTTCCTTTTCTTTGTCTAAGAGTTATCTTTAACTGTTGTACAAACAGTGAAATAGTTAAATTAAAGCAATTCCCATCCTTTGTATCAATCAATTCAGGACACAAAGACTTAACATCAGATGTAGCAACAGGATTGCAATACATGTGAAGTTTTTCTCTTTTACTCAGTTCAAGATCAAAAATCTTTATCTTTCCAACAAGAGTATTTATGGAAAGTGTTTCAAGGTTATTTCCTTCAACGATGACATGTTTCTTAAAATCGTATTTAGATGACAACGATCTGAGAATTTTCATCACAATGTCATTTTCAGGAATAGTCTTACCCAATGCAAAAGATGCATTAACAATTTCAGACACTTTGTGACTAAACTCATCAAATGAATCTTCATTAGCCATACAAAGTTTTTCCCAATCATAATTTAGGTTTTGAAGCCTAGCTTCTTTTTCATAGGTATTCCCTTCAAATATGGTTTCTAGGATATCCCAAGCATTAAACTTATTGCATGTGGTCACATGGTGCTGAAGATCTGGGGTAATGGCATGGATGATCGCATTTAAACCGTCATAATTTTGCTTTGTAGCGAGAATCTCGTCATGCTCATACTCACCAATATCCTTTGGAGCAGTTACACTGTTTACTGTAACCATTGGAGGATTATAGCCAATAACAACACGAACCCATGACTGAAAATCACGCGCTTGGAGAAAAGAACGTATAACAATTTTCCACCATAAGTAATTCGAGCCATCGAAGAGAATCAACTAGACAGTCAGAATCAATCAAGGAATAACACAGACACCAGAAGTTTTGTTAACTAGAAAACCGCAAATACAGAAAAACCGCGGGACTTAGTCCTGTTTTGAACTCCACATTATATTAAGCCGCTATAGACACTAGCCTACTACAACTTAACTTCGGACTGGAATGTATTTGAGCCCTAGCCAAGTCTTACACCAATTAAGGTACAGTCGCGTTCCTTACGCCTCTGAATCCTAGCAGGACTCTATGCACTTGATTCCCTTAGTTGATCTCACCCACAACTAAGAGTTGCTACGACCCAAAGTCGAAGACTTATAAACAAATCTGTCTCCCACAAATAATATATTCTGATAGATAAAACTATCTCCCACAGAAGTACCTATGAAGTTTTTGTTTTTTCTTTTGATAATCCAAGGTGAACAGGAACCAATTGATAATCCAGTCTTATATTCCCTAAGAACGGCATAGAAATATCAATCACCTCACAATAACTTAACTATATGGTAGTAGAAGAAGTTATTGTGGAATCACAAAGAATGAGACGAAGAGCTTTGTGATTACTTTTTATATCTTACATATCGGAGATAAATCTCGAGCAAGTCTTAGAGAAGATAGTACTCAATACGATAAAACAAGTAAGATTAGAACACGCAACTACAGAGAAAATAGTTGGATCTGACTTCACGAATCCCAAATGAAGTCTTCAAGTCGTTAACCTATAATGGTTTTGGAAAAACCTAGGTTAAAGGAGAATCGATTATAGTCGCAACTAGGACACGGGAAATGTCGGGATTAGGTTTTCCAGTTGCTAGAGTTTTCCCTTATATAGTCTTTAAAATTAGGGTTTTCTTACAATCAAAGCTAGGTTAGCTTAGAAACAAAACATTCAATATTCACCGTTAGATGAAAACCCGATTTAAGATTCAAGCTAAGTTTGCTTAAAACCAAAGCAGTATCTCTCCACTGTTAGGTCTTAGTTTGTTACACACAAATGAAATATACTTTCATTTAGATATGGGTAACCGTACCTAAACGTGTATATTAAGTTGGCTCAATAATAGTTAACCGAAGTTAGCCATATGAACACTTTTGTATTAACCACATTCATCTAACACTTCTAGATCAAATATGATGATCAATTGATAGACACATTTTTTTGTCTGAATTGTCCTCATTTTCTGTATTGTTGGCACTCGATTTTTTCACTAATATTATGTTTTTATGTATTTTTAGGTATTTTCGGAAAAATTGACTCGAAAAAGTGTTAAAGGCACCACCAGAGAAAGTTTAAGCACCCTCATTTTGGATAAGGGAGCCTCCAGAGCACCCCAGACTGTTAAAGGCACCCACGTTTTGGATTTGGGGCATCCTCATCTTCATCATTCGAGTTTCAGTTTTGGCGGGAGAGTTTGGTTCTTCCCTGGAAGATTTGAGTTCGAAATTTAAGGGAGATTTAGAGTGATTGAATGGATGATATTCATTGGGATGACTTGACTGACTGTAACAGGCGTGGTATGATTGATTATTTCGGTTAAATTTAACTAGATAACTCGCAAGGAAAAATCAGGGCAACACGTACACCGGAAGAAATATTCACGGGATTACAACAAGTTAGGCGTGTGCTTCTCGTGTTTTGATAGCACTTGGTCTCTGAAGATGCATGGAGAAGTTAAATAAGGAAGATTCAGAAGTTGTAGACGCGTGAAGATTTAAAACAGGGAAGAAAATTTCTGTATCTTGCATGGGAGTATTTGTTATTGAGTCCGGGATTATTTGGAGTTATAAGGATATATTCTCGGTCAGAAAGGGTATATATATGCTGCTGGGATCACATAGAGGGGAGATCGAGAGTTTGGGAGAGAGACAGAACATCACAGGGCTGAAAAATCAAGTTGCAGAAAACCACCATTTCTGCTGCTGTGAAGAACACGAAGAACATAAGACGCACAGGGAACTGTCGTTCATGCTACAGTAACAACGACACATTCTAAGAAGAGTTGTATTGCTACAGTGTCTGTGACGCTTATTATTTATCGTTCTCTGTAACAGTTCGGTTTGTAACACATATAATTATTACAAACCCGGTTTTTGATTATTTTCTCCCATTTTCATCATTTGTCAACACTTTGAGCAATAAAAATGAATTTTGAGCGTGTTTCCAACATGATGAGAGGCTAAACTCTCGCGTAATCAAGGCAATGGATGAAGCTATATACACATGAATATTGGGTAACTATTTCCTTTTCTCTAATTTTTAATTATAATTCACTCAATCACTGCTTTTTGCAGAGTTTTTAAATGTTTACATAGTTTTCTTAATTATTTGTGATTCAGTTTGATAGATTATACTTTGTTTAATCAATTGATAGTCTATGCTTAGGGAATACAATTAATATTTGAGAATATGTTTGATTATTTGTGAATTAAGAAATAAGGGATTAAAAGGCTAATTAGAGTTTTGAAATATTTGATATCATTCATTCATGTGTAGTAGTGGATTCTAGTGTCTTGGTTATTTTCTAATATCTTGAAATCAAATTTTGAGTTAAGTTTTGTTTGGTTTTAAATTTCATTAAGTCTAAAATATTTTGCTTTCACAAGTCTCAACGAACCTGTTTACTATAACATTATTGAGAACACATCAATTTTTGGCGCCGCCGACGCGGACTTGTCTTTAGCCTAGAGTTTTTAGATTTATTTTTTAGGTTTTCGTTTTTATTTTATTTGTTATACTTTACGTTATTGTGTTTTTGTCTTTGCATTACAGATTTTGGAATTTGGAGCAAAAGAAAAAATTTCCAAAGCTTTTGGTGAATAATTAAAAGATTTGGAGTCAAAGACAAAGCGAAAAGAGCGAGGAAAAAAAAAGTTTATTTTATTTTTTAGATTGTATTAGGATATCTTATATTCTTGTAATTTTTTTTTCTTTTGCACTTTATTTTTGGACTTTGGACTTTAAATTTTGGGACATTATTTTTATTTTTTTTAAACCCTACGAAGCGTAGTTTTAAATATAAATTGTTTGCAGAGAAGGACAGCGATTACGATATCGCCCCGGCCCCTCGGGTTCGTACATGACATATGAGTTGTGGCCCGAGTCGATTACAACGGTTCTTCGCCTGTCTGGTATGGGAGGTAAGTTTTTCGAAACACCCGCGAATCCCCTGTCAGCGGGTTACTGTATTCCTTCATTTTCATATATGTTGAGGAACTGAATACTGCTGCTTTAATTTCCTAGTAAAGGAAAAGGCCTAGCCATACAAGATAAGGGTTCGGATTTCATCACCGTTCTCTTCTTGCCCGCCTTAGGAAAACAATACCAAACGCGAACCCAAGCTTAAAATACTGACTAGAACGAGACCAATAGGGTAACGAGCTTAATAGGAAAGTCGTTCAAAAAATATTGGTTACTCTTTTATGCATACTTAGAGGTTCATGATGGTTTCTGTAAGTTGAATGCGCCGCCTTGTAATGCCGGTGAGGCCTTGGGTATCAAAGCTCCACTGAGCTTCCCACGTCTCTATTTAGCTTACTTTAACTCAGATTGATTCCAGAGAGGTTTGCTCAAATTGTAACAAATTCCCTTTCGAAAGAATAGAAGCTGGCCTAGAAAAAATCTAAGTGGAGCCATCATGATTTTTGTTTGCTAGAAATCTTTAGGTTTGCTTTGGTGGAGTCAGCTTGATGTGTTTTTGCTTAGAACCTCCTTTCCTTAGGATTTTTATTTTAAATTTTTTGTTAGTGTATGC
Organism: Papaver somniferum; assembly: GCF_003573695.1. Classification (NCBI taxonomy): domain Eukaryota; kingdom Viridiplantae; phylum Streptophyta; class Magnoliopsida; order Ranunculales; family Papaveraceae; genus Papaver; species Papaver somniferum. The sequence continues at coordinate 84,367,443 of NC_039363.1, forward strand.
CAAAATCGCTCGAGTCCATTAGAGAGTGTGCTTGGAAAACAGATACTTTTGACCGTTTGATTAGTGACTAGCCTAGAAGTTATTCTTGTGGAAGCGGGGAGCTAGAAGACTCTTCTTTTGAGAGCTCCGTTTTTGGAAACTTCAGTTCTGAAAATCTGTCTCTTCGTGCCTAGTACTTCAGCTGTACCAGCAATGGCTACTTTGAAAGATTACATGTACAAATAGGACCAACCGAGCATCGTGCATTATATTTCCAGCCTCTACGACTAATTATGAGTTGAAACCTGGTATTCTTCAGATGATCCCTATATTCTTAGAAAAGATGATGAAAACCCTTAATTTCACATTAGGGACTTTGAAGAAATATGTGGAACAATTAATATTAAGGACCTTACTGATGAAGTCTTGAAACTTAGGATGTTCCCCTTTTCCTTGAGAGATAAAGCCAAAACCTGGCTTAACAACCTACCATCTGAATCCATAGAAACATGGCAGGAACTTATTGCTCCGTTCTATTTGAAATTATATCCTAAGCATAAAACTGCAGCTGTTAGACAGAAAATTAGTGCTAGTGTTCAACAAGAGGGAGAATCTCTTTATAGATTTTTATAAAGATTCAATGATCTCCTATCCCAATGTCCTCACCATGGGTTTGAGAAAATGAAACTAGTAGAGATTATTTATGATGGTTTAGACTATTCGACCAAAGCCATGGTTGAGTCTTTGTGCGCTGGTGAGTTCACTAGTAAAAAACGTTGATGATGCTTTTTCTTTCTTAGGAGTTGTTGCTGAAAAATCCCAACAGTGGGAGTCTTGTTTTGAACCTCCTAAAAGACTCCTGGTCAATAGAAGTAGCACCAATGTGGTAGATACAAGCTTCATGTAAGATGTTAAGTTTGCTAGAAGGTTAGAAGCTTTGTAATTGAATCAATCTAAACATAGTTATCTTGTTGAACATGATGATAGGATTAGAGCCTCTCAAGTCTCTAGTTGTGGAGTAGAACCCAATAGCTCGTTTTGGGAAGGTCGGGTTAGTGAAGAGCAAGCCCATGCTGTCTATAAAAATGCTAGGTTTGAGAACCGTCAGAAGTTTGACCCATACTCAGAGACCTACAACCCTGGTTGGAGAAACCATCCTAATTTTTCTTGGTCTAAAGGCCAGAATCCAGGTCAGTCTAGTAATTCTCAGCCTCCCCCAGGTTTTGGTTATGCTAAAAACTCTTCAGGTCAGACCCATTTTCAGAACACTTCTGAGAAAAAGATCCCAACCTTAGAAGAAACTCTTACTATGTTAGCAAAGAACCATGATATGTTATCAGCTAACTACCTTAGATTTCAACAAGAAACCAGGAAGAATTTGAAGAATAATTCCCAGACTCTTGCTAAATTAGAACTTCAGTTTGGCCAAATAGCTAAGTTTATAAGTGAGAGAGAAGATGAAAGGTTCCTTAGTCATACTGATCCTAACCCTAAAGGAGAGAAATCGTACAATCATGTGAATTCTGTTACAACCCTTAGGAGTGGAAAGAAAGTTGACAATAAGGTTTCCATGCCTGACAGTGAACATGTTGTAGTTCACTCTTCTGAGCCAGATAATGAAGAGACTGATAGAGCCTCTAAAGAGACCAATGAGGGTCCTGTTGAGCCCGACTTTGTTCCCAGAGCCCCATTTCTACAGTTGCTAGTTCCAACTAAGAAGGAGTCCAACTTTAATGATATATTGGAGGTTTTTAAGCAGGTTACTATTAACCTTCCTTTATTAGATGCGATTAAGCATATTCCCGCTTATGCCAAGTTTCTTAAGGATATGTGTATACGAAAGAGAAAACTTAGTGTCCAGAAGAAAGCCTTCTAGCTAGTCACGTGAATTATATTATTCAGAATACCACTACTCCCAAGTATAAAGACCCAGGGTCCCCTACTATTTCTTTCACAATAGGTAACTACCATGTTGAGAAAGCATTGCTTGACTTAGGAGCCAGTGTGAATTTACTCCCGTACCATGTGTACCTTAAGCTATGACTTGGTGAGATGAAACCTACCTAGATGACACTTCAGTTAGCTGATAGGTCCATTAAAATTCCTCGTGGTGTGATCGAGGATGTTCTTATTGAGGTCGACAATTTTATATATCCGGTGGATTTTGTTATCCTAGATAACCAACCTGTCCCCGACCCAGAGAACCAGATATCGATAATTTTAGGTCGCCCGTTTTTAGCTACATCCAATGCGATTATCAACTGTCGAAACGGTATTATGAATTTGTCTTTTGGTAATATGACTATTGAGATGAACATTTTTAATATTAGTAAGCTACCCTCTGAACTAGATGACTAGAGCATAGAAGAGGTAAACATGATAGGAACATTAGTCGAGGAGTCATTACCAAACACTTTGTTAGAAGATCCATTAGAAAAATGCCTAGCTCACTTTGGGATTGATTTTGATGATGATAATGTGATTAATGAGGTGAATGCTTTGTTAGATTCAGCCACTTTGTTAGATACTAGTAATGGATGAAAACCTAAGTTCGAACCATTACCAGTTCCTAAGTCTACCCTAGTTCCTTCGTTAGAAGAGCCTCCTAAGTTGGACCTTAAACCATTACCAGATACCTTGAAGTATGTGTTTTTAGGCCCATCTGAAACTTTACCTGTGATTATAGCATCCGACTTGGATAGTGATCAGGAAAGTAGGCTAGTAACCGTCCTTCAAAATAACAAGGAAGCTTTAGGATGGACCATAGCAGACATTAAGGGTATAAGTCCTACTGTTTGTATGTATCATATTTATTTAGAGGAAGACACCAAACCTTCCAGGGAGATGAAATGTCGACTAAACCCTAATATGAAAGAAGTAGTTCGAACCAAGGTTCTTAAGTTGTTAGATGCAGGCATTATCTATCCTATTTCAGACAGTAAGTGGGTCGTACTTGTTCAGGTTGTCCCCAAGAAATACGGTATAACTGTAGTCCAGAAAGAGAACAATGAGTTAATCCCAACCCGAGTAACCACGGGTTAGCGTGTTTGTATTGACTATAGGAAATTGAACAAGGTCACTAGGAAGTACTACTTTCCCCTTCCCTTTATCTACCAAATGCTAGAGAGATTAGCTGGACATAGTAACTATTGCTTTTTAGATGGATACTCTGGATATAATCAGATTGTTATTGCCCCAGAAGACCAAGATAAAACCACTTTTACCTGTCCCTTTGGCACCTTTGCGTATAGATGCATGCCTTTCGGGCTATGTAATGCCCCTGCGACTTTTCAGCGTTGTATGATGAACATATTTTTTGACATGGTAGAAAAGTTTTTAGAGGTCTTTATGGATGACTTTTCAGTGTTTGGTTCGTCTTTTGATGAGTGCTTGCATCATTTTTCATTAGTTTTGACTAGGTGTAAGGAAAAGAATTTAGTGCTTAATTGGGAGAAATGTCACTTTATGGTTCGTTCAGGAATTGTTTTAGGGCATATTGTATCTTCTAAGAGTATAGAGGTAGATAAAGCCAAATTTGACCTTATTAAGACTTCATAGGTCCCAAAAACCGTAAGAGATATTAGGTCATTCTTAGGGCATGCAGGTTTTTATCGCCGATTCATTAAGGATTTTAGCTTGATTTCTAGACCTCTTTGCAATTTGCTTGCAAAAGATGTTAAGTGAGAAGCTTAAGACTTTACTCACTACCGCCCCCATAGTCCAGGCACCCAACTGGAACCTACCCTTTGAGATCATGTGTGATGCTTCAGATTATGCTATTGGTGTTGTGCTAGGTCAACGAGAAAACAAGTTACTTAATGTGATTTACTATTCTAGCAAAACTCTGAATGATGCCCAGTTGAACTATACCACTACAGAGAAGGAATTATTAGCTATTGTGTTTGCTTAGACAAGTTTAGACCCTATATCTTAGGTTCTAAGGTCATAATCTTTACCGAACATGCTGCTTTGAAGTATCTTATTTCCAATGGGAAGCTAAAACGTATATTAGAGAAAACAGTTAATCCTAATTGGAAAGACTGGTCGTCTAGGCTTACTGATTCCTTATGGGCTTACCGTACTGCGTTTAAGACCCCCATTGGAATGTCTCCTTATCGGCTTGTATATGGCAAGGTATGTCACTTACCTGTTGAGTTAGAACATAGAGCTTATTGGGTTGTTAAGCAGCTAAATTTTTCCTATGACAAGGCAGGAGCCCATAGGAAACTCCAGCTCAATGAGTTGGAAGAGATTCATGGAGATGCTTACGCTTGCATCTTTTCCCTGGGAAGTTACGTTCTCGGTGGACGAGACCTTTTATTGTTCGCACTGTCTTTCCTCATGGAGCTGTTGAGATCGAGATACCGTATGGTAGTAGTAGTTCTTCGAAGGTTAACGGTCAGAGATTGAAACCCTTTTTAGATCCCTTTCCTATAGGTGATGTTGAGGAGGTACCTCTGGAGGACCCTATTTCCCCTTGATTGACCATCGAGGCGATTGTTTGTTGTATATTAGTTTTTTGATTTCTCTCTTCACCCAGGTACTATCTTTTCGACTTCTTTCTTTACTAATTCCTCATGTTAATTTACTTTTTGGTATTGCTCTTTCATTAGAAACATTGAGGACAATGTTAGATTTAAGTTTGTGTGTGGGGAAGAAACTTTTTGTTAGCTTTTAGTTGCAATAAATAAACTCCAGAGTCTAGAAATTTATGTTTATTAAGGATGGAACTAACCAATCTAAGTGGATGGAAGCATCTTGGTTGTAGGAGTTGAGGAACCAATCTGAGTTGGATGGAAACATCTAAATAGAGTCTATTCATAAAAGCACAGCGTCAGCTGTTAGGGAAAATAAACATGGTAGTTTCGCCATATCTCGTTGAATCCTTTTCACTTCTGTTTTTATTTTTTAAAATATGTTTCTAAGTGATTTGGTGGGGCACACGATTCAAGTTGTTACCATTGCTAGGTGAAATAGAGTGATTCAGATACCCAAGAAAAAAAAATTGAGACCAGACCATCAGACCAACCAGAATAAATTCAATAAAGTCGACCACTGGTGCCCTTGTATATGCCAGTTGTGTTGACCTAGAGTTAGGATTATCGACCGTTGGTACCCTTGTATACGCCAGTTGTGTTGATATTAGTATGACCGGTATCTCAGTCCATTAGGATAGGTTCACCTTGGCAGAGGCCTTCAGACAGATATGGGAAACACCGTTCACCTTAGTCAACACTAAAACCATCTACGTTTTTCTCTACATCCATCTTCTTAATCTTTCCGTGTGATTGGTTGACTCCGATTATGATGTCCAGGAACTATCTGAGTAAAACTCTGTCACTTATATATGAATTTTAGTATGTTTGAGTGCAAACTCGTGTACAACAATTGGAATTTCGTATCAGGGTACTTCCTCCTATAGTCAATCATCGTATGCCAACCAAGGAGATTCTTTAGTGCCTTCCAAGGTTCTGCGTAGATAGTTAGGGTCTGGAGTAAAGGTTTTGTGGGTACACCTATGGTACACCCTCCCGAGACTATATCTCGGTCACTAGGGCCACCTAGTGAGTTAGGATTTTATTTTCTAGATTAGTTTTGCTCGAGGACTAGCAAATAATAAGTTTGGGGGTATTTGATAGACACATTTTTGTGTCTGAATTGTCCTCATTTTCTGTATTATTGGCACTCGATTTTTGCACTAATATTATGTTTTATGTATTTTTAGGTATTTTTGGAAATAAATATTTTCGGAAAAATTGGCTCGAAAAAGTGTTAAAGGCACCCCCGGAGAAAGTTACTAAAGGCACCCTCATTTTGGATAAGGGTACCTCTAGAGCACCCAGACTTTACCGCGTTTTGGATTTGGGGAAGCCTCATCTCCATCATTCGAATTTCAATTTTGGCGGGAAAGTTTGGTTCTTCCCTGGCAGATTTGAGTTTGAAATTTAAGGGAGATTTAGAGTGATTCAATGGATGATATTTATTGGGATGACTTGACTGACCTTAACAGGCGTGGCATGGTTGATTGTTTCGATTAAATTTGACTAGATAACTCGCAGGGAAAAATCAGGGCAACACGTACACCGGAAGAAATATTCACGGGATTACAACAAGTTAGACGTGTGCTTCTCGTGTTTTGATAGCACTTGGTCTCTGAAGATGCATGGAGAAGTTAAATAAGGAATATTCAGAAGCTGTAGACGCGTGAAGATTTAAAACATGGAAGAAAATTTTTGTATCTTGCATGGGAGTATTTGTTATTGACTGTCGGGATTATTTGGAGTTATGAGGATATATTCTCGATCAGAAAGGGTATATATATGTTGCTGGGATCACATAAAGGGGATATTGAGAGTTTGGGAGAGAGACAGAACATCACAGGGATGAAAAATCAAGTTGCAGAAAACCACCATTTCTGTTGTTGTGAAGAACACGAAGAACATAAGACACACAGGGAACTGTCGTTCATGCTACAGTAACAACGACACATTCTGAGAAGAGTTGTATTGCTATAGTGTCTGTGACGCTTGTTATTTATCATTCTCAGTAACAGTTCGGTTTGTAACACATATAATTGTTACAAACCCGGTTTTTGATTATTTTCTCCCATTTTCATCATTTGTCAACACTTTGAGCAATAAAAATGAATTTTGAGCGTGTTTCCAACATGATGAGAGGCTAAATTCTCGCGTAATCAAGGCAATGGATGAAGCTATATACACATGAATAATGGGTAACTATTTCCTTTTCTCTAATTTTTAATTATAATTCACTCAATCACTGCTTTTGCAGAGTTTTTAAATGTTTACATAATTTTCTAATTATTTGTGATTCAGTTTGATAGATTATACTTTGTTTAATCAATTGATAGTCTATGCTTAGGAAATACAATTAATATTTGAGAATATGTTTGATTATTTATGAATTAAGAAATAAGGGATTAAAAGGCTAATTAGAGTTTTGAAATATTTGATATCATTCATTCATTCATGTGTAATAGTGGATACTAGTGTCTTGGTTATTTTCGAACGCGCAATTGGGGGATATGAAAACTAATTGGGGGATATGAATTACTTCCCCAATCAAAGATGTCTTCTAAGGAGTGTTTTTTGGGATGAAAATACTAAAACACCCTTAGATTAATTAAAAACATTATGAAAAGACTGTTATACCCTTTCAACTAAAACATGTAATCAAAAACCAAATCAAATATCCCCTATTTCTACACTATCAGTTCCGACATTCTCAGTTAGGTTAGGTTTTGAAATTATTATTTTTTCTTCATCTTCTTCATCGTTCACACCATCGTTCTTCATCGTCGATTAATCGTTAATTCAAAATTTTCTTCGTCGATTAAAACCAACCCATAAGAATGCCTCCACGAAAGAAATCAGATGCCAAATCGAAATCAAAATCAATTGCTCAACAGAAATTAGAGAAAAGGCTTTCTTTGATTGCTCAATAGCAAGAACACAAAGAACAAGAGTTATTGGACAATCAAATACTCAGAAATATGGCTTCTGTGAGAAGGTAAGTCATTTATAGTGTTTCAATCGATTTGTAGCTATGGGTTTAGGCAAAAATCGCGAAACCCTAACTGAAACAGTTGAGTTTCAGTAGTTCCGGCACTCAATTTTGTATGAATACCACACCGGAAATCGATACCGGCATTCAATCTAGGATGAAGACCACACCAGTAATCAGTTCCGGCATCTAATTTAGGTTGAAGACAGTATCAGAACTTAGTTTCAGCATTGTATTTAGAATGAACACCACTTCTGAACCTAGTACCGGCATTGATTTGAACTTTTACGAGTACGCCGGTAGTAAGCTTCTAATAAACAGAAAACCCTAGGATTTTGTTATTTGTACCGGCGTACATTTTAGGTTAGATTCCATGCCGGTACTTGAGTTTTGGTATCCAGAAACTTTAGAACTACTACCGGCGTCCTCGACAATGTTTTTTCAATGTCGGTATTATGTTCCGGCATTTGTTTTTATTTTACGTAGCTGCCGGTACTGGTGTTTTCTTATCCAGGAATTTCCTATAGTGTACCGGCATCCTAATTTTTTTTTGTCAATGCCGGTAGTTACTCCAGGCATGTAATCATCTGAATTTACAATGCCGGTATTAGCTCCCGGCATGTTAGATATTTTTTCAAGATGCCGGTAGTGATGATTCTATGCCGTAATGTGTTGTATCTATGCCGGTATTAGAAATGAAAGTTAGTTGTCTTATATTTATTTTGTGCTTCTTTTGAAATAGATCTAAAGCAAAGGAAGCTAAAGTAAAGGAGGCTAACAAAAGAAAAGCTAAAGATGTTGTCACTAAGAAAACAAGGAAGGATGGTCTTGATACTCCTCAGTCTCTTCCTCCTCGAGGGAAAGACCAAGGTCGCAAAATTCGATTGGTGGCTGATACAAGAGGTGAAGGTTGGGAGAGTGGTCGTGACCGTAGTAAACTCGTAATCCGTGAATCTACCGGAGCAGTTGATGAGGAAGATGAGCAAGATGAAGAGGAAAGTGAGGAGGAAGATAATGAGATTGATCCAACTCAATTAGAAAACCAAAGCCAATGAGTAGTGGAAGAATGTGGTCCAAGTCAACAACCCACACAAGGCAAGGGGAAGGCAAAGGAAAAGTTAAAGTTAAAGGTTCGCACCTTCCTCATGTTGATGACATGATACCCGACCTTGATCGTGGTAGAATTTGGGGCGCATCTTCTTTTGATCCGAGGTATCTATTTGGCTACAAGGACTCGTGGGCTCGTACTATATATCAGACGTATGTAAGAATTTCTATCTCGTGCATATGTATTTTTTTGTATTTATGAAAAATCTCTTAATCGTATTATCTCCTAATTGTAGGATCATAAGAAGGCTGTGCGTTTTTGTCGAAACCAAGCTGCGGCTCATTGGGATTTGTCTAAGGAGCATGAAGAGGTCCAAGTAATAGTAAAGGATTCTGGTCTATATCCTTTGGTTGAAAATTATGTGAAGCCAGATATGGTGACAGTCAATTGCCTCGTCAAAAGGTATCATGGTGAAACTAATACCATGCACTTCTAGTTTAGAAGATGACCTTGGTTCCTGATGATGCTCAGAACATTCTAGGCTTGGATTTTATCGGCAAATCATTTGCAGAACGAGATGATCATTCTTTTGAGATAGAATGGACGAACTTGCACGAGCTTACTAACAATTTGCTTGGTTGGGACTACAAAACTTCAGTGAAAAGCTTCTATGTATCTAAGGTTAGTAGGACAAAGACCCTCAAGCTGACCCTGCTTAAGGAGAAGTTTAAAAATACAAAGGAAAGAAGTTTGAAGGATGGATGGGACCCCGCACAGATTCGTTATACAGCCGCTCCGTACCTGTTATTCATCTTGGGCACTAGGGTATTCCCTGACACTAGTAGCAACATGGTTAGTGCAAACTACCTTCAGTACTTGGATCCGTTGGAAGAGGTCTTTACCTATTCATGGGGCATCATGTCAATAACACATTTGATGACGGAGATGAGAAGGGACTCTACGGCTGTTGTATTTGTTTTTCTTGTAGGTGCATGGTAGACACATTTTTGTGTCTGAATTGTCCTCAATGTCTCTATTGATAGTACTCGTTTTCGTCCTTATTATGGTGTTTTATGTGTTTGTAGGTATTTTTTTGGAAATAAATAATTTTGGAAAAATCGGCTCGAAAAATTATGCGGAGCATCCCGGAGGACATTTCTTATTCGGACTCTCTGTTTTGGATAAGGGGCACCTCAATTTATAAGGGGCACCTGAGTTGGACACCTGCTAGTTACACTCCACAGACGGTTAGGGGGCAGTCATCTTCAAGAATTCAAATTCTGAATTTTGGCGGGAAATACTTAAACAGTTCTGGAAGAATTTCAATTGAGAAAATGAAGGGGTTATGGGTCGATTCAATGGCTGAAATTTGGTAGAGAGATGTGATATAGGTTAAGAAACACAGTATGAGTGAAAGGATCGATTAAATTTGGATGGAATTCTCGGTGTGATTCACAAGACCAAAACAGAGTACGTGGACTGTAACACGAGCAAAAATATGTTTCTGCTGTGCATGGAGAAGTTCTGCTAGCGTTAGACGAATTCTGAGGCGTGTATAAGCTGAATGGGAGCGTGCTACAATGAAGTTTACATGTGAAATTCCAAAAATGGTAAGAAAATATTCTCTTCACTGCCCGAGTAATGAAGGATTATTTGGCGTTATAGCGATGGATTTCAGCGTGTTTTTGAGTATAAATATGCTCCTTGGGTCTACTAGAAAGGTTGGAAAATGAGAGGGGATAAAATAGAGCAACACAGAGTTCAAGGGAATCGATAGAAAAACTTCCAGAGAAGAAAGTTTCTGCTGCTGCTGGAAGGGAAGAACGCGAAGAACACACTGACCAAGACAGTCGTTTATCAACAGTGACAACGACTGTGGGTCGTAGTATTCTAAATACTACTGCACTTTAGGGATATCGTTCTTTGTAACGGTGTTTGCAACAGTTATAACCGTTGCAAACACCCGATTTTATCATTTTTCTCCATTTCATCCTTGTAAACATCTTTTGAGCAATGAATATCAATTTTGAGCAAGTTTGCACAATGATGAGTTAAACCCATCCTCTGGGGCAACGGAGGAAACTATTCGGCCAATGAAAAAGGGGTAATTTCTATTTTAATTATTTATGCAATTTATTATATTTAATTATTTGCCTTGAACAATGAGTTTTTCCAAGGATTTTTATTAAATAGTTGTCATTTTAATTGATGGTATATGCTTGACTTAGAGTTTTTGATATTCCATGCTTTTAACTTACATTTATTCTTTTATAAAATCCATTTTTGCAATAATTAAAACTATTTAAAAGGAAAAATTTGCATAATAATATTAGAAATATCATTTTAAAAATTGGTAGAAAAAGTGGAATCCTTAGCCCCAGTTTCTCCAAAAATATTCCAATCACTTTGCTATTTTGCTTCACTTATAAAATTTATTTAAATCTAAAAAAAATTATCTCCTTCACAAGTTCGAGAAGAACCCCAGTTCTTACCACTATTCACAACAACTTTTGAAAATACATCAGTGCAATCCATCATAAGAACACCACAACATGTATGAGCCAATTGTGAAAGCAAAGGATGCGCAATGAATATTTGAAGTGGCTTGTTGTCCGGTCCTCTTTTAACGATACGCGTGTAGTTGTGATCCCAACATATCTTCTCAAATTCTTGCATAACGGTCCTCCCTTCCCATTCCACCCTTCTAATGGTTGCTTGCGAGCTATAGATTGTACTTAGAGAAGAAACATTCGTCTTATCCTTTTCCTTGAATCCTCTGAGATACATGCTTTGGTCATTCTCTTTACATCATCGAATTCATGAGGTTTTAGCTTCGCAAATAGGGAGTGACCAACAAAATCTTTCGGATCCCGGTGGTTATAACGGCCAAACCACACCGTACAATCCCATTCCTTTTCATTGGTTTCTTTGTCTCTTAAATAGAATACAAGCTTCAAGGGGAAATCATACTTCCTCGTACGATTCTTGTATACCCGATTAATCTTCTTTGGATATACATAACCCTTTCACTTATGGCTATCCTTCTTATTGTATTTCCCACTTCTCTCGCAAACCATCTCAAAACGATAATCTGAACGTTGGGTATTCCTCACCAACACACACATGTGTTTAAGTGCCGTTTCTTTTTCCCAAGAAATTGCTTCCTCTGAAGATTTTATTCCCTACATGAGGACAACAATGGAAGATTATAATGTTTATTACAAGCAATCCCCACATAAAGTTTTAAAGACTAGGTGAAAAGTATTGTTTGGTAACATACCGGAGGTATTTTATAGTATTCGTACGTATCCGGACCAAGCGGTTTGGAATTTGTTGGATCAATGTAAGGAAAAATCTAAGGAATGAATGAAAAGAAAATTGAATTAGTTCACAAAATAAATAAATTACTATACTAGTTCCGGCATGCTCGACGACACTTCCGCCAAAATAACCAAAGCCGGAAACAAGTGTCGGCCTTCAAGAATAATGTTCCGACATTTCGTAAATAAACTTGAAAAAGAGGACCTAATTTTAAAAACTGTCGTCATTGTATTTTCATGAATATTAATGCTGAAAAAGATAATACTGGCATGCACGATCCACGAGGATTGAAGCCGGAACATGGCGCCGGCATGCTCGATAAATTTAACACCAAGCCGGAAAACTACTACCAAAGTGACTAATTTCTGGATGTTTTTTTTAGTGGTACCGGCATTCTTGAATATGTAAGGTCCCAAGCCGGTAGCCGTTTCCGGCATGGTACTTAATTTTCAAATCATGTAGGTATTTAGTGCCGGCGTGCTCGATAACTTTTATACCACGCCGGTACCTATGTTCAAAATTCAATTAACTCCTGGATGTTTTTCTTGTGGTACCGGCATGGAAAGTTAGGAGAGAACCATGCCGGTTTGAATATTTCAGGGAATATTCGGTGGTAGGTAAAAAGTTAACTGCGTGCCGGCATGGTTGTTTTGGTTGAAGACAACGCCGGAAATTGTTTCAAAATGGGGGATATTTTTCGTCGGCATGGAAATAATAGGAATACCGTGCCGGTTCTGCTGGTGCCGGCGTGGTATTCGTACTACGGGTATGCCGACACCAAGCTTTTTCAGAGAAAAAATGGCGGTTTCAAAAAAAAAATCAAAATTTCGACCTCTTAGCAGCATTACCTGTGTGTTGGAGTTGCATGCATGTTGAACATGTTTACTTTCTTGGGTTGGTTCTTCAAAAAACACTTCATGCTCACGAAAATCATGATCCAAAGGTGTTGGCTCATCATATAATTCCAATTGTGAGTTGTTACCATTAACCGAAGATTGAAGATATGATTGTTGTTTTAGTTGAGCTAAAGATTCAACAGCTGCAATTCTCTCCTCACAATCATCTTCCATTTTCACAAAAAAAAATTCCATCCAAAAATAATTTTCCCTCCTTCTACTCTCACCTCACTCACACAAATTCAAATAAAAATATACACTAGTCTATCCCCCAAATACTTAATATTTTACTATATTATTAACCACTAAACGTGATTAGTGAAGGCTAGATTAAGAATTAAAAAAATAATAACATAAAAGGTGACCCAGATTTGATATTAGGATCCCTATTTTGTCATGTAGCTATATCCCCCAATTAGTTTCCATATCCCCCAATTGCGCGTTCTTATTTTCTAATATCTTGAAATCAATTTTGCAATAAGTTTTTCTTTATTTTTAAGTTTTACAAGTCTAAAATCTATTGCTTTCACAAGTCTCAACGAACCTATTTACTACAACATTATTGAGAACACATCATCAATCAATTATGAAAGATAATCAAATGAATCTAATTGTATTACTCACAGAGTTATTCAATTGTTTATATCTCATTGAAGTATACAAGACACAGTTGAAACGAAATCGGATTTGATTCATGATTGTACAAAGTACTTATACAAGAATCAATTCATGAACATTAAGCCATGGTTTGCAAATATTGCATTCCTTAATTCAAAAATATATTTTTTCATGAGTATGAAAACATATTTAACCGATTTTAGAACTTTAACCACTAAGTTTGCAAACGGGTACGCAAACTATAGTTCCGGACTTTGGTCTTGTCCAGCAGATTGCAAACCAGTATGCATACTGTTGTCCCGGACCTTAACTCAGGTAGAAACGTTCGCATACTGGTATGCAAACTTGGTTCCCGGACTTTAACAGTTAAAACCGTTTCCATACTGGTATGCAAACAAGGTTTCCAGACCTGAATCATACCAAAACAATTTGCATACCGGTATGCATACTGTGTGGTATCCAGACAAAGGTTAATTGTTTTAAATTCTCATTTCAATCATTGAAACATCCTTAGAAGACGACAATAGCTGTCTCACACAAACTATTAGCTTATAAGTAATTTTCAAGTGATCAAATGATCAATACGAAATATTCTGAGTCGACATCAAATGATTATCTCACACAAATCATGTAAGATGTTTCAAGGCAATTTTCACATGATCATCTTTTGATTTATTATTTAGTTTCCAATAAATAAATTGTTTCCAACTAAACTCGTCAAGAATAATGATGAACGTAGTAGCTAAAGCAAAAAGCTTCCAACACATATTTCGAAAAATATATAAGCGAGTTAAACTCGGCTCGAAATATCAAATGTGTATAATATAAAAGTCTATATAGCTATACGACTTAGTATCAATAAGAAATAAAATAGAATACAGTTCTGAGTGATAGATAAGTTTTATCCTCCACATATCTTCAATCGATGAACGCCGTGAAGTCTAAAGCTCAACTACACATTCTATCCTAATCCGAGACATAGCTATAAGTAGACTAGAAATCAAGACTTATAGTTTTGATCACCTAAACTTGACAAACAAGCTTGAGATAACAACGTTTGCGAGTTTGAACTCTAACATAAAGGAAGAGTCGAAGGTCGAGGACTGAGAGTGCACCTAACCCAATTGTTGAGACGAAAGATGAAGAATCTGATGCCGAAGGGGAGGAGGAAGTCGAGGACTAAGAATATACCAGACCTAATTTCTGAGGCAGGGGAGAAATATCTCGTGGTCGTGAGGATAAAAATACTCCAGTTGATGATCTTAGGCAGTCTCCTAACCGCCGGGCGGTGAGCAAGGTTCCTAGTCTCCGAACCTTTCGGTAGATGATTTTGCTGTTGAATTTTCCTTTGGCAAAGATCTTCTTGCTGGAGGATATGGTTCTCAATATGATATGACCGTGATTATCTTTCCAATATTGGATTTTAATCTCTTATCTCCGAATAATGACTGGGAATTGCGAGCCCAGGAGAGAATAAAGACGTTGAGGTTAGGAGGAAAGTTCCAAAGGTGGGGATGTTGAGGTCTGCATGGGTTGTGTGCACATATTTCATCATCAAACATGTGTATATAGGAACATACGTGGAGAGCATGCGGACAAAGTCATCAAAGCATGATGACACGCGCCCACAGCCAAGATGCCCATCCCGCCGACGTTGGATCTTTGCCCGAACAAATCTAAGGGCAGAAGTTAAAAAGATGTACCGGTAACACGGTGTACTGCGGAACACCAAATAACTCCTGAAGAGTTACTTTATCTCATCCCCAAAATAATCCAAGATCAACGGTGGAGATAAGGTGAACTGACATGGATGTGACAGGGGCGGAAGACACTTGCCTGACACGAGCAGGCGCCTCAACTACCCGCATTAAACACTCTGAGCAGCATACGTGTCGATCAACCCGTGGAACGAACGAGGATGACTCTGCGTGATGAAGTAATGAACGAAGACCCCCGCGTGATGGACACAAAACACAAGAAGATAAGGCTCCAACGGCCCTCAGAGATGGGTCCCACACTCTAACCCTATAAATACCCCCTCTCCACCAAGAGTAAAGGGATCGGAAAATTGAGGAAGAGAAGGAGAGAGAAAGATTGTGAGTGTAAGTTAGTCCTTTACAATATACAGACCTATGTAAACCCCAAAGTCACTCGACTATCTTTGTAACTATCAAGTATATAGTGAAACAACAACCCCGTGGATGTAGGCCTTAGTGCTGAACCACGTAAATCCCAGTCTTATTTACATTTCAACACTTTATATTTGTCTAACGCTCCATGAGTTTTACTTTTATGCTTCGTTTTCTTTATCTTCCCCCGCGTAAACGCCCCTCGCGATGTTATTAGATGAGGCTATGATAAACCCGAAGGTTTGGAGCCAATGAATCAATGCCATTGTATTATCAGTGCGAGTCTGTACCTAGAGTGCGAACATTGTTTGTGAACATATAGATGCCTTTGTGTTTATGCCGCCCCATCAGCAGGGTTGTTCCGAAGAGTTGAAGGGACGCTCCCACCAGATGAGGGTCCCGAGGAGCCAGGCAAGGAAGCAGGCGCTGGACGCAGATAACTCTTCACGAGGCCATGATCGATCTTGAGGCCAAGCTCAATCTTCTCCAGCATCTTGTTTGTCTCCTCAGCCAATTGACACCGAGCCTTATGCATAATAATTGTCGTCCGCTGTTGGGCTTGGGATAACAACGAAGATAGACGATTTACTTCTTTATAAGCAGCACCAACGGCCTCCTCGCGGGATGCCGCCAAACTCTTAAAATGATTAGTCTGTTCTTCCTGCTGCGCTAAGGAAGATTGAGCCTTTTCAAATTTTTCATTTGCAACGCGGAGTTGTCCCTCGAGCTCTGAAAAAGACAACACCAGGGAGTTAGCACAGAAAAGAAACAATCACACTCGATGAAATAGGGATATACCTTCGACACAAGCCGAAGCATCTTCATACTCATTAACAACCGCATCTCGCGCTTCATCAAGATGGTCATATTCCGCGGATAATTTCTTATAATCTAGTTGAAGGTTGGTGAGAGTAAATTGACTGGCATCTAATTCTACCTGCTTCATCGAATCCATGTGACGAAGGTGGTTGACTTCGTTGTTTATCTCTGATACCCCTTTGCTAAGTCTGTACATACATACTTCAAGATTTCTCTCAGACTCAGTCTGGCAAGCTATTTCAGCGCGAGACGCAGCAAGGGCCTTGCTTAGAGCCCCAACTTCGGCTCGGGCATCGTCCCATTCTCTGGTAAGACACAACATGCTCTCCTTAACTCCCGGAAAAGTAAGGGAGTGAGCCTTTCGTAATTCCTCTTCCAGAAGATGTATCCTAGACTCCAACAATGAAGTGCGCTCACGGGATTCCCTCAGATTCTCACGTGTCCACAGCAGTGTACCATTGAACAAAGTACGGTCATGGTTATACAGATTCTGCATATCAACCATTTGAACATGCCTTGCGCGCCATACCTCAGCCCGAGCGTCCCACTTTTTGGCTTCGCTCTTAATTTTCTCGACCAGCTCTTTGATACGAGACTTTTTCCGTTCCCTTTCGTTTCGAAGCCATATCAGCTCGGGGACGCCACCCACTGGAGATAGGTTGGGGAGACTCATACAGAACAACTAAGTAATATAGAGGAATTACGACGCACTGTGAGGGTAAAAGAGGAAAAAGAACCAAACCTGTGAAAGCTGAAACTTGGCCGCGAGTTTGCTCTAACTCAGCGCGAACGACAGCAAGCTCTGAACGAAGACCAGCCTCCGCTTCACCCAGCCTTTCTTTCTCTTTAAGGCTTTTCTTCAGTTCTTCTATTTCCACCTCAGCCGCAGACAATTCCTTTTCTCTGTGACGAAGCTTAGCCTCCAGCTTCAAAGATTTCGCTTTAAAGAACTGATACATCACATGGTTACAATGCTCACTCCTCATCATCTACACATCAAAACAGCAAACATTATTACACCTAAGGATTCAATCGTCACGAAGAGATATGTACGAAGACACGAAGACTTACCTCCAAGACACGCTGTTGAGGAAAACCATATTGATACCCATCGGCTATGGCCATCATATCCGCGACAGAAGTAGGAGGCTCCGATACGAGGGAAGCTTCGGGAACACTCAAGCTTTTCCCCCACATCTCATATACCCGCGCCTTGGAAGATAGTTACATCATCCGACGGGTATACGCATCAGAATCCTTTTCACCAGCAACCACCGGGGCAGGATGAGGGACAAACAACAGACCCTTTTTCTTGAGCCAATCCATTATGGCGTCCTCACCCTCAAACGTCAGCGAATGAGGGAAATCCTCGGAAGGCGAGTCAACCACGTACTTCCCCTTTGATGATATTTCCCCATCAACACAATTTTCGGCATCAACATGCGCATCGTGATCATCCGCGCCTCCATCCTGAACAACAGCGTCTTCCTTACCAAACCCCCCGAGCACATCCCAATCATCATTGGGGGAAGTAGAGAGAAGTCTTCAGGAAAATCAGGAGCATCGTCAAAGAGTTCCCCTGCGGAATAAACCCTGTCAAAAGAGAACTCTTGAGAAATGGTAGGGAGAGTTTCCGCAGCATCACCAGCAGGAACAGACATATCAGCGATAACACTGCCGTCAGCTACCGCGGCATTATTTCTCCCTCCATCACCATCACAACCCGCACCAATCTCCTCCTCCGCGGCATTAGTATCAGTGCGTTCTTCCCCATCATAAATCTCCTCATCCTCGGCAAACTCTTCGTTTACCGGACTGGTAACTTCTTCATGAACCTCAGCCTCACCCATCACAATGGTAGAAGACTGCTTCGGCCCAATCTTTTTCTTCTTCGAAAACTGCAAACCAACACATGTTCCACAGAGTTATTTTTTCGAACTGTTTGATTTTCAAAAAAAGGAGAGGCATGGCCAGAATCTGCAATAACCATACCTTGGCAGTAGTGGCACTCTTCGGTGGAAGTATAACACCAGAACCTTCCTCCTCGTCTCCTTCAACGACGTCGAGGGCATAAGGAAAGTTCATACCTGCGAAGTTTAAACGCCAGGGAAATAAATCTCCATAACGAGCAGGAGGAGATTCACGTGGCCTGCTACTCTCAGAAGGACGCCAACCGCGTGGACCGAGAATCCAACCGTACGCCCAAGGACCAACAACTTCGATAACAGTAGCGTGCCACTCGTAGTCATGGTCACGCTTGATCCTCTCACGTGCCGGAAAAAGTTTTCGCTGACTAGACCCCTCGGTGCCTGGAACATACTTCAGTTTTGCATCGCTGACCTCACTTAACAGACGAACTTCGCCCCGAGGAGCAGCGAGATTCCGAAGGCTAACACTCCACGGTTTACGGTTCCTACTATTGACGTAATCACCAAAGGAGTTGTTGAAGTTTTCAGGAGTATACCATTCCCTCTCCGCGGGATTTGGAACGTAACACGTCATCGTCGTCTCCCCCTTACTCCGCAGATAACACTCCCTCAGTGCACGGAGATAATTCCCCGATAATTGCGACACAGAACGACTGTGAGTATTGGTGGAAGAGCCTTCATGACCAGCGAGCACATCGTAATAAAAGGAGTCACCAGACTTGTACAACGGCAGCATAAGGCCCGCCTCGAAGGCTCCAACCATAGTCAACAAGTGAAATTCATCAAACTAATACTTCGAGATGAGCTCGTAAGTAATATCATCCTCAGGGGTATAGAAACGAACCTCGAAGGCTTGAATCTCATGCTTCTCCTTGAAAACTTCAAGGTCAATATGTTTAAACGTGACTTTCTTCTTGCTGACCGAAACACTGCGTATCACCGGGGCAGCCTCATCCCCTTCCGCGGGATCGGACGAACCAACAAAAGCTTCGGAAGCTTTTCTTTTCAAAGGAGGATTCTTAGACGATTTGGCTCTCGGCACAACACCTTTGAAAGAAAGTACTGGAGGCGGCGCTCAAAAGTCCAATCAATACAAGTAAAATAATGGCCTCCTCGATTTGAGATGAAGAACAGGGGCAAACTAGCATACAAGCATTAAAAGAGGTTCTTCATCACAAACAAGGGACGACAACAGCAGAAATGGGAGGCTACAATACGATCAACACCAGAAAATTTACAATCAACACAGCTTAAAGCAACAGGAACAAAGAAAAGAAACCTTACCACCACAAACAGCAGCAGAAAGAGGACAACAAACCAGAAACAATGAAGAAGTGAGCGTGATTACAGAGAATTTAATGGTTGAAGAACAAAGAATGAAGACTGGCAAAGAATGAAATTAATTTTCAAGGAGAATGAAATTAATTTTTCTCCCCTCCTTAATATACTCGAAAGAAAGAGAAGGAAGTTAAGGGAGGAATGGGAAACATGCCCATTAAATGAGCAGTTAATGCACAAATAAGAAACATGCCCAAGTATCTAGGAGAAGTTATTGGGAGAGAGGAAGAATATGTAACGACTGTTTTCTTCAATGCTCCCACTAAACACTCAAGCCCGAAGAAAAGGGGAAAATTGTGTGCACATATTTCATCATCAAACACGTGTATATAGGAACATAGTGGAGAGCATGCGGACAAAGTCATCAAAGCATGATGACACGCGCCCACAGCCAAGATTCCCATCCCACCGACGTTGGATCTTTGCCCGAACAAATCTAAGGGCAGAAGTTAAAAAGATGTACCGGTAACACGATGTACTGCGGAGCACCAAATAACTCCCGAAGGGTTACTTTATCTCATCCCCAAAAGAAGCCAAGATCAACGGTGGAGAGAAGGTGAACTGACATGGATGTGACAGGGGCAGAAGACACTTGCCTGACACGAGCAGGCGCCTCAACTACCCGCATTAAACACTCTGAGCAGCATACGTGTCGATAAACCCGTGGAACGAACGAGGACGACTCTGCGTGATGAAGTAATGAACGAAGACCCCCGCGTGATGGACACAAAACACAAGAAGATAAGGTTCCAACGGCCCTCAGAGATGGGTCCCACACTCTAACCCTATAAATACCCCCTCTCCACCAAGAGTAAGGGGATCGGAAAATTGAGGAAGAGAAGGAGAGAGAAAGATTGTGAGTGTAAGTTAGTCCTTTACAATATACAGACCTATGTAAACCCCAAAGTCACTCGACTATCTTTGTAACTATCAAGTATATAGTGAAACAACAACCCCGTGGATGTAGGCCTTAGTGCTGAACCACGTAAATCTCAGTCTTATTTACATTTCAGCACTTTATATTTGTCTAACGCTCCATGAGTTTTACTTTTATGCTTCGTTTTCTTTCTCTTCCCCTACGTAAACGCCCCTCGCGATGTTATTAGATGAGGCTATGATAAACCCGAAGGTTTGGAGCCAAGGAATCAATGCCATTGTATTATCAGTGCGAGTCTGTACCTAGAGTGCGAACATTGTTTGTGAACATATAGATGCCTTTGTGATTTACGTGTTCACAATTTGGCGCTAGAAACAGGGACTTCGTCCCGGTAAAAGATTTATCTTATCCTGTGATTTCATATTAAATTAGCATATGATTTCTCTATTTCATTAGCTCTAGCTGTATTTACCTTTTGTTAACTTTAATATATTCAAAAACACACCCGTTATCTTCGATGGTCCTGGCAGTATCTGTCGAAGAAATTTAAACTGGTTAAAAGATTTATCGCTTAGATCCATGGATTTACATTTTTTAGATCTCGTACGGACCTGGCTTTCCAGTGGGTCGCTTTCAAAAAATTTCAAAAAGATCTACGTGCATTTTCAAGGGGATCCTTTCACGTTCCCGCGTACCTTAAATGAACCCGCATTTTTAAAAGTTCTCTGTGGCCCTCGGGCAGTTTTTCCCGGTCTTGGAGTAAGGAATTTTGTAAACTAACCCGATCCGCACGGACATTTCTGTTTCTCGTTGTTTGAAATTCCCTTGTGCAGAAAGAAAACGAAAGCGACAAAAGGACCCACGATGGAAAAGATGAAGGAAGCAGGAAAATCCAAAGTCACGTCAAAGGAAGCACCAAGGACAACCCTGGTCATCACCCAGAGCAAGCAGAAAGGAGACAAAGCCAAAATGACTAGTCAGAGGCAGGACACTGCGGAAATCACTTCTCCTATGAACGCTAACTCCGTCGCAGCCGCGGCCCTCAGAGCAGCGGCAACAAAGTATAGTACAACAGCGGCAGCCCCAAAGGCTGCGGAAGCCAGCAAAATTTTTGCTACGAATCAATTTCACCAACCAAAAGAAAGGGTGGATGAATCCAGAACACACCAACCCGCGCACCCGCCGACCTTCGGAATGCCATCAACAAACGAGCAGAATCAAACTGTGTCGGCGGCTCTAACGCCGCAGATGGGCACTCCGCCCGATCTGGAAATGCCAACAATCGAAGCTGAACCTCTCCCACCTTTAGTGCAAACCATAGAAGAAGGCGACACCATGGACGTAGTAGCACGAGCTGGGACTCCCAATCAGGGGTCGAACCAATCACATCGATTGATGGCCGAGCTTGAGGAATTGAAGAAGAGCCAGAAGGTTTACGCAGATGCTGTAGCTCTGTTGTCCAGAGAAAACCAGGATTTAAAATACCGGATTGCCCTAAGCACAAAGACGAGCCAACAACTCTATGAAGCAAATTCAAAGGCACCAGAACCAAACCGAGACCGAAGAGTCATCGTAGCAGCTAATGGAAACGCGGCTAGGGGAAGTAGCGCATTCGACCCGGATTATAACGACGGGGAGTCAAGCTATCACGAGCAGAAGAGCGTAGGGAACCACCGCGCGACGGAAGAGCTGCGTGATGAAATGATGGCAGAGATCAGGCAGTTAAAAAGTAGACAAGGCGGGGGAAGGTTAGAAGAGGTCATGAGAGAGGCTAACTCCACGCCCCTAACTCATCGCCTGGCCAACACCCCTATTCCACTCAAGTGCCCTGTCCCGACATTCGAATGCTATGACGGATCCAGTGATCCCGCTGCACACATTCGGTATTATAACTGTGTCTTGGCTAGATGGAGTCAAAACGACGCAGTACTCTGTAGATACTTCCCATCGAGCCTGAAGGGATCGGCATTGTCTTGGTTTGATAATCTGCCGCCAGACTCCATCCACTCCTACGACCAACTCGCAGAAAAGTTCTTAAGAACTTACATGTACAACAAGGCTGTTAATACTGGAATGGATAAGCTCTTTTCGCTGGCAATCGTCTATAAGGAAACCACGAGGGAATACACTAACAGATGGCACAAGGTCTTCCAAGCCATAGGAAGTGTGGACCCGGTGGTAAGTATCAACTGCTACAAGTGGGGATTAGACCGAATGAGTCCACTATTCGTTGAGATTCATGGAAGCGTACCTAAGACAGAGGGAGATCTTCGAATAATTATTGAAAAGCACGCTCGTCTTGAAGAAATCCAGCGTGAAAACCCGAGGGCGTACACGCAGAGGTCTCACCGTACCAATTCAGCAGAACAAACCAATGGGGCCAAAAGGAATTGTTCAGCGGAGCGGCCTCACGAAGACAGGAGGGAACGAAAGGACGAACGACGAACAGGCGACCGAAAATTCGAAGATCAAGTTTACACGAAGCTCAACGCTAGCTATGCTCGGATCCTGCGAGAGATCAAATGAAGGGAAAACCTGGAGTGGCCATGGTCTAAGGGAAAACATCCCCCGAGAACCGAGAAGTCTAAAGATTACTGTGAATATCACTGCTTCAACGGACACCAGACCGAAAAATGTAAAAACCTCAAAATAATGATCCAAAAATTAATCGATGCTGGCGAGCTCAAACATTACATACGAAAGGATGTCGCCGAGGATAGATCCAAACGAACCAAGCCAGTCCAGCTTCTAGAAGGGAACCGCACAATCAACACCATCTCGTGTTCTGAAGCCGCAGGGCCCTCACTTACATCACAGATAGGAAAGAGGTTACGGAAGCAGTTCGAAGGCCGCTGAGAATTGTATAAGATCGATGGGATAGAGGTGGACGAGCAGGAAGAGTGGATGGACTCACCTATTATTTTCGATGCTGAAGATATCGAAGAAGATATGGAAGACCATAACGACCCCCTGGTCCTCACACTACCAGTGACTGGATGTAACCTCAAAAAGATCCTCATAGACGGGGGAAGCTCGGTAAACGTTCTATTCTACGACGCATTCAAACTAATGAAACTCCATGAAGAACAGCTGATGACCTCTTATTACACCATCTACGGATTCAATGGGGCACCCACGAAGCCATTGGGAGACATCGTGTTGCAAGTTAACGCCGGACCCATGAAAGTAGAAACACGATTCAGCGTGGTTGACGCCCCATCCCCCTACAACGCCATTATCGGACGAAAGTGGCTACATAAACTCAAGGGAGTGGCGGCAACGTACTACCAATATCTCAGATTCCCTACACCTGAGGGAGTAATGGAAATCAAGGGAGATCGGGTCTCTGCAAGAGAGTGCCAAGCCACTCAGGATCGCGTCAACAACGAACAAGAAGAGTAGCGAAAAACCCGAAGAATTAAAAATAAAGAAGCTGCGAAAGAGAAGGCCATAGACTTGTTCCTCAAGGAAACTACAGGAAGGGGTTTGACCAAAGATGATAATGTCCTAAACACATAGACAAGTACTTCAGCAGCCAACAAAGGACAGAAACATACCAAATAGCAATCAAAGAACGTCCCAGTTCTCGGGGATCCGAAGCCGGTGTTCACGCCAGTAGAGCCCGTAAAAGAAATCAACATAGGAACGGAAGAAAACCCGAAGATGATAAAAGTAGGGACCATAATGGACGAAAAAAGAGAAGATTCTCTAACCAAATTACTTAAAGAATACGCGGATGTATTCTCCTGGAAATTAGGAGATATGCCTGGGATTGACCCAAAAGTAATCCAACACGAGCTGCGCATCAAACCAGGCACACCACCTTTCAGGCAAAAAATAAGAAAAGTTGCACCGGAGTATCATAAGGCAGTGGAAAAAGAACTTCGGAAACTACTAGACGCAGGTTTCATCAAGGAAGTCAAGTACCCTACGTGGATCTCCAATATGGTCGTCGTTCCTAAGAAAAATGGAGGGGTTAGGATATGCATCGATTTTACTAACCTCAACAAGGCATGTCCAAAGGACAGCTATCCCCTGCCAAGCATAGATCAGCTGGTAGAAGTAGTAGAAGGATATGAAGAAATGTCGTTCATGGATGGACATTCTGGCTACAACCAAGTAGCTCTGGCAGAAGAAGATCATCCACACACGGCGTTCTACACGCCACATAGACTTTATTGCTACACTAGAATGCCCTTCGGACTTCGAAACGCAGGGGCAACATACCAAAGAATGGTCGATGCTATCTTCAGACCATGGATTGGTAGTACCTTAGAAGTCTACGTTGACGATATGCTCGTCAAAAGTAAGCTGCGCAAAGATCACCACCAGGATTTGAGAGATATCTTCGAAGCAATGAGAAAACATCACATGAAAGTGAATCCAGAGAAATGTACTTTCGGTGTCACCTCGGGGAAATTCCTTGGGTATCTGGTAACAAAAAGGGGCATTGAGGTAGACCTAGTAAAGATTCAGGCCATAGTAGAAATGCCATCCCCTAAGAATTTAAAAGAAGAGCAGAAACTCAATGGGTCCATAGCAGCCTTGGACAGATTTATTGCCCGATCCTCGGAAAAATGCAAACATTTCTTCAATATTCTCAAAAAAGGGAGCAAGTTTGAATGGACCGCAAAATGCGAAGAAGCCTTCCAAAAAATCAAAGAATACCTAGCTTCAATTCCGATCCTGCAGAAGCCGGATCCTGATGAAGTTTTGGCATTATACATAGCAGCAATAGAAGACGCAGTCAGCGCAGTGTTGGTCAAAACCAATACGAAGATAGAACAACCTATCTATTACGTCAGTAAGACCCTCAATTCTGCGGAAAGGAACTACACAAAGATCGAACAGCTTATCCTAAGTTTTGGCGGATTTCTTAGCAGACCCCCCCTGGACAACGACGAAGAGATTGAGGGAATACCAGAAGCCGAGGAAGAAAGCAGGATTCCAATGGATATCCTCGAACCTGCGAGTCAAAGACAATGGGAAGTCTTTGTCGATGGTTCCAAAAATAAGGAAGGAGCAGGAATAGGCATTGTCATCACCACCCTAACCGGAGAAAGGATTGTACAGGCACTCAGGTTAGAATTCAAAGAGCATACCAACAACATCGTCGAATACGAGGCAGTCGTACATGCCCTCCGTGTAATAATAGAGATGGGGGTAACCGACGTACGATGACACCCCATCAGTCATCAAAGCATGATGACACGCGCCCATAGCCAAGATGCCCATCCCGCCGACGTTGGATCTTTGCCCGAACAAATCTAAGGGAAGAAGTTAAAAAGATGTACCGGTAACACGATGTACTGCGGAGCACCAAATAACTCCCGAAGAGTTACTTTATCTCATCTCCAAAAGAAGCCAAGATCAACGGTGGAGAGAAGTTGAACCGACATGGATGTGACAGGGGCAGAAGACACTTGCCTGACACGAGCAGGCGCCTCAACTACCCGCATTAAACACTCTGAGCAGCATACGTGTCGATCAACCCGTGGAACGAACGAGGACGACTCTGCGTGATGAAGTAATGAACGAAGACCCCCGCGTGATGGACACAAAACACAAGAAGATAAGGTTCCAACGGCCCTCAGAGATGGGTCCCACACTCTAACCCTATAAATACCCCCTCTCCACCAAGAGTAAGGGGATCGGAAAATTGAGGAAGAGAAGGAGAGAGAAAGATTGTGAGTGTAAGTTAGTCCTTTACAATATACAGACCTATGTAAACCCCAAAGTCACTCGACTATCTTTGTAACTATCAAGTATATAGTGAAACAACAACCCCGTGGATGTAGGCCTTAGTGCTGAACCACGTAAATCCCAGTCTTATTTACATTTCAGCACTTTATATTTGTCTAATGCTCCATGAGTTTTACTTTTATGCTTCGTTTTCTTTATCTTCCCCTACGTAAACGCCCCTCGCGATGTTATTAGATGAGGCTATGATAAACCCGAAGGTTTGGAGCCAAGGAATCAATGCCATTGTATTATCAGTGCGAGTCTGTACCTAGAGTGTGAACATATACATGCCTTTGTGATTTACGTGTTCACATGGGTAAATCTGCTTCTGCTCGTAACAAGGAGAACGAGGCTGCATCGGAAAATTCAAGTTTTATCGGTCTAGATTTGCAAAATGAATAAGATAAAACTTATAAGTGGTTAAGTCGCAAAGGCCTGATAAACGCTCCTTATTATGCTTCGCTGATGGAGGTTGATAATAACTCTGATGCAATAACCCGTTGGCATATTGAAACTACTCCTTATGAGAAGCTACGAGAGATATGGCAGCGTGGTCAAGATGTACTTGTTCTTATGGTCTTTGGCATCATTCCTCCGACTACCATAACTGAGATGATCGCAATTGCTGATGGTGAAGCTTATTTCATTTCGCAACGACACATTCTCGCCGTATGTGTGCTTGCCCTTACTCTAACTTAGATTTTTCTATTTTTATGCTACGATTTTGATATGGGGTTATTTTGTAGTTGGCTCAGAGTTAGCAGTACTTCACACATACTGTTTATCAATATTTTAGGGCTAAGGACACAAAGTTGGAGACTAAGCTTTGTCAGTCCGATATTGATTTGATTGTGACACAAAGAAACTATTCCGGAGAGGGATAATGAGATTGTAGAGTTAAGAAAATAATTGGCCAAGAAACAACAGATGAAACAAGGGGGTGTCGATCTTCATAGTGAAGTATCTACTCTTAAAAAGGATCTGGAGAATGCTTGTGCTGAGGCTACTTCTAAAGGTTTGTCAGATTCTTTGATCATTCTTTTCTTTTCTAGAGATATTTCTGAATATAATTAGCCCTCTTATGATCAGTGGGGGACCGAAGACTTAGACTCTGCACGAATAGATAGATCCCGTCAGGTCATGCAGGTGCGGGAATTAGTATCCAAGGTTATGGAAGTGACCGAAAAATGGAACTCTAAAGTTGATGAGTATCAAAGACTGTTGGAAGGATTTTGTACAGAGGAAAATGTTGTCTCGAATGCAGAATACGATGAGCGCTCTTTGTGAACAATTTGATTGGGCGTTAAGCTAGACCCATCAATCTCTTTTTGAGGCTCGTGAAAAGGTATCTCAATTGGAATCTGAAATAAGGGTTATATCCGCAGAACAAGGTGATGCTCCTTCCAATTGGAATTCCAGCATCGAAGCTTATATTCAGAAATTGCTTCTTGAATGCGATGATGCTAAGGCCGATGCTCATTCCCGGGGTGAAGCTTTAGCTGCTTCTCGTGCAATAATTGCACAGCTAGTTGAGGTGGAAAGGAATCTTGATGTTAACATGTATAGAATGCTGTGTACACATATATCTCACTATCAGACACGTGTATATAAAAAGATACGTGGAAAGCATGCAGGTCAAGACATCAAAACATGATGCGCTGCGAAACACCGAATAAACCCCGAGGAGTTACTTTATATCATCCCCAAAATAAGCTAAGATCAACGGTGGAGAGAAAGTTAGCTGACACGGACGTGACAGGAGCAGAAGACACTTGTCTGACACGAGCAGACCTCTCAACTACCCGCATTAAACACTCTGAGCAGTGTACGTGTCGATCAACCTGTGGAACGAGCGAGGATATATCTGCGGGATCAAGGGGAAAACGCAGACCTCTGCGTGATAGACGCAAGAACACAAGAAGATAAGGTTTCAACGGCCTTCAGAGATGGGTCCCACATTCTAACCTTATAAATACCCCTTCTCCACCAAGAGGAAAGGGGATCGAAAAAATCAGGAAGGGAAGGAGAGAGAGAGATTGCAAGTGTAAGTTAATCCTTTAGAAGAGAGAAACATGTAAACCCAAAAGTCATTCGACTACTCGTATAACCGTGAAGAATATAGTAAAACAACAAACCCCGTGGACGTAGGCCTTAGTGTTGAACCACGTAAACCTCGGTCTTGTTTACATTTCAGCACTTTATATTTGTCTAACCCCATGGATCTTTACTTATACGTTTTGCTTTCTTTGTTTTTACCTATATCCCGTGCGCAAACGCCTCGCATGGAGTTGTTAGATGAGGCTATGATAAACCCGAAGGTTTTGAGCCAAGGAATCAACACTAGGATATCATCATCACATATCTCTCTAGATTACGATGATTGGTTGTGAGCATTCGGATGCCTTCGTGATTTGTGTGTTCACAATTTGGCGCTAGAAACAGGGACTTCGTCCCGGTAAAAGATTTATCTTGTCCTGTGATTTCATTTTAAATTGGCATATGATTGCTCTGATTTATCAGCTCGGACCGTATAGATCATTTGTTAACTGTATTGTATTCAAAAACCCACCTATTATCTTCGATAAGATTTATTGTTTTAATCCGTGGATTTACGATTTTCTTTAGATCTCGTGCGAACCCGTCTCTCTGGGGGGTTTTCGTAGTTTTTATACTTGCATTTTTAAAAGGATCTCCTTTAATAAAACTTTAACCCGTGTATTGTAACTCGTGTGTATTAATCCTCTCATGGAAGAAGATATTTCGCCAACTAACCCGATTCACGCGGATATTCCCGTTTTTTGTTTGAAATTCCTTGTGCAGAAAGAACGTATTGTGAGTAAAGAAGGCGAGTTTCTGCGAGATTTCATTGTCGACAAAAGGACCCGTGATGGAAAAGACGCAGGAAGCAGGAAAATCCAAAGCTTTGTCAAAAGAAACACCCAGGACAACCCCGGTCATCACCCGAAGCAAGCAGAAAGGAGACAAAGCTAAAATGACCAGTCAAAGGCAAGATATTGAGGAAATCACTTCACCTATGAACGCTAATTCAGTTGCAGCAGCGGCTCTCAGAGCAGCGGCGACAAAGTACGGTGCGGCTGCGGTAGTCCCGAAGGCTGCAGAGGCTAGCAAAACTTGCGCCATGAATCAACTTCATCAACCAAGAGAAATGGTGGATGAATCCAGAACATTCCAACCCGTGCACCTTCCAACTTTTGGAATGCCACCAACAAATGATCAAAATCAAACCATACCGGCGGCTCTAGCACCGCAGAGGGGCGCTCACTCCTATTTGGAAATGCCAGCAACCGAAGCTGAACCTCTGCCACCTTTAGTGCAGACCGTAGAGGAAGGCGGCACCATGGCCGTAGTGGCACGCGCTGGGACTCCCAATCAGGGGTCCAACCAATCACATCGACTGATGTCTGAGCTTGAGGAACTGAAGAAGAGCCAGCAGGTTTACGCAGATGATGTAGCCCTGTTGGCCAGAGAAAATCAAGATTTAAAAGAGCGGATTGCTCTAAGCACGAAGACCAGCCAACAACTTGATGAAGCAAATTCCAAAGCACCAGAGCCAAACCGAGACTGTAGAGTCGTCATAGCGGCTAATGGAGACGCGACTAGGGGAAGTAGCGTATCCGACCCGGATTATGACGACGGAGAGTCAGACGGTAACGAGCAGAAGAATTTAGGGCACCACCGCGCGATGGAAGAGCTACGAGATGAGATGATGGCCGAGATCAGGCAATTAAAAAATAGACAAGGCGGGGGGAGGTTAGAAGAGGTCATGAGAGAAGCTAACTCTACGCCCTTAACTCATCGCTTGGCCAACACCCCTATTCCACTGAAGTGCCATGTCCCAACGTTCGAATGCTATGATGGATCCAGTGACCCTGCTGCACATATTCGGTACTACAACCGTGTCTTAGCTAGATGGGGTCAGAACGACGCCGTACTCTGCAGATACTTCCCGTCAAGCCTGAAGGGATCGGCATTATCATGGTTCGATAATCTGCCACCAAACTCCATCCACTCATACGACCAACTCGAAGAGAAATTCTTAAGAACGTACATGTACAACAAGACTGTAAACACCGGAATGGATAAGATCTTTTCACTAGCGATTGGCTACAAGGAAACCACGAGGGAGTACACTAACAGATGGCACAAGATCTGCCAAGCCATAGGGAGCGTGGACCCAGTGGTAAGCATCAATTGCTACAAATGGGGATTAGACCGAATGAGTCCCCTATTTGTTGAAATTCATGGGAGCGTGCCTAAGACAGAGGGAGATCTTCGAATAATTATCGAAAAGCACGCTCGACTTGAAGAAATTCAACGGGAAAACCCGAGGGCATATCCGCAGAGATCTCACCGCACCAATTCAGCGGAACAAACCAATGGGGCCAAAAGGAGTTGCTCAGTGGAGAGACCTCACGAAGATAGGAAGGAACGAAGGGATGAACGAAGAACAGGTGACCGAAAATTCGAAGATCAAGTTTACACGAAACTCAACGCTAGCTATGCTCGTATCCTACGAGAGATCAAAGGGAGGGAAAACTTGGAGTGGCCATGGTCTAAGGGAAAGCAGCCCCCGAGATCCGAGAAGTCTAAAGATTACTGTGAATATCATTGTTTCAACGGACACCAGACCGAAAAGTGCAAGAACCTTAAAATAATGATCCAAAAATTAATTGATGCGGGAGAGCTCAAACATTACGTACGAAAGGATGTTACCGAGGATAGATCCAAGCGAACCAAACCAGTCCAACTTCCGGAAGGAAACCGAACAATCAACACCATCTCGTGTTCCGAAGCCACAGGGCCCTCACTTACAGCGCAGATAGGAAAGAGGTTACGGAAGCAATTCGAAGACCGCTGCGAATTATATAAGGTCGATGGGATAGTGGTGGACGAGCACGAAGAATGGATGGAATCTCCTATCATCTTCGATGCCGAGGATATCGAAGAAGATATGGAAGACCATAACGATCCCTTGGTCCTAACGCTACCAGTAGCTGGATGTAACCTCAAAAAGATCCTCATAGACAGGGGAAGCTCCGTAAACGTCCTATTTTACGATGCATTCAAACGGATGAAGCTCCATGATGAACAATTAATGACCTCTTATCACACCATCTACGGATTCAATGGAGCATCCACGAAGCCCTTGGGAGACATCGTGTTGCAGGTTAACGCAGGGCCCATGAAATTGGAAACCCTATTCAGTGTGGTGGACACCCCTTCCCCCTACAACGCTATTATTGGACGAAAATGGATACATAAACTCAAAGGAGTTGCGGCAACATACCACCAATATCTCATATTTACAACACCTGAGGGAGTAATGGAAATCAAGGGAGATCGGGTCACTACGAGAGAGTGACAGGCCACTCAGGATCATATCAACAACGAGCAAGAAGAGCAGCGAAAAATCCGAAGAGTAAAAAATAAAGAAACCGCGAAAGAGAATGCCATAGACCTGTTCCTCAAGGAAACTACAGAGAAGGGCTTGACGAAAGATGATAATGTCCTAAGCACAGAGACAAGTACTTCAACAACCAGCGAAGAACAGAAACACGCTAAATAGCAATTAAAGAACGTCCCAGTCCTCGGAAACCCGAAGCCTGTGTTCACACCAGTGGAGACCGTAAAAGAAATCAACATAGGAACGGAAGAAAACCCGAAGATGATCAAAATAGGGACCATAATAGACGAAGGAAGGGAACATTCTTTAACCAAATTACTTAAGGAATACGCGGATGTGTTCGCCTGGAAGCTAGGAGATATGCCGGGGATTGATCCAAAAGTAATCCAACACGAGCTACGCATCAAACCGGGCACGCCCCCGTTCAGGCAGAAAATACGAAAAGTAGCTCCAGAGTATCATGAGGCAGTAGAAACAGAACTTCGGAAACTACTAGACGCAGGATTTATCAAGGAAGTCAAGTATCCTACCTGGATCTCCAACATGGTCATTGTTCCTAAGAAAAATGGAGGGGTTAGAATATGCATCGACTTTACTAATCTCAACAAGGCATGTCCAAAGGACAGCTATCCCCTGCCGAGCATAGACCAGCTGGTAGAAGCAGTAGAAGGATATGAAGAACTGTCATTCATGGATGGACATTCTGGCTACAACCAAGTGGCCCTGACAGAAGAAGATCAGCCACACACAGCGTTCTACACCCCACATGGCCTTTATTGCTACACTAGAATGCCCTTCGGACTTCGAAACGCAGGGGCAACATACCAAAGGATGGTCGATGCTATCTTCAAGACATGGATTGGAGGAACCTTAGAAATCTACGTTGACGACATGCTCGTCAAAAGCAAGCTGCGTAAAGATCACCACCAGGACCTGAGGAATATCTTCGAAGCAATGAGAAAACATCACATGAAAGTGAATCCGGAGAAATGTACTTTCGGTGTCACCTCGGGGAAATTCCTCCGGTATCTGGTAACAAAAAGGGGCATCGAGGTAGACCCAGCAAAGATTCAAGCCATAGTAGAGATGTCGTCCCCAAAGAATTTAAAGGAAGTACATAAACTCAATGGATCCATAGCAGCGTTGGGCAGATTTATTGCCCGGTCCTCGGACAAATGCAAACATTTCTTCAATATTCTCAAAAAAGGGAGTAGGTTCGAATGGACCGTTGAATGCGAGGAAGCATTCCAAAAAATCAAAGAACACCTAGCCTCAATCCCGATCCTGCAGAAGCCAGATCCTGACGAGGTTTTGGAACTGTACATAGCAGCAACAGAAGACGCAGTCAGCGCAGTATTGGTCAAAACCAATACAAAGATAGAACAACCTATCTATTACGTCAGCAAGACCCTCAATTCTGCGGAAAGGAACTATACTAAGATTGAACATCTCATCCTCGCATTGGTGTGGGCTACACAAAAACTGAGAACCTACTTCCTAACTCACCTCATCAGGGTCCCATGCAAAGCACCATTGGAAGCAGTCCTCAAAAGCACGGGAAAAGTGGGCCGAATAGCCAAATGGAACACCCATCTGGACCAATTCAACATCATTCATGAAATTCAACATTCTCGGAAGTCCCAAGTTCTGGCGGATTTCTTAGCAGACCTCCCCCTTGACAACGACGAAGAGATTAAGGGAATACCAAAGGCCGAGGAAGAAAACAAGGATCCAATGGATATCCTCGAACCTGCGAGTCAAAGACAATGGGAAGTCTTCGTCGACGGATCCAAAAATAAGGAAGGAGCAGGAATAGGCATTGTCATTATCACCCCAACCGGAGAAAGGATTATACAGGCACTTAGGTTGGAATTCAAAGAGCATACCAACAACATTGTTGAATACGAAGCTGTCGTACATGCCCTCCGTATAATAATAGAGATGGGGGTAACCGATGTAAGACTGACAAGTGATTCGCAGCTTGTCATACGGCAAATAGGGCTCGAGTATAATGTGTACGATGACACCCTCTCAGCTTACATGGCATTGGTCCAAACATTGGCATCACAAATCCCGAACATTAAGTTCCGACACTTATGCAGAAGGGACCTCAGGCACGCGGATGCCCTAGCATATATATCATCCATGCTGAGGGATAAAAATGTCGAAGCTATTAAAATAGCAAGGGTATACGAGCCTTCGATTGCATCTCAATTCTCCTTCGCTACCAATCAAGATACAGTGGAAGAAAATATCGAAGACCAGGTAGGAGAAGACATCCATAACGACTTTGACGAAGAAGATATCCTGTCAAGAGCAAATCAAGACGAAGACTTCAGCAACGAAGATGACTGGAGAGTGACGATCCATGCCTTTCTCGAAAAGGGAAGCTTACCTGCGGATCAGAAACAAGCTAGGAAGATACTCTCCAAAGTAGGAAGATATGATCTTCGGGATGGGGTCCTGTACAAGAAATCCTTCCTTGGACCATTACTACGTTGCTTGTCCCGGAAAGAGGGGCATCGAATTCTAAAAGATATCCATTATGGTGACACGGGGAATCATAGCGGCATGAGATCACTAGCTGACAAAGCAAAAACGCAAGGATATTACTGGCCGACAATGATACAGGACGCCACGAGGATGTCCCGACGGTGTGAAGAATGTCAGCGCTTCTCCAAAAAGATCCACGCGCCGGCAACAATGTTAAACTCCGTCGATAGCCCGTGGCCATTTTCAAAATGGGGCGTAAACATCGTCGGACCTTTCATCGAAGGATCAGGGAAAAGACGATTTTTGATAGTAGCCACGGACTACTTCAGTAAATGGGTGGAGGCTAAGGCCTTGGCCAGGATCAAAGACGTGGATGTGTTTACTTTCATATTCCAGAACATCATTTGCAGATTCGGTATACCCGCTGAAATTGTGTCTGATAATGGCAAGCAATTACAGGGGAAAAATATAGACATGCTCTTCGATACTTTCAAAATAAGAAAGAACAAGTCCACCCCCATATACCCTCAAAGCAACGGACAAGCGGAAGCTACCAACAAGACCCTCTCCCTTATACTCAAAAAACAATTAGACGAGCATGAGGGAAGATGGTGCGAACAACTGCACAATGTGTTATGGGCATACAGGACAACACGAAGATCCGCCACCGGGGAATCCCCGTTTCTTCTAACTTATGGAGCTGAAGTAGTCATCCCTACGGAAATCCTCATGCCAACCACGAAGACCGAAGCTTGGGAGAAAAACCTCACAACAGATATGATGTTAGAAAGGTTGGACGACTTGGAAGGAAGAAGGGAAGCAGCATTACAAAAGATGGAAAATTATCAACGAAGACTAGCAAGGGAGTACAACAAAAAGGTAAAGCTTCGGAATTTTGTAGAGGGGAAGTATGTGTTGAGAACAATCCCACGGTATCAGCAAGAAAAGAAATGTGGAAAATTAGCACCGACGTGGGGAGGACCTTTTATAATACACGACGTTGCGGGTAACGGTTCCTACTACCTTCGTAATCTAAAAGGCGAGGTCCTCCGGCATCCTTGGAATGCTAAGTGGATCAAACCATACTTCCCATAGGAGCAACGCAGACTTGAATCTGCTTGGAGTGTACCAGAAGAAGAAGGGAGCCTGACCGCTCCACATGTTTCTATCTCTGGAAGAGGAATTGCAGGCCTCAACCTATCAATCAAACAAGCTTTCAAATTATCAAGTCAACGGAATCTATCGACAATATTGGGGAAAGTAGTTAATCTACAATCTCTCAGGGCTCCCCCATCAGTGTCCATAAGTGTAAGACCAGGGGGAAGGCACCCAGCAGAAAGAGATACCCAACCAATCTTAAGGCAACGGGTCGACGGAATGGGTGTGTAAATATTTTAACCCCATATCCTAGAACGTTGCCTCGGCCCCCACCGTCTGGGAATCCTCTGGCCCAGGATTCGCCAGCGGGGTGACAGGTCTCAAGACGATCACGAAGGTACCTTCCTTCAGTATCGCACCCAAACACTTAAAAAACATTGTTTTGTTATTTTTTTCACAAATGCTTAAAATAAAAACAAACCAACATTGCAGGTATATCAAGAAAAGGATCAATTCAAGGAAGGATACACATCAAAAAATATTCCTTTTACATGATATTAGCAAAAAATATTCTTGTTACATGATTACAAAAAGGGAAGGATAATGATGCCGCGGTCTCTACAAAATGTTGCGGTCTCTACCTAGATGATGCCGCCCCATCGGCAGGATTATTCCGAAGACTTGAAGGGACGCTCCCACCAGAAGAGGGTCCCGAGGAGCCAGGCAAGGCAGAAGGAACTGGACGACGAGGATAGTTCTTCACGAGACCATGCTCGTTCTTTAGGCCAAGTTCTATCCTCTCCAGCATCTTGTTCGTCTCCTCAGCCAATTGACAACGAGCCTTGTGCTTAATAACTGTTTTCCGCTGTTGGGCTTGGGATAATAACGAAGATAGCCGATTCACTTCTCTAGAAGCAGCACCAACGGCCTCCTCGCGGTTTGCCGCTAAATTCTTGAAATGATTGGTCTGTTCTTCCTGCTGCGCTAAGGAAGATTGAGCCTTTTCAATTTTTTCATTTGTGACGCGAAGGTGTCCCTCGAGCTCTGAAAAAGACAACACCACGGAGTTAGCGCAGAAAAAACACGGTCACACTCGATGAAATAGGGTTATACCTTCGACACAATCCGAAGCCTCTTCATACTCATTAACAACCGCATCTCGCGCTTCATCAATATGTTCATATTCCGCGGATAATTTCTTATAGTCTAGTTGAAGGTTGGTGAGAGTAAATTTACAGGCATCTAATTCTACCTGCTTCATCGAATCCATGTGACGAAGGTGGTCGACCTCTTTATTTATCTCTGATACCCCTTTGCTAAGTCTGTACATACACACTTCAAGATTCCTCTCAGACTCAGCCTGACGAGATACGTCGGCACGGGACGCGTCAAGAGCATTGCTGAGAGCGCAGACTTCGGCACGGGCATCATCTCTTTCTCTGACAACAAAGAGCATACTATCCTTAACTCCTGGAAGAGGAATGGATCGAGCCTTCTGTAATTCTTCTTCCAGCAGCTGAATCCTAGACTCCAGCAAGGAAGTACGCTCACGGGCTTCCCGCAGACTATCACGTGTCCACAGCAGTGTGCCATTAAATAAAGCACGATCATGGTTGTACAGATTTTGCATGTCGACCATCTGAACATGCCTTGCGCGCCATACCTCAGCCCGAGCATCCCATTTCTTGGCTTCATTCTTAATTTTCTCAACAAGATCTTTAATACGAGATTTTTGCCGTGCTCTTTCGTTTCGAAGCCATATCAGCTCGGGGACGCCACCCACTGGAGATAGGGTGGGGAGACTCAGACAGAACAACTAAGAAATAGAGGAATGACGACACACTGCGAGTGAAAAAGGACCAAACCTGTGAAAGCTGAAATTTGGCCGCGAGTTTGCTCTAACTCAGCGCGAACAACAACAAGCTATGAACGAAGACCGGCCTCTGCTTCACCCAGCTTTTCTTTCTCCTTGAGTCTTTTCTTCAGCTCTTCTATTTCCACCTCAGCCACAGATAATTCCTTTTCTCTGTGACGAAGCTTAGCCTCGAGCTTCAGAGATTTCGCTTTGAAGAACTGATACAGCACGTGGTTACAATGCTCACTCCTCATCATCTACACATCAAGACGACAAACATTATCTCACCGAAGAATTCGATCGTCACGAAGAAGTATGTACGAAAATTTACCTCCAAGACACGCTGCTGCGGAAAGCCATATTGATACCCGTCGGCTATGGCCATCATATCTGCAACGGAAGTAGGAGGCTCCGGCACAAGGGTACCTTCGGGAACACTCAAATTTTTTCCCCAGGCTTCAGACACCCGCGCCTTGGAAGACATCTCCATCATGCGACGGGTATACGCAGTAGATTCCTTTTCCCAGCAACAACAGGGGCGGGATGAGGGACGAATAGAAGATTCTTTTCC
Source organism: Papaver somniferum (assembly GCF_003573695.1). Classification (NCBI taxonomy): domain Eukaryota; kingdom Viridiplantae; phylum Streptophyta; class Magnoliopsida; order Ranunculales; family Papaveraceae; genus Papaver; species Papaver somniferum. The sequence continues at coordinate 84,405,104 of NC_039363.1, forward strand.
TTGAACCAATCCATTATGGCGTCCTCACCCTCAGACGTCGGCGACTGTGGAAGATTACCAGCAGGAGAATCAATCACCGACTTCCCCTTCTCTGACACGGCCCCTTCAGCACAAATGTCGGCACCTACATGCGCAGCATGCTCCTCCGCGCCACCATCTTCAACAGTAGCGTCTCCATTACCATCACCACCAAGAACATCCCAATTATCATTGGGGGAAAGTAAAGAGAAGTCCTCAGGAAAATCGAGGACATCGTCAAAAAACTCCCCTGTGGAGTACATCCGATCAAAAGAAAATTCTTGAGAGGTGGGAAGGGTATCTGCGACATCACCAGCAGGGACATAAATGTCACCAATAACACCGTCATCAGCCACCACGGCTTTGTTTCTCCCTTCATCACCATCATGACCCACGAAGACCTCTTCTTCGACATTGATAGGGGAAGTACCAGTACGTTCCTACCCATCTGTAATCTCCTCATCCTCAGCAAACTCTTCGTTCACTGGACTAGTAACTTCTTCATGGGCCTCAGCCTCGCCCATCACAATGGTAGAAGACTGCTTCGGCTTAATATTTTTCTTCTTCAACACCTGAAAACCAACACACCACAAAAAGAATTATTTTTCCCGAACAGTTGAATTTCTAAAAGAGGAGAAGCGCAGCTAGAATCCGCGTACCTGAGCAGTTGAGGTACTCTTCGGTGGAAGTATAGCACCAGAACCTTCCTCCTCGTCCCCCTCTACGACGTCAAGGGCATAAGGAAAATTCATACCCGCAAAGTTCAAACGCCAGGGACAGAAATCCCCATAACGAGCAGGGGGAGACTCGCGTGGCTTGCTACTCTCGGTAGGCCGCCAACCGCGGGGACCAGGAATCCAACCGTAAGCCCATCGACCAACTATTTCGATAACGGTAGCGTGCCACTCGTAGTTATGGTCGCGCTTGATCCTCTCGCGCGCTGGGAAAAGTTTCCGATGACTAGACCCCTCCGTGCCAGGAACATACTTCAGCTTGGCATCGCTGACCTCATTTAACAGACGAATCTCGCCCCGAGGAGCAGCGAGATTCCGAAGGCTGACACTCCACGGCTTGCGGTTCCTACTATTGACGTAATTACCGAAGGAGTTATTGAAATTCTCAGGAGTATACCATTCCTTCTACGCGGGATTGGGAACGTAGCAAGTCATTGACGTCTCCCCCTTACTCCGCAGATAGCACTCCTTCAGGGCGCGGAGATAATTCCCCGATAGTTGGGATACGGAACGGATGTGAGTATTGGTGGAAGAGCCTTCACGACTAGCAAGCACGTCATAGTAGAAGGAATCACCTGATTTGTACAACGGCAGCATAAGACCAGCTTCGAACGCTCCAACCGTCGTCAACAAATGAAATTCATCGAACTCATACTTTGAGATAAGCTCATAAGTAATATCATCCTCGGGGGCATAGAAACGAACCTCGAAGGCTTGAAGCTCATGCTTTTCCTTGAATATTTCGAGATCAATATGCTTGAAGGTTACTTTTTTCTTACTAACCGAAACACTGCGTATCAAGGGGGCAGCCTCATCCTCCTCGGCGGGGCCGGATGAACTAATGAACGCTTCGGAAGCTTTTCTCTTCACAGGAGGATTCTTTGACGATTCAGCCCTCGGAACTACACCCTTCGTATTCTTCCCTTTAAAAGTTAGAGGGGACGGCAGATGATGCTCGGGAACTACAGAACGTAGAGGAGGAACATCAAAAGAAACAGCACGAGGCGGAGCCTGCGTACTCCTAATATCATCACGAGGAAGAGACGCTGCGCGATCGAAGACTCTTCGGGACCCAGAAGGATTTGTCGAAGGAATCTCTTCCCTAGAAGACGAGGCCTTCGCTCCAGAAGAAACTCGACTTCGACGAACATCATCTTGAGACTCTATACGCGGAGGAGATCTTGATAGGCCAGAACCAGGAGTCTGATAAGGAAGCCGCGGACGGTCAGACATGGATGCGAAAAGATTAAAATCATGAACAAGTTACACACAAATTCAAAAACATTACCAAAGATCAAAAAACCACATCAATAGCAATCCACACACGATAACGCAGAAACCCTAAAATTAGTATACATGCTCAAAATTCCATAAAATTCACACCCTGAAAAACTCAAATACAAGCAAAACAGTGGCCTCCTTGATTTAAGATGAAGAACAGGGGCAAACTAGTATGCAAGCATTAAAAGAAGTTCTTCATCACAAACAAGGAACAACAGTAGCAGAGAATTTACAAATCAACACAACGTAAAACAGTGGAAACAAAGAAAAGAAAAACTTACCAGCAAAAACAACAACAGAAGAAACAAACAGTGGAAGCAGGCGTGATTAATGCTAAGGTGGAGAAAATTTAAGGTCACAGGTTCAATGAAGACTGACAGAGAATTTAAGGGCTGAAAAACAAAGAATGAAAACTGAGAGAATGTTTAGGAAGAATGAAATTAATTTTCTTTCTCTCCTTAATATACCCGAAAGAAAGAGAAGGAAATTAATGGAGGAATGAGAAACGTGCCCGTTACATAAGCAGTTAATGCACGAATAAAAGACGTGCCCGAGTATCTAGGAGAAGTTATTAGGAGTGAGAAGAATATGCGACGATGGTTTTTCTTCAAGGCACCCATTAGACATTCAAGCCCGAAGAAAAGGGGCAAATTGTGTACACATATATCTCACTATCAGACACGTGTATATAAAAAGATACGTGGAAAGCATGCAGGTCAAGACATCAAAACATGATGCGCTGCGAAACACCGAATAAACCCCGAGGAGTTACTTTATCTCATCCCCAAAAGAAGCTAAGATCAACGGTGGAGAGAAAGTTAGCTGACACTGACGTGACAGGAGCAGAAGACACTTGTCTGACACGAGCAGACCTCTCAACTACCCGCATTAAACACTCTGAGCAGTGTACGTGTCGATCAACCTGTGGAACGAGCGAGGATATATCTGCGGGATCAAGGGGCAAACGCAGACCTCTGCGTGATAGACGCAAGAACACAAGAAGATAAGGTTTCAACGGCCTTCAGAGATGGGTCCCACATTCTAACCTTATAAATACCCCTTCTCCACCAAGAGGAAAGGGGATCGGAAAAATCAGGAAGGGAAGGAGAGAGAGAGATTGCAAGTGTAAGTTAATCCTTTAGAAGAGAGAAACATGTAAACCCAAAATTCATTCGACTACTCGTGTAACCGTGAAGAATATAGTAAAACAACAAACCCCGTGGACGTAGGCCTTAGTGCTGAACCACGTAAACCTCGGTCTTGTTTACATTTCAGCACTTTATATTTGTCTAACCCCATGGATCTTTACTTATACGTTTTGCTTTCTTTGTTTTTACCTATATCCCGTGCGCAAACGCCTCGCATGGAGTTGTTAGATGAGGCTATGATAAACCCGAAGGTTTTGAGCCAAGGAATCAACACTAGGATATCATCATCACATATCTCTCTAGATTAAGATGATTGGTTGTGAGCATTCGGATGCCTTCGTGATTTGTGTGTTCACAAATGCAAAAAAAAATTGAACGAATTAGTGACGAGGTCAATCGCCTTCGTCATGAGGATTCGATGAAGCAAGTAAAGTTGGATCAGTGCAAACTCGCCCTTTGGAATAGCCATATTTATTACCAAAAACTCTTCGTTGAGTATGAATTTTTCAATGATGCTAGGGACATTGTTGTAAAGAATTAGAAGAAACTCCGGCCCATTTTTAAGGTAGTTGACTGTCTGTCGTGTATTATTTTTGCATTTCTTCGCTAATTCTTTATTTGTTTTTGTACAGCTCGAGGGAAAACTTGGCGTTGCAGGTGAAAAGTTTGAAAATGCTCAATCTGAGCTAGTTGAACAACAACAAAAAAAACAATTATTTTGAAGGGTTGGCCAACTCACGTGATGTGAGCGCTAACAAAGCAGCTGAATAAGTGGATCAGTTGAAGAAAGAGGTTCAAGAAGTGCAGCAGTTAAAAAGAGAATTGAGGCTATCTGAGATTAGTAACATTGCACCGATCAAGTTTGAGGGTGGGCATTAGATTTTCGTCGAAGTTAATAAAACCCTTGATCAGGTGTAGAAAGATGGTAGTAAGAAGACTTACAACCGTCATCCCTTCCCAGGACGTCCTCTTCCCTTATCGGGACCTTCGGCTGGTGCTAGCGCTTCTTCTTCGCAGAAAAGATGATGTGGCTGTTAAGTTAGATTTTGTATTTTGATCGTTGTTGATTATATTTCTTTGAGAGTTTACACTTGTCGGATGATCTTGCAATGAATCTCTCTCAGTGCTTCTAAGCAGCCGTTCAACTTTTGCACTTCTTTTCACGTCCTTTGGTGAAGGTATGTCGACTATAGCATGGATCTTGGCTGAATCCACCTCGATGCCCATTTATGTTACCAAATAACGTAGAAATTTTCCAGATGTGACACCAAAGGTGCATTTCTCCGGATTGACTTTCATATTATATCTCCTCATTGTTTCAAATGTTTCTCTCAGGTTCCGCCAATGGTCCTTCCGTAGCTTGCTTTTCATGAGTATATCGTTGACGTAGACTTCGAGCTTGCACTTTCTCCATTTCTTGAAGACTCTTGTTAGATCATTGCTCGGTCGAACTCGCAACTTTGTTATCTCAAGCTTGTTTATCAAGTTTAGTTGATCAAAACTATAAGTCTTGATTTCTAGTCAATTTATAGCTATATCTCGGATTAGGATAAATATGTAGTTGAGCTTTAAACTTCACGGCGTTCATCGATTGAAGACAAAGATCTATCAAGGAGAGCTTGGAGGAACTTCATCAATAAAACTTATGTGGAGACTAAAACTTATCTGTCACTCAGAAGTTTATTCTATTTTATTTCCTAATGAGACTAAGTCGTATAACTATATAGATTTTTATATTATACACATTTGATATTTCGAGCCGACTTTATCTCGTTTATCTATTTCTCGAAATACAAGTTTGAAGCTTTTTTCTTTAGCTACGTTCATCATATTCTTGACGAGTTTGGTTGGAAACAATTTATTTGTTGGAAACTAAATAATAAATCAAAAGATGATCATGTGGAAATTGCCTTGAAACATCTTACATGATTTGTGTGAGACAATCATTTTATGTCGACTTGGAAAGTTTCATATTGATCATTCGATCACTTGAAAATTACTTGAAGATAATAGTTTGTATGAGACATCTATTGTCGTCTTCTAAGGATGTTTCAATATTTGAAATGGGAGTTTAGAACTAAAACCTTTGTCTGGATACAACACAGTTTGCGTACCTAGTATGCAAACTGTTTTGGTATAATTCAGGTCCGAAAACCTTTTTCGAATACCTAGTATGCGAACGGTTTTAACTGTTAAAATCCGGGAACCTTGTTTGCATACCAGTATGTGAAAGGTTCTACCTGAGTTGGGTTCGGGACGGTTGTTTGCATACCCGTTTACAAACGGCTGGACAATACCAAAGTCCGGAAACTATAGTTTGTGTACGTGTTTGCAAACTTAGTGGTTAAAGTTCTAAAATCGTTTAATTATTTTTTTCATACTCATGAACAAATACATTTATGAATTAAGGAATGAAATTTTTGCAAACCGTGGCTTAATTTTCATGAATTGATTCTTATATAAGTACTTTGTACGATTACGAATCAACTCGATTTTGTTTCAATTGGTTCATATATATTTCTATGAGATAGTAAACAATTGAACAACTCTATGTGAAACACAATTAGATTCATCTGATTATCATTCATGATTGATTGATCATTATAGTTGATCTCAATGTGTTTCATGAATGTGGTTAAGATAAAAGTGTTCATATGGCTAACTTCGGTTAATTGTTATTGAGCCAACTGAATATACACGTTTAGGTACGGTTACCCATATCTAAATGAAGGTATACTTCATTTGTGAGTAACAAGCTAAGTCCATCTAACGGTGGAGAGATATTGCTTTGGTTTTTAGGAAACTTAGCTTGAATATCAAATCAGGTTTTCATCTAACGGTTAATATTGAATGCTTTGTTACTAAGCTATCTTAGCTTTGACTGTAAGCAAACCCTTATTTGAAAGACTATATAAGGGAGAACTCTAGCAACTGGAAAAACTAATCCCGACACTTTCCGTGTCCTAATTGTGACTAGAGTCGATTCTCTTTTAACCTAGGTTTTTCTAAAACCATGTTAGGTTAACGACTTGAAGACTTCATTTAGGAATCTTGAAGCCAGATCCAACTATTTTCTCTGTAGTTTCGTATTCTGATCTTACTTGTTCTATCGTATTGAGAACTATCTTCTCTAAGATTTGCTCGAGATTTATCTTCGATAGTTAAGATATAAAAAGTAATCACAAAGTTCTTCGTCTTATTCTTTGTAATTCCACAATAACTTATTCTACTACCATATAGTTAAGTTATTGTGAGGTGATTGATATTTCTAGGATGTTCTTCGGGAGTATAAGACCGGATTATCAATTGGTTCTTGTTCACTGTGAATATCAATATTCTGCGGAGCATGTGTCACGGTTTCAGTGGTCGCGTGTAAGATAACTGTGTAAACCTCTCTATACAGAGGAACCTGAGTAGCAGAAGACATCTTCGCATATCTAATTTATCTTATCCCAAGAAGGGATACCTCGACGGCAAAGATGGAAAAGTAGAGCCTAGTCTAGAGAGAGGCAACCGGCGAAGGGACATATCCAATCAACATTAAATGCTCAAATCTCTTATCTACACGCTTAACCCAAGTAAGTGGAGAGAAATGAAGTGGCAGAGTCTGGCTGGTAAAGGTGAGCGGTGAACGAAGGTACAATCTGTACTGAGGCTGGGAAGTTCCGGAAGGAACGTGGTCAACTGAGGTGTCAGATTCCGACTGGAGAAAGTGTGCGGTGAACGAAGGTACCATTTGTACGGAAGGTACATCAGGGAACGATGGACCCAAAGACAACGAAGATATATCTGGAGCATAAGGGGAAATAAATACCAAGCTTCATCAACAAACCAGGGGCATTCAATATCTAGTAGAAGGAGATCTAGTATTAAGCTTATACCTCTTTAATGTTTAGAACTTAAGTATTAACTTCAAATTGAATTCTCTCTATTACTTTGGGAAGCATTTAAGATCTTTGTAACCACCACAACTTAAATACAATGAAACACTCATTACCCGTGGACGTAGATAAAAGTCGAACCACGTAATCTCTTATGTCTCATGATAACTTAGTATCATTTACATTATATTTGTGTTCTTCGTTATTATTGCGATCTTGAGAATCTTTTATAACTTAGCATCATCAGTTCAACAGAGGTATCATTACTATATAGTATCTGGTCCTCGGAGCTATAAACATTACGTAGACTATAGGAAAATTAGTAGTCACATTCACCTTGATTTATCAAAATACGGAACAAAAACTTTGTAGGTATTTCTATGAGTGACAGATTTATCTATCAGAATAGACTTATCTGTGGGAGACAAATTTGTTTATAAGTCTTCGACTTTGGGTTGTAGCAACTCTTAGTTGTGGGTGAAATCGGTTAAGGGAATCAAGTGCGCAGAATCCGTCGTGGTTCTAGAGGCGTAAGGAACGCGACTGTATCTTAATCGGTGTGAGACTTGGTTAGGGATCAACTATATTCCAGTCTGTAGCAGATTAATACAATGTGGTGTTCAAATCTGGACTAGGTCCCTGGGTTTTTATGCATGTGGTTTCCTCGTTAACAAAATTTCTGATGTCTGTGTTATTTCTTTTCCGCATTATATTTGTTTATATAATTGAAATATCACAGGTAGTGCATAGTTCAATCAATTGGTAAATCCGACCTTGATTGTTGGATTAGAATTGATTGACACTTGGGCATTGGTCTTTGGTACCGTCCAAGTATTTCTCATGTCAATCAGGCTCATTGATTTCTATCTGTTTGATTTGCTGATTGATTTGAGAAAAAGAGATATAACTCTTTGATATATTTCTTGGTTGAGCTTGCTTTATAAGATGGTGCTCTCAGAATTATATTGGAGTTAGTCCATACATATTTCCAAACAAATTATTGGGTGTGGTTGTTATACCCCTGCTTTTTCAGTTGGTATCAGAGCAGGCAAACACGCTAAGACCTTATAAGTCTATGTTTGTAGCAATCTGACTCTATGGACCAAAGTGCTATCTCTATAAACGTACCACCAGTCTTCGACGGCTCGAATTACTTATGGTGAAAAATTCTATGCGTGCATTTCTTCAAGTGCGTGATTTTCAATCATGGGTTCGTGCTGTTAATGGCTATGATCCTCTAATGGTTACAGTTAACGGTGTAACTTTTCCAAAGGATATTGGTGAGTATGAGCATGACGAGATTCTCGCTGCAAAGCAAAATTCTGACGGCTTAAATGCTATCATCCATGTCCTTATCCAAGATCTTCAGCACCATGTGACTACATGCAATAAGTCTATATATGCTAGGGATATCTTAGAAACCGTATTTGAAGGGAATACCTCTGAGAAAAAAAGTTAGGCTTCAAAACCTAAATTCTGCTTGGGAAGACCTTCGTATGGCTGATAAAGATTCATTTGATGAATTTAATCACAAATTTTCTGAAATGTTAATGCATCTTTTGCATTGGATAAGACTATTCCTGAAAAGGACATTATGATTGTTAGAGCATTGCTCGGTCGAACTCGCATGCGTTGCTATCTCAAGCATGTTTGTCAATATTAGTGATCAAAACTATATGTCTTGATTTCTAAATTACTTATGACTAAGTCTAGGTCAAGGATAGTCAAGTGTAGTTGAAGCTCCAGACTCCATGGCGATCATCTTACGAAGATGAAGAACTACTCGAGGAACCGGTGGAACTTCATCCGACTAAAAGGTATGTGGAGACTTAAAATTATCTATCATTCAAAAGTCTATTTTATCTCCTACTCTTGAGACAAGGTCGTTTAAGTATGATAGTTTTCATACATACACATTTGCTATTTAGAGCGAGTTTACTCGCCTATCTTTTCTCGAAATATGTGCTGGTAAGCTTTCGCTTTAACCATTTTCATCTTTACCCGTGATGAAAGTCATGATGACGTTTTAATCTTGAAAATAGCTTTGATGACGATAGTCGTGAATAACGATTGTTATAAAATTATAGAAGAATGTTTCAATGATTGGAATGTAGAGTTGAGATTACCATCTATCGATATAAGCATATATAGTGTGTTCGCACATTAGTGTATAAATCCATGTACCGGAAGCCAAGTGCGTGCATATGTGTGCATGCGGTATTGGTGAAGGAGACAGGTTGAGTACGCGTACCCACGGAAGTTTTCATACCAAAAATTTCTGCTGGAGTTTGTAAGTTTGCAAACTAGTAAACCAGTCACCTTAGGTACGCGTACCCATGGAAGTTTTCAAACCGAAAATTTTTGTTGAGTTTATAAACTCAAATCCGGTAGCTAAGGTACGCATATGCGTACTCAAGCTGGTGATATCTCAAATCGGTAGTTCATGAAATTAAAATAATAAATTATAAGGAATGCAATCTTTGCAAACCGTGGCTATATTGTTCATGAATTGATTCAATTGGATCAAACCGATTTTGTTTCAATTGTGTCTATGAATAAAGACCTAAGCAATTTAACAACTCTTCAACCAGTAATTATGAGTCATTTTAACTAGTTATGAGAAAAATGAATACGGTTAATATGAAAGTGCTCATATGGCTAACCATTGGTTAACTATTTGTGAACCAACTAAGTGTACACGTTTAGGTACGGTTACTCAAACCTAAATGAATGCATTTCATTTGTGTGTGTGACAAGTTAAGTTTCGATCTAACGTTTGAAAGATATTAACTTGGCTGAATCAGGTTTTTCATCTAACGGTGAATATTGAATGCTTTGTTACCAAGGTAACTTAGATTGCAAACCCTGGTTTGAAAACTATATAAAGGAGACATCTAGCATCTGGAAAAAATAATCCCCACACCTCCTGTGTGATACTAGTTGGTTTGCTAGAGTCGATTCTCCTTTAACCTTAGGTTTCTTCTCAATACCCTGTAGGTTCACGACTGAAAGACTTCATTGGGATTGTGAAGCCAGACGAAACTACTTTTCTTGTAGTTGAGCGATCTGATCTTACGATTTTCTATCGTACGAGTTCAATTGAATAATTGGCTTGAGATTATATCTCCGATAGGGCAAGATAAAAAGAAATCGCAAACATCTTCGTCTCATCGTTTGTGATTCCACAATATCTAGTTTCGCTACCATACGATTTAGATTATTGTGAGGTGATTGATAATACTGGGTTGTTCTTTGGGAATATAAGACCGGTTTATCAATTAGTTCATGTTCACCTTGATTTATCAAAAGACGGAACAAAAAATCTTGGGTATTTCTGTGGGAGACAGATTTATTCAATTCTATAGACCTTTATGTGTGAGACAGATTTGTCTATCAAGTATTCGACTTTGGGTCGTAGCAACTCTTAGTTATGGGTGAGATCATCTAAGAGAATCAAGTGTGTAGTATCCTGCTGGTATCAGATACCTAAGGAGCGCAACTGTACATTGAATCAGTGTGAGATTGATTAGGGTTCAACTACAGTCCATACCGGAATTAGTTTGTAGTAGGCTAGTGTCTGTAGCGGCTTAATACAATATGGTGTTCAATCTGGACTAGGTCCCGTGGTTTTTCTGCATTTGCGGTTTCCTCGTTAACAAAACTTCTAATGTCTGTGTTATTTCTATTCCGCATTATATTTTGTTATATAATTGAAATATCACAGGTTGTGCGTTGTATCGATCAATTGTGAAATCCAACCTTTGGTTGTTGATTGGAAATTGATTGATCCTTGGATATTGATCTTTGGTACCATCCAAGTTTTTATCCTTGTATTCCATAAAGACTTGCAGATTTCTATTTGCTTGAGTAAAGATCAAATCAAGAGATTGAGAAATATTAACTCCTCGATATACTTTTTTCTAGATTGAGTCTGACTGTCTAGTTGATTCTCTAGAAAGTATATTGGAGTTAGTCCATACAGATTGTTAATCGAAATATTGGGTGAGGTTGTTGTACACCCGCATTTTCAATTGGTATCAGAGCAGGCAAACGCGTTCAAGACCTCAAAATTCTGTGTTTGTGGCGATCTGACTAGATGGAAAGTAAATTCTTTATAAACGTTTCACTAGGAATAAACCACAATCTTAGGGAATGTTCTAAAATCCTTGTTATTCTCCAAAGGAAGTTGGATGAAAAATCCGGATCAACCGTGATCTTACTTCAGTGAAGATGAATAACTCTTTTGATTCCTCTCTAAAGGATCATATTAAGTCAAGTGTTAAACAAAGTTTATACTTTGAGAAACTTGATAGAAGGAAGAACTTCTCAAATAATATTTTTGATGTTGGCCCTTGTATGTTCTGTGAGTCTCACAATCACAATCAACATACATGTACACGTTTTCAGAAAAGTATAAAAGTTGCGAGCAATCTTCACAAGAAAGCTGAACAACTGTCTGCTTATCTAAAAAGGTGTACAGTACTAACAAGAAATTCTAAACAGAAAAGTAGTGTTAGTATGGGAGCTTTTGCCTTAAAATCAACATTACCCTTTCAATAGTTTCTTGACAGTGGTTGTAGCCTACATATGACTGGTGACCTTTCGTGGTTTGTCTCCACAAGCGACTTTGAAGGAGGACCAGTTACTTTCGGAGATGGGAGTTTTTGCTACATTAGCAAGAAGGGTACGATCAAGCTTCCCGTTGTTCCAGAAATCCATGACGTAGTATACGTTAAAGGTATGACTGCAAATCTTCTTTCTATTAGTCAAATTTGTGACGAAGGCCATAGAGTTGTCTTCAATGCAAATGGATGTGACATTGTAGACAAAACTGGAAAAGTAATTTTTCAAGGAACTCGTGGTAAAAATAACTGTTATCTTCTTGATACTCAGTTTAGTAATTGTTGAAATTTGACTAAGGTGGAATCTACACATCTTTGGCATGAGCGTTTTGGTCACATCAATTATCGTCTCTTAACTAAGATCGTTAACAAAGAACTTGTTAGAGGCGTTCCCAAAATCAATGCAAATATAAATGGTGTATGTGGTGCATGTCAAAAGGGTAAACAAACGAAAGTTCACCATAAGTCATCTCGAGATATTCTCACTAAGGCTCCACTTTATTTAATTCATATGGATCTCTTTGGACCAATTCAACAATCTACTGTCGGTGGAAAGAAGTATGCTTAGGTATCTTAGTCAAGTGTAGTTGAAGCTCCAGACTCCATGGAGATCATCTTACGAAGATGACGAACTACTCGAGGAACCGGTGAAACTTCATCCGACTAAAAGGTATGTGGAGACTTGAACTTATCTATCACTCAAAAGTCTATCCTATCTTATACTCTTGAGGCAAGGTCGTTTAAGTATGATAGTTTTCATACATACACATTTGCTATTTCGAGCCGAGTTTACTCGCCTATCTTTTTCTCGAAATATGTGTTGGTAAGCTTTCGCTTTAACCATTTTCATCTTTAGCCGTGACGAAAGTCATGATGACGTTTTAATCTTGAAAATAACTTTGATGCTGATAGTCGTGAATAACAATTGTTATAACATTATAGAAGAATGTTTCAATGATTGAAATGCCGAGTTGACATTACCATCTATGGATATAAGCATATATAATGTGTTCGCACATTAGTGTATAAATCCATGTACCAGAAGCCAAGTGCGTGCATATGTGTGCATGCGGTATTGGTGAAGGAGACAGGTTGAGTACGCGTACCCACGGAAGTTTTAATACCATAAATTTCTGCTGGAGTTTGTAAGTTTGCAAACTAGTAAACCAGTCAACTTAGGTACATGTACCCACGGAAGTTTTCGAACCGAAAATTTCTGTTGAGTTTATAAACTCAAATCCGGTAGCTAAGGTACGCATACCCGTACACGTACTCAAGCTGGTGATATCTCAAATCAGTAGTTCATGAACTTAAAACAATAAATTATCAGGAATGTAATCTTTGAAAACCGTGGCTATATTGTTCATGAATTGATTCAAGTGGATCAACCCGATTTTGTTTCAATTCTGTCTATGAATAAAAACCTAAGCAATTGAATAACTCTTCAACTAGTTCTTATGAGTCATTTGAACTAGTTATGAGAAAGATGAATACGGTTAATATGAAAGTGCTCATATGGCTAACCATTGGTTAACTATATGTGAACCAACTAAGTGTACACATTTAGGTACAGTTACTCAAACCTAAATGAATGCATTTCATTTGTGTGTGGGACAAGCTAAGTTTCGATCTAACGGTTGAAATATATTAGCTTGGTTGAATCAGGTTTTTCATCTAACGGTGAATATTGAATGCTTTGATACCAAGGTAACTTAGATTGCAAACCCTGATTTGAAAACTATATAAAGGAGACATCTAGAATATGGAAAAACTAATCCCCACACCTCCTATGTGATACTAGTTGGTTTGCTAGAGTCGATTCTCCTTTAACCTTAGGTTTCTTCTCGAGACCCTGTAGGTTAACGACTGAAAGAGTTCATTGGGATTATGAAGCCAGACGAAACTACTTTTCTTGTAGTTGAGCGATCTGATCTTTCCATTTTCTATCGTACGAGTTCAATTGAATAATTGTCTTGAGTTTATATCTCCGATAGGGTAAGATAAAAAGAAATCACAAACATCTTCGTCTCATCGTTTGTGATTCCACAATATCTAGTTTCGCTACCATACGATTTAGATTATTGTGAGGTGATTGATAATACTAGGATGTTCTTCGGGAATATAAGACTTGTTTATCAATTAGTTCCTGTTCACCTTGATTTATCAAAAAACGGAACAAAAACTCTTGGGTATTTCTGTGGGAGACAAATTTATTCAATTCTATATACTTTTATGTGTGAGACAGATTTATCTATCTAGTCTTCGACTTTGGTCGTAGCAACTCTTAGTTGTGGGTGAGATCAGCTAAGGGAATCAAGTGCGTAGTATCCTGCTGGGATCAGAGACGTAAGGAGCGCAATTGTACCTTGAATCAATGTGAGATTGATTAGGGTTCAACTACAGTCCAAACCGAAGTTAGTTTCTAGTAGGCTAGTGTCTATAGAGGATTAATACAGTGTGGTGTTCAATCTGCACTAGGTCCCGGGGGTTTTCTGCATTTGCGGTTTCCTCGTTAACAAAACTTCTGGTGTCTGTGTTATCCGCATTATATTTTGTTATATAATTGAAATATCACAGGTTGTGCATTGTGTCGATCAATTGTGAAATCCAACCTTTGGTTGTTGATGGGAAATTGATTCATCCTTGGATATTGGTCTTTGGTACCATCCAAGTTTTTATCCTTGTATATGATAAAGACTCGCATATTTCTATTTGCTTGAGTGAAGATCTAATCAAGAGATTGAGAGATATTAACTCCTCGATATACTTTTTTCTATATTGAGTCTGACTGTCTAGTTGATTCTCTAGAAAGTATATTGGAGTTAGTCCATACAGATTGCTAATCAAAATATTGGTGAGGTTGTTGTACCCCCGCATTTTCAATGATGAAAATTCTCACATCGTTGCCACCTAGATACGATTTTAAGAAACATGCCATCGTTGAGGGAAATAACCTTGAAATGCTTTCCAAAAATACTCTTGTTGGGAAGTAAAAGATATTTGATCATGAGCATATATCCAAATCTGGAAAGGATATTGCTTTCAAAGCACAAAAGAACACTAAATTACTTGACAAAAGTAAAAGTATTTGAAAAAGCGTGGGTACAACAACCACACCCAATATTTTGATTAGCAATCTGTATGGACTAACTCCAATATACTTTCAAGAGAATCAACTAGACTCAATCTTAATAAAGTATATCAAAGAGTTATATCTCTCTTTCTCGATTCAATTCTTACTCAAGCAAATAAAAATCTGCGAGTCTAATTGAATACAAGAGAAATCACTTGAACGGTACAAAATACCAATGTACAAGGACCAATCAATTTCAATCAACAACCAAAGGTCGGATTTCCCAATTGATTGATTCAAACGCATAACCTGTGATATTTCAATTATAAAGATAAACAATATAATGCGGAAAGAAATAACACAGACACCATAAATTTTGTTAATGAGGAAACTGCAAATGCAGAAAAACCCTTGGACCTAGTCCAGATTGAACACACATTGTATTAAGCCGCTACAGACACAAGCCTACTACAAACTAACTTTGGTCTGGACTGTAGTTGAACCCCAATCAATCTCACACTGATCCAAGGTATAGTGGTGCTCCTTACGTCTCTAATCCCAGCAGGATACTATGCACTTGATTCCCTTAGCTGATCTCACCCACAACTAAGAGTTGCTACGACCCAAAGTCGAAGACTTTAATAAACAAATCTGTATCACACAGAAAATCTACGGTAATAGATAAATCTGTCTCCCATAGAAATACCTACGAGTTTTGTTCCATCTTTTGATAAATCAAGGTGAACAGGAACCAATTGATAACCCGGACTTATATTCCCGAAGAACAACCTAGTATTATCAATCACCTCACAATAATCTTAATCGACGCGGCGAAAGAAGATATTGTGGAATCACAAACGATGATACGAAGATGTTTGTGATTAATTTTATATCTTGCCTATCGGAGATATCAATCTCAAGCCAATCGTTATGATTGTACTCAATTCGATAGAAACAGCAAGATCAGATCACACAACTACAAGAAAGTAGTATCGGTCTGGCTACACAATCATAAGGAAGTCTTAACGTCGTTAACCTACAGGGTCTCGGTATAAACCTAAGGTTAAAGGAGAATCGACTCTAGATTATACAACTAGTATCACACAGGAGGTGTGGGGATTAGGTTTCCTAGTTGCTAGAGTTCTCCTTTATATAGTCTTCCAAATCAGGGTTTGCAATCAATGTTAGCTTAGTAACAAATCATTCAATATTCACCGTTAGATGAAAACCTGATTAGATTCAAGCTAATATCTTTCAACTGTTATATCGAAAACTTAGCTTGTTACACACAAATGAAATGCACGTTTTAGGTTTGTGTAACCATACCCAAACATGTACATTTAGTTGTTTCAACGGTAGTTAACCAAAAGGTTAGCCATATGATCACTTTCATATTAACCATATTCTTCTTTACCATAACTAGTTCAAATGACTCAAATGAACTAGTTAGAGAGTTGTTCAATTGATTAGATCTTATAGAAGTATACAAGACACAATCGAAGCAAAAATGATTTGATTCACTCGAATCGATTCATGAACTTTATAGCCATGGTTTGAAAACTTGCATTCCTTAGTTAAATATAAGTATAAGTTCACGAATAATCGTTTTTAGAAAATAACCAAACTAAGTACGCGGACTAGGTACGCGGACTTAAGTACCCGGAATAAGTTTGTAAATAGTTCACAAACTCTAGCAGGTTTTCTCGAGAAGAGAACCTCCGAAAGTACGCGGACTGGGTTCGCGGACTCGGTTCCGATTTTTCTGAGCAGCAAAGTACGCATACTTTGGTTCAAGGAATATGTTTCCACATAATGCTTATATCCAACAATGGTTATATAATCTAAACTCTCATTTCAATCATTGAAACATTCTTAGAGTACGTTATATAGTTGTTATTCACAAACCATTTTTCATCAAAGCCATTTTCAAGTGATTGAAACTTAACACGAATTTCGTCGCTAGGTAAGGATGAACTTGGCCAAAGCGAAAGCTTACCAACACATATTTCGAGAAATAGATAAGCGAGATAAACTCGGCTCGAAATAGAAATTGTGTATAATCAAAGTCTATATAGCAAAACGACTTTTGTCTCAAGATAGAAGATAGAGTAGGTAGAATTTTGAGTGATAGATAAGTTCAAGTCTCCACATACCTTTCAGTCGATGAAGTTCCACCATTTCCTTGAGTAGTTCTTCGTCTTGTATGATGATCTCCATGGAGTTCTTGAGCTCAACTTCACTTTCTATCCTTGTCCGAGACTTAGATGTAGTAGACTAGGAATCAAGACTTATAGTTTTGATCACTAACATTGACAAACATGCTTGAGATAGCAACGCATGCGAGTTCGAACGAGCAGTGCTCTAACAATATCCCCCTTTGTCAATTTTAGTGACAAAACTATCAATACATATGGAATACAAAAAATAGAGAAATAAACTTTTGTAGCTCTTCTTCCACATGCCTAATCTTCAACATTTCTCGAAATCTTCGTCACTTCCAAGTACTCCAATGATTCCAAAGTTTGTAAGTTTAGCATCATCGTTGTTGAAAATCCGTAGCTATAACAATGACAAAACAAGAATTCTCAATCATTGTCATACAGTGTCATAGTATTATTATACAGTATCAAAGTTCAATTGTATCACAACTTTGAAAACAATACTATGGTGATATGTATCACTCCCCCTTAGTCAATCCTCCATATTACATGGAAACCACTCCCCATTACATAATGATCCGAAAACCATATGTATTTGTAGTGTGAACAACATATTAATTCTCCCCCTTTTTGTCAATAAAATTGGCAAAGGTACGAAAACGGGATCCTAATGAAAATTTCCATAGAGACATTTCATGACCAAAAGAAAGCACATATCAACTTATTTAGATGCAATCATATAGCCGAAGCTAAATGCTTTCATCAAGGAGTTTATAAATATACAAGATAACTCCTATAATATTCCACAGTCGCACTCCCCACAAAGATTTGGCAATTAAGCACAAGTTCAATTAAGAACTCTTCCCCATAATGTGTCATTCCCGAACAACTATAGCGACCTTAATTTCATAAGAAAAGAAAGATTTCTTTGGACATAACAAATCACATACGAATATGAATTTGAATCCAAAAATACTCAATTAGGTTAACCACAAGAGAACCCATGATTAATCTAATCGGGATTGCTCGACATAAGAGAACTTACGGAGCCTCACGGTATATACATAAAGTATGGATCAGGGAAGATCAATACTGCGGAATAGACAAGGATTCATTCTATTTTCCATCACTATTTGCACAATGGGCATACAATAGACATAATCCTCGTAAACAAAAGTTCATCCTATCTTCCATCAATATTTGCATAATGACATAATAGGATTCAAAATTTTGTAATGTCAAAAGTTCATTCATTCTTTTATCAATACATGCATATTGACATACGAAAAACTTAACTTTTGACAAAGTATGAGACAATCATAGTTCACGGACGCAAATACACATATCCCATAACATATTGCAATATATAAAACCATAAAGATTAATACTGCAAAAATCATCTTCCAAACAATTTTAGAATTTAAACAAATAAACCTAAAAACATGAAGATGAAAACGTTGGACATAGCTATGTGTAATCATAATAATGGCTATTCCAAAATCTAGTTATTCTTCTAAACAAAACAAGAAAATAAAATTTCATCCGAAGATTTACTAGATGTTAAGACCTTTGAAGAATTATTTATCGTCCCCGAACTCCTTGTCGTCAACAACCATTGGGACATGAGGTTCATGAACATAGAAGTTAATATCAATAAACTTTGTTTACTGATGTCGAACCAGGGCCTTCTGAATCTCATGAGTCTTAAACACAAAAGCCTTTATCTGTTGAATCTCCTTTTATGTCTCCTTCAACCCTTCAAGAACATTAGAAAACTTCTGAGAATTTGAAGGAACAGTTCTAGGCTTCCTCACATTCCTTCTTTTTCTTTTCAATGACGGGGATAACGGAGATTTCTCTTTTTCCTTCATGATTGATGGCTTGAAAATCATATTAACATCTTTTCCATCAGAAGACATGATGCTTGGAGTATCCATAAACGTATGGGTTTGTGAGATGAAATCACAATCTCAACAAGTAGTCTTAAGATAAAAGAAGTTTCAGGGAATGAAAAAGGAATGTAGGGTTACACAACCTTTAACAGGTTCGTGCACGCACAACTCTGAACCCTAGAGAGAGTACAATTGTCGAGAATAATCCTCCGTTAGACAGAGAATTCCAAAAAAAACTAAGAAAGGAAGAAAATAAACTTTTCCTAAAGCCTGAGAGGTGCACAACCTTGTCTCTTTTGATCAGGCACATGAGACAAGATTTTACAAATCAACACAATCAAGTTGTGTTGCGGTGAACAACAAATTTGTCCACCATGTTCCTCATGAGAGGAATCCACATACCTCTGTCTATCAAAATGATTTGACCATACTTTATTCTCTAATGGTCTTGTTTTGTCCTTGGAAACTAACTTCTTAGACGAAGATAAAATCTTACATACCTCAGCAGTCTTCTGAGCGGGTTTAAGCTTGTTTGCTAATCGATTTTCTCTTCGTTGAAGTTTGTTGACATGTCTCAATTTGTGTTTGTACTTGTAACACTTTGATATTTCATGAACCTTGAGTAAACAATACGAGCATGTCAATCTTGAATACAATTCAGGCATCTGAGATGTGCAAGCAGCTAGACACATAGTGGAACCTGAAACATCATACACATAGTTTCCAACGAAGGGGTCAATTTTATCTTCCAGATTGGTTGAGTTTTATTCTGAAATAATATCAAGATTGATGTGTGTATTTCTACAATATCAAAATCAATATTTTCACAAATAAGTGCAACGCTTGATTTCTCGTCTTCATTAGAATCATAGTTGTCAGACATTTCATCAAGAGTTGCAGCAAGACCTTTGTTCCCAGTGTATTTTTTTCGATTTGGACACTCATTTGCAAAATGACCAAAACCTTTACACTTAAAGCACTGAGGAATATCCTTGTCATCAGTTTCATCAATATCCCTATTTGTAGGAGGAACACGATTACGAGGTTTATCTGACGACTTGGATTTATCTCTGGAAAAACGTTTACTTCTCTTCAAAAGAAGATCCCTAAACTGTCTTGTGATCAACGAGACTGACTTGTCAAGATCTTCATCTGATGAATCAGCCTCAGAAAGATCATCTTCAGAGATATAAACACTTTTACTTTTATCAAATAATTTAGTGTTCTTCTGTGCTTTGAAGGCAACATCCTTACTGGACTTGCACGTATGCTCATAATAAAATATCTTTAGCTTCCCAACCAGAGTATTTCTGGAGAGCGTTGCGATATTATTTCCTTCAACGATGGCATGCTTCTTAGAATCGTATCTAGATGGAAGCGATCTGAAAATTTTCATCACAATGTCCTTTTCAGGAATAGTCTTACCCAATGCAAACGATGCATTAAAAATTTCAGACACTTTGTGATTAAACTCATCAAACATTTCTTCATCTACCATACGAAGGTTTTCTCAATCAGAACTTAGGTTTTGAAGCCTAGCTTCTTTCTCATTGGTATTTCCTTCAAATACGGTTTCTAAGATATCCCAGTCTTCCTTAGACTTTGTGCACATAGTCACGTGGTGCTGAAGATCTGGGGTAATGGCATGTATGATAGCATTTAAGCTATAAGAATTTTGCTTTGCAGCAAGAACTTCTTCTGGGCTATATTTACCAATATCTTTCGGTATAAATACGTCGCCTTCTGTATTAACTGGAGGTTCATAGCCATTAATAACTCGTACCCACGTTCGAAAATCACGAGCTTGGAGAAAAACACGCATAGAAATTTTCCACCATAGGTAGTTTGAGCCATCGAAGACTTGTGGTACGTTTATGGAGATAGAATTCCTGTCCATAGAGTCAGATCGCTAGAAACACAGACTTTTAAGGTCTTTAAACGTGTTTGCCTGCTCTGATACCAACTGAAAAAGCGTGGGTACAACAACCACACCCAATATTTCGATTAGCAATCTGTATGGACTAACTCCAATATACTTTCAAGAGAATCAACTAGACTTAATCTTAATAAAGTATATCAAAGAGTTATATATCTCTTTCTCGACTCAATTCTTACTCAAGCAAATAGAAATCTGCGAGTCTAATTGAATACAAGAGAAATCACTTGAACGATACCAAAGAGCAATGTTCAAGGATCAATCAACAACTAAAGGTCGGTTTCCCAATTGATTGATTCAAACGCACAACCTGTGATATTTCAATTATAAAGATAAACAATATAATGTGGAAAAGAAATAACACAAACACCAGAAAAAAATTTAACGAGGAAACCGCAAATGCAGAAAAACCCCAGGACCTAGTCCAGATTGAACACACACTGTATTAAGCTGCTAAAGACACTAGCCTACTACAAACTAACTTCGGTCTGGACTATAGTTGAACCCCAACCAATCTCACACTGATCCAAGGTACAGTTGCGCTCCTTACTGATGTGATTTGTAGATAGTGGTAAAAGTGGTTCGATTCCCAGACTTGTGAAGGATATTAATTAGACTTAAATTCTAATATTAAAATAGAAATCTCACTAAAAATTATAGCAAACTCAATCAAAGTTGATATCAATATTAAAAGAACACTGAGGCTAAGATTCCACTATCTTCCAAATTCAAAGTGATTTAATCCAATATTTATATTCATGCAATTTTTCGTTCAATTTGATTCTAAACTATTGCAACAAGTAGATTCTCAAAATAACAAGTGTAAATCCGAAGCATAGAACATCAAAAACCTAGGTTCAAGCATGCTCTATCAAAAGAAATAACAATTGCTTAACAAGAATCATTCAAACAATTTTCACTCAAGGCAAAACAATCATAAAAATAATTGCTATAAATAAATAAATAAGAATATAACACTCTTTGTTGGAAAAATAGCTTCATCTATCGCCTCAGCAATGGGGTTTAGCTCCTCATATTAATCACTTGCTCAAAATACATGTTTGTTGCTCAAAAGTTGATTAAAAGAGTGAAAAGTGTAAAGCAGCTGATTTGCAACAGCGTAAAAGTGTTACAGATCTCTGGTACAAATAGGAACAATGATTAACTGTTGTATATAAACGTTACTTATCCTCTGTTGTTGAACAACGACACTGTTTTTCGTGCGTCAATGTTCTTCGCGTTCTTGAGCTGTGCAGCAGCAGCAGCAGCAGAAACATGAGTTTGATAAAACTCTGATTTCTTCTTCTCTGGCTCTCCTCTAGTCCCCAAACTCTCGACACCCCTTCTATATGACCCAAACAATCTATTTATATCAAAAATACCGATTAAGTCTCTCCCAAATCTTCCAAAATCTCTTTCCCTCTCTTCACGGCAAAGTTGCGGCAATTTCTTGTTTTAGAATTTCTACATGTTTCTGAGCTTTCCTTTTTATTCTAAACTCTTCCTTAGATAGATACAAATCTTTGGGAAGGTTCATAGCACTTTAATCTCTCTGAAGTTCCCTAAAACAGGTCACACACGTGACTTTCCATATATTTCTGTTGTGATAAAAATCCGTCGATTGAGCCCAGTCTAATCGATTTCAACACCCATATCAGATTCCTAGACGCATAAGGAGTCTATCCTATGAAAATCAGAGGTTTAATCGACCTCAAACTCCTTTAAATCAAGAACCCTAATCTGTTCTTCACTGCCACAAATTTTCCCGCCAAAACTGATAATTCAAATGTAGAAGATGGTCGCCCCCTATCCAGAGTAGGGGTGCGATTAGCAGCTGCCTGGAAATGGGATTCCCCTTTGTAATTAGGTTACCCCTTATCCAAAGTGAGGGTCTGAATAACAAATGTCCTCCCATGAACGCAAAAAACACTTTTCGAACCAATTTCGCCGCAAAATCTTATTTTTCCAAAAACACCTACAAAGACATAAAAAGCCAAAATAAATACAAAATCGAGCACTAACAATATATACAATTGAGATTATATCAGACACAAAAATGTGTCTATCAAATACCCCCAAACCTATTATTTTCTAGTCCTCGAGCAAAAATAAAATAGAAATAAAATCCTAACTCACTGTCGCAGGCATCGTCGATTGCATTTAGCGTATGCAATAAGCCTTTAAACCCCTAGGTGTCTCTAGTGGCGGAGTGTTGTCTCCGGAGGGCTTACCAGAGGTATACCCATGAAACCTTTATACTCCAGACCCTACCTATCTACACAGAACCTTGGAAGGCACTAAAGAATGTCCTTGGTTGGCATACTTATTGACTACAGGAGGAAGTACCCTGATGCGAAATTCCAATTGTTGTACACGAGTTCGCACTCAAGCATACTAAAATTCATATGAAGTGACAGAGCTCTACTCAGATAGTCGCACTATGGACATCAATATCCGGAGTCAAAACTAATCATATGGATAGATCAAGAAGATGGATATAGAAAAACATAGATGGTTTTGATGTTTACTAGGTGAATGGTGTTTCTCATATCTGTCTGAAGGCCTCCGCTAAAATGAACTTATCCTAATGGACTGAGATACTAGTCTGACTAATATCAACACACTGGCATATACAAGGGAACCAGTAATTGATAATCCTAACTCTCGGTCAACACAACTGGCATATACAAGGGTTCCAGTGGTCGACTTTATGGAATTTATTCCAGTTGGTCTGATGGTCTGGTCTCAGTTTCTCTTTTTTTTTTTTCTTTTTTTTGTATCTCAATCACTCTAATTCACCCTAGCATTGGTAACAACTTGAATCGTGAGCCCCACCTAATCACTTAGAGAAACATAGTTTAAAAACAAAACAAAATAAAAACAGAAGTGAAAAGGACTCAACGAGATATGGTGAAACTATCATGTTATTTCTAACACCTAAGCTATGTGCTTTTATGAATAGACTCTTTAGATGTTGCCATCTAGTCAGATTGGTTCCTCAACTCCTACAACCAAAATGCTTTCATCCACTTAGATTGGTTAGTGCCATCCTTAATAGGGATAAATTTCTAGGCTCCGGAGTTTATTTATTGCAACGAAAAGGTAACAAAAAGTTCTAACCCGTCCCCAAACTTAGATCTAACATTGTCCTCAATGTTTCTAATCAAAGAACAGTACCAAAAATATAAGTAACATGAGGAATAATAAAGAGAGAAGTCGGAAAGATAGTACCTGGGTGAAGTGTAACCAAAAACCTACAAAAATATTATACAACATACAAAATCGCCTAGATGGTCAATCAAGGGAAACATGGTCCTCCTGAGGGACCTCCTCAACATCACCTGTAGGAAAAGGTTCTAAAAAGGGCTTCAATCGCTGACCGTTAACCTTCGATGAACTACTACCATCTGGTGTCTCAATCTCAACAGCGCTATGAGGAAAAACAGTACGGACCACAAAAGGACCGGTCCACCGAGAGCGCAACTTCCCGGGGAATAGATGCAAACGAGTGTCATACAGAAGAACTTTTTGACCTGGAGAAAATGACTTTCGTAAAATATTCCTATCATGCACAAGTTTCATTTTGTTCTTATACTCCTTAGCACTATCGTATGCATCTCTACGAATCTCGTCCAACTCATTGAGCTGGAGCTTTCTTTGAGCTCCTGCCTTGTCAAGTGAAAAGTTTAAGTTCTTAATAGCCCAATAGGCTCGATGCTCTAACTCAACAGGCAGGTGACATGCCTTGCCAAACACTAAACGATAAGGTGACATTCCAATGGGTGTCTTAAACGCAGTACGGTAAGCCCATAAGGCATCAGTAAGCCTCGACGACCAGTCTTTCCTATTTGGATTAACTGTTTTCTCTAGAATACGTTTAATTTCCCTATTGGAAACCTCTACCTGACCACTAGTCTGAGGGTGATATGGGGTTGCTACTTTATGGGTAATACCGTATTGTTTCATTAAAAGAGCAAACGGTCTATTACAAAAGTGTGAACCTCCATCACTAATTATAGCTCGCGGCGTACCAAAACGTGTAAGTATATTCTCTTTCAAAAACTGGACTACGACCCTGTGGTCATTCGTTTTACACGGAACCGCCTCAACCCACTTAGACACATAGTCTACACGACAAGTATGTAAAGATAACCAAACGAAATAGGAAATGGACCCATAAAATCAATGCCCCACACATCAAAGACCTCAATCACTAAAATAGGGTTCAAAGGCATCATATTTCTACGGGAAATGGTTCCTAACTTCTGGCAACGCTCACAAGAAACACAATGACTATGGGAATCTTTAAACAACGAAGGCCAGTAAAATCCACACTGCAAAATCTTAGCAGCAGTCTTCTTAGCACTAAAATGACCCCCACATGCATGTTCATGACAAAAGGAGATAATACTAGACTGGTCACTCTCAGATACACATCTCCTAATAATCTGGTCCGGACAATACTTAAACAGATAAGGATCGTCCCAAAAGAAATGCTTAACCTCGGCTAAAAACCTAGAACGATCTTGCTTACCCCAATGTTGAGGGGTTCGACCAGTAACAAGATAATTCACTATATTTGCATACCAAGGTGATTGGGAAACAGAGAACAATTGTTCATCAGGAAAGCTATCCCTTATAGGAAGGGAATCACTAGGGGAACTAACAACTAGCCTAGACAAGTGGTCTGCTACTACATTTTCTGCACCCTTTTTGTCTCTAATGTCTGGAAAAATTCTTGTAACAAAGGATCCATCTAATCAATCTAGGTTTGGTATCCTTCTTAGATAAAAGGTATTTCAAAGCAGCATGATCAGTATAGATTACGATCTTAGAACCTAATAAATAGGATCTAAACTTATCCAAGGCAAACACGATGGCTAAAATTCCTTCTCGGTAGTTGTATAGTTCATTTGGGCATCATTCAGAGTTTTGCTAGCATAGTAAATCACATGGAGTAATTTGTTTTCTCGCTGACCTAGCACAACGCCTATAGCATAATCTGAAGCATCACACATAATTCAAAGGGTAGGTTCCAGTTAGGTGCCTGGACTATCGGGGCAGTAGTGAGTAAAGTTTTAAGCTTCTCAAAAGCCTCTAAACAAGCATCATCAAAGACAAACTTAACATTTTGCAAGCAAATTGCAAAGAGGTCTAGAAATCAAGCTAAAATCCTTAATGAATCGACGGTAAAAACCTGCATGCCCTAGGAATGACCTAATATCTTTTACGGTTTTTGGGACCTGTAAAGTCTTAATAAGGTCAACTTTGGCTTTGTCTACCTCTATACCCTTTGAAGAGACGATGTGCCCTAAACAATTCCTGATTTAACCATGAAATGGCATTTTTCCCAATTAAGCACTAAATTTTTTCCTTACACCTAGTCAACACTAATGTCAAATGATGCAAGCACTAAAAGATGAACCAAACACTGAAAAATCATCCATAAAGACCTCTAAAACCGTTCTACCATATCAGAAAATATGCTCATCATACAACGCTGAAAAGTTGCAGGGGCATTACATAGCCCGAAAGGCATGCGTCTATACGCAAAGGTACCAAAGGGACAGGTAAAAGTGGTTTTCTCTTGGTCTTCTGGGGCAATAACGATCTGATTATAACCGGAGTAGCCATCTAAGAAGCAATAGTGACTATGTCCAGCTAATCGCTCTAGCATTTGGTCGATAAAAGGAAGGGGAAAGTGATCCTTCCTTGTGACCTTGTTCAATTTCCTATAGTCAATACACACACGCCATCCCGTGGTCACTCGGGTTGGGATTAATTCATTATTATCATTCTGGACTACAGTGATACCTGATTTCTTGGGGACAACCTGAACAGGGCTGACCCACTTACTGTCTGAAATTGGGTAAATAATACCCGCATCTAACAACTTAAGCACCTCTTTTCGAACTACCTCTTTCATGTTAGGGTTCAGTCGACGTTGCATCTCCCTAGAAGGTTTGGAGTCTTCCTCTAAATGAATCTGATGCATACACACAGTAGGACTTATACCCTTAATGTCTGCTATAGTCCACCCTAAAGCTTCCTTATTGTCTTGAAGTACATTTACTAGCCTACTTTCCTGATCACTATCCAAATCGGAAGCTACAATCACAGGTAAAGTCTCAGATGGGCCTAAAAACACATACTTTAGAGTATCGGGTAGTGGTTTAAGGTCCAACTTTGGGGGCTCTTCTAAAGAAGGAATTAGGGTAGTCTCAGAAACTGGTAACGGTTCGAACCTAGCTTTCCATCTATCAGTGTCTAACACAGGGGTAGAATCTAATAGAGCATTCACCTGTTCAATAGTGCTATCGTCGTCAAAATCTAAACCAAAATGGGATAGACAACTTTCTAATGGGTCTTCAGACAAAATGTTTGGTAATGACTCCTGAACTAAGGCTTCTATCATGTTCACCTCTTCAACACATGTGTCATCTAGCTCATGAGGTTGCTTACTGACATTAAAAATGTTCATCTCCATAGTCATATTACCAAAAGATAAACTCATCACACCATTTCGACAGTTAATGATCGCATTAGACGTAGCTAAAAATGGGCGACCTAAAATCACAGGTATCTGGTTCTCTGGGTCAGGGACAGGTTGGGTATCTAGGACCACGAAATCCACTGGATAAATAAACTTGTCGACCTCAATAAGAACATCCTCGATAACACCTCGAGGGATTTTAACAGACCTATCAGCTAACTGCAGTGTCATCTGAGTAGGTTTCATTTCACCAAGTCCTAGCTGTAAGTATACATGGAATGGCAGTAAGTTCACACTGGCTCCTAAGTCAAGTAAAGCTTTTTCTACCCGGAAGTTACCTATTGTGCAAGCAATGGTAGGAGAACCTGGGTCTTTGTACTTTGGAGTTGTGGTGTTCTGAATGATTGAACTTACGTGACTAGCTAAAAAGGCTTTCTTATGGACGCTAAGTTTTCGCTTTCGCGTACACATATCCTTAAGGAACTTGGCATAAGCAGGAATTTCCTAATTGCATCTAATAAGGAAGGTTTATGGTAACTTGCTTAAAAACCTCCACTATGTCATTAAAGTTCGATTCCTTCTTTGTTGGTACTAATAGCTGAGGAAATGGGGCTCTAGGCTAAAATCAGACCTTTCAGGAACCGAATTCACATCATCAAACTTTATCAGTCTCTTCAGCTACTGGTCCTGAGAGGTGAGATCTGAGGGGTGAACTACAGTATGTTCACTATCGGGCATGGTTACCTTATTGTCTACAACTCTACCACTTCTAAGGGTTCTAACAGCATTCAATTGATTCGATGGTTTTGCACCTAATTCATGAACTCCTCTAGGGTTGGGTTGTGTTTGACTAGGAAACTTACCTTTTTCTCTCAAAGAATCACTTATCAGACCAACCTGGGTTTTTAACTCGGAAATAGCCTGACTATTTTCTTGTCCTATCCTGTTACTAGCTTGTAGACTGTTCTACGGATAACTGAAATTTTGCAGTTTGCTGAGTTAACAAGGCGAGAGATTCCTCTAAACTTAGGATTTTCTTATCTGACTGATTCTGAAACTGAGCTAGTCCTGAAGGATTCTTAGTATAGCCAAAACCTGGGGGAGCATTAGAATTACTAAACTGACCTTGACTTTGGCCCTTAGACCACGAAAGGTTCGGATGGTTTCTCCAACCAGGATTATAGGTTTCTGAATATGGGTCAATCTTTTGACGGTTATCAAATCTAGTATTATAAAGAGCATTGGCTGCTCTTCAATATTCTGGCCTTCCAAAAAAGGCTCCACTCTACCACTAGTCTGGCCCACTTCTAAAGCTTCTAACCTTTTTGCTATAACAACAATTTTGGCATCTGATTCATAGCCTCCTTCTACCCTATTAATGTTTCCTCTACTTAAAAGAATTGTTTTCTGGGGTGCCCTACTATTTTCCCGTTGCTGGGTTTTTTCGGCGATTTCATTAAAAAATTCCATCGCCGCATCAACAGTTTGGTTTTCAAATCCACCAGTGCATAAAGACTCAACCATGGTCGTTGTGGAATAATCTAAACCCTCATAAAGGATCTGAACTAGCCTAACCTTTTCTAAACCATGATCAGGACACTGGGATAATAAATCATTGAAACTTTCCAAATACCTATATAAAGATTCTCCCTCTTGTTGTAAAAATGTGCATATTTGCGTCCTAATAGACGATGTTTTGTGCCTAGGGAAAAACTTATTGAAAAAAGGCAGATGTAAGTTGTTCATATGTCTCAATTGACTCGGAGTCCAAACTATACAGCCACGACTTGGCCTTATCTTTCAGGGAAAATGGGAATAACCTAAGTTTCAAAGCATCATCATCTAAGCCTCTAATTCTTAGAGTACTACAAATTTCCTCAAAATCCCTAACATGGTAACAAGGGTTTTCATTTTCTTTCCCTAAAAAGATTGGGAGCATCTGTAAGGTCCCAGGTTTCAGTTCATAGGGTGCCTCCGTTTCATCTAACTTAATACACCAAAGACGAGTAGTCCTAATTGGATTCAACAAAGCTTTCAAAGTTGCCATTTCTGGCGCAATCAGAGCAACATGGATTCTCTCCTCAGTCAAAGGACGTTCAAAAACAGACTCTTCAAAAGTCGGACTCTCTAGATTAAGGTAATCGAGACGCTTAAAACTACTAGGTTTCTCTTTAACAAATCTACCTAGTGCGTCTCTTTTACGTTCATGCATACAAACGTATTTTCTAAATTGGAAGGGTAAGCAAACACAGATCAAGGCCGACTCAACCAAATCAAACCTATTGATTTCTAGCAAACAAAAAGCATGATGGCTCCACTTAGATTGTTTCTAGACCAGCTTCTAATCCTTCGAACGGGAATTCGTTACAATTTAAGCAAACCCCTCTGGAATCAATCCGAGTTAACGCAAGTTGAATAGAGGCGAGGGAAGCTTGGTGGAGCTTTGATACCCAAGGCCTCACCGGTATTACAAGGCGGCGCAGTCACGCATTCAACTTACAGAAACCGTCAAGAATTTCGAAGTATGCTTAAAAGAGTAACCAATATTTTTCGAATGACTTTCCTATTAAGCTCGTTACCCTATCGGTCTCGTTCTAGTCAAAATTTTAGGCTTAGGTTCGCGTAGGTTACATGTTCCTAAAGCGGGAAAGAAGAGAACGGTGATGAAATCCGAACCCTTATCTTGTATGGCTAGGCCTTGCCCTTTACTAGAAAAATAAATGTCCGTTTTCAGTCCTCAACATATATACATACGAAAGAGTCCAGTAACTCGCTGACATGGGATTCGCGAGTGTTTAGAATCATACCTCCCGTTCCAGACGGGGGATGAATCGGTTGTAGTCGACTCGGGCCACTGACTCCGATGTCTAGTGTACGAACCCAAGGTGCAGAGACAATATCGTAATTGTCCTCCTTCTCTGCAAACAGTTTATATTTAAAGTACCCTTCCGTAGGGTAATAAAAAAATAATGTCCCAAAGTCCAAAAGTCCAAAAAGTAAAGAAAAATTACAAAAATAATAAACACTAATACAGTTTTTTTCTTTTAAAAGAAAATAAACAAACCCTAAACTAAAATTGTCTTCTTTTCTGTTCTTTTTGCTTTAATCTTTAGCTCCAAGTCTTTATGAAATCACCAAACTCTTTGGCTCAATTTTCTTTATGATCCAGAACCTGTAGACACAAGATAAATACCCAAAAACATAAAAAAGGACAAAAAAAATAAAAAAAATAAAAAAATCTAAAACCCTAAAAACAAATCCGCGTGGCGCCAAAAATTGATGTGATTTGTAGATAGTGGTAAAAGTGGTTCGATTCTCAGACTTGTGAAGGATATTAATTAGACTTAAATTATAATATTTAAAATAGAAAACTCACTAAAAATTATAGCAAACTCAATCAAAGTTGATATCAATATTAAAAGAACACTGAGGCTAAGATTCCACTATTTTCCAAATTCAAAGTGATTTAATCCAATATTTATATTCATGCAATTTTTTCGTTCAATTTGATTCTAAACTATTGCAACAAGTAGATTCTCAAAATAACAAGTGTAAATCCGAAGCATAGAACATCAAAAACCTAGGTCCAAGCATGCTCTATCAAAAGAAATAACAATTGCTTAACAAGAATCATTCAAACAATTTTCACTCAAGGCAAAACAATCATAAAAATAATTGCGATAAATAAATAAATAAATAAGAATATACCACTCTTTGTTGGAAAAATAGCTTCCTCTATCGCCTCAGCAATGGGGTTTAGCTCCTCATATTAATCACTTGCTCAAAATACATGTTTGTTGCTCAAAAGTTGATTAAAAGAGTGAAAGGTGTAAAGCAGCTGATTTGCAACAACGTAAAAGTGTTACAGATCTCTGGTACAAAGAGGAACAATGATTAACTATCGTATATAAACGTTACTTATCTTCTGTTGTTGAACAACGACACTGTTCTGCTACTGTTTTTCGTGCGTCAATGTTCTTCGCGTTCTTGAGCTGTGCAGCAGCAGCAGCAGCAGAAACAGAGTTTGATAAAACTCTGATTTCTTCTTCTTTGGCTCTCCTCCGGTCCCCAAACTCTCGACACCCTTTCTATATGACCCAAACAATCTATTTATATCAAAAATACCGATTAAGTCTCTCCCAAATCTTCCAAAATCTCCTCCCCTCTCTTCACGGCAAAGTTGCGGCAATTTCTTGTTTTAGAATTTCTACACGTTTCTGAGCTTTCCTTTTTATTTTAAACTCTTCCTTAGATAGATACAAATCTTTGGGAAGGTTCATAGCACTTTAATCTCTCTAAAATTCCCTAAAACAGGTCACACACATGACTTTCCATATATTTTTGTTGTGATAAAAATCCGTCGATTGAGCCAAGACTAATCGATTTCAACACCCATATCAGATTCCTAGACCCATAAGGAGTCTGTCCTATGAAAATCAGAGGTTTAATCGACCTCAAACTCCTCCAAATCAAGAACCCTAATCTGTTCTTCACTGCCATAAATTTTCCCGCCAAAACTGATAATTCAAATGTAGAAGATGGTCGCCCCCTATCCAGAGTAGGGGTGCGATTAGCAACTTCCTGGAAATGGGATGCCCAATAGTAATTAGGTTACCCATTATCCAAAGTGAGGGTCCGAATAGCAAATGCCCTCTCATGAACGCAAAAAACACTTTTCGAGCCAATTTCACCGCAAAATCTTATTTTTCCAAAAACACCTACAAAGACATAAAAAGCCAAAATAAATACAAAATCGAGCACTAACAATATATACAATTGAGATTATATCAGACACAAAAATGTGTCTATCACTTACGTCTCTGATCCCAGCAGAATACTACGCACTTGATTCCCTTAGCTGATCTCACCCACAACTAAGAGTTCCACAACCCAAAGTCGAAGACTTTAATAAAAAAATTTGTATCACACAGAAAAGTCTACGGTAATAGATAAATCTGTCTCCCACAGAAATACCTACGAGTTTTGTTCCGTCTTTTGATAAATCAAGGTGAACAGGAACCAATTGATAACCCGGACTTATATTCCCGAAGAACAACCTAGTATTATCAACCACCTCACAATAATCTTAATCGAAGCGGCGAAAGAAGATATTGTGGAATCACAAACGATAAGATAAAGATGTTTGTGATTACTTTTATATCTTGCCTACCGGAGATATCAATCTCAAGCCAATCGTTACGACTGTACTCAATACGATAGAAACAGCAAGATCAGATCACCCAACTACAAGAAAGTAGTACCGGTCTGGATTCACAATCCCAATGAAGTCTTCAAGTCATTAACCTACAGGGTCTCGGTAGAAACCTAAGGTTAAAGGAGAACGGACTCTAGCTTATACAACTAGTATCATACAAGAGGTGTGAGGATTAGGTTTCCCAGTTGCTAGAGTTCTCCTTTATATAGTCTTTCAAATCAGGGTTTGCAATCAATGTTAGCTTAGTAACAAAGCATTCAATATTCACCGTTAGATGAAAACCTGATTAGATTCAAGCTAATATCTTTCAACCGTTAGATCGAAAACTTAGATTGTTACACACAAATGAAATGCACTTTTTAGGTTTGTGTAACCGTACCCAAAAATGTACATTTAGTTGGTTCAATAGTAGTTAACCAAAAGGTTAGCCATATGATCACTTTCATATTCACCATATTCTTCTTTACCAAAACTAGTTCAAATGACTCAAATGAACTAGTTAGAGAGTTGTTCAATTGCTTAGATCTCATAGAAGTATACAAGACACAATCGAAACAAAAACTATTTGATTCACTCGAATCGATTCATGAACTTTATAGCCACGGTTTGCAAACTTGCATTCCTTAGTTAAATATAAGTATAAGTTCATGAATAATCGTCTTTAGAAAATAACCAACCTAAGTACGCGGACTAGGTACACGGACTTAAGTACCCGGAATAAGTTTGTAAATAGTTCACAAACTTCAGCAGATTTTCTCGGGAAGAGAACCTCCGACAGTACGCGAACCGGGTTCGCGGACTCTGTTCCGGTTTTCCTGAGCAGCAAAGTACGCATACTTTGGTTCAAGGAATAAAGACTTATACATGTATGTGTTTCCACATAATGCTTATATCCAACAATGGTTATATAATCTAAACTATCATTTCAATCATTGAAACATTCTTAGAGGACGTTATATAGTTGTTATTCACAAACCATTTTTCGTCAAAGCCATTTTCAAGTGATTGAAACTTAACATGACTTTCTTCACTAGGTAAAGATGAACTTGGCCAAAGAGAAACCTTACCAACACATATTTCGAGAAATAGATAAGCGAGATAAACTCGGCTCGAAATAACAAATGTGTATAATCAAATTCTATATAGCAAAACGACTTTTGTCTCAAGATAGGAGATAGAGTAGACAGACTTTTGAGTGATAGATAAGTTCAAGTCTCCACATACCTTTTCGTCGATGAAGTTCCATCATTTCCTTGAGTAGTTTTTCGTCTTGTATGATGATCTCCATGGAGTTCTTGAGCTCAACTTAACTTTCTATCCTTGTCCGAGACTTACCTGTAGTAGACTAGGAATCAAGACTTATAATTTTGATCACTAACATTGACAAACATGCTTGAGATAGCAACGCATGCGAGTTCGACTGAGCAGTGCTCTAACAGTGTTGGCAACTCTGTGGTTGATCCTATTGAGACTGATTCATCAGATGAAGATCTTGATAACTCAGTATCTCTGATCACAAGACAGTTTAGAGATCTTCTTTTGAAGAGAAGTAAACGGTTCACCAAAGATAAACCCAGATCATCAGCTAAACCTCGTGATCGTGCCCCTCCTAAAAATTGAGAACATTGCTGACACTGATGATGAAGATATGCCCCAGTTCTTCAAGTGTAAAGGTTTTGGTCATTTTTGTAAGAGTGTCCAAATCGTAGAAAATACACTGGAAACAAAGGTCTTGCCGCAACTCTTGATGAAATGTTTGATCACTATGATTTTAATGAAAATGAAAAATCAAGTGTTGCACTCTTTGGTGAAAATATTAATTTTGATAACTGTATCAATACGTACATCAATCTTGATATTCTTCATGGAAAAACTTCTTCGACCACTTTGGAGAATAAAATGGATTTTACTCTATCTACTGAAAATTCTACCTCACATGTTTCACGTGCTTGTTTTTGTTTAGCAGCATGCTCTCGGCTATGGTGCCTGAACCGTCCTCCACATTGACATGTTCTTATTGTACTATTAAGGGCCATGAACTCTCAAATTGTTTCAAGTACAAACATAAAGTAAGATATGTCAACAAACTTCAACGGAGAGCAAATCGATTAGCAAACAATCTCAAACTTGTTTTGAAGTCGAATCATTCTGAGGTATGTAAATTTAATTAATATTCGAAGAAGTTAATTTCTAAAGAAAAGGTTAGACCACTATAGAAAAAAAATAGGTATGTACGACCCATGAAAAAGGGAATTGAGAATTCCAGACTGGAATCACATGGTGAACAGATTATAGTTCACCCCAACACAACCTAATTGTGTTGAAAGTGCATCTTGTCTCATGTGCCCGAATTCAAGGAGACAAGAGTTATGCACAATCGGGTTTTAGAAAAAGAGAATATTTTGTTTATTTTTCTTTCTTTTGTTTTCTGGAATCCTGTTGATCTTTTCATATCCTCAGATGGTATTGAAAAGGTTTACCCTGTTTGATCATTAAAAGTGGGTTAAAATCGACAATTATACCCTTTTTTAGGGTTGAGAGTTTTTCGCACGTGAATCCTACTTACTCTGTATATAGGTTTTGTAACCCTACATTCATTTTCCTTCCCTGAAAACTCTTTTTATCAAAAGATTGCTTGTGGAGCTAGTTTTGTGTATTTCTCTCACAATCCCATATTTGAATGGAGACTCCAAATATTATATCTTCTGATGGAAAATATGTTAACATGATTGTTAAGACAT
This sequence comes from Papaver somniferum, assembly GCF_003573695.1. Taxonomy (NCBI): domain Eukaryota; kingdom Viridiplantae; phylum Streptophyta; class Magnoliopsida; order Ranunculales; family Papaveraceae; genus Papaver; species Papaver somniferum. The sequence continues at coordinate 84,440,297 of NC_039363.1, forward strand.
CAATCATGAAGGAAAAAGGTAAATCCAATTCCTCTATAACTTTGAAGAGAAAAAGGAAGAATACGAAGAAACCAAGGGCTAACCCCTCAAATCTTCAGAAGTTTTCTGGTGTTCTTGAAGAGTTGAAAGAAACGAGGATGGAGATGCAGCAAATAAAGGCTATTTTTCTAAGGTCTCTTGAAATTCAGAAGGCCTTGGTTCGACATCAGTCATGAAGGTTTGTTGAAATTGACTTCTTTCTTCATGAACCTTATGTTCCAATGTCTGTTGACGACAAGGAGTTCTGGGACGATAAAGAATTTTTGAAGAATCTTAATATCTAGGAAACTTCTTATGGGAATTTATTCTTGTGTTTTAAAATGGATAACTAGGGTTTGGAATAGCAAATATTGTGATTACATATAGCTATTGCCAACAATTTTCACCTTGCAATGTTTTTGGATTTATTTATTTAAATTCTAAGTTATTTGGAAGATGATTTTGCAGTATTAATCTTTTTTGGTTTTATATATTGCAAAAATATTTTATGGGATATTTGTGTTACGTCTGTGAACTATGATTATCTCATATATGTTCAAAAGTTAAGTATATTGTGTCTTTATGCAAATATTTATAAAAGATAGAATGAACTTTTGAATATTCCGCAGTATTGATCTTTCCCTGATCCACTCTTGTGTGAAAGTATTGTATAGCTCCGTAAGTTTTCTTATATTGAGAATTTCCGATCAAATTAATCAATAAGGTCCACTTGTGGTTAATTTATTCAAATTTGCTGGATACAAATTCATGTTTCATGTAATTTGTTAATGTCCAAAGAATTCCTTTTTTTCTTGTATAAGTAAGGTCGCTCTTGTTGTTCTTTCGGGAATGACATTTTATGGGGGAGAGTTCTTAATTGAACTTGTACTTAATTTCCAAATCTTTGTGGGGAGTGCGGCTATGGAATATTGTTGGAGTTACCTTGAAGAGTACACTAAGTTTCGACTATGTGAAATCATCGAAACAAAGTTGATATGTTCTCTTTTAGTCATGAATTATCTCTTTGAGAATTTCATTATGATCCCGTAGTTTTCGTACCTTTGCCAATTTATGTTGACAAAAAGGGGGAGAATTATTTGGTAGTTCACACTACATACATATGGTTTACATATCATTATGTAAGGGGGAGTGTTTTTCATTGTGAGATGAAGTATTGACTAAGGAGGGGGGGGGGGGGGGGGTGATACATATCACCATGGTATTATTGCCAAAGTTGTGATGAAATTGGACTTTGACGTTGTGTAATAACACTATGACACTGTATAACAATGATTGAGGACATATTTTTTTCATACTATGACACTGTATAACAATGATGCTGAGTTGAACACGTTCAGAATCGCTGAAGTACTTGGAGTGACGAAGAATTCAAGGAATGTTGAAGAGCCAAGGAAATCAAGCATGATGGATGAGAAGCTACAAAGTTTATTTATTTTATAATCCATATGTATTGATAGTTTTTCACTAAAATTGACAAAGGGGGAGATTGTTAGAGCATTGCTCGGTCGAACTCGCAAGCGTTTCTATCTTAAGCTTGTTTGTCAAGTTTAGTTGATCAAAACTATAAGTCTTGATTTCTAGTATACTTATAGATATGTCTCGGATTAGGATAGAATATGTAGTTGAGATTTAGACTTCAAGGCGTTCATCGATTGAAGACGAAGATCTACCGAGGAGAGCTTGGAGGAACATCATCAATAAAGGTATGTGGAGACTAAAACTAATCCATCACTCAGAATTCTATTATATTGTATCTCCTAATGAGACTAAGTCGTATAGATATATAGACCTTTATATTATACACATTTTATATTTCGAACCGAGTTTATCTCGCTTAGGGGTGCACATACCCTATCCATACCCGCCAATCCTACCCTACCCGCCAGTGTTGTAACCTTATCCCATCCTACCGATTATTTGGAGGGTCGGGTGACGGTTAGAGATTTTTTTACCCGCCGTTAAATGGGTAGGATGACGGGTAAAGCACGAAATTACCCTACCCTACCCGCCTACCCGTCTAATACTGAAAAGACAAAGTAACCCTTGTATTGTTTTCTCCTCCTGCCTATTTTTTTGTTATTTTAAAACATATTAGGGGTAAAATACAAAGTAACCCTTGAATGGATTTTACTTTCTATCGAAACATTTAATCTATTTTTCATTCGAACCATTTCTCTCTTTTCATTCGAACCATTTCATCTCCTCGTCTCTGCAGTAACAAAGTGAAGTCTGGGTTTCGATCTGAAGCTGAAGATGTAAGTGATTTGTGTGTTCGATTTGTGTATCATTATGTGTTTGAATCTATTTTTTGCTCATCTCAATCCACTTTCTTATCTCTGCAGAAGAGAATTTAGGGTTTCAGGCTGCAAGTGCAGTTTGAGGTTTTGGGGGTTTCAATCTGAAGATGTAAGTGTTTAAAGCTTTCAATTTGTGTTTTGATTTGGGTTTCGATTTGTTCTTTTGGATTAGGATTTCATTAAGGTTTTGATGTGTTAATTAGATTTTCTATTTTATATTAGTAACTGATTTTGAAATTTTTATGAAAAACCCTATACTACTGAAATAGAACGTGGGGATTAGGAATTCTCTGTGTTCTTTTGCTTGGGTTTGTTTGCTTTGTTATATAAAACCCTCTTTGCCTCATCTATTTGATTATACTTGGTTTTCCATAATGTAAGTGTTTTGAATTAGATTGCTATGTGGCTGCCCTGATTTATTGTGTATTAACTCTTTGCTTCATCTATTTGATTATGCATACAGATATTTCTTAAGAGAAACGATGCTGGTGACCATTTTCCCTCACTTGCAATCTTCTTAGGCTTTGAACTGTTAAGTACCATTATCAGGTTTGGTTCCCTCCCTTATAGACACATTTCTTGATCTGTATCTTTGATAATTTTAGATGAATTTTCGTGTCTTTGCTTCTAGTTGTCCGTTGTTTAACATGTATCATATATGGTCAACTGTTGTTCAAGTAAATCAATTGACTTAAGTGTAGCTTATGGAACCTTTTGTCTTATAAAACAATTCTTAACATAGCTCAATAAATGAATTTAGAGAACAAAAAGTAGGTTTGTTCTATTACAGATTGTTTCAGGGAGCAGAGCTTATACCTTGTTACAAAACCTATACATCCCACATATGATGAGCATGATTAGACACTCATACCCCTTAAGAGTTCTTATTCTCATCCAGGGAGATATGAGAGTCAAATTGATAATAGGAATTTTGTTTCATTTTTTTTTGTGTGTTAAATTGATTGAAAAATCATAGGGTTTCAATCATAAATGGTGTATCTTGATTTCTATTCATATCAATTGTTACTCTCTGCTTAAATGTTTGCTTTCTATTCATATCACTTGTTCTTTGCCTTATAACCTCTATTTCTATTGGGAACCTTTTCTCTAGTTGCAGTATTCTTCTACAGTAGAAGTTCTACTTTGTTCTCAGGCTTAGTAACTGTTGCAGTAGCATTACTGGTTGCAGTATTCTTTACTGGTTGCAGAAGTGACTAGTGAGGAAGCATGGTTGAGATTACAGAATTGATGTCAACGAGACCTCCTATTCCCTCTCAAGATTCATATCAATCTGTGCAACAAAGGGTCAGTATTGTTATATCTCCGCCACCTCCACCATCTTCTCAACCTGAGGTCAGGGAAAGTATGAAGCGGAACAGAACATCTTCGGTGTGGGAGCATTTCCAAAAGAGTGTTGATGAAGCTGGTATTAAATGGGGGAAATGTAACTACTGTGAAGGTGGTAAATATAGGGCTGATGGTAAGAAGTATGGCACATCAAATTTGAACTGGCATTTGACCAAGTGTCGGAAGTATATGGAGTCACTAGAAGCTGCGCAGTTGGACTCTCTCGGTCGGCCTAGCAATCTGGGAGATCAGCATCAAACAGTTGGGGTTACGTTCTGACAAGATGGATGTAGGAGAGCCTTGATAAAGTTCATTATCACAGATGAACAGTCTTTCTGAATGGTTGAAGGAGGAGGATTTATAGCATTTTGTAGATATCTTGAGCCTAGGTTCAAACTTCCATCGCGGATGACCGTCTATCGTGATATCTGTGGACTGTTTTTGAGTGAAAAGGCCAATTTGGTGAACTATTTCAAGTCGAACAAGGTTAGAGTTTGTCTCACAACCGATACATGGACATCCATTCAGAACTACAACTACATGGTAGTTACTGCCCACTTCATCGATGACCACTGGAAGTTACACAAAAGAATAATATGTTTCTGTCAAATTACTAGTCATGGAGGTGAGCATATTGGAAGAGCATTGGAGAAATGTTTGATAGAGTGGGGTCTTGAGAGAGTGTTCACCATCACGCTCGATAATGCATCTGCAAATAAAAAAGCAATTGAATATGTCCAAGAGAAAGTTGTAAGTTGGGGATCGTCAATTGTAGGAGGTAAACATTTACATGTAAGGTGTGCTGCCCACGTATTAGCTTTAGTTGTTAAGGATGGGTTGAAGAAATATCATACTTCAGTGAGCAGAATCAGGTCGGTGGTTAAATACATCACGGCCTCTCCTGCTAGAATGAAGAAATTCTTAGATGCCTTATTTCTTGAAAGAGTGGAATACAAAAAGGGATTAGTGTTAGACGTGAAAACAAGATGGAACTCCATTTACTTGATGTTGGATGCAGCAGAAAAATACGAAAAAGTCTTTATAAGGCTAGGACGATCTGATAAATCATTTCGTGAGAGGTTTATCTTCGATATTCCCGATGAATCAGTAATGGGTGTTAATGTTGATGATATTGACAGTACTGATTTTCTTGATGAAATAGAATCCAGTTCTTCTGATTCTGATGCTGATGAAGTTCCCTTATCTGGTCGAAGAAAAGCCAAGAAGAAAAAGCCTCGCGTGCATGCTCCTGAAAAGTATGACTGGGCTAATGCTCGAGTCCTAGTTTAGTTTCTACAGGTATTTTAAATTTCATTCTCTTTAATTATCAGCATGATTATATCCATTTGATCAAATATCCCTAAACTTGATATTGCCTAACACATTTCACCACTGATTAGTTTTAGTAATCTTAAAACATTATTACTTTAGTAATCCCTAAACTTTAGTACTTTAATTATATTCCTTATTTTTAGTTTTTCTGTGTATTGTTTTAAAGAGTCAATCTGTGCCTGTTCATACGAGTGGTAAAGAATAGCTCTTGCTTTGCTTTTTAATTTCACTTAGATAACTGCATTTTATCCCTGTATATTAGTTGCAACTTTTAATTTCAGTGATTCCATTTCGGTGTGCACTCTTTTAGTCCTTGTATACTAGTTGTAGCCTAATTTAGTTTCAGTAGTTTTTATATTTCTTAGTTCATAATATTTAGCCATCTGTAAACATTTTCTAAGAATGTTTTGAGTAACTTGTTGTGTTGCTTACGAGTTAATATGATCTGTATATGAAGTTTCTATAACAATTAAAACTGTTTCTACAGGTATTTTTTGAAGCCACTGTTGAGTTTTCTGGTTCTACGTATGTCACTTCGCATACATTTTTGGGGGAAATTTGTGATGTACGTGGAGAGTTAAATGAATGGAAAAAAGCTCATCATGATCCTCACTTAAGACATATGGGTGAGAAGATGTTGCTTAAATACAACAAGTATTGGGGTGAGCATAAGAACATGAATCCTTTATTGTTTATTGATGTGCTTCTTGACCCAAGAGAAAAAGAACGTGGACTGCAAGTAATACTAGAAGACCTGATTGTGCATGATATTCCTTAGATGAAACAAAGATTGGTAAACAATTGGTTAGATGAAGTGAAAGAGGATTCTAATGAATTATTCACAGCTTATAAGGCAGAATATATAGGTGTAGGAAGTGTGTTAGCCTCGTCGGAGTCCGTAGGTGATACTGGTGGTAGTCCTAGTCAAGAGAGTTGTAGTTCTAGTTCTACGTCACATAGAAAGAGAAGACATAAGGCCCATAGAGAAGAACGTAAACCCAGTTATCTATAACGGAGGATGTTGACAAATCAGAGGTGGAAAGATACTTATCGGAACAGATTTACTCACCAACAAAAGACAACAAAAATGGTTCGAAGTTTGATATACTCACTTGGTGGAAAAGCAATGCTGCAAGATTTGATATTCTATCACTTATAGCAACAGATATACTTGCTATTCCCGTCTCTTCAGTTGCAAGTGAATCTGCTTTCAGTACTGGAAAGCGAATACTTGGTCATTTCCGAAGTTCTTTAAAACCCCGAACTGTGGAAGCATTGATTCTCCTACAAAACTGGTTAAGGACACCGATTGATATGGATCCATCTACATTTGTATCTGAAGAGAAGGAGGATGACGTCTTAGAGTCAGGTATACAACTTTCCTACATTGATTCTCCTACATTTTTCAAGTCTATGTTGTTTTCAGTTTCTTACAATATAGTATAACCATATGTATATTTCCATCAGTAAGTATACTGAGACCTCTTAATCAACATTTGTTGGTTCTCCTTCGGTGCGAGGATTTCTATTTTATCATGTTGTTGTAATCAAGTGCCATGTAGCTTGAAGTCAGAATTGCTTTACAGTTCGCAGTGCCTAAATCAGATCTTTTGATGACTGTAAAGGATGATTCAAGCATATAAATACATTGTATTGTATTAGGTGTTGTAGAACTACCTGGCATGTATCTCATTAGGAAACCGTGAAGTTGCAGATATAGCTTTGGTGTATTTTTATTGATGTAGTGGTGATATATGCAAAGAGATGTGAACTCAGAAAACAAAAAATATGCAAAGGATCACGGGTACTTGAACATGATTAGAGTTAGGTCTCTGTCATTATTCCTGTGTATGCTTGCACATGGTTTTGTTTGGCCATAATATGTTAAGGTTATAAGATAATGTCCTGCTTATTCAGCACTTGTAGATTTAGGATAACATTATTTCATGTCTGGGTTTCTGCCTTTTCTGAAATATACTGCCTTTTCTGAATACAGTGCTCTGAGTTGCATGTTAGTTCTAAACCTATCAAAGGAGCAGTTTCTTCTTCTTATTTTTCTGTACTTTTTTTGAAGTATAGTTACTATCTCGAACTCATAGAATTTAGCAATTTCCTAGCCTCTTATTTTGTCTTTCAAACATTAACAGATACAGAACTTGTTGTGATATTACTTGATGTTGGTATTATGACTGAACTTTGCATCAAATCATTCACTATTATGACTGAATCTAACAAGAGATAACTTGTATGCAGATTTATTTGGTGATCTTAGTACTTATTCCATCATCGTAGATGATGATTGAAGAAGAAGGTCAATATGAAGAGCTTTTGGTGATGATACTGTTATATGAAGAACAAGGTCACGTGAAGAACATGGATTTGGGCTGGGATTCATCGTCTATTTCAAAAAGAATACAACTCTTTTCTTGAGAATACTTTTGTTTGTACATTTTTTATGGTTATGCTTTTGTTTCTAAATTCATCGTTGGTCTACTAGCACAACATGCACGGTCCCTTTTCTTGTTCAGAGTCTGAAATTCAGACTTCAGAAAGTCATGGAGAAGGGGGAAAAACGGTTATACCCGCCACCCTACCCTACCCGACCCGCCAGAGAATGGGTTGGGTAGGATCTTACCCGTTTAATGGCGGGTAGGGTGGCGGGTAAAATTTTTCTTAACCGCCAGTAAACGGTAGGGTGGCGGGTATAGGCCATATCCACCCACCCTACCCGTTGTGCAGCCCTAATCTCGCTTATCTATTTCTCGAAATACGAGTTGGAAGCTTTTTTCTTTAGCTACATTCATCATTATTCTTGACGAGTTTAGTTGAAAACATTTTATTTGTTGGAAACTAAATAGTAAATCAAAAGATGATCATGTGGAAATTTCCTTGAATCATCTTACATGATTTGTGTGAGACAGTCATTTGATGTCGACCCGGAATGTTTCGTACTGATCATTCGGTCACTTGAAAATTACTTATAAGCTAATAGTTTGTGTGACACATCTGTTGTTGTCTTCTAAGGATGTTTCAATGATTGAAATGAGAGTTTAGAACAATTAACATTTGTATGGATACAACACAGTATGCATACCAGTATGCAAATTGTTTTGGTATGATTCAGGTCCGGAAACCTTGTTTGCATACCAGTATGCGAACGGTTTTAACTGTTAAAGTCCGGGAACCTTGTTTGCATACCAATATGCGAACGGTTCTACCTGAGTTAGGCCCGGGACGGTTGTTTGCATACCCGTTTGCAAACGGCTGGACAAGACCAAAGTCCAGAAACTATAGTTTGCGTACCTGTTTGTAAACTTAGTGGTTAGAGTTCTAAAATCGGTTAAGTATTTTTCATAGTCATGAAAAAATACATTTATGAATTAAGGAATGCAATCTTTGTGAACCGTGGCTTAATGTTCATGAATAGATTCTTATATAAATACTTTGTACGATTACGAATCAATCCAATTTTGTTTCAATTGGTTCATATATATTTCTATGAGATAGTGAACAATTGAACAACTCTATGTAAAAAAAATTGGATTCATTTGATTAACATTCATGATTGATTGATCATCATAGTTGATCTAGATGTGTTAGGTAAATGTGGTTAAGACAAAAGTGTTCATATGGCTAACTTTGGTTAATTGTTATTGAGCAAACTCAATATACACGTTTAGGTACGGTTACCCATATCTAAATGAAGGTATATTTCATTTGTGTGTAAAAAGTTAAGTCCATCTAACTGTGGATAGATATTTCTTTGGTTTTTAGCAAACTTAGCTTGAATCTTAAATTCAGAATTTCATCTAACGGTGAATATTGAATGCTTTGTTACTAAGCTATCTTAGCATTGATTGTAAGCAAGACCTGATTTGAAATATTATACAAGGGATAACTCTAGCAACTGGAAAACCTAATCCCGATACTTTTCAGTGTCCTAGTTGCGAAAAGAGTTGATTCTCTTTTAACCTAGGTTTTTCCAAAACCAAATTAGGTTAACGACTTAAAGACTTCATTTGGGATTAGTGAAGCCAAATCCAACTATTTTCTTTGTTGTTTCGTATTCTGATCTTACTTGTTCTCTCATATTGAGTGATATCTTCTCTAAGATTTGCTCGAGATTTATCTCCGATAGGTAAGACATAAAAAGTAATCACAAAGCTCTTATTTTCATTCTTTGTGATTCCACAATAACTTCTTCTATTACCATATAGTTAAGTTATTGTGAGGTGATTGATATTTCTAGGATGCTCTTCGGGAGTATAAGACCGAATTATCAATTGGTTCATGTTCACCTTGATTTATCAAAAGACGGAACAAAAACTTTGTAGGTATTTCTGTGGAGACAGATTTATCTATCAGAATAGACTTATCTGTGGGAGACAGATTTGTTTATAAGTCTTCGACTTTGGGTCGTAGCAACTCTTAGTTGTGAGTGAGATCAACTACAGGAATCAAGTGTGCAGAATTCGGTGTGGTTCTAGAGGCGTAAGGAATACGACTGTACCTTAACCGATATGAGACTTGGTTAGGGCTCAACTACATTCCAGTCAGAAGTTAAGTTGTAGTAGGCTAGTGTCTGTAGCGGCATAATACGATGTGGTGGTCAAATCGGGACTAGGTCCCGGGGTTTTTCTGCATTTGCGGTTTCCTCGTTAACAAAATTTATGGTGTCTGTGTTATTTATATTCCGCATTATATTTGTTTACATAATTGAAATATCACAGGTTGTGTGTAGTTCAATCAATTGGTAAATCCGAGCTTGATTTTTGGATTAGAATTGATTGACACTTGGGCATTGGTATTTGGTATCGTCCAAGTATTTCTCATATCAATCAGGCTCATAGATTTCTATCTGTTTGATTTGCTGATTGATTTGAGAAAAAGAGATATAACTCTTTGATATATTTCTTGGTTGAGATCGCTTGATAAGCTGGTGCTCTCGGAATTATATTGGAGTTAGTTCATACAGATTGCCGAACGAATTATTGTGTGGTTGTTATACCCCCGCTTTTTCAACTCCATCGACCAACCTTTGGTACGTTTCCCTAGCATTTATTAATCCAAAAGGAACATGTGTATAACATAGAGTCTGTGAGGGGTAACGAAAGTTGCGTGCTCCTGGTCTTCACAGCCAGTGCAATCTGATTATACCTTGAATAACCATCCATGGAAGACAGTTCTTCATGGCCTTTGACGGCGTCGACTTTTTGATCAATTCCATGGAGAGGGTAGCTATCATTCGGGCACGCTTTGTTTAGATTTATGAAGTCGATGCATATTATGACTCCTCTTTTTACTGAGGAAAATGTAGGACGGGAGTGCCTAGATGCAGATCGTTATTTAATTGTTATTTAGCGGAGTCACCATCACCTTTTGTTCCTAAGGTGATAGATTCAGTATGCATGGCTTCTGCGTTATCTAGTTGGATGAAGGAGAGACTTTTCCATACAGTATCCACTAAGTATTGATCGATGACTTTATTTTTGTTCTCTTCCTTCTTCTTTCCTTTGCAATTTCGCCTTTCTTCTTCTCGTTCCATGTTCAGTTGGGTTTCCATAATCTGGTATTTCCTTGTAGTGACTTGAACCCCTTTGATCACCACTTATCCATTTGGGGTCGGGAACCTAAGATATTGGTTCTACGTTGTTGCAACTCCTTTAAAAAGGTGAACCTATCATCTTCCGATGATGGCATTGGATGGGGATGGTGCATCTTCCATGCCAAACCTTGTATTTACCTTCATGGGTCCTACAATTACTTCTAACACGATGTCTCACATAGGATTCGAGACTGCTCTATTGAATCCGTAAATGGCACATTAATGTCATGAGATAATCGTCTTTTAGCTTCATCCGTTGTAACGCATTGTAAAACAGGACGTTGACAAATATTCCTCCATCGATTAATTTTTTTTTATATTCCACCCAGAGACCGGCAGAGTCAGTACCGGTGGGTCGTTATGGTCTTCCATATCTTGATCCACGTCATCGATGGAAAATGTCAGCGAAACTCCCATCTAATATTTCCATTCTTCGACTTCTTTTCCATCAATTTTATATAGTTCATGGTCTTCTACAGGCTCTCTGAGCCTTTTGCTGATCACCTGTTAATGAAGATCCTGAATGTTCTGAATGAGAAATGGTTCGTAGTCTTCTCGTTTTACGGAAATTAAACGGTTTTGCTACGGTTGGTCCTTTTTGGCGGTCCTGGAATATGTAGAAATTCTTTGAGATCCCCTGCGTCGATCATCTTTTGAACTATTACCTTGAGGTTTTTACACTTTTAAATTTGATGTCCGTTGAAGTATTTATATTCACAATAGTCTCGGGATTTTTATGGTTTTAGGTGTTAGAATTGGTCGATTGAACCCGCCAAGCGTTGGTATGTGAAGGTTGGTTGTCGTATTTTAGTATCAAAACTCAAGAGTCGCTTGATTAGAACTACAAGAGTCAACTTTGTTAGGTTATACTAGGAAGTCTAGTTGAGATATACAAGTATTAATTTGAAGACCTAAAGATTGTGAAGACGTATCGACATCAGCGAAGACATCATTGAAAAGACGAGGGTACCCAAATATACCTCAATCTAAAAGTTTTCCACCTATAAGTCCTTTCTCCGAAAGTGATTGTCTATGGACTGAGTCGAGACAATACAACTAATCGGTTCACATTTCGTGTGATCGTCTATGGATACAGGATCGAGACAATACGACAACAATATAACCTGTGTGATTAACTTCGGATACAAGATTGAGACAATACAACAACGAAGTATGTTTACTTGGTAATAGGTTCGGACTTAACCAAACATAATAGGATTGCTATCAAGTAAATAGGAATTGACGTTTGTGTATTTTACTTATAATTATAATAAAAACAATTATAATTGCGGAAATAGAAAAGTAAAATACACAGCAAGATTTTGTTAACGAGGAAACCGCAAATACAGAAAAACCCCGGGACCTTGTCCAGAATTAAATACTCTCAGGATTAAGCCGCTATACAAAATCTAAAACAATTTCGTATAGTTGAGACCAAGAAACTAAACCTATATTTCACCTAGTTCCGTCTGTATCCCTGCGCCTCCAACTTGCAATAAGTCACGCACTTGAACTAATTCCTTTGGTTCGTATTCCAAACAGTAAAGGAACAACAAATCTGTTCGGTAACAACTATTTTCAAACAAAGTGATATGAGTTTGCCAAAAGGCTCTTCCGTTTATCCCAATAAACTCCTTTGTCAGGTTCTTAGATCTATCTCAATAACAATTACCAAAGTAATTGTTCTAGATTTTGCTATCAATACTTCTTAGTCACAAATACAATATATTGATGCCGATCTACTCAACTGACCAATCAAGGTTATCAAAAAGATAAACTTATTATAGTTGGATCTCCAGCCGATCAAGTTCACACCAAAGATTATGAACCCAAATCAGAATTCTTCTTCATCTTCAAATCTTCTTAGATCTTTAATAAACACCTGCACACTATCAACTTGAATCTCTTGTGATCAATCACGTACAGAACGGAGTCTATTAACAATGGATTACCACAAGACGTCTTTAGATCTACAAACAGTCTAAAGATCCCCGTCGAAACTTCAATCTAGTTTGAGTGAATCTTATATCAGAAGAGAAGATTCTCAAGCATAAACAAACTAGGTGCAATCAAACTTCAACAACCGTTAGTCAATCAAATCAATAAAAAACTAATAATAAACTGCAATTATCTAGTTTCCCAGCAAAGGTACTCGTAGAGCTTCCCAATCCCAAAGAAGTCTTTAAAACAAGCGGGCGTAAGAGATTTCACTTAATTAGGATACTTTCCTCTCCGAAAAGACAGCTCCACCAGGAACAACACAACTAGGTAGTTTTACTGGCTCTGAGGATTAGTTTGCTTGAAATGCAAACTTCAATATTTATAGACCAAGGAAGTTTGGACACCAAGGAATTTCCAAAACCGAATATTCTCAAAGATATGCAATAAAGCCAAAAATGGTTTTCATAATTCCTGGAAATGCACTGTCCTAATATTGACCGAAATCTTAGTAGAAAATCTCCAACTAGTAAATGCACATTACTAATTTTTATTTTCAAAAGATATGCTTTTTAATTGCTGGAAATTAAAATCATATAAAACTAAAAACCTTAATTAAAAGATTCTCAATTTATTTCGATCCGGGATTCTTTCCTTTAGCTATTAAGGAATATCTTTGAACAATAAAAGATAAGAGTTACTGCACATGTTCAAAGTATGTCGACATCTTTAGTTTGTAAATCTTTTTCATATTTACAATCTTGGAACCGATTTGCCACACTTCCAAACAAGTTTAGAATTGGTTCATCTGACTTCCAAGAGCTATGTGATTGATTATCCTATAAAATCGCCATTAATGGGTGTTGATGGTGGTTTTTAGATTAGGATTAAATTTTAAAACCTTGCATATGATGTGACGTCACTCTGTAAGTAAACGGAGCCATGAGTGTCAACCTCTTCACTGACACATTTATTGAGCAACTCAATATTTTCTTATGAAGTTTACCCAGAATGGTGCATGTAGCAACAATCCCAGGCATTCTGTAAATTTTGGCACCTTGCCTACATTCAATTAATATAAGTTTCTTTGAATGCTTCCCGTACTATATTCCCCGGCTGAACCCTTAATGTTGATATGGCATGACAATTTGTGTTCACTTGCAGCAGAGTAGCACGAATTTCCAAGTATCAAGGATAAGGTCTTTTCATAAGGTATTCAATATGAAAGCATGCTGATCTCTGGCAATGAACTTAAAAGAACTCTGTGTCAACACATAGAATTCAATCAATTATCCTGACTAATTTGCAAAAGTTAGGGTTTTGCGCCTTGCGCAGTATATCAGACCTTGCTTATCGAAATTAAGCCTAGGCAAACTAGGTAATTAATCCGTCATGGATTAGCAGATGCAAAATCTTTCCCAGAATCAGAAAACAAGGAGCTGCAGCATAGGAGCAGCAGCAAAAAGAGGTGTGGCCATGCCTTAGGCCAACCGACCCCATTTTCCATTAGCCACGCCCCATCCTAAACCAGCCCTATTTCCCTCGACAAATCGGGTCGCCTTAAACTCGCCACACGCACATAAGTTTTGGCTGGGCCCATACTTGACGACCCTATTTCCCTCGACCAATCAGGTCACCTTAAACCTTCCACGCGCACCAAAAGGGTGGTCACGCCCATGCTTGGCCGGCTCCCGGCTTTCATTGACCAATCAGGTTGCTCTAAACCTGCCACAATTTTAAAAAGGGTGGAAATTATGTCAAAAAGATTATCATACTAAGTTGGATTTCCAAAACCATGCCAACATGCCAAACGGCATGCCAAACATACCAAACGTGCATGCCAGGCGCACATGCCAAACGACATGCCAAACATGCCAAAAGCATGCCAATCGCACACGCCAAACAGGCATGCCAAGTGCACATGCCAAACGTGCCACCTACCTCATACTACATGCCATATATGCTAATTAGGGTTTCGACATGCCAAACCCTAATTTAGGCAAAGTTGCCGCGCCAACCGAGCCAAACAATGTTCCACACAACATGGGGATCAATGTTTCCATTGAAATTGATGTTTCCATACTAGTTTGAGTCCAACACCAACGTGCCAAAATTTCAGTGGCCATGGCTACGCCAGGAGCCACTTACACCATTGTGGCGCTGGCATGCACAAACTATGCCAGGCATTCCACCGTGCCACTGGCATGCACGAACTATGCCATCCATGCCGCAATGCCGCTGACATGCACTAAAAGCGCCATTGTGCCATTATCAGGCGCCAACAGAAGGTAGCCATGATCAACGACTACCCTTTCTCATGAGATGCAATCTCAGCCATCCAAGTTTGCCATCGGACTGACAGACTTGTGGAAACTTTTAGGCGACCAGCCACCTAAGTCTAGTGGACACGGCTACGCCAGGTGCCACTTGCACCATCGTGCCGCTGACATGCACAAATTACGCAAGCCATTCCACCATGCCACTGGCATGCACGAACTATGCCATCCATGCCGCAATGCCACTGGCGTACGCTAAAGGCGCCACCGTACCATTATCAGGCGCCAACAGAAGGTAGCCACAATCAATGGCTATCCTTCCTCATGAGATGCGATCTCAGCCATTCAGGTTCGCCACCGAGCTGGCAGGCTTGTGGAAAGTTTTAGGCGACCAGCCTCCTAAATCTAGTGGCCATAGCTACGCCAGGCGCCACTTGCACCATCGTGCCACTGGAATGCACGAGCCATGCCGCATCGCCACTGGCATATACCAAAACGCCACTGCGCCATTATCAGGCGCCAACACAAGGTAGCCATAATCAACGGCTACCCTTCCTCATGAGATGCGATCTCAGCCATTGAAGTTCGCCACCAAACTGACAGGATTTTGGCAAGTTTTAGGAGACCAACCAAGACGAGCCTAATAGATCACATGTTATTTTCCTGCGACAAGACTCTTGATTTTAACTTGCCACACATAGAAAAATGCTACACGTTTTCCACGAAAACACTCGAGACATCAAACATGTCACAAACTGGGGGATACTCATCAGGGTATTGGTCTGGAGGTTTACAGCGTGAGGCGTGCAATACGCCCGTTACAAGAAAGTGTCATGAAGAAGGGAGGTTAGTAATGGCAAGAAGTAATGGTTTAAACGTTTCCTTTATCATGGAAGCATAAATTCTAACGTTACACGTTACTCTACTTTTCCACCACTCAATCATTTCCACTTCCTACGAGATCAGGGTATGTTTTATTACGATTTGTATAAATAGGTTTCACATATTTCTACCAGATAACAAATTTCAGTCGGAGAACAACAAAGTATCTAGAAATCACCTGGTAGCTTTCCATTCTGCTAGCCAGTTCTACTTTCTGATACAAGTCATAAATAACCACACCTTCAGGATCAACGATTCTGGTCTCAACAATCTCTTTGTTTTCCTCCCTAAGACCAACCCTTCTCCTTCACTTTGTGACCGAAGCAAGCCTGGAACGACCATTTCTTGGTTTAGGCCAGGATTATACAGATTGATCTCTCGAATCAAAAGTACTCCCGTGCAGTACATTTTTTAGGGTTTAGAATCGTTTCTCATCCACAAACATGAATTTACCAAAACCAGCAAAAACTGTTTTCACCCTCAAACAATGGGTTTCACGGTTCTGCCAAAACAAGTTTCGGTTCTACCTCCATGTGGGTACTAGGGTCGGTCACACTAGTTACCAAAAGTTGGTTGACTAGGTACTAGGATCCGTTACAACATATATATGGTATAAACTTGTATTCGGTTGCACAAGTTATAGGATCGGCCACTCCAATTACTAAAACTTGTTATCCTCCTGAAGTACAAAGAATTCCTCTTCCTAGAGGATACTCTTCTCCTCAATTCTCCCTGTATGACGGTACCGGTAATGCACGTGAACATGTATCTCGATTTTTTGAATCCTTGGGCGAGCACGAATACAATCATGTTTTCCGTTTGAAGGAGTTTTCAAAGTCACTTAGCGGAAGAGCATACACGTGGTACAACAACATTGCACCAAACAACATATCCAACTGGGGTGACATGGTTACGTATTTCTACAAAAAGTACTTCTTTGTGTCTGAGCAAATTACCTTCTCAGATTTAGGAAGGATGTTTCAACGAAACAATGAACATCCAAATGATTATGTCAAAAGATTCAGAATTCAAGCGTTGGATTGTCATGACCCAAATGAGACCGAACAACAATTAGTGGATTCTTGCATCAGTGGAATGGTTCCCATTTACCGTGCCTTACTGGAGAATCTGCGATTCCAAACATTCTCTGAACTTCATGAGGCTGCTAAACGGTCGGCCACAACAGTACCCGCATTGTTGGAAAGAACCAGGCCAGCCAAGGTTGAAGACGCACGCGAAACTCGAGGAAATAGACGCCTCATCAAAAAGCAATATAATACTGGCCCCTCTGTGAGCGTGGTAAGTGAAAGATAAAAAAGGAAGGCTTCAGCGACATAACAGCAATCCAAGCGCGCAATGCCATTACATCAGACGTCTCCACCGCGAAAGACCGCAGCTAAGGCTCTTGCGCAGCATCAAGAAGCTGGAGGAAAGGATTTAGATTTCCCATTCCCAATCGAAGAAGTAATTGAACTCTTGGAAGCATGTATCCAAGATGGTGCCATCAAGTTGCCTCTTATCAGGCGCCCATCAACTGAAGAGGAAATTGCGAATCCTAAGTATTGTCGCTACCACAGGTTTGTGCATCACCCGACCAGTGACTGCAATAGATTGAAGCTCATCTTCAAAGAAAAGGTGGAGGCAGGGGAACTTCAACTGGGAAATGAGGGAATTCACAAAGATCCTCTTCCAGTCAGGAGTTACACGCTCTCTGGGGATTCTGTTCAGAAAACCGTGCAATCCATGATGCAGCATGTATGCAAAATTCTCTATTTCTCCAAGGCGCAAAGTCAAGATATATTTGCATCCCTTAATCGTGTTTTGTCGGTCAAGGGACGTTTTCCTATTAAAGAAACCACGCCGGAATCCCAATCTCTCTCAGGAAGCGGTGTTGGAAAATGCAACTGGGGACTGCTGACCACGATTTATCTGAGGGAAGTCGAGCTTGATAGCACATTGACGGCCTCTGACTTCAACATCGTTACCATCAATACTCTGAGAGTTGCGGGAATTTCGAAGCAAGAGGCTACCATTTCCCCAATTGTGGTCAAAAACTTGGAAGGAGAAGCAATAGACGCATATGGCTACATCAACCTTGAAATTAAGGTGGGAAATGCTCCAACACATGGAAAATTCTATATTGTCAAAGAACTCTCAAATTACGACATGATTCTGGGGCGCTCATGGATACATGGCAACAAAGCGAAATTAGGAGTATCCCCTCTGCCGGTGTCGACGCCCGAAAGAATTTCCAACAAGCCATCCAACCCTGAAGATCACATGTTGTCGTATCAACAACTTACCAATGTAACTCAATTACCTGGAGAAAGCCCGTCGACGTTCATCTGAAGATTCTGAATACAAGTAAGTCTTATTGAACAACCCTTTCCGCACCCAGTCATTTCTCCTCTCGGCCAGGCATGGGGACTCGGTCCAGTTATCAACCCGCGCGTCAATAAGAGATGTGAATGGGATGCTGGGCCTTTCAAATGCTTTGTCAAAATTTTAGTAGTTGCCTCAATCAAGGATAACGAGCTAAAAAATCAAGTGGCTGCACAACGCCCAAACCCGTTTCAAATTGGAGATATGGTAGTCAAGGTGACCACGTTTCAAGTTGGAGATGTAACAGTGAAGCTAGCCGCTCAACCCATATCGCCTAAAGAAATGGAAGACGAGCCATACCCGGTGGCAGATGTTATCTTGGGTGGTTACTGCAAACTCATCAATGCCGACAAACTGGAAGGAGTGACAATTCATTCACGATGGCTCAAGCCCTTCAATACCTAAAACGTTGTGTTACCTTTTCCCCCGACGTTTTCCTCTTAAGTATTTCCTTCAGTAATTTCTCTTTTCCCTGCAATATTTGTAATCCCTCCTAAATGATTGCACTGCTTGCATTCATAATTAGAGTTTCGATTTTAATTAAAAGCATCTTTATTTCAAAATAAGTTTTCCTAAATCATCTCAAGGAAAAAGTATCCAGCAAACACACAAAGTCATTACCCATCAATTAAAAACTAGAAAAAATCGAACCCTACAAGAAATATCTTATTCGAAAAAAGAAAAAAAAGTCGTTTTCTTTACGGAAGGAAATCACAAAATGGAAAACCAGTTGTCAATGACAAAACGCTTTGGTCAACTACGCCTCCATCAGAGCTTTTTCAAGCACTTGCCCCAGCACCCTCTCTGACAGCAAACATTCCACCCAGAAGCCGTTTCAGCAACAACTTCAACATTCCATCCAGAAGTCGTTTCAGCAGCAGCTTCAACATCCTATCCAGAAGCCGTTTCAGCAGTAGCTTCAGCATCCCCTCCAGAATCTGAATCAACAACGGCTCCAACATATACTTCCGCCACCTCACCATATGCCTTGCCAGTATCCTCAGCGGTCGCTCCGACTTCCCCAACAGAAGTTCCGGTATCCACTTCAGAAGCTGCTTCAGTATCGCAAACCACAATCTCTTGAGAATGCTCCGGTTCGTCCACCTCAGAATCGAGGATTACGATACCATTATGGACAGGGTAATTAAACTGGCTCTCGTCTAGAATTTTTTTGGACTCAGTCCTTCGTCGTTTCAACCGAGAGGCGAATCGTTCAGCCCTGGCACTGGGTTATAGAGAAACTCCATCACGTTGAGATTTCACGACGCGCTGGGATGCTTCATCAAGTCTCCACTTTTCCTCCATGTCCATCGAAGCCATGAAATCCTGAGCATGCATCCTCACAATACGTAGATGAGTGAGAGACATGCCTTTATAATCCGGCCGGCTTTACGGAACAAAGGGTTGATCTTATCTAACACCTCCTCGTGTAAAGAAAACCTGGGTTTGTCAACTTCAAAATCTCTCTCCGAAGAGTCAGGGGTATGATCATCACCCGAAGATCCCATTATATGCTACAAAAAAAAATTATATTATGTCTGTATCGGCAATCTACATGATGAATAAGACAAATGGATAACTATGAGAAGAGACACGAGACGGTACCTGTAAGGAGGATGGATGTGATTTTATAATGATCTATATAAAAGAAAGGATAATTGGCTCACCTGTACTACTGATAGAAAGAGGCTTGCCGCTACATAGATAAAGCCAATGACACGAAAATAAAAGGGTGGACAACGCCTTTTATATACATTGTATTTTGGAGTTTGAGTAGAAGAAAGTTTCCTCCTTCGGGTCATGCACAGAAGAAGGCAACCGGACCCGCAAAGCCAGCCATGCGCTTTCCCTGCCATTCTGTGATCTAGGCAAAGGAGCACCATCTTCACCGCTCAAAACAACACAATCTTCGTACGCTCCACCAGACAAGTAGCGCTATGACTCCAGCACTCCGTGATAAAAGCCGTGTTATCTATGTTCATCATGTGACCTAGCTGGATCCATCCTCACTGTTTGGTAGCCAAAGTTCCAAGTGTTGTTCCCACCATTCCACGGACTGAAGCCAGTTTCCATCATTCCATGGACTGAAACCAGGTGCCATTCACCTTTTCGTATCCAGCAACGCCATTGATCTTCACCAGCCAAAGTGGTACCATCTTATCCGTTCAAAGCAACACCATCTCCACCAGCCAAAGCTGCACCATCTTAGCCATTCAAAGCAGCGCCATCTTCCCGCTCCATAGCCAGCCAAAGCAGCACCATTCACCTTTTCGTAGCAGCAGCGCCATTTACCTTTCCTAGCTAGCCAGCGCCCGTTTCGTAGACCAAGTTGCAGTGCCACCTCTGCCGATCAGTAGCCAAAGTTGCAGCGCTGATGCCAACACCCCATGGCCAAGCAGAATTTATGCAAAGCCTCCAATGCAAGGATCACAGATTCTTCATGCCTCCTGACAAAGGTTTGCCAAATCTTCCTGACAATCTCTTCATGACTTGCCGTTTCGATTTTATCCTTGTCTGTCACCATCTCATTCTTACCCTGCAACAATGCCACTGTTCCGAGCTAAGCAGGGGACTTAATGTTGATGGTGGTTTTTAGCTTAGGGTTAAAATTGTAAAACCTTGCATCTGATGTGACGTCACTCTGTAAGGAAACGGAGCCATGAGTGTCAACCTCTTCACTGAAACATTTATTGAGCAACTCAATATTTTCTTATGAAGTTTACCCAGAATGGTGCATGTAGCAACAATCCCAGGAATTCTGTAAATTTTGGCATGTTTTCTACATTCAATTAATATAAGTTTCTTTGAATGCTTTTTGTGCTATGTTCCCCGGCTGAACCCTTAATGTTGATATGGCATGACAATATGTGTTTACTCGCAGTTGAGTGGCATGAATTTCCAAGTATCAAGGATAAGGTCTTTGCATAAGGTATTCAATAAGAAAGCATGCTGCTCTCTGGCAATGAACTTAAAAGAACTCTGTGTCAACACATAGAATTCAATCAATTATTCTGACTAATTTGAAAAAGTTAGGGTTTGCGCCTTGCGCAGTATATCAGACCTTGCTTGTCGAAATTAAGCCTAGGCAAACTAAGTAATTAATCTTCCATGGATTAGCAGATGCAAAATCTTGCCCAGAATCAAAAAACAAGGAGCCGCATGATAGGATCAGCAACAAAGAGAGGCGTGGCCATGCCTTAAGCCAACCGGCGCCGTTTGCCATCGGCCACGCCCCATCCTAAACTGGTCCTATTTCCCTCGACCAATCAGGTCGCCTTAAAATCGCCACACACACATAAGTTGTGGTTGGGCCCATACTTGCCGGCCCTATTTCCCTCGACCAATCAGGTCACCTTAAATCTGCCACGCGCACCAAAAGGGTGGCCACACCCATGCTTGGCCGGCTCCCTGCTTTCATTGACCAATCAGGTTGCTCTAAACCTGCCACAACTTTAAAAAGAATGGAAATTGTGTTAAAAAGATTACCATACTAAGTTGTCTTCCCAAAACCATGCCAACATGCCAAACGACATGCTAAACATACCAAACGCGCATGCCAGGCGCGCATGCCAACATGCCAAAAGCTTGCCAATCGCACATGCCAAGTGCACATGCCAAACATGCCACCTACCACATACTACATGACATATATGCTAATTAGGGTTTCAACATGCCAAACCCTAATTTAGGAAAAGTTGTCGCGCCAACCGAGCCAAACAATGTTTCATAGAACATGGGGATCAATGTGGCCATTGAAACTGATGTTTCCACACCACGTTTGAGGCTAACACCAACGTGCCAAAATTTCGTGGCCATAGCTACGCCAGGCGCCACTTACACCATCGTGCCGCTGGCATGCACAAACTATGCCAACCATTCCACCGTGCCACTGGCATGCACGAACTATGCCAGCCATGCCGCTGGCATGCACGAACTATGCCAGCCATGCCGCTGGCATGCACTAAAAGCGTCATTGTGCCACTATCAGGCGGCAACAGAAGGTAGCCATGATCAACGGCTACCCTTTATCATGAGATGCAATCTCATCCATCCAAGTTTGCCATCGGACTGACAGACTTGTGGAAACTTTTAGGCGCCAGACACCTAAGTCTAGTGGCCACGGCTACGCCATGCGTCACTTGCACCATCGTGTCGCTGGCATGCAAAAACTACGCCAGCCATTCCACCACGCCACTGGCATGCACGAATTATGCCAGCCATGCCACTGGCGTACGCTAAAGGCGCCACCGTACCATTATCAGGCGCCAACAGAAGGTAGCCACAATCAACGGCTACCCTTCCTCATGAGATGCGATGTCAGCCACCCAAGTTCGCCACCGAGCTGGTAGGCTTGTGGCATGTTTTAGGCGACCAACCGCCTAAATCTAGTGTCCATGGCTACGCCAGGCGCCACTTGCACCACCGTTCTACTAGCATGCACAGGCCATGCCGCATCGCCACTGGCATACACCAAAACGCCGTTGCGCCATTATCAGGCGCCAACACAAGGTAGCCATAATCAACGGCTACCCTTCCTCATGAGATGCGATCTCGGCCATTGAAGTTCGCCACCGAACTGACAGGCTTGTAGCAAGTTTTAGGGAACCAGCCAAGACGAGCCTAATAGCATCACATGTTATTTTCCTGTGGAAAGACTCTTTATTTTAACTTGCCACACATAGCAAAATTCTACACGTTTTCCACGAAAACACTCGAGACATCAAACATGTCACAAACTGGGGGATACTCATTAGGGTATTGGTCTGGTGGTTTATAGCGTGCGGCGTGCAATACGCCCGTTACAAGAAAGTGTCATGAAAAAGAGAGGTTAGTAATGGCAAGAAGTAATGGTGTAAACGTTTCCTTCATCATGGAAGCATAAATTCTAACGTTACACGTTACTTCACTCTTCCACCACTCAATCGTTTCCACTTTCTACGAGATAAGGGTACGTTTTGTTACGACTTGTATAAATAGGTTTCACCTATTCCCACCAGACAACAAGTTTCGGTCGGAGAACAACATAGTATCCAGAAATCACCTGGTAGCTTTCCGTTCTGCTAGGCAGTTCTACTTTCCGATACAAGTCATAAACAACCACACCTTCAGGATCAACGATTCTGGACTCAACACTCTCTTCGCTTCCCTCCCTAAGACCAACCCTTCTCCTTCACTTTGTGACCGAAGTAAGCCTGGAATGACCATTTATTGGTTTAGGCCAAGATTGTACAGATTGATCTCTCGAATCAAAAGTACTCTCGTGCAGTACATTGTTTAAGGTTTAGACTCGTTTCTCATCCAAACACATGAATTTACCAAAACCAGCAGAAACTGTTTTCACCCTCAAACAATGGGTTTCACGGTTCTGCCAAAACAAGTTTCGGTTCTACCTCCATGTGGGTACTAGGATCGGTCACACTAGTTACCAAAAGTTGGCTGACTAGGTACTAGGATCCGTTACCACATATATATAGTATAAACTTGTATTCGGTTGCACAAGTTATAGGATTGGTCACTCCAATTACTAAAACTTGTTAACCTACTAAAACGATCGATTACAGATCTTGTGATTAGTCCCAACCAAGTTCTAGGATCGGTCACCCAATGACTAGGAATGGTCACACCAATTACAAATATCGATCATACCATCTCAGGTGATTACTTAAGATCGGTTTCACTAATAAAAGTCATACCAATACAAAAGTCAGGCCTTGTGAATATTTTTACCAAGATAAATAAACAAGTTATGAGCGGTTATACTAACCACACAAATTGGTAATCCAAAGATTTGCAATGAATAAAAATACCAATAAGCCTAGCGATTTCCCTTTCGATTCATAAAACAAGTTCATGAATTTACTTCCTTTAAACGAATGTAAAACATTGTTTCCTATGAAGAAATCTTCACCCATACCCATACATAATCACAATAGCATTCATACGATTATGTGGATGTCTTATATACGAAGTTCAAAAGATAGACGTTATACTTCGTGTTGTAATTTCCTAATACTATGTCTAATTAGAGTATAATCATTCACAGCTTCGCAGTTATGTTTCAATATGCACGACTTGAAAGATACGTTAGGAATGAAACAGTTCAAGTCAAATATTACTAACCTCAAGTGGAAGGATGATGTCGTCGCTATAGCTATTTACTTCTTCACATTCTTCATTTCTACATGTAATACTTGTAAGTCTCATATCCTAGTAACTTTCTAGCTAACCTATATGAAGTTGAGTCTAGTAAATAATCAAGCGACTCTTTAAATGAGTTTTGATTCACTAAAATATGACAACCAAACTTGACATACCAACGGTTGGTGGGTTCAAACGAGCTATGCTCTAACAATCTCCCCTTTTGCCAATTTTAGTGATAAAACTCTTACATCATATGGATAAACAAATTACAAGAATTCATTACACATACGCTTGATTCCGAGTTTCAACAGCACAATAACCTGTATACATTCAATCCATAAAATGCCGATGTTGACATTATAATAACAAGGCTAATACTCCCCCTAAGGTAAGATAGGTAGATCTATAATACGCACGTCTTTTTTATTCCCTTCGTAGTCCATGTAAGTACAAGTATCAATATGATATGCTACTCCCCCTTAGTCTATGCTTTACTCTTTCGTTAGATATAACGTTTAAGCACCATTGTCCTTTCCATAGTGATACCAAATCACTTGTTTACTCCATATATTTCTCCCCCTTTTTGTCACAAAATGACAAAGGTACGAGCAAATAAAGGACAAACCTAAAGGATCTTACAAATCTCAAAAAACTTGCAAAACCTATAAGAGTTAAGCACGAGGGTTCCACACACCATTTTTGATAACCAATATCAAAACCGAAACTACAAAGTAATTTTGTTTTGATATGTTACCAAGGAAACAATTCCCGAAGCAATTTTCCCTAATAGTTTAGCAAACCAAAAATAGACTAAGCACTTTAGTTCCTTTGCTAAACCGATTGTACAAATATAATCGCTTGTTCGATAAGACCAAAATAAAGATTAAAATTAACTCTATTTTTCTCATCAGGCTCTAATTATTCAAATAATGACTTAGACCTTTCACTTTTAAACAAGACAAATACTAGGTTAGTTAACTAGCATCTCTTGTTAAGGCATTCGATTAGACTTGAATAACCGAAACCTACACTTTGATAAGTTTAACTAAGATCAGAATTAACTTAGTTTCTCTTATCCGGAATTGAATTGGACTAAACAATTCATCCCGAAAACTATTTTATTAAGCCATAAACAATTCATACAAACCAAATAAATCAACTTGCATAATTATTTACCTCAACCGGAAGCAATTGAAACAAACATAGACATTATAGTACCGCAATTGCACCAAAGTTTTGAAGTCTAAACAATTGATACCAAACAATAAAGCAAGATAACAATAATTTTTCTTAACCGGAAACAATTAAATCACACGCACATATCCATACACAAACAACGGAATAACATCAATTGTACCGAAATTTTGTTAAGCAAAAGCAATAAATATATGCAATAAAATCAGGCTTTTCTTAAACAGGAAAACGATTAACTAACAAATTCATTACCTCAAGCTCCGCATACTCTTCTCCCTTTAAGATATATCATTAAGCAAAAGTTCACACAGAACTCTTCCCCGTTGTGTTGTCATCCTCTCGCAAGACAAAAGAACAACAACAAGGACCAACCTTTACCAGAGAAAGGTTGAAAATCGGTTTTAACTAATGCAATGCAAAAGTTGAAACCCCGAAACACAAGGTACTAATGTACCTTGACAATGCCAATAGACTTCCTTAAATTTTCGAATGTTGCCCTGTCTAAGGGTTTAGTGAGAATATGAACAAGTTGACGTTCAGATGGCACATATTCTAGTTTGATAACTCCATTCTCATATAATTCTCTAATAAAGTGATATCTAAAATCTTTGTGTTTAGTACGAGAATGTTCAACTGGATTTTCAGTCAAGCAAATAGCACTTGAGTTATCACAAAGGATGCTCATAGTTGAAATATTTATTCCGTAGTCAATGAGCATTTGTTTCATCCACAAAAGTTGAGTACATCATGTACCAACAACAATATATTCTGCTTCACAAGTTGAAAAAAATTGTGAATTTTGTTTCTTGTTGTGCCGAGATACAAGATTTTGACCAACATAGAAGCATCCACCAGAGGTGCTTTTCTGATATTCTGCACATCCTGCCAGTCTGCATCTGAATATGCAACAAGGATGTCGTTCGTATCCATAGAGTATGATAAACCATAATCTAGGGTACCATTAACGTATCTTATGATTCTTTTTACAGCTTTTAGACGTGATTCTCTAGGATCCGCTTGAAATCTTTCACAACATCCCACACTAAAAGCAATGTCTGGTCTTGTTGCAGTTAAGTACAACAAACTTCCTATCATAGATCTGCATAATTTCTGATCAACTGATTTTTCTCCTGGATTTGACTGAAGTTTTCCGGTAGTTGGCATCGGAGTTTCCATAGATGTTGCACTTTTTAGTTCGAATTTTTCAACTAAATTCCTTACATATTTTTCTTGATAAAGAAGAATATTGTCTTTTTTTTGTTGTATTTGCAAACCAAGAAAATATGATAATTCTCCAACATTGCTCATTTCGAATTCTCCACTCATAAGATTCAGAAATTCATCTGTTAGAGATTTTGAGGTGGATCCATAGATGATGTCATCTACATATATTTGTGCTACAAGAACATTTTTTCCACTCCATTTGGTGAAAAGTATCTTATCAGCACCACCTCTAGAGAATCCTTTTTGAAGTAAGAAGGATGTCAGCTTAACATACCAAGCTCTTGGAGCTTGTTTTAAACCATATAAGGCCTTTTTGAGTTTAAAGACATAATCTGGGAATAATGGATCTTCGAATCCTTTGTGTTGAGCAACAAATACCTCTTCTTTTAAATCCCCATTCAGAAATGCAGATTTAATATCCATCTGAAAGAGTTTTATCTTAAGATAACAGGCATAAGCAAGTAAAAGTCTTATTGATTCTAAACGGGCAACTGGAGCAAAAGTTTCATCAAAATCAATACCTTCAATTTGGGAATATCCTTGAGCAACCATCCTAGCTTTGTTTCTGATAATTGTTCCGAATTTGTCTGATTTGTTCTTGTAGATCCACTTTGTTCCAACGATGTTTACTCCTGAACGAGTTCCCACACTTCTTGTCTTTTGAACTAGTTAAGTTCTTCATGCATTGAGTTTACCCAAGAAGGTTCACTGAGTGCTTCCTCAATATTTTTCGGTTTTATTGAAGAAAGAAAACATGAATAGTGACAGATATTCTGAAGTTCTCTTCGAGTCATAATTCTAGCATTGGA
Organism: Papaver somniferum; assembly: GCF_003573695.1. Lineage (NCBI taxonomy): Eukaryota > Viridiplantae > Streptophyta > Magnoliopsida > Ranunculales > Papaveraceae > Papaver > Papaver somniferum. Next base: position 84,467,763 of record NC_039363.1, read on the forward strand.
ATCTCCGATGATGTCTTCAGTAGAGTGTCTTTGATGTACCCACTTAGTAGGTTTTTGGAAAATATTTTCAGTATCATTGGGTTGTTCAACAATACTTTCATTATCGTCTTTATCATATGTGTCACTAATTAAAGGAACAACTGATGGTTCTTCTTCAGTCTGTTTTTCTTTAATAACCGTTTCAGAGGGAGGAAGCTCTGCTGCAGTATGATTTTCTTGAAAAAAAAGTGGCTAATGTCATCAATAACTACGTTAATTGATTATGTCAAGACTTTGGTTCTGAGATTGTATACCCGGAAGGCACGACTGTCAGAAGCATAGCCAAGAAAATTCCTTCATCACTTTTGGAATCAAATTTTCCTCTATGTTCTTTGTCTTTGAGAATATAGCATTTGCTTTCAAAAACCCTTAAATAGCTCAGATTAGGTTCTTCCATACCATAATTCATATGGGCTATTTAGAGTTTTGGATCTTAAATAAACTTTGTTTATAAGATAACAAGCTGTAAATACGGCTTCCCCCCAGAAGGTTAATGATATGTTTTTATTGTGAAGCATTACTCTTTCCATTTCTTGAATATTTATATTCTTTCTCTCAGCTACACCATTTGCCTGAGGTGTAATAGGAGCAGAGAATTGACGAATAATTCCAAGACCATTGCAGTATTCATGTACTTTCGTATCCTTGAATTCTGTACCACGATCGCTCCTTAACTTCTTAAGTTTGCGACCTTGTTCATTTTGAATTCTATTCACAATAATTTTGAACTCCTCAAGAGTGTCATTCTTGTGCTTCAGAAAAGCAACCCATGTGAAACGTGTGTAGTCATCTGCCATTACTAAAGCTTACTTATTTCCTCCAACAGTTGCTTGTTGGATCGGACCAAATATATCCATATGAATTAGATCGAGAGGAGCACGAGTGGCTATGTCTCGAGAAATTTTGTGTGGAATTTTTCCTTGCTTACCCTTTTGGCACACACCACAAACACCTTCTACTTTAGTATTGATTTTTGGAACGCCTTTGACAAGTTCACGATTAATGAGCTTTCCTAGCATTCAGTAGTTGATATGACCAAAGCGTTCATGCCATAAATGAGTTGACTCAACCTTAGTCAAGTTAAAGTACAAATTGGACTGTATATCAAGTAGATAACAATTGTTCATACTTCTACGTCCTCAAAAAATTATTTTTCCGGACTTATCTTCAATACCACAACCTCTCATATTGAAGATAACTTTGTGACCTTTATTACAAATTTAACTGTCTAACAGGAGATTTTCTTTCATTCCTTTAACATAAACAACATCATGAATTTCGGGAATACCTGGAAGTTTGATAGTACCCTTTTTGCTAACCAGACAGTTGCTTCCATCTCCGAAGGTTACCGATCCTCCCTTGTAGTCTTCTGTCTTTGTGAACCAAGAAAGATCACCTGTCATATGTCTACTACACCCACTATATAGAAAATATTGGAATGGTAAAGTTGTTTTAAGTGCAAATACTCCAAGAAATTGTTCACAAGATTTAGGCTGATTCGTTAAGTTCTTATAAAGTTTCTTAACACGTTCAATCAGACGTTTTGTAAAACAAATCCTCTGAATTATACAATTACATCCCTTTTTAAAAAGGTTCCTGGGCAGTCTCTTATTAGTCTGTTCAAGATGTCAGGATGTTAGAATTGAACATCTTTGAAAATTTCCCGTTTTAGGATCTTCCATGTTCTTTACCAGTTTTCTATCAATCATGATATTATTGATCTCATCAGTATGTGACTGGTTTTTTTTTATTTCTTCTTCTAACATCTTAACAAGAACTGAGAAATATTCTTCAGTGTCTTCTTTAAGACCATCTGAAATCTTTGAAACATTAATCGAATCGTTCATGTGATTCAATTCTTATATGATGGATCGCACCAAACACAGATTGTTAGATCTTTTCGTGTTTGCCTGCTCTGATACCAATTGAAAAGACGAGGGTACCCAAATATACCTCAATCTAAAACTTTTCCACCTATAAGTCATTTCTCCGAAAGTGATTTTCTATGGACTGAGTCGATAAAATACAACTAATCGGTTCACACTTCGTGTGATCGTCTATGGATACGAGATCGAGACAATACGACAACAAGATAACTTGTGTGATTGACTATGGATACAAGATCGAGACAATATAACAACGAAGTATATTTACTTGATAATAGGCTCAGACTTAACCAAACACAATAGGATTGCTATCAAGTAAATAGGAATTAACGTTTGTGTATTTTACTTCTAATTATAATAATAACAATTATAATTGCGGAAATAGAAAAGTAAAAGACACAAAAAGATTTTGTTAACGAGGAAACCGCAAAATGCAGAAAAACCCCGGGACCTTGTCCAAAATTGAATACTCTCAGGATTAAGCCGCTATAAAAAATCTAAACCAACTTCGTATAGTTGAGACCAAGCAACTAAACCTATAGTTCATCTAGTTTCGTCTGTATCCTTGCGCCTCCAACTTGCAATAAGCCACGTACTTGGAATAATTTCTTTGGTTCGTATTCCAAACAGTAAAGGAACAACAAATATGTTCGATAACAACTCTTTTCAAACAACGTGATACGAGTTTGACAAAAGGCTCTTCCGTTTATCCCAATAAACTCCTTTGTCAATACTTCTTAGTCACAAAGACAATATATTGATGCCGATCTACTCAACTAATCAATCAAGGTTATCACAAAGATAAACTGATTATAGCCGATCAAGGTTTGTGCACACCAAAGATTATGAACCCAAATCAGAAATCTTCTTCGTCTTTAAATCTTCTTAGATCTTCAATAAACACCTGCACACAATCAACTTGAATCTCTTGTGATCAACCACACACATAACGGAGTCTGTTAACAATGGATTACCACAAGACGTCTTTAGATCTACAAACAGTCTAAAAATTCCCGTCGAAACTTCGATCTAGTTTGAGTGAATCTTATATCAGAAGAGAAGATTCTCAAGCATAAACAAATTAGGTGCAATCAAAGTTCAACAACCGTTAGTCAATCAAATCAATCGAAAACTAATAATAAAATGCAATTATCTAGTTTCCCACTAACGGTACTCGTAGAGATTCCCAATCCCAAAGAAGTCTTTAAAAGACGAGCGGACATAAGAGATTTCGCCTAATTACGGTATTTTCCTCTCCGAATAGATGACTCCACCAGGAACAACACAACTAGGTAGTTTTGCTGGCTCTGAGGATTAGTTTGCTTGAAATGCAAACTTCAATATTTATAGACCATGGAAGTTTGGATACCAAGTAATTTCCAAAACCGAATATTCTCAAAGATATGCAATAAAGCCAAAAACATTTTTCATAATTTCTGGAAATGCACTGTCCAAATATTGACCGAAATCTCAGTAAAAAATCTCCAACTAGTAAATGCACATTACTAATTTTTATTTTCTAAAGATATGCTTTTTAATTGTTGGAAATTAAAAGCATATAAAACTAAAAACCTTAATTAAAAGATTCTCAATTTTTTTCGATCTGGGATTCTTTCCTTTAGCTATTAAGGAATATCTTTGGACAATAAAAGATAAGAGTTACCACACATGTTAAAAGTATGTCGACATCTTTACTTTGTAAATCCTTTTTCATATTTACAATATTGGAACCGATTTTCCACACTCCCAAACAAGTTTATAATTGGTTCATCTGACTTCCAAGAACTATGTGATTGATTATCCTATCAAATCACCATTAATGGGTTTCACGGTTCTACCAAAACAAGTTTCAGTTCTACCTCCATGTGGGTACTAGGATCGGTCACACTAGTTATCAAAAGTTGGTTGACTAGTTACTAGTATCCGTTACCACATATATCTGGTATAAACTTGTATTCGGTTGCACAAGTTATAGGATCGGTCACTCCAATTACTAAAACTTGTTAATCTACTCCAAGTATCGATTACACATCTTGTGATTAGTCCCAACCAAGTTCTAGGATCGGTCACCCAATGACTAGGAATGGTCATACCAATTACAAATATCGATCATACCATCTCAGGTGATTACTTAAGATCGGTTTCACTAATAAAATTCATACTAATACAAAAGTCATGCCTTGTGAATAGTTTTACCAAGATATATAAACAAGTTATGAGAGATTATACTAAACACACATATTGGTAATCCAAATATTTGCAATGAATAACAATACCAATAAGCCTAGCGATTTCCCTTTCGATTCATAAAACAAGTTCATGAATTTACTTCCTTTAAACGAATGTAAAACATTGTTTCCGAGGACGAAATCTTCACCCATACCCATACATAATCATAATAGAATTCATACTATTATGTTGATGTCTTATATACGAAGTTCAAAAGATAGACGTTATACTTCGTATTGTAATTCCTTAATACTATGTCTAACTAGAGTATAATCATTCACAGCTTCGCAGTTATGTTTTCAATATGCATGACTTGAAAAATAGGCTAGGAATGAAACAGTTAAAATCAAACATTACTAACCTCAAGTGGAAGGATGATGTCGTCTATGTATCTCTTTACTTCTTCACATTCTTCAAGTCTTCATGTAATACTTGTAAGTCTCATATCCTAGTAACTTTCTAGCTAACCTATAAGAAGTTGAATCTAGTAAATAATCAAGAAACTATTTTAATGAGTTTTGATTCACTAAAATTGACAACCAAAATTGACATACCAATGCTGGTGGGTTCAACCGAGCTATGCTCTAACAATCATCCTTCTACTTGAGGTTAGTAATACAAGACTCGACTTCGTTACTTTCAAGTCGTTTTGATTGAAAACATAACATGCAAAGTTATATACATGAAATTCAAGTATTAGAGACTTGATAATCTTATTATGATCAAAATGTCAAGGAATAATATACAAGTTGTTTTACAACTTAGGTATATTGATTTACGAAGTATAATGCTTATCTTTTGAACTTCGTAATTGCGACATCGACATAATATTTGTAACATATTACTAGAATGTGTAGTGAATTTATGATTGATTTCATGCCTAAAAAACTATGTTTCACTACATGAGTTTAAGGAAGTAGACTTATGAACTTGTTTCGTAGTTGAAAGAAATCAATAGGATTGATGATTCGGTTTTCATTGAACATCTAAGGTTGGACCGATCCTAACCTATATCGGGAATCAAGGTAGAACAGATCCTTACTTATGTTGGGAGTCAAGGTAGAACGGATGTAACACCCGCACTTTTTGCATGGCGCATGCTAAAAGGTGCGCCATGGCCTGAGAAGAAGCTTCATCCAAAGCTTCTGTTGCTTGGTAAGAGGTAGATTGGCTTAACGCCAATATCGTGCCGAAATGGCGCATTATGTTTGGTATTTGGATAAGGGCCAAATATAGCATCAAATGACGCATTAGGCCAGTTGGGTAGATGGCCTTGGGAGTTGCAGCGCAACCACTACGCGTTATGCGGACTATTGGCCTAGATCCAATATTACACAATCATTGTGCATCAATCCAGAGAGGGTTGGCTGAGAGAGTATTGCTCAATCATTATGCAATATTCCAGAGAGAATGTCGCGCAATCATTGTGTGCTAGCCAGAACCAGTATTGCACAATCATTATGCAATGCGGCAGAAGCGAGCACTGCGCAATCATTGCTCAAGAATAGTGAAGCAGGCATGCCAATATGCTCCCCTTTCCATCTTGTAGAAATTGCACGTTAACATATATAGGGAGGGGTACTTCGTTGAAGGTGCATATGCGGACCATGCACCAAGTAAGCTTCATAGCTTAGCCGAAAGAGTATAAATGATGCGTCAGCATCATTTATAGCTGTGCAGCCTTGCAAAGAGGGCATTTGATGCTTCAGGATCACTATGCCATGTTGCGGACCTGATGATGCATAATCATTGTGCATCTTGACGGAACGGCCTATACGGACCAGGTCATTACAATTTTTGCTAGTTCAAAGCCTTGCAAACGAGTTGGCTTAAGTTATTGTCCCTTCGAGGATACACTACGGTCTGTGCTTGATCCTTTTAGTGTAGGGAAGGGTACGTAGGCAGCCGAAATGAGTTGCAAAATTGCCGGTCCAGCACATTTGTAGCTCATATCATCAAAATGTGAGATGATTGCGATATTTTGGTCTCTCATATCATCTGGCTCGGTAGATCGATGCAAGAGATGATTGTGTCCAAAATTGATGAGGCAAGTTGCGTTCCATTCATTGAATGCTTATACTTCCTATCAAGCCATTTGACTTAGGCATGTACCAATGGCGCATTGGGCATGACCCGGAAAGTAAGCTAGATCGATATGCAAGTTAGCAGAGCTTACATAAGCCTAAGGGAGATAGAATTAGTCCGTCAATGGCATATTTGCAAGTCCAAGCATGTCTTATGCCTGGACAAGACTCGAAAGCCATTGATGCATGCGAGGTGCATCGACCGTATCCTTCAAGGCTTTAAACCCTTCGCAGAACAAGGGTAAGTTGGAACGGTGAGGAAGCTAAGTTAGATGCATCATGCTCCATGAGCATGCCTGCATGGGCAAATGGACGTGCATTTGCCTAACTTTAAGGTACGGACTGTAGCATCATCTTGGCGCATCGGGGAAGTTATGGCCTGCGCGCCCAGGCGTAATTTTTCCGGTCCTTCACAGTTGGTATCAAAGAAAGTTCCGATATAACTCCAGGGACTGTGCGTAATGGACTCATTGGAGAGTATTTCCTCGAAGGAAAATCTAAGTTGGTTGGTAGGCCAACTTATGCGCAAGTTGGTAGGGTAGGCCAACACTTGTGCGGCAAGTATAAACTTTGCTCAGTATTGTGCCACTGCTTGGCCTAATTTAGGCACTTGACCACCGGAGACTGTGTGGACAGTTGGATGGTATAATACAGTGTGGTGTTCAATCTGGACTAGGTCCCGAGATTTTTTTGCATTTGCGGTTTCCTTGTTAAAAAAATTCTGGTGTCTGTGTTATTTTTTTTCCGCATTATATTTTGTTATATAATTAAAATTCACAGGTTGTGCGTTAAGATCAATCAATTATAATATCCAACCTTTGGTTTTTTATTTACATTGATTGACACTTGAACATTGGTCTTTGGTACCGTTCAAGTTAGCTCCTCTTATATTCAATCGGGCTCGCAGATTTCTATTTGCTGATTGCGGATTGAATTAAGAGTTAGAGATATTAAACTCTTTGATATACTTTTATCTAGATTGAGTCTGACTGTCTAGTTGATTCCCTAGAAAGTGTATTGGAGTAAGTCCTCTCAGATTGCCAAACAAATTGTTGGGTGTGGTTGTTAGACCCCGTTTTTTCATGAAGTATGTTCTTCTTACAAACTTAACTTGAGCCAGGTATTTTATCTTTGTAGTCACTATTGTAGACAACCAATTGTATTATTCACAATACTATCTTGGAGGGAGTGTAACCTAACTAGGCAAAATCTCTTACATCCGCTAGTTTAAAAACTTCTTTGGGATTAAAAAGTGTATATAAGTATCGTTGGTGGGAAAATAGAATTGCATTGTTATTTTAGTTTTCGATTATTGATTCGATTGACTAACAGTTGTTAACTCTTGATTGCGCTTGGTATTATTATTGTTGAGAGCCTTCTCTTCTGACATAAAGTCACTCAAACTAGATCAAGAGATTAACGGTAGTTCAGATCTGTTTTTAGATCCGACGTTGACTTGTGACCATACATTGTTAACAAACTCAAGTTATGTGCGTGATCAATCATAAGTTGGTATTAATTTTGGTTGTGCAGGTTGCAAAAGAAGATTGAAGATTTGAAGACATGAATATTTCTTATTGGTTTTGTATCTTTGCGATTTGCTTCGTGCACTAATTTGATCGACTGGGATCTGACTAGATCTGGTTTATCTTTGATAGATTTGTTATTGCTAGTCGTATTAGATCGACAAACTATCATTTGGTGGTATTCTTCAGTATCTGAATATGATTGTTTGTATACCTAGATCTGATTAACTTGTTAATATAGATCTTGGTAAATCTTACCTGACAAAGGAGTTTATTAGTTTAAACGGAAGAGCCTTTGTGAACTCAACTAGAATATTTGACTAACTTATTGAGATAAGAAGAGTGGTTACCAAACAGATTAGTCCTTTACTGTTCAGAAGACGATCAAAAGGAGATAAGTGCTTGAAGTCTTCACAGTAGCTGAAGCAACTTAAGATAGTGAACTCGATCTTAGGATTCATGTGCGTTGGCCAGATTGGTTGTAGGCGCAGGGATACCAAGGAAACTAGGTAGCTAGGGGTAGTTTACTCGGTCTCACCTATACGAAGTTGGTAGTGTTTTTTGTATAGCGGTTTAATTCTAAGAGTATTAAAAGTTGGACTAGGTCCCAGGATTTTTCTGCATTTGCGGTTTCCTCGTTAACAAAATCTTGTTGTATCTTTACTTTTACTTTCCACAATTATAATTATTGTTTTAGTTATAATTAAAAGTAAATACATTGTACGTTAGTCTAACACTTGGGTTGATCCCCATAGTTGTGTTCGATTTCAAACTAAAACTATATACCAAGTGTATACGTTGCGGTTTGCTAACTTCTTGACAGTCTCTGTCCATATTAGATCATACAAGGTATCAGACTTATAAGTAGATATCGAAAATATTGTGGTATACTTGGTACCCTCGTCATTTCATCGAGGGTCGTCTGCGCTTTGACCATGGCCATTCGAAGTCTTTCCTTCCTTTGATTACACGGAGAATTCGTACGTAACTGGTGTTCAACTTCGTGTAGACTTGATCATCGAACTTTTAATCAATTCTTTGGTAGTCATCGCGTCTTCGAGGCTTCCGTTGTTGTAATAATCAGCCTCGTGATTTGCTCTTTTGACTGATCCGCTGGCTGGTTCAACTGAATTAGTACGATGTGTTTTATACCTTTTTGTTTGAGCCCTTGGTTCTCACGTTAGAATTTTTCCAACCTTGCATGCCTCTCTATGCTCACACAAATATCCCTTTCGGTCGTGGGATTATTTTTGTGGATCTCATCAAACAACGAGCTCATCCTGTCTAATCCCCATTTGTAAAAATAGATACTTACCACTGAACTAACATTCTGCATGGCTTGGCATATTTTGTGCCACCTATCAATGTACTTTGTCATCGTTTCTCTTGGCCCGATAATAAAAATAGCTTGTATATTCCCGCACTTATAATCTTGTTATACATATATGTTTCCAGAAAAACATGAGTAAGTTGCGCGTAAGAATCAATGGGTGGGGGGTGAGGTGGGGGAGGTTGTCGAACCATATAAGGATGAACCCTTGAGGTTGGATGGGAAATACCCGCACAAGACAACATTGTCTCTTTCCCACCTGGACATAGTTCGGTTATAATACGGAAGGTGTGCAGCAGGGTTGCTAGATCAGTCGTAACAATCAAAAGGTGTAATTGGACACTTTAGAGGTATAACTACTCTTGCCATGTGTGCGGTCAACAATATGATGACAAATTTTTTCATCACTTCTTCGAGCCTACCACCCCCTTACCTGGACTTTAATAACTTGATTTCTTATATCATTTTATTACGTACGAAGAGTTTCCATCGCTTCGTAATGCTCGTCCCATGGTTCGATGTTGTAATAATCCAAGCTACCTGATACATAACCCGGATCTCACTATATGGTGCAATGGTATGAATGACGATCATTATTCACTAGAAACTAGTTTGCGACGACCATTCTTCGTTCAAGATTCTGCTCTAAGAGAGTTTGCTTTATCTTAAATTACCTGGAGATGGACAACTTCAACGTTGAGTGTTAATTTCTCTTTGAAGTGTTGGTTCTCGAATGCTATGAGGGCCATTGCATCGGCATATTCTTTTTGATTCTTTCTCATATCTTTGTGTTCTGCCGCCAGTTGTACAGATGGATTGAGCCTTGATTTTGTGTCCCTCTTGGTGCATGGTTTCCGTTTACCACTGCGATTCCCTTCTCCACGGTTTGGATTACCGACATCGGCGGGTTTAGAAGTACGTTTTGTGGGTTGATCTCCCTCAAAACTCCTGTTCTTGGTAGATGTCTAGATACCAGCGGCTGATTTTGCTAGTTGGTAATAGGTGTTCCGTAGATGGGTTGTTGTACGACGGATTCCGCGACGCTCTCCTGGTTTTCAGTTGAGGTTGATAATGCTGCTATTTTGGTTATGTTTGCATCTGCTGTCGCTGCTTTAATCGTTGCCGTTGTTATTGCTGATGCGTCTCTCGGTGTACTGCTTTCTACTACGTCGTACTCTTTGCTTGCTGCTTTCAGACGTTCTTGTCTACTTCGCGTCATTACATGTGACGTTCTTGGTGTCTCTTTAGGTGTAGCTTTCGCTTTGGTCGTTTCGTTTATCTTTTTCATGTCCTCCGAGTGGGAGAAAAGAGGGAAGAAATAAATCACAACAGCAGAGATCGTTAGATGCAGTAAAAATAAGACAAATATGATCAGACCGAGAAAATAAAACGTCGTCTCGCTGGGCAAAATTCCAGACCTAAATGGTTTTCATCGGGAAAAGCATGAAAATACGTAAATATGTGTCTAAAACTGACACGCTTATATTTGTACTCGTTCATCCTTCCTAGGATATCTTCTTATGAGCGAAATACCCAAGAGGATTTGAGCTGGTTTGTGCATATAAATCCCACTTAAAGTATCATGTGAAGGATATGAGAGACTGTTTTATGAAGTTTTTATGTCCACTATTTCTAAAGCATGAGTCTGATATTGAATCATGCTTTTTGAAATGTGTTTCTTTTTTATGGAAAGAAAATATCATAGATCCATGTGATCTGTAAACGATGCTTATCTAAAGAGTAAGAACGTCTTTAGATCCGTTGAATGAGTAATCGTACTAGATGAAAACAGAAAAACATGAGAAGGAAGGACGAAAAACAAGGAAAACATGAAAGTTAACTTTTTTACCGGGACAAAAGTCCATGTTTCTAGTGTCAACTGTGAACACATGAATCACATGACTGATCTATGTGTCACAATGATGCAAGTCAATACGATCGGTGCATGGTGGTAAATAAAATGATTTGCGTTGAATAAACACAATAATGCAAGTGTTTAATAGATAAAGTAAAGATATATGCCGACAATAATATAGAAAACACAATGTAAGTGCAAGAATATAAAATGACAGAATGATGTACGTGGTTCGGCATGAATGACTACATCCACAGGGTATTAAGAGGTTTTTCACTATAAGATTATTAAAATGATTACAAGGTTAAATCGAATGACCTTGAGTAATAGGGAAAGGATAAGAATACAATGTAATACCATGTCCCGGCTTGTCAATGTCAGTTGTACTATATCTAAATCGTTCGTTTTGAATTTGACTCGAGATATAATAAAGTAGAATTTGGGATGTTATGGTGTAACACATTACGCATGTACACCCTATCCTGATGCACCTTAGACATATGGCTTCCACGCGTCCATCTTGGTTGCCACGTGTAGGGTGGTGACCTGGTACTACAAAGGAAACTCAAATTACGTATGAGCCCATGAGAGTAAAAAGATACACAAACAGAAACTACCCGTCTACTGCAGTCTGCAGACGAATATAAAGAAAGAAGAAGATGGCGTACAAATTCACTTTATATTTTGGGAAAAAAAGAAACCAAAACATTGGTCCTAAATTTTGCGTGGGGGGTCTAAATTGTTGGTGAAGACTGACAAGAGTTTATGCGCCCAATCAGTCTCGGCCAGACTAACATCTTGTTTGTTTGCAGCTGACTCGGCGTCTGGATCTGAGTCAATCTCTGACTCGGGCCGACTCATCAGTCAGATCGTTTGTTTTGCATTTTGAGTCAGATCTGACTCGACCTATGACTCAGACATAACCCCTGACTCGGACCCATTTGAGTCAGGTAACAAAATACCCCTGACTCACGGGACCAAACCACTGACTCACGTTTTTTGAGTCAGATGAGTCAGATCTGACTCAAAACAAATTGAGTCAGATCCAGATGAGTCGGGTGATTTCACTCAGATCCAGATGACTTAGATCCAGACGACTCAGATGGGTCAGAAGTAAACAAACACAAGTGTAACTAAGCCACAGCTCCGAACATCAAACAGTCTTTTCCAATGCTAAAACCAACAAAGCCCTCGGTTTCCACGAAATTATGGAGAACCAGACCAGAGATCACGGAAACGTGTGCACACGGTGTACATCAGCAAAAGGTAGGTCCCACGCTGATTTGGTGCTTACGTGTATTCTTGATCCCAACGCCTCTAATCTTTTCCACCTCAATCATGCGTACGAACGAAGGAAAAAGTTTCAATGGACACAGACCCCTCATCTCACTACCAATAGGATTAGGAATATTAACAAATAACGTCAAGATCACAAATGAAATCAAGATGCGTGTTCAAGTGCATATAGAAAATTTGTTGTCCTAGTTTTCTTCTGCAATTTCAACAGGAGAATACCACTACTAGCGGGGTTATCACCGGATGGATCTCTTGATCCCACCATTTACAATTCGATTTGATTACGAACACCAGAAGGGTGTCAATATAAAAAAAAAAGTGTGGGTGACTACTAAAAACACGACTAAAAGATTGGTTAAGAAAAACACGACTAAAAACATGACTAAAAGATTGGTTAAGAAAACACCAGAACGGAAAGATATTTGCCAAGAGTCAATCCCGAATCCAAAACACGACTAAAAGATTGGTTAAGAAATACTACTAAAAAAATCAGGTCGACTGTCCACATAATATTATCCAATCCAATCAAACAGCAAAAAGGGGTAATTTAGTAATCTAAAATTTACTTAATGCGAACTTTCTATTTTTATTGCAGCGGATCCGGATATAAAACCAGGATGTCCGTTTTACTGTAACTCTCTCTTTTCCGAAAATCATCTCCCTCTCCCAAATCCCGATATTTCTCTCTGGGCAGGAAACTAATAAAGCTTCAAAGATCTTTTATTTTCCCAACAATCTGCTTCACACCTATTCTATTATTTGATTCCTGAGGTAATGTTGAACGATTTTCATATTTGATCTTCGTACATTAATAGTGATTACCAAGCACTAATATTTCTGATTTAGATTTGAAATTATCCCCTTGTTAAAATCGTTTTCATGTTGCATCTTTTGATCTTTTTCTCTCTAGTAAGTTTTGATTTCTTATTAGAACAGAGGATTGAATCTATTAGGCGCAATATTTTTTATTTTAATTGAATGTAGTACGAGTGAATTTTTGAGATTACAGATACTATCCACTGTGTTTTTTTTCCTTTTCAATTGAATAACACATTGTTATGAATCCTTCGTACTAGGTGTAGGTCGAGGTGTACATGGCTTCTAAAGATGTTGTACGCTTGATAGAGGCATCATCAGGAGTACATTTTTCAGGATTCCATTTGAATGGTTCGCATAATTCAGAGGTGGAGCAACCTACAACTTCAACAACTGAATGTGTGCAAAGGCAGCCATTTGTAATAGGTAATCTTTTGGTTTGTGTATATATTATCGTTCTTTAATAGTACACTCATACATTTAGGAGGAGATGTATTGTTTGTTCTCACCAAAAGAACTTAAAGAAGAAATAAAAGAAAAGAAAAACTGAAACAATAGAAAACAAGAAGTTCTTTCAGTACTAGGTTTGAATCCTGCTTGGACTATGTGTTTTGGTCGGTCAGTCAATGGTGAAGTCTGGAGCAATACAACCTGAAACATATTCTCTTATAAAAGTCACCCTAGAATCATGATGTTGTGGCCAAGTTATGTTAAATTCCGAAATATTCTGCCCTGTGGCCAAGCTTGGTAATCTTAAGGCCCCATGAAGAGAATACTTGAATTACCAATGTGAAGTAAGCATCATTAGCGTTCTAGTCATGCAAGAAGTTCCTGCTGTCAGATTGCTTGGAGGTCTCTAGTCGAAACGAGTGGCAATTGGACACAAATATTATATTTGGATTGATTGGGGAAACCCTTTTATACTTCCTTATTGTATTTTCCAAACCCTGATGTTTGCTAGTTTTCATTGAGCAGGAGTTGCTGGTGGTGCAGCATCTGGAAAGACCACTGTCTGTGATTTGATTATTGAGCAGCTTCATGATCAGCGTGTGGTCCTTGTCAACCAGGTTTGTTTGCAATTTAAGTAGTTAAACTATCACACCGGAATAAGATAACCACATATATATCAAGTGTTTTTATATTGTATCTCCGCTCACTGTGTGAGAAGGCTAATGTCTTCCACCAGCTTCATGTTGCACTACCTCTTTATAAATGGATTTTCTTTAATGAGTTGAGTGCATTTAATTCTGGGCCATTTTCCCATGTCTTTATAATTATTAATCGTGTGCCCGTTTTAACCATTTGGACTTCTAAACTACAGACATGGAGCAGTAATACATTGATAGTATTGGAAGGCACTATAATTTTCTTTCATATTGGTATATATGACTGCAAACTGACCGCGGTATTAAACTGCTAAAATTGAAGGAATCGTTAGCACATGTTATGGGATACTTGTCTATGCTGTAAGTGTCATTATTCGAGAGAAAAAAGAGGCATCCCGCTCTAGCTTCCCCCATATTTGGTCCTTCAATATGAGATTTGTTCCCTGGAAACTTTCGTGCACATAATTGTTTGACTGCTGTGTCGTGATTATAATATAGGTCTCTGGTTGCATTCTATAATGAAATGCTAAATTGGTACTTCGGAGAGCACTTTCTTTTACATCCTAAGATTATGCTTGAAATTTGCAGGATTCTTTTTATCATAATCTGAGTGAAGAGGAACTAAAGCGAGTTCAGGACTACAACTTTGACCATCCCGGTAATGACCCTGCTTTCTGTTAATAGGGTAGGCGTTATGTGAATAACGTTTTCAGTTGGTGCAGATTTTAGTTTGCTACAACGTCCAACTCAGCCTTCTTATAATCAGCTTATATGTATTTTCTTCCGTTGATTTCATTAAGATGGGATCCCTTTGATACTAGTTTGTAATTCTTACTGGCAGATGCTTTCGATACTGAAAAACTAATTTCGACTATGGAAAACCTGAAGGATGGGAAGGCAGTTGATATACCCAAGTATGACTTCAAGAGCTACAAAAACAAAACATTGCAGTCTAGAAGGGTAGGTTTTGATCATATCTGGTGTCAGAGTAAATGTTTCTATATATCACAATATCACCATTTGTGCAATACGCTGATCAGTATCATATACAAAAAACGAAATGTTTATGCCGGTATTTTATACAGCCAAATTCCCTACTTAGCATGCATACCATTTTTATCTTGAATTCTCCATCTATATTTTATGTCTAAAATTACCTGCTTTCTTTATATATTTTAGCAAGTATTGTTTTTACTCAATTGTCTCAAATTACCTGCTCTTGGAATTGATAATTGTACTGGAATTTCAGTACAGATGATGTCTTCACTGTGTTGAATTTGGTCACTTCTTGAGAAGTAATATATACTAGTATATGGAGTCAAACTTTGGTTTCTGATCATTTTTCAGTATCGTTTACCACAAGCTATAACGGATTTATAATATGCTTCTCAGGTCAATCCTTCAGATGTGATACTGTTGGAAGGGATACTAATTTTCCATGATTCTCGTGTCCGAGAAATGATGAACATGAAGATCTTTGTCGATACAGGTACATTTTCTTCTTTCCCTTTTGTATCTTATGTAACTATGCATTTCTCATTATCTATCTCAGCACTATGCATGGCAGCATGATTCCTATGGTCTTCAGAAGTTAGGTTCTTGCTATGAGTTACTTCTCCATCTTTCTTGATAGGTTGTTACTCTTATGGTTTTCATGATACATATTTTCAGTGCAGATGCTGATGTACGGTTGGCAAGGCGGATAAGACGGGATACAGTAGAAAAAGGTAGAGATATTGGACAAGTACTTGATCAGGTGATTATAAATCTCCTTTTTTTCTGTTAGCCTTATGTATCCCATTCCAAGTTCTTGTGTACTTAATTTTTCTAGTGTCTAGCTCATGCCGGCCTAGTTAACGCTTCTCATCTATGTTCTGTAGTTTTTCCCATTGACTTGGCTCTCTATATTCCATTGTCATATGTCTGAAGTAGTTCTTATCTATCAAAAGGTCAATACTCATTTATTTATCATCTGTGATGCAGTACTCAAAATTCGTGAAGCCTGCTTTTGATGACTTTATACTTCCAACAAAGAAATATGCAGATATTATCATTCCCCGTGGAGGAGATAATCATGTTGCAATTGATCTGATTGTTCAACATATTCGTACAAAACTCGGTCAACACGATCTATGTAAAATATACCCAAATCTTTACGTCATCCAATCAACTTTTCAGGTTCACCTACTTTTTATTGGTTTGGTTATCTTATATTTAGTACCGGGGTTACTTTTCTTAACTAGAATCCCATTCTGGCTTCATTGGCCATCTTTTGTTTTCTCATTTCAGAGTACATATTTGATCTTTTCTGCTGCTTGAGCTTGCAATAATTGCAGTTACCATTTTTTCAGATACGAGGAATGCACACATTGATACGTGATGCTAATATAACAAAGCATGACTTTGTTTTTTATGCTGACCGTTTGATCCGTCTGGTATCTATGTTCTGTCATTTGATTGTTTGATGTCATTATTTTCTAGTGTAGAATGAATTCTTTTTGCATCAGTGTATATATTGATTAAGAAACTTGCATAAAAACAGGTTGTTGAACATGGCCTGGGTCATCTTCCATTCACCGAGAAGCAGGTGACAACTCCTACTGGTAAGCAAAAACTAAGGCTTCTCTTATGTTAATCTTCCTAATATATCTCGCTATGTCGATGAATTTAAGGGCGGATGTAACTCGTTATGCTTCAATGAAAATCCTCATTTGTTGTTTCTCCTGATAAACCCCGGAATAGCTGATACTCCAAGGTTTGGTAGTAGAAATTGTACAGTCACGCTGTTTGACAGTGGCCAATCTTTTCATAGCAATGGGCATGGAACTGTGTTGTTTGTTTGAAGCTTTTTTTTCATATCAACTCATGCTGCTTTTGTAGCATCTTTCGAAACAAATTTATCCAACTACTGAATAGATAATCACTTAACTCTTTTTGCGCGATGCAGGATCTGTATATACTGGTGTGGATTTCTGTAAAAGGCTATGCGGTGTCTCCGTAATTAGAAGGTGGTTTCATTGTCCATTTATTCTTCCAGTATCCTGCTTTTTTTGTGTTTTGTTGTATTAATTTCATTTAAACTTGTTATTTCTTGCTGCACCAGTGGTGAAAGTATGGAAAATGCTCTACGTGCATGTTGTAAAGGCATCAAGATTGGAAAGATTCTTATTCACAGGGAAGGAGACAATGGTCAGCAGGTTTGCATCGAGCTGCTGAGTTTTTTCATTTTGGTTCTTCCTCTCTATTGTAACACTCGTGTTCTGATTTACTTTGTCCCGCAGCAGCTTATCTACGAGAAACTGCCAAATGATATATCAGATAGGCATGTACTCCTTTTGGATCCTATTCTTGGCACGGGAAATTCGGCAGTTGAAGCTATTTCATTACTTATACGGAAGGGTGTTCCAGAGCCCAACATCATATTTCTTAATCTTATATCTGTAAGTTAATGTGTACCACCTTAATTGTTTATAAATCTTTCTTCGCCATTCTAAAATTAGTTACTTTTTATCATTCTAAAATTAGTTACTGTTTCTCATTCTAGGCACCTCAAGGAGTGCATGTAGTTTGCAAGAAATTTCCTAGGATTAAGATAGTGACTTCGGAGATTGAGACTGGTTTGAATGAGGAATACCGTGTCATCCCGGGGATGGGTGAGTTCGGAGACCGGTATTTCGGGACAGATAATGATGATCAGGAAGTGATAACCTATAAATAAGAGGTTTGCTCATCCATTCTGTAGGTTTTAGTTTCTCTTTTGAGAATATGAATGACATCAATCTAGAAGAATCTTGCTAATTGTTTTTCTCTTTTCAACTCTTATCAGGCGTGGCCACTGAATTTCAGTAGCAAAACCTTCTGGATGAAAGATTATTATTATTCCCTGAGAGGAAAGATTCAGATAAAATAATATCGGTCTTCCTTTTTTATTGAGCGTTGAACATTGTCTTCGTTCTGAAGTTAGTTTTGATACTTCGAGTGAAAGTTTTTGTGTTTTCGATATCGAAGTAAGAAACTTTTTTCTAATTTTGCTGTCATGATCTGTTGTATCTTTATATTTCTGAGTCCAGTCTACACATTATGATACCAATACTTGTAGCTAGACAAACATTTTGAACAGATGAGTTCTACTCAAATCAATTATTGATATAATATTTGATTACCATATTCATCATATTTTGCCATTTTGGTCATGTTGCTTCTATTGATTGTACTATCTTGACAGCTGCAACTCTATCAAGGCATGCCAGAAAAAATAGAGAACTGACTAGTAAGTAAAAGATTGTATAGAAGTTGAGAGCTTATTCAATTGAAGGCATGCAGCACCACGTTTAACCTGGGAAAGAAAAGACTACCACCATGTTTGTTTACTCCTGATTCATATGAGTCGTCTGGATCCGAGTGAAATCACCTGACTCATCTGGATCTGACTCGATATGTTTGTCATCTGACTCAAAATTTTTTGTGTGTCAGTGGTTTGGTCCCATGAATCAGGGGTATTTTATTATCTGACTCAAACGGGTCTAAGTCAGGGGTTATGTCTGAGTCAGAGGTCGAGTCAGAGGTCGAGTCAAAATAGAAAACAAACGGTTTGACTACCGACTCGGTGCGAGTCAGAGATTGACCCAGACCCAGACGCAAGGTCTTCATCTACAATATATACTCGATCGTTCTTTTCCGTCACCTTTTATTCTTTACGACTCTTTAAATGGCACGCATAAAGTACTTTGCTACACTTCGGCCGGATTTAGGCAATAGATGCTAATAAACCAGAATGGTTTGAAATCATCATCACCAATGAACAGGGTGAAGAGTTCCACGCCACTACAAATTTTCCTAAATTGTAGGTTGCTTAGGCCTATTCCTATACACATGTCAAACACCATGATTTGCCACTTTTGCACCCATTATGGGTATGACAAACATATGTGCCAAAGTGTCAAATATACCACTTAGGCATACACAACAGACTTTCCAGCGCGATAGAATGTCCATCGCTCGGTAGTCATCTCATCGCTCGAGGGTCAGAAAAACGCCAGTATTAGTCTTTCCATCGTTCCCTGCTTTGAACATCCCTCAGTTATTTTTCATCCAACGGCCAGGAGTTCCCATCCCTATAAATAATAATCAACTTCTGAAAACATTGGGGGTACCAAAATACGCCACCAACTTTTTCGCAGGCAATTTGTATGGACTAACCCAACACAACTCCGAGAGTTAAAACTCAATAAAGGAAAGTGTCTAGAGTTAAATCTCTCTCTCTTGTTGTTGGAACGTTTATAGAGCTGAATTCGTGAAACTAACTACGAAGAGGGTTCTTGGACGGTACCAAAGACCAATATCCAAGGATCAATCAAGTCTTATCCAACAAACAAGGTCGGACCTATGTACTGTGATTGATCAATGCAGAACCTGTGATATTTCAATTATAATCAGGAAAAAGAAATAACACAGGCACCAGAAATTTTGTTAACGAGGAAACCGCAAATGCAGAAAAACCCTGGGACCTTGTCTAGATTGAACACCAAATTGTATTAAGCCGCTACAGACACTAGCCTACTACCAATTAACTTCGGTATGGAATATAGTTGAGCCCGAACTCAGTCTCCCACTGATTCAGGTACAGTCGCGCTCCTTACGCCTCTTGAATCCCAACAAGAATCTGCGCAATTGATTCCCTTAGACGGGCTCATACCAACTAAGAGTTGCTTCAACTCGATTGAAGACTTTAAACCAAATCTTCTTCCTACAGATTAAGCCTATGATTGATTTCCTGATTTACGATATAAACGAATAATCAGATCAAATGAAAGATCCAGGTGATGGAAATTGATAGCAACTTGACAAAAGTCTGGCTATCCTCAAAATCCGGACTTATGCAACCCGAAGTGCTACAAAGATTATTATTCACCTCACAAGTATAAAACTTGTGGAATCACAAAGTTTGAGACGAAGAGAACTTTGTGATTTCTATTTATCTTGTTCAAGTGATAAATCAACAATCGAACAAGATCAGGATACACAAGTTATCAAGATAACAGATAACTGGACCTGGCTTCACGAATCCTAATGAAGTCTTTGATAGTCGCTAAACCCTAAAAGGGTTTCTGGAGAGGACGACTCTAAATACAACTAGGACACACCAAAAACTAGTGTCAGGATTCAAAGATCCTAGTTGCCAAGAGTTCCCCTTATATGAACTTCAAAGCCTAGTTGCTTTAGGTTTAAGCTAAGATAACTTTGGAACCATGTAAACAATATTCACCGTTAGATGAAATCTTTGAATCTTAATCACATATACAAGACATACACTCTGGTTAGGTAAACCGTAACCTAAACGTGTATAAAGACTATGTTCAACATGGTTAGCTGAAACTAGACGATTTGAACTTTAAAAGCTTAACACTCATTTTCATGTTCACTAAGACATTAATCTTGAGTCACAATCATGTGATCAAATGAGTCTAGTGTTAATTAGAGAATTTATCAAATGCAATCACTTCGTAGAAATAATTTAATTACAATTGAATCGTAATCGACATAGTTGGTAAATTTACAAGGTACAATTACTTGAACCGTTCGTGAGGGAGTTACAGTACGCGGACCGATTTGCAAACTTATAAGCAATAACCGAGTTCCGGAGTTGACAGAACTTTTATAATTCACGTACCGATTTTCAAATTTAGGTGTAACTCAAAGTTACGGAGTTGACAGAACTTTTTCAGTTCACGTACCGGTTTGCAAACTTACGACTTTTCCCGGTTCCGGAGTTCACATGACTTTTTGAGTTCACGTACCGGTTTGGATACTAACTGGTTTTAGAACATAGAACTGTATTGGTTCTCATATCGATTTGATTATTTTAACCCGGTTCCTTTACCACAGTTCCAAAATGGTTTGCATACGAATATGCATACCTATCCGGATCACGAAACAAACAGATTTTCCCATGATGTACATACGAATATGTAAATCAAACAAATCTGAAAGTCGATATATAGCTACTCCTCTACGTGTACAAGTACATGAAATATGGCTTCAGACATATTACAGTTTTGTCAGTTTGTAAGACTGATAACTGTCTTATATTCCGAATATAGTTGTTCTATATTTCTCTAAATCAATTCGAAAACCTTCCTGAATAACGTCAATAACACATATCACTGTTCTAGGATATTTCCGAATGATAAACTTGAATCATGATTTGGTTACGAACAATAAATTGTTCTCCACTGAAATTTGATCAAGTATGAACAAATGTTCATTAAGCTTAGTCATTATATTTCAAGAAATTCGTAAACTAAATAATTAGTTCTCGACTCGAAATTCTTGTCTATGCATGCTAGTTTAATTAGTTATGCAACAATCGTCTCATGGATAGGAAGGTGAATATAACCTGAGAAATAGTTGGTTCAGTCTTCACTCACATTTTGTTGATGAAGTTCTCCAAAAGCTTCGGTTGATCTTCGCCTTCAAACGGTATAACGCAAATGATAACTGGTTTGTTTCTCAACTTCCTCTATCCTAGACCGACACTTAACTAATTGTAGACTAGAAGTCAAGATATAGTTTTGACAACTAAATTTGACAACAAGCTTGATATAGCAACACTTTTGAGTTCGACCGAGAAATGCTCTAACAACTTCAAATTCATCAACTTACGTAAGAATTTCTAAATCTCTCTACAATTTCTGAAACTCACATATCTTCCATGCTTTTCATCACTTTTCCAATTTTCAAAGAGCATGGTTGAAAACATGAACATGGCTGAGTTCATAGAAAACCAACATATTGCCGAAAATCAAAGAGTTGTTAACCGAGCCAATGTGCAAAATCAAATAAGTATATGGTGGAGTCCAAATTTAGTACCGCAAAAGATGAATGTATTTGCAGGAATTATGTTTTTTAGTCAACGTCTTATAGTTGGTGTTGCACTGCAAAGCATGACATTTTGGGAAAATATTTTTGTCAAATTTCAAAAAGAAACAATAGACCTCTACAATTGCGATACGAACTCGTTGTGCCATCACTTCAATGTGATCAATAAGGAAATTATTTTGTATGTTGCTTTAGTAATGCAAGTAGGTCGAAACATGTGGAGTGGTGAAACCATGATGGACATTGAACAAAGGTGTCGGACGCAGTGGCGCCACAACAACGGAAAAGGCTTCCAATATGGCAGTTGTTTTGAGATTTTAAGAGTGAAAAAGCGGGGGTCTAACAACCTCACCCATATTTTCGTTTATACAGTATGTATGGACAAACTCCAATATAATTCCAAGAGAATCAACTGGACAGTCAGACTCAACCAATGAAAATATATCAAAGAGTTGTATCTCTGTTTCACAATGTAATCAGCAAATCAAACAGATAGAAATCCGTGAGCCTGATTATTATGTGAAAAAACTTGAACGGTGCCAAAGACCAATGTTCAAGTGTCAATCAATTTATATCAACAACCAAAGGTTGTATTATCTAATTGATTGAACTAAGCACAACCTATGATTTCAATTATATAAACAAATATAACGCGGAAAAGAAATAACACAGACACCAGAAATTTTGTTAACGAGGAAACCTCAAATGCAGAAAAAACCTCGGAACCTAGTCCAGATTTGAACACTACACTGTATTAAGACGCTACAGACAATAGCCTACTCCAAGTTAACTTCGGACTGGAATGTAGTTGAGCCCTAACCAATCTCACACTGATCAAGGTACAGTCGCGTTCCTTACGCCTCTGCGCACTTGATTTTCTTAGCTAATATCACTCACAACTAAGAGTTGCTACGACCCAAAGTCGATGACTTGATAAACCAATCTGTCTCACACAGAAAACTCTATTGAATAGATAAATCAGTCTCCCACAGAAAAACCTTGAAGTTTTGTTTCGTCTTTTGATAAATCAAGGTGAACATGAACCAATTGATACACCAGACTTATACTCCCGAAGAACAGCCTAGTAATATCAATCACCTTACAATAATATTAATCGTATGGTAGTGAAACAAGATGTTGTGGAATCAAAAAAGATGAGACGTATATGTTTGTGACTACTTTTTATCTTGCCTATCGGAGATTAAATCTCGAGCAAATCTTCGAGAATATAGTACTCAATACAATAGAAAACTGTAAGGACCCTCTGATAGACACATTTATGTGTCTATTTTGTTCTCAATATTCTGTATTGTTAGACTCGATTAAGTACTTATTGTGTTATTTTGTGTTCTTGTAGGAAATTTTAGAGAAATAAGCCCTTGCGGCGAAATGGGCTCAAAAAGTGGTGTTTTACACCCCCAAGATAAAGTATTAAAGGAACCCCAGAAATGCACCGGAAACGTCACAGAAATGTCCCGGAGGAACCAATAAAAATTACTATTTCAGCCCCAATTGCTAAAGGGACACCAAAACTGGATTAGGGGGAGGCCAGTTTTCTTTCCAAATTCAAATTCCAAAATTGGCGGGAAAATTTGGTTATTTACTGGCATATTTGCCAATCGATTTTTGAAGGAGTTTCAGGCCGATTCAATGGCTGAAACTCATTGGGTATCTTCTGCTGGGCTAGACAGGAAGGATATGGGTGTTGGATGCGATCAAATTTGGCTGGAAAATCCATCAGATGAAATCAGAGCAGACGCGTGCATGGAAAATATTTCACGGGGTTTTGATGAGTTGGAAGTGTGCTGCTCGTGTTTTGATGGGGCTTGGCTATATTCTGAAGTGTGTTTGAGATAAACAAAGAAAATCTACTCACCATTTACAGCTCCAGACGCGTATAGAGATAATTCAGGGAAGAAAATATTCCGAAATATTTTTTTTCAATGGCCGAGTAAATGAAGATTATTTGGAGTTAATGGAGGAGATTCAATGGTTCAATTACGTATAAATATGTTCCTAATGTGCTACAGAGAGGGTGTCGAGAGTTTGGGGAGTCGATAGGAGGGCCAGAGAAGCAGAAATCAAGAGTTGATGAAACTCTTTTGCTGCTGCTGATGATGATGAAGAACACCAAGAACACGAAGAACGGACTCGCAAGGACCGTCGTTTATGAACAGTGTCTAAGACGCAAGCCGTGGGTCGCAGCACAGTCTAAACAGCAGCAGCACTTATCATTTATCGTTCATTCTGTGACGCTTTTTGTGCGTCTCAGATTACAGTTTACACCATTTTCTCTTCTTCTCATCATTTGTAAACCATTTTTGAGCCATAATAAATTATTTTGAGAGCATTTATACTATGATGAGCTAATTCCCTCGTAACCAAGGCAATGGAGGAAGTTATTCATGCAACATAAATGGGTAACTATTTCATTTAATTATATAATTCACCTAATCGCTGCTTTTGCAGAGTTTTAAATTGATTGAATGATTGTCTTAATTATTTGTTATTCAATTTGATAGGTTATGCTTGGTTTAATCTCTTGATAATCTATGCTTATGCAAATAATGTTTGAGAATCTGTATGATTGATAGTGAATTAAAGATAAAAAAAAAGGACTTAAGAATTGAATAGAGTATTGAAATATTTATCATTCAATTTTGCATAATAGTGGAATCTAGTGTCTTTGTTACCTCTCGCACCCATTGTTAATAATTTTGTATATAATTTTATTAAATCTTTAAATTTAATCTTCACAAGTCCGAGAGTTTGAACCTCATTACTACAACCACGAAAAATTAATAATCATTTTGGCGCCGCCGACGCGGATTTGTGCTTAGGTAGAATTTTTAGGTTTTTATTATTTATTTTTTTACTATTATTTGTTCCTTTTTACGTTTCTTTTTGTGTCTTTGATTTACAGGTTCGAAGTGGAATACTAAGCTTAAAGCTTAAAGCTAATAAAAAGCTTAAAGCTAAAAGCTAAAAGAGAAGAAAAAAAAGACATAATTTTTTTTTAGGATTTGTAAATAGGCTTTATTTTTCATAATTTTTGTAATTTTTGGACTTTTTATTTGGACTTTATTCTGGACAATCGGACTTTATTCTTTTTTTAACCCTACGGAAGGGTATTATTAAAAAATAATAATTATATAAACTGTGTGCAGGGAAGGACGACGATTACTATATCGTCTCGGCCCCTCGGGTGCGTACACGGCATAGGAGTCGTGGCCCGAGTCGACGACAACGGTTCATCCCCCGTCTGGTACGGGAGGTAAGTCCAATCGAAACACTCGCGAATCCCCTGCAAGCGAGTTACTGTATCCCTTAAGGTGATAATTGTTTGAGGACGAACCAGACTGTCTTTATTTTCCTAGTAAAGGGCAAGGCCTGGCCTAAACAAGATAAGGGTTCGGATTTCATCACCGTTCCCTTCTTGCCCGTTTTAGGAAAACAATACCTAACGCGAACCCAATCTTTAAAACTGATTAGAAAGAGACCTATAGGGTATCGAGCTTGTTAGGAAAATTTTTCGAAGGATATTGGTTACCTTTTAAGCAACTTCAAAGTTCATGGTGACTTCTGGGAGTTGAAACAAGCCGCCTTGTAACGCCGGTGAGGCCTTGGGTATCAAAGCTCCATTGAGCTTCCCTCGCCTCAGTTTCATCTCACATTAGCTCGGATTGATCCAGAGGTGTTGCTCAAACTGTAACGAATTCCCCTTCGAGAGATAGAAGCTGGTCTAGAAACAATCTAAGTGGAGCCATCATTCTTTTTGTTTGCTAGAAATCTTTAGGTTTGCTTTGGTGGAGTCGAGTCGGCCTTGTTTGTGATTGTATAGAATCCCTCTGTAGTTTATATTTCTTCAGTGATGAATCCTTTTGAGGAGACGCCACCTGCGATGACGTTGCGAGAATATATGTCTAGAAATTCTCGTTATCAAGAGACGTCTTCGGAAATGACTCTTGGTGAATATATGCGTGGGCAGCGATATATGGATACTCCAACTTTTATTGAGGAATCACCTCTAACGATCTATGAGAAATATTATAAACATAGACCATGTAGTTGGGAACAAAGCTTGAGAATTCGTGGATATCAAAAATTATATTGTGATGATGATGAGGAGGAGGATGGTGATGATGATTATAATGATATTTCTAGTTCAAATCCAAATAATTTTAATAATTATTTACCTATTCAAAAGGACGAGGATTTGACTAGAAATACCCCCGTTTTAGACGATGATTACGAAACCGATGATGGTTTAGAGGAACCAGTTTATCTTGAGAGTACTGTTTTCGAGTCAAACGATTTAGAAACAATAGTCTTAGAAGAACTCGTAGAGATTAGCGGGGATGAACCTGACTTAGAAAAATCAATCGCCCACTTTCAGGAATCTGATAACCTAGAAATTAGGGAGATTATGACCAGTCTTCCTAGAGACGCCGAAAACTCTAAGTTTGGGGGTGATTATCATTCTCCATGTTCTTTAACTCTTAAAAATATCCCTCACTTGGGACTTGACATCAATGCCTCACCCATCTTACGAGACTATCTTCGTACTCGTTTTCCCGAACTTAATAATATTCAATACGAGTCTCAACTGTTAGAAACGCATCCTCTGGTTGATGAGGTTAGCTCAGGCAATAATCCCAAGGTTGACTTTGTTTTCCCACCAAACACGTTTCTACCAATTGTGGGAACTTTTGATTTTAAGATGTGTCGGTTATTAAGTTTTGAGACTAAACCTAATCACTTTAGGATATTAGGGTCGACACATTTTCTTAAGGAAGACCACCTCTTTTATTGTGGTCAGCTGTGTGAGTCAAATCTGATTGACTTAGAGGATTCCCAGTTATTCAGGTTGTTGTTTTGTGCTTATAAGTTCTTAGTTGAGTTTTTCCAGACTCTAATACCTGAACCGGATCTTAGATTTGAGGAAATACAACCGATGAAAAACTTTTATTTAGACCCTTTTATAGAGCCTGAACCTGAACCACAACTAGATGTAGTTGTCTTAAGCAAGGGTATGTTCGGTAGCTTCTTGGTCTGTTGCAGTTTCCTCTTCTTGTGGGTAACACTTTTTGATCCAGATGACCCACAGTTATTCCGGCTACTACTATATGATTCTACGTGGTGACTAATCCTTGCTTAGTCTGGATGAAGACTTTAAACTTAGCACTTCTTGGGAGGTAACCCAATATTCATGCGACATGGTAATATCTTTCCTTATCTCTTTTGCTTCATTGGTAACAGTTTCTCCTTGTTCATGCTTTTAATTTTATCTTTAGAACATCGAGGACAATGTTAGATTTAAGTTTGAGGGTATGGGAGAAACATTTTAGTCGCATTTTTGAAACTTCTAGCGTCACATAGTACCCGGTTAGCTAAGTTTACATACTGTTTTCTCACCTAAAAGATAGAAATTGGAATGCAGAGATAACAACCTATTGAGACATTAGAGAAAAAGACATTGAGATCCTTGAAATTCAGGAGAGAACTTGTTCCTTTTAGAGGGTAACCGTGATGGACCTAACCATCCATGATGGAAAGGCAAGTAGGTCAGAAGGAAATGCCAGAAAGACAGAGCAACCTCACAATGTAGTCTTAGTTACTGGATTACGACTCTCTCTCAGTAGAAACTTATCATCAACAAACAAGGAGTGACATCAAAATTTATGAAAAAGTTGAAGACGTTTAAGGTTTAGAAGCAACAATAGAAAAGAATAATTCAAAAATCAAAGTTGAAGACTTAGTTACAAGAAGTTACAAGAGCAAATGATATAAGTTGTTGAAGTTCATGATACCAAGACATCACAAGTTGTGAAGATCCAAGTTCTAAAGTCCTTCTCTCATGGCCATGTAAATTTTTGTCTTGTAAAAAAACAAAAAAAAAAAAAAAAAATGAAAAAAAAAAATGAAAAAAAAAAAAACATCATTACGTTCTTTTTGTTCAATAAGGCCATAGGGAAGAAGAAATTTATAAGTCAAGCAAGAAATCGAAGAGAAGAGTTAATTGTCAAGGTTCTATGAGGTTCGAGAGTTTATCATCAACAGTTGAAGACCGAAGAAGACGTTATTTCTACTGAGCACTGTGAGAGAGTCGAAGAAAGATGCATTTTGGTTGCTTTGTTAGTCTGCTTTCAATCTGGCACAAGATCTTTCTAGCACTGGTTTAACTCATCACACGTAATTAGTCCAGCTGTGTAGCAGATGTCCCTCTCATCTTTATCTCTCTCCTAATCTTATCCAGCTGTAAAGCAGCGGACGCATCTTACAATGTTTATCTAGCTGTGTAGCGGATATCTCTTTATCTAGCAGTCGTGCGGATGTGTCTCCCCTTTTCTTCAGTCAGCTTTAGAGCTGACACCTTTAATTTCTCTGGCATTCTAGTTACTTGGAGATAGGTTGAGAATATGTATGTCCTCATAGCTCTTTGGATACTTGTGACCAATTAGAAGTCATGGTTTTTGTGGGTACACCTCTGTTAAACCCACCCGAGATTAACTCGGTTTTATTTTTTAGTTTTGCTCGAGGACTAGCAAATAATAAGTTTGGGGGTATTTGATAGACGCATTTATGTGTCTATTTTGTTCTCAATATTCTGTATTGTTAGACTCGATTAAGTACTTATTGTGTTATTTTGTGTTCTTGTAGGAAATTTTAGAGAAATAAGCCCTTGCGGCGAAATGGGCTCAAAAAGTGGTGTTTTACACCCCCAAGATAAAGTATTAAAGGAACCCCAGAAATGCACTGGAAACGTCACAGAAATGTCCCGGAGGAACCAAGAAAAATTACTATTTCCACCCAAAAATTACTATTTCAGCCCCAATTGCTAAAGGGACACCAGAACTGGATTAGGGGGAGGCCAGTTTTCTTCCCAAATTCAAATTCCAAAATTGGCGGGAAAATTTGGTTATTTACTGGCATATTTGCCAATCGATTTTTGAAGGAGTTTCAGGCCGATTCAATGGCTGAAACTCATTGGGTATCTTCTGCTGGGCTAGACAGGAAGGATATGGGTGTTGGATGCGATCAAATTTGGCTGGAAAATCCATCAGATGAAATCAGAGCAGACGCGTGCATGGAAAATATTTCACGGGGTTTTGATGAGTTGGAAGTGTGTGCTCGTGTTTGGATGGGGCTTGGCTATATTCTGAAGTGTGTTTGAGATAAACAAAGAAAATCTACTCACCATTTACAGCTCCAGACGCGTATAGAGATAATTCAGGGAAGAAAATATTCCGAAATATTTTTCTTCAATGGCCGAGTAAATGAAGATTATTTGGAGTTAATGGAGGAGATTCAATGGTTCAATTACGTATAAATATGTTCCTAATGTGCTACAGAGAGGTTGTCGAGAGTTTGGGGAGTCGATAGGAGGGCCAGAGAAGCAGAAATCAAGAGTTGATGAAACTCTGTTGCTGCTGCTGCTGCTGATGAAGAACACCAAGAACACGAAGAACGGACTCGCAAGGACAGTCGTTTATGAACAGTGTCTAAGACGCACAACCGTGGGTCGCAGCACAGTCTAAACAGCAGCAGCACTTGTCATTTATCGTTCATTCTGTGACGCTTTTTTGCGTCGCAGATTACAGTTTACACCATTTTCTCTTCTTCTCATCATTTGTAAACCATTTTTGAGCCATAATAAATTATTTTGAGAGCATTTATACTATGATGAGCTAATTCCCTCGTAACCAAGGCAATGGAGGAAGCTATTCATGCAACATAAATGGGTAACTATTTCATTTTAATTATAATTCACCTAATCGCTGCTTTTGCAGAGTTTTAAATTGATTGAATGATTGTCTTAATTATTTGTTATTCAGTTTGATAGGTTATGCTTGGTTTAATCTCTTGATAATCTATGCTTAAGGTTTGCAAATAATGTTTGAGAATCTGTATGATTGATAGTGAATTAAAGATAAAAAAAAGACTTAAGAATTGAATAGAGTATTGAAATATTTATCATTCAATTTTGCATAATAGT
Source organism: Papaver somniferum (assembly GCF_003573695.1). Taxonomy (NCBI): domain Eukaryota; kingdom Viridiplantae; phylum Streptophyta; class Magnoliopsida; order Ranunculales; family Papaveraceae; genus Papaver; species Papaver somniferum. The sequence continues at coordinate 84,497,804 of NC_039363.1, forward strand.
GGAATCTAGTGTCTTTGTTACCTCTCGCACCCATTGTTAATAATTTTGTATATAATTTTATTAAATCTTTAAATTTAATCTTCACAAGTCCGAGAGTTTGAACCTCATTACTACAACCACGAAAAATTAATAATCACCCTCATGCTCGTCAACGCTATTAGACTAGTCAAGAGACGTCTTAGTCGATAATTACTCGATTAGTATAACACGAACGTTAATTATTAGAAATTAATCTAACATCGATTTAGATAAGACACTAGTACCACCGGTTAGATCTCGAAAAGTTATGCGAAGTGGACTATCCAACTCTGATTCTACACATCAAATCCTATACAATTTATACTCTCCCAACTCAAGATACATCAATACTCTACACCACAAGTCACATCCTCTCAGGCAAAACTCACTTCATCTATATCACAGACTGACTCAATACCAATTACTTCAACCACCTGCAATATTCATCTAAGGATTTAGTTCATACACTGCAACTCTATCCAACTTCACGTTTAACAACTCATACATCTCATATCCACAATCACCAATATTACAAAAACACATATTTACTTTAGAACTTCTTCCCTGTAATTCACACCACCAGAACATACATTCAACAAACTCAACTCAGGCAATACCTTCATCCATTTATACACAACCTGCACTATCATTCCTACCTCCCTTCACATTTCCGGACTCCAATTCCGATTCCACACATACACCCTGTCCAACTCTAGCATAACCGTTGAAAAGGCGAGGGTACCCAAATATACCTCAAGCTAAAACATTTCCTACTTATAAGTACTTTCTCCGAAAGTGATTGTCTATGGACTGAGTCGAGACAATACAAATAATCGGTTCACACTTCGTGTGATCGTCTATGGATACGAGATCGATACAATACAACAACGAAGTATGTTTACTTGATTCAAAGGTTCGAACTTAACGAAACACAATAGGATTGCTTATCAAGTAAATAGGAATTAAAGTTTGTGTAATTTACTTTAATTATAATAAAACAATTATAATGCAGAATATAAAAATAAATGACACAACAAGATTTTGTTAACGAGGAAACTGCAAATGCAGAAAAACCCCGGGACCTTGTCCAGAATTGAATACTCTCAGGATTAAGCCGCTACACAAAATTACACTAACTTCGTATAGTTGAGACCAAGTAACTAACCCTATAATTCACCTAGTTCCTTATCTATTCCCACGCCTCCAACTTATAAATAAGTCACGTACTTGGAACAATTCCTTTGGTTCGTAGTCTAAACAGTAAAGGAACAACAAATCTGTTTGGTATCAACTCTATTCAACCAAGTGATATGAGTCGGACAAAGGCTCTTCCGTTTATCTCAACATAAACTCCTTAGTCAGGTCCTTAGATCTATCCTATATTCAATCACCCAAAGGTAATCGTTTAAGATTAAGCCAACAACACCTTTAATCCGAAGAATCGTGTTGATGCCGATCTACTCAATTAATCAATCCAATCTACCACAAGGATAAACCGATTATTAATTGGATCCTCTTTTACCGAAACAAGTATTGTTCACACCAAAGATTATAAAACCCAAGTCAGATCTTCAATATCTTATTTGTCTTCAAATCTTCTTAAATCTTCAATAAAAACCTGTACACAATCACTTTAATCTCTTGTGATCGATCACGCACATAACGGAGTCTGTTAACAATGGATTATCACAAGATCGTCTTTAGAACTAACAACAGTCTAAAGATCCCCGTCGAAACTCTGAACTAGTTTGGGTGAATCTTATATCAGAAAAGAAGATTCTCAAGAATAAAAAAACTAGGTGCAATCAGATTTCAACCACCGTTAGTCAATCAAATCAATCGAAAACAAAAGATAAACCACAATTATCTAGTTTCCCACCAACGGTACACGCTAGAGCTTCTCAATCCCAAAGAAAACTTTAAACTAAGCGGCCGTAAGAGATTTCGCCTAATTAGGTTACTCTCCTCTCCGAATAGGCGACTACACCAGTAACAACAACAAAAGAGTAAATATGTTGTTACGCAGGATTAGTTTGCTAGAAAGGCAAACTTCGAGTATTTATAGACGAGGAAGTTTGGACACCAAGGAATTTCCAAAACCGAAATATTCTCAAGATATTCGTTAAGGCACAAATTCGGTTTTCATAATTCCTGGAAATGCTCTGTCAAAAAATAACGATCGAAATCTCTCGGAAAATCTAATTAGTAAATGCACATTACTAATTCTGTAATTTCCATACAAAATGAAATTAATAAACTTAATTAAAAGATTCTTAACTTACTTATATTTCGATCCTGGGATTCTCTTCCCTTAGCCGTTAAGGAATATCTTTGAACAATTAAAGAAATAAACATTCACAACACGTGTTCAAAGTTTGTCAACATCTTTAGTTTGTAAGTTCTCTTTCACACTTACACCCTTGAAACCGATTTGCCACACTTCCAAACAAGTTTAGAAATGGTTCATCTTACTTTCAAGAACTATGTGATTGATCAAACCAACATTCAATCACAATCATGGGTTTACGGTTCTACCAAAACAAGTTTCGGTTCTACCTCCATGTGAATAATATGCATAGTCACACTAGCTTTCCAAAAATTCGGTTGACTAGGTACTAGGATCGGTTCCCCACATATATATGGTATCTAACTTATATGTGTTGCACATGTCCATAGGATCGGTTCCCCTTTCTGCTATAAACCTTGTTGCACCCCATACAAGGATCGGTTCCCCTTTCCTTTTAATTGGCCAGACATACAAAATCCGATCATACCGCAGGTGATTACTTAAGATCGGTTTTACTAATAAAAATTATACCAATACGTAAGTCAAGCCTTTGTGAATAGTTCTACCAAGAACACAACAAGTTGTGAGCGGTTATACTCTATCACACATACAAGGATCGGTTCCCCTTTCCTTTTAATTGGCCAGACATACAAAATCCGATCATACCGCAGGTGATTACTTAAGATCGGTTTTACTAATAAAAATTATACCAATACGTAAGTCAAGCCTTTGTGAATAGTTCTACCAAGAACACAACAAGTTGTGAGCGATTATACTCTATCACATATATTGGTTGTTCATAAGATATGCAATGAATAGAAAAACCAATAACACCTTGCAATTTCCTTTTCGGTCCACAAACAAGTTTATGAACTTACTTCCTTAGAACACATGTAAACAGTTTTCCTAGGATGAAATCCTCACCTCATACCCATACATAATCACAATAGCATTCATATGATTATGGCAATGTCTTATCTACAAAGTTTAATGGTTAAACAATAAACCTCGTATTGTATTCCTTAATACTATGTCTATCTAGAGTTAAAATATGCTTCGCAGTTATGTTTTCAATATGCACGACTTGAAAGATACGTTAGGGAATGAAACAATTCAAGTCAAATATCACTAACCTCAAGTGGAAGGATGATTGTTGTCGTTGTAGCTCCTTGCTTCTTCACATCTTCAAGACTTCGCAATACTTGCAATGTCTCATATCCTAATACTTTCAAGCTAACCTATACGAAGTTGACTCTAGTACATAATCAAGCGACTCTTAACATGAGTTTTGATTCACTAAAATATGACAACCAAACTTGACATACCAACGGTTGGTGGGTTCAACCGAGCAATGCTCTAACAATATCCCCCTTTGTCAATTTTAGTGACAAAACTCTTACTTCATATGGATAAACAAATTAAAAGAATTCATTACAATCCGCTTGATTCCCGATTCAACAGCACAGTAAAACTGCTTACCTTCAAATCCTTGAAAATGTCGCTGTTGACATTATAATAACAAAGCTAATACTCCCCCTAAAGAAGATAGGTAGATATTTAATCCGCATGTTTTTATTATACCAATTTATATGACATGTTACTCCCCCTTAGTATGTGCTTTCACTCTTTCATTAGATAAAACATTCAAGTATTAATGTTCTTTTCCCTAGCGATGCCAATCAATATAAAAACAATGCCAGCATCACCTGTTTAGTCCATATATTTCTCCCCTTTTTTGTCACAAAAATGACAAAGAAACGAAAAAATAAAGGACAACGCGAAAATAATCTTACAAATTTCAGAATAAACTTGCAAACCTGTAGAGTTAGGCACGAGGGTTCCACACATCACGTTCTGATAACCAATATCAAAACCGAAACTACAAGTAGTCTTATTTTGATATGTTACCAAGGAAACAATTGTCCGAAATAATTTTTCCAATTTAGTTTAGCAAACCAAAAAAAAAACTAAGCACATTAGTCCCTTTGCTAAACCGGTTGTTCAAAATCAACCTCTTAATTCGATAAGACCAAAATAAAGATAAACTCCATTTTTCTCATCAGGTTCTAATTATCCATAACTTAGACCTTTCAATTTTAAACAAGACAAGTACTGGGTTAGTTAACTAACATTCCTTGTTTAGGCATTCGATTAGACTTGAATAACTGAAACCTCACTTTGATAAGACAAACTAAGATCAGAATTAACTTAGTTTCTTATCCGGAATCGAATTGGACTAAACAACTCATCCCGTACACAAATTATTTCGTTAAGCCATAAATAATTCATACAAACCAAAATAAATCAATTTGCATAATTATTCACCTCAACCGGAAGCAACGTAGACATGAAAAGCATCGCAATTACACCGTAATTTTGTAAGCCTAAACAATTGATACCATACAAAAGCAAGATAACAATAGTTTTTCTTAACCGGAACCAATTGAATCACACACACATCAATTTTACCGAAATTTTGTAAGCCTAAACAATTGATACCACACAATAAATCAAGATAACAATAGTTTTTCTTAACCGGAACCAATTGAAACACACATCCACACACACATCATGGAATAAATATCAATTGAACCGAAATTTTGTTAAGAAAAAACAATAAATATATATAATATAAACTCAGGCTTTTCTTAAATAGGAAAAAAATTAACTAACAAGATTGTTACCTCAAATTTTGCATCCACTTCTCCAATATGATAGCATCTTCGTCCAGGGAGAATTGATATCGAAATATCACCACGTTGTCATCCTTATGCATAAACAAAAGAATAAAAACACACCTCAACCTTTTCCAGAGAAAGGTTGAAAACCGGTTTCAACAATTGCAAGCAAAAGTTCAAAACCTTCGAAACACATATGCTTTTATGCTAAACCAAAACCGATTCGACATATTGTGACTTTTTCACATATTATTTCTACCAGAACCCCTGATGATCCTTTGATAAAGCCTACCTGCTAGGGCTAGAACTTAATCCCGCTAAAAAAGTCACCCAAACCATAAGGGTTCACAATATATGAGATCGAATATTAAGGTAGTAAAACCGAAATCAAACATCCCATAAACATACATAGCAATAAGATAAAAGCAATTAAGCACATGCTATGTAAACCGAAAAGTATCACAAGAAAAATTACTAATCAAATAATTTTATTCATAATAGACCAAAAAAATCAATGAAAGAAATCAAAAGTTAACGTCTATTATACTCTCTCATTTCTTGTGAAGATTGCTTTCAAAAACTGGATTCAAATTCCTCTGAATACTTCCTCTTTCAGCAGATATGTTCATCTCCAGCAGTTGAGAATGAAGATTTGCTAGTACTTATTTTGAATCCTTTATCATCAGTTCATGATACCTAATACAAACCCTTTTACAGAGTGAATTTATTTTCTTAGATAGTCTAGAGAGATTTCATGAAGAGGAACATCATGAGTTTTAGTCATAACTGATGCACAGAGTGCTAGATCACCAAGAGATGATTCTTCTTTTACCGATTTCTCCATTGAAATATGATAATCTCCTTTCAGACAGGAAGATTTATAAGATGGGAGAAATTCAAGGAATATATAAAAAAAATTGGTTTTAAGGAAACCGTAATTGTTCTTTCCCAAAAATAAAAAATATTCAATATTTTTCACTAGAGAAACAATGATGAATATCTTGCCCAAATTTATGCTTCCTCACAATCAGAATTTTGGGCAACAAGTGAGGATGCAAAACTCAACACAATCATTGTGTGTTGAGGTGAGAAATATTCACACAAAAACATCTTTAGGATAATTAATCAACACAGTGGACTGTGTTTCCTTAGGTTCTCCCTTTCTCTTGTTATTGCGAGAGTTTCCAATCATCTTTTGTAAGCCAAGAACTTTACCAGTCTTCCTTATCCCTTTTTGAAGAGCCTAGATAAGTTTGATTTCGCAAAGGATTGTAGCGATATCATTTTCTTCACATGAAGGACTTGTTGTGTCATCAGAAAAACTGGTTTCTGATTCTCTTGGTATTTCACCCAATTTTTTTGGCTCAGATTCTACCATACATGGTTGATCTGAAATGGATTTCAACCGATTTTCAAGATCTAGGATTAACCTTTCACTTTTCTTAATTACCAACTCAAGTTTTTCTAGAAGTTGATTAGACTTACTGAAAACATCATAATTAGAGTTAGCAACAAGTGCATTGCAATTAGATATTTCTTCATTGGATACTTCCTCCGGAATATCATCAAGAGTGGAAACATACGCTCTATTGCACTTTCCAGTTTTTCTGTTGGGACACTGTTTTTCCATATGTCCGAATCTACGACACTTGAAGCATTGAACTTCATCATTACTATTTCTATGGCAAACTGATAGTGTATCAGGAATACATTTATCACGGGATAATATGTTCTTAATTCGTTGCTCAAGAAGCACAATAGTTGAGTCAATCTCCTTTTCAACAGGTGCCATAACCTTTTGGCAACATTTTTCAGTTTGATTCTTCAGCAGAGTTTCTCTATCAAAGATCTTTAACTTTCCTACAAGAGAGCTTCGAGAAAGTGTAGAAAGATCATTCCCTTCTATTATGACATGGTTCTTAGACTCGTATTTGGATGGTAATGATCTGAGAATTTTGCATACTGTTTCCTTTTCAGGTATTTCCTTTCCAAGGAGAAAAGATGCATTAACAATCTCAGAAAGTTTAGAGTTAAACTCCTCAAAGGTGTCGTTATTATCCATATGTAGATGTTCACATTCAAATGAAAGGATGAGAAGTCTAGCTCCTTTTTCATATTCATCTCCTTCGAAAACAGTCTCAAGAATATCCCATGCTTCTTTAGATGTTCTACAAGGCAGTACATGATGTAGAAGGTTATCACTAACTGTATGTATAATGGCGTTTAAACCATCATCATTCTGTTTTGCAAGAATCCTTTCTTCAAGAGTATATGACGCTAGTCGTTTGAACTCTGACTCCGAATAGTCTATCGGACGTTGGTATCCGTCTTCGATTAATATCCATGTATTAAAATCGGGATTGAAGAAAGGCCTTCATAGACGATTTCCATAATGGATAATTAGTTCCATTAAATCTTGGTGGAACGTTAACTGAATCACTGATCAGATTCATTCTTATAGGTTAGATCGCACCAAACACAGATTGTTAGATCTTTTCTTGTTTGCCTTCTCTGACACCAAATGAAAAGGCGAGGGTACCCCACTATACCTCAAGCTAAAACTTTTCCTACCTATAAGTCCTTTCTCCGAAAGTGATTATCTATGGACTAAATTGAGACAATACAACTAATCGGTTCACACTTTATGTGATCGTCTATGGATACGAGATCGAGACAATACAACAACGAAGTATGTTTACTTGATACAAAGGTTCGGACTTAACCAAACACAATAGGATTGCTCATCAAGTAAATATGAATTAACGTTTGTGTAAATTACTTTAACTATAATAAAAAAATTATAATGCGGAATATAAAAGTAAACGACACATCAAGATTTTGTTTACGAGAAAACCGCAAATGCAGAAAAACCCCGGGACCTGGTCCAGAATTGAATACTCTCAGGATTAAGCCGCTACACAAAATTACACTAACTTCGTATAGTTGAGACCAAGTAACTAACCCTATAGTTCACCTAGTTCCTTTTGTATTACCACGCCTCCAACTTATAAATAAGTCACGTACTTGGAACAATTCCTTTGGTTCGTATTCCAAACAGTAAAGGAACAACAAATCTGTTTGGTATCAAATCTATTCAACCAAGTGTTATGAGTCGGACAAAGGCTCTTCCATTTATCTCAACATAAACTCCTCCGTCAGGTCCTTAGATCTATCTTATATTCAATCACCCAAAGGTAATCGTTTAAGATTAAGCCAATAACACCTTTAATCCGATGAATCGTGTTGATGCCGATCTACTCAATTAATCAATCCAATCTACCACAAGGATAAACCGATTATTAATTGGATCCTTTTTTACCGAAACAAGTATTGTGCACACCAAAGATTATAAAACCCAAGTCAGATCTTCAATATCTTCTTTGTATTCAAATCTTCTTAAATCTTCAATAAAAACTTGCACACAATCACTTGAATCTCTTGTGATCAATCACGCACAGAACGGAGTCTGTTAACAATGGATTATCACAAGATCGTCTTTAGAACTAACAACAGTCTAAAGATCCTTGTCGAAACTCTGAACTAGTTTGAGTGAATCTTATATCAGAAGAGAAGATTCTCAAGAATAAACAAACTAGGTGCAATCAGATTTCAACCACCGTTAGTCAATCAAATCAATCGAAAACAAAAGATAAACCACAATTATCTAGTTTCCCACCAACGGTACACGCTAGAGCTTCTCAATACCAAAGAAGACTTTAAACTGAGAGCCCGTAAGAGATTTCTCCTAATTAGGTTACTCTCCTCTTCGAATAGGCGGCTACACCAGTAACAACAACAAAAGAGTAAATATGTTGTTACGAAGGATTAGTTTGCTAGAAAGGCAAACTTCGAGTATTTATAGACAAAGAAGTTTGGACACCAAGGAATTTCCAAAACCGAAATATTCTCAAGATATTCGTTAAGGCACAGATTCGGTTTTCATAATTCCTGGAAATGCTCTGTCCAAAAATAACGATCGAAATCTCTCGGAAAATCTAATTAGTAAATGCACATTATTAATTCTGTAATTTTCCTACAAAATGAAATTAATAACCTTAATTAAAAGATTCTTAACATACTTATGTTTCGATCCTGGGATTCTCTTCCCTTATCAGTTAAGGAATATCTTTGAACAATTAAAGAAATAAACATTCACAGCACGTGTTCAAAGTTTGTCGACATCTTTACTTTGTAAATTCTTTTTCACACTTACAACCATGAAACCGATTTTCCACACTTCCAAACAAGTTTAGAATTGGTTCATATGACTTTCAAAAACTATATGATTGATCAAACCAACATTCAATCACAATCATGGGTTTACAGTTCTACCAAAACAAGTTTTGGTTCTACCTCCATGTGAGTACTGTGCATAGTCACACTAGCTTTCCAAAAATTCGGTTGACTAGGTACTAGGATCGGTTCTCACATATATATGGTATCTAACTTATATGTGTTGCACATGTCCGTAGGATCGGTTCCCCTTTGCCTAAAAACGTGTTGCACATGTCCATAGGATCGGTTCCCCATTCTGCTATAAACCTTGTTGCACCCCATACAAGGATCCGTTCCCCTTTCCTTTTAATTGGTCAGACATAATTCGATCATACCACAGGTGATTACTTAAGATTCATTTTACTAATAAAAGTTATACCAATACATAAGTCAGGCCTTTGTGAATAGTTCTACCAAGAACACAACAAGTTGTGAGCGGTTATACTCTATCACACATATTGGTTGTTCATAAGATACGCAATGAATAGCAAAACCAATAACACCTGGAAATTTCCTTTTCGGTCCAAAAACAAGTTTATGAACTTACTTCCTTAGAACACATGTAAACATTGTTCCCTAGGATGAAATCCTCACCTCATACCCATACATAATTACAATAGCATTCAAATGATTATGGCGATGTCTTATCTACAAAGTTTAATGGTTAAGCAATAAACCTCGTATTGTATTCCTTAATACTATGTTTATATAGAGTTCAAATATGCTTCGCAATTATGTTTTCAATATGCACGACTTGAAAGATACGTTAGGGAATGAAACAGTTCAACTCAAATATCACTAACCTCAAGTGGAAGGATGATTGTTGTCGTTGTAACTCCTTGCTTCTTCACATCTTCAAGACTTCACAATACTTGTAATGTCTCATATCCTAATACTTTCAAGCTAACCTATACGAAGTTGACTCTAGTACATAATCAAGCGAATCTTAACATGAGTTTTGATTCACTAATATATGACAACCAAACTTGACATACCAACGGTTGGTGGGTTCAACCGAGCAATTCTCTAACAACCGTGTTCTCAAATCAACTCTGATTCTACACATCAAATCCTATACAATTTATACTCTCCCAACTCAAGATACAACAATACTATACACCAGCAGTCACATCCTCTCAGGCAAAACTCACTTCATCTATATCACAGACTAACCCAATACCAATTACTTCAACCACCTGCAATATTCACTTAAGGATTTAGTTCATACAACAATGATTTCAAAAGAGTTAAATGTATTCCCACCTCTTTTGATGAAAAGCCACGCCTACCTCGAGATCCACGATCCACCTGTCCATCCTTTGAATCGATCGTTGTTAATAGCTAACTGTTAATCACACAAGAATTCTAAGATTCTAGCCAAAATGGCTCACACAAGTATTATACAAGTCTAACTAATGGTTCTAAGCCCATTTATTCTTCTACACCATTTTATTATTTATCTTTAATATATCTAAGGTTTACTAATTCAGTTAGGTTGGTTTTATAGTCCATTAACTAAGTCTTATGAATATCTAGAACTTTGTAGAAGAAACCAAAGTCTAATTCATACCATAAATGATCCAAAATATCTAGTTAATTAAACCAGTCCAAAGCCCAATTACTCTACTCTGGCCCATTAGTCTAAGGTCTGGTCCATTAGAATCAACTAACGGTCGCTAACAGTCCACGGGTCAACTGACAGTCAACGTCTAAAGTCAGGTCAATAGTCAAAGTCCAAGGTCAATAGAGTCAACTAGTCAAATGATCAAAGTCTAAATCAGTCAACTTGGTCAACTCAGGTCAAGACAGGGAACTTGGTGAGTCAACACAATTCAACTCAGTCAGATACTGCGTCAACCAAGAACTAATCGGAGTCAGACTGAATAACCTCAGTCAGACAAGCCAAAGGTTCAAACCGAAGCCACTGCACAGGCCAAAACCTAAACTGCTCCATAATGGAGTATTACAAGAATCATCACACTAAGCTAAGCTCAAGCTAAGCAACTATCCCCCCTGTTAAGGCTTCATTCCAACTCTATTTCATTAACGTTTGAATTTCTATCAAACTTAAAATTATACATTTATTCTTAAACAAACTTGAATTTCAATTACAAATGTAAACTAAGTTTACCTGTAATTGCAGTAGCAGTAGGCTTTCAAAGGGACTATCCAACTCTGATTCTACACATCAAATCCTATACAATTTCTACTCTCCCAACTCAAGATATAACAATACTCTACACTACCAGTCACATCCTCTCAGGAAAAACTCACTTCATCTATATCACAGACTGACCTAATACCAATTACTTCAACCACCTTCAATATTCACCTAAGGATTTAGAATTCTTGTGTGATTAATAGTTAGCTATTAACAATGATCGATTCAAAGGATGAACCGGTGGATCGTGGATCTCGAGGTAGGCGTGGCTTGTCATCAAAATAGGTGGGAATACATTTAACTCTTTTGAAACCATTGTTGTTCCTTTTATAAAAGTTTGTATTTAACAACTCATGCATTGTCCATTTGTTCATTCCATACATTGTTTAGTTTGTATTACGATTGTTCTGCTGATTCTTTGAATCTTTCCATGATTTGGAAAGGACTTATAATGTTTGTTGTCACTATGAATTGTTATGGGAAATGAGAATTTCCACCTGTGATATATATGATACGTTCCTTCACATTATACCTAGAGGTTTTATAATATATTGGTCGGCAGTTTGCGAGTTCGGAATTGTCGACATCAATACTTACGATTAGGTGTGGATTTGCGAGTTCGGAATTGCACAACCATAGTATATATTGTTTGAAGAAGGAGTTTGTCCATATACATGCTTGTTTGTTACAGTGACTTGGTCACTTTTAATGTTTGGGAAAGCATATATTGTTTTCCATGTCTTGCCATGATTTCTTGAAAGTTAAATGTTATTTTTACTGGGCACCCCTTTTAGGGATGATGTGCTCACCCATTCCCACTTTCAGTTTCAGAGACAGATTAGAGTTGCGCATCGAAAGCTTCAAGGATTGATTTCGTTAGTTGGTTAACTTCTGCTATATTTATTATATTGTATATTCTATTTGTAAACCAAATGGCTATTATATAAGTATCAATTGAGAGGAGTTTTGTATATATATATATATATTCCAGAGTGGGGCTAGTTTCTGGATTAAGTTTCGTAGATGATTTCTTAATTGAATGCTTAAGTACATGTTTTAGATTCTTAGTGCCTCTTTATTTAGATAATCTCTTGGATTAGTCAGTTGCTAGCTTAGGGGGGCGCTACCGTGTTGATATCAGAGCTCATTATTAGATCTTATATGGGAAACAATAGGAATAACAAGTGCCAGTTAGTGAACTAGATTAGTTTAGAACTGGGTTGGGTTGTGAGATAAATCTTAATTACTAAAAGCTATAAATAATTAAAAGATTTATTTGATTGATTGATTGTTTGATTGTTTGTATGTGTAATGATAAAAATTGTAGGGTACACCAATAACTTTAGTTAATAAAGATTATAAATTAGTCTAACAAAAATAATGAGAACACATAAAAAATTCAATACTAAAAATAGTGAGATTAGTATTACTGGGTCCCAAAAATATCAATAACATTTATGTATTTATAAACTGTTGATTCTATATATGAGTCAAAGCACTCGGTAAGTCTCTATGTGACTTTCAAGATTTATCAATAATACTAATCTCACTACTTTTAGTATTGAATTGTCTATGTGTTCACATTATTTTTGTTAGACTAATCTCTAATCTTTATTAACTAAAGTTATTGGTGTACCCTACAATTTTTACCATTACACATACAAACAATCAAACAATCAATCAAATAAATCTTTTAATTATTTATAGCTTTTAGTGATTAAGATTTATCTCACAACCCAACCCAGTTCTAAACTAATCTAGTTCACTAACTGGCACTGGAGTTTAGGTTTTGGCCTGTGCAGTGGCTCAGGTTTGAACCTTTGGCCTGTCTGACTGAGGTTATTCAGTCTGACTCCGATTAGTTCTTGTCTGACTAAGTATCTGACTGAGTTGAATCGTGTTGACTCACCGAGTTCCATGTCTTGACCTGAATTGACCCAGTTGGCCGATTTAGACTTTGATCATTTGACTAGTTGACTCTATTGACCTTCGACTTTGACTATTGACCTGACTTTAGAAGTTGACCGCCAGTTGACCCGTAGACTGTTAGCGACAGTCAGTTGATTCTAATGGACCAGGACTTAGATTAATGGGCCAGAGTAGAGAACTTGGGCTTAGGACTGGTTTAATTAATTAGATGTTTTGGACCATTTATGGTCTTAATTAGACTTTGGTTTCTTTTCTTCTACATAAGACTTAGTTAATGGACTATAAAATCAACATAACTGAATTAGTAAATCCTTAGGTGAATATTGCAGGTGGTTGAAATAATTGGTATTGGGTCAGTCTGTGATATGGATGAAGTGAGTTTTGCCTGAGAGGATGTGACCGGTGGTGTAGAGTATTGCTGTATCTTGAGTTGGGAGAGTAGAAATTGCATAGGACAGCAATATCAGAACATGCAACTACAGAGAAAATAGTTGGATCTGGCTTCACAATCCTAATGAAGTCTTCAAGTCGTTAACCTAAAGGGTTTTAGAAAAAAAACCTAAGGTTAAAGGAGAATCGACTGTAGTTGCAACTAGTATCACACATGAGGTGTGGGGGTTAGGTTTCCCAGTTGCTAGAGTTCTCCCTTATATAGTCTTCAAATCAGGGTTTGCAATCAATGTTACCTTGGTAACAAAGCATTCAATATTCACCGTTAGATGAAAACCTGATTAGACTCAAGCTAATATCTTTGAACCGTTAGATCGAACTTAGCTTGTTACACACAAATGAAAAGTGACTTCATTTAGATATGAGTAACCGTACCTATACGTGTACACCTTGTTGGCTCAACAATAGCTAAACGAAGTTAGCCATATGAACACTTTCATATCAACCTTATTCATCTTAACCATAACTAATTCAAATAACTCAAATGAAACTAGTTCTAGAGTTGTTCAATTGTTTATATTCTCATAGAAGTATACAAGACACAATTAAAGAAAAATCGATTTTGATTCACTTGAATCAATTCATGAACATTATAGCCACGGTTTGCAAAAGATTGCATTCCTTAATATATAAATGTATTAGTTCATGAACAAAGCGATTTTAGAACATGACCTACTCAAGTATACGCAAACGGGTACGCATACCTAAGTGGCCAGACTAAGTCTGGGTTCGCCAGTATGCGAACGGGTAAGCATACCTTCCAAACTCAGTTGAATTTACGGACATGAAATTTACGCTAGTACGCATACGGTTACGCATACTAAGTTTCAGGACTTTCATTAAACCAACCAGTACGCGTACGGGTATGCATACTATGGTTCCCGGACTTGGAATAATTTGCAACAGTTAGCATACAAGTACGCATACTGTGCCATATCCAATCATGGTTAATAATTCTAAACTCTCATTTCAATAATTCAAATATTCTTAGAAGACGACAATAGCTGTCTCACACAAACTATTAGCTTCGAAGCAATTTTTAAGTGATCAAATGATCAATACGAAACATCCCGAGTTTACATCAAATGACTGCCTTACACAAATAATGTAAGATGTTACCAGGCGATTTTCACATGATCATCTTTTGACTTTCATCAAGAATATATATGAACTAGTTTAAAGCGAAAGCTTACCAACACATATTTCGAGGAATATGTAAGCGACTTAAAATCAGCTCGAAATATCAAATGTGTATAATCGAAGTCTATATAGCTATACAACTTTTATCTCAAATAGGATATAGAGTAGATAGACTTTTGAGTGATAGATAAGTTCAAGTCTCAACATACCTTTTTTTGATGAAGTTCCACAAGCTCCCCTTAGTAGTTCTTCGTCTTCAATCAATGAACGTCGTGAAGTATAATGCTCAACTACACTTTATATCCTAATTCGAGACTTATCTATAAGTAGACTAGAAATCAAGACTTATAGTTTTGGGAACTAAACTTGACAAACAAGATTGAGATAACAACGCTTACGAGTTCGACCATGTAGTGCTCTAAAAATCTCCCCCTTTGTCAATCTTAGTGACAAAACTATCAATACATATGGATTAAAAAATAAATAAACTTTGTAGCTTCTCATCCAAATGCTTGATTTTCTTGGTTCTTCAACATTACTCGAAATCTTCGTCACTTCCGAGTACTCCACTGATTCTGAACGTTTTCAACTCAGCATCATAGTTGTTGAAGATCCGTAGCTATAACAATGAGAAAATAATATCTCTCAATCATTGTTATACAATGTCATAGTATTATTACACATCATCAAAGTCCAATTGTATCACAACTTTGACAACAATTATATGGTGATATGTATCACTCCCCCTTAGATAGCAACGGTTGCGAGTTTGACCGAGCAGTGCTCTAACAAAGAGTGTTGCCCAGATATAGTCCAATAATTATGTTTTAATTTCTTAATTGTCAACTTAATTTCCCAAGTAGAAGTTTTAATACTAGTTTTAAGTGAATTTATTTTCCTAAGTTGAATTTTTTAATATTTTCTTACTTTATTAGTTAATATTAAAATGTACGTCTAATTAAAATGTAAAACTGAATTAAGAATGAAATATAAGCTTAATTTTCAACAATAAGAAGTCAAGTTTTCAAATTGATGCTCCAACATCACTCCTAGCTTCAGATGGAAGTTTACCTTAACGCGAGAGTCCTAGTTTCGGTGAACATGAAAGGCATAAAGAAGGAGAAAGGAAGAGAACCTCGCACCATAAGATCAATCCAATCCTTTCCTGCTCGTTTACTAGATTCATACCTCTGATACCAGTAGGGATTGCTATAATCTCGTCTATTTGAATAAAGACGACCTTCCCTCAAATAAAAGTGGGTTGAGAATACGTAGCTTTTTGAGCGAGAAAATAAGCGCACGTCGACTAGAGTTGCAAGCATCACAAGATTAGATGTTCCAGATGAGTTGCTTGGTTGTAAGGCATTCCCAGAATCCCCTTGATGTAAATGGTAGAACACACCCATCTCATCTGCGACATGCGGAGCAAAGACATCGAAATAGAAATCCGAATCTACTCCGCTGGTACACCACACAATACAAGGTTGCCATTAGAGATTCCATCGATAGGGAAGCCTCCTATAGAGTATTGTGCCTATTGGGTTTGAACTAGGTGGCACGCCAACCGCTAGTATCTAAAGGGGGTCTCTTGTTGTTGTATCCAGGTATTCAAGGGTGTGGGAAAGAAGAGACATCTCTTTCGGGCTTTAGATCATGAGTTTCGGGGGAATCATTCTCAACTTCTCCCGGAAGAACGAATTAGGACGGTCTGATGCTTTGGATTCTGGACATAGGCTTTTTCAAATGCAAGAACATACCAATGACTAGGTGGCTTGTCGAGTGGGTGGTCCTTCCAATAGAAGATGCAACTTGGATTGACGCAGAGGACGGCTACCATAATTTCAACGCCTGAGGTTAGCATTCCCAGGAATAATACATAATAAAACAACTCTTCCACGAGGACCCGCCCATTCTTCCCTTTAAGGACCACCAACGTATGTCGAGGAACTAGTACACTTCTCATCTGAACGATCTAGACCTTCTCCACCAAGAAAACCAGGCCTAGGACACTTTTCCATTGGACCAATACTATTTACACACGATCCAACTAAAGATTTTGATTCCATTAGGGACATCAATGATCATGGTAGCTGCCATTAAAAGTCATTTTTACAAGACATAAAACTAGACAATAATACTTTAAAATATAGAATTTAAAAATAGAAACCCGGGACAATATTCTTCATCTTGTTTATTTTTTTCATTTCACATAACTTCCAATCAATGCGCTCATGCACTGAGTTTCTTTTGTTTATCTTCTTCTTTGATGCTTTACTTTGATTTTCTTTGCCTTGAACTTTTCTCTGCCTTTTCTTAGCCGCAAGTTTGAGTTGGTTAATATCCAAAACTTGAAGACTTCGTTGTTTTTTCCTATTTCTTTAGAACTATCACATATCTTCTTAACAACACCTTCAAGTACTACTCCAGAAAGGTCAAGATGTGTTGCCGAATCAAGTTGGGTTTGAAACTTTGCTATTTGAGAAATTTTGGAAAAAAAGATAGATTGATAAAGAGAGAAACAGAGAAATATTTTGAATAAAAATTTAGTTTGAGAATTACCTATTTATAGGTGAGAAAGAATTAGCCGCTGGCGTTGGTCATTAGATCTAATGATATGAACATTATACCCAGCGATGGAATCTTTATCGCTGGCTCTATTCACAATATCGCTCGCTAGGAATTCCATTGCTCAACTCTTTTACCATAGTAGCACAACTCATTTACCACTACACCCGGTATGTCAAAAAGAATATTTTGACATGTTACATAGAAATAGGCCTTATGCTGCATAGATAGGGTGTAATCATCAAAATCAAGAACCCTGATTTTGGGCATACCTACATCTTTCTAGGTATACAAAACAATATCCCATCTTGGGTGACTTTATAAGGGGTACCCTATGGGTAGTTCAATTACCTATATATCCTTAATACAAAAATATAAAATCAGTTTTCTAAAAAATCAAAATCAGTTTCCCTTAACATCTCTTCTTCCTCCTCCTCCTCTAGCCGAACTCTTCCCCCTCCTGCGAAAAAAATAAATTCATCATCGTGATTAATTGTCGATTCGTAAAAATTTGATCGTCGATTAAACTCAACCACATAATGACTCGTACAAAGAAAAGCAGGGACTAGGCAAACCAAATCGTCTTATAATCCATCAATTGAAGAAGAAGAACCAATTGAAGATGAAGGTGTAGAAACTGAAAATCAACCACCAATTGAACCAGAAATTGAACCAACTGCATCTCCAGCTCCCGAAATGAGGATAAGAAAGTAAGTTTTACAAACCCAATCTCCTATTTGCTGTTTTTCATCGATTAAATGACGGTTATAGTGTTGGGTTCGGCTCAAAATTGAGTTGCGTTTTTAGCCGAACTGTTCTTCACAAAAGCTTCCTGTAAGTGTATATAAATAGTTCGACATGAAATTTCATGAAATTTCAAGCCGAACCTAGTCACATATAGAGATGCATAGGGGTTCGGCGTATTCGATAATCATAATATGTGCCGAACTTAGCACATTTACGAGGTTCGACTATTACGATATTCTCAATATGTGCCGAACCAATAAAAATATTTTAACCCAAAAAATAACAAATTGATGTTCGACTCATACGATTTTCGAAATATAAACCGAACCAGTAATTATTTTTTTTCCGGGCTATTCAGGATGTTGTTCGGCTTACTATGAAACTTTCATATAAGACGAACTAATGTCTAGCAAAAGGGTTGGAATTGAAAATTATAGGTTCGGCGCATGCAGTAAACAGATTCAGTGAACCGAACCGTTCATCAATTGGTAGATTCGGCTCACATCTATGAGCCGAACCTCAACTTGTTTCGCCGAACCATGATCCAAAAAATCATCTAAACAACCTTTATAATTCTGAAAATTATCTTAATCACTAAACAAAATATTTAATCACTAATCAATATTACTAACACTAATACGTAAAGAACAGATTTGTCATTAAAAAAAATTTGAGTTAAGGAGTAATCTGATTTTGCTATTTCACAATCTTTTTTTTTCTTTATGCAATATGCCTAGTAAGATTTCAGTATGCCCAAATCAGGGTTCAAAATCAAGGCACATGAGCCTGCAGCTCACAGCATACCTTGGAGTCTTGGACCCTTCTTACAGATATAGCCCTGCACCGAGTGGTACTCGAGCTCTACTGTGCCGATATAGAACGTCGGAGGTATCCACATCCAAAAGTCCCCCAACAATCCCCCCTGCCCCCTCTCTCTCTCTCCAAAGTCTCTGAGTTCAGTTCCGTTTCCTCAGCCAAAACCTAGTTTCAATCATGTCGATCTCTTCTTCCTTTCGAATATTACCCCCCAAAATCCCCCTCCTTCTCCAACCAAAATTTCCAATTCTTAAAACCCTAATAGTCCAATCAGCAAAATTCCCCACCAATTTATCTCTCTATTCACCAATCTCAATCCAGAAACTATCCACCACAAAACTTTCATCATCACCATCTTCAAATACTTCCACTTCTCTTCAACCCGTTGAAGAACTTCCACAAAACCTCCAAGATATCATAAAACTTTTCCAAACAGTAGAAGAACCAAAGAAAAAGTACGAACAGCTCTTATTCTATGGAAAAAAACTTACACCATTAGATAAAAGATACAAAACAGAAGAAAATAAAGTTAAAGGTTGTGTTTCGCAAGTATGGGTTAGAGCTTATTTAGATTCAAACAGAGAGAATGTATTATTTGAAGCTGATTCTGATTCAGTTCTTACTAAAGGCCTTGCTGCTTTACTTATTCAAGGTCTTTCTGGTTTGCCAGTTCCTCAGATTTTGAAAGTTACTCCTGATTTTGTTACTTTACTTGGTCTTAACCAGAGTCTTACTCCTTCTAGGAACAATGGGTTCTTGAATATGTTGAGATTAATGCAGAATAAAGCTTTACAGTTATACATAGAATCTCAAAAACAAGAGAGTAGCAGTTCTGTAGATACTGCTGAATTGGGTAGTGAAAATCAGATAGAGAACAGTGAAATTGAGGTTGAGGAGTTGAAGACTGAAGAAGTGGGAAGTGAAGACGAGACGAATGGGAGTCTGGGTTTGAAGAGTAGAGGAGAAAGAATAAAGGAGAAATTGGAAAAAGAACTTGCTCCTGTTACATTGGAGATTGAAGATATTTCTTATCAGCATGCTGGTCATGCTGGTGTTAGAGGGAATGCTAATGGTGAGACACATTTTAATGTTAGAGTTGTATCTAAGGAGTTCGATGGCAAGAGTTTGGTGAAACGGCATCGACTTGTTTATGATCTTTTGCAAGAGGAGTTGCAAAGTGGCTTGCACGCATTATCAATTGTTGCAAAAACACCAGCTGAAGTTAGTGGCAAATGAAATGGAAAAACACAAAAAAGGTTCTATTTTTAATGTTCTCCATATCTAATAATTTATTATATGCGACTTACAAATATGATACATTTTGAACAATTATATTTTGAATGCGAAAGTGAGTTATAAGTAATTTTCTTGCTAATTTGTGTGTCATTTGCTTCTTTATTGATTACTATGTTTGGTTCTGTAAGTGTTGTTCATTATCCACAGTTAATAAGCTTTTGCTTTAGTTTCGACCGGTTTTACAATGTTGATATTGTCATATTGTGCTTTGTTTTAAAGATTCCTAGACAACTTAAATCCTTTTGACTAAAGCATAGATATTGGAACAAACACTTCAGTGTTAGTTATAAAGAGTAGTATATCGATAAAACAACCTTAATGTCCTTTCCTATGGGTAATTGAATTTGAGTTTCTAAAGTAGTTAGCATCAATTATCCTGTGAATGTATCTGGTTTACTAGTTGAACACATATTACCAGTCAGGGTCTTTTAGCTACTCAGTGAAAGGTGCAAACTCCTAGCAGCTCTGAAAGAACAAAAGAGTTCATATCCAAACTTAACAATTTTTTACTCCCTTACGGCAGTCCTACAAATAAAGTTCTTTCTGATAGTTTCCTTAAGCATGTAATGGAGAAGGAAATGTAAGACTTTAGATTGTACTATATGTGTTGGACTAGTTGGTGTTTCTTGGATGTTTCACATTGGATCATTAACAATATTGTAAATCAAATACAAGAAGAAACTGAATATCTATCATTAGCTGTTATGTTGAAAGTATGGTTTAAAAGACCCTCTTGCCACTTGATTATCAGAACCCATATGATATATGAAATTAACAATCTTCTCTACAAGGTTTCGGCCTGCATGTAATGTGCGAATTCTTTCATGTTATCATGTTTAAATCCCCAAAGATGAAAGAGAAGAAGAATATATGATCAATTAGAAGAAACAAGAACATAATCTGTACCATATCATCTCTTCGTTCTGCAACTACGAGCAATAAGAACACCAGTTGGAGGTCCAGTCATCTCAAGCAGGCATCTTCCGTGTAACCAGTAAGAAAAATGGGTGAGACCCAAACTAGCTCTAACTCGGAATGTCCCTCTAATGTTATACTGAACTCTGTTTGTCTGGACTTGGTTTCTCAGCTCTGTGGATAAATTCAGAGGCAGGTAAACCTCACTTGATATCATGTGAATCGCCTCCAGTCTCGCTTCTCCTTTTCTTTGAGTGAAAGGTTTCAGAGATCGAGTTGCAAGAAGCCTGTCATGGAAGTACAGCTCTATGTCCAAGTATTCAAACCTTATATCAATTTTCCTGTTTGGATTCGAGAAGTTGGCTAGGAAGGTGAAGTCACCGTTGAAATACTCCGGCGAATCGAGGTAAATGCTGTTCAGGCTTACTGCAGTGGCGTCAAACAATGGGTGTTTTGGTTTCACAGCAAGGAAGATGATCAAGATGGCAATTCCAGTCACAATTAGGATGATACTAAAAATGATGCATAAAAAAGCACCACACCAGATGATTGGATTGGTACGCCGCGGTCGGAGTAAGATAGGTTTATGTGATTTCCTGACATTGGGCTCTGAAACTGGAATTCGTTGTTGGTGGGGGTGAGGATAACTCATGGTCTCTTTAGATAGGATAATTTGATTAAGAGCAGAGGGTTTGCTTTGCTTGTGAGCGGGAGGAAGGGGAAGCATCTTAGAAGAAGTGAAGTTATGTAGAAAAACCTCTGAAGCAAGGAATGAGGCTATGAAATATGTAATTTTCAAATGAGTTAAAAGAAGGATCAATAGAAACAAAGTGGGCCTAAAAGGCAAGTAAAAAGAGAAAGAAAGAAGCTTTTGTTTGGGAAAGAGGGAAGTAATGGGACCAACCAATCACCAAGTTTCATTTTGAGATTGGGAAAAAGTGGTTAAATAAGTTCGAAATATGAAGCGGTAGCAGAAGCGGAAGAGAAAGTGAAAGTTGGGTTTGAATTGCTTTGCTTTTGGCATTTCGAAACTGTTGGAAGTCTTTCAATATAGAACCAACTACACATGCCGATGCTGGTCAGTGGCCATGCCTGGGGAGTGATATTTCTTTATTTATCTTAAGGTGGGACTGGAAGTCCGCCACGGCTACGATGTGGTCGGGCCACATATAAACCTTTTCATTTTATGACACCTATTTAACTAAAAAACATGCCCCTACAAATCCCCTTAACTATTTCATTTTTCTGTGAGAAAAAGTAGGAAGTTATAGAAAGAAAAAAAAAACCAGTTAATATGTGGCCCGACCACATCGTAGCCGCACCGCTGGAGGTCTGGTTAGTCTTGCGGCTTGCCAGTTACTCATCAATAAATAATGTGCCCAAAAACTATCCACCAGGGCTCTCAATATTAGTATCCGATAACTCCTTGTTTCTTCGTCTTCTCTTCTCCTTGTTGCGGCTTCATTTCTCTTCTCCTTCTCGAGGAAGGTGATAAGTTTTGTTTTATTAATTATATATACACTGGAAATAAATTTTATTAATACGGGAAATTATGCACTTTGACTAGTAGAAGTAGAAAAGACGCTTAATTTGGATATACATATACTGCTGCCTGCCACACTCAATAAACTTGTTAGACATATCTTGGCTGGAAAAGAAGAAGAAGAGTCACTAGTTGAAGATCTAACAAATGGGCAACATTATCTCAAATATTCTTGCTTGTTTAGGTCTTCACAACGCTAGGTACAAGTTAATGTCTGAGGAGAATGAGAAGAACATTCAAGAGACAACAATATCTAATGACGAAGATGAAGCCACAGAAGTGGCAGCACTGACGCAGAAAGAAAATCCATTGGAAAGTGGTAGTACCACTGAAAGAGGGATAACACATTACAACAGTTCTCAAAAGATACTACTTGTTGGGGAGGGGGATTTCTCATTCTCAGTTTGTTTAGCTAGAGCTTTTGGCTCTGCTGCCAATATGGTTGCTACCTCTTTGGATTCGGCAGGTGATTCTTTTTCTTCTTTTTTCTTTTTGTATTGAGAGCGTATATGTGAACATATATACTGTATTTTTTATAATCTACAGAAACACTATGGAGAAGGTTACCGAGTTCTGAAACCAACATTGATGACCATCTGGAACTAGGATGCTTGATTCTGCATGAAGTTGACGTCCATGATATGGCATCATCATATACGGAATTAGAGAATATGAAGTTTGACCGCATCATTTTCAACTTTCCTCATGCAGGCCATTTCCGCAAGTTACGTGAAGAAGATGAAGATTTAATCATGTTAAGTATCAACTATCAGTAACAACTTTTCAATGTTTACATACACATGAATGTCTAAGTCTTGCTGATTATAATAATTCATTCTCCTCAATCTGTCTACTGTCAATAAATGCCTGTGCTTACAGAATGCACAAGTCACTCTTATTGGGATTTTTCATGAGCTCAAGTAAGATGCTGAGGGAAAACGGTGAAGTGCACGTTGCGCTCAGAGATGACCATCCATACAATATATGGGGAGCGGAGAAACTAGCAAAGAGATCAGCTGGTCTTCATTTGATTGAAAAAGTGGAGTTCCAACAGGCTGCCTATCCAGGTGTAGATGGTGGATTTTCAACAAAGGTCAAAACCGTAAAATCATGATACTGCGTGTTTCTGCCACGGTTTCAGGGATCCATGTGACGATTCGTGTTTTACGAAGTATGATGCATATGTCACTCGAAAGGCCTCTCCGGAGCGTTCGACACCGGGAATTTCATCATAACCTCTATGTAGAATAACGTAATTGGGGGGTTCTCCGTAAGATTGAGAGCTTAACGCCTTCAGGATGGCGGTGACATTCACTGTTCCCTGACTACATAGAGAAATTCGCCTCTACATAGAAGAACAATTGGGCGGTTCTCCGTAAGATTGAGAGCAATAACGTCTTCAGGACGGTGATACTCACTGTTCCTGACTATGTAGAGAGACACGTGTATAGACTCGGGCGGTCCTCCATACATGAAATGTTGAGAGGGCAAAACGTCTTCGGGACATTAGCAACACTCGCTGATTTACTGACTATACGCAAGAGATAAAATTCTAGGTCATATTCACCACTGAATTCCTAGAAGATAATCTATTTTATCTCATTACTCCTATTTCATGATCGAAATGGTAATAGATAAATTTATTACTCCGATTTCATGATCGAATCCACGCCTGATCTCATGAAATGGTAATAGATGTTACTCCGATTTCATGGTCGAATCCACGGCTGATCTCATCAAATGGTAATATCACCACTTATTTTATTACTCCGATTTCATTATCGAATCCACGGCTGACCTCATGAAATGGTAATAGATATTACTCCGATTTCATGGTCGAATCACCACGGTCCCATGGAATGGTAATATCACCGCTCATTTTATTACTCCGATTTTATGGTCAAATCTGCGATTCCATGACATGGTGATGAAATTATCATTTTATTATTCTGAATCCATAGTTCAATCCACTGCTGATTTTATGGATTGATAATAAATAACTACTCATCTTATTACTCAGTTTCATGAATTATTATCCACTGAATTTCATAAATCAGAAATAAATACTCAACAACCGGGCATCTGGACCATCACTAAGTAAGCCCCACAAAAATGGTCCGAGTGTACTCGACAATGATGCATGACTGAGCACCCGGATGCACGAACGAGTGTCCAAAAATATGAAATAATGAGGAATCCTTCGCAAAACAGGAGAAAACAATAAATATTAATAAAATAATAAGAGACGCCCAGGGCTGGGCCCACCAACCTGCCGATCGGCCGTGCCCTAGCCATGGACGGTCCGTGCCGCTCCCATTATTTTCCTTATTTTTTGTTATTTCGTGAACTCACGAAAACTCCTTGGTTTTAGCAACTTTCTTTGTTTTTGCAAAACTCGTGAATTCTCCATAACTTGGTGGATTCACGAAATAATATTATAAAATAAGGAGAGGTGTGCGGGACCGGGCAACCTAACCGGCCATGCCTAAGCCGTGGACGGTCCCACACCTCACAATCCTTATCTTTTGTAATTATTATTCCCTAATCTCACGAAACTCCTCCGTTTCAACAAAAACCCGTGAATTCTCCACAACTTCGTGGATTCACGAAATAATATTATAAAATAAGGAGAGGTGTGCGGGACCGGGCAACCTAACCGGCCGGCCATGCCTAAGCCGTGGCCGGTCCCACACCTCACAATCCTTAGATTTTATAATTATTATTCCCTAATCTCACGAAACTCCTCCGTTTCAACAAAAACCCGTGAATTCTCCATAACTTTGTGGATTCACGAAATAATATTATAAAATAAGGAGAGGTGTGCGGGACCGGGAAACCTAACCGGACGGCCATGCCTAAGCCGTGGCCGGTCCCACACCTCACAATCCTTAGATTTTTATAATTATTATTCCTTAATCTCACGAAACTCCTCCGTTTCAACAAAAACTCGTGGATTCTCCATAACTTCAAGGATTCATGAAAAATAATAAAATAGGGAAAGGTGTGCGGGACCGGGCAACCTAGCCGGCCGGCCATGCCCTAGCCATGGTCGGTCCCACACCTTGCAATCCCTAATCTTGCATAATTATTATTTTCTTCAATTCATGAAACTCCTGGGTTTGAGCAAAATTCATGATTTCTCCATTTTTCTCAAATATTGCTCAAATCACGAAAAACCAAAAGCCAACATAGTCATACGAATGACTAGCCTCTCAAGGAAATTTTAAATATTAAAACACTTTTATTTTAATATTTTCAAAATATTGATGAATTGAGCATACATGCTCATTCCAACAAAAATCGGGAATTCTCAGTCAAGATGAAACTCTTCTGAAAATTCACTATGTTGCTCGAACGCGCATCAGGAAAATACCGAAACTCTCAGTATGGAAACACAGACACCACGAAAACACGTGCATGCCTCCATGACCAACCAGAGTCATTCCTAGGGATTGCACAAAGCCGGTCCCACATGTTTTCATAATTCTGACCTAATTTGCTCAATTGCTCATACTGGGCCCGAACTCTCTCCAACCGAATGGAGAAAATCTTTCAAATGACCAACAACTGGTCCCGTGACCACCAAGAGCCGGTCCCATGCTCTCTTGGTTGGTCCTTATCTCTCATACTTAGGTTTTTTCACCTAATTTTGAATCCAGCAATATTTCAATAAATGATGAAACCTGCATTTAATCATCGTTCTTTCACCAACTCTCAAACTGAGAACCCTGGTGCGTGCTCACTCGAGCACTGGGAATCACATGGACGCTCATCATCCCACGTGGTCGGTCCCTCTTCACTCATGAATTGAGCAACACTGGCTCAGTTGCACACCAAAATTATCGAATTCGTCGAATTGAGCAGTACTTGCTCAGTTGCTCGACAAACTCTCGATACTGAGCAATACTTGCTCAGTTGCTCGACAAACTCTCAATATTCGGAAATTCGTCGAGTTGAGCAATACTTGCTCAGTCGCTCTAATCAGTAATTCATTGATATCTCAGAGAACTACATGTTCAATCCATGAATCGCTGAGCATTCACCACTTATGCTCGATTCAACAAAACTAGACTCACAGTCTAAATCAGTCAACAACTGAACAACTAATACACGTCTGCCTTGCAGACTCCACGATTCGTGAAATATCAATCACGTCAAAAATGGGGGATATCACTTAGGGTTTTGGTCTGGCGGTCTACAACACGTGGATTTATCCACAACGAGAAATGTGCGTAAGTCGTGTAAACGATTGAAGGAGTTAGCAAAGTAGTGGGTGCACGATCAGTCAAGTCTCCGCACGACATGGAACTGACTTTACCACGATCTCCCACTTTCCCACTCTTTCACTCAAGAAACCGTCACACTTACAGGGATCAGTGGTACATCATTCTTGCAATATAAATAAGTCTAATCGAGGACATCAGGATATCATCAATCATCGATTATCATCATTATCCGTCAACAACTCGATATAAACTTATTCGCAGAACTCAACTTCAGCAGTTCAGCAATATTGCAGAAACCTTCAACACACCCACAATCCTTGATCATCACTGATCCCACACAACTCTCAGCTTCCCTATTACATATCAATCCATCTCCCTCTTTGCGACTGAATTGACTCTGGAACGTCCATTGTCTTGGTTTAGGTCGGAGTCATACAGATTAATTTCCTGAATCTAAGCACCTCCTTTACAGCGGTGCATCTGTGTGAGGTTCAGCAATTCGCTCGGTTGAGGAGTCTCGACAACACGCTCGACTCTTCACTTTCCTAGAAAACCAGCAAACCATTTTTCCCCATCTACAGATTGGCGACCACGGTGGGAGATCTCTCGGTTGCAATCTCACATTTTCACAAAATGGTTGATATTTGGTCAGGTTCAGTTACAAATCCTAAGGCGAACATCGCTAGCACTAGCAACAACGGTGGTATTCCAGAAACCATTCCTGCTTCCAACAATGTTGGTGAAACTACTCCTCCTCGAACCAACGTGGAAAACCATCCTCTCTTCGGCCGGTCTCCCGAGGAAATCAGAGAAAATCCGCCTACCATAAGTGATCTTATGAAGATGCAAGAGACTCTTGCAAAAAATCAGATTGACATGGCTGCAACACAGAAAGAGCTATACAATTATCTCAAAACTCTCACTAACAAAATGTCATACAAAACTCAAGAGAAAGGAAAATACAAGGAAACGTCTCCAACTGCTGATCCCGAAGTTATTCCAGTCCCTGACGATGATGAAACCCGCCAAGCTGCGAAACCTGAACCTGCCAGTTTCATCACCCGTGAAGACCTGAAACGTTTTATGGAGAATCGAGGAAAAGGCCATGCATCATCTGTGCACCGTCACCAACCTCCATATCCCGCTGCTACACAAAGAATTCCTCTCCCAAAAGGTTACACTTCTCCAACGTTCATACTCTACAACGGAACGGGGAATGCCCGAGAACACGTGTATCGATTCTTGGAAGCATTAGGAGAGCATGAACACAACCATGTTGTCCGCTTGAAAGAATTTTCAAAATCCCTGACGGGTCGAGCGTATACTTGGTACAACAACATTGCACCAGGGAGTATAGCTAATTGGGGAGAAATGATCAATGTTTTCTACCGGAAGTACTTCTTTGTCTCTGAGCAAATTACTCTTTCTGACTTGGGAAGGATGGCTCAGAAGGCTTCTGGAAATCCGAATGATTATGTGAAGAGGTTCAGGATTCAAGCTTTGGACTGTCATGATCCAAACGTTACTGAACAACAACTGGTGGACTTGTGCATCAATGGCATGATCCTAGTTTACATGGATTTGCTGGAGAATCTTCGTTTTCAGACCTTTTCATAACTTCATGAAGCAGCCAAGCGATCAGCGACTACTGCTCCCGCCTTGTTAGAATGAACAAAAACTGTCAAAGTAGAGGAATCGAAAGACAATCGAAGCAGCAATGTCCGACGTCTGATCAACAAACAATACAATGTTGAAGCCTCCATGAATGTTGCTGAAGGGAGCAAGAGAAAAACCGAGGCACAACAACATAAGAATGTTTCTTCAACGTCTCACCCTCCGAAAGCTCCAAGGAAGGACAACCAGACTAGAAATGCACAACCACCGAATCAACAGGATGATCAGGAAGTACCTGACTTCCCTTTTCCCATTGAACAATTGATCGAACTACTAGAAGTCTGGGTCCAAGATGATGCAATCAAACTACCTCCTGTCAAGAAGGAACCAACTGCGGAACAAATGGAAAACACACGTTACTTCCATTTACGTAGGTACGTCAGTCATCCAACAAGTGATTGTAGAAATTTGAAACGCATATTCAAAGAGTAGGCCGACTCAGGAGAACTGAGGACTGAAGGAATGCACAAAAATCCTCTCCTAATCAGAACATTCGCACCCTCCGAGGAGCCGGTCAAAAAAGCAGTTCAATCCTTAATTGAGCACGTATGCGAGTTGTTGTACCTGTCAAAGGCCCAGAGAGATGATATGTTTGTTGCGCTGAACCATATTGTGTCTGAAAAGCGGCTAGAAATCCAACAGATGCTCCCTGAACCTCCAGTAACAGACAACGAGATGTACGACTAGGGTCTTCTCACTATGGTGCATCTCAAGGGAAATGAATTCAAACGAGCATTAGTTGACGTTGGAACTTATGTTAACATCATCCCTTTGAAAACCCTCAGAGTTGCTGGCATCACTCGACAAGAAGCGACTCATGCTCCTATTTCAGTCAGAGACCACGAAGGAATCTCCAGGGAGGCATACAGTTACGTCATTCTCAACATAAGAAACGATTCAACCCGGAGAGAAACAAATTCTTCATAATTAAGGAGGATCCGGGATATGACATGATACTTGGGCGAGCATGGATTCATGATGGAAGAATTGTTGCGGTATCTTCATCCTTAGTTGCACAATTCTCCGTAGAATAAAGTTCTGATTCGGAAGATGATCAACCTTTCGAGCATTTGGAGAAGGTCCAAACCTTAACATGACTCACACAAAATTCCGAGGAAAGCGCACATGAATTTATCAGGAGATTCCGCACGCATGCAAGTTTTATTCCCCCTCATAATTCCATATTAGCAACTTTCAAATGTGCTACCTTTATCTGGGGACTCAATCATACTCATGACCAAGCTATCATCAAATGCTATGAGTGGGTAGTCTCGCCTCAGCAGTACTACACTAAATGGTTGGAATCTCTCCGAACTGAGGACCCCATTGGAAGGTTCATCGCTGAAGATCTGGCTCGGTTCCACAAGCATTATCCAACATACTCTCCTCTACATGAATGTCCACATGTGCCACAAAATTGGAAAGCTCCACCAACGTGGAATCCACGAGGAATTCCAAACCAGCAGAAGATATTCAAAGCACGTACAACCAATCCTAACAAATTTCATGAAGGAGATTTGGTTCTTAAGGAAACCAGACGCAATTTTCACTCCACAAAGAGTTCTAACTTGGAAGGACCTTTTATAATTTCTAAGTCAGTTGCTGGAGGATACTACAAATTGGCTGATATCAAAGGTAAGACAAGTGTACCAGTGATTCATGAGAATTGTCTCAAGATTTTCGACGCATGAAGCATTCAACATTGGATGTCTTATATCCAAAGCAAACGCTCAAAGTATCTGCCGTTCACACCTTAGGATTTTCTTTTACTTGTATTTTTCAATTCCTCCAAAGCGTGTGCATACTTGCACTCAGTATTTGAAAATTCAGCAATTTATCAAAGTTCTTTATTTAAGAAAAATCTCTATCAAATCCAAAATCCTAAAGAAAATCCCCAGTCACTCAAAACCTGTCAAAAAATCAAAATCCAAATAAAACCTCACATCTCTCGGAAGTTCAATGTTCTTGAGATTATGGAAAGGAAATTAAAGGAAGCCATCGAAGTATGATTTCTGCTTCTCAGCATTCTCCAAGACTTGCAAAGCCGCTCTCTCCAACTCCAGCTTTTTGGTCAGCTCAGCAATCTTGGTCATTTTCTCCATCACAATATTACTAGTAAAAGGGATGTTCTTCACTACTGCATCCTTGATAATGTTGATCTTGTGACGAAGCCACTTCAAGTTAAAGCCAAGTCTCTCATAATTCTCCAAGTTGTACTCCCAATCAAAGAGTACATCTCGAGTAACAATACTTCTAGCCCTGGTTCGTATGTCATCTATAACACGCAATATGTTTCCCAATTTCATTGTCAAGAAGTAGCTATGATCAGGATCCCTGGCAACAACAATATGACCATACATTTTTCACAACTTCTCATACATGTTGGCATACCCAGTAGGAACGCTGAATCCACAGACATACACATGATACGGGAGTTGAGCACCAAATGGAGGCTAACAAACAGTCCCTGCATTGGGATATTCGTGTATTACTACACGATTCTCAACTACTGGAGCATCCTCCATTGTCATTACAACATCTTCTTCTGGGGCAGTCTCTTCTGTTCTTTGTTCGGTTTCAATAGCAACTGGAGTCTCATTTTCCTCTATGGATTCAACAATGATATTCTCATAACCTGTAGGTGGAGAGTTGGTGATGTTACTGCTTTGATTCACCACATTTCTCGAATCTTCAACATTGGTTCCGTTATTCTCAACTTCGGTATTTGGTACCTAATACGAAGATTACATGAGATTAGAGCAGGAAAATTGAAGGCAACCATAAAATTCAGTATGTAAGTGAACTAACATCATCTAAGTTCCTTATTTTGCACCCAAAACATGAGCAAATGGTGTAAAATCCATGAAACGCGTTTTTAAACAAGCTCATCTGAAGAGATTCTACACTTCCCTGTATTAAACGACGAACTGGTAGTAATTAGTAAGGAATTTGAGGTTGGGTCATATACCATTCTCTTCGTATGCAAGTATTCTACAACATGTAAAAATTTCATAACGATCGTATGAACGAGCAAGGATATGTGGCCAAAACATTGGATGACATGCAATCTGGAAAAGTTCTGAAAATCTCCTGGAAGTTTACGGTTTCTCCTTTTTCAGGCCCTAAACATGCTCAAAAATCAAAAATCTTCTTCACTAAAGATTGGAAATTTCCTGGGCTTGAAGATACATATGAAGACATCGAAAATCCGACTCCAAACGAGGATTCTACGGTGTTTTTACTGAAAGCTGAAGTCTGAAATTTCCTGGTGGCGTATTTCAGCAAAATTACTCGTATACTCGCATGGACTTTCACTCATTCATTCATAAATCAGAAATATCATATATCTATGAATAGGTCACAGGAGATATACTTACTAGGGGAGTCTCTAAACCATTTGAAGGCTCGGCGGTGTTGCAATCTCCGTTGGCAACTCCGTTATCTTCATTCGGTTCGAGATTTCGGGAACTCTCCATATCTCCATGACTCAAACAAGAGTGTGCTTCATCAACATGCTTATCATCTACAATGACTTCCTCCTGGATACATCAACAACGATCATCATTAATTCATCCAAAGGCGTGTTACACTGATTAGCTTGAGGAGGGAATACTTACGTCAACTTCCTCGTCAGTGTTGTATCCCTGAATTATTCGACCAGGAGCAAAACGAAGACCATCAATAACAGATGGAGCAAAATTCTGAAACGAATTAACAATATTCTTTTAAGATCCTGATCACAGGGACGAGAAAGTCGCAACAATGAAGAAAAGTATTAACAACTCACCAAAGAAGCGGTAGGAGACTGTATATAGTTCGGGATCATCCTATGAGATGTCTTGCTCCTGCCTTCTCCTCCTTGAGGACTTTCTTGAAGTTTTGGAGAGTTTACATCAACTCGAAATCTCACAGCACGGCTGTCCTACCATGGAGTCCACAATACAATTAAGAAGCGTGATTTGGCGTACTTTGGCTAAAATCATGAAAAAGGTACTCACCTGTGTCGCATTTGGAGACGTCTTTATTTTGTCGCCACTGGAAAGATATCTCAGCCTGGGTCGATCAGATACCATGTCATAGGAAGGGAACTCTCGAACTTGGGACTTAACATTCATTGCAAACTCATACACACGCTCAAGTTGCTGACGCCAGAAGTCTATGTAACCCGGAGTCACGAAATTAGCACGATCAGAGTATGGGAATAAATACTCACTTCCCTCCACATGAGTGCAGTCCGTATTAGTCTTCAAATACTCAATTGATGGTTTGTTCATTCGATGACCCATAATACACTGATCAGCACCCATCTGTCGAGCCGCTCTATCAATATTGTATTCTTATACCCGCAACTGTCCATTCATTACTGATATCAAGAAACCAGTAGTACAACTCAAGACAAAAGATCTCTCTCCTTCACTCAGACCAGCACCAGTACTCAACGTGATATTCTCGTCAGTAGTATTGAAAGTGATCAACTGTGAGAAAAGAGAAGGAACCGACACCCAGGGGCGAAAATTGAACTCGAACTCAATGTACAAAACGTCAGTAATGCATATCTTGTGTTGTGGTTTCTTTCTAGACCAGCGCATGATCCTGGCGTTATTCTTCTTAAGGAATGAGTGACGAGTGTCAACCTTGGGTCCTTGCAAAATGCTGCGGGGAATTGGGGCGTAACTCTCGAGATGCTCCCACATCAAGTCTTGGAGGAACATGGTATTGGAATATGTCTCGACTTTCATGAATCCATCAGAAATACTGGAGTCTATAACTAGAGAGTCTAAATTTGTGAACAACGAACCCAAGAATAGACTGCCAATGGGAATTTTCTCACCTTTTGCCATTTTTATGGCAAAGCGAATCACAAACGTCTTCAGAAAGTGTACACAATCTTCAAAGATATCCCTGGAAAACCACAGGCATAAGAAAACAACAATTGTTAAAGCGCCATCAACCGGTTCTTCAGGAATTCTATCTCTTGGCCACCAATGTGATAACCACTGAGTATAGCAGGATGCGGGTGACTCATTGAATTCGTGCATCTTGGCCTCTAACATGTTGGATATCTCCTTCTCCTCTGCCGAAAGCTCTTCAGGGAAATTACCAGTAATTGGAAGATGCAACAAAGCAACTACATCTTCTAAATTAATGGTGAATTCTCCCTATCTGCATATAAACGTGTGAGTAGGAACACACAAACGGGCGAGCAAGGCTACCATACCTGGTATATCATGGTTAATGATTAAATCTCCAGCAGCTTCAATGGCTCGTGTCACCTGGGCACTATCCAATATGGTTCTCACACGGCTATGACCCAGCATGTGTCTTGCCCATCCAGAGAAATATATCAGAGGTTTTCGTGAAAGATTAAACTCTACATGAGAAGCCGAAAAGTGTTTCCCTTGCAAACAAAACCGAATTACTGCTTGAGGAGACACCAACTTATTATGAGTAGTGCTCCTGGGATTTATTAGAAACCGAAATGAGGAGCTTAAGGGACGCTTTTCAGGTCTATACAGATACACAAATAATTTGTCCTCAGCAGTTGGAATGTTCTTAGTCTTGGGACTTTTCTCTTTCTCCTTAGAAATCTCAGAATTATCATTTATGGAGAAACCACCACCTATGGAAGAGGCGTATGTGGAAACATCCTCTCTCGAAGAAGCATCATATTCAGAAGCGCTACGGGACTGAGCCATTTTCGCAAAGTTGTTGTGACGTCCATACACAAATTTCATCAACAGAATTGAAGCAAAAAGACAATTATGATGCTCATATCGACGTCTACAAAAATGGTAGTCCTCAACTCTTACCTATTTACGATTTCACGAACTCAGTGATAACAACGTAAAAACCCAAAACTTGCTCGTTCTTTCAAACCTGCAAAGTCGAGCATAAAACATATTATTCAAGAGTCAATATTGACTTTTCGAGAAACTATGAATAATTCACATAAATTTCCATGTGAACATTCGCTGATTTTTACGTGTACATACACTATAAAATCACTAAACTCACACATACACTACGAATTCATCGACTCATGAATTATTTTCTTTCAACAATTTTCATAAATCAAAACTTGATTTATATTCAATAAAACGTGAACATGTCACGTACCTTAAAAAAAATTCGTGAGTTAATAACTCGCGTAAATATATATATACAAATTTTTTTTTTTGCTCAATCGAGCATCCGTCTATGAAACGAGGCTCTTTTCTATTTTTGCAAAAGTCTACGTATTTCAAACAAAATTTCGAAAGTTCTCAAACAAATTTTCATCATGAACTCCAGGTCTTTTCGAAATTCCTTTAACCCTAAGGATTGTTATTTATTACTTTTACGAACAAACCTATGTTCCTAAAAGTATTTGCAAAGCTCCTAAGGATCGTTATTTATTACTTTTACGAACAAACCTACGTTCCTAAAAGTATTTGCAAAGCTCATGCTTCGAAAAACAAACTTGAGTTTTCATGAAACCTAATAAACAAAACTTTTACTACTACAACTAGACCATGTCTATTCGAAAGTTTATGAATATCTTTCATGTTAGGGATTTTTGCTCGTTCCTTCGACTAACGAACAAACAGGCATATACATACGATTTCTAAAAATCCTTCATAAATCCTACGCATGCATGTAATTATGGGGTTTTTGGTTTTGTGAACAACTCATCAATCATAAAACCTACATCAAAAATAAATAAATTCGGACTTACCTGGTCGGCGCCGGTCGGAGCTTGGCCGGACGGCAAACGACGATGACCGGCGGCGACTAAAATCCGGCGAAGTTTTTTTTCTTCCCTGCTGCAACTCGCGTGAGAATGGTGAAGAGACGGAGGTTCTTGGTCGACCAAAATAAAGAACTTTAGGGCTTCTCCCCTTTTATATCAAATTTATTTCCAAAACTTAATAAAAACATGGGTTTCCTTTTTTGGGCTCGGGCCTATATGTCCTAAACCAACCATAACTAGGCTTCTCAACAATCAAATCAGCAGTGACTCATCTCTCCACGCTCACGGGATGACACTCTATCTTACTATCAGGGTTCTCATTTGTGCATTTGCTCGTAAATGACATAATTGGGGTAAATCGAGGATTCTGAAACTACCTTTGTAGACTGAGTTCAACCACTGATCTCGTCGACTGAAAATCACCATTTAATGCTTACTGCGGAACATGACTGTTCCTCACTAAGCATGGGACTTAATGTAGATGGTGGATTTTCAACAAAGGTCAAAACCGTAAAATCATGATACAACATGTTTCTGACACGGCTTCAGGGATCCATGTGATTCGTGTTTTACGAAGTATGATGCATATGTCTCTCGAAAGGCCTCTCCGGAGCGTTCGACACCGGGCATTTCATCATAGCCTCTATGTAGAATAACGTAATTGGGCGGTTCTCCGTAAGATTGAGAGCTTAATGCCTTCAGGATGCCGGTGACACTCATTGTTCCCTGACTACATAGAGGAATTCGCCTCTACATAGAAGAACAATTGGGCGGTTCTCCATAAGATTGAGAGCAATAACGTCTTCAGGACTGTGATACTCACTGTTCCTGACTATGTAGAGAGACCCGTGTATAGATTCAGGAGGTCCTCCATACATGAAATGTGGAGAGGGCAAAACGTCTTCGGGACATTAGCAACACTCGCTGATTTATTGACTATACGCAAGAGATTAAATTCTAGGTCATATTCACCACTAAATTTCTAGAAGATAATCTATCTTATCCCATTACTCCTATTTCATGATCGAAATGGTAATAGATAAATTTATTACTCCGATTTCATGATCGAATCCACGCCTGATCTCATGAAATGGTAATAGATGTTACTCCGATTTCATGGTCGAATCCACGGCTGATCTCATGAAATGGTAATATCACCACTTATTTTATTACTCCGATTTCATGATCGAATCCACGGCTGATCTCATGAAATGGTAATAGATATTACTCCGATTTCATGGTCGAATCACCATGGTCCCATGGAATGGTAATATCACCGCTCATTTAATTACTCCGATTTTATGGTCAAATCTGCGATTCCATGAGATGGTGATGAAATTATCATTTTATTATTCTGAATCATAGTCCAATCCGCTGCTGATTTTATGGATTGATAATAAATAACTACTCATGTTATTACTCAGTTTCATGAATTATTCTCCATTGAATTTCATAAATCAGTAATAAATACCCAACAACCTGGCATCTGGACCATCACTGAGTAAGCCCCACAAAAATGGTGCGAGTGTACTCGACAATGATGCATGACTGAGCACCCGGATGCACGAACGAGTGTCCAAAAATATGAAATAATGAGGAATCCTTCGCAAAACAGGAGAAACAATAAATATTAATAAAATAATAAGAGACGCCCAGGGCTGGGCCCACCAGCCTGCCGACCGGCCGTGCCCTAGCCATGGACGGTCCGTGCCCTCCCATTATTTTCCTTATTTTTTGTTATTTCGTGAACTCACGAAAACTCCTTGGTTTTAGCAACTTTCTTTGTTTTTGCAAAACTCGTGAATTCTCCATAACTTGGTGGATTCACGAAATAATATTATAAAATAAGGAGAGGTGTGCGGGACCGGGCAACCTAACCGGTCTACCATGCCTAAGCCGTGGACGGTTCCACGCCACACAATCCGTAGCTTTTATAATTATTATTCCCTAATCTCACGAAACTCCTCCGTTTCAACAAAAACCCGTGAATTCTCCATAACTTCGTGGATTCACGAAATAATATTATAAAATAAGGAGAGGTGTGCGGGACCGGGCAACCTAACCGGCCGGCCATGCCTAAGCCGTGGCCTGTCCCACACCTCACAATCCTTAGCTTTTATAATTATTATTCCCTAATCTCACTAAACTCCTCCGTTTCAACAAAAAACCCGTGAATTCTCCATAACTTCGTGGATTCACGAAATAATATTATAAAATAAGGAGAGGTGTGCGGGACCGGGAAACCTAACCGGACGGCCATGCCTAAGCCGTGGCCGGTCCCACACCTCACAATCCTTAGATTTTTATAATTATTATTCCTAATCTCACGAAACTCCTTCGTTTCAACAAAAACTCGTGGATTCTCCATAACTTCAAGGATTCATGAAAAATAATAAAATAGGGAAAGGTGTGCGGGACCGGGCAACCTAGCCGTCCGACCATGCCCTAGCCATGGTCGGTCCCACACCTTGCAATCCCTAACCTTGCATAATTATTATTTTCCTCAATTCATGAAACTCCTGGGTTTGAGCAAAATTCATGATTTCTCCATATTTTCTCAAATATTGCTCAAATCACGAAAAACCAAAAGCCAACATAGTCACACGACTGGATAGCCTCTCAAGGAAATTTTAAATATTAAAACACTTTTATTTTAATATTTTCAAAATATTGATGAATTGAGCATACACACTCATTCCAACAAAAATCGAGAATTCTCAGTCAAGATGAAACTCTTCACTATGTTGCTCGAACGCGCATCAGGAAAATACCGAAACTCTCAGTATGGAAACACGGACACCACGAAAAAACGTGCATGCCTCCATGACCGACCAGAGTCATTCCTAGGGATTGCACAAATCCGGTCCCACATGTTTTCATAATTATGACCTAATTTGCTCAATTGCTCATACTGGGCCCGAACTCTCTCCAACCAACTGGAGAATCCTTCAAATGACCAACAACTGGTCCCTTGACCACCAAGAGCCGGTCCCATGATCTCTTGGTCGGTCCTCATCTCTCATACCTAGGTTTTGTCACCTAATGTTGAATCCAGCAATATTTCAATAAATGATGAAACCTGCATTTAATCATCGTTCTTTCACCAACTCACAAACTGAGAACCCTGGTGCGTGCTCACTCGAGCACTGGGAATCACATGGACGCTCATCATCCCACGTGGTCGGTCCCTCTTCACTCATGACCAATTTTGAGCAATTCACCAATTGTTGAAGGATTGATCAAAAATTAGGGTTTCGAACAAACACTCCACGAATCACCATTCTGAGCAAGTTCAAACACAAAATTACGTTGATTCAGCAATCAACATCCAAATTAATAATATTCGGTAATTCTCCAATATTTTTGACTAATATTTTATTGGGTCACGACACCAGTAAATAATTCTTTGAATTGAGAAATACTTGCTCAGTTGCTCGAATATTGATCCAACCATCAATATTCGGTAATTCATCAGTAGTTTGTCGAATTGAGCAACAGTTGCTCGATTTCACGTCAAATTACCAATATTCAATACTTTGTTTAATTGAGCAATACTGGCTCAGTTGCACACCAAAATTATCGAATTCGTCGAATTGAGCAGTACTTGCTCAGTTGCTCGACAAACTCTCGATACTGAGCAATACTTGCTCAGTTGCTCGACAAAATCTCAATATTCGGCAATTCGTCGAGTTGAGCAATACTTGCTCAGTCGCTCTAATCAGTAATTCATTGATATATCAGAGAACTACATGTTCAATCCATGAATCGCTGAGCATTCACCACTTATGCTCGATTCAACAAAACTAGACTCACAGTCTAAATCAGTCAACAACTGACCAACTAATACACGCCTGCCTTGCAGACTCCACGATCCGTGAAATATCAATCACGTCAAAATTGAGGGATATCACTTAGGGTTTTGGTCTGGCGGTCTACAACACGTGGATTCATCTACAACGAGAAATGTGTATAAGTCGTGTAAACGGTTGAAGGAGTTAGCAAAGTAGTGGGTGCACGATCAGTCAAGTCTTCGCACGACATGGAACTGACTTTACCACGATCTCCCACTTTCCCACTCTTTCACTCAAGAAACCGTCACACTTACAGGGATCAATGGTACATCATTCTTGTAATATAAATAAGTCTAAATCGAGGACATCAGGATATCATCAATCATCGATTATCATCATTATCCGTCAACAACTCGATATAAACTTATTCACAGAACTCAATTTCAGCAGTTCAGCAATATTACAGAAACCTTCAACACACCCACAATCCTTGATCATCACTGATCCCACACAACTCCCAGCTTCCCTCCTACAGATCAACCCATCTCCCTCTTTGCGACCAAATTGATTCTGGAACGGCCATTGTCTTGGTTTAGGCCTGAGTCATACAGATTGATTTCCCGAATCTAAGCACCCCCTTTGCAGCGGTGCATCTGTGTGAGGTTCAGCAGTTTGCTCGGTTGAGGAGTCTCGACAGCACGCTCGACTCTTCACTTTCCTAGAAAACCAGCAAACCATTTTTCCCCATCTACACCAGAATACTTCAACAGGAGAGGCAATAACATAAAATATAATGATTCTTTTGGTCTTGGATACTTCCCAAAGACCTTCAAATTCTCTCGTAAATTACCTTAAGCGTATTGAACCATAGAGATGATATGGCAGTTATATTAGAGACACAACTGTCTACATGTATCAATTACGATGATTTATGAGTAACGAGAAAGATCACATGTGATTTCCAATTCGCGATCCTTTGAATATTTGTGAGTCAGTTTTATGCTTAGTTGCCGAATGAATTTTATTGTTAATAACTCAGATTTTCTGGATTGTTTTATTACATTATTAACAATAACCCATAACCAATCTGATGTAGTACATCTTTCTCTGTATCAACTCTTTATGTTGATCCATTGTTTTGTATCAACAATGATTGTTGATTCTTTTACAGCCGTATCAACTATGACTGTTGATCCTTTGTGCGCGTATCAACTATAACAGTTGATCCAACGTTTCTGTTTAGCTTACTTGCTTTGCAAGCCTTGTCTTTCCTAGCTTACGTCAATTTCCTTTTTCTTTTCTGTTTAGTCGGTTCTTGTGAACCTATTGAAAGGCTATGCCTTCTTGTTTTAAGGAACATCTTATTATCAGTATTATTATTATCAATTTGATTATCAATCTTTTAACCTTAGTTACTTGATCCTTGAATCAGTTTTCTATTAAGTTTCTGACGAAACTTAAATATCCCTTTCAATCCTGTTCTGTGCTACACTAGTTGGTATCAGATACAGAGTCTTTATATTTCTATCTAAAGACAGATCCTTCACAGCTTCCGCACAAACTCAAAACCCTATTTTGTGTTTCAATGGCAGATAAATCTCTTACCCTAACTGAAATCGCAGAACTTTTGAAAACTCTTCAAATCTCAATTACATCTCTGATAGACGCATTTATGTGTCTATTTTGTTCTCAATGTTATGTATTGTTAGACTCGATTAATTACTTATTGTGTTATTTTGTGTTCTTGTAGGAAATTTTAGAGAAATAAGCCCTTGCAGCGAAATGGGCTCAAAAAGCAGTGTTTTACACCCCGGAGAAATGTACCGTAGGCACCCCAGAAATGCACCAAAAGCGTCCCAGAAATGTCCCGGAGGAACCCAGAAAAATTACTATTTCCACCCCAATTGATATTCGCACCCCAGCACTCTGGATAAGGGGCAACTTCTTCAACAATTTGAATTTGTGTTTTTGGCGGGAAATGAAGTTTTCAACTGGCAGAATTTTGATTGTCAAAATGAATGGGTTAGAGTGTGATTCAATCACTGAAAATTGGCAGAAAGATGTGATTTGGCATAAGGAACAAAGTTTGGGTGGTGGTTTCGATCAAATTTGTCTGGAATACGTGTTTTGATTCTCGAGTTCAAAACAGGGCAAGCATGCACTGGAGGATGATAATCACGCGTCATGGAGAGTTATGGACGTGTTCTGATGATGTGGAATGGCTCGATCAACACTTTGGGTCGTGAAGAATCGATTTGGAGCGTGGAGGGAGGAATTTTACGCAAGAAATTCCAAGTTTGGTAAGAAAATATTCGGAAAATATTGTTATTCACTGCCCGCATAATGAAGAATTATATTGGAGTTATTGGCGAGATTTGGAGATGTTGTTGGGTATAAATAGGCTCTTTGGGTCTACTAGAGAGGGTGTCGAGAGTTTTGGGAGTCGATAGGAGGGCCAGAGAAGCAGAAATAAAGAGTTTTCAGAACTCTGCTGCTGCTGATGATGATGATGAAGAACGTGAAGAACACGAAGAACGGACCTGCCAGAGCAGTCGTTCTTCAACTATAACAGCGACATCGGAACGTGGGTCGTAGTTTTCCAACGACTACAACACTTAAGAGATAACGGGTTATGCAACGATTATAAACGTTGCAAACACCTGATTTTCACCATTTTCTCTCCGTTTCATCATTGTGAACCATTTTTGAGCCATAATAAATTATTTTGAGAGAATTTTTACTATGATGAGTTAATTCCCTCGTAACCAAGGCAATGGAGGAAGCTATTCACGCAACATAAATGGGTAACTATTTCATTTAATTATATAATTTACCTAATCGCTGCTTTTGCAGAGTTTTAAATTGTTTGAATGATTGTCTTAATTATTTGTTATTCAGTTTGATAGGTTATGCTTGGTTTAATCTCTTGATAATCTATGCTTAAGGTTTACAAATAATGTTTGAGAATCTGTATGATTGATAGTGAATTAAAGATAAAAGAGGACTTAAGAATTGAATAGAGTTTTGAAATATTTATCATTCAATTTTGCATAATAGTGGAATCTAGTGTCTTGGTTACCTCTCGCACCCATTGTTAATAATTTTGTATATAATTTTATTAAACCTTTAAATTTAATCTTCACAAGTCCGAGAGTTTGGACCTCATTACTACAACCACGAAAAATCATTAATCAATCTCTGGAACAAAAGTTTGATACCAATTAAACTGAAGTCCAGACTCTTACAGATGATTTTACAAAGCAGTTTGGAACTATCAAAAAAAGATTGTTATTCCAAGGAGAGTGTCTAGAAAAGTTATGGAAACATGCAGGTCTGGATGACAAAGACATTCCTAATTTAACTGATGATACAAAAGAAGGAGAAAAGAAAACTGAAGAAAAAGAAGATGATGTAACAAAAAAAGTTACACCTTTTTTTACTCAGAATGATAATATTCCTGAGAATATCTCCCATAAACTTAACCACAGGGAACCTTTAGAAGGTTATGTCAACAAAAAGCTAGTTACAGTTCCCCTCCATTATGATGAAGATGACAAGGCCGAAGAAATCCAAGAGCAACAATGGATTGATGAAAAATGATTGAAATCTGGTGTGAATCCTTATGGAACTTTACCAGAATATAAGTTGAAGGCTGATATCCCTAATTTTCATGGTGGTTTACATATTGAAGAATTACTGGATTGGTTTTATGATGTAGATTCCTTTTTCAACTTCATGGAAGTTCCCTGAATTGTCTCAAGTTAAGCTGGTAGCTTATAAGTTAAAAGGTGGAGCTGCAGCTTGGCGGGAAAAACTCGGTAAAGATCGACGCAATGCTCATAAACCTCCCATACATACATGGAAAAGAATGAAAAAATTGTTAAAAGCTAAGTTTCTTCCTAAAGATTACATGCAACAACTTTTTATTAAGCTTCAGAACTGTCGAAAAGGAGCCAGACTAGTTGAAGAATACGTTGCTGAGTTTTATGCTTTAGTTGCTCGTAACCAATTGAATGAAACTGAGGAGCAATTAGTTGCACATTTTTTTGATGGTTTGAAAAACTTCATTCAACAGGGTATGACACCATCTGTGTTTACTACGGTTGAAGAAATCTAACAAGCTATTAAGATTGAAAGGCGTGTCCTCAGTACTTCTAGACAAACAACTCCACGTCAGGCTCGTTATCAACATTATTTTAAAGCTTTCAGACCATATAACTCTTCTTATGGTTACCAGGGTGAAAGAGGATCAATAGTAGTTGTTGATCCATATTCAAAAGGTTCAACAGTCGTTGTTGATCCATATTCGAAAGGGTCAACTGTCTTTGTTGATCCACATGATAGAAGCATAAGCCAACCATATCAGCAACAACAAACATCTATTTCTCCAGAAATTGCTCCAATGATGAATATACCATCTGCTAAGCCATCTCAGGCTGCTCCACAATGAGATGTTGCTCGTAATACCAGAGGTAATCAATTTCAATAACAATTTCCTCCTTTACCTAAAACAACTAATCCTTATTCAAAGTTTCGGGGGGATAGATGTAATAAGTGCAACCAAACTGGCCACACTTCTAGTGAGTGTCGCAAGTTTCATGCTTACATTAATGAAACTCAGGAAGAACAACTGGAAGAAGAAGCTCTTGGAGATGATGAGTTACTTTACCTTCAGGAACATGAGACTTTTGATGCATATTTTCTTGGCGTAATTCGACTAGTTTTAATTACTTAACCATGTCCTACTCAAAGATATAGTATTTTCAGATCTCATTGTCTTATTAAAGAAAAGCTCCACAACATGATCATTGACAGTGGCTGTACAGAGAACTATGTTTCTGCTAAATTAGTTGAGAAACTTGGTTTATCTTTTACTCTTCATCCAAAACCATATTCAGTTGGTTGGATAATCAGTTCATCCACTCAACAACTCATCAATGTTTGGTGAAATTTTCTTTCCATTGTTATTCTGATTATGCTTTGTGTGATGTGATCAACATGACTGCAGCCAGTTTATTATTGGGAAGACCATGGCAGTATGATATTCATGTTGTTCATAATTTCTATGAGAATACTTATTCCTTTATTCATGAAGGTTTTACCAAGGTTTTGTGGCCTTTACAATCTTCTTCTTCAATCAAGGAACCAGCAGATAAGAAGACTACTTCATTAGTAGCTATCGTTGTTCATTATTTGAACCCTCATTCTCTAAGTTCTCATGAAGTTACTAAGCCAATGGTGGAGATTCCAGACAAGGTACAACCTTTATTATCTTCTTTTAGTGACTTATTTCCTGCTGAGTTACCAAATATTTTGCCTTCATTAAGACATCTACAACATCAGATAGACTTTATACCTGGAACTTCTATTCCTAATCAACCTCATTATAGGTTAAGTCCTAGAGAGCATGATATTTTACAAGGTCAGGTTGATGATTTGTTACAAAAAGGTTAGACAAGACTTAGCAAAAGTCCTTGTGCTAGTCCAGGCTTTTTAGTAGACAAGAAGGATGGTGGATATCGTATGTGTATAGACTCTAGAGATTTAAACAGAGTTACTATACCATATAGGTTTCCCATACCAAGAATCGATGATATGATTGATATGCTTTCTGGTGCTAAAGTGTTTACTAAGCTTGATTTGCATAGTGGGTATTATCAAACACGAATCCGTGAAGGTGATGAGTGGAAGACAGCATTCAAGACAAAA
Source organism: Papaver somniferum (assembly GCF_003573695.1). Lineage (NCBI taxonomy): Eukaryota > Viridiplantae > Streptophyta > Magnoliopsida > Ranunculales > Papaveraceae > Papaver > Papaver somniferum. Next base: position 84,542,754 of record NC_039363.1, read on the forward strand.
GAAGGATTATATGAATGGTTGGTAGTGCCTTTTGGTTTATATAATGCTCCTAGCACTTTCATGCGTCTCATGAATCAAGTTTTGCAACCTTTTCTTGGAAAATTTGTCATTGTTTATTTTGACGACATCTTAATCTTTAACAACAGTGAAGAAGAACATCTTACACATTTATCTCAAGTTTTTAAAGCACTTCAAGACAATGTTTTGTATGTGAACTTATAGAAATGCACCTTCTTTACAAACAAAGTCATTTTCCTAGGCTATGTTGTTTCTGATATTGGTATTTTTGTGGATGATTCTAAAGTTAAGGCAATTGTAGAATGGCCTACTCCAACATCTATACGTGAAGTAAGAAGTTTTCATGAGTTAGCCTCATTTTATAGAAGATTTATGAGAAACTTTAGTACAATTGCAGCCGGTTTGACAGATTGTTTGAAGTGTGATACTTTTGAATGGACTGAAGAAGCAGATAAGATCTTTAATCTTCTTAAGGAAAAATTGTGCAGTGCACCTGTTCTTGCCATGCCAAACTTTGATAAACCTTTTGAAATTCATTGTGATGCTTCTGTTGTTGCCATTGGTGTTGTATTATCTCAAGAAGGATATCCAGTTGCATATTATAGTGAAAATAATTCCGATACAAGGAAGAACTAGTCAACTTATGAGTTGGAATTAATTGCTCTTGTTCAATCTCTTAAGAATTGACATCCTTATATTATTTATAGTGAGTTTGTTGTTAACACTGACAATCAAGCTCTCAACAAAGGTCAACAGGATGCATGATAGGTGGTTTTCAACTATCAATCAATATACATTTTCCATTAAACATCAGAGTGGAAAACTTAATCAAGTTGTTGATGCTTTGAGTAGGAGAGCTCATCTTCTAGTTGCTCTTAAACATGAGAGTTTAGCTTTTGATTTCTTGAAAGATCTTTATGGTGAAGACAAAGAGTTTAAGAATTTATGGGAAAAGTGTGGGTCTTCAACATGCAGTGTTGATGATTATCTTATTCAAGATGGATTTCTTTTTAAAAGGAATCGTTTGTGTATTCCACATTGTTCTTTACGTCTTCATCTTATTCAAGAATTACATGGAAGTGGACTTGGTGGACATTTTGGAAAAGATAAAAACCATTGCTTTGGTTGAAGAACGTTATTTCTGGCCTTCTCTCAAACGTGATGTTCAAAGGTACATACACAAATGCATGGTTTTCCAGCAGTCTAAAGGAAATATTCAAAATACAGGTTTATATACTCCACTTCCAATTCCCGATGCTCCTTGGGTGGATATTAGCATGGATTTTGTACTTGGATTACCACGTACTTGCAGGGGGAATGATTCTATTTTAGTAGTTGTTGATCGTTATTCAAAAATGGCTCACTTTATAGCCTGCAAGAAAACTACAGATGCCTCAAATGTTGCTTATTTATTTTTCAAAGAGGCGGTACGTCTGCATGGAGTTCCCAAAACAATCACTTATGATAGAGATACTAAATTTTTGAGCTATTTCTGGAAGTCTTTATGGATGCGTTTGGGAACTAAACTTCAGTATAGCACAACTACTCATCCTCAAACAGATGGACAAACTGAAGTGGCTAATGGATCTTTAGGAAATCTGATTAGAGCCAAAGTTATCGGAGGAAAAGAGAAGCAATGGGATAATTTTCTTCCCAATACGGAATTTGCTTATAATACTTCAATCAATCGATCCACAGGTAAGACACTTTTGAGATTGTTTACTCTAAAGTTCCTAATCATATTTTGTATTTGGTGGTGCTTCCCAAGTTGCAAAAATCAAATGTTAATGCAGACAATTTTGTTGAAAAAGCTTCAATCATACATCAAGAAGTTAAAACAAAGTTTGCAGCTTCTAATAACAAGTACAAGGAGGATGCAAATCAGCATAAAAGACTTAAAACATTTGAAGAAGGAGAGTTGGTTATGATTCATCTCAGAAAAGAAAGATTTCCTACTGGTACTTACAATAAGACCAAGATGAAGAAATATGGACCATTAAGATTTTGAAGAAAATAAGTGATAATGCATATGTTATTGATCTTCCATCGAATTGGAACATCTCTAATATCTTCAATGTGCAAGAAATATTTACTTTTCCTGGAGAGAATGAAGTTCTTTCTACTCATTAACTCGAGGGAGAGTTTCTTTCAAGAAGGGGGGACTGATGTAGTACATCTTTCTCTGTATCAACTCTTTATGTTGATCCATTTTTTTGTATCAACAATGATTGTTGATCCTTTTACAGCCGTATCAACTATGACTGTTGATCCTTTGTGCGCGTATCAACTATAACAGTTGATCCAACGTTTCTGTTTAGCTTACTTGCTTTGCAAGCCTTGTCTTTCCTAGTTTACGTCAATTTCCTTTTTCTTTTCTGTTTACTCGGTTCTTGGGAACCTATTTAAAGGCTATGCCTTCTTGTTTTAGGGAACATCTTATTATCATTATTATTATTATCAATTTGATTATCAATCTTTTAACCTTAGAATCTTGATCCTTGAATCAGTTTTCTACTAAATTTCTGGCGAAACTTAAATATCCCTTTCAATCGTGTGGACACTACAATCCCTCAAAGTTGAAATTCAATATGAAGAATTTTTGTTATTCAAAGAGAATGAATCAAATTGCCCGTTTGGATAAAAACTCAACTGATTGACAACTTAAAGCTATTGAACCCACAGGAGCAATTATCCATGGCCCCCATGAAGTATAATTCATTGCATATTTTATTCCCAAAGATGAACGAATTTTTGAAAACTGAAGCCTTGCATGCCTGATGCCTAAATACTTAGTCATCTCTGTGAATCAGTGTCCAGTCTATCTAAGTGCATGTATTACTATGCCCTTGCTTCATCTTGTTACTCGAAACTTGTTTTATTTCCTGGGGAATTAACTACTAATTAATACGAGTACTAGGATATATACAAGAAGTTAATGAGCCACTTTGAACAGCCTAGGCCTACTCATTCTTATTCCTGTACTGGGTCAAAGGTGCATTAACACACTAACTAGCTAGTTGAAGAGTCATGAATATGCATTGTATATATATGCTCTGCAAAGAAGAAGGGGAAAGTAACGAAGCTTAAAATGGGCAACTTTTTCTCAAACACCTCTGAAAGAGCATGTAAGGAAGACAATATTAACAAAGATGAAAGTTGTAGTAGTACTGTTTCATCCGCAAATGAGTGGTATCAAAAACCAACCCCAGTTCCAATTCGAGATTCAACTAGATCGAATATCTTAACCAGAGAAATAAGAGAAATTCATAGAACACAAGAAGTAGTAGTGAAGAAAAGAGAGGGTCATGATGTTGAACTGAAAACTACTTCTGATCTACAAAAAGAGAAAAAGAAAAGTAGTGAAGGAACCATAACACACTACAATAGGTCTCAAAGGATACTATTGGTTGGAGAGGGTGATTTTTCATTCTCAGCTTGCTTAGCGAATGCCTTCGGCTCTGCTACAGACATGGTTGCTACCTCTTTGGATACGGAAGGTACTACTAGTTTCATTTTCTAGACTTGTATTACAGATTTAGTATCTAAACTGTGCATTCATTTTCCTCTTCATCATCTGACAAATGAACTTTACACTTGATCATTCTCTTTGCGTATGCTATTATCATGACGTATTTGTTTCGTGTTTGTGTGTTTTCTTTGGTGCTCGGTCTATATTTCGTGTTTGGAGTATAATTTTTTTTACTTTTGCTTTGAATGCTCAGAAACGCTACTGGAGAAATATTCAGGCGCTAGGAAAAACATAAGGCAGCTCCAGAAGTTGGGATGCCTTGTTTTACATGAAGTTGGTGTTCATGACATGTTATATGACTCAGATTTAATGAACATGAAGTTCGATCGCATTGTCTTCAATTTCCCACATGCTGGTCATTTTCCTCCGTTATATGAAACTGATGGCTTTCTCATCGAGTAAGTATTTAGAGCGTGCATATACAGGTCTCCTTCATAAATGAAACTTGCATGAACTAATTTGGTTTTCCTTGATTCATGGTTATAAATGCAGGATGCATAAGAAGCTCTTACTGGGATTTTTCAAGAGTGCGAGTAAGATGTTGAATAAAGCTGGTGAAATTCATGTCTCACACAGGAATGATTTCCCATACAACCAAAGGGAGATCAAGAAACTTGCCAACGATGCTGGTCTTCAATTGATAGGAAAAGTGAAATTTCAAAAATCTGACTATCCGGGTTATAGCAACTAGAGAGGTGGAGATGTCGAGCCTGACAAAGAGTTCTTTCTAGGAGAATCTCCTCTTACTTACAAATTCTCGATTAAGTAATTCAACTTCTTATATATACAGTATCTCAAACTGGTGAATCCATCCGTCAAGCATCGCAATTATCGATTTGAAATCATCCAAAATAATATCTAGAAATCTCTTGCTACAGTGTAATGACATGTTATAAATACAGATTTGCACTTATTTGTCACTCAAACAACTCATATCAAAATTTTTAAAAACCAAGTACAAACTTAACTGTTTCTGCACCTCTCACTTAAGGTTGAAATGTGAATTTAGCTAGATTTAATGGTTTCTTCATTTTGAGCCATTTAATTTCTTATCTTACATGCTTACTCCAAGGAGCCAGATAAAATCACGTCTTACTTTACCTAGTATTGCAGTGTTCTCAGTCGTACCCTCTTTCTAAATTTGATTGGTCTTACACTCTTACACTTTGTTGGTTATACAATGAAGTATAAGCTGAAGTAAAGTTCTGAAATACGAAATTGCTATGAAACGTAAACTACACGTACGGATATCCCAAAACATAGTTGATGTTGTGATACTCTGAGACTCTGTGGCTTGCTCCATGATTTTGCTAGAGCACCCACATTTATTTACCTCTTGATTGACGTGGTCTATTCTTCAGTTTGACAGTGTTTACTCGGTTCACATACTTGGATTTAATTTCCGTGTGTAAGCTCATGTATGGTGCTCAATTAGTCCTTTTTTTTTTTGGTTGGCTATAATTTGTAATACCAACACTGAATGCAATCAAGGAGAGACATCCCCTCATCCCTCTCTATTCGGGTATCATGCAAGACCAAGATTCAAGCATTGGGAGAACTGAACTTGGAAATTTGTGACAATTATTACGCATGTACTCCATAGAGCAAGCCAGTTCTGTTTCTTCATCTTCCCCTGTCATTGGGAAGTGAAAAGTCTCTTAATTTCCTTTGCTTTTGGGAAATAACAGAAATGAATAGATTAAAGAAGTGAAGATGACTTATGTATTCCATCCATTCAGTTGCAGAGCCATCTTCTCTATATACTACTCCAAGTGTGTCTGCTTTCATGCATTTTTCTGGGAGTGTGACGCTATCTATTCGTGCTTGAAAATGAGCAACCTTGTCTCAAATGTTATTGATACATTAGAGGTTTTGTCAGAAGGTCATCCAATGATTTCAACTGAATCATCAGATGTCATCCCCTCTAATCCAGGTATTAGTAACGACGAGGGTGAACCAGTACTACTCATGCATCCATTTGTTAGAAGTCTACTAATTGATGATGCAAATCACGAGGACAAAGTCGAGAAACGAATTGTTTTGGCCACCTCATCATTTGATATTCCAAAATCAGTACTACAGTACTCCTGCCAAAAAGAAGAAGATCATAAAGCAAACCTTAGAGATCTCGAAGATCACGACAGGGTAGATGAATTAACAAGAGTGGAAAAAAGAGAGCTTCTTGACAATGATGGTAATAATAATCTCGATACTACAGAAGAGATGAAATATGTGGTTGCAGGAACAATCTCATCCTCGTCCGACATGAATATGAATTCGCAGTCACTGCCCTGCGTTATCGGAAATGAATGTCTCAATCATAGCGGAGAAGATTTGTTTGTAAGTTCACCAGACAAACAAAATGGATCAACTGCAGAAGACGAAGAGCTAATAGCAGTACCAGAAAAAGAAGGAGATGAGGAGCAGAAGAAAAGAAATAGTTCTACTAGCAGTACTACATCTGTGCGATGGATAACACACTATAATAGCTCTCAAAAGATACTACTAGCTGGGAAGGGGATTTTTCATTTGCAGCTTGTTTAGCACATGCTTTTGGCTCTGCTTCCAATATGGTTGCCACCTCATTGGATTCCAAAGGTGATTTTCAATTTCTTCTTCATTTGCTTGTATGTACTTTTGTAAATTAGTGTATATTTGACTTGATACAAGTTGATAGTCCTTAATCTGTCTAACCATAAATTCTCAGTAACACTAGACAGAAGGTTACCAAGTTCTAAGCTACACATTTTTGACCTCCGGCGCCTTGGATGCTTGGTTTTGCATGAAATTGATGTTCATTTCATGGCATCAGCAAACTCAAAAGTAGTGAATATGAAGTTTGATCGCATCATCTACAACTTTCCGCATGCAGGGCATTGGCGCAAATTACGCGAAGAAGATTTTGAGCTCATCTGGTAAGTACAAGATTTATATGATATGAGGATCATGTATGTAAAGTTAGTTAGACTGAGTAGTGAGTACAGTCTCCTTGTGATGAATAAATGCTTGATTCCACTGCCTTTGTGTGATGTGATTCAATTGTACAGGAGGCACCAGGTACTCTTATCAGGGTTTTTCAAAAGCTCTAGAAAGTTGCTGAGGGAAGATGGTGAAGTACATGTTGCACACAGGGATGATTACCCTTACAATACATGGGATATTGAGGAACTTGCCAAGAAAGCTGGTCTTTTTTTGATTGAGAAAGTAAAGTTTCGTCCTGAAAATTATCCGTCGTACAGCAATAAGCGAGGCAGTCGCATCAAGAGCTGGGATTCATTTGGTTTTGGAGACTTCCCAATGACCTTCAAATTCTCACCAGTTAAAAAAAACAAAACATATTGATTCGTAGTTGAACGTGAATGCCAATCTCTATATTGAATGTGAAAGCAGAAAGCTTGAAAAGAACATGTTGAAGAGTTTTAAGCAAATGTAAAAACACAGATTGTTTTTATTACAAACTTAAATTGCAAATTGTTTTTTGATCGATATTGGTTCCTATCAATTTTTGGATTCTGAAAGTCAATAGTATGCTTTGATACAGATTTCTTCATTTGAACACTCAACATTTTCTTAAAGCTGCTTTCGAAAGCTGCTGTAAAATGGGATTATGTTTCGTCTGAAACACGCTATCATTTTACAGTACCAAATACTTATTAAGCTAAACAACTTGCGACTAACAGAAATATGCTATCCCCATCTTAGACTTGATATTTACATCTTTGTCATTGCTGGCGAATTAACGATTCTTGCTCCCACAAGCCATGAAATTGGTCTCTTGACTAATTTGTAAGATGATACTGGGGCTATATCTCCGGTCTATCTTAATACAAATAAGCATTAAAATCCCATTAAATAGACAACCTCAACCATTATATTGATGCGAGGTAATTGAAATAGAGACTCTCAGGATTTTGTCTTGAAATGTACACGCATGCATACAGCTAGCTCTGCTTCTTCACTTTCTCCTTCTCTCTCGGTAAGTGAGAAGTCTTTTAATCCATTCTTATGGAAACTTATGAAAATTAATTGATGGAAGAAGTGGAAAAGGTAGTGAAGACCATTGACCCAATAAGTGTATTTTAAATCTACACCCATATAAGATAGTTTGCTGGGTGATGGAAGGAGAAGAAGTTCGATCTGAGTAAGTCAGCTGTACAAGCAAATGGACAGTAATGCTACTACTGAAAGATGGATAACACATTACAGCAGCTCTCATAAGATACTACTAGTTGGAGAAGGAGATTTTTCATTCTCAGCTTGTTTAGCTAGGGCTTTTCGCTCTGCTTCCAATATGGTAGCCACCACTATAGATTCCGAAGGTTACCTTTCTTTTAATTTACTTTTCTTCTTTTGTAAGCATGGCTTTATCGTTGTTTATATGCACTGCAGCGTTATTAATTGTCGTAAATGTCTGCTAAATTCAGATACACTGTATACAAGGTTACCAAGTTCTGAGTTAAATATCAAAGACCTCCAGAGCATGGGATGCTTGGTTCTGCACAACGTGGATGTTAATTTCATGGCGTCGTCATCTTGCTATCCAGTATTAGCCCGCATGAAGTTCAACCGTATAGTTTACAACTTTCCCCATGCAGGACATTTCTATATGAGAGAAAATCGTCCCTACGTCATTCAGTAAGTCCTGACAAACCTATTGGAAACTTTTTTTCGTTTGAATGAGATAAAGGAAGTTAATCCAGTTGCCGTTCATTTTTATTGTGTTGACTACAGGAGGCACAAGGATCTCTTATCAGGATTTTTCAAGAGTTCGAGGAAGATGTTGAAAGAAGATGGTGAAGTTCATGTTGCACACAGGGATGACCACCCTTACAATCGATGGGAGATCGAAGAACTTGCTAATGAAGCTGGTCTTATTTTGATAGAAAAAGTAGATTTTCGCTCATCCCTCTATGCGGGTTACAGTAACAAAAGAGGCGGTAGCGTCAGAAGTAACGATAGCTTCCCTCTGGGAAACTTCCCAAAGACCTTCAAATTTTCACTGAAATCAAGTTAAATCACATCATTTTTGAACAGGGATTAAGAGACTTTGGGTTTGGAAGTCTGCTTTCTTATTTTGTTATTTTTGTTATTATTATTAATCTTGAAATCTTAATTCCCTGTTGCACTTAATTTTTCATCATCTAGAGCCTTAATACAATTTATCTGTCAGCCAATTTTTAGGTGTTCATTCTTTTCTTATAAGTAAACGACTTTATAAAATGCTAAACCCCATAAAAATATGATCAGTCACGTCTGATTCACGGCACAAAATCAAAAGGTGCTACTTAATTCAAGACAATGCGTCAATGCCTTTTATTGTTTCCTCTTTAGTTAAGCAGTGAAAAATACCAGTTCTCACCTAAACAAATATTTTGATAATGTGAAGGGAGGACTGAAATATGAACAGTGTTGTCACTTTGTAAAAGTTAGGAACTCTTTATCTATACGACAGCTTATAAGGTGGGGGAGTATATATATTTATCTTCATCTTCAACTTTCAATTAGATACACCCATCAGCAGCAGCAAAGAATAACTGGGCAACGAAGCAATGAATATTAATCTGCCGCCCGACATTAAAAATATATATTGTATGTCTATAGTAGAAGAATTAAGAGGACAACTTTGCATATAGAGAGATGAAAAAACAGGAAATGCAACTGTCAGCTTCTTCTTCACATTCTGTACCGTGTAAATCATCGTCGTCAATATTGTTTCTTCTGGTTTTGGTTCCTCTGATACTAGTCTCGCTAATTGTAGTTTGTATACCAAATTCTGTCAGTAGTAGCACTACTACTCCATCCAACCACTTGTTCTCTTTGGCTTCTCAGCGATGGTGAACTTGGGATAATATTAAAACTAACCACATTGACAGTACTGATACTGCTAACAGTAATAAAACTAGGACTAATGATGGCGAAGCCATACTACTGCCGGTTTCGGACATGAATGAAGATGATCATGAGCAACAAGCCCTCTTCAATTCTTCCACCTCATTTATCAAGCCCTCCGGCTCGTCAACTGCCAATTCACAACAACTGCACGCTACTGATCTAACCCCGTCAATAGTAAGCTACATTATCTCTACTTTTTGAACTCATCATTTCTACAGCTATATTTTGAATTATAGTTTACCATTCTTTTGACCACTGAAATTGCAGTAATAGCAAATTAATCAATCTTTAAATTCTAGCAGATAAACTAGTGGAGATAATCTAACTAATCCTAATTATTTACCATTAAGGTCGTCGCAAATGAAGATTATACACCTTCAACAAAATATGAACATAGATACACAAAATTAGAGAAGATTGAAGTAGGTCTTGCCAGAGCTCGAAGTTTGATCAAAGGAGCTTCTAGGAATCGCAGTATAGCCCAAAATGATAGAGATAATGTTCCTCAAGGAGCCACTTACAAAAATGCCTACTCATTTCACCGGTACAAATATTCAACTCCTGTTATTGAACTTCGGTTAAATGTTAAAAAGTGTCACTAGTTGTAGCTTGCTTAATCCAATTCTATTGTGAAATTTTCAGAAGTTATATTGAGATGGAGAAGAAATTCAAGATATTTGTATACGAAGAAGGAGAGCTACCAATATTCCACGACGGTCCATGCAAAAGCATTTACTCCACGGAAGGATTGTTCATTCACCAAATGGAGATGAATAATCATTTCCGAACTAAAAATCCCGATGAAGCACACGTTTTCTTTCTGCCATTTAGTGTTGTAAGGATGGTTCAGTACCTTTACGTGCCTGATTCCCACGAAATCAAATCCATTGGTCGCACTGTGGTGGACTATGTAGATGTTGTTGCTCGTAAATATCCATACTGGAACCGGAGCAACGGTGGCGATCATTTCATGCTGTCGTGTCACGACTGGGTAATTACTCGATTAAACATCTGACATTGTTGGCTTGAGCTAGAGATAATGGGAAATAACTGTTCTAAGATTCTTCGTCTGTTTGTTATAGGGGCCTCGTACATCTTCTTTCGTTCCTGAGCTATTCAACAATTCCATTCGGGTATTATGCAATGCTAACACCTCAGAAGGATTCAACCCCTCCAAAGATGCATCACTTCCTGAGATTCATTTACGAACTGCATATGCAACTGCTCAGCTAGGTGGTCTTTCACCTTCTGGACGTACCATACTTGCATTCTTCGCTGGGGGTCTGCATGGTCATATCAGATATTTGCTTCTGAATCAATGGAAAAACAAAGATCAAGATGTTCTGGTTTATGACAGGGTCCCAGAAGGAGTGTCTTACGAAAATATGATGAAGACTAGCAAAATCTGTCTCTGCCCAAGTGGGTATGAAGTTGCCAGTCCTAGAATTGTCGAAGCAATCTATGCAGAATGCGTTCCGGTGTTGATCTCTGATCATTATGTTCCTCCGTTCAGCGATGTTTTAAATTGGAAGTCATTTTCAGTTCAGATTTCTGTTAGTGACATTCCAAATATAAAGAAAATTCTAATGGGAATATCGTAAAGTCAGTACATTAGAATGCAAAGGAGAGTGAAACAAGTTCAGAAACATTTTGTTGTGACTAATGACTCTCCTAAGCGATTCGACGTCTTTCATATGACTCTTCACTCGATTTGGTTACGAAGATTGAACTTTCGGGTTGTTGGCATCTGATTGACGGTCCAGTCGTTATTTAATTTATTTTTTCCTCTGAACCTTGTAATCAGATAATAATCAATCAGAGAGGGAGAGAGATTGAGAAAGAGTTTTGTGTAGCTACATAAGAAATTTCATAAATGAAAGAATATTTTATCAATAACTACAAGTGGATATGCATTTTCTTCTGCTCAGAATGTCATTAAGAAGTGACCCTCGATTCAAAGGTAATACAATTTTGCTTTCGAAATCTAACGCTGCATTCAATCTGACCAGTGATGTTTTACTAAGATTTATTTGCTTTTAAATACTGCACCTTAAGTGTTTGTTTATATGCATCAATGGAAAACGTCGATACAATGCTTGCTTGTGTATCCAAGTTAATGATTTCATCACATTTAGAAGCTTATAAGTCTCACAGAATTGTACTAATCAATAGCTGGGGTTGACATCGGGCTTTAGTTATCAAGTTGCTTCTTTTGATTGATGTTTTAGCAAAGAAACAACCCAATTTCCTCAAGGCACCCAGTTGGGTGAATAGGGGTCATCGCATTTTCAAGAGGAATTTGAGTGATCAAACGTCTTAATAGCGCGCCTTTGACAACATAGGAATTCGTAAATGTGGAAGTGACACAATAAAAGAAAACATTACGCTTTATTACATTTGGTCATTAAGATTTGTGATAGCACAAGTTACAAGAGAATTAGAGAAACTTATCTAGTCCAAAGTAGTAGCTGGGAAACAATACAGAGCTTAGGAAGACATGAGAAATATGACTGAAACATACAATCAAGTGTTATGGCGGGGACGGTTTAAAATAAGAATAAACAGCAAAGAAGGTCTGGGCTGTCGTCAATATCAACAAAAAGATGGCTGCAATGAGCGAAAGAAATGTCCATGGACTGCTGAAGTACTGATGGACCAAATTCCTCATCCAAATATGCCATGTAGTACTGTAGTACGTCTTGTAATAGTTGTTTAGTCCCTTCATTTGTCTTTGTAAGTGATTCACATCAACATCGTATACTATCTCTCGACATAACTTATTGATTAGATGAGCTACGTCCTTGTCACTTCCTAGCACATGATTTAGGATTCCATACTTGTGTAGAATATCGGTATCTTTGGAAGTGTTCACTAAGCAATCAAAGAAAATGAAGTGGTTAGTAAAATAGGGTTGTGCTTTTTCGTGGCATTGTTCATAAGCTATAGAATTTAGAAAGAGAGGGACAGTATTATCATCCATGTGTAGCTGAGGGATCCTTAAGATGCCATCTTCATCATAATCTATGCTAAGTAGGTCATCATTTTGCTCTTTCTTGATGAACTTAATTCCTGCCTCCTGGAGTTCTGTAACACAGTAGTTCAATTGTTTTTCTTGTTGAGCAAGCCTGATGCTTGGAGTTGTCGGATGAAATTTCTTCTTTCCACGCTTGTACTGAGATTTTAATGGTGTGATGAAACTTCCCCGGAATAAGCAAAGAAGATGATCATACACAATATCTGTTTCGACTAAATCATCCATGTTCATCAGTTCTAGATCTCTTGGAATAATTGGATTGAAAAAGCGGAGCGCAAGTTCAACTAGAGAAACATTGCCATGTTCAGGACAGCTAGTTAAATTGAATAATTCCTGGAGAACAAAAAATGGAAGCTGGTTTTGTAACATCAAGAGGTCGCGCTGAAGGCTGCGAAGCGTCCAGCGTGCTTAGAAAATTGGATCGTTCACAGGTTCCTGTTGAATTGCGAAGGAGTTTCAATTAAACTGCACAAAATTGAACTATATATCATACGATTAACCAACTGGAAGCACATACCTGTAAACCTTCTTCATAGTAGTATTTGTAGTAAAGACGAAAGAGCATGATAATAAAGCAACCATCCATGACCATCATCTGCACGAAATCCTCGCTGTCAATATAATTAAATGTTTCTGAGTAGCATTCTCTCGTCTTCCTTTCTAATGCCTTCATGGCTGCTTCAAGTCTCTCTAAAGGAACACCGACGACTCCATTCTTTTTCTTTGGTAGCACCAAGGAATCAACCACTACACATACATTAAGCCGTGGTGTCACTACCTCTGCTGAAGGTCCGGGTTCTTGACCAGAGAGGGTAGTACAACCTTCATCGTTGCAGTTGTACCCCAAAATGTACCAGAGGTAACGCATCTTGTGATCTTCCATAGGTTGTAAGAGCCTATCACCGTAGTGAAAAGGACCAATTGACACGAGTTTGGGGATATAAGCATTCCTGTGAATATCAGCCATGTTTCTAGGAACTCTATAGATAGTCCATGATCTGCCTGAATCAATGACATTTCCTTCTTTAATGCAATCGTTGATGTTGATCACTCATTCGGCTGGTGATTGCTGCTGCATGTCGTCAGTACTCTTGCTCCCTCTATTACTTTTCGTTCTCACTCCACTAAACCTCTTTCCTATTAATTTCTTCGCCATTGCGTCAAGATATGAGGTGCAAAACTCAATTCTATTTCTCACAGCTTAGTCCATATAACTGTTTCGAAACTATATATATATATAACAAGCATGAACTTTGCCAGTTTATTCTCTTCCCGTTCTGGTTAAGGAATGTCATAACCGGGAATAGGTCGTGATAGTATGAAGAGTTTAAATTAATCATAAATCACGAATTCAACTGATATTATTACGTACCAAACTAATGATTAGCATCTTAAACCAGATTTTTTTTTTATAAAATAAAGCTTTTCACTTGCCAGCTGCAAGTCATTATGAGTAAGTAGCTGATACATGCATGCACGTTCATTATCCTATCTTAACCAGATTTTTACGTGGTCGAACGTTTTCGAAACATATAATATATATATGAATTTCTTTAATGCACTACACTGCAGACTACATATATCCGTATAGCTTTCATATAATGACAGATAAAGTTAGGAACAAAATATAAGTTCCAAAATTTTGCAGGCAGGCGTAGCTATCCAGATATAAATAAGCTATGTATTTGGTGGTTTAAAATAAGCATAGATAGCAAAAAAGGTTTGGGCCGATGTTAAAAGCAATAAAATGATGGCGGCAAGGAGTGAGAGAAATGTCCATGGGCTGCTGAAGTAGTCACGGATCAAATTCGCCCACCATTTATGCCATCTTGTAGCATAATATGCCTTGTAAGCATCATTCACTTCCCTCATTTGCTTAGATAAGTGACAACTCTCGACGTCGTAAACAATCTCTCTACATAACCGATTGATGAGATTAGTTACGTCTTTATCGCTTCCCAAAAGATGATCAACTATGCCATAGTTGTGCAGTATCTCGACATCCAATGATGAATTCACCAAACTATCAAAGAACATCAAGTGATTTGTGAAATAAGGCTCTGCCTCCTCATCACATTGCTCGTAAGCCACAAAATTTAGCAAGACAGGAACGGTGTTGTCGTCAATGTAGAGAGGAGGAATTTTTAACTTTCCATCCTCATAATCAATGTCTAGTAAGTTGCTCTGTTCTTTCTTCAAGAACTTCACTCCTGCATCTTGTAGTTCTTTAACAGAATGAATCAATTGCTTCTCCTGAACAAATCGGACACTTGGAGTCGCATGAGGAGGTTTCCTTAAGCGTGATATGGGCTTCTTGTTCTGAATCTCTGTAATGAAGCTTGTGCGCAGTATGTCAAGTAAGTGATCATACTCAGTATGATCACCTCTCATGTCCCTGTTACTGTCGACATCATACCGTGGAAGAAGTGGAGCAAAAAACTTGACTGTGAGATCGACTAGAGACATGTTAGACTTTCCAGGACAGCTCGTTAAGTTGAATAGTTCATTTAGAACAAAAAAGGGAAGCTGGTTCTGTAACATCAATAAATCGCGCTGCAAAGAACGAATCATCCATCGTGTAGTGAAGATCGGATCACTTACTGATTCCTGTTAAAAAAATATTCAAATGAGAAGATTCAGCAATGATACCGAATTGATCATAACTGTATATTAACCAATTAATATTACCTTATTGTCATCTTCAAAGTAGTAGTTATAGAAAAGGCGAAGTAGCTCAATCACGAAACAACCGTCGGTTACCATCATTTGGACAAAATCGTTGCTTTCGACATCATCAAATTTCTCTGAGTAGCATTCTCTTGTCTTCCTTTCCAAAGCCTTCATCGCTGCGACTAAATCTTCCAAACGAATGTCTTTGCCTGAAAGACGTCGTTGCTGCTGCATATGGGAAGATGGTTCAGCTAGTTCTAGTTTACCTTTGTTATCTTGATTATTAGTAGTATTGTCTGTAGTAACTGCAGAATGTTGGAGGCCAGTGTATCCCAGGATACGCATTAGATAACGCGTCTTGTGCTCCTCCATGGCTTGTAAACGAGATTCTTGGTAATAAAATGGACCGATTGATATGATTTTGGGGATGTAAGCAGGCTTATGAACATTAACCAAGTTTCTGGGTATTCTATAGATAGTCCATGATCTACCTGAATCCAATTCAGGACCCTCGTTAAGACATTTGTTGATGTTGATCACCCATTCCGGAGGCTGCCCATTAGTGCTAGTTTGATGTTTTATCGATCTCAGTCGTCCATGAGATTTCCTTCCTTTGCCTTTACGCCCCATCGACCTTTTCGAGCTTTGGTTCAGGGATGGCACCAACAAATTTAGCTGAAATCTTGAAACTTACAAAATCACTGTGGACTTCCAAGTACTATGGAAATCTCATAGATACTTTTTGCGGTGTACATTCTCTTGCTTGATCAAGAATTTTCTTCCAGTTGAAATGTTCCTTCTCGGAGTCAAAGAAGACTAAGAATTTAATGTGACTGTCACAGTTACGCGTATATTGCAAGGAATAGTCATACAAATTTGGCAGCTAGAGTTCATCGCCCTCAAGTTATCTTCAAAGACTAATTAGCTATTGGAAAGCTAGTACTGGTTGTTTAATCAACATATTATGGCCTTGTGCACAAAACCTTAGCTTCTTATGGTCCACTCGTATATAAAATATATGTACTGGTTGTTTCTGAAAGTACTGAGAGTGTTTCAAGTCAAGATATCTCAAGACAAGTCAACCAAGTTGCCACGAATAACCATCGCACAACAAGGTGTCTAGGAGCCACTAAAACTTTCTTGATATTTATGACTTGTGGTACCACAATCGAGTGATCGACAGCATCTGCTTCGGACATCTTCTGTAGCTAAGTTAGGGGTGCGCATGATAGAATTCGCGGATTCAAACTAGCCTATACTAATGGATTGGATTCGGGTGCGGACTTAAAAATCCGTTCGACATCTACATCCACTAAATTAGTGATTTTCTATCAGTATGATTATCTTATTTGGTAGTGTTGATATTAATTACTAGAATATAACCCATATCATAACCGCACGGGATTGTGTTGGTGTTCCCGTAACATGGGGGCGTTATGAACTCATATGACATGATAACAAATTAACAATCTCTTATTCCATAACTTTTTGGTGCTTGCCACTTTACATAACAGTTTTGATGTAGGGTCGTAAAGAAATGACGCTAATTTTTTTTTGTTAAAAATTGGAACGACAGTAACGTTTGGTGCGTGCCATAACGGCCCGCGTTTTGGTTAGTTGCAAAAAATAGTGAGGATGAGTTTTTCTTTTTATAAACCGTGAGCAACCCATAATTAGCATATTTGGTCTTGTTTAAACAGAGATAAGCCAGGTAAATTTAAGGAGATGACCCAGGAACAAAAAATGCTTCTCATCATTAAAACAAAGTATTTCTTTATTAACTTATAGTATCGTCGGATTCAGTTCAAGCTCCTAATTTTCCATTGTCATTTAAAGCACTTAAGATTGCCATTTAGCTGAAGTTTTACATTATCAATACACCAAACCCAATTGTATGCTACATAGTAGGGGTGTGCAAAAGACGGACGGATGCAAATTAGGGGTTACTGATAGGGTGTAGAATACATCCTATTTATTATCTATTGTTTATGCTTTCTCTGCTATTTTTCTTGTAAATTATGTATTTTACGATCTTTTTGAGTTATTAGGTACTCTGGAGTCGCACAGAGAAAAAGAAGAAGAAATCACCCAAATTGAGCCGAAAGGGCAGAAAGGAAATTTCATAGGCTGTCATTATTGGGAGCCTGGTCAAGGTTAAGGGGCAACCCTGTTTGAAGGAGTACTAAATACAGATCAGCTGAGGATAAGGGGCTGGAAACTTGCTAGCCCTTATCAGAACTGACCACCTATTATAGGGCACCCACTGGGGTGGACCTTATCAAGGTGACAGGGTAATAAATAACTAACCCTACCTATTTACCCTAAATCGAGAGATGTGTTTCTCTAATTCACCTCATTCTACAGTCCCTGAAATTGAGATGAGAAAAAAGCAGCAACGACTGCGCTTTTAAATCCGAGAGATTGAGATCGAAATGGAAGAATCGTAGAGAATATAAAGAAGACAGTGTTGGTGGATACTTATGGTAGAGGTCTATTGAAGATTGAATTGAAAGTTTGAGGGTTTTAGAAATTAGGGTTTGATGACGAACTGGCAAGAAAGAGATTAAATTATTTCTACAATTGAAGTAGTCGGATCTGAAGATGATGTTGTAGTTCAAATGGGTTTTCATAGCAAGGTGGAGATGAGTTAACTGATTCGAATTGAAATTAATCATCATGGGGTATGTGGTTGTGGATCAAGTTGGTTTCTGTAGCTGCATTTGTGGTCATGAAATGATGAGAAGAAGCAGATCGAGAAGAAATCAAGGAATGAAATCAGTATTAGCTGAGAAAAAGAATGGGCACTGGTGGTGAGCTGTTGCTGCGATTGCAGAACAGTGAAATAGAGAAGGGTCTGTTGGTGGTTGAAGTTATGAAGATTTTGAGCTGAAATGTTTTTCCATGAACTATTGATACTATAGATGTATGTGTTAGGTTCTTAACAGGGAAGAAAGGAAGGCCCGATATTGGTCGGGAATAGCCAGAAAACAAATGGAACTCTGTCGATTTTTTATGCCGACGAGTCAACTCGTTGCCGGCCGATGACCGATCAACTCAGTGACTAAGACGAGTCAGACCAGCTGAGTTAGTAGCTGACTCTCTCTTCCGTGACTAGTTGACTAACGTTTGACCATATTGACCGTTACTTATAACGGCACCAGAACAGAATATTCCGTTACCGGCGGCAGAACTCAGGCTGCCGGCATGGAGCTTTCCGGTGCCGTATTCCGGTGATCTCGAGGACTTTTCAGGCAACCCAAATTTACAGATTTTTGTGTGGATTCTTCTCATGAGTGTAAATACTTAGATTTGGAAGTTGGATGGAAACTTGGAAGATTTGGAGAATTGGACTTAAAATTGGAATTAGGCTCAAATTGGGAAAGTGGTGTTATTATGGAATGAGGATTCTTTTCCTACAAGATTTGGAGAGCATTAAATCCTATAAATAGAGAAGTTCTCTACACAACTTCTACACCTTTTTACACACACAACACTTCTCTTTTCTTTATTCTTTGTGTGAACTCCTTAGCATGAGTAGCTAACTTTATTGATTAAGGATGAATTCCTAGTTCTTGACATGTTTTGAGTTTTCTTTTAAATCTACTTTGAAGTTTTCACATGATTATCGTTTGTTTTTACTAATAGGAATGTTTATACATTCATGGTTGATTGATAGGTCGTTTAGGATGCATACTAAATTGATTTGTTAGTTGATCTAAAGCTAGTGAAAGTTAGGGGATAAGTAATCGTTTCCTGACTCTTTACACAGGTAGCAAACACGAGACCTTGCGGAGGGATTCCATGGAGCAATTGTGTGTGAAAACAACGTTAGCAAGTAGACCTTCAACTAAGAGTCTAACTACTAATATCAACCTAATAAATTAGTAAATCTTAATGCGTTTAACTAAATTACATCTTGAGTGAGCTACTACTAGGTGGTTTGGTGAATAGAATCCGGTAGTCGAGAACTTCCGTATCCGGTGATACTAGGGATTTAGGGGTTTAACACTGAGCTAGATGCTTTACCTACGGTTGGTGATAATCTGTGACTAATAAAAAGTGGAAAAGAACATAACTTGAATCATTGTTTTGCAACGAAGAAGGATTCCTTGATCTTAATCTCTCTTATTGGTTTCAACATACACTTTTAATTGCTTTGTTTATTTTCTTTTGTTTTTAAAATCTAAAACCAATTCCCCCTTTTTGTGACAACTAAACAACTAAAACCTCTTGCTCCTCGTGGGAACGAACTTGACTACACTATATTACTTGTTAATTAGGTGGAAAAACATTAATTAATTTGTTGTGGTTACGACACGCATCAGTCACCCGCGTCCAATCTGTCAGAGTTGTGGATTTGGAAAATCCAACCGTGTCCGGCTCAATCGCCCGTGGATTTGACATCCACGGATCAACGAATGATGCAGACCGGATGCGGATTAACCGCGATTTTTTCGGAAAAAAAGAAGATCATTTGCAGAGACGGAGTGCAGTCATGATAGGGGGATTTTGTTTCTGTTTCTTTTTAGGCATACACAACTTCTTGAGGTCCTCCTAAGCCGGTGCCGGTCGCGACGCATAAGGATAAATCTCCTTATAACATTTCTTGATAGTTGTTGGCGTAACTCCAGTTGCATAATGTTCATACGGTAAGCCAACCTGACTTGATTCCACTACAATTTATGGCTCAGCCACTTGTAGTTAGATTATTGTCAACTTAGTGACTTTAAAAGCCAGCAAAAGCTACCCAAAAAGACAATTCACCTTATGCCGGACCCAATAATGAATACTAAGATAGTTGAAGATCTGTATTAAGAATATTAACTGAACAGTTAAACAAAGATAGTTGAAGATCTGTAATAAGAATATTAACTGAACAGTTAAACAAAGATAGTTGCAGATCATCTATATAAGCATAATTGGAACGAATGGGATTACAATTTACAGGTGAAATGAAGGAGGAGGAAAATGATTTCTATTTCTATTATGCTTCATATCTTCCATCTTCTTATAAATATCGTTAGCAAAATCATTTATTGTAGAAACAAGACCTACGGTGCGGGTGAATCCGCGAATTTCAAAATCCAACCGCAACCAAACCGCTAAAAATGAGGATTTGAAAATCCCACCCGTAACCGGCTCATAGATCTTGCGGATTGGGTTCCACCCGCAATTTTGCGGACGGATACGAGTGAAATCCGCGGTTCCGGAATTTTTGCTCACCCCTACTACATAGTGTTAAAAATGCCAAATGCTTGGCAACGGAAACATTATTTTCCATATTAGTTTCGAGCCCAATTGTTGATCAGATGAGGATGCGAGCTATACGTTAATATAATCCACCAAAATTGGTGCAAAGAAGGAATTGGTAACAGTAAGAGAGACCATCAACTTATTCCCACACATTAGAGTACGATACTATCTTTATGCACAAAGACTGAAGAAGAACAAAAATTTGCAAGATCAACATAAATTATTGAACTTTTGTTTTTACCGAAGTTAAATCTATAGCATGTACTTTCACTACCATCAACAACAGATCCAATCTATTGCATGTACTTGCATTATAATCATTTAAATCCTTAGCAAAAAAAAAAAAAAGCCAACATGCAAGAAATCAGCCCAGAATAAGCTTAGTTTCACATAATGTAAGTTCTGTTGCTATGAAATAGTGGGGTACAGATGCTCAAAATATCTTTCATCACCCTTGACAGATTGGAGGAAATCCCCTGAAAATTTAAAGCATTAAGCTCAAGGAATGAGGAAAAAATTATTTTTTAAAATAGGAAAAGTTTAGGTGAATGTAGATTTTGTTAATACATGAATACAAAATTTCTTTTGGTATTTTGTTACCCACATAATAAACACACAACTGAAATTTTCATTAGCCTTGGAATGGTTATTCTTTAGTAGTTCCTGTTAGAACATGAAGACTTACAGTGACCTCTTGTAGGAATGGAGTCCAAAAGTCCATCCATATCCAAGACATTATCCTTAGTAGAAGCTCCTCTAATGCTCAACAAAAGAAAAGAAAAGCAAGATAAGAAACCATTTTAAGAAGAAAACAATACAACGGTAGTTTCAAAACAATCGACGTAATAAGAAAACCCAACCAAGAACACACGCGAAGTGATGGTCGTCGGGATGGGCCAATGGGAGGTAATAACGCATCTGGAATCTCCTTGTTGAAATTCTGATGTAGAATTTGAAGGTATCGCCAATATCCAACATTTACAACACTTTGCATGTTTGTAAACAAACAAATGATTGATACCCAAATAATCACCAATAGAAACACAGATGTTCTACTTTCACTCCCATAAATTTGTTTGTAAAGTTGCAGTCACAAATCAAACATTTAGGCGTTCAATAAATCGAAGCATTTCCATCAAAAATAAGTGTAGATGAAAAGCCAATTATGGTTGGACTTGCTAGAACTAAGATGACAGAAATAGATATAAATATATACCATGAAAACAATCAATAAATTGAAGAAAACTTCAGATAGATTACCCTCTTGATCAAGGAAATCCATATAGAGGCTAGGTAATTTTGGAAGTTGTTCTAAGTAAGAAACAAACCTAATTGCGCATAGGGAGTGTGCATTAGCTACACATGTTATCAATGAAGTTTCAGAATTAGTCATATATCCGAAGAATTACGGGCCGGCGAGTGAATATACCATGAATCATACATGCAACTTTTCTACTTGTGTTAAGACAACTACAACTGTGTCATAGATCGGTGCTTAAAAAGTGAAACAATGTGAATGACATGTGAATTGTAGATGCCGTTGAAGCTTCTCTCCACTGTCACCACCAGTCACACATATATGCATTCCTCCACTATCTTTTCTCAAGATTACCCATCTGAAACTATATGGTCCGGATCATGTTGGTCCAAGCTGTACTGGTGTTGATGGTGGTTTTTATCTTAGGGTTAAAATCGTAAAACCTTAGTCAAACAGTGACGTCACACTTAAGTAATAATGTCGCCACTAGCACATTTATTGAACCATTCAACATGACTGCGTAAAATTACCGGGGTACCTTTTTTATGTATATGCGATGCTCCACGGCAGAGCCCTCGGTACTGACTTGTATCATCTCTACACATGTCAGCCACGCATGCTAGCCAAACGTGCCAATGGCATGCCATGCCAGCCACATCTCCGCGCCAAAGGCATGCCAACCATACCAGACGCACCACCGTGCCAATAACATGCCATACCATCCACATCTCCGCGCCAAAGGCATGCCGACCATGTCATCCGCACCACCGTGCCAATGGCATGCCATGCCAGCCACATCTTCGCGCCAAAGGCATGACGACCATGCCACTAAATCTCCGCACCAAAGGCATGCCAACCATGCCAGCCGCACCACCGTGCCAATTGCATGCCATGTCAGCCACATCTCCGCGCCAAAGGCATGCCACATGCCAGCCGCACCGCCGTGCCAATGGCATGCCATGCCAGCCACATCTCCGTGCCAATGGCATGCCATGCCATCCACATCTCCGCGCCAAAGGCATGCCAGCCGCACCATCGTGCCAATAGCATGTCATTCCAGCCATATCTCCGCGCCAAAGGCATGCCGACCATGCCAGCCGCACCGCAATGCCAATGACATACCATGCCAGCCACATCTTCGTGCCAAAGGCATGCCGACCATGCCATCCGCACCACAGTGCCAATGGCATACCATGCCGGCCACATCTTCGCGCCAAGGCATGCCAACCATGCCAGCCGCCCCACAGTGACAATGACATACCATGCCAGCCACATTTCCGCGCCAAAGCCATGCCGGCCCTACCACATGCCGTTGGCTGCCAAATGAAGGGTCGCAACAATCAACGGCTACCCTTCCATCTGAGATGCAGATCTCAGCCGTCCAAGTTCGCCACCTAACGCATGGAAACTTCCGGCCCAAGGCCAAACATCACGGTTTTTCCAAAACCCTAATTTTGGTCGCGCCTAAAATATGCCAAACCCATGCCGACCCTACCACATGCCGCTGGCTGCCAAACGAAGGGTTGCAACAATCAATGGCTACCCTTCCATCTGAGATGCAGATCTCAGTCGTCGAAGTTCGCCACCTAACGCATGGAAACTTCCGGCCCAAGGCCTCACAGTTTTTCCAAAACTCTAATTTTGGCCACGCCTAAAAGATGCCAAAGCCATGCCGGCTCTACCACATGCCGCTGGCTGCCAAAAGAAGGGTTGCAACAATCAACGGCCATCCTTCCTCCTGAGATATGAATCTCAGCCATACAAATTTGCCACCAAAAGTTTTGTGGCAATCTCTTGGCCACGATGCCAAAACCCTAATTTGGCCGTGCCATGCAAGCGCTGCAACCATGCCGCTGGTTGCTAAACGAAGGGTTGCAACAATCTACGACTACCCTTCCTCCTGAGATGCAGATCTCATTCGTACAAACCTGCCACCAAACAACTCATGGAAATGTCTTGGCTGCAATGCTAAATCTTGGTCACGGCACCAACTTGGATGCGATGCTAACTCTCTGGTCACGGCACCAACCTGGCTACGATGCCTATTCTTTTGTCACGACACCAACTTGGATACAAATGCCAAATCCTTTGGCCACGCCACACGTAGCAACATGCTACACGTTTTCCACGAAAAATCGAGACATCAAAACATGTCACAAACTGGGGGATGCTCATCAGGGTATTGGTCTGGTGGTTTACAGCGTGTGGCATACACTACGCCCGTTACAGGAAAGTGTCATAAAAGTGAGGCGGTTAGTAAATAGAAGAAGTAATGGTGAAACGTTTCCTCCATTATGGAAACATCAATTCCAGGCGTTACCCGTTACCATTTTCTTTCATTTACTCAACCGTTTCCACTTCTTATGAGACCAGTGTACGTTTCGTTGCGACTTGTATAAACAGGTCTCACCTATCTTCACCAAAGACAAGTTTTGGTCAGGAGAATACAACACTCAGAAATCACTTGTTAGCTTTCCACTTTCTGATACAAGTCGTCAAACAACTACTCTTTCCGAATCAACTATTCTGGTCTCAACACTCCCTTCGCTTCCCTCACTAGACCAACCCTTCTTCTTCACTTTTGCAACCGAAGCAAGTCTGGAACGGTCATTTCTTGTTTTAGGCCGGATTTGTACAGCTTGATCTCTCGAATCAAAGTACTCCCTTGCAGTACATTGTTTAGGGTTTAGACTCGTTTCTCACCCACACACTCGAAATTACCAAAATCAACAGAAACTGTTTTCACCCTCAAACAATTGGAGACCACAGTGGAAGATTAATCTCTCGGTTACAATATCAATTTCCAATTCCCGATTTCATTCTTCAACCCAGATTCTAAGATGGTGAAAGCAAACGATCCGCTTGGGGATCAATGGCTCAGTCACCAAACGGCTCAGTTACCAGTTATCACACTACAAGGGGTGACTGGGGATTTCTAAGATGGTGAAAGAAAACGATCTGCTCGGGGATCAATGGCTCAGTCACCAACGGCTCAGTTACCAGTTATCACACGACAAGGGGTGAATAGGGACTTCTAAGATGGTGAAAGCAAACGATCCGCTTGGGGATCGCTCAGTCACCAAACGGCTCAGTTACCAGTTATCACACGACAAGGAGTGACTGGGGACTTCTCGCGGTCAGGACGGCGTCGCCCATAGGCATACATGCCTATGGATAGGGTTTACACCAACAACAGAAGAGAAAACAGAAAGAAGAAACATGGAGATACGTACCTGGAATATGTCCGCCTGCTTTATTTCTACCACTCTGCCTCTAACACCAAGACATAGAAACGAAGTCAATAATACGAGCACTAACAGCTTGCGCCCTTCCAGCGCCGGCAGCTTGCATCTTTTCCAGCGCTAACATCTTGCGCCCTTCCAGCGCCGGCATCTTGCATCTTTTCCAGCGCTAACAGCTTGCATCCTTCCAGCGCCGACAGCTTGCATCTTTTACAGCGCTAACAGCTTGCGTCCTTCCAGCGCCGGCAGCTTGCATCTTTTCCAACGCTAACAGCTTGCATCCTTCCAGCGCCGGTAGCTTGCATCTTTTCCAGCGCTAACAGCTTACATCTTTCCAGCGGCAACATCTTGCACCCTTCCAGCGAAACTTCTCCGCCCATAGCCGATTGCACCAACAGATCCGCGTCCCAAGCCGAGCCAACGACGTTGACGGCTCACCAAGCCAAGATGGCGCACGCCGAGCCAATGCTAGCGGCTCCACTTCAAAACCAACACCGGCGACTCCATGTCAAGCCGACGCCAACAACTCGCATCTTATCCAGCAGCGCCATGGGTCATTCCTTAGTCGACCGGGGAAGAGCCATCCCCTTTTACATAGCCATCCAGAGCACCGTCTCACGGAACAAGTTGCAGTGCCACCGCTACCGATCAGTAGCCAAAGTTGCAGCTCTGACGCCAACACTCAATGGCCAAACCAAATTTATGCAAAGCCGCGAATGCAAGGTTCACAGATTCTTCATGCCTCCTAACAAAGTGATATTAATACGCCACCTGTCAACACCAGCGATGCAGAAAATGTCCCTTCAGGCGTTTCACCTCCGATCACCAGAGCCAGAGCCGCCTCCGCCACCCCCAACGTTTCTTCAAGTGTGACAGCTCCAACCGTCACCAGAGCCGCTGCTACTCCACCATCAGGACGAGAGATTGGAGGATCCAGAAGAAGTCGACCTCCTTTTACCGTTGTTGATTTGATGGAAAGATGAAAGGATCTCGTAAGTCTTAGACAGACATGGCTACAACTCGGAAAGAGATAACTATTTTCCTCAATACACTAACGAAGCGTCCACCACAAGAGTCACATCAACCCCAGATTGAGATGGCAAGGAATATTGTTAACATCCGATGCAGACACTTCAGCAGGACATGTGTTTATAGACAAAAAGGCTCGCGTTTCTCATGAACGCCAAGTATAAGGGAGTCAGCAGTCCAATTTCATCACACGTGAAGATCAGGAACGACTTCTCCAAAATCGAGGCAAAGAAAATCAGCAACGCTCCTGAGTTCACGAAGACTCTCTTCCTGTCAGGAGATGTATGATTTCCGAGGACTTCGCCCACAAAATCGTGTTGTCTATGATGAAACACTTATATGAGATTCTATATTCCCTCAAGGCGCATCGTCAAGACATATTTACAGACCTCAACCGCACTGCATCAGGAAAGCAGTTGTTTCCAGCCAGAGAAGTCGTTCCCAAACCCCAACCTCTCCTGGAAAGCACGATTGATAGATGGAATTGGGGACTCCTAACCACTGTTCGCTTGAAGGGTGACAAGTTTGACAGCACGTTGATTGACGTAGCCGCTCTGCTTCAACGTCCTCCAGCAACGTCTCCACTTCAATGTTCGCTCCAGCAGCCGCTTCAACGCCGCTCCCACGTTCCAAGGATCGTACTGTGGCCGCCACTCCTTCCTGCAAAGGGTCGTGCCACCACACTCCCCATGTCAAGGATCATGATCGCAGCCAGCCAATCTTCGTAGTCATGGCCACCTTTTGATCCATTCCGCCAAAACTTGTGATCATGGACAGTTTGCTCGCTTACACATCTAGCCAATCCTTTTACTTCCATGGATGCCCATACAATTCCAGCCAACCTACTTTGTTCCCAAGACAATGTAGTCTCTTCTGATTACATCTGCTACCAAGAACTATTGCCGCTTAACCAGTAATGAGGTGCGATTAGCAGTTGGCTCCCTGGGGTGTCCTTTATCAGTTAGGTGCCCCTTATCCAAAACTGAGAGTCCAAATAACATGTGTCCTTCGGGTGCCTATACCAACTTTTCGAGCCAAATTTTCCAAAAATGTTTATTTTCCAAAAATACCTAGAAACACATAAAACACCATAATAAGTAGAAAATCGAGTACCAGCAATACTGAAAATTTGAGGACAATTCGGTCACAAAAATGTGTCTATCAAATACCCCCAAACTTATTATTTGCTAGTCCTCGAGCAAATCTAATCTATAAAAATAGAAATGACTACACTTAGCACGTGCAGCAAGCCTTTAAACCGCTAGGTGGCCCTAGCGGTGGAGTGTTGTCTCCGGAGGGTTTACTAGAGGTGTACCCACAAAACCTTTACTCCGGACCCTAGATATCTACGAAAAACCTTGGAAGGCACTAAAGAATCTCCTTGGTTGGCATACTCTAATTGACTACAGGAGGAAGTACCCTGATGCGAAATTCCAATTGATGTACACGAGTTTGCACTCAAGCATACTAAAATTCATATATAAGTGACAGAGCTCTACTCAAATAGTTTATGAACATCATAATCGGAGTCAACCAATCACATGGAAATATTAATAAGATGGAGGTAGAGAAAAACGTAGATGGTTTTGATGTTGACTAAGGTGAATGGTGTTTCTCATATCTGTCTAAAGGCCACTACTAGGATGAACCTATCCTAATGGACTGAGATACCGGTCTGACTAATATCAACACAGCTGGCATATAAAAGGGAACCAGCGGGTGATACTCCTAACTCTAGGTCAACACAACTGGCATATACAAGGGCACAAGTGGTCGACTTTATTGAATTTATTCTGGTTGGTCTGATGGTCTGGTCTCTTTTTTTTTCTTCTTTTTTTTTTGTGTATCTCAATCACTCTATTTCACCCTAGCAATGGTAACAACTTGAATCGTGTGCCCTACCAAATCACTTGGAAACATATTTAAAATAAAAAAAAAATAAAAACATAAGTGCATAGGATTCAACGAGATATGGCGAAACTACCATGTTTTTTTTTAATTCTAACACGCGAGATCTGTGCTTTTATGAATAGACTCTTTAGATGTTTCCATCTAATCAGATTGGTTCCTCAACTCCTATAACCAAGATGCTTCCATCCACTTAGATTGGTTAGTGATATCCTTAATAAACATAAATTTCTAGGCTCTGGAGTTTATTTATTGCAACTAAAAAATTTCTCCCATACCCCCAAACTTAAATCTAACATTGTCCTCAATGTTCTAAAGATAAAATTAAAAGCATATGAACAAGGAGAAATTGTTACCATTTGAATCAAAAGAGTTAAGGGAAGATATTACCGTATTGCATGAGATTGGGTTACCTCCCAAGAAGTGCTAAGTTTAACGTCTTCAGCCAGACCAAGAGGATCGGTCACCTTATAGAATCATAAAGTAATATCCGAAATAACTGCGGATCACCAAAACCAAATAGAGCTATCACAAGTAAAAGGAATCTGCAACATGCCAAGAAAATTAACAAATAAAGCACAACCTTGTCTAGTTTCCTGTTTAAGACAACTACATCTAGCTGTGGTTCATGTTCAGGTTCTTAACAGGGTCTAGATAAAATATTTCCATGGGTTGCATTTCCTCATAAGTTAGATCCGAATGTTCAGGTTCTAGAGTCTGGAAAAACTCAAATAAAAACTTAGAAGCACATAATAATAACCTTAATAACTGGGGATCATCTAAGTCAATCATATTTAACTCACACATCTGACCACAATGAGAGTGGTGGTGTTCCTTAAACAAATGTGTCGACCCTAATCTCCTAAAGTAATTAGATTTAGTCTCAAAACTCAATAACTGACACATTTCAAATTCAAACGTTCCCCCAATTGGAATAAAAGTTTTGGCGGGAAAACAAAATAAATCTGGGTATCATAGCCTGGGTAAACCACATCAACCAGAAGATGGGTTTCTAACAACTGAACTTCTTCCTGGACATTACTAGGTTCGGGAGAGCTAGTATGACGGTAATATGGCACAATGGTTGAGGCACATATATCAAGTCCCAAGTGAGGGACCTTTCTAAGATTTAAAGCACACAGAGAATGATAATCACCCCTAAACTTAGAGTTTTCAGTGTCTCTAGAAAGACTAGTCACAACTTCCCTAATTTTTAGGTCATCAGATTCCTGGAAATGGTCAATTGATTCTTCTAAGTCAGGTTCATCCTCACTCATCTCTACGAGTTCACTTTCTTTGTCTAAGACTATTGTTTCTAAATCGCTAGACTCAAAATAAACTCGTTCCTCTAAACCTTCGTTAGCTTCGTGAAAAGGAAAAACTACATCGTCTAAAACGGGGATATTTCTAGTCAAATCCTCGTCCTTTTGAATAGGTGAATAATTATTAAAATTATTTGAATTTGTACTAGAAATAATATTATCATTATAAAGCTCAACCGGAGTAGCAAATTCTTGATCACTATGCCTACATATTTCAGATTCTTCATCAATACTATCCTCATCATAATCATCATTATATGGAAATGATCGAACCTCATCTAAACAAGTAGTGTTACCAATTCTAACCTCGTCATCTTGATTATGTGAATAAAAACTATCCTTATTTTCAAGGGTGGTATTGGGAACACTATATTGGAATTTAAGACTATCTTGAGCAAATTTTTCCACAATCCTATTTGTACTCTCAGTAAATTGCTTGAGGGACTCTTCTAGAGACATCTTAGTTGACTGCTCTACGGACTTTTATGGAAGCGGAATATTATAAGTCTCCTTCATAAATAAGTGAAACTTTTGTGTTGACTCATTGAAACTCTTGAGAGACTCTTCTAGAGAAATAGGAGGATCGTTTTGCTCGTATAACCCGGGGGTGTGCGAATAGTAATTGGGCTCACCATGGTATGAGCAACTTTCAATAGGTTGATGTTCCCAATCACTATTCAGACTATGGTCAAAGTAGTAATGTCCAATTTGTTCAGTAGGATATTCGTTGTATTGGTTATTATAATACCAGTTCGACATTCTTAACACAAAATAAACCCACTGACATGGATTCGTGGGTGGATAGATTCTTACCTCCCGTACCAGACGGGCGATGAATCGTTGAAGTCGACTCAGGCCACTGACTCCAATATCAGTGTACGAACCTGAGGGGCCAAGACAGTATCGTAGTCGTCCTTCCATGCAGCAGTTTTATTTAAATAAACCCTTCCTTAGGGTTTTAAAAATAATAATGTCCAATGTTCCAAAAATAAAGTTCAAAAGGTCCGAAAATAAAAAAATTACAAAAATTCTATTCACAGTTTCCAAAAATAAAATAAAATAAAATATCTATATACAAAAAATCTTCTTCTTCACTCCTTTTGGATTCCTCTTTTCTTTCCTTCTTTGGTTTCGCTTTTGTTTTCAGCACTTTCTCCTATTTTCTTTAGCTCAGATCCAAATCTGAAAACAAACAAGAAATACCAAAAGGCGTAAAAAAGAACAAAAATAATAAAAATAAAACCTAAAAACAAATCTATAAACAAGTCCGCGTCGGCGGCGCCAAAATTTTGATCGAATTTTAGATAGTGGTAAGAAAGGTTGTCGTTCACTCGGACTTGTGAAGATTAAATTTAAAGATTTGTAAACTAAAATAAAAGAAAAATATATACAAAATATTGTCATGGGATGAAGAGAGATACTGGGACTAGGATTTCGTCGAATTCATTAGATAGGGTTCAATTTATTTATTCTCAAGAATTAAAGCTTTATAAATAAAATTAAAATGGACTCTGATTTTGCCAAGGTAGATTCTCAAAAGATTAGTTGTAAATCCTAAGCATGATGTATCAAAACCTTTAAGCTAAGCATACTTCATCAAATTAAATGACAACCAATTAATTCAAATCATATTTCAATTAAAATTAATGCAAAAGTCTTAAAAAGAATTAAATAATTTTACCCATGTATGACACTTGTCTTCCTCCGTCGTCCCAGTGTTGGGGATTAGCTCATCACGTCGAAAACACACTTAAAATATTTATTCATGGCTCAAAAAGTGGTTTACAAATGATGAAAATTGAGAAAATTATTAAAGCAGTGATTTTCTTTTCTCTCCCAAAACTCCCCAAATGTGCTCTCTAGCTCTCTATTTATACACACAAATATACATCACTCAAATATATTCTTCCATAACTCCAAAATCTTCTTCTTTTTGATTAAAAATATCTTCAGGAATTTTCCCTTCTCTTTATTCTATATATGTCTTTACTAAACCCATATCTTCTTTAATTCACAGAATAAAATCCAAGATAAAATCTTCTAAGGATATCTTTCTTGTTCAATACAAAATAACTTCCTTTTTCTTCAAAATTTCATGTTTGTAAGGCAAGAAGATATTCTTATCTTAAAGATAATAAATCCTTTACCGTTGAAACCAAATTTCCTGATAATTTTTCTTTTCAAATCAAGGAAGAAGATGGAGCCCCCTTAACCAGTAATGGGGTGCGATTAGCAGTTGGCTCCCTTGGGTGTCCCTTATCAGTTAGGTGCCCCTTATCCAAAACTGAGAGTCCGAATAACATGTGTCCTCTGGGTGCCTATACCAACTTTTCGAGCCGAATTTTCCAAAAATACCTACAAACACATAAAACCCATAATAAGTAGAAAATCGAGTACCAACAATACTGAAAATTGAGGATAAATCGGTCACAAAAATGTGTCTATCATTGTGTTGTTACTGGTGGAGCCGTCTATTCGGAGAGGAAAGTACCCTAATTAGGCGAAATCTCTTACGACCGCTCGTTTTAAATACTTCTTTGGGATTGGGAAGATCTACGAGTACCGTTGGTGGAAAACTAGATAATTGCAGTTTATTATTAGTTTTTGATTGATTTGATTGACTAACGGTTGTTGAACTTTGATTGCACCTAGTTTGTTTATGCTTGAGAATCTTCTCTTCTGATATAAGATTCACTCAAACTAGATCGAAGTTTCGACGGGGATCTTTAGACTGTTTGTAGATCTAAATACGTCTTGTGATAATCCCTTGTTAACAGACTCCGTTCTGTGTGTGATTGATCACAAGAGATTCAAGTTGATTGTGTGCAGGTTTTTATTGAAGATCTAAGAAGATTTCTGATTTGGGTTCATAATCTTTGGTGTGCACAAAACTTGATCGGATGGGGGATCCAACTATAATCAGTTTATCATTGTGATAACCTTGATTGATTAGTTTAGCAGATCGGCATCAATACAATTCTTTGTGATTCAAAGTATTGATTGCATAGTCTTGACAATTACTTTGGTAGTTGTTAATAGATTGATCTAAGAACCTGACAAAGGAGTTTTTTGGGATAAACGGAAGAGAATTTTGTCAAACTCATATCACGTTGTTTGAAAAGAGTTGTTACCGAACATATTTTTTGTTCCTTTACTATTTGTAATACGAACCAAAGGAATTGTTCCAAGTTCGTGACTTATTGCAAGTTGGAGGCGCAGAGATACAGACAGAACTAGGTGAACTATAGGTTTAGTTGCTTGGTATCAACTATACGAAGTTGGTTTAGATTTTGTATAGCGGCTTAATCCTGAGAGTATTCAATTATGTATAAGATCCCAGGGTTTTTCTGCATTTGCAGTTTCCTCGTTAACAAAATCCTGAGAGTATTTAATTTATTTCGGTACAAGATCACCTTGAGTACCAAGGAATATCTTTGAACAATAAATGATAAGAGTTACTGCTCATGTTCAAAGTATGTTGACATCTTTACACGAAAAACCCTGAATCTGAATTTGCACAAGTTCATGAAGAAAATATGTAAATCATGGAAAATCGGATTTGCGTCTTGGAATCGGTTCTACCACACTTCAAAACAAGTTTATAATTGGTTCTACCAAAATTCCAAGACTACCATGTGATCGGTCATACCAGGTCACAATGGTTAGTTGTGATCGGTCCTACCAAGTCACATACATGGGTTCGGATCGGTTATACCAATCACTAGGATCGGTTCTACCTAAACATGGTACCTACCTGTGATCGGTCACGCCAGTCACTAGGATCGGTCATACCAATTACAAGGATCGGTCACACAACCACTTACGATCGGTCACACCAATTACAAGGATCGATCATACCATCTCATGGTGATTACTTAGGATCGGTTACACCAACTACCAGAACCGGTCATACCAAATCATAAGTCTAGGTATTGTGATCGTTTATACCAAGATACATAACCTGAGGTAAGATCATTTCACCAACTCACACATATTGGTCATCCAAAGAATATGCAATGAATAGCCGGACCAATAAACCTATTGATTTCTCTTTCGATTCATGAAACAAGTTCATGAACGTACTTACTTTAAACAAATTTAGAACATTGTTTCCTAGATGAAATCTTCACTATTAACCCATACACATAATCATAAAATTATATACAAGACTATGACGATGTCATATCTACGAAGTTCAAAATATAAGAGTTATACTTCGTAATATAATTCCTTAATACTATGACTACTATTATGATCATGTCTATCTAGTAGAGTATTATTTATATACAAGATTCGTATTTTATGTTTTCAATATAGCACGACTTGAAAGATACATTAAGAATGAAACAAGTTCAAGTCAATATTACTAACCTCAAGTGGAAGGATGATGTCTTCGTTTTAGTCCTTACTTCTTATCATTCTTCAAGTCTTCGGGGTAATAATTTTATATCTCAACATTCCTAGATTTTCTAGTCTAATTGTGATCAATTTACACAAGTAGTGTTTATTCAAGTAGTGTTCATTCAATCTTAGTCGATATGTCCATATTAATTGTGATCGATTATGAGACTTTTTCTTGTATAATTCATATCTTGAAAGATAGATAACAAGTTTCATACTTGGAATTCCGATTGAATTATTTGGATACGACTAGATTGATCTTGGATATTGATATTTGGGATCGTCCAAGTACTCTTCTGAACAATCAGGTTCACGGACTCCATTTTCTAGACTTTGTAATTGAGAAGAGATAAAGATATAAATTATGTATGCATATTGTCAAGGAACACTAAGTTTGTCTACTTGCAATTGTATCATGTTTTTTCCATACAGGTTGCCGAACGAAAAATTTGGTGGTGTGCTTGGCACCCTCTCCTTTTTAGAAACATTTGATAAAGTACCCCATTTTATTGACCCCCATTAATATATTATCCTTGAAATTTGAAACTTTTCTAAGTACCCTTACAGTTCAGTTTTCCATCTTACTTAGTCAATACTAGGATTGACAATGGGTACTCAATTATCCGGTTCCGGATTAATCGGGATCTGGTTCCGATATTGGTACCCGACGGGTAAACTCGTTAGGGACCAATAAGCTTTCCGGTATTAAAGGCTATATTCATTCATATAAGATGTACTTGATGATGGATCTTCTAAAGTTTATTTTATTTTAATCAATCTTACTAGATTTTAGCCGAGGATCGTAAGGAGTTGAAAGAAAAAAACCTATGTACTTGATAGCTTCACTGTCGGAATATTTTTTTTTACACTTTTGGCTTCACTATGGCTATACTTGATAGCACATATGGGATTATAACAGAGTTCTAAACATCTTTTGTATGTTATGGATAGCCCATGAAAAACTTGTACCGTACGGGTATTTCCCATACCCGTCCTCCCTCCAGTTCTTATGTTTAAGCGGTGGGGGATGGTTTTTTGTTTTTTAAAACATGAAGAGGGCAAAAATTGGAGGTTATCGCCACATACCAATGTTATTTCCATCTCCACCTGAAAATTTGAGCTTATCAAGGTGTTCATGTTATAAGGATAATTCAAATTATGGTAGAGTGCTTTGGCCATTAATTCTAGTTACAATTATGTGGATGTTGTGGAAGTAATGCAAGAGAAGGACCTTTGAAGCCAAAAATGTTTATAAAACTAAATGAGACTTAGCTTTAGAAGCTAAATCATTGTTACTTTCTTGGGTCAAGACTATAGCTCTGTAATGCACGCAATATTTTTATTTCTTTACTCAATGGGGAAATGTTGCTTGAGTGAAGTCCATTTATTCAAAATGTGTTTAAGTAGTAGAAATTCTCACTAAACCGGTGAGAGAAAGTCTGCAACCGGAGCGATTGAATCGATTTACTGAGTAAAAAAAATAATCGGTGCAATGATCAATAACGGTAAGATTTCAACAGGAATTGGAACCAAAGCAATTGAAATTGAACCTGTAGGGGTTGTAAGAATCATAATAGTGCCAATTTTGGAGGGGATACTGAGATGTCCATGGATTTAGAGCAACATGGGAGTGAAGTAACTAGGGATGCTGCAATTTCTAATTGAGTGTTTTCAAAAACGGGGAATAAGTGATACAGAGATTGATTTGATGACACAATCTCAAGAAGATGAAGAGGTGGATGAAATGGATAACAGTGATGTACCGGTGGTTAAAATTGATGCTTCTGCGAGAAGTAGAATCATAAAACCATGGAATAATTGCTTGATTGGCAAAGTGATGGGAAAGATAGTTCGGTACAAGTATATTTCTCTCAAAACTCGCGAGTTATGGAATCCCTCTGGTAAGATTGATATCCTTGATTTGGGGTGTGACTATTTTTTGTTTAAATTTAAAATTTCTGAGGATTTTAAACATACTTTGCTTGAAGAATGGTTTGTAAATTGACATCATTCGACAATGATGAGATGGTCTGTAAATTTTAGACCTTCAGAATATTCCATTAATCAAACGGTTTTTTGGGCTAGATTACATCAACTTCCATTAGAATATTATGAGAGTAAGATTTGTTTTTGTTAGAGCACTGCTCGGTCGAACTCGCAAGCGTTGATATTTCAATCTTTTTTGTTAAATTTAGTTTCCAAAACTAAAAGTCTTGATTTCTAGTCTACTTATAGCTAAGTCTCGGATTAGGATAGTAAGTGTAGTTGAGCTTTAGACTCCACGGCGTTCATCGAATGAAGACGAAGAACTACTCAAGAGAACTTGTAGAACTTCACCAACAAAAGGTATGTGGAGACTTGAACTCATCTATCACTCAAAAGTCTATCTACTCTATCTACTATTTGATACAAAAGTCGTATTGCTATATGTACTTCAATTATACACATTTGGTATTTCAAGTCGAGTTTATCTCGCTTATCTTTTTCTCGAAATATGTGTTGGTAAGCTTTCGCTTTAACCAAGTTCATCTTTTAATCTTGATGAAAGTTAAAAGATGATCATGTGAAAATCACCTTGTAACATCTTACATGATTTGTGTGAAACAGTCATTTGATGTAGACTCGGAATGTTTCGTATTGATCATTCGATCACTTGAAATTTGCTTTGAAGCTAATAGTTTGTGTGGAACAGCTATTGTCGTCTTCCAAGAATGTTTCAATGATTGAAATGGGGGTTTTGAATATGTAACCATGATTGGATATAAACATAGTGTGTATTCACAGTTATGTAAATTCCAAAACCGGGAACCAAGGTATGCGTACCCGTAGGCGTACTAGTTGGTTGTTGGAAGTCCGGGAACTAAGTATGCGTACCCGTACGCGTACTGGCGGAAGCCCAAGTCCCGTGAATTTCTATTCGAGTTTGGAAATGTAAAATGGTATGCGTACCCATACGCGTACTGGCGTAACCAAACTCAAGTCCGGCTACTTAGGTATGCGTACCCGTTTGCATACTTAAGTAGGTTATGTTTTAAAATCGATTTTTTCATGAAATAATACATTTAAATAATAAGGAATGCAATCTTTTGAAAACCGTGGCTATGATGTTTATGAAATGATTCGCATGAATCAAAATCGATTTTGCTTCAATTGTGTCTTGTATACTTCTATGAGAATATAAACAATTGAACAACTCTCTAACTAGTTTCATTTGAGTCATTTGAACTCGTTATGATAAATATAAATAAGGTTGATATGAAAGTTCTCATATGGCTAGCCATTGGTTAACTATTGTTGAACCAACTAAGTGTACACGTTTAGGTACGATTACCTTTATCTAAATGTTGGTACATTTCATTTCTGTATAACAAGCTAAGTTCGATCTAACGGTTGAAATATATTAGCTTGAATCTAATCAGGTTTTCATCTAATGGTGAATGTTGAATGCTTTGTTACCAAGGTAATATTGATTGTAAACCCTGATTTGAAGAAAATATAAAGGAGAACTCTAGCAACTGGGAAACCCAATCCCCACACCTCTTGTGTGATACTAGTTGCGACTAGAGTCGATTCTCCTTTAACCTTATTTTTTTTATGAAACATTGTAGGTTAATGACTTAAATACTTCATTGGGATTGTGAATCCAGACCTAACTATTTGCTCGAGATTTATTTTCCGATAGGCAAGATTGAAAAATAGTCACAAACATCTTCGTCTCATCGTTTGTGATTCCACAATATCTTGTTTCGTTAATCGATTAAGATTATTGTGAGGTGATTGATAATAATAGGATATTCTTCGGGAATATAAGTCTGGTTTATCAATTGGTTCCTGTTCACCTTGATTTATCAAAAGACGGAACAAAACTCATAGGTTTATCCTTGGGAGACAGATTTATCTATACAATAGAATTTTCTGTGTGAGACTGATTTTTTTATCAAGTCTTCAACTTTGGTTCGTATAAACTCTTAGTTGTGGGTGAAATCAGCTAAGGGAATAAAGTGTGCAGAATCCGGCGTGGTTCAAGAGACATAAGGAACGCAACTATACCTCGATCAGTGTGAGATTGATTAGGGCTCAACTACATTCCATTCCGAAGTTAGCTTGGTAGTAGGCTAGTGTCTGTAGCGGTTTACTACAGTGTGGTGTTCAAATCTGTACTAGGTCCCGGGCTTTTTCTGCATTTGTGGTTTCCTCGTTAACAAAACTTCTGATGTCTGTGTTATTTCTTTTCCGCATTATATTTTCTTATATAATTGAAATACCACATGTTGTGCGTTGAATCGATCAATTGGTAAATCCAACCTTTGGTTGTTGATTGAAATTGATTGATCCTTGAACATTGGTATTCGGCACCGTTCAAGTTATTTCTCTTATATTCAATCGGGCTCGCAAATTCCTATTTGTTTGATTGCAGATTGAATTGAGAAATTGAGATACAACTCTTGGATATACTTTTTTTGAGATTGAGTCTGACTGTCTAGTTGATTCTCTCGAAAGTATATTGGAGTTTGTACATACAGATTGCTAAGAAAGATATTGGGTGTGGTTGCTATACCCCCATTTTTTTAATTGGTATCTGAGCAGGCACACATGTTTAAGGCCTCATAAGTATGTGTTTGTAGCGATCTGACTCTATGGACAGAGGTGATATCTCTATAAATGTACCACCAGTCTTCGATGGCTCGAATTACTTATGGTGGAAACTTTTTATGCATGCCTTTCTTCAAGCGCGTGATTTGCAATCATGGGTTTACGTTGTTAATGGTTATGATCCCCCGGTTGTTACAATAGGCACTGTAAATGTTCCAAAGGATATTGGTAATTATGATGTTGTTGAGATTCTTGCTGCAAAGAAAAATTCTGACGGATTAAATGCAATCATCCATGCCATTACCCCAGATCTTCAGCACCGTGTGACTACGTGCACTCGGTCTAAAGATGCTTGGGATATCTTAGAAACCGTATTTGAAGGGAATACCTGTGAAAAAGAAGCTAGGCTTCAAAACCTAAATTCTGATTGGGAAAACCTTCATTTGGAATATGAAGATTCATTTGATGAGTTTAATCATAAAGTGTCTGAAATTGTTAATGCATCTTTTGCGTTGGGTAAGACTATTCCTGAAAACGACATTCCGATGAAAATTCTTAGATCGTTGCCATCTAGATACAATTTTAAGAAACATGCCATCGTAGAAGGAAATAAACTTGATGTGCTTTCCAGAAATACTCTGGTTGGGAAGTTAAAGATATTTTATCATGAGCATGTATCCAAATCTGGAAAGGATATTGCTTTAAAAGCACAAAGGAACACTAAATTACTTGATAAGAGTCAACGTGTTGGCATCTCTGAAGATGATCCTTCTGAGACTGATTCATCATATGAAGATCTTGAAAAGTCAGTCTCTTTGATCACAAGACAGTTTAGAGATCTTCTTTTGAAGAGAAGTAAATGGTTCACTAGAGATAAACCTAAGTCATCAGTTAAACCACATAATCGTGTTCCTCCTAAAAACAGGGATATGGACGATACTGATGATGAGGATATGCCACAGTGATTCAAGTGTAAAGGTCTTGGTCATTTTGCAAATGAGTGTCCAAATCGTAGAAAATACACTGGGAACAAAGGTATTGCTGCAACTCTTGATGAAATGTCTGATCACTATGATTCTAACGAAGACGAAAAATCAAGTTTTGCACTCCTCTGTGAAAATATTGATTTTGATCATTGTAGCAATACGTACATCAATCTCGATATTCTTCTGAGAGAAACTTCAACCAATTTGGAGGATAAAATGGACTTCTCTTTGTCTATGGGAAATTCTGTTTCTAATCTTTCAGGTTCTACCATTTGTCTAGCAGCCTGCACAGCCATGACGTCTGAACCATCCTCCACATTGACATGTTCTTATTGTACTCTCAAGGGTCATGAACTCTCCAAATGTTTCAACTACAAACACAAGATAAGATATGCCAACAAACTTAAACGAAGAGCAAATCGATCAGCAAACAAGCTCAAACTTGTTCAAAAATCGTTTGAGGTATGTAATCTCATCTCTTCCCTGAAGAAGTTAATTTCCAAAGAAAAAAATTAGATCACTAGAGAAAAGAATTCGGTCTAAACAGTCTGTGAAACATGGTTCTAAGAATTCCATTCAAGAAGGTTATGGTGGACAGATTATTATTCACCCCAGCACAACTTAAATGTGTTGATTGTGTATCTTGTCTCATACGCCTGGTTCAAAAAGAGACAAGGGTTTGCACAGTTCAGGCTTTAGGAAAAGAGAAAAGTTTTTTCTTTTTGGTCTTATTTTCACCTTTTTTTGGAATTCTTCCATCTTTTCATATCTAATTGATATTTAAAGGACTTTACTCTTTTGAGCAATAAAAAAGGGTTAAATCGACAATTCTGCCTTCTTTAAGGTTGTGAGTTGTGTGCGTACGTGAATCCTTTAGTGAATAAAGGTTATGTAACCCATATTCCTTTTTTCTTCTCTGAAAACTCTTTTTATCACAAGGTTTCTTGTTGAGTATGATTTGTGAATTCCTCTTACAATCTCATACTGGTATGGAGAATCCAAGCATTATGTCTTCTGATGGAAAATATGTTAATATGATTGCTAAGCATCAATCATGAAGGAAAAATATAAATCTCATGTACCTTCAACTTTGAAAAGAAAAGGAGGAATGTGAGAAAACCAAGAGATGTTCCCTCTAATCAACAGAAGTTCTTTGGGGTTCTTGAAGAGTTGAAAGAAATAAGAAAGGAGATGCAACAAATAAAGACTTTTGTGTTTAGGACTCTTGAAATTCAAAATGCCATGGTTCGTTGAAATCGACTCCTAAGAAGGCCATGGTCTGGTATCAACTTTGCATTGAAACACTAGTGGAAAATAGCAGTTTCGCGACCGTCAAAGTAAGTCATAATTACGAGTTAAATGACTTGCATTGGCTGTCGGGGAAAGGGTCGCTGTTTGAGCGTCTTTTTCATCTATGACGTGGCTGTTAGGGTCGATGTGTATCTTATATCAACGACCGGTGTTAACTATTAATAAATGATGACTGGCCTCAATCAGTCGTAGATATAAATCTTAATATAAAAAAAAAAGATTCAGATTGGCTGTCTGGCCTGACTGAATCTGGCTAAATCTCAAATCAAACCTAGATTTGTTGAATGCCTTCACTGAGTCTGTCTGGGCTGAAATAATCTGACTCAAACTCAACTCAAATCAGACTGAAATAAGACAAAATTCATTCATTGAAGCTAAAATGAAACCTGCACTCACAGATTCAAGATATTCTTTTCATTCGGCATTCATTCATTACGCAAAAAGGATTTAAATCCTTACTTCATATCAGTATAAGTTCTAACTAGTACGTTGTAAGCTTAAAGACAAGTGTGATTCACCAGCAGAATGATAAATTCCCCTCCCAAATGATAACTGAGCCTACACTTAATAATAGAGTACCTGCAGCAAAAATAAGTCTCCATTACACTACTATGCTCCTGCAACACAAGAGGAAGTTAAATATGTTGCAATCGCATGAAATTAGCAGCATTGTTACAGCTGGTAGTAAGCAAATATGAATATTGAAATTGATATTAATATCGAAATGTTACCTGAACAAAAATAATACATCACTTCAGATCTCTGCCTGTGTAACCACCTTGAGTTGAACCATTTACAGTTGTTTCTCTTAAACCTCTCTCCTTTGCTTTTTACACCCAGCTGATCAATCCTACTTGTTCATGCTAGCGAAATATAGCCTTGTTGAGTGAACTTCCCACCTAAAAAAGATCAGAGGAAAGTAAATCAGGAGATATATTGGCAACACTGAAAGCAAGAAAAAAGATAAGTATTGTAGATTAAAGGTGTTACTAATCGAGTGTTACGGATCGGTTTTTCATTTTACTTATAAAGAAAGGACGTGATGGTTTGGGTACTGGAGATTCATTGATGGTGTTGCAGTAGGATGTCTTTTGAAAAATTAAATAAAGATAGGACATTGTAATAATCATATATGTATATATATACACATACATATATGATAACATTCTAAAGTGAATTTATCCATTTATTGGAAGGACATTGCTACCAAATGCAAGTGTTTGTGACTAGCAACACAAATCTTGCAGCTCTAAACTTGGGCAAGTAACTCAAATAATTTAATGTTGTAGTCATTTCAATCACAGTTGAATTAAACTCTTAAACTAGTCGTAAACCATCTCAATGTTAACATGTTGAAAACTAATCAGCATCAATTTGATCCCTGACTAAATAAAACTATCATTTCCTAACTAGGCTTCCTAACTTTTAAGTTACGAAAACAGAGGAGTAGTTTGACAAAGAAAAAACTACCACACGAAGGAGATATGAAATTACCCAACAAAGATTAAAACATAATTGAAACCCGTGAACAGGATCG
This sequence comes from Papaver somniferum, assembly GCF_003573695.1. Classification (NCBI taxonomy): domain Eukaryota; kingdom Viridiplantae; phylum Streptophyta; class Magnoliopsida; order Ranunculales; family Papaveraceae; genus Papaver; species Papaver somniferum. The sequence goes on from NC_039363.1 coordinate 84,584,737, forward strand.
TCGTAATAAGAAAAGCTATGCACAGAGTTTATAAATGTTACAATATATTAGCACATCATGCAAGAAAATGATAGAAAAATAATTATTGTTTTTTTGATAAATGTATGTCAATTATGAGTAGAACTTTCTTCCTTTCATTAATCATATAAGAGAAGTAAATGAAAAAAAAAAAGAGAAGAAGTTATCCAACCTTAATACCTTTAGCAAGAATAAAACTTGCAGCGAAGAAGTCAGAGAATTTCGGAGTATTAGCCTGCTATATAATAAGAATTCAGCACTTAATAATCAGATTTACTGACTGAACCAAGGGCATCTAATGCTCGTCCAATTGATGAGCTAACAAAAAAAAAATCTTATTGCTGTAATAAATGATTGCATAGAACAACTCGTGCTCTCAAGAATTCCAGTTCTACGACTATTAAAACCGGAAGTGCTCTTTATAATATGTTCCTCAATACTGACCCTGCATTAAAAAAAATTGATTGAGTTGGATTACATACATTCATCTGGAACTCAAAGCAAGGGTATGAAACATTTGAATACACACACTCAAGTTAGTAATTATCTAAACTTCGAAAGACTAAGACATGATAATGGAAACATACAGAAGTTAAGTTCAAAGACTATCACGTAGAAATGTGAAAATTACAATTAATATTAAGTAGTCTAAAGCCCGTCCGTTGTACATCGTAACTTCTAGTTCTATAATTTACACTTGAGTCAAGAGGATAGCAAAAATGTATTCGCCAAAAAACATCCAAAACGAAAGAAAAATGCAATGTAAGAACTGAAAAATGCAGTGTAAAAAAAATAAAGTACATGCAAATAAATCAGTTGTTGACGATTAGTGAAAAGGTATGGCAGACAAAAATCCGTAATTGCAGTATACTCCCGAAAGAAAGCGGTGCTAGCTGTCATATAAATATTATGCCATTGTTGATGAATATCATGCAATTATCATCTTGTTAGATTAGATAATCAAGGCAACAAATACAGAATTACATAAACCATCTGCAAGATTCATCACTTGCATCAATATTTATGTAATTATTAAGATACCACCACCACCTTTTGGTAGCAGCAACACCAACACATGCACATCCAAACACTACCACTAGCAGCACCATCAGCATCCCGAACACCACCAGACCATTCCGCCACCAACATTAAATCCATCAACAATTATTCAAGCCCTGAAAATAGCATATAACCCATCAAAATTCAATCTAGAAGATATAAACAAACTGGAAATTTCCAATAAAAATATTGGAATCGAAATTTGAACTCAACACACCAATGATACACATTTCAGAGAACATTTTAATATCATATTCTACCAATTCATATTTAAGCTTCAATTGGACCAGAAACAACTAAATCAAAATCAACTTCTCTCAATCCAAATTCATGAATCATCACCTCCTTACGACGCATATCATCTTCGCAGTCCTCTCCGATCTAATTAGGGGCTGCAAAAAATATACAAAATCTTCATCTTCAATCACAGTACTAAGAAACTGAACTAATACCTAATCAATATGAATAAAAATGAGAATGTTACATTTTAAAACAGACATCAAATGTATCAACTCATGATATCAGAAAAACACCCCTAAAACCCAAATTGAAAAAACAATTAATAATTGAACAAACAGGAAATGTAATAAGAAATATTCTCTGCTTCTCTGTTTAAGTAAATATAATCAAGAAAAATGACACTTCAATGGAAACTATTACCAAGAAAAGCAAGAGCTTCAAAATTAGTTTAAGTAAATCACAATCCTAATTGAAGATGACGAAGAAGATTGGGTCATAGATAATTACCCAATTAATCGCAAGAGGGATTTTGTAATTAAAAGCACAGACTGAAATCGATTATTTATTTGAGGTTATTGACTTCTATTTCACCTTCCGGATCTGGATCCGTTTTAAAAGAAGAAGATGGAAACAAAATAGTTTCTTTTTTCTTTCTTGCAGATGTCGATCGGGAGCAATTGAATAAACTTGCAAATAGAAAACCCAAGAGACAGAGGTGAGATGTAGATGGTTGAATAAAAACTCAAGACTTTTAGGATTTAGAGAAATACTAAATCAAACAGACAAACACAAAGAAACCCAACCCAAATAATTTCAATACAAAATCAAAAGAAAAATTGAAAAATTTTAAAAATTAAATTTCTACAGGAACTTACATCAGATGGCCATCGAAATCAGCTATAACCATATTTTCTTCCTTTCACAAGAACACGAGTTCTTAAGTAATAAAAGTTGAATCGAAAAACAAAAATCCAATAAGGATTCATTTCCTCTTCGATTCAAACTATGGTTTTTCAGACCTGTGCTGAACTGTTATTGAGGAAAAAAAAGAAATTAAATTCATCACTTACATCAATGTTTATGTAATTATTAAGTAAAGAACTGATGAAGGAAGAATTTTATTTTTTCGGGTCTGCAGATTAGAAGAGAGGAAGATATGAGAAAGGGGAACGAAGGTGTTTTGAGGTCTGCAGGAAGAGAGATAGAGATGAGCGGAGAAAGCCATAAAGGGGAAAGAGGAAATAAGGATATAGATCTTATTGTGACCAAGAAAATTGTGTCATATGATTAACTAAGTCCACCGGCCGCAGTGTGGGTTGCGCTAAAGGATTAAAATAATAATATATCAATGACCAACTTTAGCCGCTCAAAATTTTTCCGTGTTTTTTATATCAAGGACCGTTTTGACCGGTCTGTGGTCAATTGACTGTCAATGAGGGTCGGGGACGTAGGCCATAAAAACCCCATTTTCCACTAGTGAAATAGATATTAATGCTTCATTAAAATTTGTTATTCAAATAGGTCGAATTAGGCAAAGGATACACTATGAAGGAATTAGTATGATTTGTTCTCACTGCGGAAAAATAAATCATAGAAAAGAGAATTGTCCTCATGTTCAAGTTGACTCTATTAATGATGGTCGTTCTAGGCCACAAATTTCTTCTTCTGTTGCAGGTACTATGGACAAAGAAGAAAAAATTGTCCCTTGGATGATTGTCCAAGGAAAGAAGATTAAAGGAAGGAGTAATGGTGGTGGATCCATAAAAAGTCAGATGTCTAATGGAGTCACTCAAATGCACCAGAAGGTCAAGCTGGGGTCAATGGACTTTGGTTTCCAAAAAGAATGGTAAAAAGTGATATATGTAAACTAATGTCTGTTCTTAATGGTGTTATAGGGTCCAATGCAAAAGCCTCTCTTGATTTTCCAGACCCTTCTTTTAAGAGCTTAATGGCCACTCAAAATTTGAAAATCCTAAACAACGGTAGAAATGGAAATGAAAATCAGTACGGAAGCTGCAAAATTTTAAAGAAGAACAATATTAATGTCTTTTCAGTTATAGAAAATGAAGACATAAATATGGGTACTGCTAATGAGAGTAGTCTTTTCAGTTATAGAAAATGAAGACATAAATATGGGTACTGCTAATGAGAGTAGTTAAAAGGCTTTGGTAACGGTTGATCAAATGAATTTGATACATGAAAATATTAATGCTGATAATGGGTGCATGATTTGTGATGTAGTCTTTTAAAGTGGTAAATAAAATTCATTCAAAGACCTCTGAAGATTCGATTTCAGATTCAAATTCTAATTCTAAAATAGCAAATTAAATAAGATTAGTTTCAAGATTATAGAGAAAACTGAGACCATGGAATCCACCATTAATCAATTATCAGTGATTAATCTAATCAATAATTTTGCAACCCAATAAATTCAATTTGATTCTAAAATATTGCCTAGATAAGTAGACTCTCAAAACAATAGTTGTAAATCAAAACCATGGACCATCAAAAGACTTAACCATCAATAGTTGTAAATTCAATTTGATTCTAAAATATTGTCTAGATAAGTAGACTCTCAAAACAATAGTTGTAAATCAAAACAATAGTTGTAAAGATAATTAGACTTAACCATGGACCATCAAAAGACTGATAATGGGTGCATGATCCATCAATTGAAATCACAGCCACTTAATCAGAATCATAAATTCAATTTCAGTTCAATGCAAATAATCATAAAAGAATTGCAAAAATCAAATTAAATAGAATTTACCACATAATAATTGTAAAAATGGCTTCCTCTGTCGCCTCAGCAATGGGGTTTAGATCCTCATATTAATCACTTGCTCAAAATATTGGTCCATATCTCAAAAGTTGATAAAAAGGGAGAAAAAGTATAAAGCAGCGAGTTTGTAACAAATATAATTATCATAGAACTCGTTGTTACAAAGCCTACTGTTACAGAGAAAACCCTTACTGAAATAATTGTTGCAAAACTGTTACAATATATGAAAGAATATCTAAAGGTTTTCCTATCTTCGTCTTCCTCGTTCGGCTGGTGATGAAGAACTTCTCTACAACTTTGAATTCTCGGCTCTGTGTACTTCCAAACTCTACCCTAGGTCTCGATCTCCTTTTCTGTGTCTCAATCCACCATATTTATACACCTCAGGCCCTTGTAACTCGATTAAACCTCTCTTTTTTCCTTCCCCTCAAGTCTCGGACTTTTCTTCCTCTGTCATTCTCTTACACGTATTTCATCCGTCCAAACCTTCTTAAAATCGAGTGTGAATTCGTGCACACTCTTTAGCGAGTGTATATTTCACTTTCAATCTCTACCCTTGATTTAATTTAGGGAGTTATGTAACGAGGGTCGTGATTCTAAACATGGAGGGTAATGGGGCCATCAGTTAAATAACCAACCAATCAGAAGAATATGTGAAATATACACTCGTTAGAAGAGCGTCAACAGATTTGGACTCCCTAAAATCTCTCCAGTTGAGCATATAATAATCCCATAGGATATACCTTCCTTTTCGACGCCTAACTTCCCCAAACCGCAACCAAGAAATCCCCGATATATCTCTCTGCCCCTGTTTCATCATACGTGATCATCTCTCACTTATTTTTCCGATTTCGAGACACTTAGACACCCTGTTTTGATATACCAGATCAATACCCATCCACATCCAATAAAAATTCACGAAAGTCTGGTCGCAGTTCTTTCCATGCAGAGACCCCATAATACTCTCTTCCTGCTTCACCCAACATCAGATTATCGAGCCCCAGTTTTTGGATTTAGTCAAACATACCATGTAGTCCATCCCAACGAATATTTGCGATCGAATCTCATTCAGTCATGTCCAAATTTCGAATCCAATCTCTGCCAGCGCTGGTTTCATTTTCCCGCCAGTTTCTGAAAACCCAAACGAAGAAGAAGGTGTCCCTTAACCAACTGTCGGGTTCCTTTAAGACTTGGGGTGTCCTGGGGTGTAAATAGAAAGTGAGTGCCCCTTAGTAATTAAGGTTCCCCTTAACCAAATGAGGGGTGCCTTCCCACGACAATACCACTTTTCGAGCCAATTTTTTACACATATTTATTTCTCCAAAAATATCTACAAAGAGATAAAATACCAAAATAAGTACAAAAATGGGTACTAACAATATACAAAATTGAGATCAAAATGGACACATAAATGCGTCTATCAATGTGATTTTTTATGGTTGTAGAAAAAGGTTCGTTAAGGCTTGTGAAAGTTCGATTCTAGATTTAAATTATAGAACTAAAACAAAAAATTGAATTTAAATTGTTTTCAAGATTGTAGAGATACTGAGATTTAGGATTCCACTATTTTCCAATTTTCATGTGATTCAATCAATCATGCGCAACTCATACATTCAAATGATTCTAATATATTCCAATAATTAGATTTTTAGAAATAACAATTGTTTATCGAAAGCATAGAACATCAAAACCTAGGGTAAACATGCTCTATCAAAGGAAATCATAATTTCTTAACAAAAATTATAAATCAATTTTTAATCAAAGCGAATAATCATAAAAAGAATTACAATAATTAATTAAAAATTACCACACAAATCTTGGAAAAAATAGCTTCCTCCGTCGCCTCAGCAAAGGGGTTTAGCTCCTCATATTAATCGTATGCTCAAATACATGTTTATGGCTCGAAAGTTGATTAAAAGAGGTGAAAAGTGCTAATACTAAAATTTCCAACGGATATAGGTGTTGTGAATACTGTTACATAGAAAACGATAAAAGGTTTTTGTTGCAGTCACTGTAGCTTAACGACAGTTTCTGTGTGTCTTAAAGACTTCGTGTTCTTTGTATTCAACAGCAGCAGAACGATTTTCTAAGTTCTTGTTTCATCTATTCTCGCTCTCCAAAATTCCCCCAAGGTTTCGTACGTCCCCTGGAACTTGACTATGCATTTTATACATCACAGAAACCCTAAAATCCTGAGTTAATCTATTCTTTTCTTCGGCAGAAAGTGTCGGACTTTTCCATTCTCCTCTGGATTATCTATGCGTATCTGAGATGTCTATATCACACAGAATCGATCTTGTGATAGAAATAAATCTTCCAGAATATCTTTTTTCTTTTTTCTTCCATGAAACTTCCAGAAACAAAACCAACCAAAACCCGCAGTTCTGTTTTCCTTCAATCCGAGTATCCAGCCAATTTTGATCGGTCCAATCACTACTACCAACCCTGTTATCCTCTAATATGTCCAGCGCATCAAAATTCATGGGTTATATCTCTCCCGAAACTTCTTAAGAATAGCTCAACAAAAACCCGAGAATCTGTTTTCTCAAATATCCAACGATATGCTCAATTTTAATCGGATCAAACTATCATCCCTGGTTACTCAATTCAATTCCATCCCAAACGATTCTTGCGGTTGAATCTCATTTAATCCCTTCAAATTCCAAACCCTAAAATCTGCCTGTAACTGGTTTGTTTTCCCGCCAATTCCTATGTTCAAATGATGAAGAAGATAGTCGCCCCTTATCCTTTGTCGGGGTGCGTATAGTAGTTTCCATGGGATGGAAATAGTAATTTTACTGGGTTCCTTTATCAATCCCTCCGGGTGTCTTTAACGCATATCTGGGGTGCCTTTAACACTTCTGCGGGGTGCCTTTAGTAATTTTCTCCGAACGTTCAAATGCCACTTTTCGAGTAACTTTCTCCACAAAAGCTTATTTATCCGAAATATCTAGAAAGGCATAAAAAAACATAATAAGTACAACAATTGAGCACTAACAATACACGTAATTGAGATCAAAATAGACACATAAATGCGTCTATCAAATACCCCCAAACTTATTATTTGCTAGTCTCGAGCAAATCTAATCTACAAAATAAAATCCTAACTCACTGTCGCAGGCATCGCGATTGCACTTAGCGTGTGAAACAAGCCTTTAAACCCATAGGTGTCCCTAGTGGCCGAGTTATAGTCTCGGGAGGGTTTACCAGAGGTATACCCACAAAGCGTTTAGTCCAAACCTTAGCTGTCTACGCAGAACCTTGGAAGGCACTAAAGAATCTCCTTGGTTGGCATACTCTCATTGATTAAAGGAGGAAGTACGTACCCTGATGCGAAATTCCAATTGTTGTACACGAGTTTGCTTTCACATAATAAAATTCATATATAAGTGACAGAGCTCTACTCAGATAGTCGCACTATGAACATCAATATCCAGAATCAAACAAATCACATGAATAGATTAAGAAGATGAAAATAAAAATAAATGGTTCCGAATGGACGTCAATGCCAAGATGAATCTTATGACCTAAAAGGCATAGTCAAGTTCCAATGGGGGTCTTAAATGCCACTAGTCTAGTGGGTGATATGAGGTAACTACTTTGTGAGTAATACCATATAGTTTCATTGAAAGTGCAAATGGTCTATTACGAAAGTGTCTCCCTCCATCACTAATTATAGCTCGCAGTGTACCAAAACGTGTAAACATATTATCTTTCAAAAACTGGAGTACGACCTTGTGGTCATTCGCTTTACACGGAACCACATCTATCCACTTAGAAACATAGACTACAGCGACAAGTATGTAAAGATAACCAAAAGAATTAGGGAATGGACCCATAAAATCAATGACCCATACATCAAAGACCTCAATCACTAAAATAAGGTTCAAAGGCATCATATTTCTATGGGAGATGGTCCCTAACTTTTGGAAGTGCTCACGAGAAGCACAATGGCTATGGGAGTCTTTAAACAATGAATGCCAGTAAAATCCACACTGTAATATCTTAACAACAGTCTTCTTAGTACTAAAGTGACCCCCACACGCATGTTCACGACAAAAGGAGATAATACTAGACTGGTCATTCTCAGGTACACATCTCCTAATAATATGGTCTGGACAATACTTAAGCAAATAAGTCCAAAGAAATGCTTAACCTCGGTTAAAAACCTAGAACGATCTTGTTTACCCCAATGTTGAGGCATTCGACCAGTAACAAGATAATTTACTATATGTGCATACCAAGGTGATTGGGAAACAAAGAACAATTTTTTATCAGGAAAGCTATCCCTAACGGGAGTGAAATCGTCAAGGGAATCCACAACAAGCCTAGACAAATGATCTGTTACTACATTTTCAGCACCCTTTTTGTCTCTAATATCTAATTTGAATTCTTGTAACAATAGGATCCATCTAATCATTCTAGGTTTGGAATCCTTTTTAGACAAAAGATATTTCAAAGCAGCATGAATAGTAAAAATTATGACCTTAGAACCTAATAGGTAGGATCTAAACTTATCCAACGCAAAAACGATGGCTAATAGTTCCTTTTTGGTAGTTGTACAGTTCAGTTGGTCATCATTTAAAGTTTTGATAACATAGTAAATTACATGAAGTAATTTGTTTTCTCTCTGGCCTAACACAACACCTATGACATAATCTGAAGCATCACACATAATTTCAAATGGTAGGTTCCAGTTAGGTGCCTGGACTATGGAGGCGGTAGTGAGTAAAGTATTAAGATTCTCAAAAGCCTCTAAACAAGCATCATCAAAGACAAACGTAACATCTTTCGCAATTAAGTTGCAAAGAGGTCTAGAAATCAAGCTAAAGTCCTTAATGAATCGGCGATAAAAACCTGCGTGCCCTAAGAATGACCTAATCTGTTTTAAGGTTTTTGGGACCTGTAAAGTTTTAATAAGGTCAACTTTGGCTTTGTCTACCTCTATACCCTTCGAAGATACGATATTCCCTAACACAATTCCTGATTTAACCATGAAATGGCATTTTTCCCAATTAAGAACTAAATTCTTTTCTTTACACCTAGTCAACACTAGTGTCAAATGATGCAAGCACTCGTCAAAAGATGAACCAAACACTGAAAAGTCATCCATAAAGACCTCTAAGAACCGTTCTACCATGTCAGAAAATATGTTCATCATACACCACTGGAAAGTAGCGTGTGAATTACACAACCCGAAAGGCGTGCGTCTATACGCAAAGGTACCAAAGGGACATGTAAAAGTAATTTTCTCTTGGTATTCTGGGGCAATAACGATCTGATTATAGCCCGAGTAGCCATCTAAGAAGCAATAATGACTAGGTCCAGCTAATCTCTCTAGCATTTGGTCGATGAAAGGAAACGGAAAGTGATCCTTACGTGTGACCTTGTTCAATTTCTTATAGTCAATACAGACACGCCATCCCGTGGTTACTCGGGTTGGGATTAACTCATTATTATCATTCTGGACTACGGTGATACCTGATTTCTTGGGAACAAACTGAACGTGGCTGACCCACTTATTGTCTGAAATGGGGTAGATAATACCCGCATCTAACAAGTTAAGCAGTTCAGTTCGAACTACTTCTTTCATATTAGGGTTCGGTCGACGTTGCATCTCCCTAGAGAGTTTATGTCATCTTCGAAATTAATCTGATGCATACAAACAGTAGGACTTATACCCTTAATGTCTTCTATGGTCCACCCTAAATCTTCCTTGTTGTCTTGAAGTACGGTGACTATCCTACTTTCCTGATCATTATCCAAGTCGGAAGCAACAAGCACTGGTAAAGTCTTAGATGGGCCTAAAAACATATATTTCAGGGTATCTGGTAATGGTTTAAGGTGCAACTTAGGGGGCTCTTCTAAAGAAGGAATTAAGGTATATTTAGAAACTGGTAATGGTTCAAACTTAGGTTTCTATCCATTACTAGTATCCATCAAATTGGCGGCATCTAGCAAAACACTCACCTCATTAATCACACTATCGTCATCAAAGTCAAACCCAAAGTGGGATAGGCATTTCTCTAATGGATCTTCTAACCAAGTGTTTGGTAATGACTCCTGAACCAAGGTTCCTACCATGTTTACCTCCTCAAAGGAAGAGTCATCTAACTCAGAGGGTTGCTTACAAATATTGAAAATATTAAGCTCAATAGTCATAATACCAAAATACAAATTCATAATACCATTTCGATAGTTTATGATCGCATTGGATGTAGCTAAGAATGGGCGACCTAAAATCATGGGTATCTGGTTTTCTGGGTCTGTGACAGGTTGGGTATCTAGGATAACAAAATCCACTGGATAAATAAACTTTTCGAACTCAATTAGAGCATCTTCTATAAGTCCTCGAGGAATTTTCACAGACCTATCATCTAACTGAAGTGTTATCTTGGTAGGTTTCATTTCACCAAGCCCTAACTCGAGGTATACATGGTACGGAAGTAAGTTCACACTAGATCCTAAGTCAAGTAAAGTTTTTCTACCCGGTAGTTACCTATTGTGCAAGAAATGGTAGGGGAACCTGGGTCTTTGTATTTAGGAGTTGTGGTGTTCTGGATTATCGAAATTACATGAGTGGATAAAAAGTATTTCTTAGGGACATTTAGCTTTCTCTTTCTCGTACACATATCCTTAAGGAATTTAGCGTAAGCAGGAAGTTGCCTAATTGAATCTAATAAAGGAAGGTTTATGGTAACTTGCTTAAAAACCTCCAATATATCATTAAAGTTGGATTCCTTTTTGGTTGGTACTAGTAGCTGTGGGAATGGGGCTCTAGGTACATAATCAGACCTCTCAGGAACCAAATTGGCATCATCAGGAACTTTACCAGTCTCCTCAGCTAATTGTGGTCCCGAGGGGTGATATCCTGAGGGTTGAACTACATTTTGTTCACTATCGGACATGGTTACCTGATTGTCTACTACTCTACCACTCCTAAGGGTTCTAATTGCATTCATTCCTTTGGGATTTGGATTTGGATGACTAGTAAACCTTCCATTCTCTCTTTCACTTAAAGTCTTAGCTATTTGACCTACTTTATGTTCTAACTAGCAAGAGTTTGAGAATTATTTTGTAAACTCTGCCTAATTTCCTGTTGAAATCTATAATGATTGTTTGATAACATTTCATGGTTCTTTGATAGCATAATAAGGGTTTCCGCTAAGCTAGATATTTTATACTCAGAAGGGTTTTTAGATTGGGATGAACCCGAAAGATTCTTAGTATAACCAAAACTTGGGGGAGCCTGAGAGTTACTAAGATGACCTTGATTTTGACCCTGAGACCATGAAAAATTAGGATGCTTTTTCCAACCATGGTTATAGGTCTCTGAATATGGGTCAAATTTTTGACGGTTTTCAATCTAGAGTTGTTATAAAGAGCATGGGCTTGCTCTCCACTAATCTTTCCTTCACAAAATGAGTTATTGGGCTCTATACCACAACTAGAGACTTGAGAGGTTCTAAGCCTATTATCAGTTTCAACAAAAGGCTTATGTTTAGACTGACTTAATTCTAAATCTTATAACCGCTAGATAAGGCAGCAAACTTAGCATCTGACTCAAAGCTTGATTCTACCATATTGGTGCTATTTTTATTTACCAAAAGTCTTTTAGGATGCTCTACACATGATTCTCACGGTTGGGATTTGTCAGTTACTTCTTCTAAAAAGGAATATGCTTGATCAGTAGTTTTATTTAAAAACCCTCCAGCACATAATGACTCAACCAAGGATTTGGTCGAGTAATCTAACCCGTCAAAAAGAATTTGCACTAATTTCATATTTTCAAACCCATGATGGGGACACCGCGCCAAGAGATCATTGAATCTTTCTAAAAACCTATAAAAAGACTCACCTTCTTGTTGCATACTGGTGCTAATTTTCTTCCTAATAGACGAGGTTTTATGTTTTGGGTAAAACTTTTGGAAGAACACAGAAGTGAGTTCATCCCATGTTGTTATGGACTCAGATGGTAAATTATTTTGCCTAGATTTAGTTGTATCTCTTAAGGAAAGAGGAAACAATCTAAGTTTTAAAATTTCATCACTAAGGTCTTTAATCTTAATTGTTCCACAAAATCCCTTACATGAAAGTATGGGTTCTCATCATCTTTCCCTAAGAATACATGGATCATCTGAATAGTACTATTTTTCAACTCATAATTAGCCGAAGAGGTTGGTAATCTTATGCACGATGGTCGGGTGGACCTAGTTGGGTTCATGTAATCTCTTACAGTTGTCATTGCTGGAACTATCAAAGTACTAGGGATCCTTTCCTCACTAAAATCAGGATGTTCAAAAATAGGACTCTCTAGATTAAGGTAATCAAGACTCTTGTTTCCTAAAATATCACTTCTAGGTTTTTCACGCATAAACCGTCCTAGAGCGTCTCTCTTACGTTCTAGCATACAAAAATTTAGAAAAAAATATGTGCACATGCAAATGTTGGGCTAACTAATTTAGGTAAGCTTGGGTTACCTACAACGAAATATACCCAAAGGTACGAGGCTGAGGTTTGTGGACTTTCAACTGGTAACTCCTATAAGGCCCAAGGCACGGGTTCAACTTACTAATCCACGAGTTTTCCTAAACTTCGTAGTCCAATGAAGATGCAATTGGTTTGTGCAGTGTTTTTTTTTTAATAAATAAAATACTAAAAATAAACACAAACAAATAAAAGAAAATTACAAGTCCAATAAATAAAAACTACCAAAAATAAAATTCCTTAAAAATAAAATATTCGGCTTTCTCCTTTTATGGGAAACAAGTCTAACTTTCCAACTTTAGCTTCGAGTCAATCCTTCACACCAAAGAAAAAAAAATACCAAAGTAAAATCTAGAAAATAATAAAATAAAATAAAATCCTAATTAAATTAAACAAAAACTAAAAAAAAAAATCTAAAACCTAAACCTAAAGACAAGTCCGCGTCGGCGGTACCGAAAATTGATGTGATTTTTTATGGTTGTAGAAAAAGGTTCGTTAAGACTTGTGAAATTTTGATTCCAGATTTAAAATGTAGAACTAAAACAACAAATTGAATTTAAATTGTTTTCGAGATTATAAAGATACTGAGACTTAGGATTCCACTATTTTCCAATTTTCATGTGATTCAATCAATCATGCACAACTCATACATTCAAATGATTCTAATATATTCCAATAATTAAATTTTTAGAAATAACAATTGTTTATCGAAAGCATAGAACATCAAAACCTAGGCTAAGTATGCTCTATCAAAGGAAATCACAATTGCTTAACAAAAATCAATAAATCAATTTTTAATCAAGGAGAATAATCATAAAAAGAATTGTAATAATGAATTAAAAATTATCACACATCTTGGAAAATAGCTTGCTCCGTCGCCTCAACGAAGGGTTGTTTTTTTTGGATAAAGTGTAGTAATTTTATTATGAAATACCAGGATCCAAAAACCTGTTTAAAAGTGTTTGGATATGAGAAACATCATGACTGAACTCTTATACTAGGAGTTTATTTCTCCTTACTACTTTAGAAATGGAATATGCTTCCGAATTAAGAGTCCTACGAACATAAGAAATCCTAGCGAAATTATAAGAGATAAGCAAATGTTTAATCTCTTGAATAATCTTCCTATTCTCCCACCTAACTGAAAGAGAATTATTGTCGATCGAGTTGACTACAGTCTCAGCATCAAAGAAGATGTGTACGCCTTTTAATTCCATTGCCTTAGACCATTTAAGTCCTTCAAGTACAGCTCCACACTCTCCTGCTTCTGCATCAATTATTCCAGCTGCATAAGATCCCTTGAACCCAACGAAGGCACATGCAGTATCATAAGAGACGATGCCAGAACCAGAATCGTTAGTGAGTTTATCAAATGAAGTGTATACAAAGAATTTAAAGAGAGATGCTTCATTCAAAATATCTAGCAGGCAGTTGAGAGAGTTAGTAGTAATCTCAGTTGAAATAGGAGCATTAATTAAAGCATCATCTGAAGCCTCATGAGTCAATGCACTAAAACTAATCAACTGTCTTTGGATCCTCTCTGCAGTACGAATCGAGTTGAGAGATTTATCTTAAAAAACACGGTCACACCTCTCCTTCTATATTATCCAACTCCCTACCATTAATAGACTTCTCCAATTATTGACATCCTCATTCCCGACATTGTGAACATCTTGAAACCAAGATATAATCCATTCTGTAATTGATTGACACTGAGTAATGATTTGATCAACATTGACATTAAGAGCTCGCCATGGTGCTTTAGCATGTGAACAACTGATGAGAAGATGAAAAAGAGTTTCATTCTCTTGCTTGCAGATTTCAGTGTGTTTCAATGTCTTGCATTGCCTGAGATAATCTCACTCTTGTAGGAACTATATTCTTAAAACACTTCCATATGAAGAGTTTAACCCGATGAGGCAGCTTCATTTTCTAGAGCGCTTTTCCAAACTATTGTTGGAACTACATTAAGAGCAGCTTGATTTTGCATTCTTGCTTCAGTAAGTTTCTTGTAGGCAGACTTGACTGAGAAAATTCCATCCTTTGAAGGGTTCCATCTAATGATATCTTTTTAATCAAGAGAAAGCTGCATATTTTTAATTTTGTCCACAATCTCTGGAGAAAAAAGAGTGCTGAGAAGAGGAATATTCCAGTTATTTGAGTCTGGTAAAATCAACTCACTGAAAAATACATATTGCAAGTATGTTGGATGAAGTGGATCTACTTTGATGTCCAGGCCTATGATCCATATATCAACCTATATTTTAGTTCCCTTGCCATTGTTTACTTCCATACTGTAATGTTTCCGAAGCACAGAAAGACCCAATTCAATCCCCTTCCAAGTCCATGAAGAGTTACTTTTTTCTCCTACAATATGTAGAAATTCCTCTTTCTTGAAGTACTTAGCTTTCAGTATTCTAGTTAACAAATGGTCAGAGTTTTGACAGATTCTCCATGCAATTTTAGTGAGTAATGCATGATTTAACATTTCCAGATCTCTGAATCCCAATCCTCCCAAGTCCTTGGATATGCTCATGTTATGCCAGCCAATTAAATTTAATCCTCTATTAGACTTGTATCCCCATAAAAATTTCCTTTGTAAAGAGTCAAGTTTCTTAATGAGAGTCTTAGGGATCTTAAATGTGCTCATCTGGTACATTGGAACAGCAGTAAGCACAGCCTTGACCATTGTAGTTCTACCATCTTGATGTAAATTAATACCTTGCCAATTTCCAAGTCTTCTTTCAAAATCCAACTGAATATCTTCAAAATCATTCACTTTGGATTTACCAATAATTAGAGGAGACCCTAGATACTTCTCATTTCCTTCATATATTGAACTACCAATATATTGCTGAGAGTATCGCACCCAGATGGATCCATGTTGTTACTGTAAAAAACTAAGGATTTGTCAAAGTTTATGACCTGAACAGATTGTGAACTGTTGTAGTATTAATTTTTCGGTAAATGAGAATTCGTTGCTCGGACTTGAAAAGATTTTTAAAACAAAAATATATACAAAATTTGTCACAGGATCAAGAGACACTGGGACTCAGGATTCCACCATTAATCATTCACAGGATTTATATATTTATTCCAAATAGTTATAGCTCAAATAATAAGGACTCTCATTCTTGCCAAGGTAGATTTTTAGAAGATTAACTGTAAATCGAAAGCATGGCATATCAAAAGCACTATGACCAAGCATAAACCATCAAATGAAATGACAATCAATTAAGAATAACCATAAAACGATTAATAAAAAGTGCAAGTAGTCAAAAAGAATTAAATATAATTATCATATGCGTGAAATATGGCTTCCTCCTTCATCCAAGTATTGGGGTTTAGCTACTCATATTAATCATGTTCTCAAAATACATTTTTATAGCTCAAAAAGTTGATTAAAAGATGAGAAAATGCTAAAACAAAGATTCGCAACAGTTATAAGCGTTACAATTGCGCTGTATAAAACAAAACTGAAGTGTAGTAAAGAACGATACAACCTTAGTGTTGTAAACAGCGACACAAGTGAACTGCTGCCGGTACTGTTGAAGAACGACGCTTCTGGAGCGTCAGTTCTTCATCTTCTTCCTCCTCCTCGAGCGCAGCAGCAGCATGAGAGATTTCTCCCCTTCGCTTCTCTCGGCTCCAAAACTTCCCCAAACTCTTGATTTTTGAATTATTCTCTTCTATTGTTGCTTCTAAACCTAAAACGTCTTCACTTTCTTCATAGATTTTGATGTCGCTCCGCTTGTTGATGATGATAAGTTTCTACTGAGAGAGAGTCGCAATCCAGTAACTAAGACTACATTGTGAGGTTGCTTTGTCTTTCTGGCATTTCCCTGACCTACTTGCCTTTCCATCATGTATGGTTAGGTCCATCACGATTACCCTCTAAAAGGAACAAGTTCTCTCCTGAATTTCAAGGATCTCAATGTCTTTTTCTCTAATGTCTCAATAAGTTGTTATCTCTAGCATTCCAATTTATATCTTTTCGGTGAGAAACAGTATGTAAACTTAGCTAACCGGATACCATGTGACGCTAGAAGTTTCAAAATTGCAACTAAAAAGTTTCTCCCATACCCCCAAACTTAAATCTAACATTGTCCTCAATGTTCTAAAGATAAAATTAAAAGCATATGAACAAGGAGAAATTGTTACCATTTGAAGCAAAAGAGTTAAGGAAATATATTACCGTGTTGCATGAGATTGGGTTACCTCCCAAAAAGTGCTAAGTTTAAAGTCTTCAGCCAGACATCGGAAGGAATTAGTCACCTCATAGAATCAAAAAGTAACAGCCGAAATAATTGTGGGTCTTCAAAAATAAATAGAGCTGACCAAAGGAAACTTCAATGAACCAAGAAAGTGAACAAGACTAGCATGCCCTTACTTAGTTTCCTGATTAATAAATTTATATCTAATTGTGGTTCAGGTTCAGGTTCTATGAAAGGGTCTAAATAGAAAATTTTCATTGGCTGCGTTTCTTCATAGGTGGGATCCGAATCATTAGGTCCTAGAGTCTGGAAAAACTCAAATATGATCTTAGAAGATCACAATAATAACCTAAATAACTGAGGATCCTCTAAGTCAATAAGATTTGACTTACATCATTGATCACAATGAGAGTAGTTGTCATTCTTAAGCAAATGTGTCGATTCTAATTTCCTAAAGCATTTAGGTTTAGTCTCACAACTTAATATTCGACACATTTGGAATATAAACGTTCCCACAGTTGGAAGAAAACTATTTGGTGGGAAAACAAAGTCAATCTGGGGATCATAGCCTGGGAAAACCACATCAACCAGAGGATGGGTTTCTAACGACTGAACTTCTTCCTGGACAGCATTAGGTTCGGGAAAACGAGTATGAAGGTAATCTTGTAAAATTGTCGAGGCAGAGATATCAAGTCCTAAGTGAAGGGACTTTCTAAGAGTTAAAGTTAAGGCACTAGGAAGGTGATAATCACCCCCAAACTTAGAGTTTTCAGTGTCTCTAGATAGACTAGTTACAATCTCCCTAATTTCTGGATCATTAGATTCTTGAAAATGGTCAATTGATTCTTCTAATTTATTATTATCAGGTAGTGCATCTTTACTAATCTCTACGGGTATATATTCTTCATCTAATACTATTGTTTCTAAGTCGCTAGACTCTAAAACAACATTTTCGGAATAAACTCGTTCCTCTAAACCACTATCGGCTTCGTAATCAAAAGGAAAAACTACATCGTCTAAAACGGTGGTATCCCTAATCAAATCCTCGTCCTTTTGAATAGGTGAATAATCATAAAACTTATTTGGATTTGAACTAGAAATAATATAATCATTATAAAGCTCAATTGGATTAATAGATTCCTGATCACTATGCCTACATATTTCAGATTCTTCATTACTACTATCCTCATCATCATAATAGTACAAAGATGATTGAACCTTATCTAAATAAGTAGTGTCTTTTATTCTAGCCTCGTCCTCTAAATTAGGCAAATATTCACTATTGATATCAAGGGTAGAATTAGAAACCCTATTTTGGAAATTTAGATTATTTCGAGCAGCATTAGCCAACTGTTCATTTTCTGCCTCTAGACGTTCCTGAATTTCACTGAGCATAACACTTATACGTTTACCACTCTCGTTTATCATCTCAGAATATCGTGTACACTCTTCTTTTGAACTATTCATTGCAACTAAACGTTTATACGTCCTTTCAATCCGTTGTTGGGTCTCTTCTAGAGATGGAACAGGTTCAGAAATATCATAATCAGGACTAGTTTCCAAAAACGAGTAACCAGTACTACAGTGTTCCTGATTTTCTTGCTCGCAAGACCAATTCGCGTGTGGATAGTAATTGGGATTACCATGGTATGAACCATAACCTTGAAAAGGTTGGCGTTCCCAACTACTATTCCCACCATGGTCATAAAAATGATGATGTCCATATTCAAATTCAGATCGATACTCATTGTATTGGCTTCTGTCATACCAGTTCGACATTCTTAATTGCAAGGGAATTCTACACAATCACAAACAAGGCTGACTCGACCAAATCAAACCTGTTGATTTCTAGCAAACAAAAAGCATGATGGCTACACTTAGATTGTTTCTAGACCAGATTCTAATACTTCGAAAGGGAATTCGTTACAATTTAAGCAAACCCCTCTGGAATCAATCCGAGTCAAAGTAAGTTGAATTGAGGCGAGGGAAGCTCAGTGGAGATTTGATACCCAAGGCCTCACCGCTATCACAAGGCGGCGCAGTCACGCATTCAACTCACCGAAACCATCATGAACTTCGAAGTATGATAAAAGAGTAACCAATATTTTTCGAACGACTTTCCTACTAAGCTCGTTACCCTATCGGTCTCGTTCTAATCAAATTTTAAGCTTGGGTTCGCGTTAGGTTTCGTTTTCCTAAGGCGGGCAAGAAGGGAACGGTGATGAAATCCGAACCCTTATCTTATATGGCCAGTTCTTTCCCTTTACTAAGAAATTAAAGCAGCCGGTTCAGTCCTCAACATATACTCACCTTAAGGCAGACAGTAAACCCGCTGACAGGAGATTCGCGGGTGTTTAGAAGTTTACCTCCCGTACCAGACGGGCGAAGAACCGATGTCGTCGACTCGGGCCACTGACTCCGGTGTCAGTGTGCGAACCCGAGGGGCCAAGACGATATTGTAATCGTCGTCCTTCCCTGCAAACAGTTTATAAATTTTTTTTATATAACCCTTCCGTAGGGTTTAAAATTAAAATAAATTGTCCAAAGTCCAGTCCAATGAAAAGAAATACAAAAAAATAATAATAAATATTACATAAAAAAAAATGGAAAGTCTCTTAAAAAAAATAAAAATAAAATAAATCTCTCTCTTTTTTTTCTCTCTTTTTTCTTTATTTTTTTTGCTTTGTCTTTTTTCCTTCTCTTCTAGCTTTAAGCTTTGATTCCAAGGTCTTTAGTATCCAACTTCAAACCTGTAATACAAAGACACAACCAAAGAGACGTAAAAAGAACAAATGGAATAATAAAAAATAATAAAAACCTAAAAATTCTACCTAAGCACAAATCCGCGTCGGCGGCGCCAAAATGATTATATTTTTTTGATGATGTTGTAGTAATGAGGTTCAAACTCTCGGACTTGTGAAGATTAAATTTAAAGATTTGATAAAATTATATATACAAAAATATTAACAATGGGTGCGAGAGGTAACCAAGACACTAGATTCCACTATTATGCAAAATTGAATGATAAATATTTCAAAACTCTATTCAATTCTTATGTCCTCTTTTATCTTTAATTCACTATCAATCATACAGATTCTCAAACATTATTTGTAAACCTTAAGCATAGATTATCAAGAGATTAAACCAAGCATAACCTATCAAACTGAATAACAAATAATTAAGACAATCATTCAAATAATTTAAAACTCTGCAAAAGCAGCGATTAGGTGAATTATATAATTAAATAAAATAGTTACCCATTTATGTTGCGTGAATAGCTTCCTCCATTGCCTTGGTTATGAGGGAATTAGCCGCTCATCATGTTGGAAAACCTCTCAAAATATTTCATTGATGCTCAAAAATGGTTTACAAATGATGATAATATGAGAAATACAATAAAACCGGGTTTGTAACAATTATATTTGTTACAAACCAGAGAACTACGACCCTCAGTGACAAAATAAGACTGCTGTTGCTGTGTCGCAAACGCTGTAGCAAATAAGTCTGCCTGATGTACGACCCACAGCTGTGAGTCGTTATTACTGTAGAAAAACGACTGCTGGTGCAGGTCCGTTTTTCGTGTTCTTCATGTTCTTCAGCAGCAGCAGCAGCAAAAACCGAGTTTGGGAAAACTCGAATTTCTTCTTCTCTGGCTCTCCTCATCCCCCCAGACTCTCGAACCCTCTCGACTCAATCCCAGCAACCTATTTATAGCCAACAGACCCATCGAATCTCGCTCATTCACTCCATATAATTCTCTTTAACTCGGCAGTAAAGAAAATATTTCTGGGAATATTTTCTTTCCTGTTTCATCTTCTCACGCGTTTTCAAGCCTCCAAATTACCATATTTAACTCCTTCACGCCCCAACAGGTTGTGAGGGTCTTCCATGCACGCACAAAACACGTTGAATCTTCTTCAAATCACGTGAAACCCGTGATATACACGAACTGCCCTGTTTTCACCCCTTGAATTGTTTAGCTGATTCTAGCCAATTATGGTCGAACCAAACGCCCACAGTGTGTTTAATAGGCCATATCACAACTATCTACCAAAAATCATCCATTGAATCTCCCTAGAACACGTTCAACAATTCGATCAAAAATCTGCAGAAGTGTTCTCCATTTTCCCGCCAAAAACAAAATTCAAATGGAGAAGATGACCTCATACTAATCCTGTACTAGGGTGTGAATAGCAGATGCCTTTGTGGTGACCTGGGGTGCCCCTTAGTAATTGAGGTTCCCCTTATCCAATGGTGAGAGTCCGAATAACACGTGTCCTTCGGGGCTTTTACCAACTTTTCGAGCCGAATTTTCCAAAGGTGTCTACAAACACATAAAACACCAAAATTAGTACAAACTCGAGTGCCAACAATATATAGTATTGAGATCAAATTAAACACAAAAATGTATCTATCATGAACTAAAATCCTTCAAAACTTGAAGTAGATTATTCACACTGGTTAAATTATCTTGAGTTAAAATGAGACAATCATCTTCAAAAAGAAGATGATTTATAGGTGGGGCTCGGCTCCTCTAGCAATTGAAATTTCTTTGATAGCTTTTTAGTTATGGGCTTTTAAAAGAGTTCTAGAAAACCATTCCATTGTAATAATGAAAATATAAGGAGAAAGGGGATCTCCTTGTCTAATTCCCCTAGTAGGAGAGAATTTTTCACAGGGAGAACCATTGAGCGTGACAGACAATGAAGTAGTACTAATACATTCCTTGATAAGATGACACCAATCTTCAGAAAACCCAAAACCTTGAAGGACTTTAAGAAGGAAAGACCATTCAAATCTATCAAAAGATTTAGACATATCAAGTTTTAAAGCTAACCAACCCCCTTCACCTTCTTTTATCTTCATGGAATGAATAACTTCATGAGCTATAATGGTGTTATCATTAATAAGTCTACCTGAGATATAAGCTGCCTGATATGGAGAGATGATTCTTTCCATTAATGGCTTCATTCTAGATACCAGTATCTTAGAAATGATTTTGTAAGAAGTGTTACAAAGCCCAATAGGTCTGAAGTCAGAAGGAGAAGTAGGCTATTCTTCTTTGGAATTAAAGATATGTATGTTTTGTTGAGCTGCTTAGGTAAGAACTTAGTGTCAAAAAAATTCTTCACCATATCACAAACATCACTACCAACTATAATCCATTGTGATTTGTAGAAACCAGCTTGGAAACCTTCAGGACCAGGGGTAGACCAACTCTCCATGTTCTTGGGAACCTTGTGAATTTCTTCATTTGAAGGAGTCAAAAGAAGTAATCTGTTTTCTTCTTATATGATTAAGGTAGGAATGTGAGCATAGTATTGTTCTTCAATGATAGTGTTTTGAGAAGTACTTATATCCTTAAAATGTTGTGAAAGAAAACCAGAAATATCTTCTCTAGAATGTAACCAATCACCACCATCTGTTTTTAAGGAATCAGTATTATTTCTAGCTCTCTTCCTCTTTGTTAAAGTATGGAAATACTTAGTATTGTAATCCATATCTTTTACAAAGTTATCTCTAGACTTTTTCTTGTAGAAATCATGCTGTATTTTATGCCACTTATCCAACTCTTGACTGACTGAAAAAGCTTTTGAAGTATTCTCTGGTGAAAAAGGCAAAGCTTGCAATTCAGATAACTTTTGTTGCAATGTATTCACATTCTGATCAATGTTTCCAAAATGGGTTTTATTCCATTTAGATAAAGTGATTCTTGTGAACTGAAGCCTTTTAATGATCTTGTATCCTGGAGAGCCTTGAACTGATTTTTCCCAATACTTAGAAATTTCAGCTGCACAAGTTCTATCTTGAAGCCAAGTCTGAAAGAATTTAAAAGGCTTCCAAAGCTTTGGTTGGGAGTAGTCAGTCACTAACATAATAGGGCAATGATCACTTTCATTCTGACTTAAATGAATAAATTTAGAGTCTTGAAAGTGCAAGCTCCAAGCACCATTGGTGAGGGCCATATCTAATCTTGATCTCTTATTCCCAGTTCCCAAATTGTTATTGAACCAAGTATGCTCTCTACCTATAAAACCCAAATCCTGTAATCCAACTTCTTGAATAATAGAATTAACAAGGCCATCACCTGAAGAAGAAGCTGAAGAAGAAGTATCTAGAATGTGGAAATTAAGATCCCCAAGAAGAACCCAAGGTTGAGAAATATTAAGACCAATATCTTTGATGAATTCCCATTGAGATTTCTTCTTAGTGTAGTTACAATAACCATACATACAATAAATGAGCAACTCTGGTTGACTAGGATCACATTGAAATGCTGCATGAATCATATTGTCCCCACAAGCAACAACATCACAAATAAAACCATTCTTCCACAAAAGGGCTAATCCCCCAGACATGCCAATGGGCTGAAGAAATTTCATATTAGGGAATTTAAGTGGAGCTAATAAATTTTTCATCTTGTCTTCATGAATTTTGATTTCGCATAAAAAGATGATATCAGGGTCTTGAGTTCTAATTGAATCCCTAAGATGATCTCTAGTTGCAGGGGTATTGAGTCCTTGAACATTCCAGGAAATGACTTTCATGTTGTAAAGAGAGTTAAGCAGATGAATAATGTAAAACAATCTGAAATTTTTTTTTCCTAAAAAAACTTAAAGAAAATATGCATGAAAATTGTATGACTAACGTAAGATTTGCATGGAAAAATTTAATGCAATTAGTGTATCTAATTTAAGACTGATAATAGTTAATGAATGCAGAGAGAGTAACCACAAAAAAATTACGTGAGCAGAAAAGATTTAAATGTAGTATAAGAGTAAGAAAATCAAAGATGAAGGGAATATGTAATACCTGATCCTGCTTGAGTGAATGTGTCATCTGATTAACTCTAGTTGTGATTGCTTGAGTATTTGTTGGGGCATTGATTGGAATCATAATGTTGATGTGCGAGGAAGTCTCAGGAGCATAAGGAATAGATGAAACAGCTTCACCAGCTCTGTGACGTTTTCCAAGTCTGTTGTCTTCTTATGACGGAATCTCTTCACCCTTAAGCAAAGATTCTAGATTGATAATTTCACCATCTTTTGGGGGGACGAACACATTCAATTTGACAATTTTTTTCTGGATCTTTTTGATTGCTGGAGTTTTGATAGAAGCAGTAGCAGCCTCGTTGTTTGCAGATACTATTGAAATATTTTTACGGATTTCAGTAATTTTACCCACAAAATAGGGCTTCCCATGAGCTTTCTTCAAAAATATTGCAGCATCCTTACAAACTCCTTTTGAATGATTAATAATATATCACTCAGTACATATGCTCTTGGGTTGACGCTCAAAGAAGTATTGTTGCCACTTAGTAACTCCTGCATTGGTGGAGCACTTCAATCCCCTTCTTAAAGGCATTGAAAGATCCACATTAACACAAACTTTCACTGGAGCTCCACCAATAGGAACTGCATCCTTTGGTTCCACTGCTACAACTTCACCCATGACTTGTCCAATTTTGGTAACATAAGTGACATTCATGTGCTCTGGCAATAAGTATTTGAGCTGAATCCAAAAAAGCTGAAACCCCTAATGTTTCTCTGTATAAACCATTGCTGGAATGTAATCATGTATAACCACAAGGTGCCTGTTAATACTCCAGGGGCGTTCGTCGATAACTCTATTGAGTATATCCCATTGACTGAACTTGAATATAAAAACATTTGGTTCCACCTCTATAATTCTTAGGTTTTGTAGAGTTAAAAATGGCCAAGTGAAGGTGATGCCTTTTTCCACCGTGTCATAAGACATACGACCTTCAGTGATAATCTTACCAATAGCACTGGTTTCCCATTCATCTTTGTTTTCTTCTTCCTTACTATCATTTTTGATAACCACAAATTCATTAACATCACCCAGATCCAAAGTAGCTTTCTTGAACTTGTTGACTAAATCAACAACTTGACTAGATTGAGCTTCCTCCATAACTTGACGCTTTTGATGAAAATAGTTTACGCAACAAGAAAAATAATCCTCACTGAGAAGATATATGTGAAGAGGTTTTTTATTGAATCTAGGATTAAGAGAATATCCAGAAATACAGCTATGGATGTATAGTTGGATATGAATAATCTTGTTATTTAATTGCGGAGTAATTCTAGGTTGCAGAGTAAGGTAACAAAGATATTTCAAATCTTTTCTAGCTATGGTAGAATGAAAGCTGGCAAAGGTGAAAGAAGACAGTAAAATAAGGTAACAAAATATTTGCATGCAGTTGACTCTAGAGTTTTTGAATTTTTTTGAAAAGTTTGGAAGGAGGGATGAGTTATTATCCAGTTATAATGAGTTGAAACCGATCCAAGACTTCTTCAACACAGCACCATTAGCAAAAGCAATGATTCCAATCATGTTTAAGCCCTTAAGCAAAAGCTTGATACAATACTCAGCAAAAGCTGTAATCACAACAACAAAAGAGGCAAAAGCCATTAGAAAAATCGGGATAACAATCACATGTAAGGGGAATCAGAGAAGGATTAAAAATTCATCAAACACAAGCAATGTTGAGTAAATAAAGAGATTACTAAAGAAAAAATTGCAATGAGATTAATAATAAAATTCGATGATCATGAAAAAAACGGCCTATGATTAGATTCTATAACTAACACATTAAGATTAATCATGCAGAAATTGGGGAAAAAAAAAAGCTGAGTTGACCCGTTTTCGCCCGATCCCCTAGAGCGGCCTCGCGATATATCGAGATCAACAACAAACAATTTGATCATATGCTCAAAATACATGTTTATGGATCGAAAATTGATTAAAAAGAGGTGAAAAGTGCTAATACTGAAATTTGCAACGGATATAGTGACGAGTGTGTAAATACGATATTTTTACATCTTAATTTACAATTATCATTCATTTATTTTGTACAATTTAATGTTTTTGTTTAGTCTTGCAAAAATTTTATAAAATAAAGCTTGATGGACTACAACACCAAACATTTCGCGTAAAATTGGTTTAATTCGTTGGGAAAATGGCTAATGGCCCAGGCTTGGATTGTTGACCGTGCAATTGGGGTATGGCACAGGTCTTGGATTGTCTATCGTGGGACTTTCTTGTTGCGCATTTGTTTATGGGCACAGGCTTGGAGACTAGCTAGGACAAGTACAAGGTGAATTTGAAAACTTCCATTCCTCTCCTTGCTCAGGACCCACTTGGGTGAAGAAAGATTTGTTCGCAAAATGGCAGTAATGAGTAGAGAAGCCATGGATTATGCACGCATGGGTTAGTCACTACTTTGGCACATTTGCCCACTAATTAATGAAGATATATCACCCCATAACTGTGAGATTTTTGGGTCCAGATGGTGAACACACTTTTGCATATACCGTAAAGGGAAGTCAAACATATATATAAAATCATGAAGTTCAACTCATGTTTGCTCACGGGTGCCACCAGTCAGAGATCACTATAGCAACATTTCAATTTTTGGAATAATATAGAAATTGGAGATTTGATAATTATTTTAATTAATGTGTGCAATCTATATTATAAGGGACAATGGTGTTTTTCAATATGGACGGCCTTTTACATTTCAAACACATAAAAGACGGTTCAGATTGAGTCATATGTTTTTGTTTTTCAATTTACATTTTTAGCATATAAAGAACCTCGCGTTTTTAGGGGCCACTCAAAAGGATTTAGGGGCCATCAATTTATACCCATCCAAAGACTCTAGTTAAGGGGTACCCTATATGATATTGAAGTTACATAAACGCCTTTCTGATAAAACCGTATAAAAACCAAATCAAAAAAAATTCTACTCATTTCAACTCTTCTTCTTCCAGTTTCATATCTTCCGATTGTGGAAGAAAAAAAACTTTCCCTCGTTCAACCGAAACATCGCCGCGAATCGTAAAATCAAAACATCGTCGATTCGTTTATAAAACAATGGATAAGGGAAATGAAACTCACAGACCTAGAACCAAAAATGTTGCTCGGGGTATCGATCCAAAGATTGAGATTTTAGCAAGAAATAAAGAAATTCTTGCTGCAAATGAAGAAAAACGCGAAGAACAAGTACCCGACAATGTAGTTGGTGGTGGCGATTCCGATAGTCAAACACTTCGTCAACTTCAAATGGCCCAATTAAGTAAGAATCTATCATTTTTGGTGTTTATTTCGCATTAATTCGACGAATCGAGAAAAAAAAATTCTAGGGTTTTCGGTTTTTTATCCAGATTCGGGCGATATTCATGCTTATTTACTTCCGAATGTAGTCGTGTTCTTCGTTTCTCAAGAACATCGACAGTATTCGGGAGATATATTTGTTGGTTATCTGCCGAATATTGTTGACCATATCTTCCTGGATACAAACTGGTAATAATCGGTAGTTTGATGAATTTTTTGGCTTCCGAATATATTTAAGTAGACACACGGTATTCGGAAGTACACTCACTACCGAATATATATATTGAAAAAATCTCAAAATTTCTGATATAGGAAAAATCTCATTTTGGGGCCAGTATTTATTCGGAAGACAATATAATGTTTTATACCTCCGATTGTGTAGGATAAAATTTTAGAGTTTCTGAACTCCAGTTGATGAATATTCGGTTGTAAACATGTTTAGTTATATTCCGATTGTTTTTCATTCGGCAAAAATATGTGTCTTCTTACTTCCGAATTTGTTTATTCGGGTTATAGTTTTGTACTTTTGCTTCCGATTGTGTAGGATGAAAAATTTAGAGCTTCTGAACTCCAATTGATGCATATTCGGTTGTAAACATGTTTAGTAATATTTCGATTGTTTTGTATTCGGGAAAAGTATGTGTCTTTTTACTCCCGAATGTGTACATTCGGGTTGTATTTCCATACTTTGTCTTCTGATTGTATAGTTTGTAAATATTGTTCCTTTCTTTGTTGTTTAGACAAAGTCGAGAAATGAGGAAGAAAGTGATAGCTAATGCTAGGAGGGAAAGGAGCGCCAAAGATAATTCAAGTGCTCAACAAAGGTTACAAGAACAAAGCAGTCAACAAGGAGTGCAACCAAGTGCTGAACAAAGTGTAGATCAACAAGGCAGTGAACAAGGGGTGCAACCAAGTGTTGAACAAGCCGCTCAACAAAGTGCAGAACCAACTGCTCCACAAGTTACACCCCACCATGAAATTGAACCAGTTGATCCAGTGCCAAGAGTAGAAGAAGAAGGACAACCAAGTGGTACCCAAAAAGCCAAAAAAGGAAAAGATGGTGTAAAGAAGGATATTGCTAAGAAAGCATCACATCTTGTCCCTCAGCACTTGAAGAAGAAGGGTATTCTAGCAGGCACAATCCTTGGGCTACCGGCGGATGGAGGAAAATTGCTATTTGGATACAAAGACTCATGGGCCAGAGAAATATACGAAACCGAGGTAATAAAATTACTATTTTTTATTAATGTATTGTCTATGTGTTATATCGTAATATTTGTATTAAGGATTTTTTTATGTACTTTAATAGGATCATCAAGATGCGGTCCGTCTACTCAAACCTACCGCCGCACCAACAAAAATGCTTGCGTGGCCTTTATCCGGTGAATGTGAAAGGTTCAAGTCAATTGTTGCCAACTCGGGGTTAGCTAATGCCGCCGAGAATTCATTGTTGGAACATGATCGTGTGGCCATATCGGCGTTCGTGGAGAGAATGTATCCTGAGACCGATACTTTCCATATGCCGTTTGGGGAGATGACGATTACTCCGGATGATGTTGTGCAGATTCTTAACCTTCCCGACCAAGGCACAGCTGTGAAGTTTAACTACACAAAGCAGTTAAGTTGGGCACAACTTTATGCTCTAACTAAAAAGTGCTTAGGTTGGGATGAAGAGACAACAACACAGAGTTTGGAGGCATGCAAGTTACAGAACAAGACAGATCAACATTACAGCTTTGATGAATATGTTCGAGGCAACCTTGGAGAAGGAAAAGAATGGAACGTTAACTGATATCAAGTGAACCAGCTGCACCGCATATCTCCTGTATATGGGATGTGGTCATATTCCCCAATACTTCTGGCAACCGGATCGACGCCAACCTTATACAACTTTTGGATCCTCTCCATGAAGTCGGTGACTATTCTTGGGGCACGGCATGCCTAGCATTCTTGATGGAAGAGTTGAGAAAGGCTTCGAGGCTAGGAACCTGCCAAGTTGCCGGGAACGTGGCTCTATTGCAGGTTTTTTCTTTAACTCTATAACTCACTCTATAGTTATTCAGTAGACAATACATATGATGCATATCCATAACTCCAAATGACGCATATTCGGTAGGAAATTATCCATCTTTTCCCTGTTGGTTATTCGGTGGTTAGGTACTTACTTTGTTTTCCGATTATATACAATCGGAAATATTCTTTTGATATTAGAACCGAATATACAGGCCAGAAAAGTATAGGTTACTGAACTCCAAATGACGCATATTCGGTAGGAAATTATCCATCTATTTTCCGAATGTTGGTTATTCGGTGGTTAGGTACTTACTTTGTTTTCCGATTATATACAATCGGAAATATTCTTTTGATATTAGAACCGAATATACAGGCCAGAAAAACTATAGGTTACTGAACTCCAAATGACGCATATTCGGTAGGAAATGATCCATCCTTTTTCCGAATGTTGGTTATTCGGTGGTAGGTACTTATTTGTTTTCCGATTATATAATCGGAAATATTCTTTGATATTACTACCGAATATACAGGCCAGAAAAACTATAGGTTACTGAACTCCAAATGACGCATATTCGGTAGGAAATGATCCATCTCTATTTCCGAATGTTTGGTATTCGGTGGATAGGTACTTAGTTTTTTTCCGATTATATAAATCGGAAATAAAGTTTGGAAATTACTACCGAATATACACAATCTATTTACTAAAACTTGGTTTCTTATGTATATAGGCATGGATCTATGACCACTTCCCTATCCTGAAGTTGGCCGGAGAGAACCCGGGGTGGTGCAAAGGTACTCCTAGAGGAACAAAGTATATATTTGAAGACAACCGTTCTAGGACAAAAGAGCAGCAGTTGATTCGCATGAGGGATATTTTGGACCAATTGAAGGCCTCGGACGTATGCTTTGATCCATACAAGGAAGATCGAGCCAGTGGGCATATAAATGTTCGGTCGGACTTGTCCCTTTATTTTGGACCGTTGTGGCACCCCACAGGATATGTGATGTATAACCCCTCTAGGGTGATGCGACAACACGGGTATATACAACAGCAACCTGTGGAGAAAATGGGGGATTACTACAAATTGGAGTTGGAGTTGTGCTCTTCTAGTGGTGATAATCTCACGATTGTTCACACAGGCCCACCTACTGTTCTTGATAACTGGGATAAGAGGAATGACTTCATTATCGACACTGGTAGACGAACCACCCGAGGTGATGAAAATTCTCCAGACTATATGAGTTGGTATAACAAGGTATCACATCCTTTGGTTATCCGTGAAATCAAATCCAACACTACTGCGGCGGGTTCAAGTTATAATTGTATCATCAAAGACAAACCAGCTGGTTATGATAGACTGGTGCGTGTTCTTATATTTTTGTTCATTTTATATTATTCCTATAAATCTTAGGTAATTACCGTTTGATGTTATGTCATTACGTATAAAAAACAGGTGAATAGGTTCAAGCGTGTTTCCAAAATGTTAACTGCATGCCTGAAGAGCGGAGATCCCATGCCAGCTGAGAAGATCAAAGAGGCTAGAGATCTAGTTGATAATATGGATAACGAAGATTATGCTGCCCAGTTTGGGGAGAAAGTCACGAAGAGGCATCAGCCCAAGGTGGCAGTATCAAAGACGGGTAAAAGAACTCGAGCTTCATCGAGCGCTGAAGCTGCTCCAACTGAAGCTGCTCCAACTGAAGGTGCTCAAACCCGTGGTCGTGCAGGACTGGGAGGTAGTCACGGTCGTAAAGTAAAGAAGAGCAGATAAATAACAATGATTTGTGTTGTACATTCGGAAGTTTGGGTAACTAAGTTAGACAAGTTCAAATGACAATGATTTGTGTGGTACATTCGAATTTTGGTAACTAATTAACTTCCGATTATTTCAAGTTCAAAATTTGAAAAGTATAGTTTTTCCCAAATTCTGATTTTTGGGCCATCGTACATTCGGAACTTTACAAAAAAATTATCCTCCGAATATTACAAGTTCAAAACAAACCCCATGGCTCTAGGTGGTTCCAAGGGCCAATATAGAAGGTTAGACACCCATATTCGGAAGTTTGGTAACTTAACTTCCGATTATTTCAAGTTCAAAATTTGAAAAGTATCAGTTTTTCCCAAATTCTGATTTTTGGGCCATCGTACATTCGGAACTTTACAAAAAAATTATCCTCCGAATATTACAAGTTCAAAACAAACCACCCATGGCTCTAGGTGGTTCCAAGGGCCAATATAGAAGGTTAGACACCCATATTCGGAAGTTTTGGTAACTAAGTTAACTTCCGATTATTTCAAGTTCAAAATTTGAAAAGTATCAGTTTTTCCAAATTCTGATTTTTGGGCCATCGTACATTCGGAACTTTACAAAAAAATTATCCTCCGAATATTACAAGTTCAAAACAAACCATCCATGGCTCTAGGTGGTTCCAAGGGCCAATATAAGGTTAGACACCCATATTCGGAAGTTTTGGTAACTAGTTAACTTCCGATTATTTCAAGTTCAAAATTTGAAAAGTATCAGTTTTTCCCAAATTCTGATTTTTGGGCCATCGTACATTCGGAACTTTACAAAAAAATTATCCTCCGAATATTACAAGTTCAAAACAAACCACCATGGCTCTAGGTGGTTCCAAGGGCCAATATAGAAGGTTAGACACCCATATTCGGAAGTTTTGGTAACTAATTAACTTCCGATTATTTCAAGTTCAAAATTTGAAAAGTATCAGTTTTTCCCAAATTCTGATTTTTGGGCCATCGTACATTCGGAACTTTACAAAAAAATTATCCTCCGAATATTACAAGTTCAAAACAAACCACCCATGGCTCTAGGTGGTTCCAAGGGCCAATATAGAAGGTTAGACACCCATATTCGGAAGTTTGGTAACTAGTTAACTTCCGATTATTTCAAGTTCAAAATTTGAAAAGTATCAGTTTTTCCAAATTCTGATTTTTGGGCCATCGTACATTCGGAACTTTACAAAAAAATTATCCTCCGAATATTACAAGTTCAAAACAAACCATCCCGGCTCTAGGTGGTTCCAAGGGCCAATATAGAAGGTTAGACACCCATATTCGGAAGTTTGGTAACTAGTTAACTTCCGATTATTTCAAGTTCAAAATTTGAAAAGTATTAGTTTTTCCCAAATTCTGATTTTTGGGCCATCGTTCATTCGGTACTTTACAAAAAAAATTATCCTCCGAATATTACAAGTTCAAAACAAACCATCCCATGGCTCTAGGTGGTTCCAAGGGCCAATATAGAAGGTTAGACACCCCATATTCGGAAGTTCTGGTAACTGAGTTAACTTCTGATTATTTCAAGTTCAAAATGTGAAAAGTATCAGTTTTTCCCAAATTCTGATTTTTGGGCCATCGTTCATTCATAACTTTACAAAAAAAATTATCCTCCGAATATTACAAGTTCAAAACAAACCATCCCACGGCTCTAGGTGGTTCCAAAGGCCAATATAGAAGGTTAGACACCCCATATTCGGAAGTTCTGGTAACTAAGTTAACTTCCGATTATTTCAAGTTCAAAATTTGAAAAGTATCAGTTTTTCCCAAATTCTGATTTTTTAGGCCATCGTTCATTCGGAACTTTACAAAAAAAATTATCCTCCGAATATTAAAAGTTCAAAACAAACCATCCCATGGCTCTAGGTGGTTCCAAGGGCCAACATAGAAGGTTAGACACCCCATATTCGGAAGTTCTGGTAACTGAGTTAACTTCCGATTATTTCAAGTTCAAAATTTGAAAAGTATCAGTTTTTCCCAAATTCTGATTTTTGGGCCATCGTTCATTCGGAACTTTACAAAAAAAATTATCCTCCGAATATTACAAGTTCAAAACAAACCATCCCACGGCTCTAGGTGGTTCCAAGGGCCAATATAGAAGGTTAGACACCCCATATTCGGAAGTTCTGGTAACTGAGTTAACTTCCGATTATTTCAAGTTCAAAATTTGAAAAGTATCAGTTTTTCCCAAATTCTGATTTTTGGGCCATCGTTCATTCGGAACTTTACAAAAAAAATTATCCTCCGAATATTACAAGTTCAAAACAAACCATCCCATGGCTCTAGGTGGTTCCAAGGGCCAATATAGAAGGTTAGACACCCCATATTTGGAAGTTCTGGTAACTGAGTTAACTTCCGATTATTTCAAGTTCAAAATTTGAAAAGTATCAGTTTTTCCCAAATTCTGATTTTTGGGCCATCGTTCATTCGGAACTTTACAAAAAAATTTATCCTCCGAATGTTTTATCCGGAGGTAATACGTGTATCGTTAGCAACCGATTGTAGTGCATCATTGGTACGAAACCTCAACGGCCATATTTTCAGAAACCTCAACGGCCATATTTTCAAAAATTAGAGCCGTTGGAACTCTAATCTATATAAGGAGGGTAACCCTTCTCAGTTATTATTGAGTAAAAAATCAGAATGAAAAACTTTTTCAATGGCAAGTCCATCATCAATCGACAACATACTTCGAAGATGCAAGCGAACAACTACGTCAATTGCAGCAATGGAAGAAGAAATACAAAAAAGGAACAAACAACCCAAAAAAATTAAACCATCGTTAGTGGAAACGAAGGAGGAGGAAGAGGAAATCAAGGCTAAGAAGCGAGGTGAAGAACAATTCCATCATAGAGAAAGATTAAAACAAGTTGAGGAAGAGACCGAATGGATAAAAAATTATTACATTGTGAAAGATCTACCCAAAGAACAGCAGGACGATCGTGTATTTTGGATTAACGTTTCATTGGGTCCTTTTGTTGGTAAGTACAAGAAGCCACGCCACAATTATGAACCATCCCATGTTTCTTCAAGGGTGTTATATTCGTAAGTTTATTCGAGAAATTATCTACCGAATCTGGGTAGTTCATGGCATTCAATGCATGCAATAATCGGTTTTTCTTGTTTACAAAAGCACACAAACGCATGAAAATCGAGTATTTGAGTTTCTTAACACAATACTTGTGTTTCAATATCAGGCGATTCTCCATTTTCTTCCATGAAAGCGTCGTCTAGGTTTTCCTCTCCACAAAAGTTTGGATCATTCAACATATACCCCAAATCGTCTTCTCTAAACGGTCGTAAACCCTCAACATTTTGTTCTTCGTCATGATTCTCACCTTCTTCTTCATATCCATCCATTTTTGTAGTGATAAAATGGGTTTTCCCTTTTTTCCTTCACATTCTTCTCTATAACTCTAACAACTCAAAAATGAAAAAGAAATGGAAAAAATGAAACAGAAATCATTCTAATACTGCACCGACTACAATCGGGAGTCTGGGTAATATTTTGGCTTCCGATTACAATCGGAGGATAACAATGTTATCATATCCTCCGAATATATAAGGGTAATTTCGCCATTACGAATTACGCGAGATAAGGGATAGCTACATTTTCCCTTTGGATGACCTTTTTTGTTTTATTGTTGGCCCCTAAATCCTTTTGAGTGGCCCCTAAAAACGCGAGGATAAAGAAGGGTTAAGATTGAGACACTGATTTAATATTTTCAATCTACATTTTCAAGGGTCCAGATCGAGCCACATATTTCAATCTCCACTTCACCCTCCCAATGTCATTTATTTGAAGTTATTCTTCACATTTTAATGTGAAACCGTTTCTTTTATTGTAGATTAAACTCCCTCTTAATTCATGCTTCAAAAAAAATTGATTATTTTCTTTCATCTTTTTCATTTTTTTTCTTCTTCATCGTCTTTTTTTTCATCAAAAAATAAATAAATCAAAAGATCTTCTTATGCCCATAATATTTAAATTTCTCCATGTGTAAAATATTTCTACCAAAGAAGATCTCTTTATCATCCACTGGATATTGAAAAGACGGTTTGTTATTATATTTGTTCTCTTATAGTTTGTATTTTTTTATAGTTTATCAATTTTCATCTAAATTTATTTTCATCCAATTGGTGTTTTTAAATCTGGGTTATTGAGAAATGTTTCAGATTTTTTATTTTTATGTTGTGGTTTTAGGGTTAATTTGTGTAAAGATTAGATTAACGCTCATTAGATTCATCAAATGGTTTTAAAGCTCAGTACCTGCAGCGTTTTCGACTTAATGTTTGTATTTCTCTCTGCTCTCTGAATTAGAATTTCATTTTTAAATTTGTATGGTGAATATTTTTATTTTTCCCCAATTAATTTTATTTTAGATTATTAAGTTTTGTTTGAATTTGATTTTGTGCATCCCACTTCCTCTTAACAAGAATTATAAAGGTTGATTATTTTTCAAGTTCTGTATTTTATTGTTAATCCTGTAAATTTACTTTTTGGTATGATTTCCAAGTCTCACTTGAATTGTTAATACGTGAGCACTACCGGTTGAATTAGCTTTTAGTTCATCGTACTTTTTTTTTGTTTATAACAATCTTGTCGGCTTTAGCTAACCCAAATTTTTTCACTTTTTGTAGACTTTGAATATGGTCAAATCGAAGTTGATTCTACAAACCAAATACCGATAAATAGATATTTTTTGTATCCAGCTGCACAAATCATTTTAAGGTATTATATTATAATGTGAATGATTATAGAGGCGATCCAACTGGAAGATTAGGTTCTTTGATTTTCTTATTTTTATTTAACAAAAATGACGTTTCAAACATTTATAAATTAGTCTTACTTTGTTGTCCTTCGTTTACTTTGGCACTCTTGGATTTACAATCTTTGGTCAATTTTTGTTGTACTAGTAAGTTGGAGTCTTTTGGCTGTTTTTCTTTTCTTGTATTTGTTGTTCTGGTGGGTATGTGATGATTTTAGTCCTTTTTTTTACTTGAGTTAGATCATTTTTAATTTTTGAATTTTAGGTTAGTTTATAAAATATTTTAAAATCTTGCCTTTGCATTTTGCTCTATTATCATTCCAATTTTTCAAATTTGCAGGTTCATCGAAACTTTCGGAGATGAAATACCACCTAAAGTAAGGGAGAAGGGACACAGGTTGGTTTTCTATGTCGAGGTGAATACCAATATTTGATTATATACATTGAGGTTTGGTAAAAATCTTTTCATTACGTATTAATTCGGGATGAATTTAGCACTGCTAGAGTCCATTGTAGCAATGTTCACGAAGTATAATAGAGGATATCGTTATTATTAACATGTTATTTAGGGGGTTTGCGCAAGGTCAGATTCGTTTGCCAGATATATATATATATATATATATATATATATATATATATAAGGTCAGGTGAAAGGTTTATTCGCGTTTCTGTATTGTTGGTCTCACTACAAGCTACTTTTGGACTCTTAATACCAATATTTGAGCTTAGATGAAGTATAAAAGTTCAGTACTTTTTTCCAGGGACCTACTATATGTTCAGCTCGTACAATTATCAATAAGTTTTACGCTCAGTTTTGTATAACACCACAGAGGTTGGAGAAAATGTAAATTATCAATTATGTGAATGCTTTGACAGAAGGTCTACCGATGTTGACAGGAACAAGGAGTTTGTAAAATTGTAAGTTTTCTCATATCATTTGGCTCTTTTAACTCTTTATGCATGTACTTCGAAATAAGATATTTTGTTATTAGAGATACAACACCCAATACATTGGTTCTTGCAACAGTCTCTATATTTCACTTTTGACAAGATAACTGAAAGTCAGAGTTTGTGTTATTAGTATGTTACTTGATAATTATACCGATATCAGTCTGTGAAATCTGTTTGTTGGGAATTCGCTGAACAAGGGAAAGCTAGAAAATATTTTATGAAAAATATGTTGGTAGTGTCCAATAGAAACATAGAATATGAATTGCGATTGTGGTGCCGAACGTCGGTTGGTTAAATAAAAATTCAATTTTGTTAGGGAATAAAATCAGTAATCAGTTGCTTGATGATTTATGTTCACGGTAAAATGATGGATGAAAAAAATAGATGGTGGCATGTGTCGTGTTAATTAATGAGACTATAACTAAATCTTACATCTCTTTCCAATATCGTACTTAGTTCCCTACCCTTTTTTTATTCTGAAGTTCCTATGATTCAATCGGGATAAGATCATATTGAGTTAGTGTGTCACTTTCTCATAGATTAGTCATTTGAAATCAATTATGTAGAGTAATTTATTTTAATATTGTAACAAATTAGAAAGCTTGTACGATAGCCATGAATAATTTCCTTAGGCACAATCTTTCCTTATAAAAGTTAATTTGTAACACTATTTCATAATGAATATGGATATGCAACTGGAGAAAGTTTGTAACACCAACAACACTACCATCTTATATTAAAAATTACTTTCTCTTGCATTTGGTCGTTGCAGCAGTCTCACATCAAGCTACTCTTTTAAATAAGCTATTAAATTTCATGTCTTTTTTTAAATATAATGTGGAACTGATATTTTTCTCAATTTATATAGGTGAACTATTGGAACTCATGCTTTTGCAAATAATTTTTTCCGTTTGATCGTTGGCATGTTGATCTCGACGAAAGATTTTTCTAACAACAATCCAATTATACAGATATCGACAATCATTCTAGGTATGGAACGGGTTATCTTAAATAGTTGGTTATACATAGGTTAAATTTGACCTCATGTAGTCATCAAGCATTAATGTTCCTTTCAAGGTTATGTACAAAATGGTGTGTGTACATGTATTCTCTTTGATTTCTGAAGTAAGTTGGATATTAATCCTATATTTTTGTATGCATAGGAAAAATTGAAAAAGCGTGTATGGAACCGCGACATGTTGGATTTTGGGAACATGAACACCAGCATATGCATCACCTCTTATATTATTTTTCTCCATGTATACAATTTTAGAACTTTTGTTCCAAAGTTTCAAAGAACTTTGTAACGGTATTGGAATAGTATGTGGTAGTAGTCATGTAAAAATTGTTGTCGCTCAATTTTAATGTTTCCATATTTTACAAATATTTACGTAAAATTCCACAATTCTGCTATTTATTAGAGCTTTACATACTTTTGGTTAATTATTAGTTTAAAAATATGCATTGAAAACAAATTTAATTAAGTATGCTTCATCTAGGAAAAAATGACACAATGTAATAACACTGGAGTTAGATTTAACAGGACATATGTCGAAATATGATAAGAAACAATCGTTCGGCAACACCGAGAACAAATTAAATCCCATGCCGTCACGGCACGGGTCATATCTTAGTCTGATAAGAAAGGAAAAACAACCTTTAACTTTCCTTGGTGGACGATATTAGAGCCTCTCCAATGGAATGTTTTTGAAAAAAAAGGAGTCTAATTTTGTGCACACTCCTTTAACGAGTGTGCACTAACAAAATAATGTGATTGGTCCATTTTAACAAATCTCATTTCATTAAATAAGATTTTATTATTAATTCAAATCTAAAAAAGGAAGTATATTTATTTGTCGCCTAAATTATAGTGTATTCAATATTTACCTTCCCTGTACTTTTACTAACCGATATAGTAACTTCAATTTTAATATGTCTAATTGGCAAAACTTATCGATCAATCTGAATCATATACCATGAATCACGTATTCAATCAAGTAATGAGTAATAAATCTTCCATGATATTATATTTAATACGTTTTCCTATATTATGATTGTTGAAATTTCTTTAAAAACACCAAGGAATGATCATTTAGGAATAAATAATGATGAAAATACATTGATCTAGGCACCAAGCTAATTTCATAATGGGTACTTTGTTACTTATTATTAATCTCTGTTGGAATCATTGCCGATTTATGCCTGCACGACAAATAAAATCAAACACGAAACAAATAACGTTATGGCTGAGTCGCGGACTAGGTCGCTTTCTTTAAGACGTTTTGCG
The DNA here is from genome assembly GCF_003573695.1 of Papaver somniferum. Classification (NCBI taxonomy): domain Eukaryota; kingdom Viridiplantae; phylum Streptophyta; class Magnoliopsida; order Ranunculales; family Papaveraceae; genus Papaver; species Papaver somniferum. The sequence goes on from NC_039363.1 coordinate 84,623,492, forward strand.
GCTCTGCCCAAGATTGTGCAAGAAGTTCTTCAATGGCGCGTCGTCCCCAGGATAAAACAGCCGAGATCAATCTCTTACACAATCACTCTTGCACGGTGAGAGGATGTGAAACTTCTACACTTCATTCTTGCTCAGAACTCTTTAGTAAAAACCAAGGATGATCACACACTTGTTTTTTCTTTCTCACAAACAATTCATTTTTCTTTGAAAACCCAAGAGACATAAAAGAAAACTATGTCACTAAAAAATGTTTCAACAACTCTTCAAGTTCTTTTTAACACCGAAACATAAATGAAAAAACTCTCTCATAAGAAAATGTTCTACAACTCCTCTAACACTTTTCATAAAAATTCTGATTTTATTTTAATGGCCAAAGAAATAAATATGAGTAAATGAAGGACATTATTAAGATGTTAATTAGCTTCATTAACCCATTCAATTTGAAAACGGTTTTTGACATTAAAACAAAATAAATTCATTCTTTAAGGAAAGGAATAATGGTCACTTTAAAACCATTTAACTGTGAGAATAACATTTGGAAATTAATTAATGTTTTTAAAACATATATCTCAACAATCCTCCACTTATATTTTTCAAAACATTGAGCAATAAATTATAGAATTGTGCATAAGCAAAGGTGTCTCGCGACTTGAACCTTTACGTAGTGTTAATAGGCTCTCTTAAATCTGACCATAGAGTGAACATAAGTCTTGAACTCTAGGAGATAAAGATTACTTAACACACACGACTATACTAGTGTAAAGTCTAAATCCAACACATTATGGCCATGTTCTTGTATCCCAGTTTAATGAATGATCTAGAGAACTGCCCATATTCTCATAGAAAGCGGCCATACTTTCACATTCACATAGGTGAGTTTATCAAGAGTACTCCTGAAAGTACCCCACACTAAATAGAAATATAAACATCATTAAGAGTTTAAAATTTTAAAATTAAAATTAAACTCAACCTTTTACTCGCTTCAGGATGTCATGTCGTGGGATGAATTCTTCAAAAGCATGATTCTCTCATCTCCATATCATTTATGACTTCGTCTAGTCACTTTGAACCTATTTCTAGGTTGGGTATCCATCATAGATGACTCAATCTCAATGGGCATCAACCTCATCTCCAAGATGTATTCACATCTTCTTATCAATCCTTTCGTCAAAGGACTAATGAAAGCTCTTTCCAGACACTATATAATTCATTCTCATAACATCAACTCTTGTAGTGGTCATAACGTTCTCAATTCTGGCAATAGCCGCGGTACTATCACGTTGGATTATTATGTCTTTTCCCCTATCCACTATAGAGGATCGAATCACCCCATCCCTTGAAGGATTCAACTGAAAGGATGTCCAATCAGCTTCACAACATCCTTAAATGATTGCGGTAACCATTTAGATAGTGTATTTCTAGGTGTAAGGTGTGTTTGAAACACCTCATAACCTTCTCAAAATTTTACCAATTTTCCATACTAGGATTGGTAAATCTGAATATAAAATCCCCACTATGGAGGTAATATAATAAACTCCCACTACAAAAAATACTTATATATATATAGTCAATCACGTAACAAAGAAACATACTGAGCTACCATACTCATCTCTAGTACAATCACACACAATCCAAAAGCATTAGAACTAAACCAAATGAATGAAAACTAGTTTACGGTCAGACTATGTATATTTCTATCTCTTTTAAAACTCTATTTCCATTGAAATCAAATGTTTTCAAAGAAAGAAAAAATTCATTTCGAAAACATACGCATCTTCACTCAAGTCTTTTATGTGAAATAGTAAACTAAGCATGTCCTCAATTTCATTTTCATCCTTTAACTTAGAACACAAATTCAACAAATCACTTATGCATACAAAACAAAAAGTATTGTGCATTTCACTTTCATTAATTCTGAAATCATTCAGATGAATCAAGTAAACAATTTTTATTTTATAAATTGTTTTAAAGTTTTTTTTTTCAGAATATGAATGATAACTTATCTAACTTATGTGATTTCTTTTATTGTAGAAACTACACAATTTTCCATGTTTGGTTTACATAGATTCTCATTTTTAACTTACACAAAAGTATATATTTCTAATTATGACTATAAAAAATCATACATCTCAGAACCAACATCAACAAAACAAACATGTAAGTTAATTTAGTGACATCAATGCAAGTGTCAACAATTTCTGTATGCCTGTCTAAAAACAATAGGCTCACGAATTTATTTATCCAAAGAATAAATTTTTGAAGAACAAATTTAATTTCTATTAGAAGTTATCTTTCTAATTATAAGCAACAAAATATTCATGACTAAATTTTAGTCTCACTATAAATGCGCTTTTCTAGGTTCATTCTTAGTGAATTACTTGTCACCTTCATTTCTCTAGTTTCTCTAATTCAAATCAAATATGTTAAAACATAGGATATGGAACACCCACTATTTTTTGACTCAAACAAGAATTTCAAAACAATATCAGAAGACTCCAAAAATTGTGAAAAACTAATGAACCAACAATTTAAACCCAAAACGTTTTGCACAATATAGTGAATAAAAATTCAAACAATTTTTGTGAAAACAACATTGTCTGATCCACTACTTAAAAGATCGTATTTGATATCAAGACAAGTTACTCGAAGCATCTTTATAAAATTCTCAAATATTTTATTTCATCCAATATCATTGCAAGTTGCGGAAGATTTCAAAGTGTACATGCTTTTATGAGTTAGGTAACATTACATACATGTTACTCAAAGAATTCACCAAGTTTATAAGAAAATATAACATGTTCATATTCATCACTAACTCATTGATTTCTTAAAAAGCATGACAAAAATCTCATATTTCAAATATTGAAAATTCAATTTATGTTATGATAAAATTGCACTATTATGCTCAAATATTTTATCTACAACATATCATTTGTAGTATTGCAATGATCAAATTCAACAAATTTATAATCTCAATTTAGGAGGAAACAAGATTGTTTCTCATTTCGGAAGTATGAATATTTTAATAAAATTGTTCTACCGAAGTAAACTTTGAAACCATACCAATAACGAAAATCCTAGTGATGTGAGTATATCTCAACACCACTTTTTTTCAAACAATTTGGTCCAAATTTTGAACCATAAACTATCAAAACAAACATGGTGTAAAACACCAATATATACCAACCTCTCACCGTATCCACAATTCACATTAACTTAGCTTGAAAAGCGATGTTAATAACATTTGATATCCTTGCAATACCGTGCAACAATAGAAAATAAATTCACAATCAATATTATGTTCATTTCTTGGTGAGAGTTGATATTCACATTGGTTTTGACTAGGTTTTAAAATATTTCGGTTTTGGGTTCGTATAGAATTCCATCTCATAAGTTCCAAACTTATATGAGTCACATGTTTATTGTCATACACAATAATTCTCAATATCTTGTTTCCCTAAAATTTATTCTAAGATTGAACAATCAATTTATTCAATTTAGAATGCAATTATTTGATCACTACAATTACTACAAATAGTTCATCAAACATACCTCAATTGCTTTTAAAGCTCAAGTGGTTATAAACCATTTTCCATTCTTTGGGCACCAACAAAGAAATCATCAACCTCATTTCTCCTCACATCGATTAATCTCCCGCAATTTTTATTTCATTGGAAAATAAAAACTTGCTCAAATAAGTGAACTTTCACCTGTCACAATCATGTAAATGTGAGCATTTGAAACCAAAAAATAAGTAAGGTATGCACTCGCATAATTACTTAAAAATCAAAATGAAACATATCACTTCAAGTTTCTCTTAAATTTCGAACAAAGATTCAAAGTTATGTGGTCATAATATCATACATATACTTATAACTTTCTACTATGCATATTATCAAACACATATGGTACATTAGTTTGATTTCTAACAATAATCTTCCTTTTCATTACCAAAACAAGAGCATAAAGAAATAAAAATCCAAACATATTTTTAATGTAATTTATTACATTTCTCCAATCTCAAGTATCATGTCCCCTATTTTAGATAGACATACACAACGATTTTGAAATTACCACATCTCTCAATTTAAAAATTCAAATGGAAAACTTCAAATTGGATTTTGAAGATTAATTCCTAATCTATGAGCTTCATGTTACACTATTTCAAAATATCTACACAAAGATTAGCAACAACGAACTCATTTAGCAATAAATTTTTCCCCGACATAAATTTTCAGATACGTTGTTTAGTATTCTAAAATACTTTAAAAATACTTTTAGTACTTCAAAATTTTTGAATTTCGGCGTGGATTATCCTCATGATGTCTAGTATATCTAGTAAATATTTCTAGACCTAATTCATTTTCATGTAGGAGATAAAAATAAAACTCAAAAACATGTTCAAAAATATTTGTTTATCATCAATAACATTATTCTATGTTAGGTTTTCATGATGAAAAATATCATCCATAATATAATCCTAGTCCATCAAAATTAGATATAAAATCAACTTTAGGTAGCGGGTTACCTAAAATCTCAAGCATCATGTTAAATCGCTAAATTAAAATTACATCGGTTATAATTCTATAAAACAAAACAAAATAATGATACTTATCGCGTTTTAGCAATCGTTTTTCTTTTGATTTCCATTGCAAAATAAAGGTCTTAAAATTGTTGGTATCGTTGCTGATTTATGCCTGCACAACAAATAAAATCAAACATGAAACAAATAACGTTATGGCTGAGTCGCAGACTAGGTCGCTTTCTTTAAGACGTTTTGCGGCTCTGCCCAAGATTGTGCAAGCATTTCTTCAATTGCGCGTCGTCCCCAGGATAAAACAGACGAGATCAATCTCTTACACAATCACTCTTGCACGGTGAGAGGATGTGAAACTTCTACACTTCATTCTTGCTCAGAACTCTTTAGAAAAAACTAAGGATGATCATACACTTGTTTTTTCTTTCTCACAAACAATTCATTTTTCTTTGAAAACCCAAGAGACATAAAAGAAAACTCTCTCACTAAAAAAATGTTTCAACAACTCTTCAAGTTCTTTTTAACACCGAAACATAAATGAAAAAACTCTCTCATAAGAAAATGTTCTACAACTCCTTTAACACTTTTCATAAAAATTCTGATTTTATTTTAATAGCCAAGGAAACAAATATGAGTAAATGAAGGACATTATTAAGATGTTAATTAGCTTCATTAACCCACTCAATTTGAAAACGGTTTTTGACATTAAAACAAAATAAATTCATTCTGTAAGGAAATGAATAATGGTCACATTAAAACCATTTAATTGTGAGAATAACATTTGGAAATTAATTAATGTTTTTAAAACATATATCTCAACAATCTCTCCTTCCAATCAATGTAAAGGATCTTAAAAGATCAACGCCAAAACTAGACTTGAAGCCCAGCCATTACAAACAATTAAGAACTAGAAAAATCTTGTATAACTGTGGTGCTGTGATGTTTGAATTGTATACAATTTTAACTGCTAGTGACCAACTTGAAAATCTCTGTAAATATTGAACGTGAGCTATAATCTATGCTTCACCATAGGTACTAGTTAGTTATGAACAATATGGAAATAATGAAAGGAACGAGATGTTAGTTACGAAAACTTAGATCGCATGATCTTACGGTGTTTGGCGTCTTCTTCCAAAACTAGTTACCTACTGTATTTTTTTAGTTTCCTTACTTGAAAGCGCTCTAATTTTGGAAGCAAATAAATATGATTTCTTTTTTTAGATTTAAATTAAATTAAAACATAATAAAATCTGATTTAATTAAATGAGATAACCTTTTGCTAAAATGAATCACATTAGCTTATTATTTGCACACTCGTTAAAGGAGTGTGCACAACATTGGACTCAGAAAAAGGTCATAATCCACATAGGATCCACAACCATAAAAAATCATCTCCAACCCATCGATGGAAAGATGTGACAAAAAAAAAAGTTAGATATCCTCTAGTTTTATGAACATCTAGATAATTATTTTTTCAACCCACCTTAGTCACACTTTTATTAATAAAAATCATTGAAAAATAAAAATGAAAAGGATTTTAACCAATTATATGCTTAGAAATAAGTAAAAAAATAACTAAAAACTTTATGGGTTGGAGATAAAATTTTATTTTTCCTAATATTTAGGATTTTATATTCCAGGGATGTCTTAAAAGTGATATCACATATGAAATATCCACGATCACCAATGGAGAAGCTCTTAAGTTTGCAAATTAATTAGTAAAAAAATAACTAAAAATTTATGGGTTGGAGATAAAATTTTATTTTTCCTAATATTTAGGATTTTATACTCAAAGGATGTCTTAAAAGTGATGTCACATATGAAATATCCACAATCACCATTGGAGAAGCTCTTATGTTTGCAAATTAATCAAGGAAATGACGGCTCCGGATCGTCTGTCAGTGAGTGGATGCCACGTGTTCGATTTTAACATACCAAATCAGAGTATATTTGAGTTGTTAAAATTAAAAGATTTTCAGGGAGATTAAAATGGAAAACGTTTATCCTCCCTAGTTATCTCTTCGCACTCATCCGTCGTCCTTAGACTAATTTTTGTTTTTGCACGGATCAAGAATTTCTTGGTTTCACAATTATTGTTCTCATCTTAGAGCTTCTCCAATGGTGAACGTGGATGTTTCATATGTGACATCACTTTTAAGACATCCTCTAGGTATAAAATCCTAAATATTAGGAAAAAATAAATTTTATCTCCAATCCATTAAATTGTTTCATCTTTCTTTACTTATTTGTAGGCATATAATTGGTTAAAATTATTTTCATTATTGTTCTCATTGATTTTTATTAGTCAAAGTGTGACTAAGATGGGAAGACATCCTTTAAGTGAATGTCTAAAACTAGAGGTTCACCTAGAGGATATTTAACCTTTTTTTTTTGTCACCTCATCCCCACATCAATGGGTTGGATATGATTTTCTATAAATATGATTGTACATCCTATGTGGATTAATATTTTTTCCCTCGCATACATTCTATTGGAGAAACTCTTAAATCATGTTTTTTGAACCTTAACTTCTGTCAAGTTGTGTCGATCAGCTTAGACAAAAAGCCTTAACGTCTCAATAAAAAGACAAAGGCTGATTCAAATCATCATATTCCCACTGTAGAATGAAATAATTATTTGTGATTTACAGCTGTGTAACCGGTTTGTAATACATTTGTACCATAATCTACCATGAAAAAAGGCAGACCCGTGTTAGCCGTTTCATTAACGGGAGCTTGAGGTAAATGGTTCTTGGCTATTAACTAGAGCCAGTGGGATCAACCATTTTCTACTTGCTACCGGTCTCTATAAATGTAAAAAACTATTGATAGTTATAGTAGCCGATTTTTCTACCAGGTAACATTTCAGTATGCAAAGTTCCATTAATAAATTCATTACTAATAAAGCATCTACAGTTCGTGCCACAATAAAAGAGAGACATGATTTTCATTATAAAGCATCCATATCCGATAGCTCATGCCACAACAAAAGAGAGAATTTCATACTGCATATGCTATAGGTTTACAGTTTATAGAGAATCACAGAACAATGCTTCATTATAATAATAAATTGAAATTGTCGAAGAGAATGAAAAATGGAAAAGGATAAACGTTTCCATTTTTATCTCCTTGAAAATCTGTTAATTTTAACAACTTCAATGTACTCTGATTTTGGTATGTTAAGGTCGAACACGTGGCATCCATTCATTGACAGGTGCAGAGGTGTAGAGGATCTTTGGTGTAGACGTTCCGGAGCCGGAAATGACAACGCACCAATTTATTTGCCTTGTTCCGAGATATTTCATTAGGCCGAAGGAAGTTTTCTGCAAACATAAATCACGGGTTAGTTGGCTGCTTGAGGATGATCTTAATACCAAATTCTTTCGTTCTTTTACTAAGCTAACTACTCAATAACTGGAAAAGTATCAAAAGTTGTATAAGATGGAATATAGGGAAAAATGTTGACTTGTGGAATGATTCAAGGGTGTCAAACCTCCCTTTATCTGTTATTGCGAATGTTAATGATCAGAATATATCTAAATTGTTGGTTAAAGATATTTTAAATTCTAATACAAAGAAATGGGATCTAACAGCTATTGAATCAATACCAGTGGGTCAATCTAATAGTTGTGTTGATCAAGTGGTTTGGTCTAATAGCAAAAATGGTGACATCACGGTTAAATATTCTTATAAATTTATTATCTCCAATAAGCTAGGCAATCAAATGCCTAATCCAGATTGCAACTTCCTGTGGAAATAGAATTATCCATAGAAGATATAAAATACTTCCCGTGGGTTTTTTTTTGAGTCGCTATAGAGTAAGCATAGTGACCACCCAGAATGTAGTCTCTGTAATAAAGACTTTGAGACAATTCATCATCTGTTTTTTTGGATGTAGTCATATCTGGCCTCTATGGAGAAAGGTTGTGAATTGGGTTAATTATCAACTAGGGACTGATTATAATTCTACTACTATGCTTAAAAATCTTTACGGGAGGGAAGATAACAGAGGCGGGGTGGCGATATTTACTGCCTTTTATCTAGTGGAACATTTGGTGAGAAAGGAATAAATAGGTCTTAAACAGGATCTCATTTCATCCAACCAAGATTCTTGCTGGAGCTTATGTAGTGCTAGAGAATTTCTCAACCTTAAAGGTTACCTATAGCGCGTGAAGTATAGGGTAATTGACATGGATGCTCCGTGGATTCTCCTAGACAGGGATATTCAAAGTTGAACTATGATGGCGCCTCTAATCATCTGAACAATGTTGGGGCGGGTGGCGTCTTTAGAGGAGAACAAGGTGGTTTGCATGCGTGTTTTGCTAGACATTTATACATAAATGATAACAATGTATCAGAGGTTTGGGCCATTAGAGATGGTTTGTAGTAGGCGAAGATCTTGGGATTAAAAATCTTGAAGTTGAGAGTGACTCCACATTTTCTATTCAGTGATGCAAGAAGGACGTAATAACTCCATGGATTATGAGTGGTTTGGTTGCGGATGTAATGGTTCTGAAGGACTGTTTTGAGATGTTATCTTACATCAAAGATATAAAGAGTCAAATGTTGTGGCAGACTATTTGGCAAAGGAATGTGCTGATAAAAGTATGGAAAGTATGTGGGTATGTCGCACTCCTGATGGTGTTTGTCACTTTCTTGGCATGGATTTGCTGGTAATTCTGATACAAGAATTGTGAGAGCGTCTGTTTGGTTTTTATGCCAATTGGCAGCGTAACAAAAAAAGGTCCCTTTCTTCTCTTTTCTCTTTTATATTTGTTGTACATGCATTGTCAATTGTATTTCTTCTAATAGATTCCTCCTTGTGATCAACTTTTTTTAAAATAAAAATATCCTAAACACTGGGAGGTATGTTCAAAATAAAACTATATGTCACAAATAACTACCCAACCGCATTCTCAATGGTGAAATTATTAACAAAACGACATTTTCCGAAATGGATTTTGAAACCCTAAATGAAAAAGTTTGGATAAATTCGGAAGACAATGTGGCGTAAGCCTCATGTCTTGATAGTTAGCTTGTATCTCATTAAAATAGACTTCTTTGAAGTTGTTTTATAACAGTCGGATCATTAGCTTCCAAATAGGTCACTGCACCCTCGTCTAAATCACCTAGCCTCCAACATTCAATTTTGAGAAAATTATTACATTTTAAGGTTCTCATCAATAAAACATCAGGGTTCTCTAGCATGCTCAGCCAACAAATATTTTTGTAGAATTTTATATTCTTCTACATTAACATCCTCGTCATCTTAAAAATAATTCTACCGTTCCAACTTATAAGATAGGCCAAAGTAAATCTTATGCTTTTGAAAATTATCTGTATGAAAACAGAGTTTTTTCGAGCGATGTGGTTAATCGGAGCTTCTGATTGATTCTGGCCCACCATAATATTTTTTTATGATAATTTTATAATATTTTTGGTTCACGATATATTTTCGGCCAATCACAACAAACAAACAGAAAAACTTATTTAGAATCCAAAGAATCATCATACCTAATCTTCCATAATACTTTCACTTTTTTCATAACTTGAATCCCACCATAAAACTTACCCTTAGAGTCTTTATTTTTATTCCACAAAAGTTCGTCCTTATATAATCTATTTTGTCGACTAATTCTTTTTGCATTGCAAACAAGTATTACTACTGCTCCTTAGAGAAAATCCTATGGATAGTGTCACCCTTTCAAATGAAAGAATGCACTGCCAATTTGAGCAGATTTGAGGTACCTATGGATAGTGTTTACCCCATTTTTCCCCCAAACACATTCATGCACTACGAGTGGTTGGTAGTGAAACACTAGACGGGGGACGGTCCCCCGTTCAAAAGTTTTTGGAACTTTTTGAACTAGACGGGGGACAGTCCCCCGTTTTAGAACTTTTTTTTAGTTTTTTATATTTTTTAACGGGGGACTTTCCCCTGTTTTAGGAGATTTTTTAGTTTTTTTTTTACGGGGAAAATCCCCTGTTTTAGGAGTTTTTTTAGTTTTTTTTTACGGAGGAAGGTCCCCCATTTTAGGAATTTTTTTAGTTTTTTTTTTCTTTAACGGGAGAAAGTCTCCCGTTTAGTGTTCCCTTTTATTTTTGCTCATAGTAGTTTCACTCGTTCATATGAACGAGTCCACTTTCATAGGAAAGATATAGTCTTCATTTGGGGACCACCCATAGAATATGCTCTTACCACGGTTAAATTCTTTTTAAAAAAAGTTCAAAGCCTAGTTGATCTATTCTGGTTTACCACTGGGTCGCACTCGCACGTAACTTCTACTACTGCATTTTGGTAGTCGAAGTCTAAACAGGAAAGCAAAAAAAAAAAAAAAAAAGTGCAACCTGTACCACGATACAGTATTATGACTACTAAGGTCAACATCAAGCGATCATTGAATCCACCAAATAAACAAGTCAAAATCAATTGGCAGGGCTGATACTTTCAAAATTCAAATAGTTTTCATAACGGTTACTAGCAGTTTCGAAATCAAAACCCTTCCCTTGATTTATGTACCAAAATAATTAATTGATCAATTAATATCTCACCCGGGATCCCGGGGTGTCATTGAAAATTAATTGGGAACTCAAAGTAATGAATTCGTAAACTTGCAGATCTTGTGAACATGAATTGGATATGGGATCGCCAACAATCTCAAGCCTGTTCGAGAATCGGAAGATCGTTACCTTCCTCGAGTTCGACACTTCGTCCAAATACTAGTTATGATCCACATTTCTTCTTAAATGCTTGCAGATAGGGTGTGCAACGGACATACGGATGCGGATTAGGGGTCATCCCAGTCACCCACAGATCAGCGGGTGATATGGGTAGGATACGAATTAACCGTAGATTTAGTAAAATAAAAATAAAAATGGGTTATCTTTTTAACTCCCTATTCTCCATCTCCCTATTCTCCTCCCTACAATATAAACCCCACATTAGGGAAATGGTGAACCCCACCTGAAGCTGAATGCGAATCTTGACATAGATGTGGAGCTTAGATTATAGGGAGGTGAATAGGGAGGTGGAGAATAGGGAGCCAAATAGCATTTCCGATCCTTTTAGAACTATGTTGCTGATTAACCGCAGATTTAATAAAATAAAAATAAAAATGGGTTATCCTTTTATTTCAAAATGATGTAAAGGGAGTTACTACTCCTAGACTTGTTAGTTGCAGTCGTAGCTCTAGTCTTTGTTAGAGGCCTTCTTCTTATCAAAAAAGTAAAAAGGACTCTGTTGCTACTTATATCGTTCTTAAAATGCCTTTTATATGCATGTGAGTCTTTTTCAAATTCCCAGCGAAAAGGAAATCAGGCAGAAGAATCTCTTCTGTAGTTGCAGGAGATCCCACAACTAACACCCCTTTAACAATTTCTGGATCTAAACTTATTTAACATGAAAATGAAGATAAAAATGATGGAAATGTAAAATAAGACACAAGATTTAGTGGTTCGATCAATGTGATCTACATCCACGGGGTTAGGGTTCACTATGATTGTTGAAATTACATTTAGATTACATTGAGACTCCATTAATGAGTATTTGGAGCTCTCAAGATCTAGTTTTTGGGGATGAAGATAAAAAAAGTAAAATCTCTCTCTACAAACGTGTCTCTCCCAAAATATGTCTCTCTTTTCTCTCTCCTGCCTTTCTTTTTATATGGTGTTTACGTAGTGGCTGACAGCTAAGATGTAGTGGAGTACAACTAATATGTCTCCCGCCCATGCTACGTTCTCGCACGCTAATGAAATAAATGAATCTCGCACACTAACAAATGTGTTTGTGCGACATTCTGCCCTACATTTTGCCTCTTTTTTCTTGAATATTTCTTGAAGAGAGATCTTGAAGAAAAAACTCGTTTTTGTTGTAGTCTTTGATCTTTGTTGATGAAGGAACTGCACGAAAGAATACTTTTCTTGAAAAGTACGTAGTTGCCTCTATTCTTTTGTGAAGTTCCGAAGCTTTAGGAAGTAATTAGAAGTATCATCCTGAAGTATGCGAAGTATGAAGTACCCTTGAAGAAGTATAAGAAGTACTAATCCTCGAAATATAAGAAGTATCCGTCCTTGAATGCGAATAAGAAGTATCGCGAACTAATCATGTGAAACTATTGCTCCATGTTCTCTGCCTCATGTTGTGTTGTTATATAAATAAGAATGTAGATTAGTAGTCAACATTTCTTTTTTCATAAATTTTCATTTATGTGCAAGTTCAAATCGTTTTTGTTTGTTTTGATTTCCTTTGAATGACTTGTTTCGTCTCATTTGATAAATATCTTCCATGGAAATGATCCTAATGAGGTCTTATGCAGCCTTTGTAAAGGTCTTACTAGCCTGTCTGTGAGGTCTTATTTTTCCTCCTACTTCTCTCCATGCTAAATACCATATCATTTGAAACAAAGCAAATATTCAAGAGAAAATCTAAATAATTGAAATCTGCGAGATTTTTCTCGATTTTTTGTAATTGTGCGATTGTATCGCGTTTTATAAACCAAATCAAAAATCTTTTATTTTCTGTAAAGTAAAATGTTCTAGGAAAGTAGTACTTAGCTTTCATGTGATTTGTTGTTGATGTCAATCTCGCGTTAGAAGTATATGAGTTGCTTTACTAATCATTGGATCTTAGTTGTGCGAAAATATCGCATAGGTTGTTGAGGTTGCAATGGGCTCGAGCGAATTGGGGTTGCTAAGGAACTCTTGTGCGAAAACATCGCCCTTGATATTTCAAGTTAGAGATGTAAAAATGCCGCACAGTAAAAAGAAGTGCAAGAGGTGAGAGTTGAACCCTTGACCTGCCTCTTCCATTTTCTCGCACCATACCAACTGTGCTAAGCCTCTCATGCAAAATAATCAAAGACCAATTGTACGAGAGCCAATTATGTATAAATTTTGCATAACAAAAATAAATGTGCGAGAGGCAAGAATAGATCCCATGACCTGCTCCTTGCGAAGTACCGCACTGACCAACTATGTTGATTCTCTTTCTGTGCGAAATAATCAAAAACCAAGTATGCGAACTCTCTCATGCGAACAACTAGACCAAGTGTGCGAACCATGCTAACCCTCTGCGAAGTAATCAAAGACCAACTGCTCCTCTACTCTGCGAGATAACTGTGCGAAGATGAAAAAATATGTGTGTATTGGGATTCGATCACGCGACCACGAATGCAGATTCTCCTCTCTCAACCAACTGTTCAAGCACCTTCGTGCGAAATAAATGTATATCATCTTTCTCTTATTCTATTATTCGCTCTGGGAGCAACCCTAGTAAAAAATATGAGTAAGGTGGGATTCAAACATGGGATGCTCAACTCCTTATCTTCGCTCGTGACCATCTGTACTGACTACATCTGTGCGAAGGAAACTACTATGTTTTATCCTTATCTTTTATATGCCTCTGGAAATGAGAAGAAAATGAAAAATATGTATTTGTGCGAACTCGAACCCATGACCTATTGTTTCTTCGCTCAACCTTGAACCATCTGTGCGAGTTTCTGTTTGTGACAGAAACCACAGCTTCTGCCTCTTATCTTTATCTTCGCATTCCTTTGTTTCCTTCAAAGGTTTGCCTCTTGTTTTTTCTCCTGAACATGAAAATCTTCAACTGAAACTTCCATTTTCTCCCCAGAACTTTGGTTTTTTTTCTTCTGAATTTTGTAGATCTGGTAAGATTTATTGCAGGTAGGATAAAATCCTTTACTCCTCCCTGTTTCTAGCGCTAAAATGTAGTTACAGGAAATCTCACAACTAACACCCCTTTAACAATTTCTAGATCTAAACTTATTTAACATGAAAATGAAGATAAAAATGATGGAAATGTAAAATAAGACACAAGATTTACGTGGTTCGATCAATGTGATCTACATCCACGGGGTTAGGGTTCACTATGACTTTTGAAATTACATTTGGATTACATTGAGACTCCATTAATGAGTATTTGGAGCTCTCTAGATCTAGTTTTTGGGGAAGAAGATGATAAAGAAAGTAAATTCTCTCTTTACAAAACGTGTCTCTCCCAAAATATGTCTCTCTTTTCTCTCTCCTGCCTTTCTCTTTATATAGTGTTTACATAGTGGATGACAGCAAAGATGTAGTGGGTACAACTAATATGTCTCGCGCCCATGCTACGTTCTCGCACACTAAGGAAATAAATGAATCTCTCACACTAACAAATGTGTTTGTGCGACATTCTGCCCCTACATCTTCAGTGATTGCAAAATGTATTGGCAAAGAAATAGAGAATACCTCATGGTTTAGGTTGACAGTTGTTACCAAAACAAGAGATGCACGTATACTGATTTTGAGCTTTTTCGACTCAAAGAAATAGACACTCCTGTTGAGGTTTCTCGAGCTGGAGAACTAAGATTTTGGCTTTTGCTTGGAAGCCTAAAGGACATAGATTTGCTATTATCCATGGAGAAACCTCTAGGACAGAGTATGGAACGTTTTTGGTAATTCTTCTCATCCCTGAATATGTAACGTTGGATTGTAGATGTTACTGGAAAATTAGTTTCCCAGCAAAATGAAATTAGAAAACCAATAAATGGCATATTTCATGGACTTCAGTAATAACTAAATTATGGAAGAACGTGTAGTTTAAATTAATTTAATGAGAAAAAAAAACGCCTTTATCTCTTCTCTCTCCAAAAACTCTCTTTTTGAGACTTTAACAACTACCATTATCATCTTGCTCAAATTTGGTCTTTTTGGACCAGATCTGAGCAATGATTATTGTTTTTCTGGTGTTTTTTGGCACATTTCTTCACCATTTTGGTGATTTTATCTTTGTTTTTTGGGTGACTTTTTCATCGCTTTGAGAGCGATTATTTCTTCACTTTGATGATGATTTTTTCAATTTTTGTTGGTTATTCATGGCTTGTTATTCTAGATTTGAGAACATCGACGATTCAACATGGCACCGCTTTGAGTTCATCTTCAACAAAAGGGATTTAGGGCATCCGGGTCTTTCGTTCATATATACAAGATTAAGGGCTAAGCAGTCCTTTCTTTTTGGAGCATCTCTTGTTATAGAAGACAAACATTCAAAATGGTCGGAATTAATTCCGGATTATACCATATTTTCTCTATACTTTTCATACAAAAATTGGGTACCTTTGCGGTATTTTTCTCTTTCTCTTCGCGAATTACATGTAATTGGTATCTTTATTTGTATTTGGGTTTTAATTTTCTTGTATTTTTTTTGATCGAAAAGGAAGTTTTATAAAAAGAAGTAGGGAATGTACAAGTAGTTCTACCAGAGGTTGATGAAACTATGAAAAAAGAAAGCAGAAAAATAGAGATTACATGAAGATTGTTTCCCAATTAGACAACACAAAATTTGAGAAGTTCAAGTGAACTCTGTTATTCGCAGCCGCTGCCCACAACAGAATCGAATATTTGACCTCATAGATAAGATCATCATCAGTTTTGAAGAGATAGTTCTCCTCAAATCTTCTACAATTTCGTTCTTTCCAAATCGAGTTAACAACTGCTGCAGAGATTAATTTCAATATGTAATTACCTGACATGGAGAATTGATGTGAATTCCAAGTTACTGCCAAAGTCTCCATTGATCCAGGTAACACCCAGCTCCAACCTGAACTTGGTGTTACATTACACCAAATCTTATAGGATATTTTACAATGCAGGAAGAGATGGTCTTGTGATTCCTCCCCTCCACCACACAAAGCGCAATTGCTTTCAAGGTCTTGTAATTTTCTTGTATTTTGATGTTCTTTCTCTTGTAAACAATCATGTATTCACCTTTTTGGATTGAATAAAATGTGATCTGATTGTTCATAAAAAAAAAAGAACCCGTAAAACTATTTTACTCCAATAGTCCAGTGTGATTATTTGGAATAAGAACATAATTTTAAAAAGTTAAAATATATTTCTAGTGCTCACAATTAGTAGACATATTTTTCGAAGATGCATACAATTTGGAATTTAGGTTTAGAAATCAAATTACTAATGACGAGGTGGCCTGGTCAGAAGATCTCCAAATGCATAAATAAATAGCATAACGAGATTGCTTCCACACTGTATCATTTCTGAAACTAGAGCATGATCCATTCCTTTTTTTTTACGACGCAACAAGTAATCTTTTTAAAAATTGAAAAATTGGTGAAACTAGGTAAGAGATAAATGAGAAAGATACAAAAAATCATACTTTTATGTAAATTTCATTCATACCACACAAGGAGAGGAACCATGTTGATTTTGGAAAAAGAGTATCCATAATAACTTTCAGAACATAAAATAAAAGAAAAGCATCAACTACAAAAACGAACTCATCTTTTGTATTTCTTTACCTAAATGATGGTGGAGATTTGATCAAAGAATGCGCCTCTTGTTAAATTTTGTCAAAAGGAGGAGTTGTCAATGGATCCATCTTGATTTTATATGTATCATCAATTTAGTTGTTCATGAAGAATGTTTTATCTTACAAGTTTTTTGGCTCTTACTCAACTGGCTGGTATGAACAAGATTCATTATATCTGAAACTGGCTCATTGCATCGGCTAAGAAATTATTTAATTCTAAATCATATATGTTTTATAAAATCCAGTTAGATATATGACAAAAAAAAGGTCAGCCGTAAATTATGTCTAACTCAACTACTTTTGACTTAGATGTATGAGCCAAATCAGGCCTCGAATCAGATATCAAAAAAATAAAAGACAAACAATATTTAGCAAGAATTAAATTCAAACAAACATAGAAACAAGGTGTTAGACTAGGCATTAGAGCCTTCAACTTAGGTATCCAGGTAAAATATTTGGAGTTATCTCAAGTTACTATAAAAGGTGTAACTTAAGGTAGTTAAGGGTGTCAAGGGTGATGTTCCTAACAGTCTACAAGAAGAAAGTGTTATATTTAGGGAGTGTGAGTCTTCGCATAGTAGTTTGTCCTTGTGTTATGTTTTTTGCTTCCAAAAAAGGTATTATAACTAGGCAGCTAATAAGATTTCCAAATGTGCTAGAATCAGTATTACTGTGGTGGGAGGTCCCTCCTAGTGTATTATTTTAGGTCTTGAGTCAATAGAAGAATAATACTAGCACCCAAGGTTAGTGTGTAGCTTGAAGTGCTCCTACTGTCTATTTTTTTGTTTGTTAAATGAGTTCCTCCTCTTTTCCATAGAAAAAATAATGTTGAATCCAGTTTTCTAGAGTCGGTTTCCTAGAAATAAGGAATGAATTTTGGAACCCGAAGAAAAACATGCAACGATTGTTTACTTCGTCGAAGAATTTTCTCCCTTCCTTCTCATACTTTTTGATTATTTTATAATATCCGGGGTCTTATTTTTGTTTTTTGTTTTACAATGTTTCTCCCTTGAGAAGAGGTTTAGTTCGCCAATAAACATGAGAAATCTAATAGTAGTTTACGGAGCGATTACAACATATTTGATTTTGAAAAATAGGTTCATCTACCTATTTCACTAGAGATTTTTTACGATATTTCTTTTCGATCAATTTCGTATTTTTCAATTTTTTTTGTCATGTCTAACACGAAATCATTACATGTTTCAGTTAATTCTCGTGAAACACACGGTAGTTACGCATCTCTAAATAAAAATGCTTACATGATTCGTTTTTGGTCTTGAAATCCAATAAGACCTTGTCTCTTCTAAAGTCAAAGACTGACATTACGCAGTTTTAAAATATATTGGAGATGCTCAATGCAAGGGGTCAAGGTCTTAAAGTAGCATGACACTTAGAATTTAAGATTTTTTCCACCCAAAGTTTTATCTCCAACGCAAGGGTCAATGTCATAAAGAAATATGACATGGCTAAGTGGGGGTAAAGGAGAAAGTCAAGATTAGACTTTCTTCATGACCCTGGGTCTTAAGTCCACATCATCTTTTTATCTCTAAATTTAATTAAAAGAGTTATTTTGTAAAAGGGTCGCATCTTTATTGGCTAATTAGGGTCTGGCTCGTAGAACATGTTGTTGATGTGTTTGGGTCCTATACTGAGCTTGACCGTCTAATTTGATTACTAAAATGCCCTGATGAATACTTAAATGACATTATATCCTATCGTCAGTTATAAACTTCACCGGAAATAACTGAGTAAACCCGATAACTATTGTTGATACAACTTGATATACACGTTTAGGTACGGTTACCCATATCTAAATGAAGGTATATTTCATTTATGTGTAACAAGCTGAGACCATCTAACGATGGAGAGATATTGCTTTGGTTTTAAGCAAACTTAACTTGAATCTTAAATCAGGTTTTCATCTAACTGTGTGTAGATGGTGTATTTTCAATAAAGGCTAAAATCATAAAACCATAATCTTACATATTCCTGATCCACCAATTAGATGACTATTGAGGCTCATGTCTCTTATCGAAGCATGAAAGCTCATGCCATAAGAGTCTCTAACTGAGTATACTTCTCTCAAAGCATACATGAATATGCAGTCTCTCAGCTGAGGCAACAACATATTTCATGAATACTGAGCAATTTCAATAATCACTTTTATATAGAATCGAACGATTGGACGGCTCCTAGACAGCTTGCCTGCTAGTATAGAGCGATAACGTCTTCAGGATGTAACAATGTTTTCCCTGACTATATAAAAGACATGTGTATAGAATCTTAATGATTGGACGGTTCCTAGACAGCTTTCCTGCTAGTATAGATCGACAAAGTCTTCAGGATGCAACAACGTTTTCCCTGACTAGACGTAATAAATATGATGCTTCAACTAGCTCATATCGCTCAATTCTCAAATAATTAATGCTCCTAGACGGCGTGCTAGTATAGAGCCATCAATTAATTATTTCTAGTCATTAGATTCATTAACTGAGTCTCTAGAAAATATTCTACGTTCTTCGTAATATTTCATTACTTCAATTCATGGCTCTTCCCAGCAGAATTCCATGGGTTAGTAATAAGTATTCAACGTACGGGAATCTGAGCAGCTATCGAGTAAGCCCGACCAAAATGGTGCAAGTGTACTCCGCAATAATGCACAAACGAGCACCTGAATGCACAAACGAGCATTCCAAAACACGAAGGAACGATGAACCTATGCAAAATATGAAGAAAATAATAAATAATAAAATATCAATCGAGGCGCTGGGGGACTGGGCCCACCGGCCGGTCGTGCCGTGGCTAATCTCACGCCCAATTTTATATTTTATCATATTTTTATTCTTTTCCCTGATCTCATGAAAATCCCTTCATTTGAGCAAATCTCCTTCGTCTCAAAGAAACTCCCCAGTCTCATGGTGTTTCCTCGTATCAAAGAAATAATAATAAATTAGGAAAGATGTCGTGGGACCGGGCTCACTAGCCAGACGGCCATGCGCTAGCCATAGCCGGTCCCACACCTCATGACTCCTTATTATTTTATTATTATTTCCCTCATCCCACGAAAATTCCTTGAATTCGTGAAATTTTCCATGAAAAAATGTAAAATTAGGGAAACTCGTGGGACCAGGCCTTAGCCGGTCCCACACGGCCATTATTTTTTTTTTATTATTTTTTATGTTTCCCTCATCTCATGGAAACTCCCTGATTTTAACAAATTCCTTGGTTTCAACAAACCTCTTGATTTTATGATATTTCCCCAAAATACTGAAAAATATTATAAAATTGGGAAAAGTGCCTTGGGACGGGCTCTTTGGCCGGCCGACCATGCCTTGGCCATGGCCGGTCCCACACTTCATGACTCCGTATTTTACTATTATTATTTCCATAATATCATGGAAATTCCTTAACTTCATGAAATTCCTCAGTTTCATGATATTTCCCTCACATCAGGGAAAATACATAAAATTGGGAAATGTGATGCAGAATCGAGCTTGCTAGCTGGACGGTCATGCCCTAGCCGTGGCCGGTCCTACACCTTGCAATTTCCTATTTTATTAATTATTTTTCATCATCTCATGAAGATTACCCAGTTTCAGCAAAACCCTGAATCCTTCATATTTTCTCAAAATATTGCTCAAACGCGCATCAGAAAATATCGAAACTCTCAGGACTGAGACACGGACATTATGGTGACACGGGCATGTCTCCTTGACCGACCAAGGCTGTCCCTGAGGCTTGCAAAGAGCCAGTTCCACGTGTTTTAACAATTTTGACCTAATTTGCTCAATTCCTCATATTGGGTCCAAACTCTTCCCAAACAACTTGGAGTTTGCTCAAACGACCATCAGTTGGTCCCATGATCAGGTTTTACTACCTAACGCTCACACGAGCATTATTTTAATAAATGATTAAACCAGCATTTAATCATCCTTTCACCAACTGGTCTTCCGAGACTTTGGTATTTTGCTCACTTGAGCATCTGGGAGCTACACGATCGATTCATCATCCCATGTAGTCGGTCCCTCCTTCATATCATGAACGGTTTTCAATAAATCATCAATTAATCATCAATTCAGCAATTGATCAAAATTAGGGTTTCGAATCCTGAGCTCTGCAAAAAACATAATTCTGAGCAGATTCAAACATTAACAATTTTACGTTGATCTCGTGGTCAACATTTTAATAATTATGCTCGGCTCAGATGCCAGCATCTTAAATTAACATTTGCTCAGACGAGCAAAATTTGTTCAAATGAGCAAAATCTGCTCACACCAAAGAATATTGGTTCAATTATTAATATTCAACAATTCATCAAATGAGCAACATTCGCTCAAATGGACAATATTTGTCCACGCCGAAGAATGTTGGTTCAACTATCAATGTTCAATAATTCATCAGATGAGCAACATTTTCTTAGATGAGAAATATTTGCTCATACTAGAAATATTTGCTCAGACTAAGGAATATTGGTTCAACTATCAATATTCAACGATTCAGCAACACAGTTTGCTCAGGTTATCAAAATTTATTCGACAATGATATTTTCTGCCTCAACAGATATGTTCGATTCATGAGTCTCAGAACATTTGAAAATTATGTTCAACTCAGCAATATAAGGACTCATAGTCCCATAAAGTCAGCAACTGACTAACTAAATACATGTCTGTCTTGCAGACTCCACATTCATGAGATATCAATCGTGTCACATGGGGGGATATTAACTAAGGTTTTGGTATGGCGGTCTACGGCACGTATGTTCATACACACGATGGGAATGTGAGCAATTCGTGCAATCAGTTGTAGGAGTTAGAAAAGTAGTTGGTGGAAAGTTAACCAAGTCTCCGCACGATGAGCAACTGGTTTCACGATTTTCCACTTCCCCACTCTTTGACTCCAGCAACTGTCACACTTCATGGGATCATGGTGTTTTCAATTCATAAATATAAAAGGCCTCTTAATCATGATTGAAACAGACAAGAAGTTCTCGACAAGTTCATACAGATAATCTTTCGTCTACACGAACTCATCGTCTGAGCAATCACTCTTAACTGAGTAAATTCAATCATTCATAACTTTATTACGCAGAATACACAACATACCTACAATCTCGATCACCATTGATCTCACACATTTCTCAGCTTCCCTCTTACAGATCAACCCATCCTCTCTTGTAACCGGATTGACTCTGGAACGACTATTGTCTTGGTTTAGGCCAGAGTCCTACAGATTGATCTCTCGAACTTAAAGCACTCTGTTTTTGCAGTGCATCTGTGTGAGGTTGAGCATTTGCTCGGTTCAAAGAGTCCCAGCACGATCATCTCCTCAATTCCGTAAAAATCAGCAAATCGTTTTTCCCCATCTACAGATTGGCGACCACAGTGGGAGATCGTTCTCTCGGTTGCAATCTCAATATTCACAAAGATGGCTGGTCTTAGGTCTGGGTTAGTTACAGGTTCCAACACAAACGACGCTAGCACTAAAAACAATAACAATGAGGATATCCTGGAAACCATTTCGGCCTCTAACACTGACAGTGGTGATTTTATTCCTACAGATTGATCTCTCTAACTTAAAGGACTCCCTTCTTGCAGTGCATCTGTGTGAGGTTGAGAATTTGCTCGGTTCAAGGAGTCTCAGCACGATCATCTCCTCAATTCCGTAAAAACCAGCAAATCTCTTGTCCCCATCTACAGATTGGCGACCACAGTAGGAGATCGTTCTCTCGGTTGCAATCTCAGTATTCACAAAGATGGATGGTCTTAGCTCTGGGTTAGTTATAGGTTCCAACACAAACGACGCTAGAACTAGCAACAATAACAATGAGGATATCCTGGAAACCATTTCGGCCTCTAACACTGACGGTGGTGATGTTATTCCTCCTCACGCTAACATGGAAGGTCATCCCCTGTTCGTACGGCACCTTGAAGAAGTCAGGGGAAATCCACCACCTACCATGGATGATCTCATCAAGGTGCAAGGAACTCTTACAAAGAATCAAACTGACATGGCTGAAAAACAGAAGGATCTATTCAATTATCTCAAGACTCTCACTGACAAGATGTCAGAGAAGACTCAAGGAAAAGGAAAAGAAAAGGAAACATCCTCAGATGCTGATCCTGAAGTAGTTCCAATTCATACAGTGGATGATATCGAAGTCCGCAAAGCTGCAGGTCCATCAGCGAAGGAATCATCAAATTTCATTATTCGAGAAGATTTGGAACGCCTCTTGGAGAACCATGGAAAAGACAAGACGTCACATATCCATCGTCACCAGCCTCCATACCCTGCTGCTACGCAAAGGATTCCTATTCCAAAAGGTTATACCTCTCCAACCTTCATTTTATATGACGGAACAGGCAATGCTCGGGAGCATGTTTTCGGTTCCTGGAAGCCTTGGGTGAACATGAGCATAACCATGTTGTTCGCCTCAAGGAATTTTCAAAATCCTTGAAAGGCAGGGCATACACCTGGTACAACAACATCGCACCAGGAACTATCAACAATTGGGGAGAAATGATTAGCGCCTTCTGCAGAAAGTACTTCTTTGTTTCAGAGCAACTTACTCTCTCTGATCTTGTAAGAATGTTTCGGAGGAATAATGAACATCCCAATGACTACGTGAAAATATTCAGAGTCCAGGCCCTGGACTGTCATGATCCAAACTTCACGGAGCAACAACTTGTAGACATGTGTATCAATGGCATGATCCCGGTCTACATATCTTTGTTGGAAAATCTTTGTTTCCATACCTTCTTAGAGCTTCATGAAGCGGCGAAGAGATCGACAACTAATTCACCCGCTTTACTAGAAAGAACAAAATCTATAAAGGCTGAAGAACCGCAAGACGCTCGAAGTAGCAGACGTCTGATCAACAAGCAGTACAACCTCCAGCCTTCCACAAACGCTGTCGCAGAAGGGAGGAAACGAAAATCCGAACCACCGCGCAAGCATACCTCAGCTCCTTCAAAAGCACAAAGGAAAGATAAGCAAGATGCACAATCCCCTGACCAACGCACAGTGGCTCCTGATTAAGACACACCTGACTTTTCCCTTTCCATTGAAGAGGTGATCTAACTCCTGGATGCTTGGATCCAAGTTGGTTCTATCAAGTTGCCATATGTTAAGAAAGAACCAACTGAAGAAGACATGGAAAGTCCTCGTTACTGCCGCTTCCACAGGTTCGTTAATCATCCCACAAGTGACTGCATAGTCTTAAAGCGCATATTCAGAAAAAAGGTTGGATATGGAGAGATTAATTTGGGAACTTAAGGAGTACACAGAGATCCTCTCCTAGTCAGGACTTTCTCCATCTCTGAACAACTAGTCAAACAAGCAGTTCAGTCTTCGATCGAACATGTCTGCGAATTGCTCTATCTGTCGAAGGCGCGAAGGGGAGACATGTTCATGGATCTGAACCATATAGTGTCTGGGAAACGTCTACCGATTCCAGAAGTACCTCCTGAACCTCCTTCCACTGACAAGGAAATGTATGACTGGGGACTGCTCACCACAGTGCATATTAAAGGAAACGAATTCAAGAGAACATTTGTTGATGTTGGCACTGCCATCAATATCATTCCTTTGAAAACTCTCAGATCCCCTGGCATTACTCGAAAAGAGGATACACATGCTCCCATGTCAATCAGAGATCACGAAGGGACACTCAGAGATGCATACAACCACATCACTCTCAAGAACAGAGAAAATTCGGTCCGCACTGAGGCCAAGTTTTATATAATCCGGGAAGATCCCGGATATGACATGATTCTTGGATGACCTTAGATTCACATCGGAAAAGTGACTCTAATGCCTTCGATTGAAGAAAGCTCCGACTCAGAAGAAATGGAAAATACTCCATCATTCGAGCATCTGGAGGAAGTTAAAGCCTTGGTGGAATTAACACAGAAACCTGGAGAAAGTGCACACTCTTTCATCAAAAAGTTCTGTATTCAGGAAAGTCTGATTCCTATTCATGCGCATATACTACAATGTTTAATTATGTTGCTCTGGTTCGAGGACTTCTTCCCACTAACAACTTAGCCGTCGCAAAGAGCTACTAGTGGATAGCTTCACCACGACAATATTACACCAAATGGTTGAACACATAGTTTCTTCAAACTGAGCATTCTCTTAAAAGATTTATTGCTAAAGACATGGCTAAGCATGACAGACAGTACGCTGGATACTCCCCTCTGCACGAGTGTCCATATGTGCCGCAACCATGGAATTCCATCACACGAGAAATTCCGAATCAGCATAAGATATTCAAGGCGCGGACGACCAAGCCTAAAAAATTCAAGGAAGGAGATTTATTTCTTAAGGAAACTAAGCGTGATCTTCATTATGCAAAGAGCTCCAATTGGGAAGGACCGTTCATGGTTGCAAGATCCATAACTGGAGGATACTATAAATTGATCAAAAAATATGGCAGGACCCTGCCAGTGATCCACGGGAATTGGCTTAAGGCATTTGACGCCTGAAATTATTGGGCATTTGAGGTAATGGGCGTTTGAGCATTCATGACGCCTGGGATTTGGCATTTAGGATTTTCTTTCACTAAATTTCAATTTCTCCAAAACGTTTGCAATACTTGCATTCAGTATTTGAATTCAGCAATTTATCAGAATTCAATTCATTTTACTAAAACAAAATCTCTATCAAATACAAAATAAAATCCTCAATCATCTATCAATCCAAAACCAAAATAAAACCTCACATATCTCAGAAGTTCAGAAGTTCAAGAGATTATGAAAAGAGATCAAAGAAAGTCACCAAAGAAAGACTTCTGCTCCTTTGTATCCTTCAAGATAAAGCCGCCTTCTCCAGGTTCATCGCCTCAGTCAGCTTAGCAATCTTTTCCTCCTTCTCCATTACAGCATCATTGGGAAAGGGTATGTTATTCTCACACGAGTTCTTGATTGCATCTATTTTCTTACGAAGCCACTTCATGTTGAAGCCAAGTCTTTCAGCATTCTCCAAGTTCAACTCCCAATCAAAGAGTACATCTGGAGTCACAGTATTTCTGGCTTCAACTGAAATATCTCGATGATGACACACTGGTTCAACAATAGCACGATCAAAGTGCAACTGAACTACAATCGATAAGTCTTCATTATCCCATGGTAAGATTTCTGAAGCAGATGAAACATCATTCATCCATCGATGACACAAACTCCTTCAACATACACCGGTGACTTGATCTTATTAGAGAAATCAATTCTATTTCAATAAATGTTATCCACATAACAAGTTATTGCGACCTGACGTGATTCCATGAAACTTCATCAACGGTTCTCTCTACATCGCAAGCCCCTGCACGACTGAGGAACTTCCTCTCCTCACCGATCACATCCAGAATGGAACTGCCGCTGCTATCTACCGCAACAACATCGATTCCTTGACAAGGCACTTCACAGTAAAGGTTCGGGAGAATTTGGGTTAAACCCTACACCCTCATCTTAGGAACGCTCAACTCATCAATTAGTTCGTGAATGTAAAGGCTTAATGGATGAAGTAGTAAAGACTATGTCGATAATCATGGATCTAGCCTTTTCGGTCTCTGGAACAACTCCTACCATAGTATCGACATCAACAAGCATTTCTGGAGAAAATTCTATCATGATCCAGCATCAACGACGGTCTCAGGGGCAACATCCTCATGACAAGCTTCATCAACTATCCGTTCTCTGAAGTGTTACTCGATGGATCAGACTTCTCCAAGAACTAATGATTCATATCAAGGTGTGTAGACATAAAATATGTTCACATGAAAGTCTTTCCAAAGCTTGCACAACAGGCGGGCACAATCCCAAGTCTTCTACAAGAAGTTCTCATCACCTCTACAAATGAGATACAACATACTTCAGCCCATGGGTTCACAAAAACTTACCAATTAGTGAGGAATGGGACAATACTTACTCAATAAAAGATGTTCTTCTATGTTTCTTCTACAACATACCAAAATGGCGCATCAATCGGACATACGAGCTGAAAGATATGGCCTTTACCGTCAGGTCTATGAAATCTGAAAAATTTGTACGGGATTATAAATTACAAATGTGCACGCTTCGTTGGATGACCTCTACAACTCCAAATTGAGTGATTCTTTTCTCATGTGATAACTCAGTCTCTTATATTCAAAAGTTGGGGTCAAGCATCGAATTCCGACGTCG
Organism: Papaver somniferum; assembly: GCF_003573695.1. Classification (NCBI taxonomy): domain Eukaryota; kingdom Viridiplantae; phylum Streptophyta; class Magnoliopsida; order Ranunculales; family Papaveraceae; genus Papaver; species Papaver somniferum. The sequence goes on from NC_039363.1 coordinate 84,650,528, forward strand.
TATGGGGTTCCTACAGCTTCCAGAGCATACAACATGCAGGTAGCAATTCTTGGACGAGATTCATAACTTCCACAGTCGCTCGGTGTCCACCAGGTATTTCCACTAAGTCCTTCATCAAGGTACCTTCAACTTCGACCACCTAGGTCTTTACATCAATTTTTCTACTTGGGTCCTCTATCCAAGTCTTGCCAGAAGAAGAGAAAACGAAAAGGAGAGATTTAACAATATACTGGGGACTGACAGTCCACTGATCATGATGATCAGTTTCACAGTCCGAGACATGTGACACCAAGACTCTCATGTGCTAATCATTCATCATAAAAGAAATGCTACCACCAGGACATGCAACCATGGTCATTTCATCACCCCCTCTTGAGAGCAACCTCAGTTATGGTCCCGTGACCAGGGTTTCAGAAGTGATGTTTCTACGACTGACAGAAACAAGATGGCACTGCAAGCACCATGCTCATGTATCAATCAAGGGGTCATGATCTCAAATAAATCAATGACATTAAAATCCTTCACCAACTGTTACAGACACAAGTGAATGGTCTAAAGACACAACATGAGTGTTTTACAACAAGCTCGCCTGAGATGGTTTTACATTGTCACGCACAAAGAAGCGAGCTGGGAGAAATTGGTGAAGAATCTAGGGATGGGTCATATACCATTCTCTTTGAATGGATGTCCTCTACAACATATCCAAAATTCTTAGCAATTGGAGAAACGAGCAAAAAGATGTGGCCAAAAAATTGCACTACATACCAGCTGAAACATTTCAGGAAGTTTAATGTTTCGTCAATTTCGGCCTTTAAACGTGCTCAAAAGCCGAAATCTTCTTTGCTAAAGATTGGAAATTTTCTGAGGATGAAGAAACATGGGTAGATCACGAAAATCCGATATCGGACGAAGATTCTACAACATTTTTAATGAAGACCTGACTTCTGAATTTTCTGATGACGAATTATGACGAAATTCTTCATTCATCTACATCTGAATCAGAAGCTATGCCTTTTGCGCGAGATCAGACTTCATCTTCAGCCGGTAGTCTTATTTGATGAAGTCGGCGGCGTTTTGCTGATAAGCTGCAAGCCTTTCATCTTCAGCTTTCCTTTTCAGTAATACCTCATCTCGTCCCTGCTTCTCTTCTGCATCCTCTAAGGCTAAGAAAGCGTTGATTCCATCACGAAATACTCCAAGATGATCGAGAGACATACAATGCATCATCTTTCCAGCATCTCTGAAAGGTTGATTCACCTCGGCATGAACATCTGCAGAAGTCTTCATCTTTGACATGACATTTCTGGAGCGTTCCCCGGAAGGGCCAGAATAGTGGTTGTAACCAGAAGTCACCACTATCTGAGGCAAAAGACATGGAGTCATGGATATACCAATAAAAAACGCGTAACAAAATGGTAACAATCCAATTCTTACGTATTTACAATTTCACTAGCTGTAGTGATTATAACGTCAGAATTTCGAAAACTTGCTCGTTTCCTCAAACCTGCAAAGACGAGCAAAATTCATTATTCAAAATCATGACTTGATTTTCATAAAACTGTGAACAACCCACGTGAATTTAACATCTACTGGTTTTTATAAACTAGACAGACGTCCATTCTACAATTGTGAAAACTTACATACATGCATTATTTCACCATGTATAATGGTCTACTTTCAACAGTTGTTCAAAATCAAAACATGATTTTTCAAAATATATAAATATTTAACGTGAAACTCATGTAAAATTGAAAAATATATCTATATATTTTTGCTCCCTCGCACGAGCATCTGTCTTTGAAACGAGAGTATATTTTCAAAGATTTCTGAAAGCTCGAAGATAAAAATTTTCATGAAAGCTCATAAACAAAATTTTATTACTAACAGACGCACGTCTATTAAAAAAAAAACTTTTCTCTCGTACAAGCATCCACCTTTGAAACGAGAGTTTATTCCACTTTGTGAAATCTCACATATTTAAAAAAAAAGTAAAAAAACAATTTGGTTTTCGTGAAAGCTCATAGACAAAATTTTATATCATCAGACTGAGGTCTATTTTGTTTGTTCCTTAAACTAACAAACGAACGAGCGTCTGTTCCTAAAACAAGTATTTTTTTCTTGGGCTCGGACCCATGAATCCTAAATCAACCAAGGTTCGATCACCAAATCAGCAGTGCTACACCAATTTGCGCTCGATGCTCTATCATGCTATTGGGATCTTCGTTCAAGCCATCGTTCATTTGTACAATCGAAAATCCGGTAACATTCTGTATTACGACAAAGTTCAATTAATTATTTCGTCCGTAACTAGAAAATCACCATCCAATGCTGAATGAGGAACATGACTGTCCCTCACTAAGCAGGGGACTTAATGTATAAGGTGGATTTTAGATAAAGGCTAAAATCATAAAACCATAATCTTACATATTCCTGATCCAGCAATCAGATGACTATTGAGGCTCATGTCTCTTATCGAAGCATGAAAGCTCATGCCATAAGAGTCTCTGACTGAGTATACTTCTCTCAAAGCATACATGAATATGCAGTCTCTCAACTGAGGCAACAGCATATTTCATGAATACTGAGCAATTTCAATAATCACTTTTATATAGAATCGAACGATTGGACGGCTCCTAGACAGCTTGCCTGCTAGTATAGAGCGATAACGTCTTCAGGATGTAACAATGTTTTCCCTGACTATATAAAAGACATGTGTATAGAATCTTAATGATTGGACGGTTCCTAGACAGCTTTCCTGCTAGTATAGAGCGACAACGTCTTCAGGATGCAACAACGTTTTCCCTGACTATACGTAATAAATATGATGCTTCAACTAGCCCATATCGCTCAATTCTCGAATAATTAATGCTCCTAGACGGCGTGCTAGTATAGAGCCATCAATTAATTATTTCTAGTCATTAGATTCATTAACTGAGTCTCTAGAAAATATTATACGTTCTTCGTAATATTTCATTACTTCAATTCATGGCTCTTCCCAGCAGAATTCCATGGGTTAGTAATAAGTATTCAACGTACGGGAATCTGAGCGGATATCGAGTAAGCCCGACCAAAATGGTGCAAGTGTACTCAGCAATAATGCACAAACGAGCACCTGAATGCACAAACGAGCATTCCAAAACACGAAGGAACGATGAACCTATGCAAAATGGGAAGAAAATAATAAATAATAAAATATCAATCGAGGCGCTGGGGGACTGGGCCCACCGGTCGGCTGATAGACACATTTTTGTGTTTAATTTGATCTCAATACTATATATTGTTGGCACTCGAGTTTGTACTAATTTTGGTGTTTTATGTGTTTGTAGGCACCTTTGGAAAATAAACATTTTTTGGAAAATTCGGCTCGAAAAGTTGGTAAAAGCCCCGGAGGACACATGTTATTCGGACTCTCACCGTTGGATAAGGGGCACCTCAATTACTAAGGGGCACCCCAGGTCACCCCAAAAGGCATCTGCCATTCGCACTCCAGCAACGGATAAGGGGCGACCACTGGATAAGGGGTGTCCTTCTTCTAAAATTCAAATTTCATTTTTGGCGGGAAAATTTCCTTCTTCACTAGCAGATTTTTGATCGAAGTTTTGAACGTGTTCTAGGAGATTCATTGGCTGATTTTTGGTAGGAAGTTGTGATATGGCCTAGCAAACACGGTGTGGGCTTTTGGTTCAATCAGAATTAGCTAGAATCTGCTAGGAAATCCACGAGTTGCAAACAGGGAAAACACGTACAGGGAGAAGATATCCACGGGTTCTGGAAGAATTTGTACGTGTTCTGATGATGTGTAATGACTTGAACGACTTGTTGGAGCGTGACAAAGATAAACATAGATAGTTTTCACGTAATTGACAGCTGCAGATACGTGATCGAGATAAAAAAAGGAAAGAAAAATATATCGTTTACTGTCGAGTAATGGGAGAATATTTGGAGTGATTGAGCAAGATTTTATGAGGCTGTTGGGTATGAAAAGGATTCTCGAGAGTCATAGAAGGGGGATGGAGAGTTAGGGGTGAGAACAGAGTATAGAAATTAGAGTTGCAGAGAGTTTCTGCTGCTGCCATTAGAGAAGAACACGAAGAACAATAGACTGCAAGTAGCAGTCGTTTTCTAGTGTCTTAAAACCGTTTTGTTTTCTTCCAGAAAAAGACTGTTGCTTCTGCGACTGTTTTGTGCTATAATTTTATAACAACTTCTTTGCAACATTTGTAACACCCGTAGACCATTGCAAATCTCTGTTTTATCTTATTTCTCCAATAAAAACACCATTTGAGTTATGAGTTATCTTTTTGAGTGTATTTTCACCATGTGGAGCTGGAACCCTTCACTGGGACGACGGAGGAAGCTGTATTTCATCCTTGGGGTAATTTAATAAATTCCTTATTTAATTTTTGCATAAATTTTAAATGATTTATGATTTCTATTCATCATTTGTTATCTTGTTATATAGTGTATGCTTAGTCTTAGATGCTTTAGATACACTATGCTTGTAATTTACAATTGATGTTTTACGAAATCTACTTTGGCAAAGAATAGAGTTATTGTTTCTTTTGCTTTGAGCTATAAATGTCTAGGATTAATTTATGAACCCCATGAACATGAAAACCAGTGGAATTCCGAGTCCCGATCTCTCTTCATCCTATGACAAATTTTGTATATATATTTTTCCTTATTTTCTTTATTAAATCTTAAAAAAAATTCTCAACAAATCTGAGTGAACGAATCATCTTACTACAACATCATAAAAAAACCACATCAATTTTTGGCGTCGCCGACGCGGATTTGTTTATAAATTTGGTTTTAGGTTTTCTTTTTATTATTTTTGTTCTTTTTTATGCGTTTTGGTATTTCTTATTTTCTTTTAGGTTTGGAGCTAAGCTAAAGAAAAAGAAAAAGTGTTGAAAAGAAAAGCGAAGCTAAAGAAGGAAACAAAGAAGGGGTCCAAAAGAAGTAAAGAAGAAGATTTTGTATATAGTTAATTTATTTTTATTTTATTTTTAGAAACTGTATATAGGATTATTATTTTTTGTAATTCTTATTTTTATTTTTGGACTTTTTAATTTTTGGACATTTTAATTTTTTGGACATTTGGACATTATTTTTTATAAAACCCTACGGAAGGGTAGTTATAAATAAACTGCACAGAGAAGGACGGCGATTACGATATCGCATCGGCCCCTCGGGTTCGTACATGACATAGGAGTCGTGGCCCGAGTCGACTTCAACGGTTCATCCCCCGTCTGGAACGGGAGGTAAGAATTCTAAACACCCACGAATCTCCTGTCAGCGGGTTTACTGGATGATTTTGTATGCATATATATTGAGGAATCGAATACGTTTGTTTTAATTTCCTAGTAAAGGGCAAGGCCTAGCCATACAAGATAAGGGTTCGGATTTCATCACCGTTCTCTTCTTGCCCGCCTTAGGAAAACGAAACCAAACGCGAACCTAAGCTTTAAAATTTGGAATAGAATGAGACCTATAGGGTAACGAGCTTAGTAGGAAAGTCATTCGAGAAATATTGGTTACTCTTTTAAGCATACTTTGAAGTTCATGATGGTTTCTGTGAGTTGAATGCGTGACTGCGCCGCCTTGTAATGCGGTGAGGCCTTGGGTATCAAAGATCCACGCAGCTTCCCTCGCCTCAGTTCAACTTACTTTGACTCGGATTGATTCCAGAGGGGTTTTCTCAGATTGTAACGAATTCCTTTTCGAAAGAATAGAAGCTAGTCTAGAAACAATCTAAGTGGAACCATCATGCTTTTTGTTTGCTAGATAAAATAGGCTTGTTATGGTCGAGTCAGCCTTCTTTGTGTTTGTTTAGAATTCCCTTGCAGTTAGGATGTCGAACTGGTATTATAACAGCCAATACAATGAGTATCCGACTGAGCAGCTTGGACATTATCCTTTTTATGACCATAGTGCGAATAGTGATTGGGAACGCGAAACTTTTGAAGGTTATGGGTTATACCATGGTGAGCCCAATTACTATCCACATGCGCACCGGTCATACGAGCAAGAAGACTATAGCACTAGTTCCTCGTCTTTGGAGGATGCAATGAAACTATTGAAAAGTAGTCCTTTTTATGATCCTTCTGATAATTCATCTTTACTAGAGTCAACACGTAAATTAGCTGAGTCGACACGTAAGTTAGCAGAAATGAATAACTTAGTTTTTGAAGAAAGAGAACTTTCTATAGAGGAATCTCTCAAGCTGATGGCTGAGACGAATGAAAGACTTTCTCGAAATAATCTTACTTTCCAATACAGTGTTTCCAATAATACCCTTAAAAATGAGGATAGTTATTTTCATAATCAAGATGACGAGGTTAGAATTGGTAACACTACTTGTTTTGATGAGGTTCGATCATTTTCATGTTATTATAATGATGATTATGATGAGGATAGTATCGATGAAGAACATGAAATATGTAGGCATAGTGATCAGGAATTTGTTACTCCAACTAAGCTTTACGATGATAATATTATTTCTAGTTCAAATACAAATAATTTTTATAATTATTCACCTATTCAAAAGGATGAGGATTTGACTAGAGATACCCCCGTTTTAGATGATGTAGTATTTCCTGTCTACGAAGCCGATGATAGTTTTGAGGAACGAGTTTATTCTGAGAATATTATTTTAGAGTCTAGAAATTTAGAAACATTAGACTTAGAAAAATAAAATGAACTCGTAGAAATGAGTGAGGATGAACCCGACTTAGAAGAATCAATTGACCATTTTCGGGAATCCGATGACCTAGAAATTAGGGAAGTTTTTACTAGTCTTTCTAGAGACACAGAAAACTCTAAGTTTGGGGGTGATTATCATTCTCCGTGTGCTTTAACTCTTAAAAAGTTCCCTCGTGTAGGACTTGACATTTGTGCCTCAACCATCTTACAAGATTATCTTAGTATACTTTTTCCTGAACCTAATGATGTCCAAAAAGAAGTTCAGTCGTTAGAAACCCATCCTCTGGTTGATGTGGTTTGCCCAGGCTATGATACCCAGATTTACTTTGTTTTCCCACCAAATAGTTTTCTTCCAAATGTGGGAACGTTTATATTTCAAATATGTCGAATATTAAGTTGTGAGACTAAACCTAAATTCTTTAGGAAATTAGAATCGACACATTTGCTTAAGAGTGACCACTACTCTCATTGTGGTCAATTTTGTAAGTCAAATCTTATTGGCTTAGAGGATCCTCATTTATTTAGGTTATTATTGTGCGCTTCTAAGATCATATTTGAGTTTTTCCAGACTCTAGGACCTAATGATTCGGATCCCACCTATGAAGAAACACAACCAATGAAAATATTTTATTTAGACCCTTTCTTAGAACCTGAACCTGAACCACAATTAGATATAAATATCTTAATCAGGAAACTAGATAAGGGCATGCTATCCTTGTTCACTTTCTTGGGTTATTGTAGTTTCCTTTGGTCAGCTCTTTTTGGTTTTGAAGACCCACAGTTATTTCAGCTGTTACTTTTTGATTCTATGAGGTGACTAATTTCTTCCGATGTCTGGCTGAAGACTTTAAACTTAGCACTTCTTGGGAGGTAACCCAATCTCATGCGACACGGTAATATCTTTCCTTAACTCTTTTGCTTCAAATGATAACAGTTTCTCCTTGTTCATATGCTTTTAATTTTATCTTTAGAATATTGAGGACAATGTTAGATTTAAGTTTGGGGGTATGGGAGAAACTTTTTACTTGCACTTTTGAAACTTCTAGCGTCACATGGTATCCGGTTTGCTAAGTTTACATACTATTTCTCACTGAAAAGATAGAAATTGGAATGCTAGAGATAACAACTTATTGAGACATTAGAGAAAAAGACATTGAGATCCTTGAAATTCAGGAGAGAACTTGTTCCTTTTAGAGGGTAACCGTGATGGACATAACCATCCATGATGGAAAGGCGAGTAGGTCAGGAGGAAATGCCAGAAAGACAAAGCAACCTCACAATGTAGTCTTAGTTACTGGATTATTACGACTCTCTCTCAGTAGAAACTTATCATCATCAACAAGCGGAGCGACATCAAAATCTATGAAGAAAGTTGAAGACGTTTTAGGTTTAGAAGCAACAATAGAAAAGAATAATTCAAAAATCAAAGTTGAAGTTATAAGAGCAAATGATATAAGTTGTTAGAATCCATAATACCAAGACATCACAAGTTGCGAAGATCCAAGTTTTGAAAGTCCTTCTCTCATGGTCATGTAAATTGTTGTCTTGTAATTTTTGTTTCCAAAAAAAAAAAAAAATGAAATGAGAAAAATGAAAAATAAAAAAAAATCATCGTTACGTTTTGTTCAATAAGGCCCAAGGGAAGTAGAAATTTATAAGTCAAGGAAGAAATCGAAGAGAAGAGTTAATTGTCAAGGTTCTATGAGGTTCGATAGTTTATCGTCAACAGTTGAAGATCGAAGAAGACGTTGTTTCTACTGAGCACTATGAGAGAGTCGAAGAAAGATACATTTGGTTGCTTTGTTAGTCTGCTTTCAATCTGGCACAAGATCTTTTCAGCACTGGTTTAAATCATCACACGTAATTAGTCCAGCTGTGTAGCGGACGCATCTTACAATGTTTATCTAGCTGTGTAGCGGATATCTCTTTATCTAGCAGTGGTGCGGATGTGTCTCCCCTTTTCTTCAGTCAGCTTTAGAGTTGATACCTTTAATTTCTCTGGCATTCTAGTTACTTGGAGATAGGTTGAGAATATGTATGTCCTCATAGCTCTTTGGATACTTGTGACCAATTAGGAGTAAAGGTTTTGTGGGTACACCTCTGGTAAACCCTCCGGAGACAACACTCCGCCGCTAGGGCCACCTAGCGGTTTAACGGCCTGCTGCACGTGCTAAGTATAGCCTTTTTATCTTTTCAAAAAAAATTTAGCTCGAGGACTAGCAAATAATAAGTTTGGGGGTATTTGATAGACACATTTTTGTGTTTAATTTGATCTCAATACTATATATTGTTGGCACTCGAGTTTGTACTAATTTTGGTGTTTTATGTGTTTGTAGGCACCTTTGGAAAATAAACATTTTTTGGAAAATTCGGCTCGAAAAGTTGGTAAAAGCCCCGGAGGACACGTGTTATTCGGACTCTCACCGTTGGATAAGGGGCACCTCAATTACTAAGGGGCACCCCAGGTCACCCCAAAAGGCATCTTCTATTCGCACTCCAGCAACGGATAAGGGGCGACCACTGGATAAGGGGTGTCCTTCTTCTAAAATTCAAATTTCATTTTTGGCTGGAAAATTTCCTTCTTCACTGGCAGATTTTTGATCGAAGTTTTGAACGTGTTCTAGGGAGATTCAATGGCTGATTTTTGGTAGGAAGTTGTGATATGGCCTAGCAAACACGTTGTGGGCTTTTGGTTCGATCAGAATTAGCTAGAATCGGCTAGGCAATCCACGAGTTGCAAACAGGGAAAACACGTACATGGAGAAGATATCCACGGGTTCTGGAAGAATTTGTACGTGTTCTGATGATGTGTAATGACTTGAACGACTTGTTGGAGCGTGACAAAGATAAACAGGGATAGTTTTCACGTAATTGACAGCTGCAGATACGTGATCGAGATAAAAAAAAGAAAGAAAAATATATCGTTTACTGCCGAGTAATGGGAGAATATTTGGAGTGATTGAGCAATATTTTATGAGGCTGTTGGGTATAAAAAGGATTCTCGAGAGTCATAGAAGGGGGATGGAGAGTTAGGGGTGAGAACAGAATATAGAAATTAGAGTTGCAGAGAGTTGCTGCTGCTGCCATTAGAGAAGAACACGAAGAACAATAGACTGCAAGTAGCAGTCATTTTCTAGTGTCTTAAAACCGTTTTGTTTTCTTCCAGAAAAAGACTGTTGCTTCTGCGACTGTTTTGTGCTATAATTTTGTAACAGCTTCTTTGCAACATTTGTAACACCCGTAGACCATTGCAAATCTCTGTTTTATCTTATTTCTCCAATAAAAACACCATTTGAGCTATGAGTTATCTTTTCGAGTGTGTTTTCACCATGTGGAGCTAGAACCCTTCACTGGGACGACGGAGGAAGCTGTATTTCATCCTTGGGGTAATTTAATAAATTCCTTATTTAATTTTTGCTTAAATTTTAAATGATTTATGATTTCTATTCATCATTTGTTATCTTGTTAGATAGTGTATGCTTAGTCTTAGATGCTGTAGATACACTATGCTTGTAATTTACAATTGATGTTTTACGAAATCTACTTTTGCAAAGAATAGAGTTATTGTTTCTTTTGCTTTGAGCTATAAATGTCTAGGATTAATTTATGAACCCCATGAACATGAAAACCAATGGAATCCCGAGTCCCGGTCTCTCTTCATCCTATGACAAATTTTGTATATATATTTTTCCTTATTTTCTTTATTAAATCTTAAAACAAATTCTCAAAAAATCTGAGTGAACGAATCATCTTACTACAACATCATAAAAAACCACATCATCGGCCGGTCGTGTCGTGGCTAATCTCACGCCCAATTTTATATTTTATCATATTTTTATTCTTTTCCCTGATCTCATGAAAATCCCTTCATTTGAGCAAATCTCCTTCGTCTCAAGGAAACTCCCCAGTCTCATGGTGTTTCCTCGTATCAAAGAAATAATAATAAATTAGGAAAGATGTCGGGGGACCGGGATCACTAGCCGGCCAACCATGCGCTAGCCGTGGCCGGTCCCACACCTCATGACTCTTTATTATTTTATTATTATTTCCCTCATCCCATGAAAATTCCTTGAATTCATGAAATTTCCCATGAAAAAATGTAAAATTAGGAAAACTCGTGGGACCGGGACCTAGCTGCCGGTCATGCCCTAGCCGGTCCCACACACCTCTTATTTTATTATTATTATTTTTTATGTTTCCTTCATCTCATGGAAACTCCCTGATTTCAACAAATTCCTTGGTTTCAACAAACCTCTTGATTTTTGATATTTCTCTAAAATCATGAAAAATATTATAAAATTGGGAAAAGTGCCTTGGGATGGGCTCTTTGGCCGGCCGACCATGCTTTGGCCATGTCTCCCTGTTTTATTATTATTATTTCCTTAATCTCATGGAAATTCCTTAACTATATGAAATTCCTCAGTTTCATGATATTTCCCTCACATCAGGGAAAATACATAAAATTGGGAAAGGTGATGCGGGATCGAGCTTGCTAGCTGGTAATGCCCTAGCCGTGGCCAGTCCCACACCTTGTAATTCCCTATTTTATTAATTATTTTTTCATTATCTCATGAAGATTCCTCAGTTTCAGCAAAACCCTGAATCCTTCATATTTTCTCAAAATGTTGCTCAAACGCGCATCAGAAAATATCGAAACTTTCAGAACTGAGACACGGATATTATGGTGACACGGGCATGTATCCTTGACCGACCAAGGATGGCCCTGAGGCTTGCAAAGAGACGGTCCCACGTGTTTTAACAATTTTGACCTAATTTGCTCAATTTCTCATATTGAGTCCAAACTCTTCCCAAACAACTTGGAGTTTGCTCAAACGACCATCAGCTGGTCCCATGATCACCAAGGGCCGGTCTCATGCCCCATTGGTCGGTCCCTCATCTCTCCATAATTATGTTTTACTACCTAACGCTCAAACAAGCATTATTTTAATAAATGATTAAACCAGCATTTAATCATCCTTTCACCAACTGGTCTTCAGAGACTTTGGTATTTTGTTCACTAGAGCATCTGGGAGCTACACGGTCGATTCATCATCCCATGTAGCCGTTCCCTCCTTCATATCATGAACGTTTTTCAATAAATCATCAATTAATCATCAATTCAACAATTGATCAAAATTAGGGTTTCAAATACAGAGCTCTGCAAAAAACATAATTCTGAGCAGATTCAAACATTAATAATTTTACGTTGATCCCGTGATCAACATTTTAATAATTATGCTCGGCTCAGATGCCAGCATCTTAAATCAACATTTGCTCAGACGAGCAACATTTGTTCAAATGAGCAACATCTGCTCACACCAAAGAATATTGGTTCAATTATTAATATTCAACAATTCATCAAATGAGCAACATTCGCTCAAATGGAAAATATTTTTTCACGTTGAAGAATGTTGGTTCAACTATCAACATTCAATAATTCATCAGATGAGCAATATTTGCTCAGACTAAGGAATATTGGTTCAACTATCAATATTCAACGATTCAGCAGCACAGTTTGCTTAGGTTATCAACATTTATTCGACAATGATATTTTCTGTCTCAGCAGACATGTTCGATTCATGAGTCTCGGAACATTTGCAAATTATGTTCAACTCAGCAATACAAGGACTCACAGTCCCATAAAATCATCAACTGACTAACTAAATACACGTCTGTCTTGCAGACTCCACATTCATGAGATATCAATCGTGTCACATGGGGGGATATTAACTAGGATTTTGGTCTGGAGGTCTACGGCACGTGTGTTCATACACACGAATGTGAGCAAGTCGTGCAATCAGTTGTAGGAGTTAGCAAAGTAGTGGGTGGAAAGTTAACCAAATCTCCGCACGATGAGCAACTGGTTTCACGATTTTCCACTTCCCCACTCTTTGACTCCAGCAACTTTCATACTTCATGGGATCATGGTGTTTTCAATTCAGCAATATAAAAGGCCTCTGAATCATGATGGAAACATACAAGAATTTCTTGACAAGTTCATACAGACAATCTTTCATCTAGACGAACTCATCGTCTGAGCAATCACTCTCAACTGAGTAAATTCAATCATTCATAAATTTATTACGCAGCATACACAACACACCTACAATCTCGATCATCATTGATCTCACACATTTCTCAGCTTCCCTCTTACAGATCAACCCATCCTCTCTTGTGACCGAATTGACTCTGGAACGACCATTTTCCTGGTTTATGCCGGAGTCCTACAGATTGATATCTCGAACTTAAAACACTCCCTTCTTGCAGTGGATTTGTGTGAGGTTGATCTTTTGCTCGGTTCAAGGAGTCTCTGCACGGTCATCTCCTCAATTCCGTAAAAAACAGCAAATCGTTTTTCCCCATCTACACTGTGAATATTGATTGCTTTGTTTCTAAGCTATCAAATCCTGATTTGAAGACTATATAAGAAAAAACTCTAGTAGCTGGAAAACCTAATCCCCATACTTATGTATGATACTAGTTGCGACTAGAGTCGATTCTCCTTTAACCTAGGTTTTTCCTAAAACCATTATAGGTAACGACTTAAAGAATTCATTGGGATTCTGAAGCCAGACCCAACTATTTTCTCTGTAGGTATGTGTTCTGATATTACTTGTTCTATCGTATTGAGTATTATATTCTCTAAGATTTGCTCGAGATTTATCTCCGATAGGAAATATATAAAAAGTAATTACAAAGCTCTTCGTCTCTCATTCTTTGTGATTATAGTTAAGTTATTGTGAGGTGATTGATATTTCTAGGCTGTTCTTCGAGAATATAAGACCAGATTATCAATTGGTTCCTGTTCACCTTGATTTATCAAAAGACAAAACGAAACTTCATAGGTACTTCTGTGGGAGACAGATTTATTTATCAGAATAGACTTATCTGTGGGAGACAGATTTGTTTCTAAGTCTTCGACTTTGGGTCGTACCAACTCTTAGTTGTGGGTGAGATCATCTAAGGGAATCAAGTGCGTAGTGTCCTGCTGGGATTCAGAGACGTAAGGAGCGCAGCTGTACCTTAATCGGTGTGAGACTTGGTTAGGTCTCAACAACATTCCAGTCCAAAGTTAACTTGTAGTAGGCTAGTGTCTGTAGCGTCTTAATACAGTGTGGTGTTTAAAACTGGACTAGGTCCCGGGGTTTATCTGCATATGCGGTTTCCTCGTAAACAAATTTTTTGGTGTTCGTGTTATTTCTTCTCCGCATTTATTTGTTTATATATCACAAGTTGTGTGTAGTTCAATCAATTGGTAAATCCAACATTTGGTTGTTGATAAAAATTTATTGACACTTGAGCATTGGTCTTTGGTACTGTTCAAGTATTTCTCATACTAATCAGTTCATAGATTTCATCTTGTTGATTTGATGATTAATTTGAGAAAGAGGATATCTTTGCTTGATTGAGTCTGACTGTCTTGTTGATCCTCTTGAAATTATATTGGAGTTAGTCCATACAGATTGCCGAACGAAATATTGGGTGTGGTTGTTAGACCCCCTCTTTTTCAAGTTATATTAACCCAATTGTATTAAACTACCGAGAAATATGTTTTTAAGAAAAAGAAAAAAAATTCTAAATTAAACTCCTGAATTAAAAAAATTAAATTCTAAGTCAACAAATGAATACCCTTAAACCCATTCGAGGAACAATGATATTTTCGATCTACCAAACTAATTGAGATGAGAGAAAGAGAGACTGCAAGTTTCTGGTTTATATTGCTTTATTCAAGTTGAAAAAAATTACATGTTCATCAAGTTTCAATCGATCAGTATGAGAGGGAGATAGCATAGGGAGGGGAAGAAAGGGAGAGAAGCTGAAACAAAAATGTAGCAACTAAGAATTTTCATTTATATAATAGGGTTATACTCATTTGTGTTACAACGATTGAGATTGGGCGGTTTCAGTGTGATCGATCGGCTCCGGAATGTCATCCACTCACCTTTAAGAACCGTGGATTGATTAGTTTTAGGATTTTTACCTTTGTGTACTATCAGATTTTCGTTTTGGGTTCAGTTTGGTTTATTCGGAATCAGTTACTGTTCTACGTGGCGAGTGGGATCGATTCTATGTACTATGTAGCACTATACCCACATAGCTAGGATCGGCTCCAGAGCTTCTGAACCGAGCGAAACATTACTTTTACCATTAATTATTTTATTTCCCGGTGAATTTCACCCACATTTACATTTTCAAGAGAAAAAATAGTTTTCTAACCATTTTCCGTCAACCGAAGTACCAAGTAACAGCTGTCCGTAATACAGAACAATCCCGTTCCTCTTCTTCTTCTAAAAAGTACCACTGCTTTCCGTTTAAAAGATAGAAACTGAATGCTTAAATTATTGCTTTTCTCAGTAACATAAAACAAAATCTTAAACTCAACCATTTTTTAATACACACATCACATCCTTCGAATTCTATAAAAAAGTCGAATTGTCTTCTGTTTCAAATGTCTTCCATTACTATAAAGTTTCCATTACTATAAAGTTCCCAAACACACACTCTCTAGATTCATTACAAAATCAAGAGAAATATAGAGATAGAGATTGGAAGAAATGAGGGGTTTTGGAGGTCCATTGTCGTCACTTGTTTTAATCATTCTCTTCGCTTTGTTACAAAAATCCGCATTTGCTGTTAAGCCTATTAGTAGGCCTGGTAAAAAGGTTAGTCCTATTTCTTGTACTTTCTTTTGATTTAAAAGTACTACAGAACTTTCTTATGGAGATATTTTAGCGACAATGATACTCAACATTTTTACTGGGTTTTCTGGCTTTGTTCTTTTTATTGATGTCTTTACACAGTCTTATATTGTGTACATGGGTGCACACTCACATGGAGCAGAAGCTACATCAGCAGATCTGGATAAAGCAACTGATGCTCATTTTCAGTTACTGAGTACTGTTGTAGGAAGGTGAAGAATATAGATCCTTTTTCTCATCAAATTGGTTCTCTGTTTTTAATTTGTTCGATTTGTTATAAGCGTTCTAATGAGTTTTTTACTTGCAAATTACAGTAATGAAAAGGCTAGAGAATCAATGTTTTATTCGTACAGACGTTATATAAATGGTTTTGCTGCAGTCCTGGATCAGCATGAAGCAGATGAAATTTCAAGTAAGAAACTTCCCTGCAACTTGTTTAGCTTTCAAGCTCCTTCGTTTCCCCCAATGTTAAAATTTTGATCTTCTAATATCTCGCTTCTTTACTTAAATGTAGAATACCCAAGTGTTTTCTCTGTTTTCGAAAACGAAGGAAGGCAGCTGCACACCACCCACTCATGGAACTTTCTTGGACTAGAATCTGAAAGTGGTGATGTTTCGCCTCTCTCGGCATGGAATATAGGGAGGTATGGGGAAGATACAATCATCGCTAACCTTGACACTGGTAAGTTCATTGTGTATACAGTTCTTTGGTGTGCTTATTTGTGAGAGTACAAGCAGATGTAATCAATGAATTCGTGCACCTATTTGTATATGCATTATTGAACTTGTATATTTTTTCTCCTTTTAGCTGCAATTATTATCAAACTTGACAGTTTTTTGCTACTTCGAATGTGTAATAGGAGTGTGGCCTGAATCAAAGAGCTTTAGTGATGAAGGAATGGGACCAATTCCGTCCAGATGGAAAGGAACTTGTCAGAATAACTCCAAAGATGGAGTTCCTTGCAACAAGTACTTAATTTAATCATTCACTCTTCTTCTGCTTAACTTAATTTTTTTAAACATCAATTGGTTCTAGAATAAGCCCTCCACTTGAACATTTTTCAGATTAGATCTGGTTTACACAATTTCCGCATCCCATTCCGTGACTATGCTTATTTCTAACGTTAACTACATAAATGATCCGGCTCTTGCTTTGACATTCTAATCATGACTCGAAACATATCGATGTATATAATAGTTTTTGTTGCATTTGTGAACATTGTTTAATCTGTACGAGATCTCATTCTCAACGGTGTGTGTATTATAATGCTTGAAAGGCAGATGAAAAATTGCTCTGGAATCTTATTTCTTAAAATCACCAACATTGATACTATTATTCTTAAATTCAAAATTTAAATATTATCTTACATAAAAGACTGGATCTGCCTTAGCTACATTGATTATAGCATGTGGCCTAGGTATACAGGCATAGCCATTTAGATTGAGATTAACCATTAAATGGCTGTTTGACTTTTCTAGGAAGTTGATTGGAGCAAGATACTTCATCAATGGGTATGCAGCAGGAGTAGATTCCTACGAAATCCCGACAAATTTATCAGCACGTGATTACGATGGACATGGCACTCATACACTATCTACGGCTGGTGGTAACTTTGTATCAGGTGCTAATGTGTTTGGTTTTGGGAAGGGTACAGCCAAAGGCGGAGCCCCAAAATCTCGTGTTGCTGCTTACAAAGTCTGTTGGAAACCTATAAACGACAGTGGATGCTATGATGCTGATATTATTGCTGCATTTGAAGCTGCAATTCATGATGGTGTTGATATTATATCTGCATCTATTGGTGGACCGCCTGCTGATTACTTCAGTGACGGCATTGCCATTGGTTCATTCCATGCCGTGAAGCATGGTATCACTGTCGTCACATCAGCCGGTAATAATGGAGCCGTGGAAGGGGGAGTCTCTAATACCGCTCCCTGGTTAATAACAGTTGGTGCTAACACCATTGACAGGGAGTTCCCTGTTGAAATTGGACTTGGCAACAGGAAGCATCTCAAGGTATGTTGAACTCATTTTCCCAAGTGCTAAGGTCAGCTTCTTCAAGTTATTCAGATTTCATTCATATTTGGTTTCTAACTTTTGCTTAATTTATTTGTTGTTACAGGGTCAGAGTTTGTATCCAAAAGCGCTTCCAATTAAGAAATTTTATCCTTTGATAAACGGGACATCTGCAAAAGCAGCAAACTCGACAAATGAAGACGCGTAAGGCTACAAAACTAGTAACTTATTATTCACTGTTAAACTGATACTTATGCTATGTGAACTATTTTGAGATCAATCTTAAATTTATGGATGCATGCAGTCGGTTGTGTTTTGCTGGGTCCCTTGATCCTGCCAAGGTTAAGGGTAAGATATTGGCATGCATTCGAGGCATAAGTGGTCGAGTCGAGAAAGGTATTGTGGCACTCCAAGCTGGTGCCGCAGGGATGATTCTAGCCAATGACGAGGCGAATGGACGTGAAACTGTAGCCGATCCTCATGTTCTTCTCTCTGCACACATCACCTACATTGATGGTCTGGCCTTGTTCTCTTACATCGGTTCAACCAAGTAATTTAACTATCTTCCTAACTTAATGAATTCATTCGCTGTTATGCTTACAAGAAAAATTTATTGAATATAACCATTTTGATTATGTGACATATCAGGTCACCGGGTGCTATTATGACACGAGCAAGAACTCAGTATGGTGTTAATCCAGTTCCCGTGGTGGCAGCTTTTTCATCTAGAGGGCCCAATGTTGTTACTCCTGAGATCCTTAAGGTTGGTTCGTGACTCTCACTAGTAGTATTATGTTTTAACTTTTTTCATTGCTGTGATACTAATCAATCAATCTTTCTTTTACTTTGTGGGGGTTAGCCTGACGTCACCGCACCAGGAGTGGATATTATAGCAGCATTCACTCAAGCAATAGGCCCGGCAGGTGAAACAGATGACCGTCGAGTTTTGTTCAATACCGAGTCTGGAACTTCAATGTCTTGCCCTCATATTGCTGGTGTCGCTGCCCTTATCAAAACAGTTCACCCCGACTGGAGTCCATCTGCCATCAAATCAGCAATTATGACTACCGGTGAGATACGGGTTTCACATATTAATTGAATCTCGTATAACATATGAATCCTTTTCCTTTTATTGGCTTTTCATATCAGATGGTGTACTAATATGCTCAAAATTTGTTTGCACTTTTGTACAGCAAGGACCCAAGATAGCCAGAAGGTTGCAATGCGCAATTCGTCAAACCTCCAGGCAACACCATTCAATTATGGGTCAGGACAAGTGAGACCCAACGCTGTTCTGGACCCTGGTTTGGTCTACGACGTAACTACCAATGACTACTTGAACTTCCTCTGCGGACTTGGCTACGATGAATCCCAGCTCAAGCCTTTCACCCCAGACATGCCTTATAAATGCCCCGAGTCGTACACACTAACAGACTTCAACTACCCTTCTATCACCGTACCGGATCTCCAAGGTTCAATTACTGTAACTAGAACCGTTAAGAATGTTGGTTCTCCTGGTACTTACAAAGCTCAGATACATGCACCTCAATGGATAAGGGTATCCGTTGAGCCAAAAACATTGACATTCGAGAAGATCGGTGAGGAAAAGATGTTTAAGGTGACTCTCAAAGCTGTGTATTCTTCGGAACAATACACATTTGGGAGGCTAACATGGACTGACGGTGTGCATTTTGTGCGGAGTACTATAGTAGTGAGAGGAGCTCCTGGGCCGCTATAAGATTTTTACTGAAACACCTATTTTTTAACTTAATATTTAGTGATTTTTTCTAATTACAGTTAGCAGTATTACTTGACGGAAATGGAAATTCAATGTCAATTGATTTTTATCTTTTTTTAAGCAGTTGATGCTTCTTACAACTTCATTTCCTATATATTTTCGCTGTTGCTTCCATTCCTTCTGGTGCGTATCTATTATTATCTAATGAACTCATAATTGGGGGATACTAAAAGTAATCGGGTGTTTCAAATTACTATCCCCATCCAATAGTGTCTGCTATGGGGTGTTTTTGGAGTAGAAATACTAAAATACCCTTTGGGTTAATTAAAAACATATTCAAAAGACTATGATACACTCCCCTCAAAATAAAAACTTAAAACTAAAAATCAAAAACCAAAATCATATCCCCATTCTTATCTTCTTTTGTTCCGGCACACTTAGCGCGTTTGGGTATAAATCTGCTTCTCCAGAAGTCGAAGTTAAAAGCAGAAGTCAGAAGCAAAACTATTTTGCTTCATAAAAAGTTAACTTTTCGACTTCTAGAAGTCGTTTTAAAATTTGATAGCTAAACTGACTTCTGACTTTCGACTTTTAGAAGTCGAAAAGCTACTTCTGATGTGCAATCCAAACAGGCTATTAGGGTTTTGAAGAAATAAAAAATTTCAACGTTCACGAATTCGTCGTCGATTCAAAAATATCTTTATTGATTACCCGAATATATATACATGCCTCCACAAAATAAATCCAATCTCAATCCGCAATCAAAATCAAAATCAGTAGCTCAAAAAAAAAACAAGAAAGGATTAATCGGATTGCTCTTGAAGAAGAAGAAGAAAAAAAAGATTGGGACCATCAAACTCTCCAAAAAATGGCTTCTGATAGTGATCCTGAACTGTTTCACAAGTGATATAATCGATCTAAAGTAGTGGGTTTAGGTTAGATTCGCGAACCCTAACTAAAACAGTTCTGGTTTGAGTCAATTCCGGCATTGAAATAAGTATGAATATAATGCCGGAGGCTTATGGCATTGATTTGAGTTTGAATACCATGCCGTCTTAGATATCAGAAATTACCTGAAACTGCATGTTTATTTCGGCATTAAATTTATGTTTATATCATGCTGGCGCTCGATATTGTTTGTAGTTTAAGTTCTAAGCTGGCAGTTCTCATTTAGTTTACATGAAGAACTTAGGAATGTTGATCTTGTCGGCATTTCGATATCTATGCCTCTATTCTTTCTCGGCATGGTCGAGCTTTCTATAGACAATGCTAGTTTATTTGAAATAGACTATATAGGTGTTTGAGGGTGAAAACAGTTTCTGCTGGTTTCGGTAATTCGTGTGTTGTGGGTAGGAAACGAGTCTAAACCCTAAACAATGTACTGCAAGGGAGTACTTTAGATTCGAGAGATCAATATGTACAAATCTGGCCTAAACCAAGAAATGGCCGTTCCAGACTTGCTTCGGTCACAAAGTGAAGGAGAAGGGTTGGTTTTGGGGAGGGAAGCGAAGAGAGTGTGAAGACCAAAATAGTTGATTCTGGAAGATTAGTTGTTTTGACTTGTATCAGAAAGCGTAAGCTAACAGATGGGAAAGCTAACAGGTGATTTCTCAGTGTTGTATGCTCCTGACCAAAACTTGTCGTTCGGTGGTAATAGGTAAAACCTATTTATACAAGTCGAAGTGAAACGTACTCTGATCTCGTAAGAAATGAAAACATATGAGTAAATGGGAGGAGGTGGTAATTGGTAACGCCTGGAATTGATGTTCCATAATGAAGGAAAGCGTTTCACCATTACTCCATGTATTTACTAACTGCCTCATTCTTATGACAATGTCTTCTAACGTGTGTAGTGTATGCCGCATGCTGTAAACCGCCAAACCAATACCTTAATGAGCATCCCCCATTTTGTGACATGTGTTGATGTCTCGAGTGTTTTCGTGGAAAATATGTAGCATGTTGTTACTGTTTGGCAAGTTGAGCTTGAGAGACTTGCCGGCTTGGTGGTGACTCTCGACAGTCGAGATTTGCATCTTGAGAGGAAAGGTAGCCGTTGATTATTGCAACCCTTCGTTTGGTAGCCAGCGGCATGAAAGCATGGCCGACATGGCTTTGACATGGTTAGGCGTGGCCAAGCTTGGATTTTGGCATGGTTTAGACGCGGCCAAGAACTAGGGTTTTGGCATAGTTTGGGAGCGGCCAAAATTAGGGCTTGGTGTTGGGCCAAAGGTTGCCACGCATTAGCTGGTGACCTTGGACGGGTAAGATATGCATCTTAAATGGAAGGGTGGCCGTTTATTGTCGCAACCCTTCGTTTTGGCAGACAACGACATGGAGGAAAGGCTGGCATGGTTTTGGCACAGCGGTGCGGCTGGCATGCCTTGGCGCGAAGATGTGGCTGGCATGCCATTGGCACATGTGGAGCGTCGGCATGGTTGGTATGATCTGGGCACGGAGATGTGGCGCGGCATGCCGTTGGCATTCCTTGACGCAGAAAGGTTGTGCGGCATGCCATTGGCATATGTGGCATGGTTGGAATGCCTTGGCGCGGAAAGGTTGCACGACCTGCCATTGGCACATGTGGTGCGGCTGGCATGGTTTAGGCGTGGCCAAGCTAGGATTTTGGCATAGTTTAGGCACGGCCAAAAACTAGGGTTTTGGCATAGTTTGGGCGCGGCCAAAATTGGGGCTTGGCGTTGGGCCAAAGTTTACCACGCGTTAGCTGGCGACCTTGGACGGCTAAGATATGCATCTTAGATGGAAGGGTGGCCGTTGATTATTGCAACCCTTCGTTTTGGCAGACGTGAAGGAAAGGCCGACATGGCATGGTTTAGACGTGGCCAAGCTAAGATTTTGGCATAGTTTAGGCGCGGCCAAAAACTAGGGTTTTGGCATAGTTTGGGCGCGTCCAAAATTGGGGCTTGGCGTTGGGCCAAAGGTTATCACGCGTTAGCTTCCGACCTTGGACGACTAGGATTTGCATCTTAGATGGAAAAGGTGGTCGTTGATTGTTGCAACCCTTCGTTTTGGCAGCCGTGAAGGAAAGGCCGGCATGGCATGGTTTAGGCATGGCCAAGCTAGTATTTCGACATAATTTAGGCGCGGCCAAAAACTAGGGTTTTGGCATAGTTTGGGCGCGGCCAAAATTAGGGCATGGCGTTGGGCCAAAGGTTACCACGCGTTAGATGACGACCTTTTACGGCTAAGATTTGCATCTCAGATGGAAGGGTGGCCGTTGATTGTTGGAACCCTTCGTTTTGGCAGCTAGCGGCATGTAGTAGGGTCGACATGGCTTTGGCATGGAGACGTAGCTGGCATGGTTTTCCATTGGCACGGTGGCGCGGATGGCATGGTTGGCATGCCTTGGCGCGGAGACGTGGCTGGCATGATTTGGCATTGGCACGGTGGCGCGGCTGGCATGGTTGGCATGCCTTGGCGCGGAGACGTGGCTAGCATGGTTTTCCATTGGCACGGTGGCGCGGTTGGCATGGTTGGCATGCCTTGGCGCGAAGACGTGGATGGCATGCCTTGGCGCGGAGACGTGGATGGCATGGTTTGCCATTGGAACAGTGGCACGGCTGGCATGGTTGGCATGCCTTGGCGCGGAGACGTGGCTGGCATGGTTTGCCATTGGGACGGTGGTGCGGCTGGTATGCCTTGGCGCGGAGACGTGGCTGGCATGGTTTTCCATTGGCACGGTGGCGCGGCTGTCATGGTTGGCATTCCTTGGCGCGGAGACATGGTTGGCATGGTTTTCCATTGGGACGGTGGCGCGGATGGCATGGTTGGCATTCTTTGGCGCGGAGACGTGGCTGACATGGTTCTCCATTGGCACGGTGGCGCGGCTGGCATGGTTGGCATGCCTCGGCGCGGAGACGTGGCTGGCATGGTTTTCCATTGGCACGGTGACGCGGCCGGCATGGTTGGCATGCCTTGGCCCGGAGACGTGGCTGGCATGGTTTTCCATTGGCACGGTGGCGTGGATGGCGTGGCTGGCATGGTTGGCATGCCTTGGCGCGGAGACGTGGCTGGCATGGTTTTCCATTGGCACGGTGACACGGCCGGCATGGTTGGCATGCATTGGCACGGTAGTATGGGAATTAGGGTTGGTATATACGAAGATGATGTCGGTCAATACTAAGGGTTCTGTCGTGAAACATGACGCATGTATAAAAAAAGGGCACCCTGGTAATTCTTACGTGGGAATGCTGATTGATTCAATAAATGCGCTAGTGGTCGTAGTGACGTCATGTCAGATGTACGATTTTACGATTTTAACCCTAAGCTAAAAACCACCATCAACATTAAATACCCTGCTTAGCTCGAAACAGGAGCATTGTTGCGAGGTAATCGTACGATGGTGACATGCAAGGACAAAATTGAAATGACAAGTCGTGAAAAGATGGTCAAGAATACCCAACCTACTTTTTTCGAGAGGTAAGGAAAGTTCGTGATTCTCGTGTTGGCGGCCTTGCATAGATTATATTTGTAGTGTTGCTGGCTAGACCGTGAAGTGATGAGATGTAGACTGGCGACTTGGTTTAGGAGCCGTAGGCATTGTGCGGCTTGAAGTTGGAGCCTCCAGGTGTAGTATCGGCTTGGAACGGGGTTGTTAGCGTAAATTTGGTGCGGGCATGGAGTGGGCACTGGCTTGGTGTGGACGTGGACTTTTGATACCTGATAGACACATTTTTGTGTATGATATAATCTCAATTTTATATATTGTTAGTGCTCGATTTTGTATTTATTTTGGCTTTTTATGTCTTGGTAGGTGTTTTTGGAAAAATAAGATTTTGCGGCGAAATTGGCTCGAAAAGTGGTTTTTGCGTTCATGGGAGGACATTTGCTATTCGTACCCTCACTTTGGATAAGGAGTAACCTAATTACTAAGGGGAATCCCATTTCCAGGCATCTGCTAATCGCACCCCTACTCTGGATAAGGGGCAACCATCTTCAACATTCAAAAATCAGGTTTTGGCGGGAAAAAAGTGTAGTTAAAGAGCAGTTTTGGCAATCGTGATTTCGAGGAGTTTTAGGTCGATTAAACCTCTGATTTTCATAGGATACACTCCTTATGGGTCTAGGAATCTGATATGGGTGTTTAAATCTATTAGATTGGACTCAAACGACGGATTTTTCTCACAACAAGAAAATATGGAAAGTCACGTGTGTGACCTGTTTTAGGGAATTTTAGAGTGATTAAAACGCTGTAAACCTTCCCAAAGATTTGTATCTATCTAAGGAAGAGTTTAGAATAAAAAGGAAAGCTCAGAAACGTGTAGAAATCCTAAAACAAGAAATTGTCGCAACTTGGCCGTGAAGAGAAGGAAAGAGATTTTGGAAGATCTGGGAGAGATTTAATCGGTATTTTTAATATAAATAGATGTCTTGGGTCATATAGAAGAGGTGTCAAGAGTTTGGGAACCTAAGGAGAGCCAGAGAAGAAGAAATCAGAGCTTTACCAAACTCTGTTTCTGCTGCTGCTGCTGTTGAAGAAGAAGAACACGAAGAACATTGACCCTCGATAGACAGTCGCAGAAAAGTGTTGATGTTTAACAGCTGAAGAACATTAAGCTGTTCAGGGCAGTCTTATTCTATGGTCTTAAAATCAGCGACAAAGCAACAGTTTTTCTGTAACAGCTGTTTTGCAACACCAATACACTGTTGCAAACAGTCTGTGTTATTACTTTTCACTGTTTTAATCATCTTTTGAGAAACATACATATATTTTGAGATCATGATTAATATGAGGAGCTAAACCCCAATACTGGGATCACGGAGGAAGCCATATTTCATACGTGTGGTAATTATATTTAATTCTTTTTATGACTTTTTTCATTAATTTAATCGTTCTATGATTTTTCTTAATTAGTTGTGAAGTCGTATGATGATGTATGGTTGGTCTAAGTGCTTTTGATGCATCATGCTAGTGATTTACAATTAATCTTTTTAAAATCTACCCTGGCAAAGAATTAGAGTCAATAAACAAGAGCTATAATTGTCTAAGAATTGATTTTTGAACCACATGGTATGAGGTTTGGTGGAATCCTGAGTCTCAGTAATCTCTCGACATTGTGACAAACCTTGTGTATATATTTTCTTTATTTTTATTGTTTGCAATTATTAAGTCTGAAATTGAGTCTACACAAGTCCGAGTTGAACGAACTTTATTTACCACTTAAAAAACTACATCAATACTGTGAAGCTTGCCATTGCAGTCCCGATTGCCTCTTTCCATGCGTAGCTCGGACCGGAAATCCTTTCGTCATCCAAATTCCAAAGTGTCACGCCCTCGCGTTTCCTCTGTTTGCCTTCCATTAGGGTTTTGACGAGAGGCTTCGTTTAAGACTGATTTTCCGGCCGTGATGTAGTCATATTTCGTCTACTCGGCCTCTGTTTCTCTTTCATCTTTTGGGGTTTCCGCAATATTTATGCCGGTGAAGCTGCATCGTCCTTCCCATTTCAAAACAAAGATTTCCTCTTGTTGAGTCCATATCTCTTTATCATGTCAATCAAAAGTGAATCATCCTCGAGACAGATAGATTCTTCAGTCAAGCGCGCGAGGCCTGACTCTTACAACAATTCCCCCACCTGGATCATCCAGGTCAATAAGATCATACCGGTATGCTTCCATTGGTCAATATATGTTTCATTTTTTGCTGACGGATAACAAAAGATTTTTATTCTGTGCAGAGATATCCTGTCGGAGCATGCATGACCGTCGTTGATGATGATGACTTGGTTATCCCCCTTTCTGTGAGCCCGATCCTGCCAACCGCTGCAGATCTGTGAATCCTTGAAGTTCGACATGAGTTGGTTACGACATCGTCTTGATATTGTGAAGGTCGACAGAGCCGATATTCTTGCTGATATGGTCCCTGCTGCAAAGGATATTTTGGAAGAGGAGCAGGCTCTGGCCATGGAGTCACAGAAGGTGGAAAAGTCAATCCAGAACTTGAAGAGTAGAACCGAAAGGTATCAAACCCGGTTGAAGATGATGCTTTCGAGGAATTACAATCTGTTGGATGGGATTTTCTGAGTTATGTGGTTGCGAGATGTTTGGTTTCTTTCTGGGTCTCGAGCATGTATTTCCCCCCTCCCTTTTTTTTGAAAGAATAAGAGAAATTTATTAGTTTGCTTCAATTAAACAAAAGAAAAGAAACTTGATAACTGAGATATCGGAGGAAAGCGGAATGGTGCCTGGCTATCCGTGGTTATGACACGGCGAGGAGCAAGGTGGCGGTCAGGCGTAGTATGCCTTGAGACACTTTCCGTTGATGACCGCTTCCAGTTTTCCTCCGTCTTCCTTAATGACCTTGTAGACTGTTGTACGCCTTCGTGACTATATAAGTCCCTTCCAATTTTGGGGAGAGTCTTGGTGCGGACGCGTCTTGCTGGATGTGTTTGGCAGTCTTCAGTACCAAATCTCCCACTTGAAAAAACTGAGGCTTCACAGTTTTGTTATATGCTCTGGAAATCCTATTTTTGTACGCTTGTGCATGCTCTTCCGCCTTGGATCTTCTGGAATCCACAGTTTCCAATTCTGCTACCCTGGCGCTCAATGCTTCAGCTTCATTCCATCGAACTCTGCCTGCTTCGGCAATCCTAGTTGATGGGATTTTTACTTCTGCTGGGAGGACGGCGTCGGTGCCGTAGACGAGGGAGTAGGGAGAGGCGCCAGTGGAGCTTCTTGGTGATTTCCGATACGCCCAGAGTGCCATTGGTAATTGTTCGTTCCATGTTAGAGGATTATCGTGCATTGTCCGACTGAGGATTCAGATCAAAGTTTTGTTAGTGCTTTCAGTACACGGTGGAGAAGACTTGCTTAATTTCATATTCTTCAAGTAATTCCCGTACTTTCTTGTTGACGAAAGGAGTGCCATTGTCGGTGATGATATGTTTAGGCACGCCGAATCGGCAGATGATGTGCTCCTTAATGAATACCGAGATTGTGGCTCCAGTAGTTCCTCGTAAAGATATGGATTCAACCCATTTGGTGAAATATTTAGTTGCCGTTATTATGTACTCGTGATGCATTGAAGACGGCGGGTTGATATTTCCAATGATGTCGAGTCCCCAGCTGTAAAAGGGCCCACAGACTGCTTATTGAATGCAGAGGAGTCGAAGGTACATGGATAAGGTTTCCGTGAATTTGACATTTTTGGCATCACTGAACAAAAACAACTGCATCATCCTCATGGTCGGCCAGTAGTATTTCTCGTGTATCTGAAGAAATAACTTCCATTTTCCTTGGTGTTCGCCTTCGTGCATTTCTTTTAGCATGATTTGGATTTCTACCTCGTTCAAACACCATAGCAAACTTCCTCTAAAGCTTTTACGATATAAGATTCCTTCGTGGAATATGAATATCTTAGACCTTTGTTTTACCTTGGATGCGCATTTCTTGTTGGTGGGGAGTACGTCGTCGCGAAGGTAACTTATATCGCATGATGGCTCCACTTAGATTGTTTCTAGACCAGCTTGGCTGCGCATTCCACCACAGCAAACCTACTGATTTCTAGCAAACAAAAAGCATGATGGCTCCACTTAGATTGTTTCTAGACCAGCTTCTAATCCTTCGAACGGGAATTCGTTACAATTTAAGCAAACCCCTCTGGAATCAATCCGAGTCAAAGTAAGTTGAACAGAGGTGAGGGAAGCTCGGTGGAGCTTTGATACCCAAGGCCTCACAGGTATTACAAGGCGACGCAGTCACGCATTCAACTTACAGAAACCGTCAAGAACTTCGAAGTATGCTTAAAAGAGTAACCAATATTTTTCGAATGACTTTCCTGTTAAGCTCGTTACCCTATCGGTCTCGTTCTAGTCAAAATTTGAGGATTAGGTTCGCGTTTGGTGTCGTTTTCCTAAGGCGGGCAAGAAGAGAACGGTGATGAAATCCGAACCCTTATCTTGTATGGCCAGTCCTTGCCCTTTACTAGGAAATTAAAGCAGCCGTTTTCAAGTCCTCAACATATATGCATACGAAGGAAGACAGTAACTCGCTGACAGAGATTCGCGAGTGTTTCGACAAACTTACCTCCCGTACCATACGGGGGATGAACCTTTGTAGTCGACTCGGGCCACGACTCCTATGTCATGTACGAACCCGAGGGGCCGAGGTGATATCGTAATCACTGTCCTTCTCTGCAAACAGTTTATATATAAACCACCCTTCCGTAGGGTTTAAAAAATAATGTCCCAAAATTTAAAGTCTGAAGTCCAAAAATATAAAGTGCAAAAGAAAAAGAAAGTCTAAAAAAAATAAAAATCTACAAAAATAAAAATGTCTCTCTTTTTTTTTTTTAAAAAAAAATCTTCTTCTTTCGCTCCTTTCGCTTTGCCTTTTACTCCAGTCTTTAAGTATTCACCAAAAGCTTTGGCAAAATTTTCTTTCGCTCCAAATTCCAAAATCTGAAAGAAAAAGACAAAAACCCAAAAACCTAAAGAAGAACAAATAAAAATAAAAACCTAAAAAAAAAAAAAAATCTAAAAACTCTAGCCTAAAGACAAGTCCGCGTCGGCGGCGCCAAAAATTTGATGTAATTTCAAAGTTGTTGTAGTAATAAATAATAGAGTTCGTTCAAGACTTGTGAAGGTTGTGCTTTTAGATTTAAATTTTAAAACTAAAGAAAATAAAGAAAATTAAAACTGATTATATTAGAGAGACTGGGGTTCAGGATTTCACCATTCACAAAAATTCATGTAATTTAATGTTAATTTTTATCATTCAATTCTAGACAATATAACTCCAATCAAAAGAAATTGTGATTCTAATCATTGCCTAAATTAGATTTTCAAAACATCAATTGTTGATCGCAAGAATGAAGTATCAAAAGCCCTAAACTAAGCATACTTCATCAAGAGAAAACACAACTAATTAATAAAAAATCATTACTCAATTTTCATTCGGTGCAAGTAATCATAAAAGAATTGCATAAATAAATTCAAATAAATTTTACCACATAACTTTTGGAAGAATGGCTTCCTCCATCGCCCCAGAAGATTGGGTTTAGCTCATCATGTTGGAAACACACTCAAAATATGTATTCATGGCTCAAAAAGTGTTTACAAGAAGAGAAAATAGTGAAACAGGAAATCTGCAACAGCACATGCGCGTTGCAGACCGACTGTTTCAACCCTCAACTGTTATGATGAAGATAACCGTTACAAATATGAAGATAAATGTTGCAGAAGAGGATGAAGAAACTGTTACAATGAAGATAAATGTTGCAGAAGAGGATGAAGAAATTGTTACAATGAAGATAAATGTTGCAAACCAGTTGAAGAAACTGTGACAAGCATTTGAAGAAACCGTTACGACGGATGAAGAAACCATCGCTGTTTCCCTGTTCTTCACGAGCAGCAGCAACAGAGTTCTGAAAACTCTTGATTCACGCTTCCTGAGCTCTCCTCTCGACCCAAACTCTCCCCAATCCTTCTATGTGATCCTACGAACCTATTTATACATCATTGCGACATTGAATCTCCCAAAATCTCTTTATTTAATCCCATTATTTCTTTTATTCTCGAAAATATATTGTTTCCAAAAATCGTTTTCCTACGCGTCTGCAGCTGTATTTCTTTCCTTCTATACCTTCTTCACGCTCCAGAATATCGATCAACTCTTCTAAGCACGTGCAGTACACGTTTAAATTCCTCACAACTCATGCAAGCTCATGTTTTTCTTCCAACTCCCTGTTTGGATTAAACCAAGTTATCCAGCCAAATTTGATCGAAACAAACACCCATACTAGCTCTGTTAGGACATATCACAACTACCCATGAAGTTTCAGCGATTGAATCACACAAAAACTCCTCCAAACATTCGATCGAAATTCTTCCAGTGAAGTGAAATGTTTTCCGCCAAAATTGGTTTTGAATTTGAGAAGAAGATGTCCTCCCCCTAATCCTGTACGGGTTTCCCTTTAGCACTTGCCTTATGAGGTGCAAATAATAATTTTTGGGCGTAAATAGTAATTTTTCTGGGGTTTCTCCGTCACATTTTTGGGGTGATTCCGGTGCATTTCTGGGGTGCCTTTAGTACTTTATCTTGGGGTGTAAAACACCACTTTTCGAGCCAATTTTGCTGCAAGAGCTTATTTCTCTATAAATACCTACAAAGAAATAAAATAACAAAATAAATACAAAATCGAGCACTAACAATACATACAATTGAGACATATTAGACAGATGAATGCGTCTATCAACACCCCAAACTTATTATTTGCTAGTCCTCGAGCAAATCAAAACTACAAAATAAAAATGACTACACTTAGCATGTGCAGCAAGTCGTTAAACCGCTAGGTGGCCCTAGCGGCGGAGTGTTGTCTCCGAAGAGTTTACCAGAGGTGTACCCCCAAAACCTTTACTCCAGAACCTAGCTATCTACGCAGAACCTTGGAAGGCACTAAAGAATATCCTTGGTTGGCATACTCTCATTGACTACAGGAGGAAGTAGCCTGATGCGAAATTCCTATTGTTGTACACGAGTTTGCACTCAGCATATTAAAATTCATATATAAGTGACAGAGCTCTACTCAGATAGTTTCTGTACATCATAACCGGAGTCAACCAATCACATGGAAAGATTAAGAAGATGGATAAAAAGATGGTTAAAAGTGAACGGTGTTTCCCATATCTGTCTGAAGGTCTCTGCCAAGGTGAACCTATCTTAATGGACTGAGATACCGGTCTGACTAATATCAACACATCTTGCATATACAAGGGGACCAGTGGTCGATAGACCTAAATCTAGGTCAACACAACAGGCATATACAAGGGCACCAGTGGTCGACTTTATTGAATTTATTCCGGTTGGTCTAATGGTCTGGTCTGGTCTTTTTTTTTCATTTTTTTTTGTTATCTCAATCACTATATTCCACCCTAGCAAAGGTAACAACTTGAATCGTGTGCCCCATCAAATCACTTAAAATATAAAAACAGAAGGATTAGGATTCAACGAGATATGGCGAAACTACCATGTTTTTTTTAATTCTAACACCTGAGCTCTGTGCTTTTATGAATAGACTCTTTAGATGTTTCCATCTAATCAGATTGGTTCCTCCACTCCTACAACCAAGATGTTCCCATCCACTTAGATTGGTTAGTGCCAACCTTAATAAGCATAAATTTATAGGATCTGGAGTTTATTTGTTGCAGCTAAGAGCTAACAAAAAGTTTCTTCCCCACCCCCAAACTTAAATCTAACATTGTCCTCAATGTTCTAAAGATGAAATTAAAAGCATGAACAACAAGAAACTGTTACCACTTGATGGATGGAAAAAGAAATAAGGAAGGATATTACCGTAAGCATGAGTACCTCCCAGGAAATGCTAAATTTAAAGTCTTTAGATAGACATCAAATACCTCAAAAAGGATTGTCACCTTCCAAAGTCATATATCAATAGTCGAAACAATTGTGGGTCCATAAGACCAAATAGAGCTGACACCAGTATGAGACAACTGCACTGATTCAGAAAAATGAAAAGAAGGAGCACGTCCTCATCTAAGGTTTCTGTCAATACAATTGGGTTTATCTGCGGCGTGTAATTGAACTTCATATGTGTGTCTCGATAAATAGATTCATCCGAAAGAAGGGTCTCTAATACCTGGGTTACTTCCTGGACAATATCAGGAGGATCGGGTTGCGGAGTCTGAAAAGACTCAAATAATATCTCAGATGTACAAGGCTCGAGTCCCAAGTTAGGGACTCTAATTAAGGATACGATACAATCACAAGAACCATCACTACCCCCGAACTTAGGGTTCACAGACAAACCTCTAACTATTTCTTGAATTTCCCGATCTTCAGAGTCCTTAAAATACTCAAGAGATTCTTCTAGTTATCTACCCCCAAAATTAGGGTCATCATTATTCTCAGAAAAACCTAAAACTATTTCCTGAATTTCTGGGTCCATAGAATCTTTAAAATACTCAAGAGATTCTTCTAAAGATTGATCACATATCTGATCTAAGAGAATGGTTTCCTCAAAATCATCTAAAGAATCTA
The DNA here is from genome assembly GCF_003573695.1 of Papaver somniferum. Classification (NCBI taxonomy): domain Eukaryota; kingdom Viridiplantae; phylum Streptophyta; class Magnoliopsida; order Ranunculales; family Papaveraceae; genus Papaver; species Papaver somniferum. Next base: position 84,682,699 of record NC_039363.1, read on the forward strand.
CCATTGAAGTGTCAAGCCAATTATCTTGAACCAAATCCTGAACTAAAGTGCTAATCATATTCACTTCTTCTAAATCATCGTTCTCAGAAGGTTGTCTAGTAACATTAAAGACATTTAGTTCAGTGGTCATATTACCAAAGGATATATTCATAAGCCCAGTCCTACAGTTGATGACAGCGTTAGCTGTGGCTAAAAATGGGCGACCTAAAATCACTGGGATTTGACGACTTGGGTCCTGAACATGTTGGGTATCTAGAACAACGAAATCCACATGATAAATAAACTTATCAACCTCAATCAGAACATCCTCTATGACACCACGAGGGACTTTGACAGACCTATCAGCTAATTGTAGTGTCATTTTAGTCGGTTTCAACTTACCAAGACCTAGCTGGGTGTACACATGATACGGAAGTAAGTTAACACTAGCTCCTAAGTCAAGTAAAGCTTTATCGACCATGTGATTACCAATCGCACAAGATATGGTGGGGCATCCAGGATCCTTATACTTATGGGGTGTTTGGTTCAGAAAAATGGAACTTACCTGCCCAGCTAAAAAAGCTTTCTTATGGACATTAAGCTTACGCTTTCATGTACAAAGATCTTTAAGGAACTTGGCATAAGCAGGCATCTGCCTAATTGCTTCTAATAGCGGAATGTTGATGTTCACCTACTTAAATGTTTCCATTATCTCGTTGAAAGTCGACTCCTTCTTTGTTGGGGCTAACAAATGTGGATATGGGGCTCTAGGCACAAAGGTAGACCTATCAGGAATTTCTTGGGAATCCTTAGAGACTGTTTCAGTTTCCTCATCTACGGGCTTCTATTGGGAAGTAGAAGGTGGAACTACAGTATGTCCACTAGGCATGGCTACCGTTTTACCACTTTTAAGCGTTGTTATCGAGTTCACATGGTTTGATGATTTCTCACCAGCTAAAGCTATTTGATGGACTCCCCTAGGGTTGGGTTGTGGTTGACTAGGAAACTCTCCTTTTTCTCTCAATGTCTCATTTATCTGACTAACCTGGGTTTTCAACTCGGAAATAGCCTGAGAGTTAGCTTGACCTATTTTCTTATTTTCTTATAAACCTTGAGCAACAGATTGCTGAAACTGCACAGTGTTACGAGTTAAAAAAGCAAGAGACTCTTCTAAACTCATAATCTTCTTATCCGAAGGGTTCTGAAACTGTGCTGGAGCTGAAGGATTCTTAGTATAGCCAAAACCTTGGGGAACCTGAGCATTACTAGACTGACCTTGATTCTGGCCCTTGGACCAAGAAAGGTTTGGATGGTTTCTCCAGCCAGGGTTATAGGTTTCTGAATATGGGTCAAACTTTTGTTGGTTATCAAACCTAGTGTTGTTATAAAGAGCATTGGCTTGATCTTCAACAACATGGCCTTCCCCAAAAGGCTCATTTCTTCCACTACTACCACTAGAATGACCTAATTCTAAGGCTTCTAACCTTTTGGATATAGTTGTTATTTTGGCATCTGACTCATAAGATCCTTCTACCCTATTAACATTTCCTCTACTTAGAAGAATTGTTTTCTGGGGTTCCTTACTATTTTCCCATTGTTGGGTCTTATCGAGATTTCATTCAAAAATGTCATCGCTTCATCAACAGTTTTATTTTCAAACCCACCTGTGCATAAGGACCCAACCATGGTTGTTGTTGAATAATCTAAACCCTCGTAGAGGATCTGAACTAACCTAACCTTCTCCAAACCATGATGAGTACATTGAGATATCAAGTCATTGAACCTTTCTAAGTACCTATATAAACATTCTCCCTCTTGTTGGGCAAAAGTACATATTTGTGTCCTAATAGACGATGTTTTATGCCTTGGGAAAAACTTATGTATAAAGGCAGAAGTAAGTTGGTCATAGGTTTCAATTGAATCAGAGTCCAAACTATACAGCCAAGATTTGGCTTTATCTTTTAAGGAAAAGGGGAATAACCTAAGTTTCAACGCATCATCACTTAGGTTCTTAATTTTCATAGTACTACAAACTTCCTAAAATTCCCTAACATGAAAATAGGGGTTCTCATTCTCCTTTCCTAAAAACATTGGGAGCATCTGTAAAGTCCCAAGGTTCAGTTCATAATTTTCCTCGGTTTCAGCTAACTTGATACAAGACGGACGAGAGGTCCTAGTTGGGTTGAGCAAAGCTTTCAAAGTTGCCATTTCTGGCACTACCAAAGGACTAGGGGTACTTTCCTCACAAAGAGACAGATTCTCAAAACTGAAGTTTCCAAAAACGGGGCTCTCAAAAGAAGAGTCTTCGAGCTCCCCTCCTTCACAAGAAGAACTACTAGGTTTGTCACTAATCAAACGACCTAGAGTGTTTCTTTTCCAAGCCCGTTTAAAAACTTCGGGCATACACTCGAAAAACAAAATCAAAAAGAGAAGTCCTAAAACGGAAGGGATGTTCTATGCAAACACAAACAAGGCTGACTCCACCACAGCAGACCTACTGATTTATAGCAAAAAAAAAGCATGATGGCTCCACTTAGATTGTTTCTAGACCAGCTTCTAATCCTTCGAACAGGAATTCGTTACAATTTAAGCAAACCCCTCTGGAATCAATCCGAGTAAAAGTAAGTTGAACAGAGGTGAGGGAAGCTCGGTGGATCTTTGATACCCAAGGCCTCACCGGTATTACAAGGCGGCGCAGTCACGCATTCAACTTACAGAAACCGTCAAGAACTTCGAAGTATGCTTAAAAGAGTAACCAATATTTTTCGAATGACTTTCCTGTTAAGCTCGTTACCCTATCGGTCTCGTTTCTAGTCAAAATTTTAGGCTTAGGTTCGCGTTTGGTGTCGTTTTCCTAAGGCGAGCAAGAAGAGAACGGTGATGAAATCCGAACCCTTATCTTGTATGGCCAGTCCTTTCCCTTTACTAGGAAATTAAAGCAGCTGTTTTCAAGTCCTCAACATATATGCATCCGAAGAAAGCCAGTAACTCGCTAACAGGGGATTCGTGAGTGTTTCGACAAACTTACCTCCCGTACCAGACGGGGGGATGAACCTTTATAGTTGACTCGGGCCACGACTCCTACGTCATGTACGAACCCGAGGGGCCGAGGTGATATCGTAATCACCGTCCTTCTCTGCAAACAGTTTATATATAAACCACCCTTCCGTAGGGTTTAAAAAATAATGTCCCAAAATTTAAAGTCCAAAGTCCAAAAATATAAAGTGCAAAAGAAAAAGAAAGTCTAAAAAAATAAAAATCTAAAAAAATAAAAATGTCTCTCTTTTTTTTCTCTCTTTTTTTATAAGAAAAATATCTTCTTCTTTCGCTCCTTTCGCTTTGCCTTTTACTCCAGTCTTTAAGTATTCACCAAAAGCTTTGGAAAAAAAAAATTTCGCTCCAAATTCCAGAATCTGAAAGAAAAAGACAAAAACCCAAAAACGTAAAGAAGAACAAATAAAAATAAAAACCTAAAAAAAAAAAAAAATCTAAAAACTCTAGCCTAATGACAAGGCCGCGTTGGCGGCGGCAAAAATTTGATGTAATTTCAAAGTTGTTATAGTAATAAATAATAGAGTTCGTTCAAGACTTGTGAAGGTTGTGCTTTTAGATTTAAATTTTAAAACTAAAGAAAATAAAGCAAATTAAAACTGATTATATTAGAGAGACTGGGGTTCAGGATTTCACCATTCACCAAAATTTATGTAATTTAATGTTAATTTTTATCATGCAATTCTAGACAATATAACTCCAATCAAAAGAAATTGTGATTCTAATCATTGCCTAAATTAGATTTTCAAAACATCAATTGTTAATCGCAAGAATGAAGTATCAAAAGCCCTAAACTAAGCATACTTCATCAAGAGAAAACACAACTAATTAATAAAAATCATTACTCAATTTTCATTCGGTGCAAGTAATCATAAAAGAATTGCATAAATAAATTCAAATAAATTTTACCACATAAATTTTGGAAGAATGGCTTCCTCCATCGCCCCGAAAGATTGGGTTTAGCACATCATGTTGGAAACACACTCAAAATATGTATTCATGGCCAAAAAGTGTTTACAAGAAGAGAAAATAGTGAAACAGGAAATCTGCAACAGCACATGCGCGTTGCAGACCGACTGTTTCAACTCTCAACTGTTATGATGAAGATAACCGTTACAAATATGAAGATAAATGTTGCAGAAGAGGATGAAGAAACTGTTACAATGAAGGTAAATGTTGCAGAAGAGGATGAAGAAACTGTTCCAATGAAGATAAATGTTGCAAACCAGATGAAGAAACTGTGACAAGCATTTGAAGAAACCATTACGACGGATGAAGAAACCGTCGTTGTTTCCCTGTTCTTCACGAGCAGCAGCAACGGAGTTCTGAAAACTCTTGATTCACGCTTCCTGAGCTCTCCTCTCGACCCCAAACTCTCCCCAATCCTTCTATGTGATCCTAAGAACCTATTTATACATCATTGCGACATTGAATCTCCCAAAATCTCTTTATTTAATCCCATTATTTCTTTTATTCTCGAAAATATATTGTTTCCAAAAATCGTTTTCCTTCGCGTCTGCATCTGTATTTCTTTCCTTCTATACCTTCTTCACGCTCCAGAATATCGATCCACTCTTCCAAGCACGTGCAGTACACGTTTAAATTCCTCACAACTCATGCAAGCTCATGTTTTTCCCCCAATTCCCTGTTTGTATTAAACCAAGTTATCCAGCCAAATTTGATCGAAACAAACACCCATACTAGCTCTGTTAGGACATATCACAACTACCCATGAAGTTTCAGCGATTGAATCACACAAAAACTCCTCCAAACATTCGATCAAAATTCTTCCAGTGAAGTGAAATGTTTTCCGCCAAAATTGGTTTTGGATTTGAGAAGAAGATGTCCTCCCCCTAATCCTGTATGGGTTTCCCTTTAACACTTGCCTTATGGGGTGGAAATAGTAATTTTTGGGCGTAAATAGTAATTTTTCTGGGGTTTCTCCGGCACATTTTTGGGGTGCTTCCGGTGCATTTCTGGGGTTCCTTTAGTACTTTATCCTGGGGTGTAAAACACCACTTTTCGAGCCAATTTTGCTGCAAGAGCTTATTTCTCTATAAATACCTACAAAGACATAAAATAACAAAATAAATACAAAATCGAGCACTAACAATACATACAATTGAGACATATTAGACACATAAATGCGTCTATCAACACCCCCAAACTTATTATTTGCTAGTCCTCGAGCAAATCAAAACTAAAAAATAAAAATGACTACACTTAGCACGTGCAGCAAGCCGTTAAACCACTAGGTGGCCCTAGCGGCGGAGTGTTGTCTCCGAAGGGTTTACCAGAGGTGTACCCACAAAACCTTTACTCCAGACCCTAGCTATCTACGCAGAACCTTGGAAGGCACTAAAGAATCTCCTTGGTTGGAATACTCTCATTGACTACAGGAGGAAGTACCCTGATGCGAAATTCCAATTGTTGTACACGAGTTTGCACTCCGCATATTAAAATTCATATATAAGTGACAGAGCTCTACTCAGATAGTTTCTGTACATCATAACCGGATTCAACCAATCACATGGAAAGATTAAGAAGATGGATAAAGAGATGGTTAAAAGTGAACGGTGTTTCCCATATCTGTCTGAAGGTCTCTGCCAAGGAGAACCTATCTTAATGGACTGAGATACCGGTCTGACTAATATCAACACATCTGGCATATACAAGGAAACCAGTGGTCGATAGACCTAACTCTAGGTCAACACAACTGGCATATACAAGGGCACCAGTGGTCGACTTTATTGAATTTATTCCGGTTGGTCTAATTGTCTGGTCTCTTTCTTTCTTTTTTTTTTTTTCATTTTTTTTTGGTATCTCAATCACTATATTCCACCCTAGCAAAGGTAACAACTTGAATCGTGTGCCCCACCAAATCACTTAAAAAATAAAAACAGAAGGATTAGGATTCAACGAGATATGGCGAAACTACCATGTTTTTTTTAATTCTAACACCTGAGCTCTGTGCTTTTATGAATAGACTCTTTAGATGTTTCCATATAATCAGATTGGTTCCTCAACTCCTACAACCAAGATGTTCCCATCCACTTAGATTGGTTAGTTCCAACCTTAATAAGCATAAATTTCTAGGATCTGGAGTTTATTTGTTGCAGCTAAGAGCTAAAAAAAAGTTTCTTCCCCACCCCCAAACTTAAATCTAACATTGTCCTCAATGTTCTAAAGATGAAATTAAAAGCATGAACAATAAGAAACTGTTACCACTTGATGGATGGAAAAATAAATAAGGAAGGATATTACCGTAAGCATGAGTACCTCCCAGGAAATGCTAAATTAAAGTCTTTAGCTAGACATCAAATACCTCAAAAAGTATTGTCACCTTCCAAAGTCATATATCAATAGTCGAAACAATTGTGGGTCCATAAGACCAAATAGAGCTGACACCAGTATGAGACAACTGCACTGATTCAGAAAAATGAAAAGAATGAGCACGTCCTCATCTAAGGTTTCTGTCAAGACAACTGGGATTATCTGCGGCGTGTAATTGAACTTCATATGTGTGTCTCGATAAATAGATTCATCTGAAAGAAGGGTCTCTAATACCTGGGTTACTTCCTGGACAATATCAGGAGGATCGGGTTGCGGAGTCTAAAAAGACTCAAGTAATATCTCAGATGTACAAGAATCGAGTCCCAAGTTAGGGACTCTAATTAAGGATACAATACAATCACAAGAACCATCACTACCCCCGAACTTAGGGTTCACAGACAAACCTCTAACTATTTCTTGAATTTCCGGATCTTCAGAGTCCTTAAAATACTCAAGAGATTCTTCTAGTTCTCTACCCCCAAACTTAGGGTCATCATTATTCTCAGAAAAACCTATAACTATTTCCTGAATTTCTGGGTCCATAGAATCTTTAAAATACTCAAGAGATTCTTCTAGTTCGTCGTGGACGCGGTTGAGTTGTTGTTGCGCCTCTTCCTCTCCGAGGCATCTTGACAAGGAACCGTCTGGGTTTTGGTAGTACAACACTCCTCGGAGCATGAAGAAATTTTGTAAAGTTTTGAGCCTGACCTTTCCCCGGGAAAGCGAGATGTTAAGCTATTGGATAATCGGTGTTTTCCAGTCGCCGGCTTCAGCCTTTTAGGGTTGCTAAAGCCATGTTGAAGCCAATGTTCGTCTCTTCACTTTCAGGGTTTCCTCGAAACCTTCTATTTGTAGTTTCGATGCTAGTGCGGCTAGGAAATCAGAATGGTGGTTGGCGCTGCTCTCAACATGCGTTATAATTGCGTCGGCCAAGTAATTTAGTAGTTTTGTGCCTCGGCTATTTACGGGGCCAAGGTAACTTCCTTCAGTGTGTATATTCCATTCACCTGGTTGACAAGTAATTTAGAATCCCCTCTTATTTCCAGACGCGTGGCTCCAGCTTGTTTAGCCAATGACAGTCCGATGAGAAAGGCTTCATATTCTGCTGAATTGTTGGTGCAGGGAAAGTCTAGCTTGAAGGAGTGCGAGGAGACTTCACCGGATGGGGATACTAGAACCACACTTGCTCCCCCGGTACCTTTTTAGGGGTGACGGAGCCGTCGAAAATAGTAGCCATGTTTCTTCTTGGATGAAGGAGATTTCCGGAAAATCTCCAGGGAGGTCCTCGTGTAGTGTCGTGGTCTTCTCTCCCGGGAACGGTGCTAACAAGTCCGCAACTTCTTGCCCTTTGATTGATCTCGGGAAGCGCATGTTATGTCGAATTCTGACATTTGGAGGAGCCATTTGTCTGGCCTCCCTATCAGGGCCGGTTTTGAGAGGAGGAACTTCACAGGATCAGACTTAGATATCAACACCACTTTGTTGGAAAGCAGGTAATGTCTGAATTTCTGGATGGAGTGGATCAGGGCCAAGAACGCCTTTTCTGCTTTGGGGTATCTTAGTTCGGCACCTCTTAAAGTTCGACTGAAGTAGTATATGGGATGCTCAATCCCTTTGTCATCTTCTTGGGCAATGAGAGCTCCGACAGCAGTGTCACTAAAAGCAGTGTAGAGGTGGAACGGTTTTCCTTGTATGGGAGACCTCATGATGGTTGGGGAAGATAATGTTTGATGAATCTTCCGAAACGCCTCCTGTTGTAGTGCGGTCCAGACAAAGCTTGATCCTTTCTTCAGTAAGGGGATAAACGAAGCAACGAGTTGAGCCAATCCCGGTATAAAGCGGCGAATGTAATTTATTTTACCCATGAAACTATGGAGTTCTTTCACAGTTCGCGGTGGTGGGATTGTAAGGATGGCTTGGGTTTTGATTGGGTCGACTTTAATTCCCTCGGCGGTTACCTGGAACCTAGGAACTTGCCCGAAGAGACACCAAAAGCATACTTAAATAGATTCATCTTCAGTTTGTACTCACGACACCTTTCAAACACCTGCCGCAGAATCTCCGCATGGGCCACCCGAGTCTTTGATTTGACCATTATTCCATCTACGTAATCTTCGACTTTATTGTGCATCATGTCGTGACAAATTGTGGTCATGGCGCGTTGGTATGTGGCGCCAGCGTTTTTCAAACCAAAGGGAATCACAGTGTAGTAAAAGTTTCTGAGAGGAGTTCGAAAAGCCGTCTTACTTGCGTCGTGTTCGTACATCTTTATTTGATTGTAGCCGATGTATTCATCCATGAAAGAGAACATACCATGTCCACTGGTGGCATATACCAGCATATCAATGTTGGGAAGTGAAAAGTCATCTTTAGGGAAACATTTGTTCAGATCTCTAAAATCGACACAACATCTGATCTGGTCGTTCTTCTTTTTTACCGGAACTACGTTGGCCAACCAAGTAGGATGGTGAATCGGCTTGATGAAACCAGCCGCCAGTAGCTTTTGAATCTCTATCTTAATATGTTCTTCCACATCATGTCGTAATTGTCTTGGGGTTTAGTTGACCGGTTTGGATCCGGGTATCACGTGTAGATGGTGAGTGACCAGCTTCTCGTCCAAGCCAGGAATTTCCTCGTGTGTCCATGCGAATACGTCTTTATATTCCTTGAGAAGGTCTACCAGCTTTACGCGTTCGTCTGTGCACAGAGTTGAGATGATCGATATGGGTCGCGGAGATTCCTCACTCCCGACATTAACAACCTCAAGTTCGTCCATGGTGGAGTTGGTTACGTCTTGCAGCTGTTGTGGTGCGTCAGGTACTTCCTCTCGCGGATCATTACTGTGTTTGCATCCTGTTGGGCGGAGATACTGTGTGGTAGTCTCTCCTGTTAATTGCTAACAACGACGCTGATATACGGCTTTCCCTTATTCATCATGACTCATGATAAAAGTCTGTTCTCGCTTGGTACGGGCGCGAGCCAAGCTCCGATTTGGCGGGTGGAGGTTAGTGTGTCTCTCTTCCGAAGAGGTGATGTGAGACCGGGTTTCTCCGTGAAACGGTGCAATCCCACTGTTTTCTTCAATTGACGCCCATTTTGGCAGTGGAGTGTGGTGAGTTTTGTTTGGTTGCGGTCTGCGGGCTCTTTCTTGGCTCAAACATCCCATGCCACAGATCGGCGTATAGGGAGATAATGACGCAACGATGCGTATGACTTCTCCGTTTAGCATGGTTTTCAGGCACTGGTGATATGTCGAAGGAACGATCATGTTTTCGTGGAGCCATGTCCTTCCCAGTATCATGTGGTAATATGGATCCTTCTCGATTACCTCGAACCTCACCTTTGACTGGACTGGTCCTACTGATAGATTCAGGTTGATGTATCCATACGTGCTGGTTTGGTTGCCTTCGAAGTCGGTCATCGTAGTGGACTGTCGCACGACTTCGTTTGGCCGTACCCTCGCCGTTCTGAGCGTCCTGAGGGTAACGACGTTGGAGGATGCTCCCGTGTCAATGAGAGCCCTTTTGAATTCCATATCCTTGATGCGGGCGGTGACGTGTAAGGCCCGGTTATGTCCTTCTTCTGCCATCATGTCGTCTTCGGTAAATGTGACATTGTTGATGGACGTCTCTGGCATTCTTGAAGCTTCCAAACGCGAAGGAACCAGGGACATGTTTAATGCTATTCGATTGATGGAAGTGAACGTCTCCATCCGTTGATCCTTCGAAAGATGTAAGAGTTCACATAAACTTTCCACCAATGAGGCTGCTTCCTGGCCCACTGGTTTCTGATTGGTGGTGAAGATATTGACTTGGGAGTAATCGTCTGAGACATTAGTCCCCAGTCCTGGAGTTTCTGGGGCAGGTGGATCATTCAAACCTGACGTTAAGTTGATAAGGAAGTCGAGTATGATGTTAATCGCCTCTTTCATCAGATCCATATTTTTGGTGTGGATCTCCTGAACCCGCTCCAAGTCGATCAGCCTTGGAATTTCTCCGTCTATTACGTTGTTGGATGCTGCGTTGGGAGAGGGAACATTGACATTTACCTGAGTGGAACTTGGGGGCACGGATTCAGTCCTAAAACCGACCATTTTCCTGAGTTGGAGTTAATAGGCGTAATTTGAAATTGGTATTGCAACCGAAACATTAACCCTCCCGCTGTGGTCGCCGATCGTTTGAGGGTGAAAACAATTTCTGCTGGTTTCTGTAATTTCGTGTGTTGTGGTGGGAAACGAGTCTAAACCCTAAACAATGTACTGCAAGGGAGTACTTTAGATTCGAGAGATCAATCTGTACAAATCCGTCCTAAACCAAGAAATGGTCGTTCCAGACTTGCTTTGGTCACAAAGTGAAGGAGAAGGATTGGTTTTGGGGAGAGAAGCGAAGAGAGTGTTGAGACCAGAATAGTTGATTCTGGAAGAGTAGTTGTTTTGACTTGTATTAGAAAGCGTAAGCTAACAGATGGGAAAGCTAACAGGTGATTTCTGAGTGTTGTATGCTCCTGACCAATACTTGTCGTTCGGTGGTAATAGGTAAGACCTATTTATACAAGTCGAAGTGAAACGTACTCTGATCTCGTAAAAAATAGAAACGGATGAGTAAATGGGAGTAGGTGGTAACTGGTAACGCCTGGAATTTATGTTCCATAATGAAGGAAAGTGTTTCACCATTACTCCCTGTATTTAATAACCGCCTCATTCTTATGACACTGTCTTATAACCGGCATAGTGTACGCCGCACGCTGTAAACCGCCAATCCAATACCCTAATGAGCATCCCCCAGTTTGTGACATGTGTTGATGTCTCGAGTGTTTTCGTGGAAAACATGTAGCATGTTGTTGCTGTTTGGCAAGTTGAGCTTGGGAGACTTTCCAGCTCGGTGGTGACTCTCGACGGTCGAGATTTGCATCTTGAGAAGAAAGGTAGCCGTTGATTATTGCAACCCTTCGTTTGGTAGCCAACGTCATTAAAGCATGGCCGGCATGGCTTTGACATCGTTAGGCGTGACCAAGCTTGGATTTTGGCATAGTTTAGGCGCGGCCAAGAACTAGGGTTTTGGCATAGATTCGGCGCGGCCAAAATTAGGGCTTGGCGTTGGGCCAATGGTTGCCACGCGTTATCTGGTGACCTTGGACGGCTAAGATCTTCATCTTAAATGGAAGGGTGGCCATTGATTGTTGCAACCCTTCGTTTTCGCAGCCAACGACATGGAGGAAAGGCTGGCATGGTTTTGGGACAGCGGTGCGGATGGCATGCCTTGGCGTGGAGATGTGGCCGGCATGCCATTGGCACATGTGGAGCGCCGGCATGGTTGGTATGCTTTGGGCGTGGAGATGTGGCGCGGCATGCCGTTGGCACATGCAATATGGTTGGCATGCCTTGGCGCGGAAAGGTTGCGCGACATGCCATTGGCACATGTGGCATGGTTGGCATGCCTTGGCGCGGAAAGGTTGCACGACATGCCATTGTCACATGTGGTGCGGCTAGCATGATTAAGGCGTGGCCAAGCTAGGATTTTGGCATAGTTTAGGCACGACCAAAAACTAGGGTTTTGACATAGTTTGGGCGCGGCCAAAATTGGGCCTTGGCGTTGGGCCAAAGGTTACCACGCATTAGCTAGCGACCTTGGACGGGTAAGATTTGCATCTTAGATGGAAGGGTGGCCGTTGATTATTTCAACCCTTTGTTTTCGCAGCCGTGAAGGAAAGGCCGGCATGGCATGGTTTAGACGTGGCCAAGCTAGGATTTTTGCATAGTTTAGTGTTATAGTTTTGAAAGTGGTAGTAAAGGTTCGTTGCTCAGACTTGTAAAGATTTAAAAATAAAAATATATACAAAAAATATTAACAGTATGGGCAAGAGTACTGGGACTAAAGATTCGGTCATTTTTCATTTTCAAGTGGTTCAGAATTTAATTCTAGACGATTATAGTTCAAAAAAAAAACAAATATTAACTCTAGTTTATTTCTAAGATAGATTTTATAAAATATTACTTGTATTTCTTAGGCATGGCATATCAAAAATCCCTAGGACTAAGCATACTCCATCAAATGAAATCACAAGTAATTAATTTAAAATCTTAATTCAATTAAAATTAGTGCAAAAAGTAAATAAAAGAATTAATGAAATTACCACATGGATGAAACTCGACCTCCTCCGTCGTCCCAGTGTTGGGTTTAGCTCATCATGATAAAAACACGCTCAAAGTATTTATTTATTGCTCAAAGGGTTTTTACAAGGATGAAAATGGAGATGAAATAATAAAACAGTGGATGTGCGACCCACAGAAAGCGTCCAAAATGAACGACACAGAAGAAGTGCGATTGTTGCTGTATCTCTAAGACCCACACCTACGAACCACGTCCGCGAGTCGTTTCACTGTTTATAAACGACTGCTTCTGCTGGTCCGTTCTTCATGTTTTTCATCTTCATCACGAACAACAGCAGCAGCAGAGAGAATTCGTGATTCTTCCTCTGCAGCTTCCTCTCTTCTCCTCCCAACTCTCGACAGCCCTGGTAGTCGACCCAAGGAGCCTTTATATACTCACATGCACGCTGAAATCCCTCACAATAACTCCAAATAATTCTTCTTTACTCGGGCAGTGAAGAGAGAATATTTTGAGATATTTTCTTTCTCCACGCGTTTCCAGCTCTGATTCTTCCCTTTTTTAGACTTTATACGCATCAAACAATAGTTATAACTCTCCCAGATAATCTCAGCCATACGCAAACACAAGAAATCCCGTGAATAATTCTTCTCTGCACATTCTCCCCTGTTTCCAGTTCGTGGCTTCCCTAGACAATTATAGCCAAATTTAATCGACCACAACACTCGCAATAGATTTCTAAATGTCCCAGGAACAATACCACAAATTTTCAGCGATTTAATCTCCCTATAACACCTTCATTTTGTTGATTTAAAATCTTCCAGAGAGTAAAAATATTTTCCCGCCAAAAAGTTTATTTGAATTTGAGAAGAAGGAAGGGTGTCCCCCTATCCTGAATTGGGGTGCGAATAGCGGGTGGCCAACTGAGGAGCCCATTAACCAATAGTGAGAGTCCGAATAACAATTGTCCTTCAAGGTTGCCCCGGGCAACTTTTCGAGCTGATTTTTCCAAAATTGTTTATTTCCAAAAAATACCTAAAAACACACAATACACCATAATAAGGACAAAAACAAGTACTAATAATACGGACATTGAGGACAAATTAGACACAAAAATGTGTCTATCAAATACCCTCAAACTTATTATTTGCTAGTCCTCGAGCAAAACTAAAAAATAAAACCGAGTTAATCTCGGGTGGGTTTAACAGAGGTGTACCCACAAAAACCATGACTTCTAATTGGTCACAAGTATCCAAAGAGCTACGAGGACATACATATTCTCAACCTATCTCTAAGTAACTAGAATGCCAGAGAAAGTAAAGGTGTCAGCTCTAAAGCTGACTGAAGAAAAGGGGAGACACATCCGCACGACTGCTAGATAAAGAGATATCCGCTACACAGCTAGATAAACATTGTAAGATGCGTCCGCTGCTTTACAGCTGGATAAGATTAGGAGAGAGATAAAGATGAGAGGGGCATCTACTACACACCTGGACTAATTACGTGTGATGAGTTAAACCAGGGCTAGAAAGATTGTGCCAGATTGAAAGCAGACTAACAAAGCAACCAAAATGCATCTTTCTTTGACTCTCTCACAGTGCTCAGTAGAAATAACGTCTTCTTCGGTCTTCAACTGTTGATGATAAACTCTCGAACCTCATAGAACCTTGACAATAAACTCTTCTCTTCGATTTCTTGCTTGACTTATAAATTTCTTCTTCCCTATGGCCTTATTGAACAAAAAGAACGTAATGATGTTTTTTTGTTTTTTTTTTTCATTTCATTTTTTCATTTTTTTTTTTTCTTACAAGACAAAAATTTACATGGCCATGAGAGAAGGACTTTAGAACTTGGATCTTCACAACTTGTGATGTCTTGATATCATGAACTTCAACAACTTATATCATTTGCTCTTGTACTTCTTGTAACTAAGAGCGTCCACAATGGTGCGATCAAAACCAAAGATCAAAAACCACGATCAAATTTGAGTTTAGTCAGTAGTGTGACGCAACGATAAACGAGTATATTTAGTCGAGCGAAGATATAATCAACGTCTGATAGTGGAGCGTTGATATAGTAAACGCCGGTTTGGGGCGTTGATATAGTAAACGCCGGATATGGGGCGTTGATATAGCAAACGTTTTATGTGGGGCGTTTATATAGTTTACGCCTGGAATAGGGGCGTTGATATAATCCACGCCGGATGGGGCGTTTATATAATGCACACCCGGACAGGGGCGTTGATATAATCTCCGCACTCCCATCTATCGTTTTGCAGTTAGTCAAAATTGTTAAAAGTTAAATCGAATCAAGACCAGCAAGTTAGTAATTGGCTAGTCTGTACTTTAACTACTAGTGGAGCTATTGTATACAGTGATACAATTGTATACAGTGATACAATTGTACGGGTTTTAGTACTTCTAAACTAGACGTGGTATATACTAAAGTCAATTAACTACTAACTAGCTATATTCTTTAGCTTGAGCACATGTATAAAGCATTAACAAAAATGTACTTAAGGTATAATGCATGCCTTAATGTGACGAACATTATACTCACGCCTGTTATCAGGCGGACATTATACTAACGCCCGATCGGGCGTACATTATAGGTTCGCCTAGCTACGGCGTATATTATACAACCGCCTGATCTTGGGACGAGAATTATACCACTGCTTCAGATGAAGCGTGCATTATATTAACGCCTGTTAACGGACGAAGATTATAACTTCGCTCGACCAAATTTGGTTTTGGTCGTTGCTCCAGACCAAATATAGTCTCAAATTTGGGTTTAGTCTGGTATATGATCTTTAGTCTGTTCGACTGTGTCACGTATCTGGACCATATATTTGGGTTTAGTCGCCCATTGCAGTTGCTCTAAGTCTTCAACTTTGATTTTTGAATTATTCTTTTCTATTGTTGCTTCTAAACCTTAAACGTCTTCAACTTTTTCATAAATTTTGATGTCACTCCGCTTGTTGATGATGATAAGTTTCTACTGAGAGAGAGTCGTAATCCAGTAACTATGATTACATTGTGAGGTTGCTTTGTCTTTCTGGCATTTCCTGACCTACTTGCCTTTCCATCATGGATGGTTAGGTCCATCACGGTTACCCTCTAAAAGGAACAAGTTCTCTCCTGAATTTCAAAGATCTCAATGTCTTTTTCTCTAATGTCTCAATAAGTTGTTATCCCTAGCATTCCAATTTCTATCTTTTCGGTGAGAAACAGTATGTAAACTTAGCTAACCGGATACCATGTGATGCTAGAAGTTTCAAAAAGGCAACTAAAAAGTTCTTCCCCACCCCCAAACTTAAATCTAACATTGGCCTCGATGTTCTAAAGATAAAATTAAAAGCATGAACAATGAGAAACTGTTACCACTTGAAGAAAAAGAGTTAAGGAAAGATATTACCATGTTGCATGAGATTGGGTTACCTCCCAAGAAGTGCTAATTTTAAAGTCTTCAGCCAGACTTAGGAAAGGATTAGTCTACTCGAACCATAAAGTAACAGTCGAAATAACTGTGGATCTTCAAGACGAAATAGAGCTGACCAAAGGAAACTACAATAACCCAAGAAAGTGAACAAGGATAGCATGCCCTTATATAGTTTCCTGATTAAGATATTTATATCTAATTGTGGTCAGGTTCAGGTTCTATGAAAGAGTCTAAATAAAATATTTTCCTCGGATGCATTTCCTCATAGGTTGGATCTAAATTATTAGGTCCTAGAGTCTGGAAAAACTCAAATAAGAACTTAGAATCACAAAATAATAATAACCTAAATAACTGAGGATCCTCTAAGTCAATCAGGTTTGACTTACATAATTGACCACAGTGAGAGTAGTGGTCATTCTTAAGCAAATGTGTCGATTCTTATTTCCTAAGGCATTTAGGTCTAGTCTCACAACTTAATATTCGACACATTTGGAATATAAACGTTCCCACAGTTGGAAGAAAACTATTTGGTGGGAAAACAAAGTCAATCTGGGGATCATAGCCTGGGCAAACCACATCAACCAGAGGATGGGTTTCTAACGACTGAACTCCTTCATGGACATCATTAGGCTCGGGAAAACGAGTATGAAGGTAATCTTGTAAAATAGTCGAGGCACAGATATCAAGTCCTAAGTGTAGGGACTTTCTGAGAGTTAAAGGTAAGGCACTAAGGAAGTGATAATCACCCCCAAACTTAGAGTTTTCAGTGTCTCTAGATAGACCTCTAATTATTTCTTGAATTTCCGTATCTTCAGAGTCCTTAAAATATTCAAGAGATTCTTCTAAGTTATTATCAGGTAGTGCATCTTTACTCATATCTACGGGTCTATCTTCTTCTTCCAAGACTATTGTTTCTCAGTCGTTAGACTCTAAAACAGTATTTTCGAAATGAACCCGTTCCTCTAAACCACTATCGGCTTCGTAATCAAAAGGAAAA
Organism: Papaver somniferum; assembly: GCF_003573695.1. NCBI lineage: Eukaryota > Viridiplantae > Streptophyta > Magnoliopsida > Ranunculales > Papaveraceae > Papaver > Papaver somniferum. Next base: position 84,699,604 of record NC_039363.1, read on the forward strand.
TCTACATCGTCTAAAACGGTGGTATCCCTAATCAAATCCTCGTCCTTTTGAATAGGTGAATAATCATAAAAATTATTTGGATTTGAACTAGAAATAATATAATCACTATACAGCTCAATTGGATTACTAGACTCCTGATCACTATGCCTACATATTTCAGATTCTTCATTACTGCTATCCTCATCATCATATTATGAAGATGATTGAACCTTATCTAAATAAGTAGTGTCTTTTATTCTAACCTCGTCCTCTAAATTAGGCAAATATTCACTATTTACATCAAGGGTAAAATTGGAAACACTATTTTGGAAATTTAGATCTTTTAGAGAAGTTCTATTCTGGGTCTCTAACAAAAGATTTTGGGCCGACTCACATGAATTCCTTATGGTATCGTGTATAGAAGGTTCACTCATGGGTGCATTTTGTTTATTCATTTCTAACACAAACCTATTTGTATTCTCAGTTAATTGTTTGAGAGACTCTTCTAGAGGAAGAACAGGTTCAGAAGGATCATAATAGGGACTAGTTTTCAATAGTTTGATTGTATCCTCTAGAGACGAAGAACTAGTACTATAATCTTCTTGCTCGTAAGACTGATGCATGTGTGGATAGTAATTGAGCTCACCAGGGTATGACCCATATCCTTCCAAAGGATGGCGTTCCCAACCACTATTCCTAACATGGTCATAAAAAGTATGATGTCCATATTCAAATTCAGGTCGATACTCATTGTATTGGCTTCTATCATACCATTTCGACATTCTTAATTGCAAGGGAATTCTACACAACCACAAACAAGGCCGACTCGACTCCACCAAAACAAACCTAAAGATTTCTAGCAAACAAAAAGCATGATGGATCCACTTAGATTGTTTCTAGACCAGCTTCTATCTTTCGAAAGGGAATTCGTTGCAATTTGAGCAAACCCCTCTGGAATCAATCCGAGTCAAAGTAAGTTGAACTGAGGCGAGGGAAGCTCAGTGGAGCTTTGATACCCAAGGCCTCACCGCTATCACAAGGCGGCGCAGTCACGCATTCAACTCACAGAAACCATCATGAACTTTGGAGTGTGCTTAAAGAGCAACAAATATTTTTCGAACGAGTTTCCTATTAAGCTCGTTACCCTATCGGTCTCGTTCTATTCCAAATTTTAAGCTTGGGTTCGCGTTAGGTTTCGTTTTCCTAAGGCGGGCAAGAAGGGAGCGGTGATGAAATCCGAACCCTTATCTTGTATTGGCCAGGCCTTGCCCTTTACTAGGAATTTAAAAACAGTCCAAATTCGTCCTCAATCAATGAATCACCTTAAGGAATACAGTAACTCGCTTACAGGAGATTCGCGAGTGTTTCGATGGACTTACCTCCCGTACCAGACAGGGGATGAACCGTTGAAGTCGACTCGGGCCACGACTCCTATGTCATGTACGAACCCGAGGGGCCGAGACGATATAGTAATCGTCGTCCTTCCCTGCACACAGTTTATATAATTTTTTATTTTTTTTTAATAATACCCTTCCGTAGGGTTAAAAAAAATAAAGTCCAATTGTTTAAAGTCCAAAGTTCAAAATAAATAAAAAAAAATTAAAATTACAGTTTTCCTCATACACTCTAAAAAAATTAAAAATTAAAAATTAAATCCTAAAATTGTCCTTTTTTCTTCTCTTTTCGCTTTTCGCTTTAAGCTTTTTCCTCTCCAAGTCCTTAGTGCTCCACTTCGAACCTGTAAATCAAAGAAAAAAAAAGACAAAGTAAAAAGGAACAAATAATAAAAAAACCTAAAAAAATAAAAATAAATCTATATACAAGTCCGCGTCGGCGGCGCCATTTTGTTATAGTTTTGAAAGTGGTAGTAAAGGTTCGTTGCTCGGACTTATAAAGATTTAAAAATAAAAATATATACAAAAAATATTAACAATATGGGCAAGAGTACTGGGACTAAAGATTCGGCCATTTTTCATTTTCAAGTGGTTCAGAATTTAATTCTAGACGATTATAGTTAAAAAAAAAACAAATATTAACTCTAGTTTATTGTCAAGATAGATTTTATAAAATATTACTTGTATTTCTTAAGCATGGCATATCAAAAATCCCTAGGACTAAGCATACTCCATCAAATGAAATCACAAGTAATTAATTTAAAATCTTAATTCAATTAAAATTAGTGCAAAAAGTAAATAAAAGAATTAATGAAATTACCACATGGATGAAACTCGACCTCCTCCGTCGTCCCAGTGTCGGGTTTAGCTCATCATGATAAAACACGCTCAAAGTATTTATTTATTGCTCAAAGGGTTTTTACAAGGATGAAAATGGAGATGAAATAATAAAACAGTGGATGTGCGACCCACAGAAAGCGTCCAAAATGAACGACACAGAAGAAGTGTGATTGTTGCTCTATCTCTAAGACCCACACCTACGACCCACGTCCGCGAGTCGTTTCACTTTTTATAAACGACTGCTTCTGCTGGTCCGTTCTTCATGTTCTTCATCTTCATCACGAACAGCAGCAGCAACAGAGAGAATTCGTGATTCTTCCTCTGCAGCTTCCTCTCTTCTCCTCCCAACTCTCGACAGCCCTGGTAGTCGACCCAAGGAGCCTTTATATACTCATATGCACGCTGAAATCTCTCACAATAACTCCAAATAATTCTTCTTTACTCGGGCAGTGAAGAGAGAATATTTTGAGATATTTTCTTTCTCCACGCGTTTCCAGCTCTGATTCTTCCCTTTTTTAGACTTTATACGCATCAAACAATAGTTATAACTCTCCCAGATCATCTCAGCCATACGCAAACACAAGAAATCCCGTGAATAATTCTTCTCTGCACGTTCTCCCCTGTTTCCAGTTCGTGGCTTCCCTAGCCAATTCTAGCCAAATTTAATCGACCACAATACTCGCAATAGATTTCTAAATGTCCCAGGAACAATACCACAAATTTTCAGCGATTTAATCTCCCTATAACACCTTCATTTTGTTGATTGAAAATCTTCTAGAGAGTAAAAATATTTTCCCGCCAAAAAGTTTATTTGAATTTGAGAAGAAGGAAGGGTGTCCCCCTATCCTGAACTGGGGTGCGAATAGCAGGTGTCCAACTGAGGTGCCCCTTAACCAATAGTGAGAGTCCGAATAACAATTGTCCTTCAAGGTTGCCCCGGGCAACTTTTCGAGCTGATTTTTCCAAAATTGTTTATTTCCAAAAAATACCTAAAAACACACAAAACACCATAATAAGGACAAAAACAAATACTAATAATACGGACATTGAGGACAAATTAGACACAAAAATGTGTCTATCATTTAGGCGCGGCCAAAAACTAGGGTTTTGGCATAGTTTGGGCGTGGCCAAAATTGGGGCTTGGCTTTGGGCCAAAGGTTATCACGTGTTAGCTACCGGCCTTGGACGGCTAGGATTTGCATCTTAGATGGAAAGGGTGGCCGTTGATTGTTGCAACCCTTCGTTTTGGCAGCCGTGAAGGAAAGGCCGGAATGACATGGTTTAGGCATGGCCAAGCTAGGATTTTGGCATAATTTAGGCGCGGCCAAAAACTAGGGTTTTGGCATAGTTTGGGCGCGGCCAAAATTAGGGCTTGGCGTTGGGCCAAAGGTTACCACGCGTTAGCTGACGACCTTGTACGACTAAGATTTTCATCTCAGATGGAAGGATGGCCGTTGATTGTTTCAACCCTTCGTTTTGGCAGCCAGCGGCATGTAGTAGGGCCAACATGGCTTTGGCATGGAGACGTAGTTGGCATGGTTTGTCATTGGCACGGTGGCGCGACTGGCATGGTTGGCATGCCTTGGCGCGGAGACGTGGCTGGCATGGTTTGGCATTGGCATGGTGGCGCGGCTGGCATTGTTGGCATGCCTTGGCGCGGAGACGTGGCTGGCATGGTTTGCCATTGGATCGGTGGCGCGGCTGGCATGGTTGGCATGCCTTGACGCGGAAACGTTGCTGGAATGGTTTTCCATTGGCACGATGGCATGACTGGCATGGTTGGCATGCCTTGGCGCGGAGACGTGGATGGCATGGTTTTACATTAGCACGGTGGTGTGGATGACATGGTTGGCATGCCTTGGCGCGGAGATGTGGCTGGCATGGTTTTCCATTGGCACGGTGGTGCGGCTGGCATGGTTGGCATGCTTTGGCGCGAAGACGTGGCTGGAATGGTTTGCCATTGGCACGGTGGCGCGGCTGGCATGGTTGGCATGCCTTGGCGCAGAGACGTGGCTGGCACGGTTGGCATGCCTTGGCGCGGAGACGTGGATGGCATGGTGGCGTGGTTGGCATGCCTTGGCGCGGAGATGTGGCTGGCATGGTTTGTCATTGGCACGGTGGCGCGGCTGGCATGGTTGGAACGCCTTGGCGCGGATACATGGCTGACTTGGTTTGCCATTGGCACGGTGGCACGGCTGGCATGGTTGGCATGCCTTGGCGCGGAGACGTGGCTGAAATGGTTTTCCATTGTTATGGTGACGCGGCTGGCATGGTTGGCATGCCTTGGCGCGGAGACGTGGCTGGCATGGTTTGCCGTTGGCACGGTAGTATGAGAATTAGGGTTTGGTATATAAGAAGATAATGTCGGTCAATACTAAGGGTTCTGTCGTGAAACATGGCGCGTGTATAAAAAAATGGTACCCTGGTAATTCTTACGTGGGCATGCTGATTGATTCAATAAATGCGCTAGTGGTCGTAGTGACGTCATGTCAGATGTACGGTTTTACGATTTTAACCCTAAGCCATAAACCACCATCAACAATAGGAAACTCCTAATTTTTTCTCTAAGCCCGCATATTTTATTTATCTTTTTAATTCCGTTTTTGTTTTCTGGTATGGTCTATCTTTCGTAAAAATTGTCATCTCTTAAGATACAATGTCGTTGTTCATCATATCCATGTCGAATTCAGATATGATTGTTGGTTGTTGTTTATTTATTTTGTATGTCTTTTGATATAGGGCTAAAGCCAAGGAACTTAAGAAAGGAAAAAGTAAATATGTTGGCATTAAGAAAATATAGAAGAAAACTTTTGGAACTTCCGAGTCTCTGCCTCTTCGAGGGAAAGAATTTGGTCGCAGTAAGTGTTTGGGAGCAGGCTCTGCAATATGGAAACTTTGGGAGAGTAAAGACCGCGCAAAAATAGCAATATATGAACGTGATGGAGAATAAAATGATGAGCACGATGAAGAGGGAGATGATCGGGTTGAGCCGAGTCAACAAGAAAGCCAAAATGAAGATTCAGAGGTAGACGCTGGGTCAATTAAGTAAACAACCGACACAGGGTGAAGGTGTCGGAGAATAACCGGTAGAAGAAGAACAACAGATGAAGAAAGCAGTCAAACAAAAAGGTTCGCACCTTCCTCATCCTGATGACATGTTACCTGACCTTGGTGGTAGGAAATTTTGGAGTCAACGCTCGATCCGCATCGATTATTTAGCTACAAGCACATGTGAGCTCGTACTATTTATCAAACCTATGTAAGAATTTTTACCTTGTGCATATGTATTATTTTGTATCCTTTCTTTCATTATCTCCTATTTATGTATAATTTATTTATTTTTCTTTCTATATATGTGTAATCCCATTGTCTCCTAATTGTAGAATCATAAGAAAGCTATACGTGTTTGCCGACACCAAGTCGCGAGTAAATGGCCTTTGGCTTTGGAATGTGAAGAGGTCCAACAATTAGTAAAGGACTCTGGGCTATATCCTTTGGTTGAAAAATTTTTGGAGTATGATTTTGTGACAGTCAATTGCTTCATCGAGAGGTTTCATGGTGAAACTGATACCATGCACTTCCCATTTGGGGAGATGACCTTGATCCCTGAAGATGCTCAAAACGTTCTAGGCTTATAGGTTGGCGGAAAATCAGTTGCTGAAGGAGATAATTGTTCGGACTTAGAATGGTCGAAGTTACACGCTTTTATTAACAAGTTGTTTGGCTGGGACTGTGAAACTTCTATCCAAAGCTTCTATGTATCTAAGAATTGTTGGACAAAGACATTGAAACTGAAGATGCTCAGCGAGAGGTTTGGAGGGATGGAAAAGAAATGGAAGAAAGATGATTGGGATCCCGCACAAATTCGTTATACAGCCGTTGCGTACTTGTTATTCATCTTGGGCACCAGGGTATTCCCTGACGCTAGTGGAAACAGGGTGAATGCAAACCACCTACAATACTTCGATCCGTTGGAAGAGGTCCTTAGCTATTCTTGGGGCACCGTGGTAATTTCACATTTCATGACGGAGATGAGAAGGGCCTCTAAGGCTTCTACCAACCAATTTGTCAGGAATTTCACTCTACTCCAGGTAATTTTGTTTTTAAACTTATGTTCTTATATATTTTTCACATATACCGTTATTATTGGAAACAAAATTATTGTTTCTTATATGTATCATTCTATATTGTCCTAGGTATGGGTTTATGAACACTTCCCCATATTTTTCACAAACTACAAAGCTTTGACGAAAAAAGAAATTTTCCAACCCGATGAGCCTAGAGGTCGGAGATACGAGTTCAATAATACTCCGAAGCCCAGTAACAATCGTCGACCGACAGATTTGGGATTGGCTCTAGACGCGATGACTACCAAAGAGGCTGTGTTCAACCCTTACAAGGAGGATAGATAAAACCACCACTTGTTGAGGTTTTCTAACGTTTCATTTTACAACAGACCGTTGTCCCACCCAAGGGGATACGTTATAGCTGATCCCCGACGTGTGATGTGGCAACATGGATATAAGCAACAATCTAGTTTACAGCAACTTGTGTTTGAAAGGTACTTTGTTGACTATCCTTGGAGCTATTCAACTGCCATAAGGTTGAAGGTAGAGTATACGCCACATCCAGAACCAACACATTGGAGGGAATGGGAACAAAATCGTTTGGTAGATACGAGTAATTGGAAAATTGTGGAAAACGGTGATGAAGCCGATCCTAGTTACATGAGGCGCCGCATTACCTGGAATACTTACATCCTTTTTTTGTATGCCCGGATAACGTTGAAGTTGCACCCCTGAAAAACCCCTCCTGTTCCAACTCCTACAGAGGCACCACCTACAATTTCCGGACTTCAGAAGACCGTTAGATTTCTCGTAAGTATAGTTAATTGCTTAGTAGTTTAATGTATACACAATCTTATTTGAGTATATATACTAACTATTTGTTGGATGTATGAAACTGGCTGGGACGGCCTAGAAAGTTGAGGAATATGTTTGGTCTGAATAATGAGAAAGGAGAGATGATGATTCCAGAAGAAATGAAGGAAGTCGAAGAAAAGTTAAACAAAATGAATGATCCAGATGCAAAAAATTTGTTCGGGGAAAGGAAAAAGGTGACCGCCAAGAATCCTATGATTGAAGATGTGTGTTCTTGTTTCATTTATGGTTGTTAGGGTATGAACAATTTGGAACTTGTTTTTGTTTGTAACTCATGATGAACTCTTTAGTTTTTTGGTTTACGTTTTGGTTTGTGGTAACTCGATTAAGAATATTTAATCACAATTCAATTGTTTGGTTTATGTTTAACATGTTTAGATTTTTAGAAAAATAATTTTTTCTAAGTTTTCTTTACACAATTGGATATGCGTCAGCATTGAAATGTTTATATATTGCAACACCGGCATTTGTGCCGGCATTGTTAAGTCAGTACAGTTACATGCCAGAATCAAAGCCGGCTTAGAATTTTTTTTTCTAAAACTATGTCGTTGAATAAGGATAAAAGTCAGACCAAGAACAATTTTCCTGCATAAAATTGGGACTCTGCCAGCATAGAAATATTTATCAAATCCATGCTGGAAATCTGATTTCTTCTACATAGGAAATTTTTGTAGAATTTCGGCATTGTAAAAAATTTAGGTTTTCAGACTGTCGGCATTGTCCATGCTAGCATTCTGTGCACCCTTTAGAAATTTAGGTGTTCAGACTGCCGGCATTGGTTTGGATAAACCTACAATGTCGGCTCACTATGATTATAGATCGGTTATGAATGCTCTTTTTATTTCATTCATAGATAATCGATTACATTATATTTGAAACTTTAAATTATAACAGACTAAAAAACATGTGAATGGAGTACTTTTTGTTTAAGATGATCTCCTTTTTTTTTCCTTTTCAACAACTACGGCACCTTTGGGCCTTTCGAAAATATCTTCGAAGATAGAGTCTGGAAGCTCCGTGTCAAGGATCAATTTCATTGGTTCATACGCTATTTCAACATATTCTTTTCCCTTCATATAACACCCATCACATCCACCAATAGGCTTGCATTGGTCCTTGTGTTTTTCTCTTATTTATGATTTTACAACAACATTGTCTAACCATTGAAACTCATCGCATTTAGGGTGTTCAAACACCTTAGAAACCTTCTTCCATCATCATCATCATCATTTTTTGTTACCCAAAACTGGTGTGTCCCATCACATTTTCTACACTTTGAATAAGATATTGACAGTGCACGGCTAAATGAGAAGGTGAATTGCAAATTTGACAGCTGCAATGATGACTCTGTAACATAAGATTTTATTAGTGATGTATCCCAATTGTCAATATAGTATTAGTAAGTTCATTAGTAATGTTGGGTATACTTACTTTGCAAGTAGAGTTTGATGATGACTTGCAAATAGAGCTTGATGATGAATCACCCATCGCATGTAAAGCTTGAACCGTGCTTGGTTGATCTATTGTTCTACACTTGAGTTCGTTAGAGAAGGTTTTTTTGTATTTGATGGGTGATTTCATTAAATTTTTGCCAAGATAATGGGGGTATTATGTAGAATGAAACCCCAACGGTCATAATTTTTCAAAAAACTAGCCGTTACTTTTCGAATTTCCCGTATGCCGGCATGGTCTGATATTTTCTCTCCATGCCGTTTCTTGTACTAGCATTTAACTGGAGTGTACTACAATATCGTTTCGTATGCCGGGTTTGTATGTTGCCATAAAAAACGATGCCGAAATTTACTGGAGAAAGGTTGTGTTTTCTTTATAAAATAAATTCAGTACTGGTATAGTTATCGAATAAAAATCAATACCGGCACAAGGTTTACCGCATGCCCGATATATTTCCAATAGCGTCGGCTGGTATGATTTTGTAAAAACTAGTCGTTGGGGTCTTTTTCTATACAAAAAGACATCATACTTCGACCCAATGTGCCCTAAACTTTCTCATTTGATTCGCTCCTACTTTATATAATCCATAACTACTCATCCACAACTACTCATTTCATACCTCCATATACAACAAATAGCATCGTTTGACTCCACGAAAGATTTGGCAATCACCAAAGCATGGTGTGTCGAAAGTCGAGTTATCGATCTTTCCTCGTCCGAGGACTTTTAGGCGAAGGTACATAACAAATTTAGGAAAGATTTTGGGAACACGAAAATAAGAAGTGTTCAACAAATCAAGGATAGGAACGAATGCCTTTATGAAAATCAAACACCAGATTTTGAACGATAGCCACCTTAGCTTGTCCTCTCAACAAGTTTTAAGTATTTTTATGGTTTATTCTACATAATCTAATTTTACCAATTTATAACTAACAAAGTAAGTTTGTATTGTATTTTTGTAGCACAAAGCAGCGAAAGCGCGCTACTTAGAGGAAAGGGGGAAAGCATTCATATTTGATGAAAACTATCACTTCATGGAATCCAAAATTTCGGAGTACCACCATCACTAAATGGTGGATGAATCGGACTCGGATTCCTCGGAAGAAGATTGATAGTCTCAGGAGTTTTTTGTGTAGGTTTTGTGGGTATATCTCTATGTAAACCCTGACGAGACTATAACTCATCCACTAGGGTTGCGTAGGGGTTCAAAGGCTTGATGCACGTGCTAAATGCATCAGTGACTCCTACGAAAAGGAGTAGATTGAAAATAAATTATACTTCTGGCATAATATCTTTATATCGTCTGGTGTCGTTACCTGTGTCGGCGTTGAAATTATATATGAAACTATGTCGTGAAAGAATGACAAAATGTGATGGTTTTCTGTATAAAATAAATCATTTTCCAGCATGGAAGTCAAATTCTAATCAAAGTCGGCGTAAACTTGCCGGCATGCTCAATATATTTCGTACAATATCGGCATCGAACATTTGGAAAAGTGAATAGATTTTATGCGACTTACCGACCTTGAACGTTGATTCGAAATTCATAATACTATGTTATTGAACCGAAAACTCATACATCTATTGAGGAATAACTTTGAAGGGAAAATAAATAGCATAGAAAATAAATGGAAAATGACATTGGTATTCCACCCTTAGTCGTAACCCATGAAATTGTCTTTCAAGATCTTGTAACATTCATTGTGCTAAAAAATTTTGTAATATAGACTTGAATACTGGTGAAGACCAAAGTTTCTCTGAAAATACGACAATAGCGTAGCAGCTATGCATATTGGGACGGATGTTTAATTGCAAGAACGAAAAAAGAGATGTGTTGACCCCGGAAGAAATGAAGGAAATCGAGGAAAAGATAAACAAAATTGAAGATCCAAAGGCAAAAGACTTGTGGGGAGAAATGAGGAAAAGGGTACACAAGAATCCAAGGACCGAGTGATCGAAGATGTTTATTAATGGTTCTTTTATAGAAGTTAGGTCTTGAATAATGTGGAACATGTGTTTGTTTATGTTTGGTTTGTTTTCGATTTGGAACATCTTAACTTTAGAGATGGTTAGTTAAACAATCTAGTGTCGTCATTTGATTTATATATCTTATTATATTGGTAAATATGTATCAAATTACCCCTTCCCCGGCGTATATTCGTTGTTAAATTTGATACAGCACACTCTTAGAATTCAGGTTTTTATGACTATGCTGGCATAGTAAAAATTTAGCAATAAATGCGGGGACTCTTGAATTTTCCAAGCCAATGAATTTTTATAGTTTTGGAAATGTAAAAAAATTTATAACCATGCCGACACTTTTGTTTTCTAGACCCAGATTTATTTGCAGTGTTCCGGCACTGTAGGTAATTAAGTTACAATGCCGGCAAGTCTACTAAGTTTAATGTATATATATATTCTACTTTTTAGGCATGGTAATAAAAGTTAATTATAATACTGGAATCAGGTAACGGCATTGTATTCAGTGAATAATTCTATACCGGCATTGACACATTCATAAAAATATCAAAATATCATTTAATAATTAAACTTGCAAAAAAAACAACAAAATGTTGCATTAGTGAAACACATAAATCCAGATTACCTCATCATCGGTTCCACCTACATCAACTTTTATCTTCTCTTGGACAATTGATAGGTGCAAAGCATGCCAAAGTTGGTGATTCTCCTTATACAATTTTATCCATTCCATGAGTGATTGGAGACTATATCCTTGTTTTTAGTTATTTCACAAACCGGTGGTAATGGACAATTTTACTTGAGTTTCAGAATAAAGAAATGATTGTCGTTCACGAATGCCAAAACAATTCTTCTTTTCTGAAGAGATCCTTCGCACTTTTCCACTTTGGTGTAAATGTTGTTTGTACGATGGGGATAAAATAATAAACAATACAATTAAATGTATCTGCTACTAGATGCCCACAAACCGGTATTCTCATCCAATATTGAGTAGGAATGAACTTCATCTCGTTCTCTGGCCTTAACACACGAGCATACAAACTATCGAAACCTTATTCATCATTAATAAATTGTTCATAAGAGCTCTTCTTATCGATAAGTTGAGCGGTCATCCTCGTTCTAGCATATTGGCATGGTATCATCCCTTTATTAACCGCTGAATCAAAGATTCCTAATTGTTCGATCACGTCATGATAACCACAATTTCCATCTCCATCGATATCATCTGTATATACAATATACTCGCGAATAATCTCGAGAAGTTGCCTTATTTACGCCTCTATTTTGGTATGGTAACTTCTAGTGGGCCTACCTGTTTTGGGATCTTATGCATCTTCATATTACCAATATGTAGCTTTATTATCTCCAATCCATCCTATGCAAATTCTAGACTTTCAGTTTGTTGATAAGGTGATGAGAGTGCATAATTTCTAGGCCTATCCATTCACTTTGAACCTTCGGTATTTCTCACCAGCACACACATATTCTTAGGAGCCGTATCTTTAGCCCAATCAATTGCTTCCTGTTTAGTTTTTATTCCCTACATAAGGACAACCACGAGAGATTATAAGGTTCATTATAAGAAACCCCTAAGTAAAGTTCAAAATACTAGGTGAAAAGTATTCTGTGGTAAAATACCGGAGGAATGTTATAGTATTCCGACGTATCCCGACCAAGCGGTTTGTTGGATTATTATATGTCATAATATAAGAAATGAATGACAATAAGATTTAATTAGTTCAAAAAAAAAAAAAACTATGTCGGACCACAGTTCTGACATGCTCGACATTTTTATCGGCATTGCCGACATATTATCGAAATGAACAGAGAATCGTGACCAAATTTAAAATGATACCGGCATAATAACTTCATTGGAAACCAATGACAAAACCAATGTTGTTCTGCACTCTTTTTAAATAAGGTTCAATGCCAATACCAGGTGCCGACATTCTCGATTAATAACCAACCACGCCTATATTTCACTTTGAAATTCATAGTTTCCTGTATGTTTTTTTTAAGGTACCAACATAGTAAGTTTATTATTAAACCATGTTGGTAGAATATCTCATGGAATATTCTGTAGTAGGTAAAAAGTAACTTTTCTATCGGCATAGATTTTTTCTTTTTAGACAATGCAGACATGAAATTTAAAATGGGGGATATATTTAGTCAGCATGGCTGTAGTATGAATACCATGCCGGTATAGCTGCTTGCAGCATTGTATTCATACTACAGGCATGCCGGTACTGAGCTTTTTCAGATGTAAAAATGGAGAAATCAAAAAGAAATAAGTCGAATTTCAACACATTAGCACATGTACCTGAGTATTGTGATTGATTGTATGTTGGGCTTGTTTAATTTCTTGGGTTGGTTCTTCACATAAATCTACATGCTCATAAAAATCATGATTCAATGGTGTTGGTGCCACAAATAATTGCAATAATAAATCGTTATCATTTGCCGAAAGTTCAAGATAGAATCCCTGTTTTGGTTGAGCTAAAGATTCAGCAACACTTATCTCTTCACTATCATCCACCATTTTAACCCAAAAACTTTTCTCTCTAAATATTTCCCTCCTTCTACTCTCACCTCACCCAAATAATACACTAATCATTTATCAAAAAATCGAATAACTTAATTAATTTTAATTAACCACTAAACCTGATTAGTGTGGAGTAGATTTGGAATTTGTTAAAATACAAGGATAAAGGGTGACTCTGATTTACTATTTGAATCCCATTTTATTCTTTTTCCCCCAATTACTTTTAGTATCCCCCAATTGGGCGTTCTTTCTAATACGTTATCAAAATTCTACGTTATATGAAAGAGGACAAAGAAAAAAATCTTATAACAAATATAAAAGAAAAACCAATCTGATCCTGGATTGTGATATGAAATAAAATAAAATAAAATAAAAAAAGGATGTGGATAAATAGAAGGGGAGAGAAAGAGAAAAGGAGAATATCAACGATATATGATTCCAATATGTATGGTCTATGAATAATCTCATACAAAGCAGTGTAATAAAGCATCAATATGGATTCGGCCATAATCATAATTAATCATTAAATGAATCCGGTTCATAGGAAAAATAAATAAAAATAAAAGAGAGCTTCAAGTCAATAAAGACTGAGTAGATTGACTCGGAAACAACAAATTGAATTAGGAGGTTTGTTGCATAGTTCAGACCTAGCCATTAACCAAGAAGTGATGGGAACGACAGAACCTATGACTGCAGAAGATTCCATTGAAAACGAATCCTAATGATTCATTAGGTGGGATGGCGGAAAGAACCAGGAACCTATTCATTTTTTTCTGAGAGGTCAAGGACTGACGAATTAAACAAATATTGAAAGAGTCAATATTCGCCCGCGAAGATCTTATTGAATTGCTAAGTTTTTTGGATTCAATAAAGGACAAAATAAAGATTCGTAAAAAAATTCTATATTCTAGAGGTTTATTTCCAGTTGTATATAAAACCCAAGATATATAAATTTTTACGTGACAGATTAGATCTCAAAAAATCATATGATTCAGTCCATTATAAATTCAATACATATTCGTAATATTATGGAATCATTTCATTGGCGAGGAGCTGGGTGAGAAGAAACTCTCAAGTCTGGTTCTGCAGTAGAGATGGAATTGAGAATAAAAAACAACCATCAACTATAACCCCAAAAGAACCAAATTTCGTAAACAACAAAGAGGAAGAATAAAGGGAATATCTTACCAAGGCAATCATATTAGTTTCGTCAGATATGCTCTTCAGGCACTTGAAACTGCCTGGATCACACCTAACAAATAGAAGTAGGGCGACGAGCAATGACACGATATGCGCGTCGTGGTGGAAAAATATGGGTATGTATATTTCCAGACAAACCTGTTACAGTAAGACCTACATAAATGCGTATGGGCTCGAGGAAGGGATCTCCCGAATATTAGGTATTTGTCGTTAAACCGGGTCAAATACTTTATGAAATGGGTGGAGTATCAGAAATTGTAGCCAGAGAAGCTATTTCAATCGCTGCGTCCAAAATGCATATACGAACTCAATTCCTTATTGCAGAATAGGGATGCGCAACCAAAGGAAAGGAGTCTTTGTGATAAAAAAAAAACTGCAGGCCTTTTTTTCTGGACAAAAAATATTTCTTTCTTCTTTTTCCATTTCTTTGCAATGAAAGAAACGATAAAAAATAATGATATGATTCAATCTCAAACCCTTTTAAATGTAGCGGACAACAGTAGGGATCGAAGATTGATGTGTATTCGAATCATAGGATCTGGTAATCGTCGATATGCTCATATTGGCGACGTCATTGCTGCTGTAATCAAAGAAGCAGTGCCCAATATGCCTCTAGAAATATCAGAGGTGATAAGAGTTGTAATTGTACGTACATGTAAAGAACTTAAACGTGACAACGGTATGATAATACGATATGATGACAATGTCGCAGTTGTCATTGATCAAGAAGGAAATCCAAAAGTGTCATTGTTATAGGACGTGCTTTCATTTTGCAAAGAATTTAATCAATATGTTAAAACCTGATGAGTGCCTATGCCTCTATTACTGTATGTGTATAGTTATATTTATGAGCCTCACTTGGCTGAAGTTATAAAATATATGTATACATATATGTAAAATTAGCAGAATAATATTGGTGCATGTTGCAATACTCTCAGGTGTTCTATAATTTTACCACGTTAAAACTCAAGATCTTATATGAGTTACGCTCATTAGTGTAGATCCTAATGAGTATTTATTTAATGCGGTGTTCCTAAGCTGAACTCTTAATACTGACCATACATCCATGTTTATTCTCAGCCGACTAACATGGATTCACTGAAGCAAGCCTGGGCAGTCATGACCTCACCTAAATAGAATTTTAGGCAGCTCGACTGGCCTACTTTGGTCGGTTACTGCGAGCCGAGTAGGTAGGTCATAAATGATCTAATTGGTCGATTAGGAAAAGGGATTGCATGTAGCTATTGTGAGACCTGATTGGTCAATCAAAGGAGGCGTAAAGCTTGTCAATTTGGTTGACAAGTAGCATGGCCAGAACCTTCCGTGACTGAGTCACGAATTAACCCTAATTCACAATTTTTCCAATTTCAACCCTAATTAGTGTTTTGTACTAACCTGACAAAGGATGGCTTGATTCCTTTCTTGGCTGTGCTTAGTCTCGACCAATAGGAATCGAGATATCATGCTTGTGATAATTTTAGGGAAAAATAATTAAATTTTGTGTGTTGACACAAAATTAGGTTGAATAAACAAATTTTGAGTGTTGATCCAAAATTGAATTTTGCGTGTTAACACTAATAAGCACGTCAGTGCTACATTTTATATCCATATTATATTAGTTAGGACTCGATATTTTGGCTAACGACACTATTTTAATGCTTTTATAGAAACTACAGGCGTATTTCGATCATCCAAGGAATAAATGCCTAAGTTGCAGCTTAATTGGCGTTTAATGACCAATGCCCCTCTCAATGCACCAAAGGAGACAGCACTCAATTGATAAGCTGGTGTGAGCTGCCGAGTCAACAGCATATTGTGCCACACCACTTCTTCTCGAGGTCCAACTACAAAAGAAAAGACACTGGTTTCTTGTATGATGGCAACATTGGCAAGCACCTGAATTCGATAGATTGATGACGTGGTCTACTCTGTGCCACACTTCGATATTCTTTGTTTTCATCAGAATCTCGCGCAGCACATCCCAATTATATCAAACGAAAAGAAATTTACATTTCTTCATGATAGAGACTCTGGCGATGAACTGTATGATGACTGGCTCGTACCATGAGCTGTTGATACTGTCAGTGATCTGAGAAAGAAGTGGAGCTTGTGATGCAAGTTGAACCGGTGCAGTGGCCTGAGGACCTGAGCTTGGTTTTGCCGGCGAATGTAAATGACTGCATGATGGCTGCTGATTAAATGGAAGACATTCGTGCTTCTCTGATGACAGCAAGTGTTCTCCCAAGGAAAATGAGGTGCTGTCAAGTTTGCCACTGTATTATGGTTGCGAACAAAGGGCTCAGAGAAATGCTATAAGAGAAGGATTGAATCAGTTGCAGTTGCAGGCAGTGGTGTTTGTTTTCGAGTCTACTGCATCGACAGAATTTTGGGATTTTCTGATGCTTTAACTTCAGTTAGGCAGTGGTGTTCGAGTTCTCGAGATAGCATGGATGATTGCAGATGGTGGCTGAGATAAGTTTAGTTGGCGAAACTGGAACCGAAATAGGACTATGGTTCATACTGCGAAGAAAAGATGGAGAATGTGGAGATAAAATTGCGACTGCAATGGGAACTCGGAGATGGACTGTTTGTTGGCTGATTTGAATTCGAAGTGGAGATGTTTGTTGGCTGCACTAGTCGAGAATAGATGAGATGATGATGTTTGGTATTGCTGCCATGGCCGTGGACTAGGGAGGTTCAGGTATGAACTATGGTGACTGGAAGTCGTGAGAGAAGGGTCAGATGTAACGGAAACATCATTCAACAGCATCTTTCATGGAGTAATATGGGCTGCTAATAATGGCTGGAGTTAGTGTTGCTCTGAACTGCCCGGGAAGTGGTGATCATGTACTGGAGAAGATGGAGAGAGTTTGCTGTGAACCAGGATCGGATTTAATCTGGAGTGAAGTGGACATGTGCGCTGAGTTATTGCAATCGATGGTCAGCAGTGGAGCAAGTTGGAGTTGTGGCCGGATTTGGGAAAGCACAGAAAATAAATCGGTCGTGGTTAGACGAACAGAATATGAAGTTGGGTGCTCTGGCCGGAGTTTGGTGAGGGCCTGAAGTTGGACGTTAGTTTGTGACTGGACTGGGCTTTTTGGTCAGATACTACTTGGCTACACTATATATTCTTCACTTGAGAAGAACAGAAGGGAAGTCGGCCTCTAGAGCCGAAACTGGGAGAACTGAACAGAGACGGGAAAGAACACGACGGCCAGGAGCGGCTACAGATCCGTGAAGGGAAAAGGGTTTACGTTTGGGTTTGCGTTCTTTCGTTTTCCCAACTCCATTTCGATTGCTAGCGATTCTATTTGATTTATTTATGGTTTTTGAGAAAGCCATGTGTTGCTAGATTTTTATATCTAGAGTTTATGGTAGAAACCACTTGGAGGTTTAGGTTATTTTGAATTGAATAAAAATTAAGCAAAAGACTATTATGAACTGAATAGATTAATTCTTGAATATTGTTTATTGATTTATTGATGATATGTGTTGTTGCTTCACGGGTTTTGTATACCATAGCTTTTGCGCATAATTGTTAGGAACACAAATATATTCGTCTACTTATTTGATATTTCATACTTGGGTTAAAACCTTTGATGGGATATGCTTAGAATAGCCAGGTATCATTTGTGAACCTAAATTTAGTTTCGTATAATTTTCTCACTAACGCAATTTGATGGTGTATGCTTTGGTTTAGTCTTTTGATATGCCATGCTTAGGGTGTCCCACGCGATATTTGCGACTCTAATACTTATAATAGGTAATGTCAATAGAACAAACAATAGACAAATATTCAGGAGTTATGTTTCATTTCAGTAATTGAATAGAAATAGTGGTGGATGTTATAAACCCTAGTTGCCTGCTCTCACTCTGCGAGTTCACTTTATTACCTTACTTTAATTTTATTATTTCATTTTCAATTCTAAAAGTCCAAAAGTATTGTTTCTTTTAGTTTTATTAGAGATACTGATTACAGTATTTTCACCGCTCCCTGTGGGAACGACCCGTACTTGTCGTTGTCTACTAGTTGAACGTCGTGCGATTGCGGTTATTTATATAGGTATCTCTGGATCCTATCAGACACAAAATCATTAAGTCTGATATTCTTGCAAGTAGCACGACGACTAATGGTCCTGCTGGCACAACAGTGATTCTCTTGATCAGGCGCCTTTATGCATAACTTAATTACACATGGAATGTTCTCGACCACTCAACTTGGCCGGTCAATCTAGATAGTCTAGCTCCTATCACGATCGACCAATCAGGTTCCATGAAGACTACCTGTCGCCCCTCTACCATTATGGCCAATCAGAATGCTCGGAGTCGATCGACTTGACAAGCTCCCAATGGCCGGCCAAAATAGGCTGGTCAAACTGCCATAGTTCGTGTGAATCGCACATGCGACTGTCCATGTAAGTAGCATATGCCGAACCCTTGAATTTAAATTTGTAAAGTTTATAAACATTTCAAATAATGTTGCAACGCTTAAGGCTCCATTAATGTAACACCTACACGTTGAAATTAGCATTGCAGTTGGCTTACAGCAACTGTCACACTTTTACGCGTTGCAAAACCGTTGCGAAATTTAAACTTAGGGTTAAATCACGTCTTTCAGTGGTTGCGATCATTATAAAAGGATCTGTGACCCTTCTCAGCCGTCCATTATGCGTAAAACGTTTGTGCAAGTATCGAATTCATCATGTGGCTGACTCCAGCAGTTCATTCTACACGAATTATTCATAACTACTTACTCCAGAACACCATGCATCGTTTTGGGCCTCTTCACACGACAAGTCATGTTTTCATGAAACT
Organism: Papaver somniferum; assembly: GCF_003573695.1. Taxonomy (NCBI): domain Eukaryota; kingdom Viridiplantae; phylum Streptophyta; class Magnoliopsida; order Ranunculales; family Papaveraceae; genus Papaver; species Papaver somniferum. The sequence goes on from NC_039363.1 coordinate 84,718,746, forward strand.
TGACTTGTCACTCATGACCCACCTATAACCTACCCTACGTGTGATTGGCCAAAATATTTCTTTACATGTAGGTCTCACATACACGGCCAACAACACATGTTTAGTTTCTGAGATGACAAACATTCTCTCCTCACCCTTCATAACCACTTTTCACATGTCATGATGTTTGACTCACTCAACAACTACCATGTTCCAAATTATTGGTTTATTCAAGTTGTGACACGATGTACTCTCACAACCAGTCAACTTCATCAGTCAGGTCAGAGGAAGTCATGCAGGTAAGCCTTGGCCATGCAAGTAAACCCTAATCATGCAGTTAATCCCTGGTCATGTAGTTTAGTGTAGCTGTGAAAGTCACACTTACAACTAAGTAATACTTTCTACCAAAACACTCGAGACATCAATAATATCACAAGTGGGGGATGTTCATCAGGGTGTTGGTATGGCAGTCTACCTACAACATGTGGTGTACAACACACCCATTATGAGAAAGTGTCAGGAAGAGTGGACAATTGATAAGTAGAGGAGTAGTTGAGGGAAAAACGACGGGTCCTCTCTTTACGATAGGAACTCGATTTTCATCACTTTCACACGATCTCCACTTCTTCACTACTCCACTACCTCCACTTCTTATGAGATCGGGGTGTTCGACTATAACTTGATATAAATAGATTTTAATTTATTCAATCATAGGAATCAACACAACTATCTGGAAAACATAGAGAACAAACAACTTATCATTAGTAAGCAAGTTTTATCTTCTGATACATAGTCATAAACAACCACATCTTACAGATTTCATCATTCTGATCTTAACACCTTCTCATCTTTCCATCCCTAAGATCAACCCTTTTCATTCCTTTATGACTGAACCAGGACTAGAACGGCTATTTCTTGGTTTATGCTAGGATTGTACAGATTGATCTCTCGAATCTAAATTACTCCTGTGCAGTACATTTATTCAGGATTTAGACTTGTTTCTCATCAACCTACCCCATTTTTAACATTTTCACCAGAATCAGTTTTTAGCCTACTAGAAGTGGCTATTTAGATTGAGTGAATGTTTCTAGTTAGAAGTAAATTTAATGTTCATCAAGAAGTATAAAGCTTAATTTAAATCATATGTAATTTGACTTAAAAAAAAACAGATTTTCCATTAATTAAAGTTAGAATTGCATCAAGTAGCAGAAATAAAAGTTACAAGTCTTATAATGTTAATCATCATTATGTTCAATGTTTTTATTCCAGGTGTAGATGAAAAAATGTAGCATCTACTAAACAAGGGTTAGTTTAAGGTTCTAGAGATCGGAGCTAATAAAAAGCTCCGGTCAAGTCAAAGATAATAAGTTCTCAGCTCGAGTATGAAATGCAGGTGATGAGTCAACAAAGTGTGAGAACGAGGCAACTGATATCATGATACGTGTAATACATGAGTTCTGAAGAACGAAGAGAAGATGAGGCCAAGGCTGTCAGATTCAAGACCTGAAGATCGAAAAATAATGTAGATCGCAGATGATGTGATTCTTATTTTGTTGTAGAAAGTGGTAATAAAAGTTCGTTCAACTCAGGCTTGTGATGATAATATTTTAGACCAAAATTCTAATTAAACTAGCAAATAAATAAATATGATAACAATATTGAGAGAAACTGGGATTTAGGATTTCACCATTAATCAAAATCAAGTGATGCATATAATGATTCTTAATAAATATAGTTTTTTTTTATTTAATTCTTTGCCAAAGGTCGATTTCTAAAATATTAATTATAAATTATAAGCATGAGTGCATCAAAAGCACTAACTCTAAGCATACATCATCAAACAAGATCACAACTAATTAATGAAAATCATAAATCAATTAAAATAAGTGCAAAAAGTCATAAAAAAAATCAATCATAATTACCAAACAATTGTGAAATATGGGTTCCTATATTGTCCCAGTGTTGGGGTTTATCTCCTCACGTTGAAAATACTCTTAAAAGATTTACTCATGTCTCAAAAAGTGTTTACAAAGCTGAAAAGAGAGAAAATAATAAAAACTGCAAGTTTGCAACGCTGCATTGCCGATACACACTCGTTGTTACAAAGAAACAGTTAAAAAATGATGATTTCAGTTGCCGAAAGTATGTTGCAAGCATTATTGAAAATGACGGTTCTTTGCGACATACTTCTGTATTAGCAACTAACTTCAGCAGGTCAATGTTCTTCTTCTTCTGCAGCAGCAGCAGAAACTTTCTCTACAGCTTGATTTTTCTTCTTTGCAGCCTCTGTTAGTCCCCCTAGACTCTCGATAATCCTTTATATGAATTCAACAACCTTTTATATACCACTAGAACCCTAAACATCTCGAGTTTATCTCCATTTTTCTTCCAGCAAAAGTCTCGGGTTATTTCCTCTTTTTTTTCCTTTTCTCTTACGCGTCTAATTTGTTCAACTCTTTCATAAACTCTCTTTTGACTTGATAGAGATAAATCTTAGAGAATATCTTCTCTCATAGCCCACATCAATAACAAAAATACGACTACAAAATATCAAATAGGAAACCCGAAAATACTCCTCATCTGTTTAATCTAAAACGCGATTATCTATCCAATTTTAGCCGAATCTAACACCTATACCAACCTTGTTTACCCTTAACAGGTCATCCCAACAAAAAAATCAGCGATTCAATCTCATTGAAAATCCTCCAAATCTCGAACCCTAAATCTGCTGCTATTTTCCCGCAAGTTTTCTGAATTTGAATTTGGGAAGAAGATGGTGTCCCCCTATCCAAATCGGGGGTCCCTTTAGAACATTCCCTAGGGTGCCTTTAGTATTCGGGTGCATTTATAAATTTTCGAGCCAATTTTTCCACACATTTTTATTTTCCAAAAATGCGTATAAACACATAAAATACCAAAATAAGTACGAAATTGAGCATTACAATACAAAGAATTGAGGCAAATCAGACACAAAAATGTGTCTATCAGCAGGTCGAGCTATTAGCTCACTAACGAAGTAAAGTCTGAGCGGATTACGATATCACCTCCAGGTATACTTTTTTTGCTTAATCATAACATTTTATTAATTATTGAAACTCAAATAATACAAAAATTCCTCCAAAGTAATAGCCTAGATCCAAAAATCAACAATACCAACCAAACTAAAAACAAAACGCTAATGACTATAAATTGTACCTAATAAAGAACCGAATCTAAACTATATAGACTGTTCATACTCTATATCACTCAAAAAAAATGGCTTTTCAGCATAAAACAATACCTCTCCTCTATCTATAAAAAAAACCCTTTTTGGCTAGCTTCTTCACTGGAAAATTAATCTCCTAGAATGAGTGCTAGAAAGTAATATTATGTATATACAGGTTGATTATCTGCCAACTATTCACAACCATCCAAGGTATTCTTCCCCATATAAAAGAAACCAAAACATCCACTGATTCCAAGCTAAAACAAACATCCATAAACTGTTGTTTGACAGCCCATTCACCTGCATCAATCAACGGCATTACCTCTTCCAGATGGTTTGTAGCAATTCCCAAGCCTCCAAATGCTGTACCAACACAACCACCATCACAATTCCTAACAATAAAACCAAAACATGCTTGTCCATAATTTCCTCTTGAAGCACCATCACTACAGATAAGAATCTGATTATGACTTGGATGTTTAAAATAACAATGCTGGACTTCAGTGGACCGAACTCTGACACCCTTAATAAAAAAACTCACCTCCAGGTATACATGAGTGGTCCCCATTATACATACTTTTAGCATGATTCATACTCCATGTAATTGTATATTATCCCTAGAAGGATCACTTTGTAATCCTATAAATATTATTCAGTCTCACTTGATCAATAAGAATTATGTTTCCTTTGTTCTCTTTCCTACTTTTCCTTTAGAACTCAACTGTGATGACCGACCTAGAGATAACTCATTAATCACAAATTGGACGAAGAACTAGGTAATTTACAGACGAAGATCGATAATCATATCAAGTCATGAGATAGATTCAGACCAATAACCACATCTCAATCTCGTGCAAGAACGTATTTCATGATAAGAAAATATGCATTTTCATTTTGCCAACTAGGTATCATAATTTATTTTAGAATCATCATCTCATGCGAGATTATTTCCTATGAAAAATTGCATACAAATATGATTATTTTGATCTCAAATCATTGATCTGAATGTTATTATCAATTCTAAATGATTAATCTCTTCATCTGCATCTTAATCTCATCTAGAATCAACATGCATATAGATCATACAGGTCAAATTTTAACACAGTCATTTTTTCTATCTTATCTGTTAAAATCATCTTAATATAATTTTCTTCAAGCATATTACCATCTCATCTCGATCTGCATTAGATTCATTATAGATGTATATGCATTTTATCTTTTATCTTAATTCAGAACATCAATTAGCCAACTTTAATCATAATTATTATCTTTATCTTTATATTCTCGTTGTTTTGACATCTTGAATGATTAGTATCTCATATAACTATCTCTTTTAGCTTAAAATTTCATGAAATTATGCTGATTTTATCATCATATCATTAGAAGATCTTAATCGATCTAATATTTATTATCATTATCTTATATGTTAATCATATATATCTAAGTTGATTAATTAATCATACATATTTTAAGTACAAAATCTTTATTTGTCATAACTTTAACCAATATAGTTTTAATTAATATTCTGGATCTAAAAGTTTCCAGATCTGGCTATAAAGTGTCCTTCTAAAAGAAGAAATTTAAAGTTTCTTTGCAATAATGTATGTTCCATGTAGATCTGGTGGAATATCAATTATCTGAACTCAAAAGGCGTAAAATATGCATACGGTGATACCAACAAGCTTCATTTGTGGATCTTTCTTCTTTGGGAAATAAAAAATAATCTCAGATCTAAAAGATCGTTTGTCAAACGTAAAATGAAGCCTCACGTGTTGTTTGTCATCTTGTATATAACAATATATAATGACAATTCCAATACCAAGAAGAGTTTTACCACCTCGATCTGGCGTTAATTCACCAGGTCGAGCATTAACATCTCCAGTCATCCTAGAGGTCATAACTCCATCTATGCAAAGATCTTCAACAAATCCAATAAACTTGCTAGTTCAACATCGACTTGAGATACAAACACCTCAAGGTGAAACACTTACTACACCATCACCTAGATTAGGACAAGATGGTAATTTGTTGTTGTTTTGGTTGGGCCAGTGGTTACACCACAACAATAGAGAATAAACCTCCCATAAGCTTCACCGATCACAAGAACACCAATTTTGCAGATACCGCACGACATGATTCAAGAGATGTTAAAGTCGATCTCAACTCTGACTAAAAGAGTCGATAAAACGACTCCGCCAGCACCTACTATAGCAGCTCCAAATATTATTGTAACTCAACTATCTTCAACAAATAACATATCTTAGCAGCCAGCTATATTGTGACAGAATGGAAAAATTTTGCTTCCAATGGATCATGGTTTGACCCGCTCTTGGCAAAATTTGAATTCCCAATACATCACTCTAAGAACTGGGATTTTAAGTTTCGCCGACCAACTCGATTTTTACCAGGAAAATGTTCATTGATTTATCTATTTGAGTAAGTATCGTATGCTCATCCACTTTGGATGGCTCATCCCCTTAGGTACCTGTCAGTTAGTAGTTCATCCCCATAGGGACCCAAAAGTTATTATCCTAAGCTCATCCTCGTGGGGACCCTCCAGTTATAGCTCATCCCCATAGGGACCCGACAATTTATTAGCCTTAGATCATCCCCGAAAGGACCCGTCAGTTAAACAGGTATGGATTTCTCTAAATGAATTTATAATCATTTCTAGATCGATGGTACAAAATGCACCATGTACAACAACCATCCTTCTCGGATGATATAAACTGGAAAGCAGAAATCATCGCATTCCTAGGTAGTATGAACAACCAGTACTGCAACTAACTCTTACCAACAATATATATTTCCAAGGTTGCAAACATGTCCGACTAAATGGTATGAACTTCCAAGCGGTAACCAACTCCTTTCAGATCACAACCTCGCACAGTTATGCTGAACCGCAAAGTGGGTGCCTACGTACCCTCCTCTGTAACTCAAAAGGATCAATAACGACCACGGTTCGTCATTTATTTATTTAGATATTATGAAATATCCATAATGGTAGCAATTATCTCTTAGAATGGATATTATGAATTGCGGAGTGAAAACACATGGGTACCAAGTACATCACCAACTTTTTCGTTCGACAACCTTTATGGACAAAACCTAATACAATTACAACTAGACCAACTAAATGATCCTTGACAATATGTATATAAAGTTTATATCTCTAATCTCTTCTCAATTAGTATGTATATGTACAAGAGTCTGTAGACCTGATTGTTAAGAATAGTACTTGGAAGATCTTAAAAATCAATAGCCAAGATAAATCTAGTTGTATCCAAACAACCCAATCAGAATTCTGCCAATTAATTAAACTTGTTATCTATCTTTCAAGATACGAATTCTACAAGAAATGAGTCTCGTAATCGATCACAATTATATGGACGTATCTACTAAGATTGAATACGTACAACTTGCGTAAATCCAAAAATAAAGATAAACAATATAATGCGAAAAAGTAAAAACACAAGACACCATAAGTTTTGTTAACGAGGAAACAACAACGACGGAAAAACTCTATGACCTCGTCCAGATTTGAACACCAAACTTTATTAAGCCGCTACAGACATTAGCCTCCTATCAGACTTCGGACTGGAATGTAGATGAGAACGAATTTATCCTCCAAGCACTTCGGTTATAGTCGCGCTACATACGTCTATTGAACCTCACAAGGCATTACACAATTGGTTCCCTTAGCTGGTGTCCTTTACAGCCTAAGAGTTGCTTCACTCGAAGTGAAGACTTTTGATACCAGTCTACCTCTAACTGGTAAGCCTATTTGATTTATGGTAAGATCAAATATCAAGGTGGGGAAATCCGTTTGCAATAGACAAAGCTAGCAAACCTCACAAATTCGGAACTTACGACTCTTGAAGAGCAATCTAGATTCTTAACCACCTCTCAAGAACAATCTTCAAAACAATTAAGATCAATTTTCAGATATCTATCTTGAGGAATCACAAAGTCTGAGACGAAGAGAACTTTGCGATTACTATCTATCTCTCCTGAAAGAGATTACGAAAACCTTGACAACAGAAAAGCAAGATCAGGATACACGAACTATCAAGGTAAAGATAGTCGGACCTGGATTCACGAATCCCCAAACTGAAGTCTTTTATTCGTAGACCTTATTATGTTTCTCAAAGGAAATCTAGCCCTATAGAGGACGACTCTAGAATCAACTAGGAAACAAACTATCAGGGATTGATACTCCCAGTTGAAAAAGCATCTCTATTTATAGTTTACCAAGAGTATGGGTTGCTTAAAGTTTAAGCTAAGATAACTTGAGAATCAAGGAAACACTTTTAGGTCTTGGAAATACAATAGAAGAATATACACTATGAACTGGTTCTGGAACCGTGTATAATGACTATTCGGTTAATTTGGAATGAAATACCGAAGAACTAAAAGAAATTTGATGCTCATTTAAACACCTAAGAATTTAATTATGATGCACACACATAAGTGTTTGAGTGATCAATGAAGTCTTAGAATTGTTTGAGAAAGTTCTAGAAATTCTAAACATATTTAAAATAAGTCTTTGAGATGACATAAGTGTTTGAGTGATAGTGATCAATGAAGTTTTAGAAGTGTTTGAGAAAGTTCTAGCAATGTTAAACATATTTAAAAAATAAGTCTTTGAGCATCTGCTAAATACTGCTGGGACGGTTGGTACAACGGTTCGTGGACCGTAAGGGTTGTTCACGAGTCAGGGTGCAACGGTTCATGAACCGGGTTCTCCAACCCTACAAGACTACCGAACTAAGTTGATTATTGTTCGTGAACTGGGTTCGCCAACCGCTATCCTAAAATACGAACTTCAAGAAATTAGTTCACAACGGTTCGTGAATGGGGTTCGTGAACTGTTCCCAACTTAAGGATCGTTGAACATCTTTGTTAAAATCATATTTCGAGATTTCTAACAAGGCAACCTTGACTCGAAGCTTCTTCTTTGTAAATCTACTGGAAGTCATATGATATCGTCTCAACAGATAGAATGGTAAGATTGTGAGTAAAATAGAATGGTTCGGTCTTCACATACCTGATACAAAAGTTCTACAAATGTCTTCGTCGATATTCAGTCTTCGTGGGTGATATCTGATACTCAACCACCAAATTCTAACCTAGTCCGAGACTTGATTTAGTAGACTATAAATCAAGTTATAGTTTTGATCATCTAACATTGACAACAAGCTTGAGATAGCAAAAGTTTTGGGTTCAACCGAGCATTGCTCTAACAAATTTATCTAACTTCAAACATAAAGAAAAGTTTGGCTTATATAAAAGAATGTTAGGCTGAAAAATCAAGTTATTGTCAATCACATAGAAAAGTACGGGTGATTTATAAAACATGTTCGGCGGGAAATCTAGCTAGAGAAAATTTCGGCTAACCTGAAAGGAAAAAAAAATATCAATCGAACTTTATGACTTGTATTTTCAAAGTGTAAAAGTTTGCTAATAATTCGTTAGTGTTTTTTCAAATTATCAGCCGAACTGTTCAGAAACTGAAATTCGGTTGGTCATTTGAAACTCCCACAAACGAATTATCAGCTGAACTTTAGTCTTTAACTAACATTCAACCCTAGTTTTTTCGAATTAAACCTAATCTATTAGTCAGAAAAGGGAAACCAAGTCATGGGGTTGTAGAAAATACATTCTAATATACGGTTTCAAACAATCGGGGTTTGATTCTCGCTCTCCAACTTTATTAAATTCAATTTCTTTTTCAACTCTTTTTTTCTTCGACTTCTCCATGTTCATTTTCCAGAGACGCGGATCCCCTCCTACCTTTAGCACACTACTTATAACGAAGGAAAAAAAAGGGCCGAAGGTATGAAAATGGAATAAAATTATATTCGGTTTGGATTAATTCATGCTAGTCCGGCATAAACATAAACTGACAAATGATTTGTTACTTGAACACTATTCACTTTACAAATCATACTTATAACAAATAAATTATTCCGCTAAAATGACAAATACTCCATCTGTTTTTGGAAAAGAGATACTTCAAATCACCAATTTCCATATTGTACACATAACTATCCTTAGCATTGGCAAGTAAAAACCATGGGCATCGCTCAAATAACTGATTTGATGTCGAATGAAATGATGTGGAGTGTAAAATTGTATACCATGTCTTACTAACCATTTGGCACCAGAAGATATCTTCTGCGGGAAGTTGTCCCAGTAATGTCTCAACCATGTCATTGGGGAGTTTGTCCCGCTGGTTCTTTGTGTCACCCCCATTGCAAACTTCCATGGCCTTCCCTAGATAGGTGCTTCGCTGATTTTGGATATCGTTGTTGTTGCTTGCCATATGAGATTGATAAAAGAGCTCCTGAACCTGGGATTCAGCCCAAACAAAAAAACAAAACAAAAACAAAAGTTTGAAGGTTAACAAGGAGATTATTCAGAAACATAATGATGAAAGATTTATCATTAGTTAAAAGTTGCGGAAAGGAAACAATGCTCACTTCTACTTTTACCGGAAGAGGATTTGCACAAAGCAAACAATAGAGAAGCTCTGATCTGAGTAAGGAGATAAAACCAAGGTGTTTTCCAGAGACCAACACTTATCATTATATAGACATGCTACCATAATGATCTCTGGCCTCTTATGGAATATATTCAACCCCTGGTGACCTGTAGGCAGATTGTTACTTGGGCACAAAAATATGACCAAATACAATGACTCCTGCTGATTGCAAAAAGCAGTGAATGGAAAGCTTTTAAGGAATCGTTATTACCGTTGTCCGTCATAGGCATAAAAATATGACCAAATACAAATACAATGACTCCTGCTGATTGCGGAAAGCAGTGAATAGAAGCTTTTAAAGCATCGTTATTACCGTTGTCCGTTATAACAATTATCATTGAAGGCCTTACCGTTGTGGCATTGTTAAACCACATATAACAGCTGGACGACCGCTATGCCAAAATGGACAAAAAATAGTTAAAAATGATAAGACTGGCATTAGTCAGAAAGATAAGCAATAATCTCCAGAACCATGGCCGTTGCTACAACATTTTAAAAGTGGAATTTGATGGGAAATTCATCAACTGATCCTATTTCGATGAACTTACATCTATTGGGTTGGTTTTAGGTTAAACAGCGCTCATGCCCTCAGTGCTAGTATGGATTAGGGAATCCGAAAAGATCTTGATCCAGGTTAGCTATTGAATGCTTCATTGCATTTACTATGTAATCAATTAGATTAACGCATTAAATATTTTCTCAGTAGATTATCTTTTCTTCCATTTCTGCTAATACATTCTAAGCAACAAATCTGCCAAACTGCCTTGTCGTTTTCTAGATATAGCTTCAGTCTTATCCCCCGCACAGTGATGATACTAATGGATTTCTTAAAGCTTGGGTTTAATTTCTTGCAGCTTGTTCACTACAGTTGTATTTAGCTGATCATGGAGATAAATCCAAGTCAAGACTTCCATCATGGTTGAGTGGTTTAGAAAGAGATAATACGATAACATTTCATAGCAGACAGCTAAATCATTTCATAATGTAATTTCAACAAATTCATAGCTTGTACAGACAATGTTTGATTTGGCCTGTAATCACAATGTCACCACTTACTGATAATAACTTTTAAACATTATTGCAGTCCGCTCATACCTGTGCAAATTACTGGGGTTGTATTATGTTTGACAACATATGACTGAAACCTTCTATTCCAGATGTGACGTCCTAAACTCGAACAGATTAAAGATATAAGCCGTATATCCTTCTTCATTGGATAACCTGACAACGAGAATTTAGTTACGCTATAGGTTCTAATTAGGGGAAAAGAACTTTCAGTGAACAGTGACTTCATCAAATGATGCAAATGTATGACAGAATTTACTTTCCATTAACATTTGGGATAACAGGTATATTTCAGATGAAATTTCAATCGCCAAAACTGAAGGCAGCATCTACATGTATACATCAGAAAGGAGAAACCATCGTTTACAAAAAGTCAAAAGAGACGGCCATCCAGGATAAGGACAATGCTCTTTGGTCGTTCACAAAAGTTAGCTAACTACTGAACCGTAGAGACAAAAAAAAACGGCTATTGACATGTGACAAACTTCCTTCTGAGAATTTCTCGTTGAATGTGTCATCCAGAAAACAAGCCAAAAAGAAGAGTTACCCCTCATGATGGAAGACTCTTTCATCACTTGTTGCAGATTGTAAGGAGCAATCCATAATGATCACTAGGCAAAACAGGGAGCATCAACTTCTGCAGCTTACCCTTAACTTTCTTCCCCTTACAATATGAAAGGCCTGGTAATTCATCCCTACCGATCAACTCGATCCCACATATTTTGAAATCCTGCAAAAAGCCCATGAATCGGTCTAATTGCTTCTGCAGAGTCCGATTGCCTGATAGCATCTGATTCGATTTGGTATCATACGTATATCCATTATCTCCAGGATTTAGCTCAATCCAGGCATCGACCCAACCATCGGGCAATGGAAACTGACCATCCAACTTGTCATCCCAGTTCATATCACCACCAAGTATGACATTCGGCGAACCCTTAAGAATCAGTATGGCTTCCTTTGCTTGAGCAACACGTTCTTTGCTGAACATCTGATTCCATGTTGGTGGGGCAGGGCAGGGGCTTTCAAGATGGCTAGTAGCAATAACCAATTGCTTGCTCCCTCCACCTCCACCTCCAACTTCAATCTCAGTCGAACAAAGCTCTCTCCCCATTATAGAGTTGCTGAAGGGTTTGCAACTAAAGGATTTTACGGGTGATTTACTCAACTGCCAAAATTTATTGAAGTGTGACAAGTAAGTGATTCAAAATGCGACACAAAAAGGAAGTTCATTTCATCCATTCATAAATTGCATCGCCAATAGTTAAAGTGGGTGAATCAAATCATACCTGCATACAGAAATAAGGTTTGTTCACCATTTCATATGAAACTGAGCAACGATAAGCTTTCCACCAGCTAGATTGTTGGAAAATATGATAAATTGTTGGTGTCACCTCTTGTAAGCATATGACATCAGGAGTATGCAGTTGAATGAGATCCCCCAATGCTTTCATTCTCTTATGCAGTTCTAAGTCCTCGTTAAACCATACATTGTAACTCAAGACCTTCAATGTTTGCAACTCAATTTCCTTCTTCTCCTCCGTAGTACCTGCACATGTACATCAATTCAGGATTAAACTATTTCAAGGATGCCCAACTGGGAACATCCCATTTGGCCAGGGGACTGAGGCCAGTAATTTGGTCTTCACTGACTGTTTCCTATAATTGATTGAGTTAAAATATATAACCCTAAAATACACCAACAATAACAACTAAAGAAATCAAGACTAACCCGAGAAAGTTCCTTCCTTTCTGGATGATTTCGAAGAACAAGACTCGCCCACATCGAGAAAACAATCAGTTGATTCTTCAGTAGATATTTGTTCAACTTTCCTCTTATTTTGACAAGCTTTCAAGGGCAAGAAAACAGAACCAATTGAAGAATCCAATATTTCATCTGAATTAATAGGATCTAAATCTTCAAAATCAGATAGTAACGACGCAGAGGATCTTGTTCCACAAATTTCACAGTTATGTTGACCGATTGGGTTTAAAAAGGTACAGGCTTTGCAAGACCATTTCAGAGTCGCTGTTGGAGAGGAAGAAGAAAAAGGAGAGGGAGAAGAGGATGAAACTGATGATGATGATGAGTAGAGACAAATCTGGCATGTTGATTTTTGAGACGGAGGGTTTAGAAAAGTGCATTTAGAACAAGACCACGCCATTGATTTAGAAAAGATGAAACTGAAATTTCTAGGGTTTCTGAAACGGGGAGATGTAGTGATCAGGATGTGAAGAAGAAATTCGAATTTCTAGGGTTTCTGAGACGGGTGATCAAAAAGGAAGTGAAGTTCAAGCGTTTGCCGCTCATGTTCCTATGTTCTCGGGTCAGGAGACTCAGACTGAAAGGAAATTGACGTTCCTCTAGTACATTATTTTTCCGGGCTTGATTGGGGTATGTCTAATGAGACAAAATCTGAATCATTTTGAAGTAATCTAAGCCAACTCCTTAACTATGTATTTTCTAAATGGCTAAATTATTCTTGTTTAATTAACACTAAAAATTTTAGATTAATTAATTAAGTTTAAATTAATTGAATAGATTAAAACTTATGAATTGAAATTATGAAATTTTGTTTTTGATTGAACTTTTGAGGGATGATTTTTGATGAATTTTTTTTTTTTTTTTTAGAATATCTCTTGCAACGAAAATGAAAGCACACAACTGAAACACTTCTAAAAAGGGGATTGCAAATCTTTTATATGAAATCATACTCAAAATCAAAGAAGAAATCAACACTTTTAGTTCTGAAAGTATGAAAAGTCTGCACGGTCGACTAATGAATATCATGTCGACCAATATCGGCCGGCAAGGTCCACAAATGAAGAAAATGTCGACTTAAAATGGTCGGCAAGGTATACGAATGAAGAGAATGCCGACTTTATTATTTTTGACACATAGAAGACTGTTATGAATACGTCGGTATTCGGCATGGTATTGATTTCTTACCTTGTCGGCTATCTGTAGTCGGCATTTATTAACTTTCTTATCTTGCCAGCTAGAATTTAGTCGGCAATGTAATAATCTTACAACCTTGCCGACTTTAGTTATCCCTAAAAAGAAAACTGAATTCTAATAGATGCAATTCACTTTATTCATGCAATTTTGGTTACTACATTGATTGAAACATAAAACCTAACTCCTTGTCGACGGAAAAACGAATGCACTTAGCATGTGCATCAAGCCTTTGAACCCCTAGGAGATCCTAGTGGACGATTTATAGTCTCGTGAGGGTTTACATAGAGATCTACCCACAAAACCTACACTAAAACCATCAATCTTCGTTGGAGGAATCCCATTCATCTCCGGCCTGCATGACGACCATGAATTCATAGCTTGCATCGAATGCGAATGCTTCCCCCATTTCCTCCAAGTAGCGCTCTTTGACAACTTCATGCTACAAAAACAAAACACAAACTTACTTTGTTAGTGGTGTTTAGTAGGAAGACCAAACAACATGGATCACGCAAAAAAAAACCACAAACATACTTACAAATTGTTCAATGGACAAGTTGAAGTTGGTAGCATTGAAAATCCGAGGTTGGAGAGCTAAAAAAGCGAGTATCGCATTTTCAATGACTAGGTGCCTATCATGGACTTGTTAAACACTTCTTCCATTAGGATTCCAAAACTCTTTCCTAAATTTGTTGTGTACCCTAGCCCAAAAGGTTACGGCATCCACTCTTGTGGAGGACTCGTGTCTAACCCGCGTTTCCGCATACCACGCCTTGGTGATTGCCAAATCTTCATTTGAATCAAATGATGCCATTGTTGTATGTAGAGAGCTATTGGGTGAGTTAGATGGAGTGTATGATGATATGAGCTTAGGAGAGTATATGCAAATAGTTGTGTGTTGTTTTGTAGAGAGAAGAAGTGCATTTATAGGATGGTGCCCAAATTTGGACGTTATAGTGCCTAAGTACAAGTCAATCAATGAAGTTGTACTTGCAAAAATTTGAGTTTTAAATTCGCCGGCGAGGTTTTTATTTCCCCAATACGCAGACTAAGTTTGGCCGGCAGGGTCGAACTTTTGTAACCATGCCGACCTTATGATGATTTTAGGCATCAGGAGTTGGTTTTGTTCTGAATAACCGTCGGAAAGGTATTTAGTTATTAGGGTGCCGGCTAAGGTAAAGTCGGCAAGGTCATATTTTATAACCATGCCGACCTTATACTGATTTTAGGCATCAGGAGTTCAATTTCTTCAGTGTAAAGGCCGGAATGGTATTTGGTCATTAGCATGCCGGCTATTATATATTCGGCAAGGTCGGAATTTTGTTACCATGCCGACCTTATGATGATTTTAGGCATCAGGAGTGGGTATTTTCTGCAACACATAGCCGGCAAGGTCGATAACATAATACCATGTCGGCTTCATATCAGCCGGCTTGGTATTGATCTGATTACCTTGCCGACCCTGGTATGCAAATAATTTATGTTGTCAAGGCCGGCAGTCTGACAGTTCACAACCTTGCCGTCCCTGGTATAGTCGGAAATGTAACTTAAAAAAAACATGCCAGCATAAGTATTGAAACTTTACGTAGCTAAACAAACCATTCATTCAACAACTTGAAATCCAACACTTTTTGTCCAGAATATGAAAACATGTCCCATAAACCTTAAAAAAAAACATTTGTCCAACCGTTAACCTTAACATTTGCCTACCACAACATAAAGAAATAAACTAGGAATGCATTAATTCACCACCACGACCACGACCATGGCCCTGTTTAGGAGCACCACCACTACTACTACCTTCACCACCACTACCACGGGAACGACCCCTCTTTTTATCAGCATTCATCTTGTCTTGTGCTTCCCTACTGGATTTTTCTTCCTTCTTTACTTCAGCATCAGCTTGCTTGAACAATTCATAGGCATCCTCATTGTCAACATTGGTAGCAAAGTCAATGTGCTTGCTTTGCTCTTCAATCAACAAAGGCTCTCCTCTTTCTATCGCGCAACACATCACCCTCACAAGGCTCTTCAAATGCTCATTATATTTTCAATTAAACAACAAACAATTAATAGAATGATTCTATAATGTAATTAAAACAGTAAGAGAAACTCTAAAATACTTACAAAGAACTTAAGACTTGTTATCGGGTCTTTCGCTGCCATCTTCCTCTTACGAGCCAAATATTCAGCAGTCATTTCCTTAATCACAGTAGGACGAGCCCAACCTAAGTACCACGACATGTATCTCTCACTAGCTTCATGACCTTTGGTCACCTCGTCCAAAAGACTCACATCGATGTTACGGCCACGTCTATCGTCCCAATGTTCTAGAGTTGGCGCTGGAACGTAAGCGACGACAATACTTTTTTGGGACGTGTTGCAGTCTTTCCTTAACACATTAAAGAACGGGTGATCTTCATCGAAATGAGGTTCTTCTTGGACGTAACCCAACTGTCACATTACCCGATGTGGATCGTACATAGAATATCCATGGGTGATCATCAAGGGTCCGTAGTATAATGCAACATCATCTCTCCTTTGTATTAAACCTTGATTTATAGCATCTCGATACGGATCAAATGTTACCTCATCCGCAGTCAAATTGTCAATGGCGATTCGGAGTTTGATAAGCTATTGCGACATTTCCTTATCTTGACCACCCTTAAAACTGTATCTCTGTCCTCTTGGCCTATTAATCGCTACATTCTTATTCACTTTGATGTAGGAGTTGTCTTTCACCAAAGAAGGGAAGTGCCCATATATCCAAACCTATGCAAACACAAATTTTAGTAAGGATCTTATCTTACAATCATTTTCTGAATATAAACGATTTACACAATAAAATTACCTGGAAGAGACATATATTTCCGTTGACTTGCGCAGTGAGTGCCCTTGAAGCCTTTGTCAACTCATTGTTCAAGAAGGCGACCACCGAAGTACCCCAAGAATACTCATGCATCCCGTTTAAGGGATGCAATAGTTGAATATACCTGGCATCGACAGAGCTTCAGGAACTGTCGGGGAAGATACATTTGCCCAAGATGTATAGCAAATAACATGTTGCGGTAGCATTGATTTGCACCAAGTTCACCCTTCTTTACTCATCAAAGATTTTCTTGGTCCTAGATAATGCAGCCTTCAACTACTTCAGATCAAACTTCTTGGATAGATGACCATCCTTTACCTCAAGTACAGACTCCGTCCGAAGTTGATTCCAACCGAACAAATCTCTGGTCAATCCAAAGATCTTCTCTCAAGAAATTTTACTATCGAACCCGTCACTGATTGCTTTTCCCTCAACCTCGAGACCTAGAATTTGATGAGCATCATCGAGAGTTATCGTCATCTCACTGAATGGGAATAACATAATATCAGTCTCTCCATAGAACCTCTCATAAAATGCAGATACGGTAACTCTGTCATACGCAATATTCGAACTCTTCACCGCAGGCCACAACCCGGAGTTCTTGACAATCACTTGCACCTCCTCACATTCCTCGTCAAGTGACCAAGTTTTAGTCATTGAACATGAAGCTTGGCGCCTCAAGAGACGGATGGCATGCTTGTGACCCTAAATACTAAAAAACACAAAATGAAAATAAATTCAAACATTTGAAGCAAATTTAAGATAGATACACTTAAATAAAAAACAAAGACGGATTGAGATTACTTCCGATGGTATTTTTGATTTCACAATCCCAGGAGTCTTTGTATCCAAAAAGAACATTTCCACCATCTTTCGGGGTTCCTTTTTTAGTCTCACCTGGTCCCAGTTTAACCTTCAAGTGAGCAGGAGGCATGTGGGAATCAGCTGGTTTAGTGATGTTCCTCTTCGGTCTTTCGACGGGGCAGTTGCAGCTTGGGTTTGTTCTCCACCTTCTTCTTCTTCTTGTTCCTCTTCTTGTTGTTGTTCCTCTTCAACAATTTCATCTTCTCAATCCTTATCTTTATCTCCATTACCATCATCATCATTACCTCCTCCAACATGTGGCATGTCTTGATCACTATCATCATCCTCATTGTTTCCTCCTCCACCAGCCGGATTTCTTTCAACATCATCATCATCATTACCTCTTCTACCAGATGGAATTGATTGGTCTTCATCTGGAGTCTCGTCTGAATCACTGGGTTCCGATGATGGTTCAGAATCATTTGGTACACGGATCTTGAGCGTTCCCGGCACAATGTATGCCCCTCGATATGTTGAAGTCAAGAGTTTTTCACCAACACGAGGAGGTCTTGAAGGAGGACTAAGAGCTCTCAGAGCTTTCTTCTTTGCCTTTTGCAACCTGAACAAGAACAATTAAGAAAAAAAAATAAGTCGGCATGGTCGACATATAAAACCAATCTGGCGGACAAAGGTCGGAAGGGTCGATATCAAACAACATGCCGGCTAAAGCATGGACGGCAGGGTTTTATTCCAATAACCTGCCGTCTTTTAACAACTATGAACACAGGGTTTTCAACATCAATAGTCGTCAAGCTCTATAATAAAAACAACATCGGGATAACATAACGCCGGCAAGGTGATATTTACATACCGTTCCGACTTCCAAAATTTAAGGCATCAGGAGAAAAGAAAATCAACTACAGCCGGCGTGGTATTTGAATTATAACACACTGATGGAAAAAACACTACCGCCGGCAAGCTCCTAGGTTGAATAAACTGCCGACCCTGTAAAAGCAGTTACAGATACTATATATCCGGCAAGATCTTCAACCTAAGAGATTGCCGGCGAAACCCTAAACATGAAAGGTCGACAAGGTCGTGGAACAAACAACTTGCCGGCTAAATAACTGTAAATTCAAACATTCGATTTTTCTGACCTAATTTGACATGCAAACATGAAATTGAAGTACTGGAGTGAGTTTAAGTAGGCCTTTACTTTCTTAATCGCACTATTTATCCTTTTTCAGTGGCTACGAATTCTTCTTCTTCAACCGTTTTTTTCTTCTCTTTTTGTTGAACTAATTTTGCAAATCCAGGGTTGTATTCATTGGATTTTCTATTAGCTTCTTTCATACGAGTTCCCTTCCGCCGTGGTGGTTCCATTTTTGAAGATTAATCGGAATTTTTGAATCGACAATCCACTCGATTTAATCGTCGAGTTTTGATGGTGGTGGGGGGGAGGTCGGTATGGGCGTGGTGGAGAAGAAGAAGAGAAGAAGGAAGATGAAATGAAAATAAAAAACTGATTAGGGTAATATAATTATAAAGGGCAAGGGTAGTATTGTAACTTCGCCCATTAGGACTCCTCCTTATCCCTTAAAAAGAGTCCACTTAAAATTGGGTATAACCCAATCAAGCCAGGTTATTTTTGGGTTCTTTTTGTTTTTTTGTTTTTTTAGAAGCACTTTTTGTTTGTTAAGCGAGGACATGAAGCAACCACGCTAATAAACCTCAACTAATGGAATGTACTTACGGCCAAAGAGCCACGGCATGACGGCGTGAGCAACTTTCTTACAAGTTCTCAAGGAAAATAAAATTACAAGCAATAAGGCAAGAACTGATTTAGGAATTGTCTTTGAGAAGAGCATTCTATGTTGATCTCCATCAAATTCCCAACAACAAACTGATCAACAAAGCCTTTAGCGTGACATGAGCGATTTTTTTTTCCACCAGTTTTCTTCAAAAGAAACCAGATAAACCAGGTCTTAGCTTTAGTTCGAGAGGATACGATAAAATAATAGCTGCACAAAAATAGTTATGTTATAAGATTCATGTTTTACATATCCTACATTATTAGCCAAGGACAAAAAAATCAAAGGTATCATCAGTATAATACTTCCTTTTTTTTTCGAAAAAGAGGCAAGCCTCAAATACATAGATAATAATACTTTGTTTTCAAAACGGGAGAGATTACAGGGTTGCGACCGGTTACAGGACTGACCAGGAGGTTTCCAATCATCACAAATATTTAAACAGACAACCAACATATTGAAGCCACACAACAACATAGTTACAGGACAAAATCCAAAATAGAATCCTAACCATTCCGGTCGATTTTCTAAGTAATAGAGCTAGTTTAAATGGTCTCGTTTGGGTTAAAAGTAGCACAACCAAACAATATAACAAATCTACAATCTACAGAGATGTTAGGATCCAAAAATCCAACCATTTTTCAAGGTTTTTTCTAAAACATGGTAAAACATATGATATGGGTGAGAAAGGATCCATAGATCCACCCATTTGTCTCTTGTTTTTCACAGTAAAGGTGACAGTAACAAAGATAACCTGAACAGGTCTTCGGAGGAAGGAATTGACCTTCGTACGCGGTCTGGGTCTTCATCAGAAATTGTATTCTGGAACTAGTTGTTGTTGGTGTCTTTGGTAACCTTAAAGTTTCTGTTGATGTCTTTGTTGAACAAGTTTTTTTTGTTGTTGACTTTGGAAATCCTGAAACTGCTGATATGGATAATGAGACTATCACAGCCCCCACATTAGTAAGAACATAAGCAAACCAGTAAGTCCTAAAACTAACCCTAATAATTAAGAAATAAACAGATCTATAAGTTCGTCGATTGTTGAAACAACCTAGAGCATTAAGATCATAAACAGGCCGAAATAAAACCCAATCACTACCATAAACAGGGAGGAAAAGAGGTGGAGTTGATGTTGTTGCTTCTACTGTTATATTTGCTTTGTCTTCATCATAGGTTAGAGATGAAGATGATCATATGCTTTTCTTTCTTCCCTGCGAAAGATCACAACCCATACCTGCATAATCATCCTTAAATCCATGGAGAAGAACCACAAAATTGCAACAAGAACATGTCATATGATGGAACCTAATCGGTAATTAAAACTTAAAAGATTAATATCAAAAGATATATCAAGGAGAAAGGAAGCTATTTATGGTGCTTGATCTGCTCAGATCAGCTCCAACGGAGCCAATCTGAGCAGGAAAATAACCAGGCAGTAATGTTCTTCGTTGGGTTTTTGGTTTTGGAGAGAATTCAATAATTAGTCCATCCAATAGAAAGAGGCATTCATCTTTCCACTTTAAAGTTATGGATCAAAGGACCAGGGGTATAGGTATGACTCTATCAGGAACCATGGTAGCACGACATAAGTTAAAAACTAGTTTTCACTTCTTCCTTAAAATGAAACATCATTGTGAGTAGTCCAGATGGACCAGAAAATAACAACAAATAAAGAACATACATCATTATAAAGAGAAGAAGAATTACTAAAGAACTAAAAGTCTAGCCATTCTACAAAAAGTTATCCATAAAAACATCAATATTAATGCAAAGAGGATACTACTGGGAAAAAAACATAGAACTAAAGCATGATGGAAGACTCCTCACACGATGCAGACCTAGGATATATAGGGTAGGGAGTAGGTAAAAAATAAATTACATTAGAATAAGCAGGGATATAATTTTTGGCAGCTTCCTAAGCAAACGGATGAATACGATTGAACGACCTAATTTTCGAAATGTAATTCCAAAGTTTCATATTTGGGGAAGATCGAAGACCATAGAGACCCGGACAGACAGTCTTAAAACTAAATTTGTTATTCTTTGAAAGCTCACAAGCCTTCTTATCATGAGTACATGAATGGATTGAGGGAATAAAGACAACTTTCTCATAAGCAGCGTTGCGAAAGTGATGGTCATCTTACTAACATTCCAAGGATTAGTCTCTGTAATCAATAAAATCAG
Source organism: Papaver somniferum (assembly GCF_003573695.1). Classification (NCBI taxonomy): domain Eukaryota; kingdom Viridiplantae; phylum Streptophyta; class Magnoliopsida; order Ranunculales; family Papaveraceae; genus Papaver; species Papaver somniferum. The sequence continues at coordinate 84,740,166 of NC_039363.1, forward strand.
AAAGTTTAAGGCTTAGATCAGGATTCAAAGGATCTGGTATGGCTAGACACATAGATGAAATCTATTTATCATACCAAGGGTTAATAAATATTCATCCTCGACAATCCAAGTAATAAGTAGCTTGATGAACTCTTTAATAGTAAAAAGAAATCTCGATGTCCAAGAGAAAACCTTAGGACACTTAGCATTAAGTAAACCATCATTTGAGAAGTATCTAGCCTTAAGGACACTTCCTAGAGACAAATATGGGGATTCAACCAAAATTCATGCATTAATTTTGGTCATCTTTGCTAAATTGTGCATCGAAGCTTTCCTGAAACCTAGTCCTCCCTGTGACTTTGGGGAACACAAAGAATACCAACCAATGTGATGACACTTCTTATCATTAGGATCTAAAGTTTAATCCCATCAAACTTTGCAAAGGTAAGACTCCATTTTTCTGCATAGATTTTTAGGAACAAGAAATGAGTTATTTGATAGATGAGGATAGCCTAGCCTACACGCTTGACAAGTGAAAATCTAACATCTTGTGAAAAAAGTTTATCAGACCATGAAGACATCCTAGCATCCATCGGTTACAGAATACTCACACGGATATGGGTTTTGGGGTACTTATGAAAAAATATTTGAGTGCTCAGACAACTTTCACTCAAATCACGATTCTAGACACCCGGAAATAAGATAAATGATTCACAATATGAGGCTCAAGTCTATCATTATACAAGCTACATGATTTAACAAAATTGATATTTTTTCTAGAAGCCGTACAGTACTTTTTAAGATAGTCTTTAATGCTAAAAAAACTCAATAGCAAAGGCCTTAAAGAAAATGAGATTTTCGTCGAAAAAGGAAGAAGATGAGTAACTGTGGAGGTATCTTTGAATGAGATTGTTTCTGGTCAGCTTGCAGGAAAGCCTTAAAAAAATATAAATAAATGTTATAAATAAAAGATTCCCATGTCGTAATCCTCTCTTAGTTTTGATATTGCCAGTATGATTACCGTTAAGCAACAAAAAATTACGTCAAAGTGGATAATCGATACAACCTGATTACAGCACAATCTCAATTCCCTCGAACTTTTATTTCCTTTACACATGTATAAGTTAATACCAACAAGACCATTCTTACTCTTGAAATGCTTAAAAACATAATAGTCTCATTGGCAAGCAAGATGTTATAGGAGATACTTATTTGATGAATAAAAACACTTTAATATTTACGAAATATAAGGCTACCCATAAAATGTGTAAATATATTAACCAGAGTTTTAGAGAGATTTATGTAAGTAAAGCTCACACACCAATGGATCTATAATGGAAGACTACCTCAGCATGAGTATTTCAAGGATATGGCTATATTAGTATGGTTTAAAAACTTTGCCAGATTTTCAAATATAAAACAAGTTTGAGTTACTTCAATAAATGACTCTCCAACAATATTCCAATATTTTTGGTAAAAAAAGGCCAGTAAATTCATCTGGTGCCGGGGCATTCTTTTCCGTATTTAGAAAACAAAATTTATATATTAGAGGAGTATTGAGTGCATTATTTTCATCAACAAAATAACATCCTGGTATATTTAAGGAATGCACGATTGGGGGATATTTATATTAATTGGGGATATAAATTACTTTCCCCGACCAATAGTCTTTGCTAAGGGGTGTTTTGGGGGAAAAAACACTAAAATATCCTTTCCTCAAAATAAATATCTAAAAACTTAAAATCAAAAAACAAAATCGTATCCCTCATTTCCATCTTCACTGTCGGCTTTGAAACCTAAATATTCCCCACTTTAAAAACGATTTTTTCTTTTTTATATTCGGAAGTGATGAAGTCCATGTCGGTAGTGATGAAGACCATGTCAGAAATATAAAAAAAATTACATCGTCGGAAGTGATGAAGACGTTGCCGGAAAATGTTAACGACATGCTTGGTAACTAACATTCAATGCCGTAACTGCCGGCATGCTCGATAGAAATCTATCAATGTCGATAGTCAAGTGAAAAAATCCGGATACTTTATATCATGTGCCGGCAAAGAAATTTAAGCAACATATTATGCCGTTAGCAGTACTGGCATGTTCGAGAATTAACTGACTATGCCGGAAGTGGACTGATTAAATCAGAAAAAAATTCAAAATGGAATAGGTTTTGAACACATCCGGGAGGGTCTATGCCCCCCTGACCTCCCGGATAGCGGCAAACATTTATGAAAATTTCCAACAAATGCCGGTATGGATGGACGACCGACAACAATGCTGGCACACTGTGTTGGTTGAATATTCCCTGGTACGTGAAAAATATGGTGTGCCGACATTGATATAACTATGAATACCATGCCGGTTTAGGTTGTTCCAGCATGGTATTCATAGTTATAGCAGTGCCGACAGGATGTTTTGCAGGTGCAACCATGGTGAATCCAAAGTTATATCTGGAGAAGATCAACATAAAATACATATTTGTTACTAACGCGAGGACTCAGAGACATCTCTTTGGTCACTATGGTCACTCATCTCAACCAAAATTTTTGAACCCAACATTCATACTTCAAATCTCTCCAAAATGATAAAGATTTCTATAAATCATTTTCAAACTAATCAATTAACATAACTAATTATTATTAACCACTAAACCTGATTAATGAGGGGTAAATTAGGAATTAGTGAAAATACATGGATATGGGATGACCTTGATTTACTATTTAAATCACGTTTTTGTCTTTTTCATATATCCCCCAATTAATATAAGTATCCCCCAATCGCGCGTTCTTTTTAAACACTAGAGGAACAGGGTTCATAAAGCAATCAACAAAGGAACGACGAGTATTATTGTTAGATCATTGATGGGTTGAATCCACCTAACATTATTATGTCAAGTTTGGTTATTATATTTTAGCTTCAAAACTCGAGGCTACTTGACTAAATTACTAGAGTCGATTTCGTTAGGTTAGACTAGAAACAATGGAAATGTTGAGATTTGTTTGTGTTAATCTGAAGAACCTGAAGATGTATCAACATAAACGAACACATCATCCTTCTGTTTGAGTGTTAGTAATACAGACTTGAATTGTTCCAGTCCTATCTATGTTTCCTTCAAGTCATTTAGATCGAATACATAACATAAGAAATATATTTATGTATCTCTGGTATTAGTAACTTGATCATTTCGTTATATTCAAAGTGTCAAGTATATACTAGTTGTTTTATACAACTTTGGTATATCATATGACGAAGTATAACGTTTATCTTTTGAACTTCGAAGATTAGATATAACATTATTTGGTAATTCGTTGCTAGTTCGTGTGCTGAACTTTCAGGATGATTTCATACCTACAAAACTATGTTTAACTACATGAGTTTAAGGAAGTACGTAGACTTGTAAAACTTGTTTCGTAGTTGAAAGAAATCAAAGTATTTATTCTATGACCAATCCCTTAAACAAGGATCTTTACTAGGACCGATCTAAGAATCTCTTGTAGGATTAATCCCTTAAGCAAGGATCTCTAATAGGAACGGTCTCAAGGATCTCTAGCAGGACCGATCCTTAATGTTAAACAAATATGATGTTCTCCGATTTCGGCTACTAAATTAGGGTTTGAAAATCTTTCGGAAATATGGTTTGGTTAATATGGAAAGTTAACAAGATTTCGACATAGTATTTGAACATGTGCTAAACTCTTATTACTGAATGTTCAAGTATTTTCCTTGATACTCAAGGTGAGATCCCAAACCAAAATATTAAATATTTTGTGACATTTGGATTTTATACGCCATTCATAACCCAATGGATAAGCATATATCTGGTTTTTATATTGATTCTTTATGCTAGCTAATATTCATTTATCATCCAAGAGAGATTTAGGAATATTAGTTGGATTAAAGTTGGAATATTTACAAAACTGAAAATATGTGTTTATTGCGTATCTTTTGTATCTACGGATTTGGTAATTCCTTGGTGTCCAAACTACCTTGGTCATTATAAATAGTGAAGATTGTCTTTCTTGCAAACTTACCCCGGAATACACGGAACTTTATGTTTGTATGAGGAAGCCCACTAGCAGTATTCTCGTAATACTCATTGGAGACAAGAGTATCCTAATTAAGTGAAATTTCTTATGTGTGATTCATTTAAAGAATTCTTTAGGATCAAGAAGCTTCTAGTAGTACCATTGGTACTAGATCGTATTGTTATTTAGTTTTCGATTATTGATTTGATTGACTAATGCTATGTTAAACCTTAATAAATCTAGTTCGTTCATTATGAGAGAGTTCTAGCAATGCTAAACATGCTTAGAAAATAAGTATTTGAACATCTGCTAAAATCTACTGGAAAATTGGTACAACGGTTCGTGAACCATTGGGCTTGTTCACAAGTCAGGGTGCAACGGTTCATGAACTGGATTCGCCAACCCTACAAGACTAGCGAACTCAGTTGACCACGGTTCGTGAACTGGGTTCGCCAACTGCTAGCCTATAATAACAACTTCAAGAATTCAGTTCACAACGGTTCGTGAACCGGGTTGATGAATTGTTCCCAAGTAAACTCACGGTTTGCGAACTGGTTCGCTAACCTTATTGTATTTCTGAAACTCAAATATCTATGGTTTGCGGACTGGTTCGCCAACCTACCCTGAGCAAAAATATCAGATAGTTCAATGTTTCTCTCTTATGATGTTTGAAACATTCCCAAGTGATAAAATCATTTGAATGGGCAATTTTCAATTGATCCACAAATAAATTCACAAACAATAAATTTCTTTGAACTAATATTGTTAAGTACCGTTGAACATCTTTGCAAAAATCATATTTCTATATTTTCAACAAGATAAGCTTGACTCGAAACTTCTTCTTTGTAAATTTGCTAGAAGTCATATGGCATAGTCTCAATAGATAGAATGGTAACATAATGAGTAAAATATAATGGTTCAGTCTTCAGATACCTGATACAGAAGTTCTCCAAATGTCTTCGTCGATCTTAAGTCTTCGAGGGTGATGTCTGGTACTCAACTACCAAATTCTAACCGAGTCTGAGACTTAACTTAGTATACTAGAAATAAATATATAGTTTTGATCATCTAACGTTGACAACAAGCTTGAGATAGCAAAACTTGTGGGTTCAACCGAGCATTGCTCTAACACAGAGCAACAATTATCCCAAACTCATTAAATCACCAACAATCACAACATTGTATTAATAATTTCACAAGAATCCTCAAATTGCAGGCACATTATTTAAGCGACAAGAAAGTAGCTTAAGGTAAATCAAAGCTCACATAAACAACAATAGTAGTTAACGTCTCATTTAATTCTGTCACTGAATTTCTAAACAAATCCATATATTTTATCACTATGTGAAATTACACTTCATTAGCGTTGTCATCCATAAAATCTAAACTTTGGTCTTTAGGTCTGCTAGTAATACTACTTATTACTAAGAAAAAATATATCGCTCGATCCAAATGACTAAATTGAGCTACCAGGTACACGTTGAACTACTACTTCCTGTTAAATTTAAATCTTGACGCCACTTAAACATGTCAAAGGCACTTGAGTATTAGAGTTTTATGAACATTAATTGCAGAATTGAATGAGTTTAATTAAACCCGAGTAAAAGTTTAGACTATGGCATACATATTCATTGAGTATCCAGCAAGAGCAACTGAGACAACAGTTCAGAAACTATAGCTCGATGGCTAACCAGTACATATCTACTTCCAGAGATGAAACCTAGGAACCAAGTCAAATTGTTAATTTAAACACAATCTATGAGTCAGTCGACTATAAAATGAATAGGGTACTTAGGAAAAAGAATGCATATTTAAATTGTTGATCAATAGGCCAAAGGATGATTCCACATACACTTTTAAAGATGGCTCACTCTCAAAACAAGTGAGAGAGCATAAACTGCCCGAATAAATTCATCTCCCTAACTTCAAATGCTTCAAAGAAAAGAGCACGTGTTTTAATATAAGCAACAAATGGGTTTGTATCTTTAGAATAATCTGATCATGGCACGCTTTTTTCCAAGCAATCTAGTAGAGTATGCTTTAACTTGGTTTCAATGTCTAACATCAAACTCAGTTCAGACGTTCTAAAATACTAAAGAATTGTTCATGTAAAATTGTTCCTGCAACGTCGTACAAGTTGATACACTTGAAGGTGTTTTTAAAGTTGTCCAACAGGAATATGAAAGCTTCACAGACTTTCTCAGAAGGTTTAAAGTTGCAAGGAACCTATTGAGAAGTCACAAGAGAAATTCTTTTCAGTCCCTTTCAATAGTGGTCAGCTATATGAAAAAATCAGGGATTCCTTCACTGGATCAATCATATTTTCTCTTAAAAAAGGTTTACAACAAAGTAAGCAAATGATTCAAGAGAGAACAGGAAAACCTGAAAATACCTACAACAACGACCACGGAGCATGAGTCTAATCAGCTGGACCATCTGCTAGCACTAAAAGACTACATTCGCCAAAGTCTCTTAATAAGACGACGAAAAAAGTCGACTTTAAAGCAAAGTCTAATGCAAAGTGCTTGGAAGAAAGTAAGAATTTCACCAAGCTAAACTCAATTCCTAAGGTGATATTGCAGTTTATTAAGAACAAGTTGTATTTCCTAACACCTCGATAGATGAGAAATGAACTGAAAGGAAAAACTTATTGTGCCTATCATGAAGCTTATGGGTATCACACCAATGACTTCAGAAACTTGATCAGATTCATTCGGAAACCTGTATATACAAAACCTAATACAATTCTAAGTAGACTAACTGAATGATCCTGGATAATATGTATATAGAGTTTGTATCCCAACCTCTTCTCAATCAGTATATGTATATAGACAAGAGTCACTGAACCTGATCGATAAGAAGAGTATTTGGACGATCTCAAAAATAAATATCTAAAATCAATCTAGTCATCTTTATAAACAACCATCCACTAAAACTTGTTATAAAACTTGTTATCTATCTTTCAAGATACGAATTCTACAAGAAACGAGTCTCGTAATCGATCACAATTAGATGGACGTGTCTACTAATATTGAATATGTACAACTTCCGTAAATCCAATTATTAATATAAAAAAATATAATATGGAAAAGGAAAAACAAAATACACCAGAAGTTTTATTAACGAGGAAATCGCAATTGCCGAAAACCCACGGGACCTCGTCCAGATTTGAACACCAAACTGCATTAAGGCGCTACAGACACTAGCCTACTATCAGACTTCACAATGGAATGTAGCGGAGACCGAATCCACCCTCCAACCGATTCAGTTAAAGTCACCTTACGACTCTTGAACTTCACAAGGCTCTACACAATTGATTCCCTTAGTTGGCGTCCTTTACATCCTAAGAATTGCTTCAACCGAAGTGAGGACTTCTGATACCAATTTGCCTCTGACAGATAAGCCTATTTGATTTCCTTTTAGATCAAAGATCAACGCTTGGAAATCTGTTTGCAATAGACAAAGCTAGTAAAGCTCACAATCCAGAATACTTACACTCACTTAGATGAGAAGCCTGAATCATTTACCATATATCAAGAACAATCTTTAAAAGATCACTTAAAATTAATTTTCATATATCCATCTTGAGGAATCACAAAGTCTGGGATGATGAGAACTTTGCTATTCCTATTTATCTTTCCTGAAAGAGATTACGAAAACCTTGATAAAAGAAAAACAGGATCAAGATTCACAAACTATCAAGATAAAGATAGTTGGACATGGCTTCAAGAATCCCCGAAGAGAAGTCTTCAAGAAATTATGTTTCTCAGAGGAAACCTAGGTCAATAAAGGACGACTCTAAAATCAACTAGGACACAAAGTGTCAGGGATTGAATTTCCCGGTTTAAAGAGCATCTTTATTTATAGATTTTCAAGACTAAGCTTTGCTTAGATTATAAGCTAAGATAACTTGGATTTGAAGAAAACACTTTAGGTCTTGAAAATAGAATAAAATAATATATACTATGGTCCGGTTACGGAACCCTGTATAATGATTGTTCGGTTTGGAAAGTATACCATGAGAACTAAAAGCAATTTAATGTTCATTTAAACACCTAAGAAGTTAATCATGACACACAGACATAAGTTTTTAAGTGATCAATGAAGTCTTAGAAGTGTTTAAAAGAGTCATAGAAATGCTATACATATTTAAAAAATAAGTCTTTGAGCATCAGATCGTTGGTAGAACGATTCGTGAACCGTAAGGATTGTTTACGAGTCAGTGTGCTACGGTTCGTGAACTGGGTTCACCGACCCTACAAGAGTATGGAATTCAGTTAACCTTAGTTCGTGAACCAGGTTCACCAATTTATAGCCTAAAATACCAACTTCAAGAATTCAGTTCACTACGGTTTCGTGAACTGTTCCCAACTGAACTTACGGTTTGCGAACTGGTTCACCAACCTTCCCTGTATTTATGAAACTCATATATCTATGGTTTACGAACTGGTTCGCCAACCTACCTTGAGTATAAATATTAGAAGTTATGAATTTCTCTCTTATGATATTTGAAACATTCCCAAGTGATAAATCATTTGCATGAGCAATTTTCAATTGATCCACAAATTAATTCACAAACTATAAATTACTTCGAACTAACATTGTCAAGAACGGTTGAACATGTTTGCTAAATTCATATTTCAAGATTTTTAACAAGACAAGCTTGACTCGAAACTTCTTATTTGTAAATCTATTATAAGTCATACGACATAGTCTCAATAGATATAATGGTAAGATAGTGAGCAAAATATAGAATGGTTCATCTTCACATACCTGATACATAAGTTCTCCAAATATCTTCGCCGATCTTTAGTCTTCAAGGGTGATGTCTGGTACTCAACTACCAAATTCTAACCTAGTCTGAGACTTGACTTAGTATACTAGAAATGAAGATAGTTTTGATCAACTAACATTGACAACAATCTTGAGATAACAAAACTTTTCGGTTCAAGCGAGCATTGCTCTAACAAGAAGATTATCTAAAAGAGTTTTCTGCAAGGATCAAACTTTGACAACTCCACAAGAGGTTAAAGGGTGCGTGAATATGATACACTTTGTACCTCGATCCGGAAAGAATTCAAAGCTATACCTCACCGAAGGGAAAACAAAAATGTACGAGATAAATTTCATAGGTCTACATTTGATCTATGAAAGGTTACTGTTTCCATCCAATGACATTAGGTTCACTGCCGAAGACCTAGATAGAGTAACTTTTCCACATTATGACGCATTAGTAGTTGAACTTATCATTGACGGATGGGACTGCAGGAAGATACTAATCGACCATGGATCGAATTGTGATATATTTATCTCCAAGCAGCTGAAAAAATGAATCTTACGAAGGAATGAGCTTTAAGAGATAATAGCACACCAATATTTTGATTTAATGGATCAAAAACTTACCCAATGGCTGAAGTAAATCTTATTGTGGAAGCTGGTATGATAAAGACTATTGTAGCTTTCTTTGTTATGAATACCAGATCACCTTACAGTGTGATCCTGAGAAGAGACTGGTTACATGCAATGCAAGTTGTGCCATCCATCTATCATCAAAAGCTTATATTTATGACTATCACTGGAAAATATTTGGTTCCAAGTAGCCAAGATTTTTCAAATGAGTCGGCAATACTATCTTTATCCTTGCAATAAAATCCACATAAAGGTCACGCGGATGCCAATTAAAGATATCAAAAAGAAGGGATAAACTGGAGAAGCGGTTAGTTGAAACACACTATTTGGCTGGCAAACCAAAACAGGTTTTATCCACAAATCCTAAAACTGAAAAAGAACTGCCAGGAGTTTCAGGTCGAGAATTCAAAACTGAGGTCGTGGAATTCTTGGAGGAAATTAACCTTGGAACTAACGATGAAGATAAAATCAACTTCATTGGAAAATATTTATCACAAGATGAAAATCAAGAAATGCTCGAGATGTTAAAACAAAACATTGATATTTTTGCTTGTAAGATGTCTGATATGCCAGGTATATACCCATTCATAGCATGTCACTCTTTGAATATCGATCCGTCCTTTAGGCCTGTTAAGCAAAAGGAAAGGGAAATAAAAAATAAGTTATACACTGCAGTTAATGCTGACATCGATCGCATGTTAGAAGAAAAAATTATCAGGGAATGTCGGCTTTCTAACATTATCGCGGTGATGAAAAAGAATGGTAAAGTAAGAGTTTGCATCGACTTTACCAATTTAAAAAGGGACTACCCCAAGGACGAATTCCCACTTCCTGACATGGATAGATTGGCGGAGTCAACCCAGGGATATGGTCGTTTATTTTTCATGGATGGATATTCTGAGTACAATCTGATACCAATAAATCCGACTAGTGAAGAGCGTACTAGTTTCATAACTGACAGAGGATTATACTGTTTCAATTTCAAAGCCATGTTGTAAAGACCCGCAAGTTTGTCAACGTTATTAGACCAGTTAGAGCTGGCAAACGGGCGGGCCGGGGCTTGCCCGTTACGGGTTCCACGGGTTCGGGTTAATACGGGTTGAAATTCTTCACGGGTTGTCATTTCTTCAACCCGTTCCCGTAACGGGTTGAACCCGCGGGTTCACGGGTTAGCCCGCCCGTTTCAGAACTGAAGATAAGGAACTCACATTGTTGCAGGTGAAGAAACAAGAACAGATTTTCTAGAACAATGCAAGAACATGGGATTGAATTCCCTGTATCAAATCCACAAAACCCATCTATGAATTCATGAAAGAAGAAGAACCCAGAGATTAAAAATAGAAGATGATGAAGTAGTACTAGTACTAACATTGTTACAGGAAAAGAAACAAGAACATGTGGTTTATGCGAAATTCTTCTTCCATGGAAAGAATCAGGGAAATGCAAGAACTTGGCAGTAGTACCTAATGCCAAGACATACCATCTACAGAAATGAAATATATTTAAATCAACCAACATTCACTCTGTACAGTACCTATAAGTAAGTTTTCAAGTGATATGATTCATTCATCCGTGTCTTTTATAGGTGAAGATAGCTCAGTCACGGGTTTACGGGTTGAACCCGCGGGTTCACGGGCCGGGACGGGTTAACCCGTTTACTCACAAGCCGATATTTCTCCAACCCGAACCGGGCTTGTTTCAAAACAAGCCGAGCCGGTTTCGGGTTTTCACGGGCCGGGCACGGGTTAACCCGCGGATTTTGGCTTGTTTGCCAGCTCTAAGACCGATCAAGTGTCCAATTAGCTGATAATAACTCGATTAGTTTAACACGAACATTAATTAATAGGAATTAATCTAACAACGATCCAAATACGAAATTAGCACTGTTGAATATATCTCGAAAAGTTACGCAGAATGGACTACTCGAACGTGTCATTCGGATATCAGACGAAGAATATATCATTAGCTTTATTTGAAGGGAAAAATGGTATTTTCGAAAGTAGTCCGACCTAGACTTCCCTTATCGAAGAGAGTATGTGCAATAGTATTTCTCTTGGTCTTATCTCTTCATCCATCGAGCAGATAAGCTCATTATTTTTCCTTCTTCTTTCTCTTTCTTATTTCTCTTGTTCTTTCTTCTTCTTCGTTCTTCTTTCTCTGTTATTTCTTTCTTATTCTCTGTCGAATTGATATTCTAAAGAATTGAGTTGAAGTTTCATAATTAAGTCATAGAAAGTCTGTTACTTGATAAATCAAAGATGACGTGATGGTTCTAGGAGTTGATTTGATTTTGGAGAGGAAGAAAAGATGATTATGATCTGAATTAGGGTTTAATAGGAGATTGAGAAGTGAATCGAGACGTTGAGGGATGAAGAAGAGATGGGTTGTTTCAAAATCGGTGAAGTGAAGCTTTTGTAATGATGAATCAAAGAAGTTAGGATTTATAGAAGAAAATTCAAAGAAGAATTTGAAGATAAGATTGAGAGTTTAATTGAAGGTTTTGAAGATTAATTGGAGATGGGTATTCGGTTGATTGATGTTGTGAAGCTTTTTTAGAAAGAAATTTATGAGGTGATTGGGTTGTTGTGTAATCCACGAATCAGGGTTCTATAAGAAGGTTCAAGGGAGATTTAGAAGATAATATTGATGTTTAGGAAAGGCAAAGAAGATTTGATTTCAATTGCTTGAGTAACACAGATTGGAGGTAATTATTGTTTTAAGTTAACTTGGTGAAGCTGTTCATTTTGATTATTGTGTGCATGATGTTAATGAATATAAGATTGAAATGGATATGTAAGTCTGAGATGGAATTGCAGATTTAGTTTAGGTATATCTAATGAATTACAGGCGAGGATTATTTGTTTGAGATGTAGAAGTTGATGTTCTGTGTTAGGTTAGCTGTGTAGATATTGTTAGGTCAATATGCTCACTTCAGTGAAGTATTTCGAGAACTATGAAATGTTGCAGGTGAAGAGTGTGAATGAACCGTTGGTGTTCAATGTGCATAAATGGAACTAGGTTGGTGTTGCAAATGATGATGAAGTTGTTTTTGTTGGCAGAGATGTGAGAAATGAATTGTAGTTGAGGATGAACCTGGTGACAAAAATGTATGGTGAATTGAGGTTTGTTCTGATTCACATGGAGTTGTAAATAATTTGGTGGATGTGTGTATCCGGTTTTAGAATTGAGCAGATGATGATTGGCAGGGAAGAACCTTTAGTGTTTGAAGTGAAGAACTTGTTTATGTTGTTGGCATCTTTGCACATCAGTGGAGCTGTTAATGTTGGGATTCACATCCGCAGAGGTCATTGCAGTGGCAGTTCAGTTGTGTTAGTGGTTTGAGGTGATGGTTGTATGTGTATTGAAATAAGAGGATAATATAGATGAGGTTGTGTTGCTGGTAAGATGATAGTGTAGGAGAAAGATGTGGTTTGGATTTGATCTGTAATTGAGAAGAGAAGAAGTTTATGCTTTTACAAAAGTTTATGCTTGTGGAATACATTTGACTCTTTAATAATGATTATTGTTGCTTTTACAAAAGTTTATGCTTAACAAACTCATGCATTGTCTGTCCATGCATTTCGTGCTTGTTTAAATTGCATTATGATAATTTTGTTGATTCTGCGAATCTTTCCACGATTTGTAAAGGACCTATAATGTTTGTTTGTCATATGAATTGTTATGGGAAATACAAATTTCTACTTGTGGTATATAGGATACACTCCTTCACATTTATATCTACATGAATTCAGCTTTTATTGCTTAGAGTAGGTCATCATGGTCTTGGTGACATCAATAGCTAATGAGTGTGGTTAGCACGAGTATTATACATTGTTTGAAGAAGGAGTTTGTCCATTGATAGACGCATTTCTGTGTCTATTTTGTTCTCAATTATCTATATTGTTAGTGCTCGATTTTGTATTTATTTTGGCTTTTTATGTCTTTGTAGGTGTTTTTGGAAAAATAAGATTTTGCGGCGAAATTGGCTCGAAAAGTGTTTTTTGCGTTCATTGGAGGACATTTGCTATTCGGACCCTCACTTTGGATAAGGGGTAACCTAATTACTAAGGGGCATCTCATTTCCAGGCAGCTGCTAATCGCACCCCTACTCTGGTTAGGGGGACACCATTTTCATAGTTTGAACACACGGCTTTGGCGGGAAATTTTCTTCCTTTCCTGCGTAATTCTCTGGCAGGATTTTCATCGAGTTTTAATTGGAGATTTTCATGGGATTTACTTGGTACTAGCTGGTGGAGATAAAACAAGAATGATAAGTGTTTTATATTCGAAGAATTAGGGATTTACGCGGAGTTTAAACGAAACAGGGGAAAATAGCTTTTGTCGGGTTTGTTTGGATTTTTGAGATGTTTCTATGGAAATTCAATCGCTTTTTCGGCTTGGGATGGACCTGTTAGATGATAATAGTAATTTTACGTGTGTTTGGATCAATCAAATTGGGCTGTGTGATCATGTACAAGGAAAACAGAGGTGATCCTTTCTCGGATCTTTGTTTAAGCCTATTCTTGGAAGTTACGTAGGGGTTGTGGACAGTATAACTTGGACAATTCCATTCTAACAGGAAGGTTAAGATAAACAAGGTAACATAAGCCACAAAGAGAGTTTAGAAGGAAAGAAAATATCCGTAACTTGGCTATGAAGAAGAAGAAAATAATCGAAGATTTTTTGGGAGATTTATCGACCTGTTGTGTATATATAGGCTTTTGTGAGGTCTACGAAGGATGATGGGAGTTAGAGGTACGGTCAGAAGCCATATAATCGAAGAAAGAAGACTTGCAGAGGTGTTCTATGTTGCTGTTGAAGAAGGAGAAAACGAAGAACATTGGACCTACAGAGACAGTCGCAGTTGTGCTACACTAGAAAACTATCGTTCTTCTACAGTCTTAAAAGCTTGTAACAGTGACGTCTGTAACACCCTTACAGCGTTGCAAATCTCTGTGTTACACAATTTCTTCAATAAGACACCTTTTTGAGCGATGGATTATTATTTTGTGCGTGTTTTTGATATGAGGAGCTAAACCCCAACACTGAGATGATGGAGGAAGCCATATTTCATGCATGTGGTAATTATATTTAATTCTTTCATAACTTTTTGCATGGATTATTAATTGTTTTATGGTTTTTATTGAATGGTTGTGATTTCAGTTGATGGGTTATACTTAGGTTAAGTCTTTTGATATCCCATGCTTTAGATTTACAGTCGTTGCTTTTCAAAACTCTACCTTGGCAAAGAAACAAAGTCAATACTCTATTTGAGCTATAATTGTTTAGAATAAATATATGAATCGCATGAATGAATTTATTGGTGGAATCCTTAGTCCCAATCTCTCGTAACATTAAGTGAAATCAAAATTAAGTCTGAAATCAAAATCTTTAAAAAGTCCGAGCGAACGATACTTTACTTACCACTGTAAAAACTACATCAATTTTTGGCATCGCTGCCGGGGACTTGTTTTTAGGGTTTTAGATTTTATTTTTTTTTTTGTTCTTTTTTATGTTTTTGGGTATTTATCTTGTGTCTATAGGTTCTGGATCATAAAGAAAATTGAGCCAAAGAGTTTGGTGATTTCATAAAGACTTGGAGCTAAAGATTAAAGCAAAAAGAACAGAAAAGAAGACAATTTTATTTTAGACAATTTTAGTTTAGGGTTTGGTTATTTTCTTTTAGAAAAAAAAAACTGTATTAGGGTTTATTATTTTTGTAATTTTTCTTTTCTTTTTGGACTTTTGGACTTTGGGACATTATTTTTTTTATTACCCTACGGAAGGGTACTTTAAATATAAACTGTTTGCAGAGAAGGAGGACAATTACGATATTGTATCTGCACCTTGGGTTCGTACACTTGACATCGGAGTCACTGGCCCGAGTCGACTACAATTGATTCATCCCCCATCTGGAACGGGAGGTAAGATTCTAAACACTCGCGAATCCCCTGTCAGAGAGTTACTGGACTCCTTCGTATGCATATATGTTGAGGACTGAATACGGACATTTATTTTTCTAGTAAAGGGCAAGGCCTGGCCATACAAGATAAGGGTTAGGATTTCATCACTGTTCTCTTCTTGCCCGCTTTAGGAACACGTAACCTACGCGAACCTAAGCCTAAAATTTTTTCTAGAACGAGACCGATAGGGTAACGAGTTTAACAGGAAAGTCATTCGAAAAATATTGGTTACTCTTTTAAGCATACTTCAAAGTTCTTGACGGTTTCTGTAAGTTGAATGCGTGACTGCGCCGCCTTGTAATACCGGTGAGGCCTTGGGTATCAAAGATCCACCGAGCTTCCCTCGCCTCTATTCAACTTACTTTAACTCGGATTGATTCCAGAGGGGTTTGCTTAAATTGTAACGAATTCCCTTTCGAAGGATTAGAAGCTGGTCTAGAAACAATCTAAGTGGAGCCATCATGCTTTTTGTTTGCTAGAAATCAATAGGTTTGATTTGGTTGAGTCATCCTTGTTTTGTGATTGAATAGAATCCCCTTCCTTAATTGTTTTGCATTCCTGAACGTAAAAGAGACGCCCTAGATAGATTTGTTAAAGAGAAAACTAGTAGTTCTAAACGTCTCGATTACCTCAATTTAGAAAGTACGATTTTTGAAGAGTCCGTTTTTGAACGTCCGCTTGAGGAGACAATCCCTAATATTCCGATAGTGCCAGAAATGGCAACTTTAAAAGCTTTGTTGAATCCGACCAGGACTACTCGTCCTTCGTTTATTAAGTTAGCTGAAACGGAGGCACCCTATGAACTGAAACCTGGGACCTTACAAATGCTCCCAATCTTTTTAGGGAAAGAAAATGAAAACCCCTATTACCATGTTAGGGATTTTGAGGAAATTTGTAGTACTCTAAGAATTAGAGGCTTAGATGATGATGCTTTGAAACTCAGGTTATTCCCATTTTCCTTGAAAGATAAGGCCAAGTCATGGCTATATAGTTTGGACTCCGGTTCAATTGAGACATATGAACAAATTACATCTGCCTTTTTCAATAAGTTTTTCCCTAGGCACAAAACATCGTCTATTATGACGCAAATATGCACATTTTCACAACAAGAGGGAGAATCTTTATACAGGTATTTGGAAAGGTTCAATGATTTCCTATCCCAGTGTCCTCATCATGGTTTAAAAAAGTTTAGTCTAGTTAAGATCCTTTATGAGGGTTTAGATTATTCCACAACGACCATGGTTGAGTCTCTATGCACTGGTGGATTTGAAAACCAAACTGTTGATGCGGCGATGAAATTTTTTAATGAAATCGCCGAAAAAACCCAGTAATGGGAAAATAGTAGGGAACCCCAGAAAACAATTCTTTTAAGTAGAGGAAACGTTAATAGGGTAGAAGGAGTCTATGAATCAGATGCCAAAATTGTTGCTATAGCAAAAAGGTTAGAAGCTTGAGAAGTGGGTCAGACTAGTGGTAGAGTTGGAGCCTTTTTGGGAAGGCCAGAATATTGAAGAGCAGGCCAATACTCTTTATAATAACACTAGATTTGATAACCGTCAAAAGATTGACCCATATTCAGAAACCTATAATCCTGGTTGGAGAAACCATCCGAACCTTTCATGGTCTAAGGGCCAGAGTCAAGGTCAGTTTAGTAATTCTAATGCTCCCCCAGGTTTTGGCTATACTAAGAATCCTTCAGGACTAGCTCAGTTTCAGAATCAGTCAGATAAGAAAATCCTAAGTTTAGAGGAATCTCTCGCCTTGTTAACTCAGCAAACTGCAAAATTTCAGTTATCCGTAGAACATAGTCTACAAGCTAGTAACAGGATAGGACAAGAAAATAGTCAGGCTATTTCCGAGTTAAAAAACCCAGGTTGGTCTGATAAGTGATTCTTTGAGAGAAAAAGGTAAGTTTCCTAGTCAAACACAACCCAACCCTAGAGGAGTTCATGAATTAGGTGCAAAACCATCGAATCGATTGAATGTTGTTAGAACCCTTAGGAGTGGTAGAGTTGTAGACAATAAGGTAACCATGCCCGATAGTGAACATATTGTAGTTCACCCCTCAGAATCTCACCTCTCAGGACCAGTAGCTGAGGAGACTGATAAAGTTTCTGATGATGTGAATTCGGTTCCTGAAAGGTCTGATTTTATGCCTAGAGCCCCATTTCCCCAACTATTAATACCAACAAAAAAGGAGTCGAACTTTAATGACATATTGGAGGTTTTTAAGCAAGTTACCATAAACCTTCCTTTATTAGATGAAATTAGGCAAATTCCTGCTTATGCCAAGTTCCTTAAGGATATGTGTACGCGAAAGCGAAAACTTAGCGTCCATAAGACAACCTTTTTAGCTAGTCACGTAAGTTCAATCATTCATAACACCACAACTCGAAAGTACAAATACCCGGGTTCTCCTACCATTGCTTGCACAATAGGTAACTTCTGGGTAGAAAAAGCTTTACTTGACTTAGGAGCTAGTGTGAACTTACTGCCATTCCATGTATACTTACAGCTAGGACTTGGTGAAATGAAACCTATTCATATGACACTGCAGTTAACTGATAGGTCTGTTAAAATCCCTCGAGGTGTTATCGAGGATGTTCTTATTGAGGTCGACAAGTTTATTTATCCAGTGGATTTCGTGGTCCTAGATACCCAACCTGTCCCTGACCCAGGGAACCAGATACCTATGATTTTAGGTCGCCCATTTTTAGCTATGTCTAATGCGATCATTAACTGTCGAAATGGTGTGATGAGTTTATCTTTTGGTAATATGACTATGGAGATGAACATTTTTAATGCCAGTAAGCAACCTCATGAGCTAGATGACACATGTGTTGAAGAGGTGAACATGATACAAGCCTTAGTTCAGGAGTCATTACAAAACATTTTGTCTGAAGACCCATTAGAAAGTTGTCTATCTCATTTTGGTTTAGATTTTGACGACGATAGCACTATTGAACATGTGAATGCTCTATTAGATTCTACCCCCGTGTTAGACACTGATAGATGGAAATCTAGGTTCAAACCATTACCAGTTTCTGAGACTACCCTAATTCCTTCTTTAGAAAAGGCCCCAAAGTTGGACCTTAAACCACTACCCGATACTCTAAAGTATGTGTTTTTAGGCCCATCTGAGACTTTACCTGTAATTGTAGCTTCCGATTTGGATAGTGATCAGGAAAGTAGGCTAGTAAATGTACTTCAAGATAATAAGGAAGATTTAGGGTGGACTATAGCAGACATTAAGGGTATAAGTCCTATGGTGTGTATGCATCAGATTCATTTAGAGGAAGACTCCAAACCTTCTAGGGAGATGCAACGTCGACTGAACCCTAACATGAAAGAGGTAGTTCGAAAAGAGGTTCTTAAGTTGTTAGATGAGGGTATTATTTACCCAATTTCAGACAGTAAGTGGGTCAGCCCTGTTCAGGTTGTCCCCAAGAAATCAGGTATCACTGTAGTCCAGAAAGATAATAATGAATTAATCCCAACCCGAGTGACCACGGGATGGCGTGTCTGTATTGACTATAGGAAATTGAACAAGGTCACAAGGATCACTTTACCCTTCCTTTTATCGACCAAATGCTAGAGAGGTTAGCTGGACATAGTCATTATTGCTTCTTAGATGGCTACTCCGGTTATAATCAGATCGTTATTTCCCCAGAAGACCAAGAGAAAACCACTTTTACCTGTCCCTTTGGTACCTTTGCGTATAGACGCATGCCTTTCGGGTTATGTAATGCCCCTGCGAATTTTCAGCGTTGTATGATGAGCATATTTTCTGATATGGTAGAACGGTTTTTAAGGTCTTTATGGATGATTTTTCAGTGTTTGGTTCATCTTTTGATGAGTGCTTGCATCATTTGACATTAGTGTTGACTAGGTGTAAGGAAAAGAATTTAGTGCTTAATTGGGAAAAATGTCATTTCATGGTTGAATCAGGAATTGTCTTAGGGCACATCGTTTCTTCAAAGGGTATAGAGGTAGACAAAGCCAAAATTGACCTTATTAAGACTCTACAGGTCCCAAAAACCGTAAAAGATATTAGGTCAGTCTTAGGGCATGCAGGTTTTTACCATCGATTCATTAAGGATTTTAGCTTGATTTTTAGACCTCTTTGCAATTTGCTTGCAAAAGATGTTAAGTTTGTCTTTGATGATGCTTGTTTAAAGGCTTTTGATAAGCTTAAAACTTTACTCACTACTGCCCCGATAGTCCAGGCACCTAACTGGAACCTACCCTTTGAAATTATGTGTGATGCTTCAGATTATGCTATAGGCGTTGTGCTAGGTCAGGGAGAAAACAAATTACTCCATGTGATTTACTATGCTAGCAAAACTCTGAACGATGCCCAAATGAACTATACAACTACCGAGAAGGAATTGCTAGCCATCGTGTTTGCGTTGGATAAGTTTAGATCCTATTTATTAGGTTCTAAGATCGTAATCTATACTGATCATGCTGCTTTGAAATACCTTTTTTCTAAGAAGGATACCAAACCTAGATTGATTAGATGTATCCTTTTGTTACAAGAATTTTGTCCAGACATTAGAGACAAAAAGGGTGCAGAGAATTTAGTAGCAGACCACTTGTCTAGGCTAGTTGTTAGTTCCCCTAATAATTCCATTCCTATAAGGGATAGTTTTCCTGATGGACAATTGTTCTCCGTTTCCCAATCACCTTGGTATGCAAATATAGTGAATTATCTTGTTACCGGTCGAATGCCTCAACATTGGGGTAAGCAAGATCGTTCTAGGTTTTTAGACGAGGTTAAGCATTTCTTTTGGGACGATTCTTATCTGTTTAAGTATTGTCCTGATCATATTATTAGGAGATATGTATCTGAGAGTGACCAGTCTAGTATTATCTCCTTTTTTCATGAACATGCATGTGGGGGTCATTTTAGTGCTAAGAAGACTGCTGCTAAGATTTTGCAGTGTGGATTTTACTGGCCTTCGTTGTTTAAAGATTCCCATAGTCATTGTGTTTCTTGTGAGCGTTGCCAGAAGTTAGGAACCATTTCCCGTAGAAATATGATGCCTTTGAACCCTATTTTAGTGATTGAGGTCTTTAATGTGTGGGGCATTGATTTTATGGGTCCATTTCCTATTTCGTTTGGCTATCTTTACATACTTGTCGCTGTAGACTATGTGTCTAAGTGGGTTGAGGAGGTTTCGTGTAAAACGAATGACCACAGGGTCGTAGTCCAGTTTTTGAAAGAGAATATACTTACACGTTTTGGTACGCCGCGAGCTATAATTAGTGATGGAGGTTCACACTTTTGTAATAGACCGTTTGCTCTTTTAATGAAACAATACGGTATTGCCCGTAAAGTAGCAACCCCATATCACCCTCAGACTAGTGGTCAGGTAGAGGTTTCCAATATGGAAATTAAACGTATTCTAGAGAAAACAGTCAATCCAAATAGGAAAGACTGGTCGTCGAGGCTTATTGATGCCTTATGGGCTTACCGTACTGCGTTTAAGACACCCATTGGAATGTCACCTTATCGTTAAGTGTTTGGAAAGGCATGTTACCTGCCTGTTGAGTTAGAGCATCGAGCCTATTGGGATATTAAGAACTTAAAATTTCCACTTGACAAGGCAGGAGCTCAAAGAAAGCTCCAGCTCAATGAGTTGGACGAGATTCGTAGAGATGCATACGATAGTGATAAGGAGTATAAGAACAAAATGAAACTTGTGCATGATAGGAATATTTTACGAAGTCATTTTCTCCAGGTCAAAAAGTTCTTCTGTATGACACTCGTTTGCATCTATTCCCCGGGAAGTTGCGCTCTCGGTGGACCGGTCCTTTTGTGGTCCGTACTATTTTTCCTCATGACGCTGTTGAGATTGAGACACCAGATGGTAGTAGTTCTTTGAAGGTTAACGGTCAGCGATTGAAGCCCTTTTTAGAGCCTTTTCCTACAGGTGATGTTGAGGAGGTCCCTCTGGAAGACCCGGTTTACCTTGATTGACCATCGAGGCAATTTTGTATGTTGTATATTATTTTTGTAGGTTTTTGGTTACACTTCACCTAGGTACTATCTTTCCGACTTCTCTCTTTACTATTTCCTCATGTTACTTATATTTTTGGTACTGTTCTTTAATTAGAAACATTGAGGACAATGTTAGATTTAAGTTTGGGGGTGGGGTAGAACTTTTTGTTACTTTTTAGTTGCATAATTAAACTCCAGAGACTAGAAATTTATGCCTATTAAGGATGGCACTAACCAGTCTAAGTGGATGGAAGCATTTTGGTTGTAGGAGTTGAGGAACCAATCTGACTAGATGGCAACATCTAAAGAGTCTATTCATAAAAGCACAGAGCTCAGGTGTTAGAAATAACATGATAGTTTCACCATATATCGTTGAGTCCTTTTCACTTCTGTTTTTATTTTGTTTTGTTTTTAAACTATGTTTCTCTAAGTGATTAGGTGGGGCTCACGATTCAAGTTGTTACCAATGCTAGGGTGAATTAGAGTGATTGAGAAACAAAAAAAAAAAAAAAAAAAAAGAATAAGAAGAAACTGAGACCAGACCATCAGACCAACCAGAATAAATTCAATAAAGTCGACCACTGGTACCCTTGTATATGCCAGTGTGTTGACCTAGAGTTAGGATTATCAATCACTGGTTTCCTTGTATATGCCAGTGTGTTGATATTAGGCAGACTAGTATCTCAGTCCTTTAGGATAGGTTCATTTTGGCGGAGGCCTTCAGACAGATATGAGAAACACCGTCCACCTAGTAAACATCAAAACCATCTATGTTTTTCTATATCCATCTTCTTGATCTATCCATGTGATTAGTTTTGACTTCGGATATTGATGTCCATAGTGCGACTATCTGAGTAGCTCTGTCACTTATATATGAATTTTAGTATGCTTGAGTGCAAACTTGTGTACAACAATTGGAATTTCGCATCAGGGTACTTCCTCTTGTAGTCAATAAGTATGCCAACCAAGGAGATTCTTTAGTGCCTTCCAAGGTTTTGCGTTGATAGCTAGGATCTGGAGTAAAGGTTTTGTGGGTATACCTCTGGTAAGCCCTCCCGAGACTATAACTCGACCACTTGGGACACCTAGGGGTTTAAAGGATTATTGCATACGCTAAATGCAATCGACGATGCCTGCGACAGTGAGTTAGGATTTTATTTTCTGGATTTGATTTGCTCGAGGACTAGCAAATAATAAGTTTGGCGGTATTTGATAGACGCATTTATGAGTCTATTTTGTTCTCAATTATGTATATTGTTAGTGCTCGATTTTGTATTTATTTTGGCTTTTTATGTCTTTGTAGGTATTTTTGGAAAAATAAGATTTTGGGGCGAAATTGGCTCGAAAAGTGTTTTTTGCATTCATGGGAGGACATTTGCTATTCGGACCCTCACTTTGGATAAGGGGTAACTTAATTACTAAGGGGCATCTCATTTCCAGGCAGCTGCTAATCGCACCCCTACTCTGGTTAGGGGGACACCATTTTCATAGTTTGAACACACAGTTTTGGCGAGAAATTTTCTTCCTTTCCTGCGTAATTCTCTGGCAGGATTTTCATCGAGTTTTAATTGGAGATTTTCATGGGATTTACTTGGTACTAGCTGGTGGAGATAAAACAGGAATGATAAGTGTTTTATATTCGAAGAATTAGGGATTTACGCAGAGTTTAAAGGAAACAGGGAAAAATAGCTTTTGTCGGGTTTGTTTGGATTTTTGAGATGTTTCTATGGAGATTCAATCCCTGTTTCGGCTTGGGTTGGACCTGTTAGATGATAATAGTAATTTTACGTGTGTTTGGATCAATCAAATTGGGTTGTGTGATCATGTACAAGGAAAACTGAGGTGATCCTTTCTCGGGTCTTTGTTTAAGCCTATTCTTAGAAGTTACGTAGGGGTTGTGGACAGTATAACTTGGACAATTCCATTCTAACAGGAAGGTTAAGATAAACAAGGTAACATAAGCCGCAAAGAGAGTTTAGAAGGAAAGAAAATATCCGTAACTTGGCCGTGAAGAAGAAGAAAATAATCGAAGATTTTTTGGGAGATTTATCGACCTATTATGTATATATAGGCTTTTGTGAGGTCTACAAAGGATGATGGGAGTTAGAGGTCCGGTTAGAAGCCATAGAATCGAAGAAAGAAGACTTGCAGAGGTGTTCTCTGCTGCTGTTGAAGAAGGAGAAAACGAAGAATATTGGACCTACATAGACAGTCGCAGTTGCGTTATACTAGAAAACTATCGTTCTTCTACAGTCTTAGAAGCTTGTAACAGTGACGTCTGTAACACCCTTACAGCGTTGCAAATCTTTGTGTTACACAATTTCTTCAATAAAACACCTTTTTGAGCTATGGATTATTATTTTGTGCGTGTCTTTGATATGAGGAGATAAACCCCAACACTGGGATGATGGAGGAAGCCATATTTCATGCGTGTGGTAATTATATTTAATTCTTTCATGACTTTTTGCATGGATTATTAATTGTTTTATGGTTTTTATTGAACGGTTGTGATTTCAATTGATGGGTTATACTTAGGATAAGTCTTTTGATATACCATGCTTTAGATTTAAAGTCGTTGCTTTTCAAAACTCTACCTTGGCAAAGAAACAGAGTCCATACTCTATTTGAGCTATAATTGTCTAGAATAAATATATGAATCGCATGAATGAATTTATTGGTGGAATCCTGAGTCCCAATCTCTCGTAACATTAAGTGAAATCAAAATTAAGTCTGAAATCAAAATCTTTAAAAAGTCCGAGCGAACGATACTTTACTTACCACTGTAAAAACTACATCATCCATGTACATGTTTGTTTATTTCAGTGACTTGGTCACTTTTTAATTTTTGTGAAAACATTATTGTTTTCCAAATCTTGCCATGATTACTTGAAAGTTAAATGTTATTCCTACTGGGAACCCCTTTTAGGGATGATGTGCTCACCCATTCCCACTTTCAGTTTCAGAGACAGATCAGAGTTGCACAGCGAAAGCTTCGAGGAGTTGAGTCCGTTAGTTGGTTAACTTCTAATATGTTTATTATGTTGGATATTCCATTAGTTGGATGTGTGTATCTGATTTTAGAATTGAGCAGATGATGAGTGGCAGGGAAGAACCTTTAGTGTTTGAAGTGAAGAACTTGTTCGTGTTGTTGGCATCTTTGCACATCAGTGGAGCTGTTAATGTTAGGATTCACAGCCGCAGAGGTCATTGCAGTGGCAGTTCAGTTGTGTTGGTGGTTTGAGGTGATGGTTGTATGTTTATTGAAATAAGAGGATAGTATAGATGAGGTTGTGTTTCTGGTAAGATGATAGTGTAGGAGAAAGATGTGGTTTGGATTTGATCTGTAATTTAGAAGAGAAGAAGTAACATGCTTAGAAGAAGAATAATTGAAATGATATGAAGTCAGGGTGTGTGCAATTGGAACAGGGTTGGAGATAGTAATGAAATTGTGATTGAATCAGTTGTATGTGTGTGGTGTTAGTCGAGATGATTTGGATGTTGTTTAAAGCTGCAAGTGCAGGTAGGCATAGTTTTGTTTGTAAATCAATTTTGAATTACAAATTTGAATGCAATGAATAGACTGAAATTGAACTTGAGATGGAGTTGTAGAGTTAGGTTTGTAGCTGTATGAGAAGAACCTTTAGCTTGTTGGACTGAGCTTATTCAGTCTGAGTCAGTTATGTTATTATCTGACTTAGTCTATCTGACTCAGTGTTTGACTGAGTTAACTCATTGATCTTCTAGAGTTGTACTGAGTTGACCTTGACCGATTATTGGACTTTGACCTTGACCTGTTGACTGTTAGTTGACCCTTGACCGTTAGTTCGACCGTAAGTGACTGTTAGTTGACTTTGGTGGACTTGGGCTTAGGGTAGTCTTCTTAATTTGATGTTTTGGACCTCTTGTGGTCCGATTTGACCTTTGGTTTCTTCTACAAAGTTGTGGATATTCATAAGACTTAGCTAATAGACTAATTGAATTAGTAAACTATATACATACTAAAGTAAGAGAATGAAAAGGTGTAGAAACATAATGGGCTTAGAACCATTAGATAGTTCCCTAAACTTATAACTAGAGTATTTTATGAAATTATGTTATGAGCCTTGTATGAGCCTTTGGGCTAAACTCTTAGACTTCTTGTATGATTAACAGTTACTCTGTATTAACAACGATCGATTCAAAGGACGAACCAGTGGATCGTGGATCTCGAGGTAGGCATGGCTTGTCATCAAAAGAGGTGGGAATACATTTGACTCTTTTGTAATCATTATTGTTGCTTTTACAAAAGTTTATGCTTAACAAACTCATGCATTGTTCGTCCGTGCATTTCATGCTTGTTTAAATTGCATTATGATAATTCTGTTGATTCTGCGAATCTTTCCACGATTTGGAAAGGACCTGTAATGTTTGTCATATGAATTGTTACGGGAAATACGAATTTCCACTTGTGGTATATAGGATACGCTACTTCACATTTATATCTACATGAATTCAGCTTTTATTGCTTAGAATGGGTCATCATGGTCTTGGTGATATCAATAGCTAATGAGTGTGGTTAGCACGAATATTATACATTGTTTGAAGAAGGAGTTTGTCCATATACATGTTTGTTTATTTCAGTGACTTGGTCACTTTTTAATTTTTGGGAAAACATTATTGTTTTCCAAATCTTGTCATGATTACTTGAAAGTTAAATGTTATTCCTACTGGGCACCCCTTTTAGGGATGATGTGCTCACCCATTCCCACTTTCAGTTTCAGATACAGATCAGAGTTGCGCAGCGAAAGCTTCGAGGAGTTGAGTCTGTTAGTTGGTTAACTTCTAATATGTTTATTATGTTGTCTATTCCATTTCTAAACCATATGACCATTTTATATGTACCATTTGAGAGGAGTTCTTGTATATGTATATATTTCAGAGCGGGGATAGTTTTGGGTTAAGTTTTGTATCAGATTTCTTAATTGAGTGTTTAATTAAATGATTTAGATTTTTAGTGCCTCTTATTTAGTTAATTTCTTGAATTAGTCAGCTGCTAGCTTAGGGGGCGCTACAGTGTTGGTATCAGAGCTCACTATTAAATCTTATATGGGAAGAGATAGAAATAGCAAGTGCCAGTTAGTGAACTAGATTAGTTTAGAACTAGGTTGGGTTGTGAGATAAGTCTTAATCACTAAAAACTATCAATAATTAAAATAATTATTTGATTGATTGATTTGTTTGGTTGGTTGGTTGTTTGTATATGTAATGAAGTAAAAATTGTAGGATACACCAGTAACTTTAGCTAATAAGGATTTAAGTGTAATTAATCTATAAAATATGAACGCGTAGATAATCTAATACTATAAAAATAATGAATTTAGTATTATTGATAGATCTTGTAAACCACATAGGAACTTACTGTATACATTGACTTATATGAAGAGTAAACAAATTCTAATTACATAAATGTTAATGATATTCTGGGACTTAATAATTTGTGTAAGAGTAGTTAGAATAATAGTTCAACCATCAATGTCGATAATAAAATATTATATTAGCACTTGAAGATGACAATAATAGTAATAATAATTTTTAATAAAGTAACGCTAGCACTTATCAATTAGTATCATATTGAACTTAATTAAAACAAAATTTCATTAAAGATATATAACGATAAAAATAATAATTATGATTAATATAACGCTTATCTACGGTTAAATTTAGTAAATTAAACTAATTAGAAATTAGGGATATATGTTTTTCATATAAACTAGATAATTAATATAATATTTGTTAGACGTTAGACTTAAAAAGAGCGAATATAATATATAAATAAAAAGACTACTTGTTAGTTATTTTATACGAAAATTATCTTTAGTCTAGCAAATGATCCTGTAAATCTTTAAAATGAATTAAATATACACGGATGCTTAGTGTAAGATTATAATTCAAATAAAATAAATTCATATAATAATAGGATACTTTACACTAATAACAAAATCTAAAGGCTATTAGGATGTGTTATAATTTTATGCAGACTCAAATTTAGATTATATTAAATTACCAACACCAAAATTTAACAAGATATATTATATGGATTCAATCTGAATGAATAAAATCTATTGTATCGATTTTTACGTGAATGTAGAATTATATTTAAAAGATTAAGACTTAGTATGCTAACCGGATTATCAACTTAAGAATGATGGGAATAATAACACAATTGATGATAGTATTTGAGTAATGAAGTTGGTAGCAAATTTATAATAGATAATTATTGAAAAATTTATATATAAAGTAACACACCAAGGCTAAAATATCAGATATTATAAATTGACGTGAATCGAATTTGGATTACTTATAATGATAAAAATAAATAAATAACAATAACAACAAAAAAATTTGATGAATAAATTGCTAAAATGATGTGAACTATTTATATATTTTATGAAGTAAATTTATCAGACTTACACCAGTTACGATAAAAGTTTAAAGACTAATTAATCTTAATAAATTAATACTTAGTTAATCCAACACTGGGGGAATAGTGAGGTTGGTAATTCCGATGTGTTCGGGTGATACTTGTTACGTAGGAAGGCATTGTCAGACGTCGCGAACCTAGACAGGGCAACTGCATTCTTGTATCACTAAGCATAGAAGGAAAGCTTGCTTCTTATAGTGAACTTATAGATCTAGAATTTTATTTAGAAGCTTATAGAATATTTTCTCTTGTAATTAAAACCAGTAAC
This sequence comes from Papaver somniferum, assembly GCF_003573695.1. Classification (NCBI taxonomy): domain Eukaryota; kingdom Viridiplantae; phylum Streptophyta; class Magnoliopsida; order Ranunculales; family Papaveraceae; genus Papaver; species Papaver somniferum. Next base: position 84,768,274 of record NC_039363.1, read on the forward strand.
TTACTAAAATAAAAGTTAGTGGTGAGAATTTAAATTTAAAAGTCATAGTTTCCGTTATAGAACTTCATGTAAGAAATTTAGACTTCCTTATTGGATAGAACTTAAATCAGTATAGTTGAACCTAGAGCCACAAATTTTAGTAGTAGAAGCCATATAGGTTTATGTTTTGTATCTTGTTGTTTGCGTTAGATGGGAGATAAGATCATCTTTATAAGGTGGGGAGTTTTTGAAGACCAGAAGGATGGTTGATTTTCGAGGACGAAAATGAATAAGGTGGGGAGAATGTAAAGACCCGCAAGTTTGTCAACGTTATTAGACCGGTCAAGTTTCCAATTAGCCGATAATAACTCGATTAGTTTAACACGAACATTAATTAATAGGAATTAATCTAACAACGATCCAAATACGAAATCAACATCGTTGAAAAAATCTCGAAAAGTTACGCAGAATTTAGTACTCGAACGTGTCATCCGGATATCAGACGAAGAATATGTCATCAGCTTTATTTAAAGGGAAAAATGGTCTTTTCGAAGATAGGCCGACCTAGACTTCCCTTATCGAAGAGAGTATGTGCAATAGTATTTCTCTTGGTCTTATCTCTTCATCCATCGAGCAGATAAGCTCATTATTTTTTCTTCTTCTTTCTCTTTCTTATTCCTCTTCTTCTTTCTTCTTCTTCGTTCTTCTTTCTCTGTTATTTTTTTCATCTTCTCTGTCGTTGATATTCCAAAGAATTGAGTGGAAGTTTCATGATTAAGTCATAGAAAGTATGTTACTTGATAAATTAAAGATGAAGTGATGGTTCTAGGAGTTGATTTGATTTTGGAGAGGAAGAAAAGATGATTATGATCTGAATTAGGGTTTGATAGGAGATTGAGAAGTGAATCGAGACGTTGAGGGATGAAGAAAAGATGGGTTGTTGTTAAATCGGTGAAGTGAAGCTTTTGTAACGATGAATCAAAGAAGTTAAGGTTTATAGAAGAAAATTCAAAGAAGAATTTGAAGATGAGATTGAGAGTTTAATTGAAGGTTTTGAAGATTAATTGGAGATGGGTATTCGGTTGATTGATTTTGTGAAGCTGTTTCAGAAAGAAATTTATGAGGTGATTTGGGTGTTGATTAATCCACGAATCAGGGTTCTATGAGAAGGTTCGAGGGAGATTTAGAAGATAATATTGATGTTTAGGAAAGGCAAAGAAGATTTGATTTCAATTGCTTGAGCAACACAGATTGGAGGTAATTATTGTTTTAAATTAACTTGGTGAAGTTGTTCATTTTGATTATTGTGTGTACGATGTTAATGAAGATAAGATTGAAATGGATATGTAAGTCTGAGATGGAATTGCAGATTTAGTTTAAGTATATCTAATGAATTACAGGCGAGGATTATTTGTTTGAGATGTAGAAGTTGATGTTCTGTGTTGGGTTAGCTGTGTAGATATTGTTAGGTCAATATGCTTATTTCAGTGAAGTATTTCTAGAACTATGAAATGTTGCAGGTGAAGAGTGTGAATGAACTGTTGGTGTTCAATGTGCATAAATGGAACTAGGTTGGTGTTGCAAATGATGATGAAGTTGTTTTTGTTGGCAGAGATGTAAGAAATGAATTGTAGTTAAGGATGAACCTGGTGACAAAGATGTAATGGTGAATTGAGGTTTGTTCTGATTCACAGGGAGTTGTAAATAATTTGGTGGATGTGTGTATATGATTTTAGAATTGAGCATATGATGAGTGGAAGGGAAGAACCTTTAGTGTTTGAAGTGAAGAACTTGTTTGTGTTGCTGGCATCTTTGCACATCAGTGGAGCTGTTAATGTTGGGATTCCCATCCGCAGAGGTCATTGCAGTGGAAGTTCAGTTGTGTTGGTGGTTTGAAGTGATGGTTGTATGTGTATTGAAATAAGAGGATAATAATATAGATGAGGTTGTGTTTCTGGTAAGATGATAGTGTAGGAGAAAGTTTTGGTTTGGATTTGATCTGTAATTGAGAAGAGAATAAGTAACATGCTTAGAAGAAGAATTGAAATTATATGAAGTCAGGGTGTGTGCAATTGGAACTGGGTTGGAGATATTAATGAAATTGTGATTGAATCAGTTGTGTGTGTGTGGTGTTAGTCGAGATGATTTGGATGTTGCTTAAAGCTGCAAGTGCAGGTAGGCATAGTTTTGTTTGTACATCAATTTTGAATTATAAATTTGAATGCAATGAATAGATTGAAATTGAAATTGAGATAGAGTTGTAGTTGTATGAGAAGAACCTTTATCCTGTTTGACTGAGCTTATTCAGTCTGACTCAGTTATGTTATTATCTGACTTAGTCTATCTGACTCAGTGTTTGACTGAGTTAACCCATTGATCTTCTAGAGTTGGACTGAGTTGACCTTGACCGAATACTGGACTTGACCTTGACTTGTTGACTGTTAGTCTACCCTTGACCATTAGTTCGACCGTTAGTGACTGTTAGTTGACTTTGGTGGACTTGGGCTTAGGGTAGTCTTCTTAATTTGATGTTTTGGACCTCTTGTGGTCCGATTTGACCTTTGGTTTCTTCTACAAAGTTGTGGATATTCATAAGACTTAGCTAATAGACTATTAAACCAACCTAATTGAATTAGTAAACTATAGACATACTAAAGTAAGAGAATGAAAAGGTGTAGAAACATAATGGGCTTAGAACCATTAGATAGTTCACTAAACTTATAACTAGAGTATTGTATGAGATTATGTTATGAGCCTTGTATGAGCCTTTTGGCTAAACTCTTAGACTTCTTGTATGATTAACAGTTAGTCTTTATTAACAACGATCAATTCAAAGGACGAACCAGTGGATCGTCGATCTCGAGGTAGGCATGGCTCGTCATCAAAAGATGTGGGAATACATTTGACTCTTTTGTAACCATTATTGTTGCTTTTACAAAAGTTTATGCTTAACAAACTCATGCATTGTCTGTCTGTGCATTCCATGCTTGTTTAAATTGCATTATGATAATTCTGTTGATTCTGCGAATCTTTCCACGATTTGGAAAGGACCTGTAATGTTTGTCATATGAATTGTTACGGGAAAGACGAATTTCCACTTGTGGTATATAGGATACGCTCCTTCACATTTATATCTACATGAATTCAGCTTTTATTGCTTAGAGTGGGTCATCATGGTCTTGGTGATATCAACAGCTAATGAGTGTGTTTAGCACGAATATTATACATTGTTTGAAGAAGGAGTTTGTCCATATACATGTTTGTTTATTTCAGTGACTTGGTCACTTTTTAATTTTTCGTAAAACATTATTGTTTCCAAATCTTGCCATGATTACTTGAAAGTTAAATGTTATTCCTACTGGGCACCCTTTTTAGGGATGATGTAAACCATATGACCATTTTATATGTATCATTTGAGAGGAGTTCTTGTATACGTATATATTTCAGAGCGGGGCTAGTTTTGGGTTAAGTTTTGTAGCATATTTCTTAATTGAATGTTTAAGTAAATGATTTAGATTTTTAGTGCCTCTTATTTAGTTAATTTCTTGGATTAGTCAGCTGCTAGCTTAGGGGGTACTTCACATGCCATTTGGTCTGAAAAATGCTAGCTCGACCTACCAAAGGCTAGTCAGTAAAATCTTCAAACACCTCATTGGGGAAATAATGGAATGTTACGTGGATGACATGGTGGTCAAGAGTTTAAAATATCAAGTTGATCACCACCGTGTTTTCCTGAAAGATTTTATGTCCTGAGCCACTATAGGATGAAAGTAAATCCATCTAACTGCGCCTTCAGAATTCAGAATGGAAAGTTCCTGAGCTTTATGATAACAAGAAGTGGTATTGAGGTTGATCTATTGAAGATCTGAGTGACTAGCCTGCAAAAAGGATATCTAGTAGTTGACTGGAAAGCTAACAGCTTTAAATCGTGTTATCACCAGATTATTTGACTAATGTAGACCGTTCTTTGATTTACTTTGATCCGAGTGTCAAATATCTTTTGGCCAGATTAAAGCGTATATCTCATTTGCTCTAATTCTTTCCACACCAGTATCAGGTGAAGAACTTTATCTTTATATAACTAATACTTCATCGGTTGTGAGTGTTATACTGGCGCGAGTTGAAGAGAACAAGGAAAATCCAAAATATTTCATCACCAAGTCACTGACACCACCTGAATCCAGGTATTTTCAACTGAAATTAAGTGATATTCGCTATCTATTTCTCTTATGTCAAGGTCAGGCCATACTTCTCGAGATGGAAAGCGAATGTAGTCACAAAATACCCAGTCAACAATGTGCTCTTAAAAGAGAATAATGACATATAGTAAAATGGGGAATCCATCTGAATCAATTCATGAAGAACTTCCAATTTTTACCCCTAACCATACGATAATTGTAAAGATCAAGTAAGGCTGGAATATGGTCAAAACCATTTTGTTATAAATGTCTGAGAGTGGCATTAGGATAGTTAAAGACCGTATGCCGTTAACTAAAGCTCTATCTAATTTGGATTTAATCCTACCATTTTTCATCTTCAACGACTTGCTTTTCGATAATTGTTTTTTATTTCTCATAAAATGAATAATATACTCTTCTGGAAACCCTGGTTACTCTAAGTATGGTGCTGGGGAATCTCATTGATGTTACTCAAACAAGCATGAAATTATGCTTGCATTTTCACTCATAATTAGATATGTAGTTATCAAAATAGTTATGGGAGACTCAAATGAAGTATATGCAAACCTGATACTTATATGATGTTCAATATCTTCATAAATCTAAGAACTTCTGCTTGTATCATGTCATTTAGTCTACGTACCAAAACTGATATCATTCAAGATTATTCAGAATAATACACAAAAAATTCTTTTTTGGACCTCTCTTTAGCCCAATGTATTTTATTACTAGGAGGTATTCCTCCACTAATAAGTTTTTATGGAAAAACTCATCTATTCTGGTGCGGATGGCAGATAGGCCTATATTTCTTGGTCTTTACTAAGACTTCTTACTAGCATTGTTTATATCTACATCTAAAAATAATCAAGTTATTAATGACGGGACAAAACCAAAAATAACCCCTTGTTAGAGCATAGCTCGGTTGAACCCACCAAGCGTTGGTATGTCAAGTTTGGTTGTCATATTTTAGTGAATCAAAACTCATTTAAAGAGTTTCTTGATTATGTACTAGAGTCATCTTCGTGTAGGTTAGCTTGAAAGTTTTAGGATATGAGACATTACAAGTATTGCGAAGACTTGAAGAAGTGAAGAAGCAAGGATCTACAACGAAAACATCATCCTTCCACTTGACGTTAGTAATATTTGACTTGAACTGTTTCATTCCCTAACATATCTTTCAAGTCATGCATATTGAAAACAAAACTGCGAAGTATGAATGAATTCTAGATAGACATAGTATTAAGGAATACAATACGAGGTTTATTGCTTAATCATTAAACTTTGTATATAATACATCGACATAATCATTTGAATGCTACTGTGATTATGTATGGGTATGAGGTGAGGATTTCATCCTAGGAAACAATGTTTTACAAGTGTTTTAAGGAAGTAAATTCATGAACTTGTTTTGTGAATTGAAAAGGAAATCGCCAGGAATTATTGGCATTGTTATTCATTGCATATCTTTTGAACAACCAATATGTGTGATTAGTATAACCGCTCATGACTTGTTTGTGTTCTTGGTAAAACTATTCACAAAGGCCTGACTTTTATATTGGTATGACTTTTATTAATGAAACCGATCTTAAGTAATCACCTGAGATGGTATGATCGAGTCTGTGATTTATGTAAGACCAACTCTGGGTAAAGGGGAACCGATCCTAGTAAGAGGTGCAACACATCACAAAGGGGAACCGATCCTTGTATGGGGTGCAACAAGTTTATAGCACAAAGGGGAACCGATCCTATGGACATATGCAACACGTTTTTAGGCAAAGGGGAACCGATCCTATGGACATGTGCAACATATTCAAGTTAAATACCATATATATGTGAGGAACCGATCCTAATACCTAGTCAACCGAATTTTTGGAATCTAGTGTGACTATGCACAGTACTCACATGGAGGTAGAACCAAAACTTGTTTTGGTAGAACCGTTAAACTCATGATTTGTTATTGAGTGTTCTTGATCAATCACATAGTTCTTGAAAATCAGATGAACTGATTCTAAACTTGTTTGGAAGTGTGGAAAATCGGTTTCAAGATTGTAAGTATGAAAGAAGACTTGCAAAGTAAGGATGTCGACATACTTTGAACACGTGCAGTAAACGCTTATCTTTAATTGTTCAAAGTTATTCCTTAATAGCTAAAGGAAGAAAATCCCAGGATCGAAACATACATAAGTTAAGAATCTTTTAATTAAGGTTGTTAATTTTATTTTAGGAAAATGAGAATTGGTAATGTGCATTTACTAGTTAGAGATTTTCCAAAAATATTTTCAGTCATTATTTTGGACAGAGCATTTCCAGGATTATGAAAATCGAATCTGGACTTTATTGCATATCTTGAGAATATTTTCGGTTTTGGAAATTCCTTGGTGTCCAAACTTCCTTGTCTATAAATACTTGAAGTTTTCATTTTTAGGAAACTAATCCTTCGTGACAGCAAACTTCCTCGGTTGTGTTGTTACAGGTGAAGCCGCCTATTCGGAGAGGAGAGTAACCTAATTAGGCGAAATCTCTTACGACCACTCAGTTTAAAGTCTTCTTTGGGATTGAGAAGCTCTATTAGTACCGTTGGTGGGAAACTAGATGATTGTGGTTTATCTTTTGTTTTCGATTGATTTGATTGACTAGTGGTGGTTGAACTTTGATTGCACCTAGTTTGTTTATGCTTGAGAATCTTCTCTTCTGATATAAGATTCACTCAAACTAGATCGAAGTTTTGACAGGGATCTTTAGACTGTTTGTAGATCTAAAGACATCTTGTGATAATCTATTATTAACAGACTCCGTTCCGTGCGTGATTGATCACAAGAGATTCAAGTTGTTGTGTGCAGGTGTTTATTGAAGATCTAAGAAGATTTGAAGACAGATAAGATATTGAAGATTTCTGATTTGGGGTTCATAATCTTTGGTGTGCGCAATACTTGTTTCGGTATATAGGATCCAACTATAATCGGTTTATCCTTGTGGTAAATTAGATTGATTAGTTGTGTAGATCAGCATCAATAAAATTCTTTGTGATTAAAAGTATTGATTGCAAAATCTTAATAATTACTTCGGTAGTTGAGAATAAGATAGATCTTAGAACCTGACGAAGGAGTTTATATGAGATAAACAGAAGAGCCTTTGTCGAACTCATTTCACTTGGTTGAAGAGAGTTGATACCAAACATATTTGTTGTTCCTTTACTGTTTGGAATACGAACCAAAGGAATTGTCCAAGTACGTGACTTATTCATAAGTTGGAGGCGCGGGAATACAGACAGAATTAGGTGAACTATAGGTTTAGTTTCTTGGTCTCAACTAAACGAAGTTGGTTTATTTTGTATAGCGGCTTCATCATGAGAGTATTCAATTCTGGATAAGGTCCCGGGGGTTTTATGCATTTGCGGTTTCCTCTTTAACGAAATCTTGCTGTGTCATTTACTTTTATTTTTCGAAATTATAATTGTCTTTATTATAATTTAAAGTAAATTACACAAATGTTAATTCCTATTTACTTGATAAGTAATCCTATTGTGGTTGGTTAAGTCCGAACCTTTTTATCAAGTACACATACTTTGTTGTTGTATTGTCTCGATCTCGTATCCATAGACGATCACACGAAAGTATGAACGGGTTAGTTGCATTGTCTCGACTCAGTCCATAGACAATCAGTTTCGGAAAAACGACTTATATGTAGGAAATTTTTTAGCTTGAGGTATATTTGGGCACCCTCGCCTTTTCAATTGGTATCAGAGCATACAAACACGAAATATCTAACAATCTGTGTTTGGTGCGATCCAACCTATAAGAATGAACTCGAGTTCTCATGAATCGACTTCAATTAACGTACCGCCAAGATTTGACGGAACAAACTATCTATGGTGGAAATCTTCTGTGAGATCTTTTCTTCAATCACGAGACTTTAATACATGGCTATTAGTCGTCGATGGTTATATTCGTCCAAAGATAGAAAATTCAGAAACTGAGTTTCAACGCTTAGTAGATTTTTCAAACGAAAAATAGGCACTTGCAAAGCAAAATTCATATGGTTTGAATGTTATTCTACATGCTGTAAGCCGTGATCTACAACATCATGTATCAACATGTCAAACTTCGAAAGAAGCTTGGATAATCTTCAGATCATATTTGAAGGAAATTCATCAGAGAAAGAAGCTAGACTTCAAACTCTCACTTCCGATTGGGAAAACCTTCGAATGGATGACAACGTCACTTTTAAAGAGTTTCATATTAAACTCTCTGAGATAATTAACGTTTCTTTCTCTTTAGGAAAGACTATTTATGAAAATGATATAGTATCCAAAATTTTCAGATCATTGCCATCTAGATACGATTCTAAGAAGCATGCAATCATATAAGCAAATGATATTTCAACTCTCTCACGAAGCACACTCGTCGGTAAGTTAAAGATCTTTGATCATGAATCACAGTTTATTCAAAATAAAGGAATTGCTTTTAAAGCTGCAAAAATTCCGAAAGCTCCAATGGAGAGGAATAGACAGATGGATGATTCAGATGAACAGATTGCAGAAAATTTTGATTATGAAATTGAACAATTATTATCTTTGATTACCAGACAGTTTTTAGATCTCTTAAAGAAATAAGAGATTCATAAAGGATACTCATCGATCTTCTCATCCACATGATCGAGTTTCAGTCAAAATGGATCATGAAGAAGATGATGAATATCAGCTGCAATGTTTCAAGTGTAAAGGGTTTGATCATATTGCTAAAGACTGTGCCAATCTTAAGAAATACACTGGAAGCAAGGATTTGGCTGTAACTCTTGATGAGACCTCTGATTCATACGATTCTGAAGAAGAGGAAACAACTAATATTGCATTAGTTGTCAATCTTATTCCTTCCTCCTCCATTAGTGATTTACCCATTTTAAAAATGGACATGTCTTCCGATGTTATTAAATTATCTAATGGTAAAGGGAAAAGGAAAAGGAAAGATGGTTGGTTGCACCGAGCAAGAAAGTTATTTTGGGCCTTTGTTTCACCCAAGAGGATATATAATATACAACCCGGCGAGAGTCGCAAGACAATGCAGATACGTACAAAAAATCCCAAAGTAGCACAAGAAGTTTAAAATCAATGAGAAAAAAACGAGTCATTGGATAATGATATTGAGATTGTTCACCACCCTTTACCATCATGTGAATATTGGGAATAGAGAAGGTTCAACGTATATGGTATGAATAATCGGTCGAGAACAGATGATGAGGCAATTCCAAGTTACATGTCGTGGTACCTCAATGTTTCGCATACTCGAGTGATACGAGTAGATGAGAAGCCCCAGATAGAGGACAAAAATACAGGTCTCCAATACCTGATGCGTATTGTTACTCAATTATGGTTTTGTTAATGGTTTTAGCATTATTTGTTGAATGTTTGTTGTTTAAAATGGAAACAGAGAAGACGAGTCGGGCACTTGTGTAGTAGGGTAAAAACTATTCTGCTGAAAATGGTAAATTGGGTGTGTCGCCGAGAAACAAATATAAACCCTAAATAAATGTACTACACAAGAGTACTTTAGATTCGAAAGATGGCCGTTTCAGTCTTGCTTCGGTCACAAAATGAAGGAGAAGGGTTGATATTAGGGAGGGAAGTGAATAAGGTGTTGGGATCATAATGATGAATTATGAAGGTGTGGTTGTTTTATGACTTGTTTTATGACTTGTATCAGAATGTGGAGCTTGCTTGCGAAATGTAAGGTATAAGTTCTTGGTGTTTTCTGGATACTTATGTTGATAACCAAAACTGTCATTGGTTGAAATAGATTCAAAACCTGTTTATACAAGTCATAGTTGAACACACTGATCTCGTAGGAAGTGGAGGTAGTTAAGTAGTGTAGAAGTGGTGATAGTGTAAAAGTGGTGAAAACCATGTCCCTGTCATGAAGGGAAGACCGGTCAGCTTTACACCCACTACGATTTTACTTCTATCAACCGTCCGCCTTTCCTGACACTTTCTCATAATGGGCGTGTTGCACGCCGCATGCTGTAAACCGCCAGACCAATACCCTGATGAACATCCCCTAGTTTGTGACATGTTTGATGTCTCGAGTATTTTTGTGGAAAATATGTAGGAAGTTGCTGAGTGGGTCTTTCTCGCAATACCTAATTATTTTGACCAATCACGCGAAAGCTAGGAGGCAGGCGGTCATATGTTACAAGTCAAGCCATGAGACTTGCCGCAAGAAATAACATGTAATGCTCTTAGGTTAAATAATTAAGTTATTTGTGAAATCGATATTTATAAAATATCGCCTGTATTCTGTACATATTAAACATCTTTTTTAAGCAAGAAGCTCAAAATAATCGATGTATATGAATCATCGTTGTATAGAGCATGTCTTGGTTGGTCGCGGAACTTAATGTCTTAAAAGGAGCGCGACCGGCCATCTTTGAACAACTGCCAGAAGCTATCCATGTACATTAAAGATGTGGTGGTCGGTTCCTATAGGAGAATGATGGTTGGTAGCCATTTTGATATCCTATTGGTTGGCACAAATTAAATCTAAACCGGTTAAAATGGCTATCCAAGTTGGATGGCTGAGATGATTTGCAGAAGTTTGTGTTAATTCATGAAATTTCGTAATCAGAAAATTCAGATGTGAGACCCTCACTAAAACTGGTGTAGAATTCTCATACAAACTCGTATTTTGATGATCCGCTCCTCCGTTCTTATCAGAAACGAGTTACCTATCATCTCTAGTGGTAATATTTAGGTTTTGAGCTCGTTTAGGAGGTAAAAACATCCCGACAGTAAAAACTCAGGAAGAATTCAGGAGGAATTCTGTCAGTTTTCAGCCATGACCTAGCTCGCCTTTTAAGATGTATCTTTTATCTCGTTAATCCGATTGATGTGATTTTTTAATATGTTATACTATACATCCATATGAAACTTTTGGCATATAGTCCATGTCCATATTATTTAGGAGTTGCTCCCAGTTGTTCTCCCAACCTTGGGTGACCTTTTGGATATCGTTCAACCTAGTTAAATTGTTCCTATTGGTAAGAGTGGAGCATGTAGGCTATAAGCAGGTAGATATCATGGATCTTGCATAGTAAAAGTGATTTTATTGGATGATGGGAAAGAGGGGCCGACAGACAACCATCTTTAATTAAAGTGTAGGTTGCGGCTTCGGAGCAATCTGATTGGTCGATTGGAAAAAGGGGCCGACAGACAACCATCTTTAATAAAAGTATAGGCTGCGGCTTTGGAACAATTTGATTGGTCGATGTGAAAGAGGGACTGACATCCAGCAACATGGGGCATGTCTGATTGGTGATAGGTGGCACAAACTAGGGAGACCCGGCCGACCAAGTACGCGACCGCGCCCCCTTTGGTTGTTGTTCTCACTTGTCGCAGTTTCCCTTTTATTTCTTGTTTTCCAACTTTTAGTAGGATTTTGCTCCTACTAGTTCCATGGATCGATTTCTTAGTTTGCCTAGGTTTAGTCTCGACCAATAGGGATCGAGATATTGCGCAGACAGTAAAAACCTAATTTTTGTAAATTGGTAAAATTAGGTTAAAATTTTGAATTTTGCGAGCTGACACAAAATTAATCAAATTTGATGAATTCTATGCGTTGACACAAAATTACTAATTTTATTTTCAGAGGGCAGCGCAGTTTGCATGCTTCCAATTGAGTACTTTCATGTAGATCTTAATCCTGACACTTCGAGAAATTCATGCTACTCAGCTGCGAGCGAACATTAACTGTCATGGCATGTCAATATCAAGAGATAAGCTGGGGAACATAGCATATAATAGATATTCAACAGGCTCCAACATTAGTGAATAATGCAACTAGGATATTAAATATTAATTAGGCTTTATATTAGTGAGAAATTCATCTGGGAGCTTGAGCTTCAATATAATATGAAGAGAGACATAGGCACTCATCAGATTTTGATATATTCTTCAAATTCCTTGCGGAATATAGACATATCAAGGTCTACTACTTATGATGACAAACTTTTACAGTTTTCGCCCTAAACTAAAAACCACCATCAACAACTTGATAACCCAAGCAAAGTTAGATATCAGGAAAGGGAAAAATGTTAAGGCCAATGAAAAGTTGATTGATGAATTGAACAGTCTCGAATATGTAGAAGAGGGTGCAAAGTTTGGGGAACCGGTGGTGGTGGAGCCAAATAAAAAGAGGAAAAGGGTCACCACAAAAAGGAAGTCTGAAGGTGCATCGAGCAGTGCCCAACCTGCTAAACGAGGACGAGGTGGTCGTGGACGTGGTCGTGGTGGGGATGTTCATGAATGAATGGTTTCAAACTTATGTCTTTAACTATGGATAATTATGGAGTCAAAACTTATGTCTTAAACTTATTGTCGAATTATGTTTGGTTATATTCCTAGTTTATGAATGACTGAATCTGGTTTCTTTTGAAAAAATTTTGTGTTTGGCTAAGACGCGACAAAAGAACCAACTACACTGTGTGTGTGCAAAAAATGCAGGATTCTGGCAGTTTTTTCTCTCACAATCGGTTTACATGTACCTATATAAAATCCGGTTCTGACAGTTCTCCTAGGGTACAATTTCAGAATCGGGTTTTGTGGGTGCACCACGTAGACCGATTCTAAAAATTTCATTCACCTGGTTTGTAAGTGTTCAGAATCGGTTTATACGGATACTTTTAGAGGATTTTAATAAAGTGTCACACTTTCAATTTCATGTTTCAAAAAGTGCCACCGTTTTTTTTGGGAATTTATTTAGTGCCACACATTTGACCTTTTCCCACCTGTTTTTTCATTAAACCGTTAACATCATTTAGTGCACATCTGGCAATTATTCAGCCTTATAAAAGACGTATAAGACCTTGAATCATTTTGATGTAGCTGAGTTAAATCGACTCATTGTAGTGAGTCGTTACCATAAGCTGTTCTAGTATGTTTTCTTTGATGCGAGTTCTTCCTGCTCTATTGCAAGCTCCATAACTGGACGAATTGTCCCACTCCACTGGATCCATCCATTTTTTATTTTTTCCTTTGACTCAATCTTCAACAACAATAAATAAAATCGGATTATATAGAGAAGCACCCTTCCTCGTGATTCCAATTTCTCAAACTCACGAAACCAGGAGACCATTTGTTAGCATTAATATCGTTAGTTTCTTCCATCGTCTCCATCACGGTAACTTATTGTCTTCCTTTTCTTCCATTGTAAAAAGATGCGACTAAAATGACTCAATAATATTCCAATTTCTCATCCTACGTTCAATCAATGATTCCTCAATCAATCGAGAAAAGCTACTAACCTCTTGACCCGATGATTCATTAACCAATCAAGAATCATATTCCTACTCATTAACAGATCCAACTTATTGATTATCACGTAATGAATCAACTATAAAGACTAATTGAAGTTCGTAGCAGAAATATTTATATGTATACCTTCGACTGACATAACCGATTTTGAGAGAGATCACAGTCGAGAGATATTGACCGGTTCCAACAAAAAAAAAAAGAAGAATCTCTCGACTGGTTCCAACGAAAAGAAGAAGGAGGATCTGTCGAGAAGAAGTAGGGGAAGAAAAAGAGGAGGCGCAGAGCTTTATATCTTTAAGGATAACAAAGTAATTTCAACCATTTTTTAATCTCTTCTAATGAGATATTGACCGGTTCCAACGAGATTGACTAATTTAGGTGGGCCTCAACGGAACTCATAACCGTTGTGGCACTTTATATAATTTGAAAAAAACGGTGGCACTTTATTAAACCGGATAATAAAAGTGTGGCAATTTATTAAAATTCCCATACTTTTAAAGTCCGAATTTGAGAAAACAAAATAATCCAGAGTTTTGATAACCTTAAGAATCGGTCTATGTGGGAAATTCGTGTAATCCTATTCCTGTGAGGAAACGTGACAATTTTTCTGTATATTTTTTTGATAAGAATCTGATTACAAGTGAAATATTAAAAACTGATTGTTAAGAGGAATATTTTAACAACCTTCAGAATCGGTCTATGTGGGAATTCCCTATAATCTGATTCTACTAAGGAAAAGTGGCACCTTTTCTGTACCTTTTCCGATTCTACATGTGTGATATTAAAATACGATTATGGAGAGGCATATTTTATATGATTTTGCAAGGACACAATCGGTCTATGTGGACATCCCTAAAATCCAATTGTGTGAATTGAATTCGAAAAAGATAGTCGTTGAGTCTTTATCCATATAAGAACAACCTCTTTGAGCCACTCCCACATCACACACTTAGCCTAGAAAATGTAATGGCATTTGGAAGAAGATAAGCAGCTCGTGAAATAAGAACAATATGAAGATTTGTGTCTCATTAAATCATTTGCTAATACGTTCTGTGAACGTCCGAATGAAATTTATTCAATGTTTTGGAAGAGAGTTAAAGAGTTATTTTACGGGCGTATCGCGAATCCCAATAATCGCAAATAGAGAGACTTGGCATTTCGATTCAACTACATAAAAATTGCAATGCGAGACTATGTTAAAGTTAGAAATATGGTGTACCAACATCATCCACAAGATCCTCTTAGAGAAAAAATTAGTAATCTTGTTATAGCACTGCTCGGTCGAACTCGCAAGCGGTTCTATCTCTAGCTTGTTTGTCAAGTTTAGTTGCCAAAACTATAAGTCTTGATTTCTAGTCTACTTATAGCTATTTCTCGAATTAGGATAGAATGTATAGTTGAGCTTTAGAATTCACGGTGTTCATCGATTGAAGATGAATAACTACCAAGGGGATCTTTTGGAACTTCATTAACAAAAGGTATGTGGAGACTTGAACTCATATATCACTCAGAAGTCTATTTCTACTCTATCTTCTATTGAGACAAAAGTCTTATAAATATATAGACTTTACTTTGTACACATTTGATATTTCGAGCTGAGTTTAACTTGCTTACATATTTCTCGAATTATGTGTTTTTAAGATTTCGCTTTAACCAAGTTCATCTTTATTCTTGACAAAAGTCAAAAGATGATCATGTGAAAATCGCCTGGTAACATCTTACATGATTTGTGTGAGACAGACATTTGATGTAGACTCAGAATGTTTCATATTGATCACTTGAAAATTTCTTTGAAGCTAATAGTTTGTGTGAGACAGCTATTCCCATCTTCTAAGAATGCTTCAACGATTAACATGGAGTTTAGAACGGTTAACCATTGATTAGATATAACACAGTATGCGTACTTGTATGCTAACTGTTGCAAGTTATTTCAAGTCTGGGAACCATAGTATGCATACCCGTAAGTACCGGCTTAAAAGTTCAAGTACGGGAATTCAACTGAGTTTGGTTGTGTATGACAAGATGCGTACCCGTTCACATACTGGCGAACCCAGACCAAGTCCGGCTACTTAGGTATGCGTACCCGTTTGCATACTTGAGTGGGTTAAGTTCTAAAATCGTTTTGTTCATGAAAAAATACATTTATACAATAAGTAATGCAATCTTTTGCAAATCGTGGCTATAATGTTCATGAATTGATTCGAGTAAATCAAATCGATTTTGTTTCAATTGTGTTCTTGTATACTTCTATGAGAATATAGCAATTGAACAAATATATAACTAGTTTCATTTGAGTCATTTGAACTAGTTGTGATTAGGATGAACAATGTTGATATGAAAGTGTTCATATGGCTAACTTCGGTTAACTATTTTCGAGCCAACCATGTGTACACATTTAGGTACGGTTACTCATATCTAAATGAAGTTACATTTCATTTGTGTATAACAAGCTAAGTTCGATTTATCGGTTGAAATATATTAGCTTGACTCTAATCAGATTTTCATCTAACGGTGAATATTGAATGCTTTGTTACCAAGGTAGCATTGATTGCAAAGCCTGATTTGAAGACTATATAAGGGAGAAATCTAGCAACTGGGAAACCAAATCCTCACACTTCCTGTGTAATACTAGTTGCGACTAGAGTCGATTCTCCTTTAACCAAGGTTTTTCCTAAAACCATTATAGGTTAACGACTTAAAGACTTCATTGGGATTCTGAAGCCAGACCCAACTATTTTCTCTATAGTTGCGTTTCTGATTTTACTTTTTTCTATCGTATTGAGTACTATCTTCTCTAAGATTTTCTCGAGATTTAATCTCCGATAGGTAAGATAAAAAGTGGTCACAAACATCTTCGTCTCATCGTTTGTGATTCCACAATATCTTGTTTCACCACCATATGATTAAGATTATTGTGAGGTGATTGATATTACTAGGTTGTTCTTCGGAATATAAGTCTGGTGTATCAATTGGTTCTTGTTCACCTTGATTTATCAAAAGACGGAACAAAAACTCGTAGCTATTTATGTGGGAGACAAATTTATCTATTCAATAGACTTTTCTATGTGAGACAGATTTGTTTATCAAGTCTTCGACTTTGGGTCGTAGCTACTCTTAGTTGTAGGTGAGATCAGCTAAGGAATCAAGTGCGCAGAATCCGGCGTGGTTCAAGAGGCGTAAGGAACGCGACTGTACCTTAATCAGTGTGAGATTGGTTAGGGCTCAGCTACATTCTAGTTCGAAGTTAACTTGTAGTAGGCTAGAGTCTGTAGCGTCTTAATACAGTTTGATGTTCAAATTTGGACTAGGTCCGGGGTTTTTCTGCATTTGCGGTTTCCTTGTTAACAAAACTTTTGGTGTCTGTGTTATTTCTTTTCCGCATTATATTTTTGTATAATTGAAATATCACAGGTTATGCGTAGTTCAATCAATTGGTCAATCCAACATTTGGTTGTTGATTGAAATTGATTGACGCTTGGATATTGATCTTTGATACCATCCAAGTTGTTTCTCATATTAATCCGGTTCACAGATTTCTATCTGTTCGATTGCAGATTGATTTTAGAAATTGAGATATAACTCTTGAATGTATTTTCCTTGATTGAGTCTGACTGTCTAGTTGATTCTCTTGGAAATATATTGGAGTTAGTCCATAAAGATTGCGTAAACGAAATATTGGGTGTGGTTGTTAGATCCCTGCTTGTTTGAATCCGATAATATTTATACTTATGTCATCGTTAAAAGTTCGCATACTAACATTTAAGAATTCATTGAATTTCAGCTGAAACGTTTCCATGGGCTATGGAGAATTCGTAATGGGGAAACTAGGTTCATTCACCACAAATAATATACGACATTATACCGAAGTGCTCGGAGGTTCATTGACGAATATTTGATGTGTCAAATTATAGAATTCCCATACTGAATTGTCCTATATATGTAATGCGCTAATTTCCTAAACTATGTAATGAATATTTTGTTTCTGAAAGTAAGGCATAATCGGATTATATGGACATCCATAAACATCGATTCCAACAATCGGTTTATGTGAGTATTGAAAAAACCCGATTCTGGGTTTACTTAGTCATTTGAAAAAACTCAACCCAGAATCGGTTTACAATTACACTAATATCAACCGATTATGGATCGAGTATTTTAAAAAAAGAAAGAAAAAAAAAAGTTTGATGATAAATTAATTGTAGTTAATTTCAGGGATAACTTGATTAAACATCATTTAATCACCCAAATTAGTATTAATTAATCAGGGATAGTTTTGCCATTTAATAAAATAATTGGATATGGGGTTATCCATTTTACTTCAAAATACTCTTTTTTGTCTTGTAATCGCAGGCCCAAATAAGCACACTAGGCCCCAAACTAGCCAGGTAAATAAATCCTATACGGCCTAATTAATAGGAAGTTGAGGATGTGCTATTGGAGATACTCTATGCAAAGAATCCCATATGGATTTATCATGTAGGCGCTTTATTTAGCAAATATAAGACCTTATGCCTAAAAATACCATCTCCATAGTAGAGCAATCCTTTGAATTTCATATATGAAAATTTTTGAAAAAAAATTAAAATAAAAAAGCGTAAAATTATAGTTAAAATCAGATTTAACTGAATTATTAAAATAAAAAAATTAGGCAAAAGTATGAAATGGAGATCATTTTGAAGGTCTGGATAAGTACTTTATAGAACCTACTTTTACACATGAATTTAATTTAAACGAGGATCTATCCTATCTTTTGATGAGAAAATAAATTTCTCAGCCTCATGCTCTTAGGTATTTCAAATCTATGAAATTGATAAAAAGTTATTGTTATTTTAATTATATTTTGTTATGTATTTTCTTTTATCGGTAAAGAATTTTTATATTTTTTTTTATCCGTAAAAAATACGGTGCTAACGAGTTTCAAATTCGGATCACTGTGTCACCACGCACTGACTTTACCACTGTACTACAATGACACCGGCAAATTTTGTTATGTATTGCGGTCAAATATCTTTGCCAAGAACAAAACATCATTTCAAGGTTGGTTGGGGCTTGTACTTCTCCAGCGGCATGTTATTCATTACCCTCCGAAAGCCTTGGTGCTTGTAGTTCTGCAGCCCTACCGAATCCAAGCTTCTTTGACCGCAAAGCTGGCATCTGCTTCCAGGTGTCTGCAGTCAAATTCTCTTCATTTGAATATCAACCTCCAAGTCAAATTCTCTTCCGGGGTAATGCTGCGCTATAAGTTACGAGCTTTACAGCTTAAAATTTATGCTGTGGAAGTTGGAGCCATCAAGGTGGACCAAGGACAGAAGGATGTAGCAGCTTTAATGGTGGGGAATGGGAATCGAATTAAAGATATGTTACCTGTCAATTTATTTGTACTAACACTTTGAAATGAGCACTGTAGATGTTGAAACTGTAGCAAAAGTAAGAGAAACATAAAATAGAAATAAGAAGTAATTAGGGTTTCTGGGTGGTCAATGTAGCTTCATCTTTATCGATCAAAACAAAGAAATGAGGGTTTTTGAAGTTCCATTGTTGTCATTCATTGTGATAATTCTCTTCTCTTTGTCACAAACACCAACATTTGCTGTTAAAAAGGTTAGCATTTTAATTTTAATTTTAGTACTTTCATTTGATTTACAGAAGTTATTGAACAATCTAACACAGAGATGTTTGGTTATAACTAAAAAATAGAGTATGATTTTTTGAAAATACAGTCTTATGTTGTCTACTTGGGTGCACACTCACATGGACCAGAAGTTACACAATCAGAATTGGAGAAAGTGACTGATTCTCATTATCAGTTACTGAGTACTGTTTTAGGAAGGTGGGTAATTTGTTTATCTTTTTTCTCACTAATGATTTCTCTGTTTTAGTCTTCTAATCTGTTTTCTACTTGCAAATTACAGTCTTGAAAAGGCCAGAGAATCAATTTTTTACTCATATACAAGATATATAAATGGTTTTGCTGCAGTCCTTGATACCCAAGAAGCAGAGGAAATTTCAAGTAAGCAAAATTCAGGCAACTGCCTTCCAAGCTCATCTGTTTCCTCCTGTTTTACCAACTACTTGGATTTCGATTTTTAAAAGTTTGATTTTATTTTTTATATTTGTTAAATGCAGAGAATCCAAATGTTTTTTCTGTTTTTGAAAATCAAGGAAGGAAATTACACACCACCTATTCATGGAACTTCCTTGGACTAGAATCCGATAGCGGTGTAGTCCTGTCTCGCTCAGTATGGAAAATGGCGAGGTATGGGGAAGATACAATCATTGCCAACTTGGATTCCGGTAAGCTCATAATGCATTTCACTCCTTTTCAAAATGTTGCATTGTACTGTGTACAGTTAACATTCTATTTTTTCACTTGACTAAATTTGAATTTTTAGTTAATACAGTCTCACTATGGTACTTAATTGGTCAAACCAACTAGAGAAGGTTAGGTTGTCGGTGTTATTCAATTCAATCACAGTGATATCTTTGGTTGGTGTGCCTATTTATGAGCATATACCAAACTTTCAATTAGGTGAACCTATATCTATTTGTATGCATTTGCTCCTTTAATTTGCAATGTTTTTCACTTGTTCTGCTTTTCTTTAATTCGTTATTTCAAATGTGCAATAGGAGTGTGGCCTGAATCAAAAAGCTTTAGTGATGAAGGAATGGGACCAGTTCCATCAAGATGGAAAGGAACTTGTCAGAGTAACACTAGAAATGGAGTTCATTGCAACAAGTAATTTACTCTTTCACTCTTGTTTTTCTTTGCTTTGTGTTCTCAGTCAAAATTTAGTGCTCCCTATATAGTTTTGAATTTCTGCCTGAGCATCACAGGGGTTCGATCTTTTTTAAAGAAGTTGGTTACTATCAGGATTTTGGAACTAAAATAATTATCTAAATTCTATTAAAAAAATTGTCAAAATTTGTAGAAAAGAAAATATCATTTTTTTAAGAAACATAAATATCTATTAAATTTGGGATGTGCCATTCAGAGGGTGTAACAAGTGAAATGGCGATGATGTGACTCAACCATGATAATCATTGTGGTGCCACCATGTCAGCTTAAAGGATTTTCCGTATTGATTAGTGCCATTATTTGGTTTAACGAGTAGAAAACCAATTTGCAGGCATATTGTTAACTTCAGAAATCACCAAAATGCTAAATGTAATCAATCAATTTTTCCTTCTATAATGTAACAACAGTGGTGATGAATATAGTCCTAAATTACACATTTCAATTTGTATTGAATCAATGGAAATTTAGCCGTCTGTTTTATAGTCGGCTGGGAAAACAGTTAACTATTCCATTGAGTTAGTTGCAATCAAACACAGTGTAGCGGGGAGAAAACACAACCTAATTGGTCTCTTGACAATTTCTAGGAAGTTGATTGGGGCGAGATACTTCATCAAGGGATATGCTGCTGCAGTGGGTTCATCAAACGTCAGAAAAAATATTATATCAGCACGTGATTATAATGGACACGGGACCCACACACTATCGACGGCCGGTGGTAACTCCGTCCCAGGTGTTAGTGTGTCTGGTAACTTCCGTTTAGGTAATGGTACAGCCAAGGGCGGGGCTCCCAGAGCTCGTGTTGCTTCTTACAAAGTCTGTTGGATACCTGTATATGACGGCAGTGGATGTTATGATGCTGATATTCTGGCTGCCTTTGAAGCCGCCATTCACGATGGTGTCGATGTTATATCTGTATCAATTGGTAAATCAGCTTCTGATTACTTCAGCGATGGTATTGCCACTGGTTCATTCCATGCCGTGAAGCATGGTATCACTGTCATCACCGCAGCCGGTAATATTGATACGGAATCTGTCACCAAGGATGAATCGGTTACCAATGTCGCTCCTTGGGTGTTAACGGTTGGTGCTAACACGATGGACCGGGAGTTTCCTGTTAGAATTGGACTTGGCAATCGAAAGCACCTTGAGGTATTTAACGCTCAATTTAACCAAATGCAAGCATAATATTGAAATTACCTCATTATAAATTTAAAACGGACTGATGTTTGTAAAAATTACCTCACAATGTGTATTGCTATTGTGCCCAAATGGAGGCAAAGCATTATGCCTTTTTCTCAAATATGTGCTATTTAAGTAGATTTGCGTGGTTTGTTTTGCTTTCATAATATTGCTGTATTTATCTATTACAGGGCCAGAGTTTATATCCAGGACCTTTGCCAATTCGGAAATTTTATCCTTTGATTAATGGCACAGCTGCAAGAGCAGCGAATTCGACAGATCATGATGCGTAAGACTACATAAAAAAAATTGAAATTAGACTGCATAATTAATTATGAATCTTTATTAACTGACAGTTATGTGAACTTGTTTAAATCAAATTACAATGATACATGAATGCAGTCAGTTGTGTATTGCTGGGTCACTTGATATTAAGAAGGTAAAGGGGAAGATATTGGCATGCCTTCGGGGAATAACAAATCGAACGGATAAAGGTAGAGTCGCTCTTGATGCTGGGGCCATTGGGATGATTCTGGTCAATGACATTTTAACCGGGAAAGAAACTGTAGCTGATCATCATGTTCTTCCCAGTGCACACATCAACTACCGAGATGGTCTGATCTTGCTCTCTTACATCAATTCAACAAAGTAAACTTCATACACTATGTATTCTCGTTGAAATGAAATTGTGTCTTCTCATTAATCAATATGTGTCAACTTACCATTTTTATTATGCATCTTTTATTAGGTCACCAGATGTTTTTATGACGCGTGCAAGAACGCAATTTGGTGGGAAAGCAGCACCTGTCATGGCTAGTTTCTCATGTAAAGGACCCAATACTATCACACCTGAAATTCTTAAGGTTAGTTAACAAATATTATCTCAACCATATCAACGTTACCAAATAATCACCATCAACTTTCTTCATTTCTTTTAACTAGTCAATCTTTATTTGCTTTCTGGGGTTTAGCCTGATATCACTGCACCAGGAGTAAATATTATTGCAGCAGTCATTCCAACAGCAGGCCCTACAGGTGAAACAGACAATCCCGTTTTTTATAGTGCCAAAACTGGAACTTCAATGTCATGCCCTCATATTTCTGGTATCGCTGGCCTTCTCAAAACACTTCATCCCGATTGGAGTCCATCTGCAATTAAATCAGCAATTATGACTACTGGTGAGATACCACCTGTAATGTTTTGTATCACACTTGGATCCGTTGTCCTTTAACGACTGTTCATTTTAGTTGGCTATATTTATGTGCAAAACTTGTTTGCACCTTTGTACAGCAAGGACCCGAGATAGCCGGAAGTTGGCAATGCGGAACTCGTCAAATATCCAAGCAACCCCATTCAATTATGGATCAGGACAAGTGAGACCCAACGCTGCTATGAACCCTGGTTTGGTGTACGACTTAAAAACTAACGACTACCTAAACTTCCTCTGTGGACTTGGCTATGATGAATCCAAACTCAAGGCTTTCAGTACTGCAGGCATGCATTATAAATGCCCTAAGTCGTACAACCTAACCAATTTTAACTACCCTTCTGTCACTGTACCTCATCTCCATGGTTCAATTACTGTGACAAGAACCCTTACGAATGTTGGTTCTCCTGGAACCTACAAAGCTCGAATACGTGCACCTCGAAGGATAAGGGTATCCGTTGAGCCAAAAACGTTAACATTTGACAAGATCGGTGAAGAAAAGACTTTTAAAATAAACTTGAAGGCTGTCTTCAAAAAGAGAAGGAACTCGAAGGCTGTACATTCTGCGAACGAATATACATTTGGGAGGCTAACATGGAGTGATGGTGTGCATTTTGTTAGGACCCCTGTTGTAGTGAGGGCAGTTACTGCATTGCGGTAGTATTTTTGTTCAGCAACTATTTTCTTAATCTAATATTATCTATTTTTTTGATGAATTAATCTAATATTTTCATTCTAACTTGATGCTAATTGACGGTTCTTATTCTTATAATCTTGGTTCTGGTATGTTCCTCCTTTCTGCTTCAGTTCTGCCTCTTTACAATGGTTCGCGGTGAATGAATGAAACCCAATTACCACTACCTAATCTTATAATTAGAACTACAAAAAAAAATGTGGTAGAGAGTTTATAGTTAATCCTACGCAGAATTTTTGTAATAGTGTACGATCTTCTACAGTCTAGTATGAGTTGTATGAGCCAGCCTTTACCAGTATTATCTCAAATGAGCTAATGCATCAAGTGTGTGTTCTAGCTAATGAGCTAATGCATCAAGTGTGTGTTCTAGCTAATGAGCTAATGCATCTTATCTTCTACGTACCATATAGGTACATACTGATCAACAACAGCTAGCTGGTAGGAAATTGAAACTCTGGTCTTTCCATAAAACAAATGTTTGAGAGGAAACATGAGGTGACCTTTTACCAACATTCCTCAAAACCGAGTTGGTCCCCTAATTTCTGTTGGTTGACATCCATATTCCCCCGAATTCTGAGCAACTTAACACCTGCCTTAAATCCATTTGAATCATAACAATGTTTTTTTCATTTGAATTTAATTTGTTAATTTGTAGCTGAATAACTGAAGAAAAAACATATTTTATTTAAATTACTTGGGGAGAAACACAATTTTAATAAATGTTCAAATAATAAATCTATCATCTTTAACCCCCAAAAAGATATCCAGCAGCTTGTTCTTCATTGCCCTCCGAAATCCTTAGTGCTTGTACTACTGCATCCCTACTGAATCCAAGCTCGACAAGCTTAGTAACTTTGGCTTCAAAGCCGGGTGTCTGCAGTTACATTTTCTTCAATTAGATATTTACCTCCAATCTGACTAAATTCTTATTTTAACGGTTTTAATTCTGGGGCAATGTTGCTATGAGTCACGTACTTGAAGTTTATGCTGTGGTTCCATCACAGGGATGGGTAAAAAGGCTCAAACTAAGCATGTCTAACAGAAAATGTGTTTATAATACCATCTTGAAATTTACAGGAAACAGTAAATAAAGAACGACGTGGTGAAATAACTGTCTTGTCTATAAGAATTTTACCTGTGTTACGTCACCTTGTGAAGTTCCTGTCGGCAAACAAAGCACACGTCAGTAAAACATTTTGGAAAGAGATGCATGAAAATTATTAGGTTAAATAGCAAGAATTTAGGAATTAAAACTCGCATCAAAAAAGTTAGAAGAATTTACAACAGCGGTTGTATAAAAAATGTAAAATGATATAAACAAATTTTCTGAAACTAACCTGATGACTGGCCTTGAGCGGGAATATTATCTTTTACCTCTTTCGCTCCCGATGTTTCCTATAAGCATATATATATAAGAGATCGAAGTTGAGATTACAAACCAACAAGGAAATTCGGATTATATCATCAAAAAGTATAACCAATTATTAGGGTGCAGAAAAACTGAGCGACTAGAATCTGAATTGATCGCCTAATACAACTTTCTGAAGTACACAGGTTTGTAATACTTTGCTGGCCAGAATAGGTAAATCATTGTTATCACTTATCAATATCAGCTTAAGTTCACGAACTAAAAAAGTTATAACAATTTTACAGACTTCGACCTTGTTATGGATTTACCGGTCAGATGACCACAGCCAAGGGTAGCACGGCTCGGAGGTATTTAAGAGGTTGATTCAAACCTATCTATCGATCTGCCTATGGTTCTAGAGTTTAAAGCACAAATGGATTTGAAAATCTGGGCTCAAAAAGTCGACACCAGCATGATTTCGCCCTCGACGAACAGGTTAATATGCACGCAAGTGAAAATGCAACATTAATGTTATTATAGAGAGAAGTAGTTGTGATGACCAAAAAGAACTACAATTAATAAAACCATATAGGTTTTACTAATGAGCTCGACGTGTAGTACTTACAGGAACAATGTCTGAATCAGAAGCTTGCCTATCAAGAAAATGAGCTGGGATGTCTTTTTCTGCAAATGGCAAATGGCATCGAAAAAGAGAAACGCCAGAAAGTTAGAAACACCAATGACTTTAAATAAGGGGAAATGGCCGAGCATCACAAGGGAACAGCTGCTAATTAGCATCTAAACCACAAACTGTTGAACAGAATAGTACAGGAAGTACCTTGCAAAAATGGAACTGAAACCTCTCCACCACCAACTTTTAAGACATTATCCTTTAAATCTATCATACACTGTAGACGTAGTTAGAATAGTTTCCCTCACCTTACTCATACTGTAAACCCTAATTCAAAGTTACAAATAATGAAAATCCGAAAACCCAAATATTCTACCTGATGCTTCCTCAGCATATCAAGCCCGAAAAGGAACTCCATATTTGGAGCATCCAGTACCATGAATGAGCATGGGTAAAATACATCCCCAATCTATTGGCAGAGAGAAGCCACCGTGGTAAGAGATAAAAGATAAGTTAGCCTAAGCAAATATCAAGATATATGCTGAACACATTGAAATTAAGTGTAAATAAACTCCATGTAAGAGCGCTATAAAAAAAAAATCAGATTACCTTTATTGGTGCTACATGAATTCGGCCCAGAATTTCTGCTTGACCAACCCCATGAGCAACACCCTTGTATCGCTGATCCAAGAGTCTCAATAATCTTTAAAAAAAAATTACCCAGAACGACAAACAACTCAGGGTAATGAACATAATCAAACACGAACTCATGGGAAGAAGGTTATCTCATCATTATAGGCTATGAATCCAAGCAGCTGGTTCAAACTTAACTAAAAGTCAAGTCCAAGCCAGTCAAATTAACACAAAGGGAAACGTATAGACCAAACAAAAACCATTTCAAGCAGATTAAAAGCCATACTAAAATTTTGCCTTTGACCAAAACGAATCGGACCGGGATTTATCCAATTTTAAATTTGTTTCCTTAGAATTGAAATATGCGTTCTATGTTTCAAAACTTTATTCTGTTTCCAAATAAAGGACCCTACCCACAGCGTTCAGCACAGCTTTTAGATATTATTGTTGATTGTGCTCCACTGTCGACAAATGCCTGGAAAAGAGAGGAAAAAAAACACTACATGTAAGCATGAAATAACTTCACACTTCACATTACAGCACTTCATCTTGTCATTGAAAAGAGTTCACAATAACAAGAAACACGTAATTAAATTGTACTCAATTCCTACAGCTCCAAATTTCCGGCGGATTATTACCTTTTAAACTCCTAAGTTGGCTGGTTAATATGTGCCAAATTCATAACATCAACCCACAAAAATACCAAAATTTAACTAGGTCAACCATTCAAGAGTCTTTCCAATACCTTTAAGGGCACGCCATTGACCTCCATGTTCACATATAACATAACCTGAAAAGTAGCATGAACAAATATAAATTAGGAAAAGAAAAAACAACTACAGTTCATAAAAAGGAAGAAAGCACTGGTGAGACACATACCACCCTGGCAAAGGCTTCGGGGTTGTGCTCTATTGCAGCTTCCCAGTTCTCATCAATTCCTTTCTGCAATCCATACAGATATCATATCGGAACCAAGATTTAAAAGATTGAGGAGTTCGCAGAGATTACAATACAATTTTGAAAAGAAAAAACTGAAGAATAATTTGCATGATACACATTGGTATGTGATTACTCTAGACCCAAACAACCTGGTAGTGAACTTCTTGTCCTCTTAGTCTCTTCCCACTTTCATAACTAGTAAAGACAAACAAAAACATAAGAGGTAAATCTCACTCACCTGACGAATCGCAGCTTCAATTCTTTTTTGCGCCTCAACATCAAAAGGATCCGCATTCAACAGGGCCTGAGAAAACAAAAGAGCATTGGTGATTCAAGTATGTCACATGTAATCATGCATACTTAAAATCTGTTCAAACTTACATACATAAACAGTAAGTTAGAAAATACACATACTTCATACGGGGTTTCACAATTGAGTGTGTCATATACAATTGTATAATTTGCTCTAAAGATTAGACTATGGACTATAAAATGTGAGTAATAATATTGGTTATAACATTATTAAGCAAACAGAGAAATATAGAAAAAGCATGAATGCCAGTCTCAGGTGACCAGAGTAACAGAAAACAAATTCCTTACTAGTTCCTCCTCTTGTTGACGTCGTAAATGAGATCTTTGCTGGTGACGATCTCGCATGAGATTCTGCAATTTATTGAGATCATTCCCAAGGATGACTTGTGCAAGCTCGGGATCACTCTGTAGATAATACAAAATTTTTATGCAAATACACAAAATAAAAATATCTCTGAAACTAAAGGAATTTAAGCAAATGCAAAACTAAAACTTAAGAACGTTTGTATCTCGGTCAGTCACTAATAATAAATCAATAGCCTTAATGAAACACAAAATAAAATAAAGAAATTACAATCAAATAAGCAAATGCAAAAACTTTAAGATCATCTGTTAAGAAAGAACTGAGCTTTCTGGAAGTTCATTT
Source organism: Papaver somniferum (assembly GCF_003573695.1). NCBI lineage: Eukaryota > Viridiplantae > Streptophyta > Magnoliopsida > Ranunculales > Papaveraceae > Papaver > Papaver somniferum. Next base: position 84,796,118 of record NC_039363.1, read on the forward strand.
CTTGTCAGCTACGATGTACCTGAAGCAACTGTGTCATCATATTTGAATCACGGCGAACATGCTGCTGGAAGGCTCCAGGGTTTACACAAGAACCATCCGGATTTATGTTCAAGTCATTGTTAGCTACCCTGAAATAACGCCCAGTTAATAAATTATTCTCTACTGAATTATATAAGTTCAAATTAGGGAAAATCACTACCCTAATCAGTCAAACAACATCAGAACTTCAACTAAGTATTAAAGTTCGAACATTTTTATTACTTGCACCAATCAATTTGAATGAATAAACCGACTTGAAACATTACCTAGATGGAGCAGCTGTGGCAACTTTCATAACTAACAATTCTCCATCTTTAACATTAAAAGAACTTAACTTGCTTGAGTTATTAAGTTCATTCCCATTGAAAAGCAGTTGTTGTTGTTGAAGCGGCACTCTCGTCTACATATAAGCATGTAATCAAATCAGTTTAAAACAAAGAATTCAACAACAAGAACATAGTCTCACCTCAACAAAATCTAATTAATCTCACCTCAACTTCAAGTAATGCTTTCAAGTTTTCAACCTGTTACAAATAATTGGAAACCAGATCAGAAAAAATTAATAAAGTAAAAAAGGGAAAAGTGTTTCTAGGGTTTTCCGATTATTACAGATTCTTCTGGATCAACATCTACTGTGATAAATTGCTCGTCAACAGTAATTACAGTAATCTTCATCTTCCAAGCTTTTGAATTTGTTTTCTTCGCTCTGAATTATCTCCCTTTCCCTTTATATATAATCTAATCTCTGTATGATTTAACTTTGTTTCATTTGACTTGAAAAGAAAGAAAGGAAACTATTCGTTTAGTTTTTCCTTTTAATTAGCTGTGGTTGTCAAAATGGGCCCATGTAAACTAGATTGGACCATGTCGTTTCATGATTTATAAGGGTTGATACCAACTCTACTAGGGGCTGATACCATTTCATCGATGTTGGCAATCCTGACCATTGGATCGATGGACTAGTATCATGCCCTAATAAAACTGGTATCAGCCCTCATAAATCATGTATCCTTTGGACAATTTATGTGGAATGAACAAACTTTCATTATGGACTAAACGAACATGAGCGATAGGGTGTGTGACGGACGGATGTAATTATGAGTCATCTGCGTCCAAGCCGTTAAGTTGCGGATTTGGATAATCTAACCGTGTACGAACATCCGTGGATCAACGGATAATACAGACTAGATGCGGATTAACCGTGGATTTAGCTTTAAAAAAAGTGAACATTTATTAGTTTAAAGAAGTAACTCCGACGTAACTCTTCTTGAAATCCGATTTAGTCAAATGGTGCACATTCATCAGTCAATTGTTTGTTTGTTTGTGTGAACCCATCGACCTAACTCTTTTTGAGAATCAGATTGCTACAGAAGGATTTCACGGGCCACATATATATATATATATGTGTGGCTATTCAAATTATATATATAAGAGTTCCAAATTTCAAATCTTAACGCTATGTGATTTTGGTTAAATAAATAACTAGCTAGATACATGAAGTATATCTTCATCTAATTGGAATAGCTGATCCAGGTCTGGAAATTGATATGGCCATGGAGATGAAAGGGAAACAAAGGTGTGGAACGTACTGCATCCGATTGGGTTGTTTGCGTCAATGGTTAGCGAACTGCTACAAGCTGGTTAACATTGTTGTAAGTTGGGTAGATTTGCTTTGGGTTATTATGAAGTAAACTGATGTCATATGATTGTTGTTCAGCTTCATCGAATTTTGTATACTACTTTTTACGTTCTTTTTGGTTGTGTATTATTAACTATCTAGGGCTGATCGGAGTTACTTCTTTAAACTTTTATGTTCCAGTATGGGCTGTTATTTGAAGGATACGAAGAAGCTTGGTGATGATGCATCATCAGTTGGCAACAATTCAAGGCATGATATACTTTCTTTTATGACATCTCTTTATGTACATTTGCGGTGAATATCCAGAATAAATCGCGGATTTCAAAGTCCAATTACAACCAAACCGCTAAAAGTACGTATTTGAGAATCTCAACCGTGTCCGGTCCATAGATCTTGCGGATTAGGTTTCACCCGCAATTTTGTGGATGGATACGGATGAAATCCGCGGTTCTGGACTTTTTGCTCACCCCTAATGAACGGCTCTTTTCATTAACGGTGCGCATGAAGTGAACCCGCCAGCGGGTGAAGGTGATGTGAATATTGTGGAGAGACTGGGGCTAGGATTCCACCATTAGTCGATATTAGTGATTTAATAAAATAATAATTTCGCAACTCAACATTCAAATTTGATTCTAATAGTATTGCCTAGACATGTAGATTTTTAAAAGAATAGATGTTAATCCAAGCATAGAATATCAAAACTCTAAAGCAAGCATATTCTATCAAGAGAAAATACACCTAACTAATCAAAATCGTATAATCCATTTTTAGTTCAATGCAAAAATCATAATACAATTGCTATAATTAATTTAAAATAAAGATATATCACTTATACCGAAACAACAGCTTCCAAAATCGCCCCAAGGATTGGGTTTAGCTCTTCATCATGATGCAAACACACTCAAAAAGATAATTCATTGCTCAAAAGGTGCTTACAAAGATGATAATATGGAAGAAAATAATTAAAAACGGGTTTGTAACACTTATTTCTGTTACAAACCAGCTGTTACAAAGAACGATAAATGAGTACTGTCGTTGTTACTATAGCAAATAAGACTGTCGCGCAACAGTCGCTGAGACTGTAGCTTCTAAGACCCACGGCTATGTGTCGTTATCACTGTTGATAAACGACTGTCTTGGTTGGTATGTTCTTCGTGTTCTTCAGCTATGCAGCAGCAGAAATGGCGTTTCCTGCAACTTTGATTTCTCGACTCTCTGTTCGTTCTAACTGCTCCCCAAACTCTCCGTTTCTCCTCTCGTGCTACTCCAACGTCTTATTTATACTCAACAGGTCCAAGAATAACACCTCATTAATTCAAAATCTTTTCCATTACTCGGCAGTGAAGAAAAATATTTTCGAGAATACTTTCTTCCCGGATTTAACTCCAAACGATGTTATATCGTGCCAAAATAATCCCAACACGTCCAGTCATCGTCCAGAAGTGGTCAATCATGCAGCAGGCACGCGAAAACCTCTTGATCACATACTCAAAGCTCAGAATGGACTAACCAAAACCCGAGATGCCCTGATTTCTTCAATGCGAGAATCTAGCCAATTCTATCCGACGAAATAAGCCATACCATGCCTGTTATGAGCTGTCACATCATCCCAACAAATCCCAGCCATTGAGTCTCTTTGATTCCCGACCAAAATGCAAACCCTAAATCTTGCTGCCATGAATATCCAGTTTTCCCGCCAAACTCTGATTTTGAAACAATGAAGATGGGTGCTAAAGATGAATTTGGGCTACACATAGCCGTGGGTGCTGAAAATGAATTTGGGCTATACATAGCCATGGGTGCCCCTTATCCAAACTTGGAGTCCGCTTAGCAAATGTCCTCCGGGGGTGCTCCGAGTGATTTTTCGAGCCGAATTTTCCAAAAATGTTTATTTCCCAAAAATACCTACAAACACATAAAACACCACAATAAGTACAAAATCGAGTACCAACATTATCGAAAATTGAGGACAACTAAGACACAAAAATGTGTCTATCAATAAAAAAATACAATGCGGAAAAGAAATAACACACACACCAGAATTTTGTTAAAGAGGAAACCGCAAATGCAGAAAAACCCCGGGATCTAGTCTAGATTGAACACACACTTTATTAGGCCGCTACAGACACTAGCCTACTCCAAACTAACTTCGGTCTGGACTGTAGTTGAACCCAAACCAATCTCACACTGATCCAAGGTACAGTTATGCTCCTACGTCTCTGATACCAGTAGGATACCACGTACTTGATTCCCTTAGCTGATCTCACCCACAACTAAGAGTTGCTACGACCCAAAGTCGAAGACTTTAATAAACAAATCTGTATCACACAGAAAAGTCTATGGTAATAGATAAATCTGTCTCCCACGAATATACCTACGAGTTTTGTTCCGTCTTTTGATAAATCAAGATGAACAGGAACCAATTGATAATCCAGACTTATATTCCCGAAGAACATCCTAGTATTATCAATCACCTCACAATAATCTTAATCGACGCAGTGAAAAAAGATATTGTGGAATCACAAACGATGAGACGAAGATGTTTGTGATTACTTTTTATCTTGCCTATCAGAGATAGAAATCTCAAGCCAATTATTACAATTGTACTCGTACGATAGAAACAACAAGATCAGATCACACAACTGCGATAAAGTAGTATCGGTATGGCTTCATAATCCCAATTAAGTCTTTAATTCGTTAACCTGGTTTAGAAGAAGAAACCAAAGGTTAAAGGAGAATTGACTCTAGCTTAGCACAACTAGTATCACACAGAATGTGTGGGGATTAGGTTTCCCAGTTACTATAGTTCTCCCTTATATAATCTTTCAAATCAGGGTTTGCAATCAATGTTAGCTTGGTAACAAAGCATTCAAAATTCACCATTATATGAAAACCTGATTAGATTCAAGCTAATATTTATCAACTGTTAGATCGAAAACATAGCTTATTATACACAAATGAAATGCACGTTTCTAGGCTTGTGTAGCCGTACCCAAAATTGTACATTAGTTGGTTCAATAATAGTTAACCAAATGCTTAGCTATATGATCACTTTCATATCAATCATATTCTTCTTCACCATAACTAGTTCAAATGACTCAAATGAACTAGTTAGAGAGTTATTCAATTGCAAGGAAATCTCATCTACTACACAAGACACAATTGAAGCAAAAACGATTTGATTCACTTGAATCGGTTCATGAACTATATATCCACGGTTTGCAATTGCATTCCTTAGTTAATATGAATAAGTTCACAAATATCGTTTTTAGATATAACCTACTCAAGTTCTCGGATTGGGTTCGCGTACTATTGTTCCCAGATGGAGTTCACAAACTCCAGCAGAAATTCTCGGGTTTGAGAACTTCGCTAGTTCGTGGACTGGGTTCGCGGACTAAGTTCGCGGACTTAGCTCAGGCACTACTCCGGTTCACTTGATCAACAAAGTTCGCAAACTTCGGTTCAAGGAATAAGGACTTATACATATATGTGTTTCCACAATAATGCTTATATCCTCCAATGGTTATATAATCTAAACTCTCATTTCAATCATTGAAACATTCTCAGAGGACGTTATATAGTTGTTATTCACAAACCATTTTTCGTCAGAGCAATTTTCAAAGTGATTGAAACATAACATGACTTTCTTCACTGGGTAAAGATGAACTCGTCTAAAGCGAAATCTTACCAACACATATTTCGAGAAATAGATAGGCGAGATAAACTCGGCTCGAAATACCAAATATATATAATCTAAGTCTATATAGCAAAACGACTTTTGTCTCAAGATAGGAGATAAATAGACTTTTGAGTGATAGATAAGTTCAAGTCTCCACATACCTTTTAGTCGATGAGATCCACCAGTTCCTTGAGTAGTCCTTCGTCTTGTATGATGATTGCCATGGAGTTCTTGAGCTCAACTATACTTTCTATCCTAGTCTGAGACCTTAGCTATAGTAGACTAGAAATCAAGACTTATAGTTTTGATCACTAACATTGACAAACATGCTTGAGATATCAATGCATGCGAGTTCGACCGAGCAATGCTCTAATACTTAGGTTTCTACCGAGACCCTGCAGGTTAACGACTTGAAGACTTCATTGGGATTGTGAAGCCAGACCCAACTATTTTTTTTGTAGTTGCGTGATCTGATCTTACTGTTTATATCGTACTAAGTACAATCGTAAGATCGGATTGAGATTGATTTCTCTGATAGGCAAGATTAAAAAAAGTCACAAACATCTTCGTCTCATAGTTTGTGATTCCGCAATATCTTCTTTCGCTAGTCGATTAATATTATTATGAGGTGATTGATAATTCTAGGTTGTTCTTCGGGAATATAAGTCTGGGTTATCAATTGGTTCCTGTTCACCTTGATTTATCAAAAGACGGAACAAAACTCGTAGGTATATTCGTGGGAGATGGATTTATCTATTACCATAGACTTTTCTGTGTGATACAGATTTGTTTATTAAAGTCTTCGACTTTGGGTCGTAGCAACTTTTAGTTGTGGGTGAGATCAGCTAAGGGAATCAAGTGCGTAGTATCCTGCTGGGATCAGAGACGTACGGAGTGCAACTGTACCTTGGATCAGTGTGAGATTGATTGGGGTTCAACTACAGTCCAGACGGAGTTAGTTTGTAGTAGGCTAGTATTTGTAACGGCTTAATACAATGTGTGTTCAATCTGGACTAGGTCCCGGGGTTTTTCTGCATTTTTGGTTTCCTCGTTAATAAAACTTCTGGTGTCTGTGTTATTTTTTTTCTGCATTATATTTTGTTATATAATTGAAATATCACAGGTCGTGCGTCGAATCTATCAATTGGGAAATCCAACCTTTGGTTGTTGATTGAAATTGATCGATCCTTGAACATTGGTCTTTGGTACCGTTCAGGTGATTTCTCTTGTATTCAATTAGACTCGCAGGTTTCTATTTGCTTGAGTAAGTATTGAATCGAGAAAGAGAGATATAACTCTTTGATATACTTTTATTAAGATTGAGTCTGACTGTCTAGTTGATTCTCATAAAAGTATATTGGAGTTAGTCCATACAGATTGCTAAGCGAAATGTTGGGTGTGGTTGTTGTACCCCCGATTTTTAAGTTGGTATTAGCGCAGGCAAACACGTTTAAAGATCTTACAAGTCTGTGTTTGTAGCGATATGACTCTATGGACAAGTGTTAGAGCACTGCTCGGTCGAACTCGCATGCGTTGATATCTCAAGCATGTTTGTCAATGTTAGTGATCAAAACTATAAGTCTTTATTTCTAGTCTGCTATAGCTAAGTCTCAGACTAGGATAGAAAGTGTAGTTGAGCTCAAGAACTCCATGGCGATCATCATACAAGACGAAGAACTACTCAAGGAACTGGATTCGTTTGTGGTTATTTTAGTTGTGTATTCCGATTAGATTAATCATGGGTACTTTTGTGGTTAGTTTAATTGAGAATTTTTGGACATAAAATCATTTTGTGGTTTTTGGTGTCCAAAGAAATCCTCCTTTTCTCGTAAAAGTAAGGTCGCTCTTGTTGTTCTTTCGGAAATGACATCAAATGGGGGAGAGTTTTTTTGAACTTGCGCTTAATTTCCAAATATTTGTAGGGAGTGCGCCTGTGGAATATTATAGGGGTTATCTTGTATCTTTATAAACTCCTTGATGAAAGCATTTAGCTTCGGCTATATGATTTCATCAAAATAAGTTGATATGTGCTTTCTGTTGGTCATGAAATGTCTCTATGGAAATTTTCATTAGGATCCCGTTCTTGTACCTTTGCCAATTTTATAGACAAAAAGGGGGAGAATTAATATGTAGTTCACACTACAAATACATATGGTTTTCGGATCATTATGTAAGGGGGGGTGGTTTCCATGTGAGATGGAGTATTGACTAAGGAGGAGTGATACATATCACCATAGTATTTTTGTCGAAGTTGTGATACAATTGAAATTTGATACTACATAATGATACTATGACACTGTATAACAATGATCAAGAATTTTGTTTTATCTAGATACGGATTTTCAACAACGATGAAGCTAAACTTACAACCTTTGGAATCATTGGAGTACTTGGAAGTGACGAAGATTTCGAGTAATGTTGAAGATTAGGCATGTGGAATAGGGGCTACAAAAGTGTATTATTTATTTTTGTATTCCATATGTATTAATAGTTTTGTCACTAAAATTGACAAAGGGGGAGATTGTTAGAGCACTGCTCGGTCGAACTCGCATGTGTTGCTATATCAAGCATGTTTGTCAATGTTAGTGATCAAAACTACAAGTCATGATTTCTAGTCTACTATAGCTAAGTCTCGGACTAGGATAGAAAGTGTAGTTGAGCTCAAGAACTCCATGGCGATCATCATACAAGACGAAGAACTACTCAAGGAACCGGTGGAAATTCATCGACTAAAACGTATGTGGAGACTTGAACTTATCTATCACTCAAAAGTCTATCTACTCTATTTCCTATCTTGAGACAAAAGTCATTTTTTTATATAGACTTTGGTTATACACATTTGCTATTTCGAGCCGAGTTTATCTCGCCTATCTATTTCTCGAAATATGTGTTGGTAAGCTTTCGCTTTGGCCAAGTTCATCTTTACCTAGTGACGAAAGTCATATTATGTTTCAATCACTTGAAAATGGCTTTGACGAAAAATGGTTTTTGAATAACAACTATATAACGTCCTCTAAGAATGCTTCAATGATTGAAATGAGAGTTTAGAGTATATAACCAATGTTGGATACAAGCATTGTGTGGTAACACATATTGTATAAGTCCTTATTCCTTGAACCAAATTATGCGTACTTTGTTGATCAGGAAAATCGGAAAACCAGTTCGTGAACTCAGTCCGCGAACTGTCGGAGGTACTCGACCCGAGAAAATCTGCTGGAGTTTGTAAACTCTTCCGGGAACTTAAGTCCGAGAACTAACTCCGCGTACTTGAGTTGGTTATTTCTAAAGATGATTATTCGTGAACGTAAAATTATATAAACTAAGGAATGCAAGTTTGCAAACCGTGGATATAAAGTTCATTAATCGATTCGAGTGAATCAAATCGTTTTTGCTTCGATTGTGTCTTGTATACTTCTATAAGATTTAAGCAATTGAACAACTCTCTAACTAGTTCATTTGAGTAATTTGAACTAGTTATGGTAAAAAAGAATATGGTTAATATGAAAGTGATCATATGGCTAACCATTTGGTTAACTATTGTTGAACCAATAAATGTACATGTTTGGGTACGGTTACACAAATCTAAAATCGTACATTTCATTTGTGTGTAATAACCTAGGTTTTCGATATAACGATCGAAAGATATTAGCTTGAATTTAATCAGGTTTTCATCTAACAATGAATATTGAATGCTTTGTTACTAAAGTAACATTGATTGCAAACCCTGATTTGAAAGACTATATAAGGGAGAACTCTAGCAACTGGGAAACCTAATCCCCACACCTTACGTGTGATACTAGTTTTATTATCTAGATTCGATTCTCCTTTAACCTTAGGTTTTTTCTTGTAAACCAGGTTAACGACTTAAAGACTTCATTGGGATTGTGAAGCCAGGCCAATACTACTTTCTCGTAGTTGTGTGATCTGATCTTGCATATTCTATCGTACGAGTACAATCGTAAATATTGGCTTGAGATTGATATCTCCGATAGGCAAGATATAAAAGTAATCACAAACATCTTCGTCTCATCGTTTGTGATTCCACAATATCTTCTTTCGCCGCGTCTCTTAAGATTATTGTGAGGTGATTGATAATTCTAGGTTGTTCTTCGGGAATATAAGTCCAGGTTATCAATTGGTTCTTGTTCACCTTGATTTATCAAAATACGGAATAAAACTCGTAGGTATTTCTTTGGGAGACAGATTTATCTATTACCGTAGACTTTTCTGTGTGATACATATTTGTTTATTAAAGTCTTCGACTTTGGGTCGTAGCAACTCTTAGTTGTGGGTGAGATCAGCTCAGGGAATCAAGTACGTAGTATCCTGCAGGGATCAGAGACGTATGAAGCGCAATTGTACCTTGGATCAGTGTGAAATTGATTGGGGTTCAACTACATTCCATACCGAAGTTAGTTTGTAGTAGGCTAGTGTCTATAGCGGCTTAATACAGTGTGTGTTCAATCTGGATTAAGTCCCGGAGTTTTTCTGCATTTGCGGTTTCCTCGTTAACAAAATTCTAGTGTCTGTGTTATTTCTTTTATGCATTATATTTTGTTATATAATTGAAATATCACAGGTTGTGCATTAGTTCAATCAATTAGAATATCCGAACTCTGGTTGTTGATTTACATTGATTGACACTTGGATATTGGTCTTTGGTACCATCCAAGTTATCTCTCTTATATTTAATCAAACTCGCAGATTTATATTTGCTTGAGTAAGGATTAAATCGAGATATCGAGATATTATAACTATTTGATATACTTTATTAAGATTGAGTTTGGTTGATTCTCTTGAAAGTATATTGGAGTTAGTCCACACAGATTGCTAATCGAAATATTGGGTGAGGTTGTTAGACCCCCGCTTTTTCAACAAGAGTACTATCTCAGATAAACGCATCACCGTAAATAAAAGTCTCGTCTCGATTGTATCTATTAAAGAGAAAGATTCCTCAATCTCAAATATAGATGAACCTAGTGTTCTGACGGGACAGACAGACACTGACATGTGTTATTCTGATTACCCTTCAAAAGAGTCTATCTCTATTAATGAAAGGGAAACATCTAAAGAGAGTGAACGGATTCTAAATCTTGTTAGAATTCAAGCTGATAGATTTAATCGGTTAAAAAAACATGTCAATGTTCTTCTTGGTGTAGTAAGAGACTGTAATTTCAAAGAAAATACTAAATATCATTCTTCACGTATGGTTTTCGAGGCAAGCCTCAAAAAGGATGCTTTGGAATTTGAATATCGCTTGAGTAAACTCTATTTTCAAGGATTCTCTAAGCAGTCTAATATACCATATACTTCTGTTGCAACTGAAGAAGTTCCTTGTTCAGAAGTAAAATCAGAATCCCTTCCTATCAGAAAAGACGTGTTAGTCACCTCCTCTAATCAAGGATGTTCCACATCACATGGAAGGAAGAAATCTTCAAACGAGGCTGTTAAGACTGTACTATCTAATCACTCTTGTGATCAGAAAGTATGTCTCTTCTGTGAGGCAAAAGGTTCTGTTAAACAAAAGGGAAACTCTGGGTTGAATAAAAATCCTTTGTTCGACTTCAACACACCTTAGACTTAATTCTCAAAGGTGTAACTGATATTCTTATGACTAAACCAATTGGATTTTGTACTTACCCTGTGTATGCTACCAGGAAAGTCGGTTCAATGTGTTCCTCGAACGCTCAGAACCAGATCAGACGTCTTAACAAAAATCGTCTAAAGAAAGATCAAGTCTTTTCTTCTGTTAAAAGAGGAGATAACATTACCCTTGATGTGAACAAAATTCCAGGAGAAAGGAGAAAAAATGATGATATGAGAGATAACCTGAAGGAGATAATTAAAGGTTATAAAAAAATTATCAACAGTTTGTCTACCTCCTCAAGTCAAAATTCTTCTGGTAAGAACTCAAACTATGTCTCGTATTTTAATGACAGTAAGTTTTATAATAATTTCTCACATCAAAAGGGATTCCTTCCTAGATTTGAAAGGAAAAAGAGACTCGATTGTAAACACAACTCCTTTAATGAGCTCAGAGCTCATACTTGTGCTAATTAATCAAAAGGGTTAAAGAACTTACTCATAAAAATCCTGTTGAGTAAGATGTGTCAATAATCAGGTATACTGTTAGCAAAATTGCTTCTGTTTACTTGAGTTATTTTCTTATCTTCCATAGCTAAACTATTGTTTGCAGACAAATTTTCTTAAGTATTGATTGTGTCTAATGTCGTTCTCGTTGCAACTATGTTTCCTGCTACTTTTGTGCTCTAAATTGTTTCTCTATGAAGATTTAAAATCTATTGAGCCAAAAAAATCCTTGTGAAAATTTTCACGTAGCAAAAATTCTTTGTGTCAGAAAATACGACCTTTTTGTGTTCTTAATTTCCTTGGGTCGGGTTTGTTCGTAGGGGTACCCGTGTTACTGTTACGAATCAATTTTGGAAACCCTAAAAAACTAACATCCCTTGGAAACCGTTTAAATACCTATCCATTGAGCCGCTTGTACTCTGGGATTAATTTTGCTTTTGGGATTGTCAAGAATGTCTTCCTCTTCACCTTCGCGCTCCTATGGGTTTGCAAGAGGGTCTCTTGATAAAGGTATGGGTTTCGAGTCCAAAGGGAGGAAGGAAATAACCCTTGTAGAAGATGATCATCCCAATGCGTCACGTTACTATGCCTATACACATGAGGATATTGAGAATGGGGATATGGTTTCTGTTGAAGTGGTTCATGATTTTCTTAAATACTTTGAGGGAAAAAAACTGCAGCTTGTTGATACTTTGAAAAGTGTTGATGTGTTAAGAACTGAGTTGAAAAAGGTTACTTCTGACCTTGGTCTCATAAAAACACAAGTTAAAGATCTTCTCAATAAGGATATCTTCTCTAAAGATGCAGTAGTTGTTTTCAATCACAAGCTCAAAGAACTTAAGGCTCATGAGGATCCAGAATTGTCTACTTGACTTTAGTTCGTGTCCGGCTTGAGCGTAGGAGTCCATTCTTTGTTTTATAGCTTGTTGATTTTATTTGCCTAGTAAATCTTGTTTTCTTGTTTTGTTTAGAAGAATAACTAGAGTTTGGAATAGCCATTGTGATTACACATAGCTATGTCCAACATTTTCATCTTCATTGTTTTTAGGTTTATTTGTTTAAATTCTAAAATTGTTTGGAAAATGATTTTTGCAATATTGATCTTTATGGTTTTATATATTGCAATTTGTTATGGATATGTGTGTTTGCATCCGTGAACTATGATTGTCCCATACCTTGTCAAAATTTAAGTCTTTCATATGTTAATATGCATGTATTGATAAAAGAATGAATGAACTTTTGACATTACAAAAGTTTTAAGCCTATTGTATGTCATTATGCAAATATTGATGGAAGATAGGATGAACTTTTTTTACGAGGATTATGTATATTGTATGTCATTGTGCAAATAGTGATGGAAAATAGAATGAATCCTCGTCTATTCCGCAATATTGATCTTCCCTGATACATATTTTTATGTATATACTGTGCTGCTCCGTAAGTTCTCCTATGTTGAGCATTTCCGATTAAATTAATCATGGGTTTTCTTGTGGTTAATTTGATTGATTATTTTTGGATTCAAATTTATATTCGTATGTAATTTGATATGTCCAAATAAAACCTTCTTTTCTTGTGAAAGTAAGGTCGCTCTTGTTGTTGTTTCGGGAATGACATTTTATGGGGGAGATTTCTTAATTCAACTTGTGCTTAATTTCAAAATCTTTGTGGGGAGTGCGTCTATGGAATATTACAGGGGTTATCCTGTATCTTTATAAACTCCTTGATGAAAGCATTTAGCTTCGGCTATATGATTGCATCTAAAAAGTTGATATGTGCTTGCTTTTGGTAATGAAATTTCTCTATGAAAATTTCATTAGGATCCCACTAGTTTCCGTACCTTTGCCAATTTTATTGACAAAAATGGGGAGAATTAATGTGTAGTTCACACTACAAATACATATGGTTTTCGGATCATTGTGTAAGGGGGAGTGGTTTCCATGTGAGATGGAGTATTGACTAAGGGAGAGTGATACATATCACCATAGTATTGTTGTCGAAGTTGTGATGCAGTTTAACTTTGATGCTGTGTAATAATACTATGACACTACGTAACAATGATTGAGAATTCTTGTTTTCTCTTTGTTATGGCTACGGATTTTCAACAACGATGATACTAAACTTACAACCTTTGGGATCATTGGAGTACTTGGAAGTGACGAAGATTTCGAGTAATGTTGAAGAACCAAGAAGATCGGGCATGTGGAAGAGAAGCTAAAAAATTTATATTTATTTTTGTATTCCATATGTATTGATAGTTTTGTCACTAAAATTGACAAAGGGGGAGATTGTTAGAGCACTGCTCGATCGAACTCGCATGCGTTGCTATCTCAAGCATGTTTGTCAATGTTAGTGATCAAAACTATAATTCTTGATTTCTAGTCTACTTATAGCTAAGTCTCGGACTAGGATAGAAAGTGTAGTTGAGCTCTAGACTCCATGGAGATCATCATACAAAGATGAAGAACTACTCAATGAACTGGTGGAACTTCATCGACTAAAAGGTATGTGGAGACTTGAACTTATCTATCACTCAAAAGTCTATCTACTCTATCTCCTATCTTGAGACAAAAGTCGTATTGCTATATAGACTTTGATTATACACATTTGCTATTTCGAACCGAGTTTATCTCGCTTATCTATTTCTCGAAATGTGTGTTGGTAAGCTTTCGCTTTGGACAAGTTCATCTTTACTAGTGACGAAAGTCATATTAAGTTTCAATTACTTGAAAATTGCTTTGACGAAAAATGGTTTGTGAATAACAATTATATAACGTCCTCTAAGAATGTTTCAATGATTGAAATGAGAGTTTAGAATATATAACCATTGTTGGATATAACATTGTGTGATAACTCATACGTGTGTAAGTCCTTATTCCTTGAACCAAAGTATGCGTACTTTGCTGCTCAGGAATACCAGAACTAAAGTCCGTGTACCAGTACGCGCACCATCGGAAGTTCACATCCCGTGAAAATATGTTGGAGTTTGTGAACTAAAAACAAACTTATTCTGGGTACTTAAGTCCGCGTACCAGTATGCGTCCTTAGGTTGGTTATTTTCTAAAAACGATTATTCGTGAACTTAAACTTATATAAACTAAGGAATGCATAATTGCAAACCGTGGCTATAAAGTTCATGAATCGATTCAAGTGAATCAAATCGTTTTTGCTTCGATGTGTCTTGTATACTTCTATAAGATCTAAGCAATTGAACAAGTCTCTAACTTGTTCATTTGAGTCATTTGAACTAGTTATGGTAAAGAAGAATATGGTTGATATGAAAGTGCTCATATGGCTAACTACCATTGAACCAACTAAGTGTACATGTTTGGGTACGGTTACACAAACCTAATTAAACATGCATTTCATTTGTGTGTAACAAGCTAAGTTTTGATCTAATGGCTGAAAGATATTAGCTTGAATCTAATCAGGTTTTCATCTAACGATGAATATTGAATGCTTTATTACCAAGATAACTTAGATTGCAAACCCTGATTTGAAAGACTATATAAAGGAAAACTCTACCAACTGGGAAACCTAATCCCCACACCTCCTGTGTTATACTAGTTGTATAAGCTAGAGTCGATTCTCCTTTAACCTTAGGTTTTTACCAAGACCCTTTAGGTTAACGACTTGAAGACTTCATTGGGATTGTGAAGCCAAACCCAACTATGTTCTTTGTAGTTGCGTGATCTGATCTTGTTGTTTCTATCGTACTAAGTAAAATCGTAAGATTGTCTTGAGATTGATTTCTCCGATAGGCAAGATTAAAAGAAGTCACTATATGAAATCAGGGATTTTGTAACACCCGATTTTGTAACGGAAATTTTTTAAGTAACGTCGTAACGACGTTGGTAACTTTGTAACGTTGGATAATCGTTGCAAAAATTGGTATCTCTTACAGAGTTTCGGGAGGGTTGTGGGTACTTACCTTCCTATCATCAACTTAAAATGCCAAGTTACATTGTCACCAGCTATTACTACTATTAGCGCCTCTATTACTACTATCAGCTCCCAATTTCATCTCACACTCGAGTACTACCCAGCCTCCCAACGATTCTGGCTTTTTTCTCCAATATTTTTTTCCCCATTATAACTCTTCATTTTAATTACCTAAAATCAGAAAACAAAACTAAAATCAATGAATTTAGTTTTTCGTTTTTTTTTTTAATTGTGCGAAAACTAAAAGAGAATAAATATGTCGAGAACAACCGAGAGCCTGAGACATTTCTCCACCCATTTCCCTTTTCCTCTCCGTCCATTTTACTCCATTTGAGCTTAGGAAACATTGAGATGCAGATGCAGAGAACTTTATTAACAACACGGCTCAGTCAATTTTTCTGTGAATCATCGATCTAACCCTAAATTTAAGTTGAATCGATCTCTCATAGAAGTTTTGACACTGATTCACAATCTTGGATATGCAAATATGGGTTATTGTCATCTAAGCTATTTCATTTATTGGTTTTTTAATATTTGGGGGTTTAATAATTTTACAAATTGGAGGTTAGAAACTATTGGTTTTGAATTTGAATGATGCAATTTCTGATGGTATTTATGAACATGTATATCTTTTAGATTTATATGTGATTGTAGATTTTAGGTTTATGGTTTTTGTGTTTGTTGAGTGTGATTAAGAAGATTTTTATATGCAATTGTGCATGTTGCAGTACATTGTATTATGTTTTAAGAATATATCAGTGTACTTTGTAGGTTTAGTTGATAATTAGACTTAGTCAGACATAGTATTTTACTTGTTTGTAGGATGTCACAATTTGTTTATAGGATATCTCCATTTGTTTGTAAATGGGTGAATCAATCAATTGTGTATTGAAGCAGTAGCTCTAATGAGAATCCCAACCAGTTTCAACAATTTAGATGAAAACCAAAGAGAAGTTATTGTTCATAATTTGTTCCCTTTGCCTAGTCAGATTCTAGTTCTTTATGAATTCATTGCCAAACTAGTTTCTTGGGTCAGTGGTCATAATACATTATAGATTAGAATTAGATGTGTATATGCCTCCACCAGCACCAAGTAATTTTGTGGGTCAGTGGAATCATTAGGTTTCACAGGACTCAATCTTGAGTCAAGTTATTACGGCTTTGACAGATGATCTACAACTTGTTATACCTTTTGTTGATAAACTTAGACTCAGTTATAGTGTTTGGGTGTAGGATATTGTTACCATTAGTGAATCAAGATTGTAGTATGTTTTGAGATGCATTTTTTGCACTTTAGATGAAAAGCGGAGAGAATTAGGATTCGTAATATGTTCCCTTACCTTGTACTATGATTCTAGTTCTTGATAGAATTCAGATAATGCTTTATCAAATTCATAGATCATATAATACATTTCAACATACCACGGTTTAACATACCATCCTTTCATTACAAATCACAAAGACATCTCCAGCATACCAAATGTAACCCACTATATTCAAATCAACACAAAAAGAAACCGAAATTGCAATTTCATTAACCAGATTTATAAATACCATCACTATTAATGATCAGGCCCATAATTACCAAGTAATTCCATTATAATCAAACCCATTCACAAGATCAACATCAAAACATGACCCAAAAACCTAGTATGTAATTCCCTCAAACATATGAGATATTAACTATTCATACCATGAAAAACTAGGCTGTTCGACCCCCCTGCAAACACCTTAATTACACACATACTAAAACTGTTACCCCCCTGCAAACACCTTAAAACTGTTAGCAGTTACCATATGCATAACAGTATCAATACAAAGCCATCTTTTCAAAAAAAAAAATCTGAGATAGCAGAATAACCACAATAAAACCAATATTTATTCTGTCAGGAGCTTCAGCAGTATGAGCAAAACCAGCAATATGAGCAAACACCTACAAGATTTCTTTGAATTTTCACGAAGAAGCACTTAGTACGATTTTACAAAATCGAAGCTTTCCCATTGAAATCTTGTTGATGTTCCAGGGATGATTATTCATCATCATCACCACTGTTCTCATTGCTATGATGACTGCTATCATCGTCATCGTCGATGCCCATCTCATCATCGATGTACTCATTTCTATATTGACTGCCTGTTTCTGTTGCACTTCCATAACCTCCATCACCTGCATCTTCACTTCCTTCATCGTCTTCATTCTCTTCCTCCAAATCTCCAACTTTAACTGGTTCACCATTCTCATCAAGACCATCAATTGTTTCTCCATCAGAATCAACATTCAGTCTCTCATTCATGGTTCTTGCAAAAAGCCTAGGGATTTCTTTTTCTGCTAAGAATCTTTCATACCATGCATCCTCCAGCTTCTTTTCTCTCCTCCTTCTTTGTTTCTCTGTCTCAGAATTTCTCTCATGATCATCACTTCTCTCAAAATCATTCTCTTTCTCTTCAGAATCACTTGAGGTTGCACTGCGGGTCTTTCTCCAAAAAAATCTTCTCCTTATCCCCTCATCTCTCTCCTCTCTTTCTCTAGCTTTCCTAACATCTCTTGTAATTCTCTTCCTTTTCCACAGTTCATATTGTGGAGCATTTTCCTGACGAACTCTTTCGTACTCAATCTGACGATTTCTCTTGTCAATCTCTTGCTGCAGAAAATCCCTCAAATTCTCCAACTCTCTAGTACACAGAGTCTTGGAAACTTTCTTGGCGAAGTTAAAAGGTCCAGAAGGCTGATTATCTCCCTTAGCAATATTGTTTCCTCCTTGATCACCCACTATCTCTAATCTATGTTTTTCTTAATTTCCTTGCCTGATCTTTTAGGAAGATTTTTGCATATTTTGGAAATTCTCTGTTTAGTTTCCTTTTGTAGAGAAGATGCCATAAATAGTCATTTAAGGCATTCGGTGGAATGTCTCGTCCCTTAGTTATTCACGCCTATTCAAAGGCATGTGCAACGAGTCTTAAACCCATCATAACTCCTCCTTAACTCTTGCACTCCAATATTGCTAATGGGAGTGTACCAAATTAGTGGGGGGTGTCCAAAATCATATAAGAGAAAACTGGTTTTTCCTTGGGGCTGGTACGCCCCCCACTAATTTTGTACACCCCCATTAGCCTAATTGTAGACTCTTCCGGATCTCAATATATAATAACTTCCATTAAGACAGTTCAACCAAACACTAATTATCATATTTGATTTTTGGTAGATACTGAAGAGCCAGCACCTGTTGAGAGGCATTATGTGGCGCTGGTGTAATGCATCTATAATGGCAGTGTTCACACCCGAAATGGCTTAACATTCATGAGATAATTTGTTCGGTGTACAAAAAATGGTGAAACATAATAGGTCAACAAATGTCAAACAAATAGGTCAATCCTGACAAGTCAAGCAAAATAAAATCAGCACACTTGTGTATATTTTATTTAATTTTATTTAGTTAAAAGATGGACCATATCTTCACTTGAACTGCAGCATGGTTTGGTTCAGGCATCATGCCATATCTCAATACCCTGGTCCCTGAGTCCTGACCAACAACTAATTAATCAACTAATGTCAAACAAATTAGGTCAAGCAAAATAAAATCAGCATTGTGCCACATAATGCCTAAATTTTAAAGAAAAATAAAAAGGTCTAGGGGGTTTCGAACCTCCAACCTGAAAGTTACTTAAACTAAAGTGAACCACTATGCCCCACTATTGTTTTTGACATTAGCTGGACTGGTGTTAAATTTATACAGTTACTATCTTCCTAAATATTATCAGCACACTTGTGTATAGATGGGCCATATCTTGAACTGCATCATAGTTTGGTTCAGGCATCATGCCATATCTTAATATACCTTGGTAACTGAGTCCTCACCAACAACTAATTAATCAACTAATGTCAAACAAATTAGGTCAAGCAAAATAAAATCAGCACACTTGTGTATAGATGGCCCATATCTTGAACTGCAGCATGGTTTGGCTCAGGCATCATGCCATATATCAATATCCTGGTCCCTGACCAACAACTCAAATGGGCCACAAAAATCTGGAACAGCGCCTGAGACATAACTCATTATTAGTTCATCTAATTCCATTTGAGCCGCAGAAAACTTCAGCAACAACAATGAATGAATCAATCAATTCTTCTGTGAAACTTCGATGTAACCCTAGATTTAAGTATAATCGATCTTTCATAGAAGTATTGAAACTGATTCATAATCCAAGGTATTTCTCATTCATTCATTTGGGGGTTTCTTGGAGATTCAGCTGCAGAAAACTTCATCAACAACAATGAATCAATCAATTCTTCTATGAAACATCGATTCAAGCCTAGATTTTACTTTAATCGATATCTCATATAAGTATTGATAGTGATTCATAATTTTGGAAATGAAAATCTTGGTCATCTTCATTTAAGGTATTTCTCATTCATTCATTTGGGGGTTTAATGATTTTACAAATTGGAGGTTACACACTCTTGATTTTGAATGGTACAATTTCTGATGGTGATTATGAAGTATGAACATCTTTATGTTTCAGATTTCAGGTTTATTTTTATGTTGTTCTGAATTGTATCCTGTTTTGAGAGTCTTTTGGTGACTATGAACATCTCAATTGCATGCTTTATGCCTCCACCAAGTGGTTTTATATGTCAGTTGACAGATGATCTTGGACTCAGACATAGTATTTGGTTGTAGGATGTCAGCATTGGTGAATAAAGCTTGTATTCTGTTTTGAGAATCAGCATCTCAGGAATTTTTGTGATTTGTATTCATTGTCAGATTGTAGAATTAGGTGTGTGGGTTGTATATGGTAAGTAGGGTTTGTGTCAATTAGGTGCAAGTCGAATATGACGCAACCAACACAAGACAATATTTTTTAGTTATGTATTGAAAAAAGATACAAAGATCAAACATATATAGATGTTCGTAATTTGACCCTTTGCCATATTGTAGATTAAGACTAGGTGTGTATATGCCTCTCCATCAAGTGAATTAGACTGGATATAGAGTCTTTTTTTGAATTTCAAACATGCTGCAATTTCAAAGATGCAGGGAAACTATTAAGAAACACTGAAGTGAATTGTTTTTAGTATACATTTGTTTTGATTACAGTTTAGTCTTGTACATGTTCCAGTTCTTTGCATTGTACTTTTAGTTTCTAGATTACAACCTGCATCTCCAACATTATCGACACATAATCATCGGACAATATAATTAAACTGACTTCATCATATTGCATTTCATAAAGTTACAACCTGTATGTTTATTCAGTGTTGAGCAACATTTGAAAACAACACTATCATGTTCGTAATATCCAGTTACACACAAAAAATCCAAGTACCAAAAATAAAATGAAAAAGCAAAATAAACACAACTTTCCCCTGTATCATCTCCTGCATTTTCAGACTCTATTGCCATGACCAAAAAAGAAATCATGATTCAGTGACTTAACATTTTCCCTTCGATAAGGCTTACTCGTTATACTCGATCACTCGGAACCAGACTCTTCCTCCTCATCAGACTCTTCCTCCTCATCAGACTCTTCCTGTTGTACATATTCCGGGTCATCAGACCCCTCTTCCTCTTCATCTTCATCTGACTCCACTTCGGAATCGGTCTTTCGGACCAAAATTTCATCATTAATACCAAGAATCTGATCTTCACGAAAAACCGCAAGTGACTCGTCTAGGTCAGATGCGTAACAATATGTATTGGAGATATTACTGACACTAAGAATAACAACAACTGGCACTTCATCTTCGATAGCACTTGCATCACTATCGCGCCGCCCATATTCTTTTGCCTCTTCCACCTTGATCTCCTCCATTTCCGCCAAACTAATCCTTTTCTCCTGCACTGCATAGTACTTTTCCTTCTCTGCTTCATCTTTAAGGGATCATGGAGACGCTTCTTTGGAAAAATCTCTACCGGTTTCTTTGGAGAAATCTCTACCGGTTTCTCTTGTACTTTCTAGATATCATCCTTGGTCATCTGCCAAATCATTTTCATAGTGGCGGATAACCTTTCTTGTCTTTTCCTCTTTTCCCACTCTTTCAATTATTGCTCTTCAGTCATGGGGGCTTTACCCTTTCGTCTGCGTCGATCATCATAGCCAGCCATTTTGATTGTTTTGATTTAGAAAGAAATTCAGAGAACAGTTGTCTCCCTCTACAAATTTTCTCTCTGAAATTATTTGCTCTCTAACCCTTTGGTTTCCCCCTTATAAACTAGTCTAATCTAAAAGACACAACAGTTGGTAACAAAAATAAACTCTAAATTCTTGCAGGGTCACGCCTATTCCCAAGAGAAAGCTTTAATCAGTAATATCACCTGACAATAATAATTGCCAAAGGTCTAACTTCAGACGGTTTTTTGGTTGAAAACTTGAATGGGCAATTTGTAACGGTACCCCTGCTATAAAGAGTAAAAAATGCCTATAAAAGGTAATTTGGTCATTTTCACAGTCGCCTGAAATTTGCTACCGGAGAGGGTAATTTTGTCATTTCACCGTCACCGTAAAATTTTCTTTCGTTTTGGACATTTTCGCAGTCGGAAATTTGTTTTCACCGTCGCCAGAAATTTTGCTTTTACCCTCACCGGAAAATTCGCTTTCTCCGGAAATTTTGCTTCCACTGTCGTCAGATCTATCCAATATGATATTTGACATCAAAAACCTCACATGGACGAGAACATTGGGTCTGTATATGGTAATATTGCAAGCTGAGTTCCATAATAGGTTGCAGAATTCACTTCAGATCCATCCAATATGATATTTGATATCAAAAACCTCACCTGAACGAGAACATTGGGTTTGTATATGGTAATCTTGCAAGCTGGGTTCCATAATAGGTTGCAGAATCCACTTCGGATCCATCCAATCTGATATTTGACATCAAAAACCTCACATGGACGAGAACATTGGGTCTGTATATGGTAATCTTGCAAGCTGAGTTCCATAATAGGTTGCAGAATCCACTTTGGATCCGTCCAATCCGATATTTGACATCAAAAACCTCACCTGGACGAGAATATTGGGTCTGTATATGGAATCTTGCAAGTTGAGTTCCATAATAGGTTGCAGAATCCACTTAGAATCAATCCAATCTGATATTTAACATCAAAAACCTCAACTGAACGAGAACATTGGGTCTGTATATGGTAATTTTGCAAGCTGAGTTCTATAATAGGTTGCAGAATCCACCTCGGATCCATCCAATAAGATATTTAAAATCAAAAACCTCACTTGGACGAGAACATTAGGTCTGTAAAAGACCATCTTACAAGCTGAGTTCCATAATAGGTTGCATAATCCACCTCGGATCCATCCAATCTGATATTTGACATCAAAAACCTCACCCGGACGAGAACATTGGGTCTGTATATGGTAATTGAAAAATTGGAGGTACACCAACCTCACCCAATCTGTATGGACTAACTCAAATATACTTTCATGAGAATCAATGAGACTCAATCTTAATAAAGTATATCAAAGAGTTATATCTCTCTTTATCGATTCAATACTTACTCAAGCAAATGGAAATCTGAAAGTCTAATTGAATACAAGAGAAATCACTTGAACGGTACCAAAGACCAATGTTCAAGTATAAATCAATGTAAATCAATGACCAAAGGTTGGATATTCTAATTGATTGATTCAAATGCACAACCTGTGATATTTCAATTATATAAAAAAATATAATGCGGAAAAAAAATAACACAGACACCAGAAGTTTTGTTAACGAGGAAACCGCAAATGCAGAAAAACCCCGGGACCTAGTCCAGATTGAACACACACTGTATTAAGACGCTACGGACACTAGCCTACTACAAACTAACTTCGGTCTGGACTGTAGTTGAACCCCAATTAATCTCATACTGATCCAAGGTACAGTTGCACTCTTTACGTCTCTGATCCTAGCAGGATACCACACACTTGATTCCCTTAGCTGATCTCACCCACAACTAAGATTTGCTACGACCCAAAGACGAAGACTTTAATAAACAAATCTGTATCACACAGAAAAGTCTACGATAATAGATAAATCTGTCTCCCAAAAAAATACTTACGAGTTTTGTTACGTCTTTTGATAAATCAAGGTGAACAGGAACCTATTGATAAACCAGACTTATATTCCCGAAGAAAAACTCAGTATTATCAATCAACTCACAATAATCTTTATCGACGCGGCGAAAGAAGATATTATGGAATCACAAACGATGAGACGAAGATGTTTGTGATTACTTTTATAACTTGCCTATCGGAGATATCAATCTCAAGAAATCGTTGCGATTGTACTCAACACGATAGAATCGGTAAGATCAGATCGCACAACAACAAGAAAGTAGTATCGGTCTGGCTTCACAATCCCAATGAAATCTCCAAGTCGTTAACCTACAGGGTCTCAAGAAGAAACCTAAGGTTAAAGGAGAATGAAATCTAGCTAATACAACTAGTATCACACATGAGGTGTGAGGATTAGGTTTCCCAGTTGCTAGAGTTCTCCCTTATATAGTCTCTTAAATCAGGGTTTGTAATTAATGTTAGCTAAGTAACAAAGCATTCAATATTCGTCGTTAGATGAAAACCTGATTAGATTCAAGCTAATATCTTTTAACCGTTAGATCGAAAACTTACACAGAAATGAAATGCACAATTTCAGGTTTGTGTAACCGTACCCAAACATGTACATTTGTTGGTTCAACAATAGTTAACCAAATGGTTATCCATATGAGCACTTTTATATCAACCATATTCTTCTTCACCATAACTAGTTCAAATGACTCAAATGAACTAGTTAGAGAGTTGGTCAATTGCTTAGATCTTATAGAAGTATATAAGACATAACCGAAGCAAAAACGATTTGATTCACTCGAATCGACTCATGAACTTTATATCCACGGTTTGCAAACTTGCATTCCTTAGCTTATATAAGTATTAGTTCACAAATAATCGTTTTTAGAAATAACCAACTTAAGTACGCGGACTGAGTTCGCGGACTTAGGTACCCGGAATAAGTTTGTAAACAATTCACAAACTCCAGCAGATTTTCTCGGGACGAGAACCTCCGACAGTTCGCGGACTGGGTTCCGGTTTTCCTGATCAGCAAAGTACGCACACTTTGGTTCAAGGAATAAGGACTTATACATATATGTGTTACCACACAATGCTTATATCCAACAATGGTTTTATATTTTAAACTCTCATTTCAATAATTGAAACATTCTTAGAGGACGTTATATAGTTGTTATTCACAAACCATTTTTCGTTTAAGCCATTTTCAAGTGATTGAAACTTAACATGACTTTCGTCACTAGGTAAAGATGAACTTGAAAAAAGCGAAAGCCTACCAACACATATTTCGAGAAATATATAGGCGAGATAAACTCGGCTCGAAATAACAAATGTGTATAATCAAAGTCTATATAGAAAAACGACTTTTGTCGCAAGATATAATATAGAGTAGATAGACTTTTGAGTGACAGATAAGTTCAAGTCTCCACATACCTTTTAGTCGATGAAGTTCCACAAGTTCCTTGAGTAGTTCTTCGTCTTGTATGATGATCGCCATGGAGTTCTTGAGCTCAACTACACTTTCTATTCTAGTCCGAGACTTAGCTATAGTAGACTAGAAATCAAGACTTATAGTTTTGATCATTAACATTGACAAACATGCTTGAGATAGTAACGCATGCGAGTTCGACCGAGAAGTGCTCTAACAATCTCCCCCTTTGTCAATTTTAGTGACAAAACTATTAATACATATGGAATACAAAAATAAATAAATAAACTTTTGTAGCTCCTATTCTACATGCCTAATCTTCAACATTACTCGAAATCTTCGTCACTTCCGAGTACTCCAATGATTCCAAAGGTTGTAAGTTTAGCATCATCGTTGTTGAAAATCCGTAGCTATAACAATGAGAAAACAAGAATTCTCAATCATTGTTATATAGTGTCATATTATTATTATACAGCTGTTGATGGTGGTTTTTAGCTTAGGGTTAAAATTGTAAAACCTTACATCTGACATGATGTAAAGGCCAGGGGAAACAACTTCAAACTCACACTTAGAACATGAAAACACTCACAAACTATCACTCTCAAAGCAGGAAACACTCAGAAACTTATAGACAATGACTCTTGAGAACTAAAAACTTGCCCTTTCCCTTTCCCTTAACAGGTATTTATATAGGGGAAAGTTTGCAAGAAACAAAAGAGATAAGATTTTCTTTTTTGAGAATCCTATCTATAATTACAACAACCTATAAGTGGACTTGAATCATTCAACACGCACACGTATGAATTACCAGGGTACCCTTTTTTTACATATATATGTATCATGTTCCACGGTAGAACCCTTAGTATTGACCGACATCACCTTCGTACACCAAACCATAAATTCTTACACCACCGTGCCAATGGAAAACCATGCCAGCCACATCTCTACGCCAAGGCATGCCAACCATGCTAGCCGCACCACCGTGCCAATAGAAAACCATGTCATCCACGTCTCCGCGCCAAAGCATGCCAACCATGCCAGCCGCGCCACCGTGCCAATGGCTAACCATGCCAGCCATGTCTCCGCGCCGAGGCATGCCAACCATGCCAGCCACACCACATGTGCCAATGGCATGCCGTGCCATCGACACCTCCACGCCAAGGCATGCCAACCATGCCAGCCGCGCCACCGTTCCAATGACAAACCATGCCAGCCACGATTCCATTCCAAAGCCATGCCGTCCCCGCTACATGCCGCTGGCTGCCAAAACGAAGGGTTGCAACAATCAACGGCCACCCTTCCATCTGAGATGCAGATCTTATCCGTCCAAGGTCGCCAACCAACGCATGGTAATCTTTGGCCCAACGCCAAAACCGCGCCAAGGTATGCCGACCATGCCACATGTGCCAATGGCATGCCGTGCCAGCCACCTTGCCGCGCCTAAACCATACCATGTCGGCCTTCCCTTTACGGCTGCCAAAACGAAGGCGTGCGACAATCAACGGCCACCCTTCTATCTTAGATGCAAATCTTAGCCGTCCAAGGTCACCAACTAACGCATGGTAACCTTTGGGACAACGCCCACGCCAAACCGCGCCAAGGTATGCCTACCATGCCACATGTGCCAATGGCATGTCGTGCCAGCCACCTTGCCGCGCCTAAACCATACCATGCCGGCCTTCCCTTTACGGCTGCTAAAACGAAGGCGTGCGACAATCAACAACCACCCTTCCATCTTAGATGCAAATATTAGCCGTCCAAGGTCGCCAGCCAACGCATGGTAAGCTTTGGCCCAACGCCAAAACCCCATTTTTGGCTACGCCTAAACCGCGCCAAGGCATGTTGACCATGCCACATGTGCCAATGGCATGCCATGCCAGCCACCTTGCCGCGCCTAAACCATACCATGTCGGTCTTCCCTTTACGGATTCCAAAACGAAGGCGTGCGACAATCAACGGCCACCCTTCCATCTTAGATGCAAATCTTAGCCGTCCAAGGTCACCAAGCAACGCATGGTAACCTTTGGCCCAACGCCCAAGCCTAAACCGCGCCAAGGCATGCCGACCATGCCACATGTGCCAATGGCATGCCGTGCCAACCACCTTGACGCGCCTAAACCATACCATTCCAGCCTTCCCCTCACGCTGCCAAAATGAAGGCGTGCGACAATAATAACCACCCTTCCATCTTAGATGCAAATCTTAGTCGTCCAAGGTCACCAACCAATGCATGGTAACCTTTGGCTCAAAAAAACCCTAGTTTTGGCCACGGCTAAGCCGCGCCAAGGCATGCCTACCATGCCACATGTGCCAATGGAATGCCGTGCCAGCCACCTTGCCGCGCCTAAACCACACCATGTGGGCCTTCCCCTCACGGCTGCCAAAACGAAGGCGTGCAACAATCAATGGCCACCCTTCCATCTTATATGCAAATCTTAACCGTCCAAGGTCACCAACCAACGCATGGTAACCTTTGGCCCAACGCCAAAACCGCTCCAAGGCATGCCAACCATGCCACATGTGCCAATGGCATGCCGTGCCAGCCACCTTGCCGCGCCTAAACCTTACCATGCCGGCCTTCCCCTCACGGCTGCCATAAACGAAGGCGTGCGACAATCAACGACCACCCTTCCATCTTAGATGCAAATCTTAGCCGTCCAAGGTCACCAACCAACGCATGGTAACCTTTGTCCCAACGCCAAAACCCTAGTTTTGGCCACACCTAAACCGCGCCAAGGCATGCCGACCATGCCACATGTGCCAATGGCATGCCGTGCCAGCCACCTTGCTGCGCCTAAACCATACCATGCCGGACTTCCCTTCACGACTTCCAAAACGAAGGCTTGAAACAATCGACGACCACATTTCCATCTAAGACGCAGATCTTAGCCGTCCAAGGTTACCAGCTAACGCAGGGAAACCTTTTGGCTCGATGTCAAGCCCTAGTTTTGGTCGCGCCCAAACAATGCCACAACCCTAGCTTTTGGCCACGCCTAAACTACGCCATATTAAATCCATGTCGGCCATGCTTTCATGCCACTGGCTACCAAACGAAGGGTTGCAATAATTAACGGCTACCCTTACTCTCAAGATGCAAAATCTCAACCGTCGAAGGTCACCACCGAGCCGGCAAGTCTCCCAATCTCAACTTGCCAAACAACAGCAACATGCTACATGTTTTCCACGAAAACACTCGAGACATCAACACATGTCACAAACTGGGGGATGCTCATTGGGTATCGGTTTGGCGGTTTACAGCGTGTGGCGTACACTACGCCCGTTACAAGACAGTGTCATAAGGATGAGGCGGTTAGTAAATACAGGGAGTAATGGTAAAATGATTTCTTTTATGGAACATCAATTCCAGGCGTTACCGGTTACCACCTCCTCCCAATTACTCATCCGTTTTCCATTTCTTACGAGACCAGAGTACGTTTCAGTTCGACTTGTATAAATAGGTCTTACCTATTTCCACCGTACAACAAGTTCTGGTCTGGAGCATACAACACTCAGAAAACGTTTGCTAGATTTCCCATCTGTTAGCTTCCCACTTTCTGATGCAATTCACAAAACAACTACTCTTCTAGGATCAACTATTCTGGTCTCAACACTCTCTTCGTTTCCCTCTCCAAAACCAACCCTTCTCCTCCTCTTTGTGACCGAACCAAGTTTGGAACGACCATTTGTTGGTTTAGGCCGGATTTGTACAGATTGATCTCTTGAATCTAAAGTACTCCCTTGCAGTACATTGTTTAGGGTTTAGACTCGCTTCTCACCAACACACCCGAAATTACCGAAATCAGTAGAAACCGTTTTCACCCTCAAACAATTGACGACCGCAGTGGGAGAATGATTTTTCGGTTACAATGTCAACTTTCAATCCTCGATCTCATATTTCGACCCATACGTCAGGACGGTAGAATCCAAACGACCCGCCCAGGGATCGACGACTCAGTTACCAAACTGCCTGGTTACCAGTCATGACACGACAAGGGATGACTGGGGACTTCCCACAGTCACGACGGTGCTTCCCACAAAACTCGATCTTACACCCGGGAGATTCCTTTTCATCAGGAGATCCGAAAAACCGAGTAAGTCTTGCTAGACAAAATACATGGTCTACTACTTCAAAACTTCACAGGGGAGATAAAAACCAATAGCCATATTTTTCCCGTGTTTCATGCTTTCTACTACCGCACAATATTCACAATTCCATGACTTTCCTGGGGTACTCATGCCACTTATATTCATAACCAAAAACATCAATATTCTAAAACAGTTCATTCCAAATAATAATCCAAAACCCTCAGGGGTAATACTTGTCTATCAACCCAAAAATCCAGAAAATCAAAACCATAAACCAAGCGATTTGTTTGCCTTTCAAAAAAAAAAAACAGTCATCTACCCGTACGTGCATACTTTGCATAATAATGATTACCCGTCACTATTCATGAGGTAATCGACGTTACTACGGTGATATTCGAAGAGGAATTGTTTATGACGAAGTGTTTCTACAAGTTTATGAAAGCATACCCACGGCTAGGGTTTACACCAGTTCAGAAGAACAATATTTCTACAGATTTATGGAAGGCATACCTATGGCTAGGGTTTGCACCAACATAAGAAAACAAGAA
Source organism: Papaver somniferum (assembly GCF_003573695.1). NCBI lineage: Eukaryota > Viridiplantae > Streptophyta > Magnoliopsida > Ranunculales > Papaveraceae > Papaver > Papaver somniferum. The sequence goes on from NC_039363.1 coordinate 84,825,622, forward strand.
AACAAATTGAAAGAGAAACATTGGAGTACATAGCTGGAATATGCTTGCCCACTTTATTGCTACCGCTAAAACCAGGATGTGAGAACAAAGATACGAGATAAAAAGGATAGCCAACCCCGTTCATACGCATAACACTTTTGGAATTTGAATAAGGAAATGATTTCCTATTTGATTTACATATGGAAAGAGGTAACTGGACCCGCAAGAACAAGTCTGCGCCACGCCAAGACAGCGTCGTGCCAAGCCAACAGTCCGCGCCATGCCCATCCGACAGTCCGCGCCATATCAAATCCAAGCCAACGTCCATGCCAAGCCAGCGTCCACACCAAGCCAGCGCCCATTCCAAGACGATCCAACGCTAACAACTTGCATCTTTCCATCGCCAGCAGCTTGCATCCTTCCAGCGCTAACAGCTTGCATCTTTACAGCAGCTTGCATCTTTTTAGCGCCAGCAGCTTGCATCCTTTCTAGCGCTAACAACTTGCATCTTTACAGCAGCTTGCATCTTCCTTGCTCCAGCATCTTGCATCCTTCCAGCGTTGCTCTTGAACGCCCAGTAGAAGGGAATCAACAATATAATTTCATTACACGAAAAGATCAGGAACGACTTCTCCAAAATCGAAGCAAAGAAAAATCAACAACCCCCCTGAGTTCACAAAGACTATTTCCCCTGTCAGGAGATGCATGATTTCTGGGGACTTCGCCCGTAAAATCGTGCAGTCTATGATGAAACATTTATGTGAGATTCTATATTTCCCCAAGGCGCAACGTCAAGGCATATTTGCAGCCCTCAACCGCACTGCATCAGGGAAGTAGCTGTTTCCAACCAGAGAAGCCGTTCCCAAACCCCAACCTCTCCTGGAAAGCATGATTGATAGATGAAACTGGGGACTCCTAACCATTGTTCGTTTGAAGGGTGTCCAGTTTGACAACACACTGATTAACGCAGCCGCTCCGCTTTAACATCCTCCAGCAGCGACTCCGCTTCAACGATCACTCCGACAGTTGCTCCGCTTCAACGCTCGCTCCAGCAGCTGCTCCATTTTAGCGTTCTGTCCATAAGCTTCTCCAGGATCCTAAGACGATGCTTAAGCGTTCGGCTTCTTAAGTTTCAACATCTTCTCCAAGAGCAGAAGCTTCTTCAACGACACTTCTTCCTGCAAAGGGTCGTACCACCACGCTCCCCATGTCAAGGATCATGATCACATCCAACCAATCTTTGTAGTCATGGACAGTTTGCTCGCTTACTCATCCAGCCAATCCTTTTACTTCCACGGATGCCCGTACAACTCCAGCCAATCCTTTTACTTCCATGGATGCCCATACAATTCCAGCCAACCTACTTTGTTACCACGACAATGTAGTCTCTTCTGATTACATCTGCTACCAAGAATTGTTGCCGCTCATTTGTTGATACCAGCCAGAGCTTCACCACAACTGCAATCACTACAAAGATGGAAACATGTAAACCATACTTGAGGACTGAGGATACACACGGAATCCCTTCATTGTCAAAGCTCAGGAGACACAGTCAACCAAAAGGCCATAGCCGCAACAAGGTCATCTACTCTTCAAGGGTGCAACACAAGAATATCATCACCTCTCTGTCTAGAAGACTCCTTAAACACTTTACGAGGCCGCGGAGGATCCCAAGCCTTCAGAGGAAAACAACTTCAGAAACTGAAGAAATATGCGACTGGGGACTTCTCTTCGCAGTCCATCGACGACCATCAAAGACTCATGAGATAACTCCAGAGACGCGGCTGAAACATTTTCTTGAAGAAACAGAGGGAGTCATGATAAACAACATAACTCTCTCATTCCTACATCTTCTTTATCCAGAATATTTCTTCCATGCGATATCCTGAGCATCCCAGCGTCACATCCAGAAGAGTACGATAAGCTTGTATCAAATCACGTGGACGTGGATTCAAGGAGATGCAATGAAAATAGGATACACATGGGGACTACCAGCATGAGATGCTTTCACTCCCCTCAACCAGGTTATTTCTGATTTCAACATCATCACTATCGAAGTTTCACAAGCCGCAGGAATTTCTCAACACGAAGCCGTACATGTACACCGAAGACTTCAAGAGCACGCCACAAAGATATATTCACATATTCATCCATGCCATCGGATCAAACCGAAGTATAACTGGGGAATTCTTACCACATCTCATTCCATATGATAGTCCAAGATTCAGAATATGGTTCGAAGGATGTCGCTTGGAACAAATTCCTGGAAGACTTGATAGCAGCACATCGGCAACAAAACGTCTCCCTATTTCATCCGGGGGCTCCAGAAGTTTTCGACCATACAAGCATTCACAACACATCATCATCACGATCAGAAGGTCCAGGCACTGAACAACCTAAAGCCGAGGATAGACCGACACCGCAACCACAATCTCCAAGATTAACCGTGACATGATCGTTTGCCGAGCATATATTCCATCCATCCATCCCAAGAATGCAATGGAGTTTGGTAAATTTTGGAATCCACTGGAGAGACACTGCGCTGATACAAACGAGCAACAGAAAACAGAAGATGGTCAATACCTCTTTTCATACGGACGGAGTTTCTAGAGTTTTGCATGAATAAAGTTCCCTTTTTGCTCCATGAACGGGAACAGATGACTCGGCGCGACTATGCTACCACGGGCCCGCAACATCCCTCCTGAATTCTTCCTTAGTTTCACTGTCGAGCCGTTTTCACCTTCTAAACGAGCTCAAAACCTAAATATTCCCGCGTGAAGAGATAGGAAATTCTTTTTCGGTCAGATGGAGGTGAGGACCGTCAAAATCCGAGTTTGTACGAGAATTCTACAACGATTTTAGTAAGGAGCGTTAATTAGGGTTTCGGCATCCCAAACCCTGATTTCGACAAAGTTTCCAGGCGCCATCACTACCATTTGATAACCGAAGTTCCAGCATCATCACCATCATTTGGTAGCCGAAGTTCTGAAACCAGTTTACACCATTTTGCTGACTGAAGACAGTTTCCACCATTCCGCTGACCGAAGTCAGTTTCCTCCATTTCAAGCAGACCAACGCCTGCGGCTCCCATTCCAAGCCGACCAATGCATGCGACTCCCATTCCAAGCCGACCAACGCCTGCGGCTCCCATTCCAAGACGACCAACGCCTGCGGCTCCCATTCCAAGCCGACAATCTATATCTCACCACTTCACGCTCTAGCCAGCAACACCACAAGTAGAATCTATGCAAGGCCGCCAACACGAGAATCACGAACTCTCCTTACCTCTCGAAAAAGGTTAGTCGTGTCTTCTTGACCAACTTTACACGACTTGTCATTTCTATATTGTCCTCTCCTGTCACCATCTTATGCTTACCTCGCAACAATGCTCATGTTCCTAGCTAAGCAGGGGACTTAATGTTGATGGTGGTTTTTAGCTTAGGGTTAAAATCGTAAAACCTTACATCTGACATGACGTCACTGGGACCACTAGCGCATTTATTGAATCATTCAACACGCCTACGTAAGAATTACCAGGGTACCTTTTTTTTACATATATATGTGTCATGTTCCACGGTAGAACCCTTAGTTTTGACCAACATCACCTTTGTACACCAAACCCTAAATTCTTACACCACCGTGCCAATGAAAAACCATGCCAGCCACGTCTCCGCACCAAGGCATGCCAACCATGCCAACCGCACCACCGTGCCAATGGCAAACCATGCCAGCCACGTCTCCATGCCAAGGCATGCCAACCATGCCAGCCGCTCCGCCGTGCCAGCCACATCTCCGCGCCAAGTCATGCCAACCATGCCAGCCGCACCACCATGCCAATGGAAAACCATGCCAGCCACGACTCCGCGCCAAAGCATGCCAACCATGCCAGCCGCACCACCGTGCCAATGGCAAGCCGTGCCAGCCACATCTCCATGCCAAGGCATGTCAACCATGCCAGCCGCACCACTGTGCCAATGGAAAACCATGCCAGCCACGTCTCCGCGCCAAGGCATGCCAACCATGCCAGCCGCACCACCGTGCCAATGGAAAACCATGCCATCCACGTCTCTGTGCCAAAGCATGCCAACCATGCCAGCCGCGCCACCGTGCCAATGGAAAACCATGCCAGCCACGTCTCCGCGCCAAGGCATGCCAACCATGCCATCTGCACCACATGTGCCAATGACATGCCGTTCCAGCCACACCTCCACGCCAAGGAATTCCAACCATGCCAGCCGCGCCACCGTGCCAATGGAAAACCATGCCATCCACGATTCCATGCCAAAGCCATGACGGCCCCGCTACATGCCGCTGGCTGCCAAAACGAAGGGTTGCAATAATCAACGGCCACCCTTCCATCTGAGATGCAGATCTTCGCCGTCTAAGGTCGCCATCCAATGCATGGTAACCTTTGGCCCAACGCCAAAACCGCGCCAAGGCATGCCGACCATGCCACATGTGCCAATGGCATGCCATGCCATCCACCTTGCCGCGCCTAAACCATACCATGCCGGCCTTCCCTTACGGCTGCCAAAACGAAGGCGTGCGACAATCAACGTCCACCCTTCCATCTTAGATGCAAATATTAGCCGTCCAAGGTCACCAACCAACGCATGGTAACCTTTGGCCCAACGCCCACGCCTAAACCGCGCCAAGGCATGCCGACCATGCCACATGTGCCAATGGCATGCTGTGCCAACCACCTTGCCGCGCCTAAACCATACCATGCCGGCCTTCCCTTTACGGCTGCCAAAACGAAGGCGTGCGACAATCAACGACCACCCTTCCATCTTAGATGCAAATCTTAGCCGTCCAAGGTCGCTAGCCAACGCATGGTAACCTTTGGCCGAACGCCAAAACTGCACCAAGGCATGACGACCATGCAACATGTGCCAATGGCATGCCGTGCCAACCACCTTGCCGCGCCTAAACCATACCATGCCGACCTTCCCCTCACGGCTGCCAAAACGAAGGCGTGCGACAATCAACGACCACCCTTCCAGCTTAGATGCAAATCTTAGCCGTCCAAGTTCACCAACCAACGCATGGTAACCTTTGGCCCAGTGCCAAAACCCTAGTTTTGGCCATGCCTAAACCGCGCCAAGGCATGCCGACCATGCCACATGTGCCAAAGGCATGCCGTGCCATCCACCTTGCCGCGCCTAAACCATACCATGCGGGCCTTCCCCTCACGGCTTCCAAAAGGAAGGCGTGCGACAATCAATGGCCACCCTTCCATCTTAGATGCAAATCTTAACCGTCCAGGGTCACCAACCAACACATGGTAACCTTTGGCCCAATGCCAAAATCCTAGTTTTGGCCATGCCTAAACCGCGCCAAGGAATGCCGAACATGACACATGTGCCAATGTCATGCCGTTCCATCCACCTTGTCGCGCCTAAACCATACCATGCCGGCCTTCCCCTCACGGCTGCCAAAACGAAGGCGTTCTACAATCAACGGCCACCCTTCCATCTTAGATACGAATCTTAGCCGTCCAAGGTCACCAACCAACGCATGGTAACCTTTGGCCCAATGCCAAAACCCTAGTTTTGGCCACGCCTAAACCGCGCCAAGGCATGCCGACCATGACACATGTGCCAATGGCATTCCGTGCCAGCCACCTTGCTGCGCCTAAACCATACCATGCCGGCCTTCCCTTCACGTCTTCCAAAACGAAGGCTTGCAACAATCGACGACCACATTTCCATCTAAGACGCAGATCTTAGTCGTCCAAGGTTACCAGCTAACGCATGGAAACCTTTTGGCTCGATGTCAAGCCCTAGTTTTGGTCGCGCCCAAACAATGCCACAACCCTAGCTTTTGGCCACGCCTAAACTAGGCCATATTAAATCCATGTCGGCCATGCTTTCATGCCACTGGCTACCAAACGAAGGGTTGTAATAATCAACGGCTACCCTTCCTCTCAAGATGCAAAATCTCAACCGTCGAAGGTCACCACCAAGCCGGCAAGTCTCCCAAGCTCTACTTTCCAAACAACAGCAACATGCTACATGTTTTCCACGAAAACACTCGAGACATCAACACATGTCACAAACTGGAGGATGCTCATTGGGTATTGGTTTGGCGGTTTAAGCGTGCGGCATACTCTACACCCGTTACAAGACAGTGTCATAAGGATGAGGCGGTTAGTAAATACAGGGAGTAATGGTAGAACGCTTTCTTTTATGGAACATCAATTCCAGGCGTTATCGGTTACCACCTCCTCCCATTTACTCATCCGTTTTCCATTTTTTACGAGACCAGAGTACGTTTCACTTCGAATTGTATAAATAGGTCTTACCTATTTCCACCGAACGACAAGTTCTGGTCAGGAGCATACAACACTCAGAAAACGTTTGCTATCATTCCCATCTGTTAGCTTCCCACTTTCTGATGCAAGTCACAAAACAACTACTTTTCCAGGATCAACTATTCTGGTCTCAACACTCTCCTCGCTTCCCTCCCCAAAACCAACCCTTCTCCTCCTCTTTGTGACCGAAACAAATATGGAACGACCATTTCTTGGTTTAGGCCGGATTTGTACAGATTGATCTCTTGAATCTAAAGTACTCCCTTGCAATACATTGTTTAGGGTTTAGACTCGTTTCCCCACACACTCGAAATTACCGAAATCAGTAGATACCGTTTTCACCCTCAAACAACAGCATCAAAGTTCAATTGTATCACAACTTCGACAACAATACTATGGTGATATGTATATCTCCCCCTTAGTAAATACTCCATCTCACATGGAAACCACTCCCCCTTACATAATGATACGGAAACCATATGTATTTGTAGTGTGAACTACATATTAATTCTCCTCCTTTTTGTCAATAAAATTGGCAAAGGTACGAAAACGGGATCCTAATGAAATTTCCAAAGAGGAATTTCATGACCAAAAGCAAGCACATATCAACTTATTTATATGCAATCATAAAGCCGAAGCTAAATGCTTTCATCAAGGAGTTTATAAAGATACAAGATAACTCCTGTAATATTCCACAGCCGCACTCCTCACAAAGATTTGGCAATTAATCACTAGTTCAATTAAGAACTCTCCCCCATAATATGTCATTCCTGAAAGAACTAAAAGAGCGACCTTAGTTTCATGAGAAAAGAAGGATTTCTTTGGACATAACAAATCACATACGAATATGGATTTTAATCCAAATAATACTCAATTAAATTAACCACAAGAAAACCCATGATTAATCTAATCGGAAATTCTCAACCAAATTAATCACGAATGATTAATTTAATTGGTCATGCTCGACAAAAGCGAACTTACGGAGCAACAACTAAGTTAATCATAAGAAAGTAATCAACTCAGTCGATTTTTCTCAACATAAGAAAACTTACGGAGCCGCAAAGTATATACATAAAATATGGATCAGGGAAGATCAATACTGCGGAATATACAAGGATTCCTTCTATTTTTCATCACTATTTGCACAATGACATACAATAGACATAATCCTCGTAAACAAAAGATCATCCTATCTTCTATAAATAATGACATAATAGGCTTCAAACTTTTGTAATGTCAAAAGTTCATTCATTCTTTTATCAATACATGCATATCGACATACAAAAGACTTAACTTTTGACAAGGTATGGGACAGTCATAGTTCACGGACGCAAACACACATATCCCATAAAAAATTGCAATATATAAAATCATAAAGATTAATACTGCAAAAATCATCTTCCAAACAATTTTACAATTTAAACAAATAAACCTAAGAACATGAAGATGAAAACGTTGGATATAGCTATGTGTAATCACAATAATGGCTATTCCAAACTCTAGTTATTCTTCTAAATAAAACAAGAAAATAAAATTCTCATCCGAAGATTTACTAGGAAAAATAAAATCATAATTCACTTATCATCTTCATCATCAGAAACACTCTAAGATGCTTGAATCATGTTCAATTCTTCCTTGAGCTCGGGAAACTTAGTTGCAACCGACGACAATTGTTCTTGCACACACTTCACCCTTGCATTGACCTTACACACACCCTTGTGAACTTTTTGAAGAAGACTCAAGGTGGTAGGGTCACAATCGTCAAGGGAATCATCTCTTTGTCTTTTGCATACATTCTCCCTTATAAGTCTGAAAGTACAGGGACGAACAAGTTTGGGAACCCCAAGAGAATTGCCAATTAAATCAAAACCACGATCACGGAGAATTTGACTAATCGAGCAAGGGTAACCTAACTTCTTGATGGGTAAAGTCATCGAAGTCATTTGAAAAATGATGAAACCACAAATATCGAGACTCGGAACACCCAATTCAAGGAAATAGACCAATTCTGTAAACTTGCGACTCCACCGAGAATTCTCAATTGTGGAGGGACAAAGATTAGAAATACCAAGTTTGCCGAAAGCCATCAAAGCAACACTAACAACATTAGTAGGAAACTTCCCCTGATTCCAAGCAACCTTCTTACCAAAAAGAGCAAGAGAAATGTCTTCATGTGATGGTCGTTCATCACTCGGCCTAGGTATACAAACATTACCCGATGGAATGTTGGTAATTTTCGAAATCAACTCTCTATTAACAATAAACGTTTTTCTATTTATCATGGTTTTGAATTCCATTTTTCCGAGATCAACATCATGAATGTTGGCATAGAAAATTCTTGTGAGAGTATCAAATCCTTGACCAAGACCATCAAAGATGTTTCCAAGATTGAATTTTTCAAAGCAAACTAAATCCTCTTTATATCCACTAGAAAGATACAATTTCTTTTCTACAATAAAACCCATAGATGAAATCCCTTTCAAAAGTATTAGCACAAGAATCATTAACAAGCCTAATCCTAAGAGAATTTTGGTCCAAAGGGAGATTCATGCTAGAAGCACTCAAGCTTTTTGAAATTATTTTTGAAACCTTAAAAGTCATCATGAGATCTAGAAATTGGAAGGAACCAAGAGGAAATTACTTACTTGGAATGAACCTTGAACACCCTTCCTTTTAATCTTCCTCCAAAGAAGTTTTAATGGAGGAAACACAAGAACCCTAAAGTGTTCACGTATGCGGAATGATGGGATGAGGAAAAAGGTGCGCGTACTTCCTTTTTATAAGACCCATTAATGGGCTTGGAACCATTTATGAACCGTGACCCTCAAAAGGAATTTAGGATTTTCTTTTAAAGTTCATACATCAAGGTTGCATCCCGTGATAACACAATTTGTGAGAGAAGACGGATGCAGTAGAAAGCTCTATTTGCAAAAAGGATAGAATGATATTCTTAACCCAACTGTACACAAATAAAACCGTGTCTTGCCCCATCTCAAGATATATACAAATGGGGTAGTGCCAGGCTTGTTACCATGAGGCAAGATGTCCAGAGGAATCCTCATACAACATTTCTGGTTGATATCTGTGGGAAGTCCCAGTGATACAATCAAAGTAATGATGATAATCAGGGTTGTCAGATCTTTCCATCTTCTTTTTGATGTGACTGGAAAGAATATTTTTTCGATTCCTTGACCCTATGTCAAAAACATGAGAACCTGCATTGGATCTACTTGTGTTGACAGATTGTTGAGTCCGTACATCATTATTCCATAGTTTTATATGTACAAAACTTTTATCGGGTCGATTATTAAACTTAACAGAATTAAGTTTTTCTAAGAATCTGAAAACACTTTCAAACGCTCTAAATAGATCTTTGTAAATAGATCCATTACGATAGTATTTCTCAAAAAGATTAAGAGTTAATCTAGTGAGTATCCATATCTTTGAGCGTAACGAACGTTTTCTCAATCTTCTCCTCTTTTTATTTTTTTCTTTGGATTGTTTCTTATCATCTAATTTTTCCAAGTTCTTAGATGAAATGAGATTATTATAGGAAACCGAAGGTTTTGTCCATAATAATCTTTGAACAATCTTTAAGAAATTCTGGCGTGCGTTACAGATGCCAAGAGCAAGTTTTCCAAGGAAATTTCCCATAGGGCAATTTTTAAGGATCAAACAAACACAAACTTATAAGGTTTATAGTGATTGCCTGCTCTGATACCAATTGAAAAGTGGGGGTACAACAACCTCACCCAATATTTCGCTTTGCAATCTGTATGGACTAACTCCAATATACTTTCAAGAGAATCAATGAGACTCAATCTTAATAAAGTATATCAAAGAGTTATATCTCTCTTTCCCGTTTCAATACTTACTCAAGCAAATGGAAATATGTGAGTCTAATTGAATACAAAATAAATCACTTGAACAGTACCAAAGACCAATGTTCAAGTATCAATCAATGTAAATCAACAACCAAAGGTTGGATATTCTAATTGATTGATTCAAACGCACAACCTGTGATATTTCAATTATATAACAAAATATAATGCGGAAAAGAAATAACACAGACACCAGAAGTTTTGTTAACGAGGAAATCGCAAATGCAGAAAACCTCCGGGACCTAGTCCAGATTGAACACACATTGTATTAAGCCGCTACAGACACTAGCCTACTACAAACTAATTTCGGTCTAGAATGTAGTTGAACCCCAATCAATCTCACACTGATCCAATGTACAGTTGCGCTCCTTACGTCTCTGATCCCAGCAGGATACTACGCACTTGATTCCCTTAGCTGATCTCACCCACAACTAAGAGTTGCTACAACCCAAAGTCGAAGACTTTAATAAACAAATCTATATCACACAGAAAAGTCTACGATAATAGATAAATCTGTCTCCCACAGAAATACCTACGAGTTTTGTTCCGTCTTTTGATAAATCAAGGTGAACAGGAACCAATTGATAAACCATACTTATATTCCCGAAGAACAGCTCAGTATTATCAATCACCTCACAATAATCTTAATCGACGTGACGAAAGAAGATATTGTGGAATCACAAACGATGAGACGAAGATGTTTGTGATTACTTTTATATCTTGCCTATCGGAGATATCAATCTCAAGCCAATCGTTGCGATTGTACTCAACACGATGGAATCAGCAAGATCAGATCACACAACTATAAGAAAGTAGTCGGTATGGCTTCACAATCCCAATGAAGTCTTTAAGTCGTTAACCTACAGGGTCTCGAGAAGAAACCTAAGGTTAAAGTAGAATCGACTCAAGCTAATACAAATAGTATCACACAGGAGGTGTGAGGACTAGGTTTCCCAGTTGCTAGAGTTCTCCCTTATATAGTCTTTCAAATCAGGGTTTGCAATAAATGTTAGCTTAGTAACAAAGCATTCAATATTCACCGTTAGATGAAAACCTGATTAGATTCAAGCTAATATATTTCAACCTTTAGATCGAAAACTTAGCTTGTTATACAGAAATGAAATGCACGATTTTAGGTTTGTGTAACCGTACCCAAAAATGTACATTTGTTGGTTCAACAATAGTTAACCAAATGGTTAGCCATATGAGCACTATCATATAAACCATATTATTCTTCACCATAACTAGTTCAAATGACTCAAATGAACTAGTTATAGAGTTTTTCAATTGCTTAGATCTTATAGAAGTATACAAGACACAATCGAAGCAAAAACTATTTGATTTACTCGAATAGATTCATGAACTTTATAGCCACGGTTTGCAAACTTGCATTCCTTAGTTTATATAAGTATTAGTTCACGTATAATCGTTTTTAGAAATAACCAACTTAAGTACGAGGACTGAGTCCCGAACTTAAGTACCCAGAATAAGTTTGTAAACAATTCACAAACTACAACAGATTTTATCGGGACGAGAACCTCCGACAGTTCGCGGACTGGGTTCGTGGACTCTGTTTCGGTTTTCCTGATCAGCAAAGTACGCATACTTTGGTTCAAGGAATAAGAATTTATACATATATTTGCTACCACACAATGCTTATATCCAACAATGGTTATATATTCTAAACTCTCATTTCAATCATTGAAACATTCTTAGAGAACGTTATATAATTGTTATTCACAAACCATTTTTCGTCAAAGCCATTTTCAAGTGATTGGAACTTAACACGACTTTCGTCACTAGGTAAAGATGAACTTGGACAAAGCGAAAGCTTACCAACACATATTTCGAGAAATATATAGGCGAGATAAACTCGGCTCAAAATAGCAAATGTGTATAAACAAAGTCTATATAGCAAAACGACTTTTGTCTCAAGATAGGAGATATAGTAGATATACTTTTGGGTGATAGATAAGTTCAAGTCTCCACATACCTTTTAGTCGATGAAGTTCCACCACTTCCTTGAGTAGTTCTTCATCTTGTATGATGATCGTTGTGGAGTTCTTGAGCTCAACTACACTTTCTATCCTAGTCTGAGACTTAGCTATAATAGACTAGAAATCAAGTCTTATAGTTTTGATCACTAACATTGACAAACATGCTTGAGATAACAACACATGTGAGTTCGACCGAGCAGTGCTCTAACAGTAATCTTGCAAGTTTTTTTTTTTCTAAATCATTACATTTTATTACCAATTTTTTTTCAATTTATAGCTTACAAAAAAGCCCAGATGTTTTCAAGGTTTTGAACAAAAGAAGTAAAAATTTTGAGCCCAACATGTTGGGCCCAATAATATATAAAAATTAGCTCAGTATAGCCTTACAAAAGAAACAGATAAGCAAAATAGTTAAAACCTGAAGTACACATCTGTTTCATTTTCTAGTTCACCAAGACTTGGTGGTTTTTCATCATAGAATAGTATCACTCCTCTTGCTATAGCTACACCTTCTTTAGCCATATGATCAGTAGAGAAGTTTATTTCTCTGAATGAGTGTCTGAAATTAATAAGAGGAATACCTTGTTTTATCTTCATCCATCTATGATATACTATCCATGGTATTTTGTTGTTGTTAAAATCCATCAATGTTGCATTTGAATCTTAACTGAAGCATACCTCTTGTAAACCTTTGGTAATTGCCCATTCTCCTGCTACAATAAGTGCCACAACTTCAGCCAAGTAGTTTGTTGCTACACCAAGACCACCTGATGCAGCACCAATACAACATCTAGTATTATTTCTGGCAATGAAACCCAACCCCGCCATTTCTGGATTCCCCTTTGAAGCACCATCACAGCATATAAGAATCTGGTTTTGAATAGGAAGTTTGCAAAAGCACTGTTTATAAATGATGCTTTTAGTCTTGATCCCCGTGATACTAAAAGTCAGGAGAATCTATAGATCATACATACTACTATCCATTTTCCCTTTCATTCTGATTCTGCATTCTTTTGCAAATCTTGCAATATGTTGCTTGAACTGTGCTAAGCATGGAGTTTCACCTTCATAAATGATTTTATTTCTTGTATGCCATGGCTGCACCATTATATTGAAAGAGAAGTTGTACCAAACTTCTTTGACAACTGAACTTTTCTTTTTTGCTATTTGAAGAACTTCCTCAAATTTTGTAGGTTTTGAACACTGGAATATGTTGCTTATCCAGTGCCATATGGACTCACTGAAATCACATGACCATAGTAGGTGATCCATTGTATCTTGGTGTTTACCACAGAAATAGCATTTAGACACAGTAGAAAAACCTTTTTTCTTACAGATTCTTCAGTTGCACAAGCTCCTCTTAAAATTTATAATAGATTGGAAGATGTATAAGGATGAAGACAAGGTTTCCAAACCTGATGAGCCCAAGTTACTACTGGGTGTTTTTGTTTGATAACATGTGCAACATTTGATACTGTGAAATTGCCAGTTTTTTCATGTGCCCATATTCTTTTATCTTTACCTCCTCCAATGATTGGTAGTTCATTTTTACTAAAATATTTCAACATTTAGTTTGGTATATGCCACACACTATTTTGGATTAAGTCTTGCACTTTCATTTCTGAGTGTTGTTGAATATATGCATCATCTTCATGTCTTTCAGCTAAAGCAAACTTCTTCACCTATAATAGGTTATAGTAATCTCGCAAGTTGAGTTCCATAATAGGTTGCAGAATCCACCTCGGATCCATCCAATCTGATATTTGACACCAAAAACCTCACCTGCAAGAGAACATTGAGTCTGTATATGGTAATCTTGCAAGCTGAGTTCCATAATAGGTTTTAGAATCCACTTCGGATCCATCCAATCTGATATTTGACATCAAAAACCTCACCTGGACGAGAACATTGGGTTTGTATATGGTAATCTTGCAAGCTGAGTTCCATAATAGGTTGCAGAATCCACCTCGGATCCATCCAATCTGATATTTGACATCAAAAACCTCACATGGACGAGAACATTGGGTCTGTATATGGTAATCTTGCAAGCTGAGTTCCATAATAGGTTGCAGAATCCACTCAGGATCCATCCAATCTGATATTTGACATCAAAAACCTCACCTGGACGAGAATATTGGGTTTGTATATGGTAATCTTGCAAGATGAGTTCCATAATAGGTTGCAGAATCCACCTCGGATCCATCCAATCTGATATTTGACATCAAAAACCTCACCTGGACGAGAACATTGGGTCTGTATATGGTAATCTTGAAAGCTGAGTGTGCCTCATTTTGCATCCGATTATGTGTTTGACCACAAATTTGACCAACTTGACAACATATTTGACCAACTTGACCACAAATTTGACCAACTTTACCTCGATCCGGACACCTTGGACTTAGATATTTTGAGAGAAAAAGCAAATCTCTCCTCAATTATTGTACTCTTCTCTTGTCCAAAAGTTTTGGCTCTCAAATTTCATTTCCCTCTCACTTTCCCAATCTAATAAATCTTTTTGATATCCATTCGCTCACAAATTTGAAACCCTATCTGATTTTCCTCTCAAATTTCATTTCCCTCCTCTGACTTAATAATTGCAGTTCTCCCCCTGTTTTATTAAAAGAGAGAGACGAAGAACTCATACCTTTTTCCCATCTTTCACTGTATCTCATTCAATCTCAAGGTGTTTTCTTTGTGCCTTTTAGCTACGAATAAATTTATCAAAATTGTTTATTTTTCTCCTTTAGGGTTTCAATTTGTTTGATAGATCCGTATGAAGATCACTGGTATGTTTTAGATTTGTACTTTTCCCTTTAAAATTAGGTTTTTACTGGTTGTAATCTCAATAGATTTTAACAAGATATATATTTTCAATTTTTTTGTTGTTGTTGTTGTTTACTGCTTAACATCCATACTGTTTACTACTTAGCATCCATTTATAATGTCTTTCAATAGATTTCTGCTTCACATTTAAGGTTTACTGATTTTTAGTGGTTTGCATTGTCTCTCAATAGTTTGTTCTAATCTATATTCTTTATATGCTGATGTTTACTGCTTTACATTCTTTTTTCTCTTGGATGTTTTAATCTCTTTCAATAGATTACAACCCAAATAAGGTTTATTCAACTGTAATCTCATTCATCATATTACTGCTCTAGATTTTTGGTTGTTTAGTTGTAATCTATTTCCCTTTTGTTCTGTATGCGGTTTGTTGTTACGGTTCCTATATGGACAATATTGGTCCTGTAAATCTGTTTAAGCGTTTGAATAAATTCATTATTCGACAAAATCAACTTTGTTAAAATGAATTTATTCCACCCCTTAGAGAGCCTTGCAGGATTAGTATACACCCACATCGATATGAGTTGTATCCTTCGTCTAGGATTCTGGCCATTCCCATGAACACGATGTTGCTGCAGGTTTCCTTTTTAGCAGCAGGTTTATTTTGTCACCTATTACGATCTATTCAACAATGAAGTTTCTATAAATGATTTGATTCCAAGTTGTTGAACATGAATTGCAGGATTGGCATACAACCACAAAAGCACTGGAAATTCATTTTTATGCCTAAAGATACAACACCCAACACAGAGTTCTATTTCCCTCTTGTTCTGTATGCGGTTTATTGTCACGTTTCCTATATGGACAATATTGGTCCTGTAAATCTGTTTAAGCGTTTGAATAAATTCATTAACTCTGTCAAAATGAATGTATTCCATCCCTTAGAGAGCCTTGCAGGATTAGTATATAACTACATCGATATGAGTTGTATCCTTCGTCTAGGATTCTAGCCATTCCCATGAACACGATGCTGCTGCAGGTTTACAACAACAAAAGAACAAGATATTCATTTTTATGCCAGAATAAACAACTCACCACCTAGATTTCTCGTAGAGAAAACATATTACTGTATATGTTAATTTTCCGTGAACTCTGTATAGGTGTGTTGTTGATTTTGGCATAAATCAAGCTCACCTTATTGAGATCGATGCCGCAAACCTGACAAGTAACCTCTTTAATTCCAGTTGGTGAGTAAACTCTTAACACATTAGAGTTTATTGCATTACTCATCATTATTATGGTCTCTTTCCCTTGATGAAAATTGGTTGATTCTTACTACCCTTCACTTTGTTTTGCCAGGATTCATTGATGCGACTTGAAGATGTGTAAGTGTGGAAAAAATTCATAGTTAACAAGTGCATATCTTGTAATGTATTTTTGCCACCACTTACATAACCTTGCAGGACCAGTGTACACCCAGATAAGAGATGTGGTAGTTTTGAGGTACCTAGAGATGTGCTCGCATGGCCGTTATATGAGACACTGTTGACTTGAAGGTGCAGGTTTCCTTTTCTATCTCAGGTTTGTTTACTTGCCTATTTTGATCTCTTCAAATATATATTTTACATGACTCCTGCCAACAAGTGCAACTTATCACCATATATTTTTCAGAGTGGATACGTATAAGTCGTTAGGTTTGCTGTAAATGAAGGAGATCGATGCAGCTAACCTGAAAAGTAATATGTTTTCCTCTCTAATTCCAATGGTGACTAAACTCTTATGATAATTAGTTTCCCCTGTCATTATTTTATCCTGACTGAAATACTCACCTACTACCATTCTCTTATTGTTTTATGAGGAATCATTGATTGGAAGACTTGAAGTTGGAGATGTGTTAGTGTGGCAGTACCATCTGAGTGAAGAACAAGATAAGATACTGTTGTTTGTTCCTGCAAGGCTGTTCAAGAGCTGGAATAAATAAAATTGTTTCAAATGATTTTATTTCGAGCCCTTGAACAGGTATTGTAGGAGAGGTGTACAACAACGAAAGAACAAGATATTCCTTTTTATGCCAGAACAAACAACTCACCACATCGAGTTTTCATAGAGATAAAACATATTATTGTATATCTTAATTTTCCGTAAACCCGATGTAGGTGAGTTGTTTATTTTGGCACAAATCAAGCTCACCTTATGAAGATCGATGCTTAATACCAGACAAGTAACGCTCCTTAATTCCAGTAGGTGAGTAAACTCTTGACCCATTAGAGTTTCTTGCATTACTTATCATTATTATGGTCTCTTCACTTGATGAAAATTTGGTTGCAGGTTAGGTATACAACAACAAAAGATCAAGATGTTCATTTTTGTGGCAGAAGAAACAACTCACCACATTGAGTATTTATAGAGACATTACTTTTCCGAATACTCGATGCATATGCGTTGTTTCTCTTGGCACAAATAATGCTTACCTTATGGAGATTGATGATGCAGCAATCCTGACAAGCAACCTACTTAATTCCAGTTGGTGAGTAAACTCTTACCACACTAAAGTTTTGTGCATTACTTATCATTATTATGGTCTCCTCTAAATGAAAAATTTTGTTGATTCATACTACCATTCTCTTTGCTTTTTTAGGATTCATTGATACAAACACCTGAAGCTGGGCAAATGATGAACAAGTGAGACCATGTTGGCCTTGCAAATCTGTACAAGCGAGGGATTAACTTGTAACCGAGATCAAGATTCTTGAATTTGCGTTGCAGGACATTGATAGAGAAATATTATTAAAAATGTTGATGTGCAAGAATACCTGGACATGTAGATAATTTGGAAGATATGAGATAGTGTTGGCCCTGCGAAGCTGTGGAAGTAGGACAACTGAGAAGTAACACATTCTCATCTCTAATTCTTATTGTGAGTAAATTCTTACTACAACTTTTCAGACTTTTTCATATGAACCGTGTATGTGAATTTCCAGTTACAATTCTGTCAAATAAATATAAACTTTTGATACTTAGGTTGTCAATGTTCAAATTATTATGATTGAATGGTATTCAACAATGAAAATGTATGAAATCCAGAATGACAATGCACATGTAACTGAATGATTCTTTGTCTCTCCTGCGAACATTGTTTCCAATTTGATTGTCACTAATTTTATTGTTTGCAGAATCATGTAAAACGAAATGCCCAAATTACTGACTGAATCTTTTTCTCCTATGAGATCTGTTTCTAATTTTGGTTTCCGTTTCGTTTATTTTTTTGTCGGGATACTAGAATTGATGGCAAGAGCTGGTTAAGGCTACTATGATGTCGATGGACAACTTCTTTTGGTGGATAACAACTTCTTTCAGCCAAGGTATATATAATGCAGAACAACACTTGCTTATATTTAGAAACTGCTGAAAAACACAACCCTTCTCATTTAATTATAACCATATAGGAAACCATGTATTTTTTAGGCTTAAGCAGTTCTTCCAATGTAAAGATGATACTCGTATATAATTTACATATGTGAATGATTGAGGAGTATGTATTTCAGAATAATTGAATGAACGAATTCCTTATGATGCTAGAATGAGAATGTATGTATTGTGGAATGAGATTGAATTCCAGAATAATTGAATGAATGAATTCCTTGTGCTAGAATGAGAATGTATGTTCTGCAGAATGAGATTGAGTTATGGGTTTCAGATTCAGTATTGCAGGTTCAGAAATGAATTGCAATGCAGCTTCAGAAACTAATTGTATTGCAGCTTCAGAAATGGATTGCATTGCATTGCAGGGTCCAATCATGGGAGATTATTTATAACAGTAAAAAAACGTTTTTCTTTTTTTGAAAACTATTTTTTTACCAACGTCAAATCAACGTTATAATATCTGTTAGTAATTAGCACACCTAGCAAATTCATTAATGTTACAATTGTCAACGTCTTAAAGCCGTTAGTCTATATGTTACAAGCGATAGACACGTGGCAGACGACAAACGTTACAATCAGTTGTTACGAATCGAATCGTTACAACAAGCTGTTATATCCAAAATGTTACAATCAATCATCAACGTTTGAAGCCGTTATTTAGACGTTAGAATAGATTGAAACGTGTCGTACGTGTAGTGATCTACACTACAAATTAGCATAGAAACATCTCTGAATCTCTAAGGATATAGATTGGATTGGGAAAAACAGAAGTTTGAGAGAGAAAAGATTGTTTTTCTTATTATTTTTCATGACTCACACAGAGATGAGTACAAACTATAACCACTCCATCCGAGGAATAACGTGCACATCGCACGTGTGGTTGACACACTTCTATTAACGGCTATCTAACACCGTTAAACACTTTCTAACAGAACTATTGGGGCGCCCTTAACATACAAAGGGGTTCTCAAAACATAAACAAAATAGAAGGTTTATGACAAATCCCACCCCTTCAAATCATCCTTGTCCTCAAGGATGGAAGTTGAAAAGAAACTTGGTTGTCGGCTCATTGTAACTCCTTCGCGAGTACTGTGGGAAAAGTCAGGTGAATATGACCTTGATAAACTTCAAGACCCCTTGCCAAGAAAAGTTGGAACCGATCTCATGAATTGCTGGTATCAATCTTGGTTGTAGTCCTTCAAAAACAGTCAATGCTCTATCTTTCAACGTAAGAGGAGTTTCTCTACGAGAATTTGAGGCGTAAACAAGCATCTTCATGTTTACTTCTTTGTAAATAACCTGCATGTTGAGTTGTAATTGTAGGCAATTCCCCACTACTAACACAGAAATCTCCACCTTCCAACCTTTTCTTGGGATGAAATTGTTTCCATGTAGCTCCGGCTTTCCACCTTCTTCAATCGTCACCTGATTGTAACTCCCCATATATTTTGAGCCTTCGAACCTGAGTATCACCATCCCTGGGTGACAGCCAAAAGATGAATTGAAGCTTGCGAATGCATTGAGTTCTTGTAATATTCTTACCAAGTAATGCCTTGTAACTTGAACTGTTGGGACATCTGTGGTGGAGAGCTCAAGCTGCTTCAAGAGTTGATGGAATTTATCAAGAAAATATTTATCTACCAGCACAAGATGCCTGCCCAGATTCATAACTGAAGGCTGGGTATGAAAAGGCCTTGTATCTTCACAACTGAAGGCTGGGTAGTTACTAGTAATGACACCACTTGCAGATATATTATTTCCCAGTGTCAGTTCTGAATCTGTGTAGATAAAATCAAACATTCGAAAAATTCCACAAAGGCTTGATGACTTAATCGTCTCTTGGTAAAACACTAGAGAACAATACACCTTCATCGCACATTCTTTCTTGGAAATAGAAGTCAAAATCTTGATAAGGAAGTTCCCCACCAGGCCATTGTGTGAGATAAGATATATTCATTTTCTTCATTAGTCCAGTTGTACGAGAGTGATGACTTGTGCTGACTTGTAAAGTAGTAGCTACTGTGATGAATATTTCCATCCAAAACCTTTTAAGAAGTGTACAATCTTTGATGTACTGAGTATATGCAGTAAAGCCATGTAATGTAGTAGGAATAATTATCCTTACCCCTTGCAAACTGTGTATCATAGCCCTAGAATTGAGAACCTCATCTCCCCCTTGTTTTGTTGATCCATCAGGGTGTGGAGGTCTGCAGTTGCATAAAAACATGTCGGGTAGTCCCAGTAAAATACCTAGATGCCACTACAAGGTGCTTGTTACAGCTCATTCTTCGTATAACCTAGTACAACTGTCGCCGCTCTTGACTTGAGAAGGCCTCGAAATCTCCAGCAAAATTTGAGTTATGTAACCCGAGGCTGTACTTATCGAAGTAGTTGTTCTTGTACCTCCACAAGTATACGACTAATGGAGAAATTGGTACCAAACCTGAAGCAAACACTGGCGTAATACAACTTTCCCATAGGCTACAGAATGCTAAATTGTACCATATTACCTTTAACTGGATCTTTGACTTGATGTCATGTTCCTTCTTATCAACACTAACATCAGAATGCCAAGAACCCTCACTTAAGATGATCTTCTTACTAATAACAACATTCTTTAATTGCCATATCAGCCTACCCACCCTTTTCTCAGGCTTCGCTTCTTGTATTAGCAAATCCAACACTTGATAGTGATGAAGAGTAAGCACCATGGTGAGAGTACCACCCTCCTGACAGTTCATAATAGCTTTCATCTTGTTTCTCTCAACAAGCGGTGCTTTCATCCTGTTACTGATTTCCACCATGGATGCAAAAAGATTTCTTCCTTTACAGCCACAGAATATAGAATGCTGAGCACAATTGAGGGTTTTGTGTAAACCAGCAACATAGTTACTCATGGACCTCATTCCTATAATATAATATTCTTCATATAAAGCTTCCACAACGTTTAAATGAGTGCATATTTGAATCGCCATGAAAGAATACTGTACAGAACAGACGTGGAGTCTAACAAAATCATCTTCTGAAGTTAACTCTCCAAGCCACTTTTGCGAGAACAATTTTCCAGACGGTGCATATAATGCTTTGAATAGAATTACACAATGAAGAAAACCTTTAGGCTGTCCTGTAAAGAATCCATAATAACTTGTACCTTTGTTAAACCTCCATACCATACTATCATGCATTATCTTCTCATTCTCCATAGTTTTGAACAACATGAGTGAAGGTTGTTAGACGCATTTTAGCTGAAGCTTCTCACAGTAATAGTAACCCAAATACTCTCCTCTTATGGTTTTTTTCTTCTCATGCAATCCATTCTCAAGCATTAAATTTAACCCATTAAGAACCATCAAACACTAAAACGTATCAATGAGTTTAGAACTACTGTGATCATAATGCAAATGCCTTCTCATCACTTTGCACTATTTACCACGATCAAAAGGCATACAACAATAATCAGAATTAGGTGAAACAACACACATAAGCTCATTTGAATTCGCAATCAACAGTTCTAACCCATGCCAAAATTCTAGAATCATCTTATAAACAACATTTGCATTGCATTTATCCTTTATAATCAAAAAACTAAGGTCAATCATAGAAACAATTGTATTCCTGCAGATTTTAGAATTACCTCTGTATCTTCCACTAGCTTCAAACTCTTTTCCTGGATCAAATAAGGTTCGAGCAAAACCAATGCCACAACGAAGACATTTTCCACTACGCAGCTTGTTGTCAACAACGATTAAGATTTTATGAACATCAAACTTTTCATCATTTACCTCCATGATTGAGATTGAGAACATTTTACTGAGTACCCATACATAATCAGGCTTTAGAGAAACATCACTAATCAAATCGAACCAAGTAATGAATGGTTTTCCCTCTTGGTAATATAAAAAGTGGGTTTCTATCTTCCCTTCCAATTCAGAATAAGGAGAAACTATATTGACCGCAATAGACTTGTAGTCTTGAACATATATAACACCATCTCCATTAACAAATGAGAAGTCTGATTTGGGTTTAGATCTGTAATTACCTTCATCTGAAGAATTGTGAACGACATCTCATTCTGAACTTGAATCAATTGAAGCTCCTTCAAGCTTTTCATAAATTTATATCTTAATCAGCGTCACTTTCTTCAACACAGATCCAATTAATTCAAAGATTTCAGCCGAATTACATCGCCAATTCTCATCAACAGATTCACCCACATACATCCTATACTCAAATAGTAGTAGGTTCCTGGTCTCTACTGCTAAAATTTCTTTGCATATGGATAATAACACAATGTTAGAGCATTGTTCGGTCGAACTCGCATGCGTTGCTATCTCAAGAATGTTTGTCAATGTTAGTGATCAAAACTATAAGTCTTGATTTCTAGTCTATTATAGCTAAGTCTCGGACTATGATAGAAAGTGTAGTTGAGCTCAAGGACTTTATGGCGATACATCATACAAGAAGAAGAACTACTCAAGGAACCGGTGGAACTTCTCGACAAAAAGGTATGTGAAGACTTGAACTTATCTGTCACTCAAAAGTCTATCTAGTCTATCTCCTACTCTTTGAGACAAGAAGTCGTATGCTATATATATAGACTTGGATTATACACATTTGGTATTTAGAGCCAAGTATACCTCGCCTATATATATATATCGAAATATGTGTTAGTAAGCTTTTCTCTTTAACCAAGTTTATCTTTACCATGTGACGAAAGTCATAATATGTTTCAATCATCTTGAAAATTGCTTTGACGAGAAATGGTGTAACAACTATATAACGTCCTCTAAGGATGTTTCAATGATTGAAATGAGAGTTTAGATTACATAACCAATGGTGGACATAAGCATTGTTGTGGAAACACATTTATGTATAAGTCCTATTCCTTGAACCAAAGTTTGCGAACTTTGTTGATCAAGAGAACCGGAAGAATGGCGTGAGACAAGTCCGCGAACTCAGTCCGCGAAATGCCGAAGTTCTCAAACCCGAGAATTTCTGCTGGAGTTGACAAACTACTTGCGTGAAGATAAGTCTGCAAACTCAGTCCGTGAACCCAGTCTGTGAACCGGCGAAGTTCTCAAACCCGAGAATTTCATATGGAGTTTGTAAACTCTGTCCGGTAACTTAAGTCCGCGAACCTAGTCTGCGAACTTGAAAAGGTTATATATCTGAAGATGATTTCTGAACTTAAACTTAAAAAGACTAAGGAATGCAGTTTGCAAACCGTGGCTATAAAAGTTCATGAACTGATTCAAGTGAATCAAATCATCTTTTCTTCAATTGTGTCTTGTGTAGTACATGAGATTTCCTTGCAATTCAACAACTCTCGAACTAGTTCATTTAAAGTCATTTGAACTAGTTGTGGTGAAGAAGAACATGGTTTATATGAAATGCTCATATGGCTAACCATTTGGTTAACTGTTGTTGAACCAACAAGTGCATATGTTTGGGTACGGTTAACAAACCTAGCAGCGTGCATTGTCAAGTGTGTATAACAAGCTCAGTTTTCGATCTAACGGTTGAGAAATATTATCTTGAATCTAAATCAGGTTTTCATCTAACGGTGAATATTGAATGCTTTGTTACTAAGCTAACATTAATTGCAAACCCTGATTTGAAAGACTATATAAAGGAGACATCTAGTATTGTGCAAAACTAATCCCCACACCTCACCTGTGATACTAGTTTGCATACTAGAGTCGATTCTCCTTTAACCTTTGATTTTCTTCTTCTAAAACCAGGTTAACGACTTAAAGACTTCATTAGGATTGTGAAGCCAGGCCGATACTACTTTTAACGTAGTTGTGTGGTCTGATCTTGCATCTTCTATCGTACGAGTACAATCAGATTGATTGGCTTGAGATTCTCATCTCCGATAGGCAAGATATAAAAAGTAATCACAAACATCTTCGTCTCATTGTTTGTGATTCCGCGACATCTTGTTTCGCTACCATACGATTAAGATTGTTGTGAGGTGATTGATAACTCTAGGATGTTCTTCGGGAATATAAGACCGGATTATCAATTGGTTCCTGTTCACCTTGATTATTATCAAAAGACGGAACAAAACCTTAAGGGTTTATCTGTGGGAGACAGATTGATCCTTTGATAGACTTGTCTGTGGGAGACAGATTTGTTTATTGTCAAAGCCTGTGATTTTGGGTCGTAGCAACTCTTAGTTGTGGGTGAGATCAGCTAAGGAAATCAAGTGCGCAGTATCCTGCTGGGATCAGAGGCATAAGAGCATAACTGTACCTTGGATCAGTGGGAGATTGATTGGGGTTCAACTACAGTCCAGTCCGAAATTAGCTTGGAGTAGGCTAGTGTCTGTAGCGGCTTAATACAGTGTGTGTTCAATCTGGACTAGGTCCCGGGGTTTTTCTGTATTTGCGGTTTCCTCGTTAACAAAATTTCTGGTGTCTGTGTTATTTAAATTTCCGCATTATATTGTTTTATCTTTATAATTTGAATAATACAGGTTGTGCGTTAGATCATCAATTAGAGTAATCCAACCTTTGGTTGTTGATTGTCATTGATTGATCCTTGGATATTGGTCTTTGGTACCATCCAATTTATTCCTTGAATTTGATTAGAACTCGCAGTTCTTGCTTGAGTAAATCAAATCAAGAAGAGAGATATTAACCCGTTGATATACTTTTAATTGATTGAGTCTTGTTGATTCTCTTAAAAGTATATTCGAGTTTGTCCATACAGATTGCTAAGCGAAATATTGGGTGGTGTTGTTAGACCCCCGCTTTTCCAATTGGTATCAGAGCAGGCAAACACGTTCAAGACCTCAAAAGTCTGTGTTTGTAGTGATCTGACTATATGTACCATAAAGTCTCAATTGACGCTTCACCAAGTTTAAAAACCAACCGTAGAAAAAAGTCTGATAAACTGGTTACTCTTCAAAAAGGGTTGGATGAACAAATCCGGATCAACTCTGGTCTTGTTGCATAAATTGCAATTCTTAAGGATTTGATATCTGGTAATTGTCCCTTGGTGAATATGAGAAACTCCAGTTGTTCCTCTTTAAAGAACAGCCGTAAATCAGATGGTAATCAACGACTGGTTATTGTGAAAACTGATATGACTAAGAACCACTCAGACAAACTTTAAAGTTTTGGCACGCATTGTTGTTGTGATTCTTCCAATCAACTTCAACAGGTTTGTATGTCGTTTCAAAAGAGTCTGAATGTTGCAAGTAATCTTTGTAAGAAAACTAAACAACTTTTTGATACTCTGAAAGGACATGCAAAACTATCAGGAAACTATAAACATAGAAGTACAAATAGTATGGGTGCTTTTGCTTTAAGATCTACGTCTCCTTTTCAATGGTTTCTTGATAGTGGATGTAGTAGACATATGACAGGCGATCTCACATGGTTAGTTTCATATATTGACTATGAAGGAGGTCCTGTAACGTTTGGAGATGAGAGTTGTTGCTACATCAGCAAGAAGGGAACGATCAAACTGTTATAGACAAAACTGGGAAAGTAATTTTTCAAGGAACTCGTGGTAAAAACAACTGTTATCTACTTGATACTCAGTTTAGCAACCGTTGTAATTTGACTAAGGTGGAATCTACACATCTTTGGCATGAGCGTTTTGGTCACATCAATTATTGTCTTCTAACTAAGATCATTAACAAAGAACTTGTTAGAGGCATTCCCAAAATCAATGCAAAGATTGAAGGTGTGTGTGGTGCCTGTCAAAAGGGTAACCAAACGAAAGTTCACTACAAATCATCTCGAGATATTCTCACTAAAGCTCCACTTGATTTAATTCATATAGATCTCTTCGGACCAATTCAACAACCCAATGTTACTGGTAAGAAGTATACTTTAGTTATGGTAGATGATTACACCAGATTCACTTGGGTTGCATTTCTATCTCATAAGAATGAAACTCTTGGTGAATTCAAGATTATTGTTAAAAGGATCCAGAGAGAACAAGGTCGTAAACTAAAGAAAATTAGAAGCGATCGTGGAACTGAATTCAAAGACACCAAGGTATTTGAATTCTGTGACGAACTGGGGATAATTCAAAAATACTCACCACCTATTACTCCTCAAGCTAATGGAGTTGCTGAAAGAAAGAATAGGATTATTCAGTAAATGGCCAGGGTAATGCTCCATAATAAAAACTTACCATTAAGGTTTTGGGTCTTGATCAACCGTGTGTATTTACAGTCTAAAAACCTTAACACTCCTTATGAGTTGTGGCACGGAAGAAAGCCCAACCTACCCTATCTCAGGGTGTTTGGAAGTAAGTGCTATATTCTGAAAGATCGAGAAGAAAGGGAAATTCGACACCAAAAGTGATGAAAGTATGTTTCTTGGCTATGCTTCTGATAGTCGTGGTTTTCGAGTGTTTAATCTCAGAACACAAGTCATGATGGAATCTGCTAATGTTATCATCAACGACATTAGTAACTTTCGTCATGGTAATCCTCCTGTTGAATTGCCTCCAACCGAGACTATTGAGAAAGTCAAAGAAATCCCAGAATCAGTTGAAGTTATCCCAATTGTTGCTGATCCTGACATTTCTAGTGACGAGGAGAAGAGCACTGATCAAACCATTCCTGAAGAAAAAGAACGTGTCCCTCCACGACATCTCTGGGTTCAAAGGAATCATGATCCCAACAGTATTATTGGATGAAGAGATTCTATAGCCAAGACAAGAGGACAACTTCAAAATATGTGCAATTTTGGTTGTTATCTTTCGCAAGTAGAACCAAGAAATATTGATGAAGCTCTGAACGATTCTTTTTTAGGTGAATGTAATGCATGAAGAGTTAAATCAATTTC
Source organism: Papaver somniferum (assembly GCF_003573695.1). Classification (NCBI taxonomy): domain Eukaryota; kingdom Viridiplantae; phylum Streptophyta; class Magnoliopsida; order Ranunculales; family Papaveraceae; genus Papaver; species Papaver somniferum. Next base: position 84,852,806 of record NC_039363.1, read on the forward strand.
AAAGACAAGATGTGTGAGAACTTGTACCTTGTCCCTCAAATATCAATATTGTTGGTACCAAATGGATATTCAAGAATAAGTCTGATGAATTTGGCACGATTGTCAGAAACAAAGCTAGACTTGTCGCTCAAGGATATTCACATATTGAAGGGATTGACTTTGACGAGACCTTTGCTCCTGTGGCACGCCTTGAGTTCATTCGTCTTTTGTTAGCTCATGCTTGTTTTATTAAGGTTAAGATTTTTCAAATGGATATAAAATCTGCTTTCCTAAACGGAATTTAAAGGAGGAAGTCTATGTCGCTCAACCTAAGGGATTTGAAAACCCTGATTTCCAAGATCATGTGCTAAAACTCAAAAAGGCAGTGTATGGGTTGAAACAAGCACCTACAACCTGGTTTGAAAAACTTATCACTTCTTTCATTAGAAAAGGTTTTTCAAGAGGCGGAGCTGATAAAACCTTGTTTACCAAATGGAGTGGGAAAGCTGTTGTCATTGCTCAAGTCTATGTAGATGATATTATCTATGGATCAACTTCTGAAAAATTTGCAAAGGACTTCCAAGTCTCTCTTGCTAAAGAATTTAAAATAAGCAATGTTGGTGAATTAAAATTCTTCTTAGGATTACAAATTCAACAACTTAAGGATGGAATTTACTTATCCCAAGAGAAGTATGCTCGAGATCTTGTGACAAGGTTCGGCCTGGATAAGTCTTCTCCAAAATTGACACTTATGCCCACTACTGGTAAACTACATAGAGATGAGAAAGGAGCAAAAGTGGATCAAAAGATTTATCGATCTATTATTGGTAGCCTTTTGTATCTTACATCCTGATATTTCTTTCAATGTTGGTTGTTGTGCTAGGTTTCAGGCGTATCCAAAGGAATCTCATCTTGCAGCTGCAAAAAGGATCATTCGGTATATTAATCACATTGCTGGGTATGGTCTATCTTACACTTTTGATACTAACACTGACCTTTCTGCTTATTCATATATTGATTGGGCAGGATGTGTAGAAGACAGAAAAAGTACATCAGGGGGTTTCTACTATGTATGACTGAATCTTGTAGCTTGGCATAGCAAGAAGCAAAATTCTCAATGCCTGTCTACATGTGAGGTAGAATATATTGCTGCTGGATCATGCTGTACTCAACTCCTATGGATGAAACAAATGCTAGTTGATTATGGAGTTGATACTGGAATAATGAAGATCTTTTGTGATAACTCTAGTGCGATTCGAATCACTGAGAATTATGTTGAGCACTCAAGAACAAAGCACATTGACATAAGGTGCCATTTTATTCGTGCTCTCTATGAAATGGTATCATAAGTATGGAATTGTGCCTTCTGAACAACAATTGGCTGATATTCTTACCAAACCATTAGACACTGCTACGTTTCAACACTTGTGGCAGTCTATTGGTGTTGTTTTGGTTCACTACAACGTTTCTATAACTTTTACCCCTATGCTTATCTCTATATTTTGGGAAATTGAGTTTGAAACTCCATAAGTATACTCCAGTTCAATTTCTTAAGAGTTATTTTTGTCTTGTTATTGTCATTTTTGTTTCAAAATCCTTCTTTTCTTTTGAAATTAAGGTCGCTCGTTGTTGTTCTTTCGGGAATGACATCAAATAGGGGAGAGTTCTTTTGAACTTGTGCTTAATGGTCATACTTGAGGGGTGTGCGACTGTGGAATTTTAGAGGGGTTATCTTGTATCTTTAAACTCCTTCATGAATGCATTTAGCTTCGGCTTTATGATTGCATCTAAATTAGTTGGTATGTATTTTTTTTCTTTTAGTCATGAAATGTCTCTTTCGGAAATTTCATTATGATCCCGTTCTTGTACCTTTGCCAATTTTATTGAAAAAAAGGGGGAGAATTAATATGTAGTTCACACTTCAAATACATATGGTTTTCGGATCATTGTGTAAAGGGGAGTAGTTTCCATGTGAGATGGAGTATTGACTAAGGGGTAATGATACATATCACCATAGTATTATTGTTGAAGTTGTGATACAATTAGACTTTGACACTGTGTAATAATACTATGACATTGTATAACAATGATCGAGACCGATGCTTTCTCATTGTTATAGCTACAGATCTTCAACAACGGTGATGTTATACTTACAACCTTTGGGATCATTGGAGTACTTGGAAGTGACGAAGATTTCGAGGAATGTTGAAGATTAGACATGTGAAATAAGAGCTACTAAAGTTTCTTTATCTTTTTTGTATTCCATATGTATTGATAGTTTTTTCACTAAAATTGACAAAGGGGGAGATTGTTAGAGCATTGCTCGGTCGAACTCGCATGAGTTGCTATCTCAAGCATGTTTGTCAATGTTAGTGATCAAAACTATGTCTTGATTTCTAGTCTATTATAGCTAAGTCTCGAACTAGGATAGAAAGTGTAGTTGAGCTCAAGGACTTTATGGCGATACATCATACAAGAAGAATAACTACTCAAGGAACCGGTGGAACTTCTCGACAAAAAGGTATGTGAAGACTTGAACTTATCTGTCACTCAAAAGTCTATCTACTCTATCTCCTACTCTTTGAGACAAGAAGTCGTATGCTATATATATAGACTTGGATTATACACACTTGGTATTTCGAGCCAAGTATACCTCGCCTATATATATCTCGAAATATGTGTTAGTAAGCTTTTCTCTTTAACCAAGTTTATCTTTACCATGTGACGAAAGTCATAATATGTTTCAATCATCTTGAAAATTGCTTTGACGAGAAATGGTGTAACAACTGTATAACGTCCTCTAAGGATGTTTCAATGATTCAAATGAGAGTTTAGATTACATAACCAATGGTGGACATAAGCATTGTTGTGGAAACACATTTATGTATAAGTCTTATTCCTTGAACCAAAGTTTGCGAACTTTGTTGATCAAGAGAACCGGAAGAATGGCGTGAGCCAAGTCCACAAACTCAGTACGCGAACTGCCGAAGTTCTCAAACCCGAGAATTTCTGCTGGAGTTGACAAACTACTTGCGTGAAGCTAAGTCCGCGAACCGGCGAAGTTCTCAAACCCGAGAATTTCTGCTGGAGTTTGTAAACTCTGCCCGGTAACTTAAGTCCGCGAACCTAGTCTGCGAACTTGAGAAGGTTATATATCTGAAGATGATTTCTGAACTTAAACTTAAAAAGACTAAGGAATGCAGTTTGAAAAACGTGGATATAAAAGTTCATGAACCGATTCAAGTGAATCAAATCATCTTTGCTTCAATTGTGTCTTGTGTAGTACATGAGATTTCCTTGCAATTGAACAACTCTCTAACTAGTTCATTTGAAGTCATTTAAACTAGTTATGGTGAAGAATAACATGGTTGATATGAAATGCTCATATGGCTAACCATTTTTTTAACTGTTGTTGAACCAACAAGTGCATACGTTTGGGTACGGTTAACAAACCTAGAAGCGTGCATTGTCAAGTGTGTATAACAAGCTAAGTTTTAGATCTAACGGTTGAGAAATATTAGCTTGAATCTAAATCAGGTTTTCATCTAACGGTGAATATTGAATGCTTTGTTACTAAGCTAACATTGATTGCAAACCCTGATTTGAAAGACTATATAAAGGAGACATCTAGTATTGTGCAAAACTAATCCCCACACCTTACGTGTGATAATAGTTTGCATACTAGAGTCGATTCTCCTTTACCTTTGGTTTTCTTATTCTAAAACCAGGTTAACAACTTAAAGACTTCATTGGGATTGTGAAGCCATACCGATACTACATTTATCATAGTTGTGTGATCTGATCTTGCATCTTCTATCGTACGAGCACAATCAGATGGATTGGCTTGAGATTGATATCTCCGATAGGCAAGAAATTAAAAGTAATCACAAACATCTTCGTCTCAATGTTTGTGATTCCGCAACATCTTGTTTCGCTACCATACAATTAAGATTGTTGTGAGGTGATTGATAACTCTAGGCTGTTCTTCGGGAATATAAGACCGGATTATCAATTGGTTCCTGTTTACCTTGATTATTATCAAAAGACGGAACAAAACCTTTAGGGTTTATCTGTGGGAGACAGATTGATCCTTTGATAGACTTGTCTGTGGGAGACAGATTTGTTTATTGTCAAAGCCTGCGATTTTGGGTCATAGCAACTCTTAGTTGTGGGTGAGATCAGCTAAAGGAATCAAGTGCGCAGTATCCTGCTGGGATCAGAGGCATAGGAGCATATCTGTACCTTGGATCAGTGGCAGATTGATTGGGGTTCAACTACAGTCCATTCCGAAGTTAGCTTGGAGTAGGCTAGTGTCTGTAGCGGCTTAATGCAGTGTGTGTTCAATCTGGACTAGGTCCCGTGGTTTTTCTGCAATTGCGGTTTCCTCGTTAACAAAATTTCTGGTATCTGTGTTATTTCAATTTCCGTATTATATTGTTTTATCTTTGTAATTGAAATAATACATTTTATGCGTTATATCATCAATTAGAGTAATCCAACCTTTGGTTGTTGATTGTCATTGATTGATCCTTGGATATTGGTCTTGTTACCATCCAAGTTATTCCTTGTATTTGATTAGAACTCGCAGTTCTTGCTTGAGCAAATCAAATCAAGAAGAGAGATATAAACTCGTTGATATACTTTTAATTGATTGAGTCTTGTTGATTCTCTTAAAATTATATTCTAGTTTGTCCATAAAGATTGCTAAGTGAAATATTGGGTGGTGTTGTTAGACCCCCGCTTTTTCACACAGGAGATGGGTTATTCTTCAAAGCCTTTTCTGCTACTTCTTGATCCTGAAGAACAACATATAAATGCTTATGTAAATCCCCCAACTCGAGTTTGTCGTTCACCATGATATTCATGTCACTCAGAATCGAGTGCTCTAATACCAATTGTGGTGATCTACACTACAAATTAGCACAGAAACATCTCTGAATCTCTAAGGATAGAGATTGGATTGGGAAGAACAGAAGTTTGAGAGAGAAAAGATTGTTTTTCTTATTATTTTTCATGACTTACACAGAGATGAGTACAGACTATAACCACTCCATCCGAGGAATAACGTGCACAGCGCAGTTTGGTTGACACACTTCGATTAACGACTATTTAATACCTTTAAACACTTTCTAACAGAACTACTGGGGTGCCCTTAACATACAAGGGGGTGCCCAAAACATAAACAAAATGGAAGGTTTATGACAGTACGGTAGCCGTTACACTAAGCTATCACGGTTGGGAATCGTTACAATAACTGTTAAACCCAATCTGTTACAATAAACTAAACAACGATTAAAATTGTTGCAGTATCCATTACAAGGAAGTACAGGTGGAAATAAGTCAACCGTTACACACAAAGTCCCCGCTACAGTATGTGTTACACCGAACTGTTACAGACCAACCGTTACGATCTCCACAATAACGGTTATCCTTTACAACAAAATGACATCAGATAAATCTTGTGCTGACTAGATTACCGTTGGTGTATTTATTCCAACGAATGAAACTGTTATTTAATAGATTTTTACTGTAACGAATCAACCGTTGATAAATTATTGCAACACTAATAATAACGGCACTTTTCCAACGTTTTTTTGACCTTACAATATATAGATAGTAACGTTTTTTCGACGTCACAAATTCCCTGATTTTTTTAGTGAGTCACAAACATCTTCGTATCATCGTTTTCGATTCCTCAATATCTTATTTCTCTAGTCGATTAAGATTATTGTGATGTGACTGATAATTCTAGGTTGTTCTTCGGGAATATAAGTCCGGGTTATCAACTAGTTCCTGTTCACCTTGATTTATCAAAAGACGGAACAAAAACTCGTAGGTATTTCTGTGGGAGACAGATTTATATATTACCGTAGACTTTTCTGTGTGATACATATTTGTTTATTAAAGTCTTCGACTTTGGGTCATAGCAACTCTTAGTTGTGGGTGAGATCATCTAAGGGAATCGAGTGCATAGTATCCTGCTGGGATCAGAGACGTAAGGAGCGCAACTGTACATTGGATCAGTGTGAGATTGATTGGGGTTCAACTACATTCCAGACCGAAGTTAATTTGTAGTAGGCTAGTGTCTGTAGCGGATTAATACAGTATGTGTTCAATCTGGACTAGGTCCTGGGGTTTTTCTGCATTTGCGGTTTCCTCGTTAACAAAACTTTTGGTGTTTGTGTTATTTCTTTTCCGCATTATATTTTGTTATATAATTGAAATATCACATGTTGTGCATTGAATCGATCAATTGGGAAATCCAACCTTTGGTTGTTGATTGAAATTGATTGATCCTTGAATATTGGTCTTTGGTACCGTTCAAGTGATTTCTCTTGTATTCAATTAGACTCGCAGATTTCTATTTGGTTGAGTAAGTATTGAATCGAGAAAGAGAGATATAACTCTTTGATATACTTTTTATTAAGATTGAGGCTGACTGTCTAGTTGATTCTCTTAAAAGTATATTGGAGTTAGTCCATACAGATTGCTAAGCGAAATATTGGGTGTGGTTGTTGTACCCCCGTTTTTTCAAATAGGATTGGTAAGTCTTCACATACTTCTTTGTTGATTAAGTTTTTACAAATGTCTTCAAGGGTTATTTAGTGATGTATGATAATCAACTACCATATTTTAATCCTAGTCAGAGTCTCTTCTTTAGTAGACTAATAATCAAGATATATTTTTGTACATCTAACATTGACAACAAGCTTAAGATAGAAAGATTTGTGAATTCGGCCGAGCGATGCTCTAACAGTAAGTGACTTTGAAAGTTCAAACAATTCTGAATTTTCACCTTACGGCTAGACCTTTACTACCAAAAAATAGCCATTAGAAAGCTCAACGGGTGGTTCTTGAAAAATATAATCGTTATACATTTCAATACCACATTTTCACATATATATACCCCACCTATCCCATTTCAACACCAAATTTTCTACATCCACAGTCCCAAAAATAAAAATATCATAATCTCACTCTATTATACGTAGAAAAAGCCCAACCTTGGGTGGAAGGTCATAATTTTTCTTTGGACGAAGATTTATCTCTTTGTAGAAATTATGTACCATGTTATCCAAATAAGAGAGAATAACAAAGGCAAGGTGGTTAGTGAGTTTTGGTTATTGGAAGACCATTCATGAAAACTTCTGTATTGACACCGATAACACTCATAACAGTAATGTAGTTGTTTTTTTTTTCTAATTTGGAGGTATGTGCATAAAAGTTCAAAATTTTATGGCTTAAATCGTATTATTTGCCAACTTCGATTGAAGGGTGAAATGGATGCTCAAGTTGTAGCTCAATCTCAAGAGGGACGGAGAAGAAAAGGTTCAGATTTTAAATACGAAGCTCATTCGCCATCCTTAAGGATTTTTTCCTAACTCGTATAGGATGTTAGAAAGTTGTGATGCGAGTAAATTATGTAATGATTTATATTATGGTTTAATGAAATATTTACATTTCAACTCCAAATTTATTTCAAAACTCTGAAATTTCAAAAACTAGAGTCACTTACGGCGAGGAATATATAATTTGAACAATATAGACCTAGGCACCTAGCCATAAGTGCCTGAAATTTCAAATTCATCCCATATTCTTTTTACATCTAGGTCTAGAGCAACGTTGCCTTAATATTTTTATTAAATAAAACAAACAAACAAAAAAACCATATTGGTGACTGTCGGGTTTATGACTAGGTTATAGCCGAACAACCTAGCCATAAACCTTCCAACTAAAAAAAAATTTTACGCTAGGAATCCAAGATGTATGGTGAACTCTCTGAAACTAATGGATTTCATAGTCACTTATGGTTAGGTTTTTGTGGAATCCTAACCGTAAATTAGTACATTTTTAAGTATCTTCTCTCGAGGAATGGCTATTTTTTAGCCAAAAAGAAGAAAAAAAAACTAGTTGTTGTGTTTCTAAAGGACTCTTCTCTCGATAAACGTTTTATTCCAGACCTCTCAAATTTTTTCTCATTTCTTCTTCATAAAAAATAAAATAAAAATGGTTTCTCTCCACATTACTGAAAAAGAGGTTGCCATTGTTAGTGCTCAGGTGTCGTTCACAAGTCATGACGAATGTCTCCAAATTAACTTAGATTAAACCTCTAATACTTTCTGGAACTGTACATTTATTGTCTTTGTGGCATTAGAATATAATCAGAAATAAAAAATCATTCAAACTTATTAAAAAAATATTCGATAAGCTCATCAATGAGATGGTTAATTTTCAAAAATAATTGTCCAACTTTAGGGAATCTCATCATGCATGGTCCATTTGGAGACAGGCAGGTATCTTAATAAGTTGTTCATCGAATCAGATTTGAATAATAGTAACTTATTTTTAATTTGTTTTTCCATACAACTCTGACTCGCACTCGACATGAGATTCTCCATGACAAACAATTTAATCATGATGAGCGCTATACATACTCTTACTTTCTACATAGAAAAAGAGAGACATCTAGATAAAAAAAGGTATGCGTTCATGGTAACAGTTAGGAATTTTGTTTTTGATCATGAATTGCATATCATTATTCACTTAATTGTTATTTAACCGATTTCCAATCTTTTGAGTTGTACACTGATCATGATTTAGTTATTCAATATTTTTTGAGAGTGTGCATACTAAAATTCTCTTGAGATAATTAAGATAATTGTGATAAAAGTGATTTTCATATCCATATGTTTCCAAACTTTACAAATCTCCAAATAATATAGAAATAGTAATAATTATATTTGTAAATTATATTTAATCTATACCAAACATTAATGGCGCTTACTCACAGATAAAAATCCAACCATATAATTCAAAAGTTAGGGTTTTCTACAAAGTTTATTTACCGCATAGTAACCGTGCCAAAAAAAGTTATGTATGACTATCAACTATATTAAAATTATGCTTAAAAAAATAATATATATATTATATAAAGGGAACACCCCTTAGCACTATTCATCTACCATAAATGAAGCTGTAAATTTTGAAAATCCATTACCCATAGTTTTATAACTACATTAAACATACCATCTAAATTAAATGAGGCCAAAAATGTAAAAATGAAAAATAACAAATCGGAAGAGAACAAAGGGTAGAGAGAGTTGGTTAGGTGTGGAAAAGAATTTTTTTGATGGGGGCGATATTGGATGGGGGCATGAAGGATTAATAAAAAACTGTCACCTCTCATCCTTAATTAACTGATTTTGGCTGATTAATTTTGTAAGCAAGGGTATTTTGTGAATTTACCACCAATTAACTTACTTTTGCGGTTGAAATTGTGGAAAGGGGTATCAGAAAATCTAGGATCGTATGAGAATTAGGATCAAAAAAGCTTAACCTTAACATTGTCATTCTTGAGAAATGATATTTTTCTTTATGGGAAAAAGGTTAAGGATTTACTAATGTGATTAATGATCACAGACTTTGGTAGAATAGAGAAAATAAAAGTATCACCGTCAACAGCGGCACTACTGCCATTGACAATCACCTTGAGATATTAATCACCATCGATGAAGAAGTAAAATAAACGAATATTTCCATCTCTTTCAGGGAAATAAAACTAAGGTGTGTAGTCTTTGATAACACGAAGAAAAAATTAACGATGATCATAATTTATGAATGTTAAGGTTTTGCTGGTGTTAAAAGATTTTTCAGGATCAAAATCCAATATCATGAGAATAAAAATCTAATCTTGTAACCTGAAGTTCAATTTTTCCCTAAATCAAACAATATCCAAAATATTTGTCCCTTTAGGGACATCTGATAAAATTAAAACAATATGCAAAATATTTGGTCTCTCTGGAATTCTTCGCCTGTTATATCTTATAAATCTATGAAGATGAATAGGGTTTCTTCCTCCAAATTTCTTTCACCAGTGTAAAACAAGGAGACGGCTAACTAGTTCCCTAATCACCCTTGTTGTAAAAATTAGAAGTTAGAAAACTTAATGACAAATGGAGGTTTTCAATTAATCCCCCATGCCCCCATCCGAAATCGCCCCTATCAAAAAATTCTCGGTGTGGAAGGGTCCCATGAGAGGGGAAAATGAAAGCACGTGTAAAGAGCGTGCCGTCATACTAGTATATTATAATCTTAACGAGGCCTTGTATGAGTTTATGTAAGATGCAGAGACAAGTTTATTACATTTGAAAGAATGAAAACCCATAGATATATTAAATCATATAGTTATGTTAAAAGTTTTCTTAATAATGTTTTGTTCGTGACCCCAGAAATATTATAATCAAGATAAGCGAAAAAATATTTCACTATTTTAATGAATTTACAAGGATAAATGTTATACTAAACATTAAAAACCGCGGATATTTTGGTAATTGATATTATATATATAAGAATTGTACTTAATTTGACAAAAACCATTAACCACAATCTCTAGTCCAGATGACAAACTAAATTATTAACTCTCACTTACATTAGAGAAGTGAATAAGAAAAAGAAAAAAAACATATCTAAATAACACAATTTAAATACCTACTCAACAGTTTTTACGGACAAATTCCGTCTCAATTGAAAAATTGCATCGGCCTAGATATCTTCTAAGTTCTGTCAGTTTAGTGTTCTTGTTGATTAATTGACGTTCTTTACTAACTTAGTTCTGGTATCGGTTCAGCGATTTCTCCAACAACAACCTGTCTAGTCTCACTCCTTCGAACAAAAGTTTCTCAAGGTTTCCACCACGAAGGTATGATATCCTTACTTTAGCTAATAAAAGATCAAGTGATTTGGATTTTTGTTTGGTGTAAATTGTTAAATGTTGACGCTTTACTTTATATGTTTCAATTTTCTGGGAATCCTTTGTTATGCGGTCATTGGTTGGGATCATGTTTTGGACCACAAGTTGAAGAAAGAAAGGGTATTTGCGGTAGTTTTGAGTGTGTACCAAACATATATAATCTGTTGTCATGTACACATTCTATCTAATACTTCGTTTGATCGGAATAATTGGATTCCCAGGAATTGAATTATGGGGTGATCCAATTCTTGGAATTGAATTCCAAGGAATTAGATTCAAATCCAAAAAATTATCGTTTGGTTGAGGTAATTCAATTACTTTTGTTTTTACCATGGAATCCAATTCCATTGCACTATTAGACCAATATAATGGAAATATATTATTTTGTAGGGACTTGATTCCTAGGAATCAAAATTCTCAATTACATATAGTTGATTTATGTTGTTTGGTTAAACAAATTGGCTACATTCCCCTGGAATTGGATTACCAAGAAATCAATTCCTTGAACCAAACATACTATAAAAATAGTTCAATCTTTCAATTTACAGGATTATCCAGAGCTCCGGTTTTGTTAATAACTTTTAGTTGTTTCGCACTACTCGTATTGGTTATAATAGTATTTATTCTATTATATCCTACCTACAAATTTTATTTTTGAAGGATCGCGTTAAAAACATGAAGACATGTCTCCAATTATTTTTATTTATTTATTATTGCTTATAGTTTTAATTCTTAATATTCTTGTATTAAGATTCTATTATTTCAGATCTTCTAAAAATGGTAATTCTTCGCAGAGATGTGGCATTACCTTCATATGAAGATATTATGTGGATGACTGAGAATTTTAACAAAGACTACATCCTCAATGAAGGTGTTTCATACATAGTCTATATATGTGTGCTGACGAACTCCAAACCAATTGCAATAAAACAGTTTGATGCTCAGAATCCATGCAACACGAAGGAATTTGAGGTAGAAGTTGATACAATTTCCAGGGTCCAAAAAAGAATCTTATGAACTTAATTGGATTCATTTCACCATCTTGATAAACACATGATCTTAAAGTTTAACTTTTTTTTTAATTACTAAGGACGATCTTTATGTGTTACAAGTGAAAGAAGCAAGTATTTTCCAACTCAACTATTTCGATTATAATAATCTCTTTCTCGTATGTTTATGTATGAAATATAATATTAAGTGTAGTGTTTTTGAGTTCAGTTTCATAACTGCAGAAAACATTAACAAGTAATATGCATTTTTGCGAGTATAGTTCTCAATAAAATAAGATGGAAAAGAACACAGGAAACAGAAGACAAGTTGATGATCAACGTCATTTTTTTATGGGAAATACGAAAAGCATAGATCTAAATGAATGCAACATCGGGGATACAATATGTTTTAGCAACTCCAATAATTATTACGATTCGTCTAGTAAAATAAATTTTAATTCCAAATTGACAAATTCTAAGCCAGTGTCGATGTTTTAATACTGATGTGAGTTACCCATATATAATAACATATTTTGACTTAAAAAATCCTAGAAAAGATCTTCTTTAATAAGTACCGGAGAAATCATAAGGTACACAGCTCTCCTAAGCATGAAATATATAATCCAACACAAGCTAGTGTCAGTGTAACAAACATCTCCATTTTTATCACCTTTGCGATTAGAATCAGTTAGTTCATCCACAAGTTATGCAAAAGAGAAAGAACAACAATCAACAATCAATAGATGAAAAAGATGCAACTACAAGTTTGTACATATATACTCTATCACTAACTATAAACCCATCATAAGCGCATGTAGTTCTGTTTATATGAGCAGTACCTGGATTTGACAATCTCACTAAAGGTATTGTCTCATTTTATGAGGTAGTAGATTTGTAAATTCCTCTGCAGTCTAAGCATCAATTTCCAATAGCCACGATTGGATCTTCCGTCATTTCTTGAACTACATAAACTACAATAAAAACACTCTAGAATCAAAACTGAGAAATAGGGAATATTTATAACACATATAATACCATATGATAGTTCTCCGGTGTTATTATCATCACTGAACTTTTTCTCAATTTCTGAGTACATGGCTGCCATTTTGGACAGACAAATTGCAGGGAATATTGGTCTTCTCGGGATAATTTATGTGTCTTATTTCCAAATTTTGTTGTAACTTTATATTGATTTTTGTGTGATATTTTATCTATAATTATTTTTTGCAAAGTCTTAAGTTTACGACCATTTTCCTAGATTGAGGCCAACTCAGGATAAAGATTGGCATCCTACCAATCCTACAGGAGGAAGATACCCCTTCTTAGGAAATCAACGAAAGGTTAAAGAGACTAAGATGGTTGAGTTGAGAAGTAATTGGATAGTTTGGAAATTTACAAGGTGGTTATTGACCCGTACTTGAAGCTCGATAAGATAATGCTCGTGAATTTTTTCAAATGTGGCGACCTACAATGAACCATTGTTTCATCCAACAGGTTTTGCGATTTAAAATCCTCATCGAACTCGCTGTCAAATTGGTATTGTGTAAAATGTAGTCACCGTGGATGTTTTTGGAGCGGACTAAACGCACTCCATCATTTCAACAACCAATGCGATATTGAACTATAAGCCAACACCATCGATCGACCACTGGAAAGCTTGCATTCAAAACTGCCACTAACCGGATAAAACTAGGACCAATGTTTTCCATGGAACAACACTAGTCATGGACGATTACTTGGATTAATTTTATGAGTTTGGTCATCTTTTTGTGATAAATATGAACCAAAATAAATACAATATCTAAACAAGGTGGATAGTCCAACTTTTACGAAGGATGCAGGTTTTTAGAAGGTAAATGTAATAAAGTCATGTTGTGACGAGGTCAGTCCCGTGACAGCTCTTGTAAGGGTGCATTTCATAACCCTTTGATATTAAATTTCAGATTTCCGATACAAAATTTAGATTATAAAAAAATTATTGTTTATATTATTTCTTATATATTAGTATTTAATCTAATTCGCTCCTTACTCCTTTAAAAATCACTAATTAAAAATCTAAATCTCAGCAATGGGTTTTCCTTGAATTAAAATATAGAATATTTGATAACCTTTGATCATGATTAATCATGGAAACAAAAACGTATAACAATGGTATATTGTCTTTCTTTACTAATTCGATCTTAAACATTGATGTTTTATCCTTTAGTTTTTTTTTTTTTTTTATGTATACCAGTAAATCAATAAACTTCTGCCTTTAATTATTTTATGAACCTATAATTAGACATGAGTTTTAGACATCCCGTATCAACTCAATTTTATACTCTCTCTCATCTTTTGATCATGTCGAAAAAGGTACAACGATTAGTTACAATAGTAAAAATTCGGTTCCTATATAAAAGCGGAACTTTATTGATCTTACTCACAGATAGCATTAAACTCACTACCAAGTTTGTTTATCACCTAGTTCAAAACAGAGACTATCTAACGAGTATAAAACAAGGCTTGAGTTTTCTTCACAAATCAAAGAAAATTTAATTGGTTATTTAGAGGGACCAAATGTCATTCCCAAATAAACATAAGGATACAAAAAAATAAAATGCATAAATTGAAGATAATAAAACTATTTTATTTTCTAATTTATTCTAGAGGTGTGTGCATATTGAAGATGTAATATCCAAGGATTAGAAAGTGCAGCCTTACAAGAGCTACTACGAGGGTGACCTCGTCACAGCAAGACTCAAATGTAATAACGTGGTAATATGATATTTAATTTCTTTTATTTTTTTGTAAGTTTTTGAAAATTTATAGGTCGATCGAATTAAGTAGTTTGTCAAGGACATTAGATGTTGCATTAATGCTGGTAGTGTGACAATGGTTGAAAAACAAAGAACCCTACGACTCCGAATTAGTGAAATACCTAACCCTTCTAGGATTTTATTACCTAGAATGCGGATGTGCGGATTCCTAATACATAAAAAATGTCTAATTTCCCCTTGATTAACCTAAACCTAAATCTATTTACTATTCATTTATAAATAATAATAAAAAAATATCCTTATCGTGTCCTTCTTCATTAGCCATTAAAATCCCCACGCCTCTTCTTTCTTCTTCAAAAGACGATTTATCGTCAAATCGCAGATTATAAAAATTTATCCATCGTCTATTAAACTATAAAAGAAGATGGCGTGGACGAAGGTTACTAATAGAGATAAAAATCCAAATCCAAATGCACAAAGGCATGCAAAAAAACTACTCATTGATGAGCTCCCAACCATACATATATATATTGTTAGTATTGCATCCTGGAATCCCAACCATAAGTGACTCTAAAAAAATTGATTTCATCAAAAATTTCCAGCAAAAATATGATTTTCTAGCGGTAAAAAATATAGTGAAACCCAAAAATAAACTTTCCGTCACAAAATTCCTATTTGATATGAGTTATTCCTAGTCGTAATGGATCTTATGGCTAGTTCGTGTTTTGATTCCTTGTCCTAAGGGATTCTGAGAATTCACCAAAAATTACAAATTTATTTATTTAGCGCAATTCTTAATATGTTATAATTAATCGATCAAAGGAAAAGAAGAAAAGAATGCAAGAAGTAACACCAAGATATGAATAGACTCTAACCCTCCTCGTAACAAGATTTCATTGGGTGCAAGGCAATGTAACAAACACACACTTGTCATTGGTGGAGCAAGAGTAGAAGTGATTGAATGCGGATTTGTGATTTTTCAACAACAAAATCAAGAAAATGATGAAATTTAAGAATAACAAGATATGGCCAAAAAATACATATATATAAGGTTCAACATTTTTGCTTGAAAAACAGGATGGAATACCTTGGAGGAAGCCAAAATATAAGACCGCAGTCTTATTTCGTTAAGAATCTTCATGGGCTGCAAGGGTCTATCGGGTAGAGGCAACAATCCAAATCCAAGAATGTATATGTTATTGTTAGTTTATTTATCATTTTTTTATTCTTTCTTTAACATTTTATGATTTATGTAGGATCATACGACTGGATCCGTAAACTAAAGCACCAGAAGATGACTTTTTGGTTGTTCGATATAGAAAGCAATATGGTTGTAGCCTTGGTGCAAGCTTCATTATTATGGCCTGAAACTTAGGAAGCACATATGCAATTTGACTTTGTTACTGTATGTTCCGTAAGGGAAAGATTCTGGACTGAAACAGAAAGTATCCATATCCCACTTGACAACACTATTCTTTTTGAGAACCTTTACGTGTCGGATGAAGAAATGCTTGTGTGGGGCCAAATCGGAGCCTAAGAAAATTTTGAGCTTGCTGCCAGAGCGAAACCCATGGCACAAAGGGGGACAAACAAAGATAAATTTAAGGATAGTGTGTGTACTTCTGATTGAAGTGTACACGTTTGCAAACCTCTTCCAGTTCCCGAAGTCAGGACACAAGGGGTTGCAAACCGGGTTTGCAAACCTTGGAAGTTCACGAAAGTCAGATAGCAGGGGTTTGCAAACCTACCTCATTCTTGGACTCATATGTAATGGGTTTGCGAACCTATACGGTTCACGGAATTCTGACTGAATTTTGCAAAACATACAAGTATGTATACCTAGCACCGAGCAGTCCATCTTTTCTCATAATTAATTCGAAACATTTTGAATAGCCATAGACAAGATGCACTGTTGGTTGTGAAAATTCCAAATGATCAACTTGAAACAAAAATATTTTGTGAACAAGAAATTTTCTAACTAAGATTGCTAAAGGATCTATGGACATCCATTGCTTGAATCATACTTCAAGAATTTAACAAAGGCAAGTTTGAAGTCGACATTTTTTCTTTAAAATATTAAATCTACTAAAATCATAAGACATAGTATGACATTATAGAATGGTAAACGTCGTGAGTAAATAGGATTGGACAGTCTTTACATACCTCTTTGTTGATGAAGTTCTTGCAAATGTCTTCGAGGGTTATTTAGTGATGTATGATAATCAACTACCATATTTTAATCCTAGTCAGAGTCTCTTTTTTAGTATACTAGAAATCAAGATATATTGTTGTACATCTAACACTGACAAAAAACTTGAGATAGCAAAACTTGTGAATTCAGACGAGCGATGCTCTAACAGTAAGTGACTTTGAAAGTTCAAACAATTCTGACTTTTCACCTTACGACTATACCTTTACTACCAAAAAATAGCCATTATAAAGCTCAACGGGTGGTTCTTGAAAAAGATAATCATTATACATTTTAGTTATATATGAATCCCACATGTATCTACCCCACCTATCCCATTTCAACACCAAATTTTCTACATCCACGGTTTCCAAAAAATAAAAATATCATAATCTCACTCTATTATATGCAGAAAAAGCCCAACCTTGGGTGGAAGGTCATAATTTTTCTTTGGACGAAGATTTATCTCTTTGCATTACTTATGTACTATGTTATCCAAATAAGAGAGAATAACAAAGGCAAGGTGGTTAGTGAGTTTTGGTTATTGGAACACCATTCTGTATTGACACCGATAACACTCATAACCGTAAAGTAGTTGTTTTTTTATTTTCTTCTGATTTGGAGGTATATGCATAAAAGTTCAAAAATTTATGGCTTAAACCGAATTATTAGCCAACTTCGACTAAAGGGTGAAAGGGATGCTCAAGTTGTAGCTCAATATCAAGAGGGATGGAGAAGAAAAGGTTCAGATTTCAAATACGAAGCTCATTCGCCATCCTTAAGGATTTTTTTCCTAACTCGTATAGGATGTTAGATAGTTGTGATGCGAGCAAATTATGTAACGATTTATATTATGGTTTAATGAAACGTTTACATTTCAAGTCCAAATTTATTTCAGAACTCTGAAATTTCAAAAATTAGAGTCACTTATAGCTAGGAATATATAATTTGAAAAATATCGACCTAGGCACCTAGTCATAAGTGCCTGAAATTTCAAATTCATCCCATATTCCTTTTACATCTAGGTATAGACCAACTTTGCCTTAAATTTTTTTTTTTTTAAATTAAAAAAAGAAAAAACCAAATTGGTGACTTTCGGGTTTATGACTAGGTTATACCTGAACAACCTAGCCATAAACCTTTCAACCAAACAAAAAAGTTTTACGGCTAGGAATCCAAGATGTATGGTGAATTCTCTGAAATTAATGGATTTCATAGTCACTTATGGTTAGGTTTTTGTGGAATCCTAACCGTAAGTTAGTACATTTTTAAGTATCTTCTCTCGAGGAATGGCTATTTTTTAGCCAAAAAGAAAAAAAAACTAGTTGTTGTGTTTTTAAAGGACTCTTCTCTCAATAAACGTTTTATTTCAAACCTCTGATATCTTTTCTCATTTCTTCTTCATAAAAAATAAAATAAAAATGGTTTCTCCCCACATTACTGAAAAAGAGGTTGCCATTGTTGGTGCTCAGGTGTCATTCAGAAGTCATGAAGAATGTCTCCAAATTAACTTAGATTAAACCTTTAGTACTTTCTGGAAATGTATATTTATTGTCTTTGTGGCATTAGAATGTAATCAGAAATAAAAAATCAATCAAACTCATTAAAAGAATATTCGATAACGTCATCAATGAGATGGTTAATTTTCAAAAACAATTTTCCAAATTTAGGGAAGCTCATCCTGCATTGTCCATTTGGAGAGAAGTAGGTATCTTAATAAGTTGTTCATCGAATCAGATTTGAATAATAGTAACTTATTTTTAATTTGTTTTTCCAGACAACTATGACTCGCACTCGACATGAGCTTCTCCATGATAAATAATTTAATCATGATAAGCACTATACATACTCTTGCTTTCTACGTAGAAAAGAGAGACATCTAGATAAAAAAAGGTATACGTTCATGGTAACAGTTAGGAATTTTGTTTTTGATCATGAATTGCGTATCATTATTCACTTAATTGTTATTTAACCGATTTCCAATCTTTTGAGTTGTACACTGATCATGAGATAATTAAAATAATTATGATAAAAGTGATTTTCGTATCCATACATTTCCAAACTTTACAAATATCCAAATAATATATAAATAGTAATAATTATATTTATAAATTATATTTATAAATTATATTTAATCTATACCAAACATTAACGGGGCTTACTCACAAATGAAAATCCAACCATATAATTCAAAAGTTAGGGTTTTCTACAAAGAGTATTTACCGCATAGTAATCGTGCCAAAAAAAATAATGTATGACTATCAATTATATTACAATCATGCTTAAAAAAATAATATATATATTATGTAAAGGGAACACCCCTTAGCACTATTCATCTACCATAAATGAAGCTGTAAATTTTGAAAATCCATTACCCATAGTTTTATAACTACATTAAACATACCATCTAAATTAAATGAGGCCAAAAATGTAAAAATGAAAAATAACAAATCGGGAGAGAACAAAGGGTAGAGACAGTTGGTTAGGTGTGGAAGAGAAATTTTTTGATGGGGGCTATATTGGATGGGGGGCATGAGGGACTAATAAAAAACTGCCACTTCTCATCCTTAATTAACTGATTTTGGCTAATTAATTTTGTAAGCAAGGGTATTTTGTGAATTTACCATCAATTAACTTACTTTTGCGGTTGAAATTCTGGAAAAGGTTATCAGAAAATCTAGGGTCGTATGAGAATTAGGATCAGAAAAGCTTAACCTTAACATTGTCGTTCTTGAAAAATGATATTTTTCTTTATCGGAAAAAGGTTAAGGATTTACTAATGTGATTAATGATCACAGACCTTGGTAGAATAGAGAAAATAAAAGTATCACCGTCAACAACGACACTACTGCCATTGACAATCACCTTGAGATATTAATCACCATCGATGAAGAAGTAAAATAAACGAATATTTGCATCTCTTTCAGCGAAATAAAACTAAGGTGTGTAATCTTTGATAACACGAAGAAAAAAATTAACGATGATCATAATTTATGAATGTCAGGGTTTCGCTGGTGTTAAAAGATTTTTCACGATCAAAATCCAATATCATGAGAATAAAAATCTAATCTTTTAACCTGAAGTTCAATTTTTCCCTAAATCAAACAATATCCAAAATATTTGTCCCTTTAGGGACATCTGATAAAATTGAAACAATATCCAAAATATTTGGCCTCTCTGGACTTCTTCGCCTGTTATATCTTATAAATCCATGAAGATGAATAGGCTTTTTTCCTTCAAATTTCTTTCACCAATGTAAAACAAGGTTACGGCTAACTAATTCCCCAATCACCCTTGTCGTAAAAATTATAAGTTAGAAAACTTAATGACAAATGGCAATTTTCAATTAGTCCCCCATGCCCCCATCCGAAATCGCCCCGATCAAAAATATTCTCGGTGTGGAAGGGTCCCAGAGAAAAATCAAAGCACGTGCAAAGAGCGTGCCGGCATACTAGTATATTATAATCTTAACGAGACCTTGTAGTTTATGTAAGATGTAGATACAAGTTTATTACATTGGAAAGAATGAAAACCCATAGATATATTAAATCATATAGTTATGTTAAAAGTTTTCTTATTTGTTCGTGACCCCATAAATATTATAATCAAGATAAGCAAAAAAATATTTCACTATTTTAATGAATTTACAAGGATAAATGTAGTATTAAACATTAAAAATCGAGGATATTTGGGTAATTAATATTATATATATGAACTGTACTTAATTTGACAAAAACCATTAACCACAATCTCTAGTCCAGATGCCAAAAAAAAATTATTTACTCTCACTTACATTAGAGAAGTGAAAAAGAGAAAGAAAAAAAACATATCTAAATAACACAATTTAAATACCTACTCAACAGTTTTTACGGAGAAATTCTGTCTCAATTGAAAAATTACATCGGCCTAGATATCTTCTAAGTTCTGTCAGTTTAGTGTTCTTGTTGGTTAATTGACGTTCTTTACTAACTTAGTTCTGGTATCGGTTCAGGGATTTCTCCAACAACAACCTGTCTAGTCTCACTCCTTCGAACAAAACTTCTCAAGGTTTCCACCACGAAGGTATGATATCCTTACTTTAGCTAATAAAAGATCAAGTGATTTGGATTTTTGTTAGGTGTAAATTGTTAAATGTTGACGTTTTAATTTATATGTTTCGATTTTCTGGGAGTCCTTTGTTATGCGGTCATTGGTTGGGATCATGTTTTGGACCACAAGTTGAAGAAAGCACGGGTATTTGCGGTAGTTTTGAGTGTGTACCAAACATATATAATCTGTTGTCATGTACACATTCTATCTAATACTTCGTTTGATTGGAAGAATTGGATTCCTAGGAATTCAATTATGGGGTGATCTAATTCTTGGAATTGAATTCCAAGGAATTAAATTCAAATCCAAAAAATTAGCGTTTGGTTGAGGTAATTCAATTACTTTTTTTTTACCATGGAATCCAATTTCATTGCACTATTAGACCAATGTAATGGAAATCTATTATTTTGTAGGGAATTGATTCTTAGGAATTAAAATTCTCAATTACATATAGTTGATTTATGTTGTTTGGTTAAAGAAATTTGCCACATTCCCCTGGAATTGGATTACCAAGAAATCAATTCCTTGAACCAAACATACTATAAAAATAGTTCAATCTTTCAATTTACAGGATTATCCAGAGCTCCGGTTTTGTTACTAACTTTTAGTTGTTTCGCACTACTCGTATTGGCTATAATAGTATTTATTATATCCTACCTACAAATTTTATTTTTGAAGGATCGCGATTAAACACATGAAGACATGTCTCCAAATATTTTTATTTATTTATTATTTCTTATAGTTTTAATTTGTAATATTCTTGTTGTTAACATTCTATTATTTCAGATCTTCTAAAAATGATAATACTTCGCAGAGATGTGGCATTACCTTCATGTGAAGATATTTAGTGGATGACTGAGAATTTTAACGAAGACTACATCCTCAATGAGGTGTTTCACGCAGAGTCTATATATGTGTGCTGACGAACTCCAAACCAATTGCAATAAAATATTTTGATGCTCAGAATCCATGCAACGCGGAGGAATTTGAGGTAGAAGTTGATACAATTGCCAGGGTCCAAAAAAGAATCTTATAAACTTAATTGGATTCATTTCACCATCTTGATAAACACATGATCTCAAAGTTTAACTTTTTTTTTAATTACTAAGGACGATCTTGATGTGTTACAAGTGAAAGAAGCAAGTATTTTCCAGCTCAACTATTTCGATTATAATAATCTCTTTCTCGTATGTTTATGTATGAAATATAATATTAAGTGTAGTGTTTTTGAGTTCAGTTTCATAACTGCAGAAAACATTCACAAGTAATATGCATTTTTATGAGGATAATTCTCAATAAAATAAGATGGAAAAAAACACAGAAAACAGAAGACAAGTTGATGATCAACGTCATGTTTTTATGGGAAATACGAAAAGCATAGATCTAAATGAATGAAACATCGGGGATACAATATGTTTTAGCAACTCCACTAATTATTATGGTTCGTCTAGTAAAATAAATTGTAGTTCCAATTGACAAATTCTAAGACAGTATCGAAGTTTTGATATACTGATGTGAGTTACCCATATATAATAACATATTTTTACTTAAAAAATCCTAAAAAGAATCTTCTTTAATAAGTACCTGAGCAATCATAAGGTACACAACTCTCCTAAGCATGAAATATATAATCCAACACAAGCTAGTGTCAGTGTAACAAACATCTCCATTTTTATCACCTTTGTGATTAGAATCAGTATGGTCATCCACATGTTATGCAAAAGAGAAAGAACAACAATCAACAATCAATAGATGAAAAAGATGCAACTACAAGTTTGTACATATATACTCTATCTCACCAAAGGTATTGTCTCATTTTATGAGGTAGTAGATTTGTAAATTCCTCTGCAGTCTAAGCATCAATTTCCAATAGCCACGATTGGATCTTCCGTCATTTCTTGAACTACATAAACTACAATAAAAACACTGATTAGTACTAGAATAAAAACTGAGAAATAGGGAATATTTATAACATATATAATACCATATGATAGTTCTCCGGTGTTATTATCATCACTGAACTTTTTCTCAATTTCTGAGTACATGCTGCCATTTTGGACAGACAAATTGCAGGGAATGTTGGTCTTCTCGGGGTAATTTATGTGTCTTATTTCCAAAATTTGTTGTAACTTTATATTGATTTTTGTGTGATGTTTTATCTATAATTATTTTTTGCAAAGTATTGAGTTTACGACCATTTTCCTAGCTTGAAGCCAACTCAGGTTAAAGATTGGCATCCTACTAATCCTAGAGGAGGAAGATACCCCTTCTTAGGAAATCAACGAAAGGTTAAAGAGACGAAGATGGTTGAGTTGAGAAGTAATTGGATAGTTTTTCAATTGACAAGGTGGTTATTGACCCATACTTGAAGCTCGATAAGATAATGCTCGTGAATTTTTTCAAATGTGGCGACCTACAATGAACCATAATTTCATCCAACAGGTTTTGTGATTCAAAATCCTCATCGAACTCGCTGTAAAATTGGTATTCTCTAGAATGTAGTCACCGTGGATATTTTTGGAGCGGACTAAACACACTCCAGCATTTCAACAACCAATGTGAGATTGAACTATAAGCCAACCCCATCGATCGACCACTGGAAAGCTTGCATTCAGAACTGTCACTAACCGGAGTAAACTAGGACCAATGTTTTCCATGGAACAACACTAGTCGTGGACGATTACTTGGATTAATTTTATGAGTTTTGTCATCCTTTTGTGATAAATATGAACCAAAATCAATACAATATTTAAACAAGGTGGATAGTCCAACTTTTACGAAGGATGCAGGTTTTTAGAAGGGTAAATGTAATAAAGTCATGTTGTGACGAGGTCAGTCATGTGACAGCTCTTGTAAGGGTGCACTTCATAACCCTTTGATATTAAATTTTAGATTCCCGACACAAAATTTAGATTATAAAAAAATTATTGTTTGTATTATTTCTTATATATTAGTATTTTATTTAATTCGCTCCTTACTCCTTTAAAAATCACAAATTAAAAATCTAAATCTCAGCAATGGGTTTTCCTTGAATTAAAATATAGAATATTTGATAACCTTTGATCATGATTAATCATGGAAACAAAAACGTATAACAATGGTATATTGTCTTTCTTTACTAATTCGATCTTAAATATTGATGTTTTGACCTTTAGCTTTATTTTTCTTTTTCTGTATACCAATAAATCAATAAACTTCTACGTCTAATTACTTTATGAACCTATAATTAGACATGAGTTTTAGACATCCAGTATCAACTCAATTTTATACTCTCTCATGTTTTGATCATGTCGAAAAAGGTACAACAATTAGTTACAATAGTAAAAATCCGGTTCCTATATAAAAGCGGAACTTTATTGATCTTAATCACAAATAACATTAAACTCACTACCGAGTTTGTTTATCACCTAGTTAATAACAGAGACTATCTGTTACAGCATTGCTCGGTCGAACTCGCATGCGTTGCTATCTCAAGCATGTTTGTCAATGTCAGTGATCAAAACTATAAATCTTGATTTCTAGTCTACTATAGCTAAGTCTCGGACTAGGATAGAAAGTGTAATTGAGCTCAAGGACTTCATGGCGATTCATCATACAAGAAGAAGAACTAATCAAGGAACCGGTGGAACTTCTCGACAAAAAGGTATGTGAAAACTTGTATTTATCTGTCACTCAAAAGTCTATATACTCTATCTCCTACTTCTTGAGACAAAAAGTCGTATGCTATATATAGACATAGATTATACACATTTGGTATTTCGAGCCGAGTATACCTCGCCTATCTATATCTCGAAATATGTGTTGGTAAACGTTTCGCTTCGAACATGTTTATCTTTACCTAGTGACGTAAGTCATGATATGTTTTAATCACTTTGAAAATTTCTTTAACGAGAAATAGTGTAACAATTATATAACGTCCTCTAAGAATGTTTCAATGGTTGGAATGAGAGTTTAGATTACATAACCAATGATGGAAATAAGTATTGTTGTGGAAACACATATGTGCATAAGTCTTATCCCTTGAACCAAAGTTTGCGAACTTTGTTGATCAAGAGAAACCGAAAGAATGGCTTGTTGCCAAGTCCGCGAACTCAGTAGGCGAACTGCCGAACTTCTCATCCCGAGAAATTCTGCAGGAGTTGACAAATTTGTTACGTAAGTACCAGTCCGCGAACCCAGTCCGCGAACCGGCGGAAAGTCTTTGCCGAGATTTTCTGCTGGAGTTTGTAAACTCTGCCTGGTTGCTTAAGTCCGCGAACCTAGTGTGTGAACTTAAGAAGGTTATATATCTGAAGATGATTTCTGAACTTAAACTTATAAAGACTAAGGAATGCAATTTGCAAACCGTGGCTATAAAGTTCATGAACCGATTCGAGTGAATCAAATCATCTTTGCTTCAATTGTGTCTTGTGTAGTACATAAGATTTCCTTGCAATTGAACAACTCTCTAACTAGTTCATTTGAGTCATTTGAAATAGTTATGGTGAAGAAGAATATGGTTGGTATGAAATGCTCATATGGCTAACCTTTTGGTTAACTATTGTTGAACCAACAATGGACACGTTTGGGTACGGGTAACAAACCTATAAGCGTGCAGTTCATTTGTGTATAACAAGCTAAGTTTTCGATCTAACAGTTGAGAAATATTAGCTTGAATCTAAATAAGGTTTTCATCTAATGGTGGATATTGTTTGCTTTGTGACCAAGGCGAAACCCTGATTTGAAAGACTATATAATGGGACATCTAGCAACTCTGCAAAACTAATCCCCACACCTCACCTGTGATACTATTTTGCGTGCTAGAGTCGTTTCTCCTTTAACCTTTGGTTTTCTTCTTCTAAAACCATGTTAACGACTTAAAGAATTCATTGGGATTGTGAAGCCAGGCCGATACTACTTTTATCGTAGTTGTGGGATCTGATCTTGCATCTTCTATCGTACGAGTACATTCAGATTGATTGGCTTGATATTAATATCTCTGATAGGCAAGATATAAAAAGTAGTCATAAACATATTCGTCTCATTGTTTGTGATTCCGCAACATCTTGTTTCGCTACCATACGATTAAGATTGTTGTGAGGTGATTGATTTATCTAGGCTGTTCTTCGGGAATATAAGACCGGATTATCAATTGGTTCCTGTTCACCTTGATTATTATCAAAAGACGGAACAAAAACTTTAGGGTTTTTCTGTGGGAGACAGATTGATCCTTTGATAGACTTGTATGTGTGAGACAGATTTTTTTATTGTTAAAGCCTGCGATTTTGGGTCATAACAACTCTTAGTTATGGGTGAGATCAGCTAAGGGAATCAAGTGCGCAGTATCCTGCTGGAATCAGAGTCTTAGGGATTACAACTGTACCTTGGATCAGTGGGAGAATGATTGGGGCTCAACTACAGTCCAGTCCGAAGTTAGATTGGAGTATGTTAGTGTCTGTAGCGGCTTAATACAGTGTGTTCAATCTGGACTAGGTCGCGGGGTTTTTCTGCATTTGCGGTTTCCTCGTTAACAAAATTTCCGGTGTCTGTGTTATTTCTGTTTCCACATTATATTGTTTTATCTTTATAATTGAAATAATACATGTTGTGCGTTAGATCATCAATTAGAGTAATCCAACCTTTGGTTGTTGATTTTCATTGATTGATCCTTGGATATTGGTCTTGGGTACCATCCAAGTTATTCCTTGTGTTTGATAGCAGGCAAACACGTTCAAGACCTTACAAGTCTGTGTTTGTAGCGATCTGACTCTATGGACAGTAGTGCTATCTCAATAAATGCACCACCAGATCCAGGGATTTTAGCATTCTCTTCCATGAATGATTTAATAAAATCTGTAGAAGAAATTCTATCTAAACCTCCACCAGGTTTAAAATCCCTTGAAGTGTTTTCAGGGCTTGAAAAGAAGCTTGAGAGCTTATCTCTTGATGTTGAGTTATACCTCCAGAAAGAGCAAGAATCTCTTGATAGGCTAAATCAAGTTATGATGATAATATTCATGTTGAGGTTGATATTGATTTACTAATCAGTGAGAGTAATGCTCCTCCTCTGCGTAATCCAATTAGTTGTGATAAACTAAACGAATTACAAGAGGAGTTTAAATCTCAGTCATCTAAGTGTATCACCTCAAAGCATGAATTGATTCGTTTCTCAATTCCTGATACTTCCTATAAAGATAGTAGTATTGTCTTCTTTTATGAAGAATCTAGGATGTCTCTTTTTATCAAAAGAGTTTCCCTTCGCAGTACTAAAAACTATCTGCAGAAACTGTTTTTTATAAGTTGGAACGCAAGAAATAAGAAACACAAATCTTTTTGCGTTCTCTTGAAGTTCTTTGATAGGCTTATAAAAATAGTTCCTTGGGTGTTTCTCAACACTACAAGATTTAAGATTTGTTGGAAAGAAACTCTTTCTTGGTGCCATGGTGACCAAGACATTGTTCACCTCAACACAACTTGTTTGTGTTGAAAGTGCATCCTCACCAAGAAATGCCCTGCTATGTATACGGTGAGGGAAGCACAACAAATGGGGCGCACATATTATATTCGGTAAGGCTGTAGAATTCAACTGGACTTTTCTAAAAAGGTATGTCTATAAACTTGAGCAAGTTTTATGTTTTTATTACTTGTTTGAGTACTTATAATGATCCATGTACCTTGATTATCATTCATTTCTACCTAACTTGATCTGTGTTTAAGGTTCTTAAATGTTTAGGTTTGAAAACATTAGTTCGGGATGTTTGGACTTCATGGTACACCTACCAGGTATGCATAACATGTTTTAAAATCAAAATCCAGGGGTTTAAGTTCGCAGACTTGAAAATTCGTTTGCAAATCCGTATGCATATTTTCCTGTAGACGTCGATATTCGGTAAACTTGTTTTGGCCGTAACTTCTTCGTACGAACTCGGAATGACCTCATTATTTTTTCATTCCATTTCTATTTGAATTATATTCAAATGGATATGAGAATTATTGTATTTGGATGAGTTAAGATTGGAGTGTTTTGTCTTGTCTCTTGTTTTTGAGTGTTTTGCTCAGTTTCATTGCACTTGTTACACTTCTCTTGGACTTGGCACTTGTATTCTTGGAGTACTACTCTTTTAAGATCATTTTAGATTTTACAAGAATGTTATTGGTGAATTACAAAGAAGGAAGTTCAAGAACAGGCAGTAGTATGCATTACTATGGGATTCTTGAATGTTCACAATCATCCTATGTGAACTGTAGTGCATGGTCGTTAATGACTTTGTATGTTCTTCTTTGTTAAGAAAATCTGTTTATACGCCTTTGGTAGCTATTTTTGGTGTAAATCCGAGCGAAAAAGATTGATTCTACCCTCAAAGGACAAATCATCTTATATGTGTTGATGCCTACGAAACTTCTTATGAGAATTTATTCTTCTTTTGAGAAGGATTACTAGAGTTTGGAATAGCCATTATTGTGATTACACATAGCTATGTCCAACGTTTTCATCTTCATGTTTTTAGATTTATTGATATTAAATTCTAAAAAATATTTTGGAGGATGATGTTTTGCAGTATTTAATATTTATGATTTGTTATATTGCAATTTGTTATGGGATATTGGTGTTTACCACCTTAAACTATGTTTGTCCCATATTTTGTCAAAAGTAAAATCGTTTGTGATCGGTATTCACGTACTGGTAAAAGAATGAATGGACTTTTGACAATTACAAAAGTTAAGCCTATATTGTCAAATCTTTGATGGAAGATAGGTTAAAATCTTTTGTTTTCAAGGATGATGTCTATTAATATCGTTATGCAAATAGTGATGGGAAGATAGAATGAATCCTTGTGTATTCCACAGTATTGATCTTCACTGATCCATATATTATGTAATACCGTGAGGCTCCGTAATGTGTCTTATGTTGAGAACGATACAACCAAGTTGATTAATTTTTGATTTGCTTTGTTGGTTGTTCCGTAAGGTACTTTATGTTGAGAATTCTTGAACTAAATTAATCATCTTGTTTGGTTATTTAGTTATTGCTCCATAAGTCTTTTTATGTCGAGAAAAACAAATGACAATTAAATTGATTACTTTTGTAATTAGTTTGGTTGTGTATTCCAATTAGATTAATTATGGGTTCTCTTGTAATTAATCTAGTTGAGTATTTTCATATTTCGTAATATTCCTCTTATGCTGAGTATATGAACGACTATCCTATTCATTTTCTAATGGTTATGTTAGTCGTATGCTCCGTAAGTTCTCTTATGTCGAGCATAATCAATTAAGTTGATCACTTTTGTGTTTAATTTGATTGCGTATTCCGATTAAATTAATCATGGGTTTACTTGTGATTAATTTGATTGAGTTTATGGACATGGAAAGTCATTCTCATGGTTTTTGGTGTCCAATAAAAATCCTTCTTTTCTTTTGAAATTAAGGTCGCTCTTGTTGTTCCCTTGGGAATGACATCAAATGGGGGAGATTTCTTTTGAAATTGTGCTTAATGGTCATATCTTGAGGGGTGTGCGGCTGTGGAATTTTAAAGGGGTTATCTTGTATCTTTAAACTCCTTGATGGATGCTATTAGCTTCGGCTATATGATTGCATCTAAATTAGATGGTATGTATTTTTTTCTTTTAGTCATGAAATGTCTCTTACAGAAATTTCATTATGATCCCGTTCTTGTACCTTTGCCAATTTTATTGACAAAAAGGGAGAAAATTAATATGTAGTTCACACTACAAATACATATAGTTTTCGGATCATTGTGTAAGGGGGAGTGGTTTCCATGAGAGATAGAGTATTGACTAAGGGGAGTGATACATATCACCATAGTATTATTGTTGAAGTTGTGATACAATTGGACTTTGACACTGTGTAATAATACTATGATACTGTATAACAATGATCGAGACCGATGCTTTCTCATTGTTATAGCTACGGATCTTCAACAACGGTGATGCTAAACGTACAACCTTTGGGGTCATTGGAGTACTTAGAAGTGACGAAGATTTTGAGGAATGTTGAAGATTAGACATGTGGAATAGGAGCTACTAAAGTCTTTATCTATTTTGTATTCCATATGTATTGATAGTTCTGTCACTAAAATTGACAAAGGGGGAGATTGTTAGAGCATTTCTCGGTCGAACTCGCATGCGTTGCTATCTCAAGCATGTTTGTCAATGTTAGTAATCAAAACTATAAGTCTTGATTTCTAGTCTATTATAGCTAAGTCTCGGACTAGGATAGAAAGTTCAGTTGAGCTCAAGGACTTCATGGCCAAGAAGAAGAACTACTCAAGGAACCGGTGGAACTTCTCGACAAAAAGGTATGTGAAGACTTGAACTTATCTGTCACTCAAAAGTTTATCTACTCTATATCCTACTTCTTGAGACAAAAAGTCGTATGCTATATATAGACTTAGATTATACACATTTGGTAGTTCGAGCCGAGTATACCTCGCCTATCTATATCTCGAAATATGTGTTGGTAAGTGTTTCGCTTCGACCATGTTTATCTTTACCTAGTGACGTAAGTCATGATATGTTTCAATCATCTTGAAAATTGCTTTGACGAGAAATGGTGTAACAACTAAATAACGTCCTCTAAGAATGTTTCAATGGTTGGAATGAGAGTTTAGATTACATAACCAATGATGGACATAAGTATTGTTGTGGAAACACATATGTGCATAAGTTCTATCCCTTGAACCAAAGTTTGCGAACTTTGTTGATCAACAGAAACCGGAAGAATGGCTTGTTGCCAAGTCCGCGAACTCAGTCCGCGAAATGTCGAACTTCTCTTCCCGAGAAATTCTGCTGGAGTTGACAAACATGTTGTGTGAGTACTGATAGACGCATTTATGTGTCTAATTTGTCCTCAATGTTCCGTATTATTAGTACTCGATTTCGTACTTATTATGGTGTTTTGTGTGTTTGTAGGTATTTTTTGGGAAATAAATATTATTGGAAAATTCGGCTCGAAAAGTTGTTCGGAGCACCTCGGAGGACAATTGCTATATGGACCCCCATTTTTGCTAAGTGTCACCCACGGCTATATGTAGCCCATTTTTGTCCACAACACCCATTTTTGTCCACAGTACCCTTCTCCCTCGTTTGAATTAATTTTTTTTGGCGGGAAAATATTTTTTTTCACCTGCAACATATTCTTCTTCGGATTTGGAGGAGCTGCAGTGAGACTCAATGGCTGAATTTGCACGGGATGACTTTACGGAGCGTAACAGGCGTGGTATGGTTGATTGTTTCGATTATAATTGTCTGCATCGTCGGATTGAAGCTAAACATGGCAAGCCGTGTTCACAAGGGAGACAGTCACGGGATTACAGCGAGTTTGGACGTGTACCGCACAGGTTGGTTGCTTCAGAAACGTGAAGGAGTTAAACAAAGATTCTATGCACGTATCCAGACGCGTGCAGGAGAAGAAAAAGGGAAGAAAATATTCCCGAGAATATTTTCTTTGCTGCCGTAGTTATGAGGATTATTTGGAGTAATGGGGTGATATTCGAAGGCCTCTGTGGGTATATATAGGCTTCTGGTATCACATAGAAGGGAGGCGGAGAGTTTGGGGTCGAGAGGAGAGCTCAGGAGGCGTGAATCAAGAGTTTTCAGAACTTTGTTTCTGCTGCTACACCAAGAACACGAAGAACAAAAGACCACCAGAGACAGTCGTTTATCAATAGTGACAACGACAGCCACACGATGGTCGCAGAGATACAACAACAACAGTTCTTTTTTATCGTTCTTTGTAACAGTGTTTTGCAACAATTATAAACGTTGCAAACACCCGATTTTCATTATTTTCTCTCCATTTCATCTTTGTAAACAAATTTTGAGCATGAATCAATATTTTGAGCAAGTTTACACAATGATGAGCTAAACCCATCCGCTGGGGCGACGGAATAAGCTATTTCGCCAATGAAATGTGGTAATCTCTATTTTATTTAATTTATGCAATTATTATATGATTATTTGCCTTGATAAATAAATAGATAAAATGTTTTTTTTAAACAATTGTTGTTTCAATTGATGGAGCATGCTAGCCTAGGGTTTTGATGTCCCATACTTTCAATTTACAATTGTTATTTCTAAAAAATCAACTTTTGCAATATTAAGAATCAACTTGAATGAAGGATTTGCGTAATTATAATTAGAAAATATAAATCACTTTGATATTGGTAATTAGTGGAATCCATAGCCCCAGTCTTCTCCATATTTTTCATATCACTTTTATTTAAGTTTCCTATAATTTTTATTTAAAAATAAGTCTAAAATATGCTTTCACAAGTCTTGAACGAATCTTATCACTACAACAACTTTGAAAACACACCAAGTACCAGTCCGCGAACCCAGTCCGCGAACCGGCGGAAAGTCTTTGCCGAGATTTTCTGCTGGAGTTTGTAAACTCTGCCTGGTTGCTTACGTCCGCGAACCTAGTGTGCGAACTTAAGAAGGTTATATATCTGAAGATGATTTCTGAACTTAAACTTATAAAGACTAAGGAATGCAATTTACAAACCGTGGCTATAAAGTTCATGAACCGATTCGAGTGAATCAAATCATCTTTGCTTCAATTGTGTCTTGTGTAGTATATAAGATGTCCTTGCAATTGAACAACTCTCTAACTAGTTCATTTGAGTCATTTGAACTAGCTGTGGTGAAGAAGAATATGGTTGGTATGAAATTCTGATCTGGCTAACCTTTTGGTTAACTATTGTTGAACCAACAATGTACACGTTTGGGTACGGGTAACAAACCTAGAAGCGTGAAGTTCATTTGTGTACAACAAGCTAAGTTTTCGATCTAATAGTTGAGAAATATTAGCTTGAATCTAAATCAGGTTTTCATCTAACGGTGGATATTGTTTGCTTTGTGACCAAGGAGAAACCCTGATTTGAAAGACTATATAAGGGGACATCTAGCAACTCTCCAAAACCAATCCTCGTACCTCATGTGTGATACTAGTTTGTGTGCTAGAGTCATTTCTCCTTTAACCTTTGGTTTTCTTCTTCTAAAACCAGGTTAACGACTTAAAGACTTCATTGGGATTGTGAAGCCAGACCGATACTAATTTTATCGTAGTTGTGTGATCTGATCTTGCATCTTCTATCGTACGAGTACAATTAGATTGATTGGCTTGAGATTAATATCTCCGATAGGCAAGATATATAAAGTAGTCACAAACATCTTCGTCTCATTGTCTGTGATTCCGCAACATCTTGTTTCGCTACCATACGATTAAGATTGTTGTGAGGTGATTCATTTATCTAGGCTTTTCTTCGGGAATATAAGGCCGGATTATCAATTGGTTCTTGTTAACCTTGATTATTATCAAAATACGGAATAAAAACTTTAGGGTTTTTCTGTGGGAGACAGATTGATCCTTTGATAGACTTGTCTGTGTGAGACAGATTTGTTTATTGTTAAAGCCTGTGATTTTGGGTCATAACAACTCTTAGTTGTGGGTGAGATCAGCTAAGGGAATCAAGTGTGCAGTATCCTACTGGGATCAGAGGCGTAGGGAGTACAACTGTACCTTGGATTAGTGGGAGACTGATTGAGGCTCAACTACAGTCCAGTCCGAAGTTAGCTTGGAGTAGGATAATGTCTGTAACGGCTCAATACAGTGTGTTCAATCTGGACTAGGTCCCGGGGTTTTTCTGCATTTGCGGTTTTCTCGTTAACAAAATTTCTGGTGTCTGTGTTATTTCTATTTCCGCATTATATTGTTTTATCTTTATAATTGAAATAATACACGTTGTGTGTTAGATCATCAATTAGAGTAATCCAACCTTTGGTTGTTGATTGTCATTGATTGATCCTTGGATATTGGTCTTTGGTACCATCCAAGTTGTTCCTTGTGTTTGATTAAAGACTCGCTGATCTCTATTAGCTCGAGTAAATCAAAACAAGAGAGAGATATTAACTCCTTGAGATACTTTTACCTAGATTGAGTCTGACTGTCTAGTTGATTCTCTAGAAAGTATTTCGGAGTTAGTCCATACAGATTGCTAAGCCAAATATTGGGTGGTGTTGTTAAACCCCCGCTTTTTCACTATCTAACGAGTATACAACAAGTCTTGAGTTTTCTTCACAAATCATAGAAAATTTAATTGGTTATTTAGAGGGACCAAATATCATTCCCAAATAAACATAAGGATACAAAAATATAAAATGCATAAATTGAAAATAATAAAACTATTTAATTTTCTAAGCTATTCTACAGGTGTGTGCATATTTAAGATGTAATATCCAAGGGTTAGAAAGTGCACCCTTGCAAGAGTTACTACGAGGGTGACCTCGTCACAACAAGACTCAAATGTAATAACGTGGTAATATGATATTTAATTTCTTTTATTTTTTTGTAAGTTTTTGAAAATTTATAGGTCGATCTAGTTAAGTGGTTTGTCAAGGACATTAGATGTTGCATTAATGTTGGTAATGTGACGATGGTAGAAAAAAAAAGAACCCTACGACTTCGAATTAGTGAAATACCTAACCCTGCTAGGATTTTATTACCTAGAATGCGGATGTGCGGATTCCTAATACATAAAAAATGTCTAATTTCCCCTTGATTAACCTAAACCTAAATCTATTTACTAGTCATTTATAAATAATAATAATAAAAAAAAGTATCCTTATTATGTCCTTATACGTAGAAAAAGCCCAACCTAGGGTGGAAGGTCATAATTTTTCTTTGGACGAAGATTTATCTCTTTGCAGAAATTATGTACTATGTTATCCAAATAAGAGAGAATAACAAAAGCAAGGTGGTTAGTAAGTTTTGGTTATTGGAAGATCATTCATGAAAACTTATGCATTGACACCGATAACACTCATAACCGTAATTTAGTTGGGTTTTTTTTCTCTTATGATTTGGAGGTATATGCATAAAAGTTCAAAATTTTATGGATTAAATCGTATTATTAGCCAACTTAGACTAAAGGGTTAAAGGGATGCTCAAGTTGTAGCTCAATCTCAAGAGATATGGAGAAGAAAAGGTTCAGATTTCAAATACGAAGCTCATTCGTATAAGATGTTAGAAAGTTGTTGTGGATGGAGAAAAACGGGCCGCCGGTTTTTTGGGAAAGTGAAGAGTTGAGCGTGTTGTCGAGACTCCTCAGCCGGGAAAAATGTTAATCCTCACACAGATGCACCGCTGCAAAGGGTGTTCTTAGATTCGGGAAATCAATATGTATGACTCCGGCTTAAACCAAAACAATGGCCGTTCCAGAGTCAATTCGGTCGCAAAGAGGGAGATGGGTTGATCTGTAGGAGGGAAACTGAGAATTGTGTGGATCAATGATGATCAAGGATTGTGGATGTGTTGTGGGTTTCTGCAATAATTGGTGAACTGTTGAGTTCGAATAAGTTCTGGTAGATTGATGAATTCTTGAGAGTAGTTACTCGAGAAATTCTGTGTGGATGATTACTGATGTAATTCTTGTTGTCAATCATGGATTCAGAGACTTATTTATACTGTCAGAGTAGTGAACACATTGATCCCTTCGTGGGAAAGTGGGAGAGTTTCTTGACTGAAAGAGTGGCAAAGTGGGAGATCGTGGTAAAGTCAGTTCCATGTCGTGTGGAGACTTGACTGATCGTGCACCCACTACTTTGCTAAATCCTTCAACCGTTTGCACGACTTACTCACACTTCTCGTCGTGGATGTATCCACGTGCCGAAGGCCGCCAGACCAAAACCCTAAGTGATATATCCCTATTTGTGACGTGATTGATGTCTCACGAATCGTGGAGTCTGCAAGGCAGGCGTGTTTTAATTAGTCAGTTGTTGACTGTTTAGACAATGAGTCTAGATTTTTTTGAATCGAGCATGAGTGATGAATGCTCAGCGATCCAGTGAATTATTGACCAATATTTGAGTGACTGAGCAAGTATTGCTCAATTCTGCAAATCACTGAATATTGAGAATTTGACGAGCAACTGAGCAAGTATTGCTCAATTCGACAGATTACTGAATATTGTTAGTTGGATCAATATTCGGGCAATTGAGCAAGTATTGCTCGATTCGGCGAATTATTTATTGGTGACGTGACCCAATAAAATATTAATTAAAATATTGGTAGATTACCGAATATTATATAATTAATTTAGATACTGATTGCTGGATCAACATAATTTAATGTTTGAACTTGCTCAGAATGCTGATTTCATGAGCGTTTGTTCGAAACCCTAATTTTTTGATCAATCCTTCAATTGGCAAATTGCTAAAAATTGATCATGAGTGAAGAGGGACCGACCACATGGGATGATGGGCGTCCATGTGGTTCCCAGTGCTCGAGTGATCATACACTAGGGTTCTCGGTTTTGAGAGTTGGTGAAAGAATGATGATTAAATGTCGGTTTCATCATTTTCTGAAATATTGTTGGGTTCAGCATTAGGTGATAAAACCTAGGTATGAGATATGGGGGACCGACCAAGAGGCCATATGACCGGCACTTGGTGGTCACGTGACCAATTGTTGGCCGTTTGAAGAATCCTCCAGTTGGTTGGAGAGAGTTTGGGCCCAGTATGAGCAATTGAGCAAATTAGGTTAGAATTATGAAAACATGTGGGACCGGCTTTGTGCAAGCCCTAGGAATGACTCTGGTCGGTCATGAAGGTATTGTTGACGTGGTGTCCGTGTCTCCATACTGAGAGTTTCAGTATTTTCTGATGCGCGTTCGAGCAACATTGTGAATTTTCAGAAGAGTTTCATCTTGGCTGAAACTCTTGATTTTTGTTGGAATGAGCATGTATGCTCAATTCATCAATATTTTGAAAATATTAAAATAAAAATGTTTTAATATTTAAAAATTGTCGTGAGAGGCTAGCCAGTCGTGTGACCATGTTGGCTTTTGGTTTTCGTGATTTGAGCAATATATGAGAAAATATGAAGAAATCATGAATTTTGCTCAAACCCAGGGGTTTCATGAATTGAGAAAAATAATAATCATGAAAAGTTAGGGTTTGCAAGGTGTGGGACCGGCCACGGCTTGGGCATGGCAGGCCGGATAGGTTGCTCGGTCCCGCACACCTTTCCCTATTTCATAATATTATTCTTCATGAATCCTTGAAGTTATGGAGAATCCTTGAAGTTATGGAGAATCCATGAGTTTTGTTGAAACAAGGGAGTTTCATGAGTTGAGGTAAATAATAATTATGAAAAGTTAGGGTCTGCAAGGTGTGGGACCGGCCACGGATTTGGCATGGCCGGCCGGCTATGTTGCCCGGTCCCACACACCTTTCCCTAATTTTATATTATTTTCCATGAGTTCATCAAAATATGGAGAAACCGTGAGTTTTGCTCAAACAAGGAAAGTTGCTGGATGAGGGAGTTTTCATGAGTTCATGAAAATGATAAAATAAGAAAAATAATGGGAGAGGCATAGGACCGTCCACGGCTAGGCACGGCCGGCCGGCCGGTTGGCCCGGCCCATGGGCGCCTCTCCACTATTTTATTATTATTATTTGTTTATCTCTCCTGTTTTGTGTAGGATTCCTCGTTTTCCATATTTTTGAATACTCGTTTGTGCATCCGGGGGCTCAGTCATGCATCATTGTCGAGTACACTTGCACCATTTTATGGGGCTTTCTTAGTGGCCTAGTTAGCAATTCGGGGTACGGGGAGTAGTTCGGAACGACAAACGTAGGGAATTACATGGATTCGGATAGGTCGGATTCGGTCAAAAAATCGTTCAACAGTTCGTTATTCGGAGACTAATTCAGAACGGATATGTACGTGTATAATTCGTTTTGGAAATGTGAGTTCGGTACGTAAAATTCGGACCTTTTAAATAATAAAATTCTAGAATTTTAGGGCGGGAGTAATATTGTTTGTGCAAGAACTGTGATATATATTATGTATTGTCGGATTATATCAGCTAGGAGCGGTTGGCCTAGTGGCTTTGTGGGATGCCATGGGACTTGGAGGTCATGAGGTCCATCCTTACCTCATGTTTTTGTGGAAATCCAATTATAAGAGAGGGAAATGGGCAAGTGGGCTTAGTTAGCTGGGACCATTTTGATGTTTTCTGGTTGGGCTGCAAGCAAAGCAGGGCGAATTAATACGCTGAACTTTGATGCAGCACGAATAATACGCGCATGATTCGGGACCTTCATATAATCCGCGTACTAGGGAAGGGGTTCAACTTATTCGGCCGTATGATTCGAATGTGGACGATTCGGATGCGTTCGCGAATAATTCCCGAATAATACGCCGAATTACTAACTAGGCTCAGTGGTGGTCCAGATGCACGGTTGTTGAGTACTGAAACTGAGTAATAAAGATGAGTAGTTTTTTTATCATCAATTCATAGGATCAGCCGTGGATTCGACAATGAAATCAGAGTAATAAAATAAGTGGTGATATTACCATTTCATGAGACCAGCCGTGGGTTCGACCATGAAATTGGAGTAATATCTATTACCATTTCATGAGATCATCCGTGGATTCGATCATGAGATCGGAGTAATACATTTATCTATTACCATTTCGATCATGAAATAGGAGTACTGAGATAAGATAGATTATCTTCTAGGAATTTAGTGGTGAATGTCACGGTAGAATTTAATCTCTTGCGTATAGTTAGTGAAAAAACAAGTGTTTCCGAAGTCCTGAAGACATTATTGCTCTCAATCTTACGGAGAACCGCCTGGGTCTATACACGTCTCTCTACATAGTCAGGGAACAGTGAGTATCACCGACGTCCTAAAGGCGTTATTGCTCTCAATCTTACGGAGAACTGCCCAATCGTTCTTCTATGTAGAGGGGGGTCTCTCTCATGTAGTCAGGGAACAGTGAGTGTCATCGACGTCCTGAAGGTGTTATTGCTCTAAATCTTACGAAAAACCGTCCAAATATGTTATTCTACATAGAGGGCACGACGAAATGCCAGGGATCGAACGCTCAGCTAGTGGAGGCTTTTCGAAAGGCATATTCACCGTGGCTTCGTAAAATATGAATTGTCGCTCGTCTGAAAGCCGTGTCAGAAACATGCATCATGATTTTACGATTTTTCCCTTTGTTGAAAATCCACCATCTACAATAAGTCCCCCGCTTAGTGAGGAACAGTCGTGTTCCGCAGTAAGCATTAAATGGTGATTTTCAGTCGACGAGAGATCAGTGGTTGAACTCAGTCTACAAAGGTAGTTTCAGAATCCTCAATTTACTCCAATGATGTCATGTACGAGCAACCGCGTGAGTAAGGACTCTGATAGTTGATTGAGTGCGATTATGTGAGTACGGAGAGGTGAAGCATCGCTGATTTGGTTGGTGGAAAGCCCAGTTTTGGTCAATTTAGGATTTATGGACCCGAGCCCAAAAAAGGAAACCCATGTTTTATTAGGTTTTGGAAATAAAATTGATATAAAAGGGAAGAAACCCTCAAATTCTTTTATTTTTGATCGACCCACCACTTCCCTCCCTTCACCATTCTCACGCGATTAGCAGCAGGGAAGGAAGATTTTCTTCGGACTTCAGTCGCCGCCGACCGTCACCAGCCACCGTCGGCCAAATTCCGGCCAGTGCCGACTAGGTAAGTCCGAATTTTTTTTTTTGGCTGTGTGTTTTCATGAATTTACCATGAGTTGTTCAAAACAAAATTCCATGTGTGCATGTATGCGTAGGTTTTATGAAATTTTGTTGCTTTTGAAAATACGTATGTCGTTCGTTCAATAGTTAAGAAACGAGCAAATATCCCTAATATGAAAGAGACATATATATTATTGGATAGACATGGTCTAGTCGCAGTAGAGAAAATTTTGTTTATGAGGATTCATGAAAACCTAAATTTATTTTGAAAGCATGAACTTTCACAAATACTTTTAGGAACGTAGGTTCGTTCGTAGTAGAAGCAGTAAATAATAATCTTTAGAGTTAGAGGAAATTTTGAAAATACCTGTAGTTCATGATAAAATTCATCTGTGGACTTTCAAAACTTTGTTTGGAACATGTAGACTTTCACAAAAATAGTAAAACCCTCGTTTTATAGACGAATGCTCGTGTGAGCAAAAAAAGCTTTTTTTTGTATAAAAGTTCACGTGAGTTATTAGCTCACGACATTTTATTATTATTATTATTTTTAAAATTACGTGACTTATTCACGTTTTTGTTTCGAAATCAAAAGTTGATTTATGAACAATTGTTGAAAGAAAACAATATTCGGTGAATTTGTTAACTCGCAGTGTACGCATGAGTTTGGTGATTTTATAGTGTGTGTGTATACGTAAAAATCAGCGAATGTTCATATGGAAGGTTATATGGATCATTCATGGTTTCATGTAAAGTCGGGTGTTTGACTTTAAATTTTTCTCGTCCTTGCAGGTTTTGAAGAAGCGAGCAAGTTTTCAAAGTTTTATGTTGTTATCACTAAGTTCGTGAAATCGTAAATAGGTAAAAGTTGAGGATTACCATTTTCATTATGAAACCAATATTAGGATAGATGTAATCCCGTGCTTCTGATTTGGTTCCAGACGATGGCGACTTCCAACAGCAACAGTGATTATGATTATTATTATTCTTCCATCTCCTCTGAAGAAGACTCCAAAGCTTCCGCAGTCAAATCGTGAGCTAAGACGAATCATGTTAAGGGAACGAAGCCTAGCGCACCTCTTAATGACCGCAGAGTCACTTATGATGAGCTCATGAAGAGAAAAACCAAGGATGATAGGTTGGATGATCATCAACGAAGAAGGGACCAAGTCCGGCGCAGAGTGCTAGCAGCTGAGGAGAAACTTCGATCTCGAGCCGATGGTGTACCCTATGACTCTGATGCTTCGGAAGATGAACCCGTGTGGGTGCCGTAGGATCGCAAGATTAAGCCAGGCCGGCGTACCAGGAAGATCGAGAGACTAGTCAAAGCTGACCTTGAAGCTGAGCATAAAGAAGAAGAGTACCAGGACTCATTATACAACGATCCTGATATTCATCCAGACTTCATCAATGGACCTGATAGTGATTCCGACGAAGAACTCGAAGAGGATTCCGCGAAAGACGATGATGACGAATCTGATAATTATGACAAATCTGATGACTCCGATGAATCTGATGATTAGTCTTTTTCATGAACCTCTCTGAGGTTATTTATTTTTCGTTGAAGTAGATACTTTCTGGTTATTTGAGCAGCTTGGTTGTAGAGATGTTTCATTTGAGATTCTTTTTCGAACTGTAATTCCCTGTAGCATCTGCTTTCTGAACCTTCCTCATATCTCCAGTCGATGGACCAATGTCCACGTAGACAATAATTACCCACGGAAACGCAATAACACGAGCTGTGTAAGAAACACGTGGCCTGCTAGACAACTGATCCGTAGTCGTAATGTTGACTATGCCCGAACTGTCAGTCCCCAATATTATTACGCTTCTCCCATTCATCATACCTCTGATTCGGGATTTAGGGTTTCAGTAGAAACCGCAACAAACTTGTTTACCCGTTATGGGATAAATATTCACGTTTCGACTTGTAAGGCCTAGGGTTTCTTATATAAATAGTCCATCATCTCTTGCCTTAGTGTACTATCAGAAGAAATTTTGATCACGATCATACCTTTTATCACCATGTCTGGGAGCAGTGTTTCTTCAAGAAGTGAATCTCGTGCAGAACGTGTTGCGGCACTGTCCATTTCGGTGAGTTACACATTTTATCTTATCTCTGCTCAATAAGGGTGATTGATCAAAAGAAAATAATTTGTCGCAGGATAATCATAAGAATCAGTATTTTTCTTGTATTTTGAGACCCAAACGGACTGTTAAAGCTCCTGCGCGATACAGATCGGCTCATGCTGAAGCTGGAGCATCTGTAAGTAATTTCATAACTTCTCAACTGGAGTTTTACCATGCTCGATGTTCGATAAAATTAAATATTCCTTCGCTTCATTGCAGGTTGATGTTCGCGTTGTTGTCGATGCTAGAAAGAGGAAGAATGAGAAATCCTTGGTCGTGGTTGACGATAGCAGCAACCGTATCGATGAAGATTCTACTGATTCTGTGGAGGATGGGAATAGAGTTCACGCCCACGAATACCCAACAGTTGGACTTCCATTTGAGGCTCCCATGATCAATAATTTCCTGAATAATGAAGTGGTTAGTGGATTCGTCATTCCCAAGTGTCACGCACCCCTGTACACCAAAATTTGGAGAAGGCACGGGCATATTGCTACGACCGAAATATGGAAAAGCTTTTTACCAACCCTCCTGACTACAGTTGCAGGGTTGTTACCGATCATTGAAGAGATAAACCGGATGCATCTGCGCGATGTCAAGAATCATGAGCTGCACAAATGGGACGAGATGATTTCAAACTGTGAAACCCTGCAGTTCAACATAGGCTGGCTTCATCATAGGATCGAGATGATCAAAATTCACAAGGCGGCGGCTGCTGCTGATGCGATTTCTGCAACCACTGCCATATTGGAGGAGGAGGAGAAGATACTTGCCTTGGAGTCGGCAAGAGTTGAGAAGGCGGTTCAGGATTTGAAAATGAAAACCAAAAATTTCCGGAAGAATCTTGACAGGGTTTTATATAGAGATTATCCTCTGTTGGATGGTTTGCTCTGAGTGAGCATTTGAGAGAAGATTTTTTTTTTATG
This sequence comes from Papaver somniferum, assembly GCF_003573695.1. Classification (NCBI taxonomy): domain Eukaryota; kingdom Viridiplantae; phylum Streptophyta; class Magnoliopsida; order Ranunculales; family Papaveraceae; genus Papaver; species Papaver somniferum. The sequence continues at coordinate 84,895,132 of NC_039363.1, forward strand.
TAGGCTTGAGATTTTGTTTTGAATAAAGTAGATGATTGAAAGATTCTTGTGAGATTCATAAAATACTTGGAATTTTGAATGAATGAGCATACTGCATACTCTTTTGGAGAAAATGGAAATTACATTTAGAAATTTAATACTTTGAGGATCGTTCAAGCATGATATGCCTTGAGCCACTTGCCATTGATGATATTTCCTTCGACTCCTCCATTAACAGTTAATATTTTGTAATATCCGCTAGATACTGCCTTGACAACTACATAAGGCCTTTCCCATTTATGAGAGGACTTGGGGGCGGACATGTCTTGCTGGATATGTTTTTTTGTTTTCAAAACCAAATCTCCTACTTGAAATGTTCGAGGTCGTACCATTTTGTTGTATGCCTTGTAAATTCTCTGTTTGTAGGTTTCCACATATTTTTCTACCTTGGTCCTTCTCTATTCAAGCATGTATAACTCATCAATCCTCGAGTTAGATACTTCGGCCTCATCCCATTGCACTCCACCGGCCGCCGCGATTCTTACAGAGGGAATCTTGATCTCATTTGGGAGGATAGGATCAGCGCCATAGACAAGAGAATACGGTGAAGTCCCAATTGAATTTATTGGTGCGGTACGGTAGGCCCATAAAGCCATGGGTAATTCCTCATGCCACGTTCGTGGATTCTCATGAACTGTTCAACTGAGAATACGGATCAAGGTTTTGTTGGTACTCTCCGCTTGTCCGTTTCCTTAGGGATAGTATGGTGTGGAGAAAATCTGTTTGATTCCGTATTCCTCGAGCAATTCTGCAACATGTTTGTTGGCGAAGGGAGTTATATTATCTGTGATAATGTGTTTAGGAACACCGAATCTGCATATGATATATTCTTTGATGAAAGCTGCAATTGTGACTCCAATGGTGCTTCGGAGAGGAATAGCTTCAACCCACTTGGTGAAATACTCAATTGTTGTAATGATATATTCATGTTGCTTTGAAGATGTTGGATTGATTTTCCCGATAATATCCAGTCCCCAGCTGTAGAATGGCCATGGACTGTTCACAGAATTTAATGGGAGACAAGGAGTGTGAATGAGGTTACCGTGAACTTGGCATTGATGACATCTCCGAACATAGGCGGCCGCATCACCTTCCATGGTTGGCCAATAATATTTCTCATGAATTTGGAGAAATAATTTCTTCTTTCCTTGGTGTTCTCCTTCGTGCATCTCTTTCAAGATTGTAGGAATTTCGTGTTCAGCCAAGCATCTCAGGAGATTCCCACCAAATATTTTGCGATACAAAATCCCTTCCAGGTAGAAAAAACGTTTGGATCTCTGAATGAGTTTGATTGCTCCCTTCTTCTCTGATGGAAAATCGTTGTCACGAAGATACATTATGTAAGGTTCTCTCCAGTCCCCAGTGTGATGGATTGTTAGAATCTCCAAATGATGAGGCGGTGTTTGACAATTGGGACAAGATCCTTGCAGCATCCTCGATTGAGCTTCCGTGGAGGGCCAGTAGTACCCGAGCCGTTGAAGTCTCCTGTAGAGTGTGACCACTAGGGTTTTCCCACATATTTCCTCATGTATGCATTTGAGTTGTTCACTTTCTTCCTCATCTCCAAGACATCGTGACAGTGATCCATCAAGATTGCGATAGTATAATGCTCCATGTAGCATAAAAAAGTTTTTTAACTCCTTGAGGCTGATTTTCCCTTCCGTAAGAGAACTGCTCAATTCATGAATGATGGGCGCTCGCCAGTCACTCGATTGAGCATATTCGACTTGAGTAAGCCAGGTAGATGATACAGAGCGGCTTTGTACAGTGATGGATTTCTCGGATCATTCAAATTGTAGTTTGGATGCTAGAGTTGTTATACAATCAGCATGTCTGTTGTTGGTATGGCCGATATGGACAATTGTTGCATCAGAGAAATGAGTTAATAGTCGTTGCGCCTCGGTCCTGAATGGAGCAAGTGTTATGTCTTTGAGAGAGTATACGCCATTCATTTGGTTGACCAGCAACTTTGAGTCTCCTTTGATTTCTAAGTGCTTTGCTCCGGCTTTTTTGGATAAAGATAACCCTAGGAGAAAAGATTCATATTCTGCTGAATTGTTGGTGCAGTGAAAATCCAGCTTGAATGAATGTGAGAAGACTTCACCGGATGGAGATACTATCACAATGCCCGCTCCACCAGTATCATTTCTCGGAGTGGCATATCCATCAAAATATAGTAGCCATGTTTCTTCTTGAATGACTGAAATTTCTGGAAACTCACCGGGCACTTCTTCATGCAACATTGTGATGTCTTCCCCGGGGAAAGCAGCAAGTAAGTCTGCGACTGCTTGCCTTTAATTTCTTTTGGAGGGACACACGCTATGTCAAATTCTGACATTTGAAGTAGCCATTTTGCTGGTCTCCCGATCAATGCAGGTTTCGACAGTAATAATTTTATGGGATCAGCTTTGGCCACCAGCATGACTCTGTTTGATCGTAAATAATGTATGAATCTCTGAATTGCGTGAAACAATGCTAGACACGCCCTTTCAGCATTTGGGTAGCGAAGTTGGGCATCCCTCATTGTGCGACTGAAGTAATAGATCGGACGTTCGACACCTTCTCATCCTCTTTAGCGAGGAGTGCTCCAATGGCGACATCACTGGAGGCTGTGTAAAGTATCAACGGTCTTCCATGCACTGGTGATTTCATGAAAGCGGGTGATAGTAATATTTTATGTATTTTCTGAAATGCTTCTTGTTGAACGGATGTCCATTCAAAATTTGCTCCTTTCTTCAACAGAGGAGTGAATGAAGCAATGAGTTGAGCAAGTCCAGGAATGAAACGCCGGATATAATTGACTTTGCCCATGAAACTCTGGAGCTCCTTCACAGTCCGTGGATGAGGCATGGTAGTAATAGCTTTTGTCTTTTCTGGATCAACCTTGATTCCTTCTGCAGTAAGGAATCCAAGAAACTTTCCATAAGAAACACCAAAAGCACATTTTAGAGGATTCATCTTTAGTTTGTATTCCATGCATCTTTCGAAGACTTGACTTAGGATGTCTAGGTGGGATGCCCGAGTCTTCGATTTTACCACCACATCGTCAACATAGTCCTCTACTTGCTTGTGCATCATGTCATGGAATATTGCAGTCATGGCTCGCTGATAAATGGCTCCTGCGTTTTTCAGGTTGAAAGGCATCACTGTGTAGTGGAAGTTTCCGATCGGAGTCCGAAATGCGGTCTTGTTAGCGTCATGCTCGTACATATTGATTTGGTTATATCTATTGTAACCGTCCATGAACGAGGACATGTCATGACCGCTGGTTGCATCAACGAGCATATCGATGTTTGGCAATGGAAAGTCATCCTTCGGGAAACACTTGTTCAGGTTCCTGAAATCCACACAACATCGTATATGGCCATTTTTCTTCTTGACTGGGACAATGTTCGCCATCCACGTTGGATGTTGAATGGGTTTTATGAATCCTGCTGTTAATAGTTTCTGGATTTCCACCTTGATTTGTTCCTCAACCTCGTGTCTGAATTGTCTGGGCGGTTTTTTGACAGGTTTGGAACCGGGAGTGATGTGCAGATGATGAGTGACTAATTTATCGTCCAGGCCGGGCATCTCTTCGTGCGTCCATGCAAAGATATTTTGGTACTCTTTCAATAGATCTATCAATCCTTCTCGTTCCTCAGGTGAGAGAGCAGAAATGATTAAAATTGGCCTTGGGTTCTCGTCTGTTCCGATGTTGATAGTCTCAAGATCGTCAGTTGTGGAATCTGTGCCATCTTGCAGCTGTCGTGGTGCATCTCGAATTTCCTCATCGGGTGATTGCTCACTCTGGCATGATTCTTCAGGGCGGGGAGACTTTTCATCGACCTCCCCTGTTAATTGCTAATCCTTACGATGGAGATAAATGACTCTCCCTTCTGCATCATAATCAGTAATAAAGTTGGACTTTTTATGAGTCGCACCTTGACCCTGACGACGCTTGACTGGTGTGGTAGACGACTTGACGGACTTAGCATCTATTGACGATGGTTTGTCAGTTTTCTCAATAGACTTCCAACTTGGGAGTGGAATGCTGCAGATCTTGCTTGGAGGTTTGGGGATACTCTTTGGAGGTTCCAGGAACTCAACATCATAAACTGGAGCATAAGGAGACACGGAAGCTGGGATGCAGACAATATTGTTGTTGAACAAAGCCTTCATATACTGGTGGTACGTTGAAGGAACAACCTTATTGTCGTGAAGCCATGGTCTTCCGAGTATCATGTGATAGTCAGGGTATTTCTCGATCACATGAAACTTGACAGTGGATCGAATTGGACCCACTTTCAGATCCTCATAGACATACCCGTATGTGTGACTCTGGCTTCCTTCAAAATCCGTCATCAATATGGGATGATGAACGATCTTGCTTTGTGGAACTTTGGCCTCCTTGAGAGTCTTCATAGTGATAAGATTCGTGGAAACACCTGTGTCGATGAGAACTCTCCTGAATTCGGAGTCCTTAATGGAAGCAGTTACGAACAGGGCTCGGTTATGCCCTTCCTACGCCATTCGGTTTTCCTCAGTGAAGGTGATGTTGTTGATCGAAAGTTCAGATACCATGGACATTTATTCAACCACCAGAGATGATGGGATTATTCGCGCGTGAGATGATATTTTGTTGAGTGCGGCAAACGTTTCCGTGCGTTGATCTCTGGAGAAATGCAATAGTTCACATAGATTATCAATCAAATGTTTGACCTCTTGTTCCACCGGCTTTTCGTACGTGGTGAAGCTGTTGGCTCGAGGATGATCATCGGTCGAGGGATTAGCCATCAGCGTCGGAGTTTCTTGAGCAAGAGCGCCACTCAAGTCTGATGTTAGTCTGACGAGGAAATTCAATATGTTGTTCAACGTCTCTTTCATCATGTCCATGTTCCTTGTATGAATCTCCTGTACTCGTGCCAGTTCGATCAAGGTCGGGATTTCCGTGTCGGCTGTTCCATTGGAAGGAGTGTTGAAGGAGGAACATTTCCATTCGAAAGATTCTGACGTGAAATCGAAGTAGTTAAGTTAGACCTAAGACCAACCATTTTGTAAAAATGAGAGATTGCAACCGAAGGATTAATCTCCCACTGTGGTTGCCAATCTGTGGATGGGGAAAAACAGGCCTCCGGTTTTTTGGGAAAGTGAAGAGTTGAGCGTGCTGTCGATACTCCTCAGTCGGGAAAAATGTTAATCCTCACATAGATGCACCGCTGCAAAGAGGGTGCTTAGATTCGATAAATCAATCTAAATAACATCGGCCTAAACCAAAACAATGGCCATTCTAGAGTCAATTCGGTCGCAAAGAGGGAGATGGGTTGATATGTAGGAGGGAAGCTGAGAATTGTGTGGATCAATGATGATCAAGGATTGTGGACGTGTTGTGGGTTTTTGCAATAATTGGTGAACTGTTGGGTTCGAATAAGTTCTGGTAGATTGATGAATTCTTGAGAGTAGTTACTCGAGACATTCTGTGTGGATGATTACTGATGTAATTTTTGTTTTTCAATCATGGATTCAGAGACTTATTTATACTGTCAGAGTATTGAACACATTGATCCTTGTAAGTGTGACGGTTTCTTGAGTGAAAGAGTGGGAAAGTGGGAGATCGTGGTAACGTCAGTTCCATATTGTGTAGAGACTTGACTGATCGTGCACCCACTAATTTGCTAACTCCTTCAACCGTTTGCACGACTTACTCACACTTCTCGTCGTGGATGTATCCACGTGCCATAGGCCGCCATACCAAAACCCTAAGTGATATCCCCTCATTTGTGACGTGATTGATGTCTCACGAATCATGAAGTCTGCAAGGCAGACGTGTTTTAATTAGTCAGTTGTTGACTGTTCATACAATGAGTCTAGATTTTGTTGAATCGAGCATGAGTGATGAATACTCAGCGATTCAGTGAATTATTGACCAGTATTTGAGTGATTGGCAAGTATTGCTCAATTCTGCAAATCACTGAATATTGAGAATTTGACGAGCAACTGAGCAAGTATTGCTCAATTCGACAGATTACTGAATATTGTTAGTTGGATCAATATTCGGGCAATTGAACAAGTATTGCTCGATTCGGCGAATTATCTACTGGTGACGTGACCCAATAAAATATTAATTAAAATATCGGTAGATTACCGAATATTATATAATTAATTTAGATGTTGATTGCTGTATCAACATAATTTAATGTTTGAACTTGCTCAGAATGCTGATTTCATGAGCGTTTGTTCGAAACCCTAATTTTTTGATCAATCCTTCATCGATTGGCAAATTGCTGAAAATTGATCATGAGTGAAGAGGGACCGACCACATGGGATGATGGGCATCCATGTGGTTCCCAGTGCTCGAGTGAGCATACACCAAGGTTCTCGGTTTTGAGAGTTGGTGAAAGAATGATGATTAAATGCCGGTTTCATCATTTTCTGAAATATTGTTGGGTTCAGCATTAGGTGATAAAACCTAGGTATGAGAGATGGGGGACCGGCCAAGAGGCGATGGGACCGGATCTTGGTGGTCACGTGACCAATTGTTGGCCGTTTGAAGAATCTTCCAGTTGGTTGGAGAGAGTTTGGGCCCAGTATGAGCAATTGAGCAAATTAGGTCAGAATTATGAAAACATGTGGGACCGTCTTTGTGCAAGCCCTAGGAATGACTCTGGTCGGTCATGAAGGAATGCACGTGTTTCCTTGGTGTCCGTGTCTTCATACTGAGAGTTTCAGTATTTTCTCATGCGTGTTCGAGCAACATTGTGAATTTTCAGAAGAGTTTCATCTTGGCTGAAACTCTTGATTTTTGTTGGAATGAGCATGTATGCTCAATTCATAAATATTTTGAAAATATTAAAAATAAAAATATTTTAATATTTAAAAATTGCCATCAGAGGCTAGCCAGTCGTGTGACCATGTTGGCTTTTGGTTTTCGTGATTTGAGCAATATATGATAAAATATGAAGAAATCATGAATTTTGCTCAAACCCAGGGGTTTCATGAGTTGAGGAAAATAATAATTATGAAAACTTAGGGTTTGAAAGGTGTGGGACCGGCCACGGCTTGGGCATGGCCGGCCGGCTAGGTTGCCCGGTCCCGCATACCTTTCCCTATTTTATAATATTGTTCTTCATGAATCCTTGAAGTTATGGAGAATCCTTGAAGTTATGGAGAATCCATGAGTTTTGTTGAAACAAGGGAGTTTCATGAGTTGAGGGAAATAATAATTATGAAAAGTTAGGGTTTGCAAGGTGTGGGACCGGCCACGGCTTGGGCATGGCCGGCCGGCTATGTTGCCCGGTCCCGCACACCTTTCCCTAATTTTATATTATTTTCCATGAGTTCATCAAAATATGAAGAAACCGTGAGTTTTGCTCAAACAAGGAAAGTTGCTGGGATGAGGGAGTTTTCATGAGTTCATGAAAATGATAAAATAAGAAAAATAATGGGAGAAGCATATAACTGGCCGGCCGGTTGGCCCGGCCCATGGGGGCCTCTCCACTATTTTATTATTATTATTTGTTTATCTCTCCTGTTTTGTGTAGGATTCCTCGTTTTCCATATTTTTGAATACTCGTTTGTGCATCCGGGCGCTCAGTCATGCATCATTGTCGAGTACACTTGCACCATTTTATGGGGCTTACTCAGTGATGGTCCAGATGCCCGGTTACTGAGTATTTATTACTAATTTATGAAATTCAGTGGTGAATAATTCATGAAACTGAGTAATAAAGATGAGTAGTTTTTTTTATCATCAATTCATAGGATCAGTCGTGGATTCGACCATTGACTCAGAATAATAAAATAGGTATTACCATTCCATGGGATCGTGGATTCGACCATGAAATCGGAGTAATAAAATAAGTGGTGATATTACCATTTCATGAGACCAGCCGTGGGTTCGACCATGAAATTGGAGTAATATTTATTACCATTTCATGAGATCAGCCGTGGATTCGATCATGAAATCGGAGTAATACATTTATCTATTACCATTTCGATCATGAAATAGGAGTAATGAGATAAGATAGATTATCTTCTAGGAATTCAGTGGTGAATGTCACGGTAGAATTTAATCTCTTGTGTATAGTCAGTGAAACAACAAGTGTTGCCGAAGTCCTGAAGACGTTATTGCTCTCAATCTTACGGAGAACCGCCTGGGTCTATACACGTCTCTCTATATATTCAGGGAACAGTGAGTATCACCGACGTCCTAAAGGCGTTATTGCTCTCAATCTTACGGAGAACCTACCAAGCGTTCTTCTATGTAGAGGGGGGTCTCTCTCCCATGTAGTCAGGAAACAGTGAGTGTCACCGACGTCCTGAAGGCGTTATTGCTCTCAATCTTACGGAGAACCGCCCAATTATGTTATTCTACATAGAGGGCACGATGAAATGCCAGGGATCGAACACTCAGCTAGTGGAGGCTTTTCGAAAGGCGTATTCACCGTGGCTTCGTAAAATATGAATTGTCGCTCGTCTGAAAGCCGTGTCAGAAACATGCATCGTGATTTTACGATTTTGCCCTTTGTTGAAAATCCACCATCTACAGTTGTGATGCGAGTAAATTATGTAACGATTTATAATATGGTTTAATGAAACGTTTACATTTCAAGTCCATATTTATTTCAGAACTCTGAAATTTCAAAAATTAGAGTGACTTACGAGGAATATATAATTTGAATAATATCGACCCAGACACCTAGCCATAAGTGCCTGAATTTTCAAATTCATCCCATATTCCTTTTACATCTAGGTCTAGACCAACTTTGTCTTAATTTCTTTTTAAATAAAAAAAAACGTGGTGACTGTCGGGTTTATGACTAGTTTATACCTGAACAACCCAGCCATAAACCTTTCAACTAAAAAAACAGTTTTTGCCGCTAGGAATCCAAGATGTATGGTGAACTCTCCGAAATTAATGGATTTCAGAATCACTTATGGCTAGGTTTTTTTGGAATCCTATCTATAAGTTGGTACATTTTCAAGTATCTTCTCTTGAGGAATGGCTAGTTTTTAATCAAAAAAAAAACTATTTGTTGAGTTTTTAAAGGACTCTTCTCTCAATAAACATTTTATTCGAAACCTCTCAAACTTCTCAAATTTTTTCTAATTTCTTCTTCATAAAAAATAAAATAAAAATGGTTTCTCCCCACGTTACTGAAGAAGAGGTTGCCATTGTTAGTGCTTAGGTGTCGTTCACAAGTCATGACAAAGATCTCCAAATTAACTCAGATGAAATCTCTAATACTTTCTCGAACTGTATATTTATTATCTTTGTGGCATTAGAGTGTAATCAAAATAAAAAATTATTCAAACGCATTAAAAAAATATTCGATAAGCTCATCAATGGAGATGGTTAATTTTCAAAAACAATTGTCCAACTTTAGGGAATCTCATCATGTATGGTCCATTTGGAGAGAAGTAGGTATCTTAATAAGTTGTTCATCGAAACAGATTTGAATAATATTAACTTATTTTTAATTTGTTTTTTCAGACAACTATGACTCGCACCGGACATGAGCTTCTCCATGAAAAACAATTTAATCATGATGAGCGCTATTAAGTCTTGAAATACTTTTCTCGGATTTCGACGAAGATTAACTATTTAAGCGTAACGTTATAAGTTGTTGTAATGTGGCTTAATGGGATATAATGTGGGTTAATTATGTAATGAATTGTAATGTGATTTGATGAATGAAAAAAATTTATCTTTCAAGTCCAAATCTATTTGAAACTCTGAAATTTGAAATTTTAGAGAACACAGCTAGGAACTTCAAATTTGAACAATATCGACCTAGCCGTGAAGACCTGAAATTTCAAATTCATCGAATATTCATTTTTACGGCTAGGTCGAGAATGTCCAAACCTAGATGCAAGTAATTATGAATTTCCAAATTTCTCTTATAATCCTTGTTATGGTTCTAGTTGTAGATCACCATGAAATTCCAAACTTCATTGTTTTTTTTTAAAAGAACAAACCAAACGCAAACAAAAGTAGAGAAAATATATATTTAATTATAATGAGTGATTCAAAATAGATACTCTTGTCATATAATCACCGTCATTCATCACGTTTACTCAACTACAAATAGTCAGGTGGGTTTTAGCATTTTCATGGGGCTCGTACTTATTACACCAACCTTTGGAGATATCGGTTTTGGATTTACTCCTAAACTAAGGTAATGAGCTTCCTTCTTGTAAGTGGAGACTGATTAAAGCCCACCTAATGTTCTAGGCTCAGTTTTATAAACAACATCTAACCCAATTTCCCACTGTGTACAAACACCAAAATGTTGTTTTTCTTGTGAAATAAAGAAAGAGAGAAGGAGACACAAAGTACAAGGAAGAAGAGAGAGATTTATATTAATGTAGGTGTAGAATACAAAGTTTAAGCCTTTATTTATATAGATAGATTTGGCTCCGAAGATGTGTAAACCCTAATCTTAGACACGAAGGACATCTTAGTATATAAACTTGGTTTATAACAATTTTCAAATGCTCTTTAAACCATTTAAGTATGACTTTTACATTTCGCCCCTCATGGACTCGATAGTCGTATTATATTTTTATCTACCCAGATGCCAAAGTGCTTTTCCAAAAAAAATCAATCAGAGACGTCTAGCCAAGCTTAAACTTGATCGACTTTGTGGGCATTGGGGGTTTGAGTTTGCCAAAAGGATATATTTCCAAAAGGTGGTATTTGTTGGTCAAGAAGAAACGGGTGAAACCGTTTCGCAATCTCTTCAGAGTCCAGTGAAAGAAGATAGTGCATTGATAGATATTGTGGTTCCTTGTCAATCGCATAGAACAGATGAAACGCCAATAACTACTGAAATTCTGGTAGAGGAAACTTCTCAATTATCTCTTAATCTGAACATTGAGATTGAGAAAATTAATGCAATCCATAATACAGTGGATCTGATAATGGAAGCCACAACAAATGTTGGAGGAAATTTTGCAGGAAATGAAAAAAGAGTGAGAGCTATGTACACAAATATTGTAGAAAAACACATGAATATTGGAAAAGAAAGACTCAACAAAGCCATACCCAGCACTAAGTTAGTTGTGTCTATTCCAGATACAATTAAAAACTCAGTTGAAGAAGTTTTTGAAGTTGCAGTCAATTTAGCTTCAAATGGTTTAAATGGATCTTAAAATTCTTGTCTGGAACATGAGGGATCTCACTGCAGTAGATAAAATGGATTCTGTGAAGGATTTAATTAAGAAAACAAAACCATCTTGTGTTTTAATTCAAGAAACACATATGATGAAAATCAGTGACTGGTGGATTAAGAATATTTGGGCAACTGATAACTGTAAATGGCAAGACATTCCTTCTCAAGGTATTTCAAGAGGAATTATAAATATTTGGGATGACAACTTATTAAAAAGGTATATGAACTAATAGGCCCTAATACATTGTCACACAAATTCAAATCTAAAGTTGAAGATTTTCAATGAATAATCACCAATGTATACTCTCCTTGCACTTATTGGGAGAGATATGAATTCAAGAAAGAAATGGAAGATCTCACCTGTTGGGAAAATGCAAACCGGGTCATAGTAGGACACTTTAATGCAACAAGAAGAAGAAGAGAAAGAAACAAAGCAGGTGGTTTAGCTAGAGAAAGAAGACTGTTCAATGAATATATGGAAGCTCATGAATTAGTGGTGTTGATGGTGGTTTTCAGTTCAGGGTCAAAATTGTAAAACCCTATATTTAGCATTGTCATCCTGCAAAGGAATAAAGGCTATTTAAAAGTAATGAGTGTTCAAACCTCTTTACTAATATATGTATTGAGCAATTCAAAATATTTATGAAATTTATCAGAATGGTGCATGAAGCAACAATCCCAGATATTTTATAAATTTCAACCTATCGCATTATTTACTAATGCATAGCCCGCCTAGTATTTTCCTATGCCATGTTCCCCAGCTGAACTTTCAATGTTGGCATGACATAACGATTGGTGTTCACTCATAGAAGAGTAACACGAACCTCCCGAAGTGTCAGTATTGAAGTCCGCATGAAAACACTCGCATAGGCTACACCACCCTCTGACAGAGAGATTAGCGTGTTTACACACCTTTTAATTGAAAGTTAGCGCGATCGAACGCGTTTAAATTCCTTAAGGAAAATCTGGAATGTTCATATCAGTCTCAAAAATAAGCACGGCCATGCGATTTGGCCGCGTGATTTAATAAGCTTAGACTACTCCTGGCAGAGAGCATCAAATCACTTGCCCAAAGAAGGGTGAATGCGATGTTCGAAAAACCCTAAATTTCTTTGCGGAAACACATTACTGCCGCAAAACAGTCACAACCATCCATCTTCGCTAGCTTATTTGAGTGGATTAGATCTAATTTTTGATGGCCTAGGAGATGTCAACATGCTCACCGGCAACCCATCTTTGCACATGGTCAATCGACCTGTTTGAACTAGCACTCAGTGCCTCGAATCGCTCGCCCAAAAGAGGGTTGGCCGTCCGGCCCCTAAACCCTAAAATTGTGTCAACGACATTATACAACTGCCGCATATCATCTCGTCCATCCAACATCGCCAGCCTAGTTGGATGGTGTAGATTTATTTTTAGAAAACTAACAAAGTAACATTGTGATCACCGGCCATCCCTCCTCCACAGGGAGTGATCGAACAAGAGACAGCTCGACCATAGGGTCCTCAAACGATTACCCAAAAATGGTCGGTCGTGCTACTTTTAAGATGCTGAATCCGCGACTGATTCGATCGAACTCAAAAACAGCGATGCTTCTAGCACATCGATTATTTTCAACTGCTTATTCAAAAGCGATGCTTTATATACATCTATTACAAGCAATGCTTTATAAATATTGGTTTCACAAATAATTTATTATTTGACCTAAAAGCACTATGTGTTGTTTTCAGCGACGAGTCCCACGACTCAACTGATAGACGCATTTATGTGTCTATTTTCATCTCTTTTGTGTATTTTGTTAGTACTCGTTTTCGTCCTTATTATGGTGTTTTGTGTGTTTTTAGGTATTTTTTGGAAATAAACATTTTTGGAAAAATCAGCTCGAAAAGTTGCCCGGGGCACCCTTGAAGGACAATTGTTATTCGGACTCTCACTATCGGTTAAGGGGCACCTCAGTGGACACCTGCTATTCACACCCCAGTTCAGGATAGGGGGACACCCTTTCTTCTTCGTTTGAAAACTGTTTTTTGGCGGGAAATAAAATTCTCAACTGGAAGAAGTTTGATCACAAAAATGAAGGGGTTACAGGTCGATTCAATGGCTGAAATTTGATAGAGAGATGTGATAGAGGTTAAGGAACACATTTTGGGCAGTGGGTTCGATCGGAATTGGCTGGAAAATGTGTGATGATTCACACACCCAAAACAGAGCACGTGTACTGTAACACGAGCAAAAATTGAAGTTCTTGTGTGCATGGAGGAGTTCTACTAGCGTTGGAAGAGTGCTGAGACTGGAGAAGGCTAACTAGAGCGTGCAGGATCAAATCTAAGCGTGCATGGGCTTAAAAATGGAAATTATCGTTATTTTTGGCAGCAAGGAATAATCGAATTAAAGAGAGTATATACGCAATCAATGGTCGGATTTTTGGCCTCAATTCACTATAAATACACGTACAATTGAAGCTAGCAAGTTTGGAGAGAATTGGGAGAGGTTTAGAGCACTACAGAGCAAGAAAATCCAAGTTGCAGAGATTCTGGTTCTGCTACTGCTGCTGCTGTTGCGAGGAGGAAGAACGTGAATAACAGACTCTCCAAGACCGTCGTTTATCAACAGTGACATCGACTGTCATCTGTGGGTCGTAGTTTCCCAACGACAACAGCACTTCAGCTCTGTCGTTGATTCTGGACGCCTTCTGTGGGTCGCAAAATCCTATTTTACATCATTTTCTTGTCTTTCTCTTCATTGTAAAACACTTTTGAGCATCAATGAAATATTTTGAGAGGTTTTCCAACATGATGAGCGGCTAAAATACCTGGTGACTGAGGCGACGGAGGATTTATTCACTCATGTTTGATTGGTAAATTCTTTTTATAATTTCTTAATTATTTATTTTATTTAATTCACTTGGATCAATAAAAAAAGAGATAAAAATGGTTTTCTTAATTAGTTGTGAATCAGTTTGATGTTTTATGCTTAGAATTAATTCTTTGATAAATCATGCTTAAGGATTACAATTTAATATTTGCACACCTGATAGATTAATAAGTGATTTAATGGAAAAAGAACTAGATAATAATTATGAAATATTTTTGTAACCAATCAACTTGAAGTAATAGTGAATCCGGAGCCTTAGTCCATTTTAAATCTTGACATTACTATCAAAAAAAAATAATTCCCTTCATTTATTTATTTATTTATTTAAATATGAAAAAAGTTACCTTCACAAGTTCGAAAAGAATCCGTTTTAGCCACTATCTACAACAACATTTGAAAATCACATCATCAACCCACTTACTCGAGACATCAAACATGTCACAAGCTAGGGGATGCAGCATAATGGTGAAGCATTCACCTAACGCACACAACGTGCTGGGTTCGAATCACACTACCCTCAAAGGACACAAGTGTTATCAACACAAGTAGACAAACAATTTTCTGATACAAGTCATAAAACAACCACACCTTCATAATTCAACATTCTGATCTCAAACACCTTCTTCGCTTCCCTCCCTAAGATCAACCCTTCTCCTTCACCTTGTGACCGAATTGAATCTGGAATGGCCATTTCTTGGTTTAGGCTAGAGTCTTACAGATTGATCTCTCGAATCTAAAGCACTCCAGTGCAATGCATTTGTTTAGGGTTTGAATTCGTTTCTCATCATTACACCCAAATTTACCAAAAACAACAGAATCAGTTTTTACCCCAAAACAACTAGCGACCATAGTGGGAGATTAATCTCTCGGTTGCAAGATCAATTTTCAAATTCAAGAAGGTGGATTTTAGGTCTAAACACATTCGTTAACCCAATTTCATTTCAATCAAAAATCTCTCTGTAATGCATCCCCACACCATCCAAACTCTCCGAAAGTCATGAATGATCGAAGTGAAATCACCATAGAAAACATGGCTAGGATGTTAGAAAATGTCCTTGCAAATCAGGTTGATATCGCCAAACGGCAAAACGAGACACTTTGTCTTTTAAGAAGAATGATAAAATGGTTATGGAAGGAGTCATCAAGCATTCACCCGGAGAATACCATCAACGATAAAGATGACATCGGATCTTTATCTGAAGTCCGTGCTTCCGCCAACAGTGATGCAGATAGAATATGTAACCACATCGGACATGAGACGAAAGGAAACGACCAACGAAGCCCAGCCGTCAGCAAAGAGCCAAAACAGTTTCACAGAGAAAGGGACTCGCCAGGAGAGTCACAATACCTGCAGAATAAGAGCAGGGAACCAACTTATGAAACTCTATTGGAGAGTCTATATCTAAGACCCTTGCAGAAGTTCAGAGAGATGTTCAACAGTCCACAGCCACGACCTCCCCGACTTTACCGAGCAGAGAAGCGCCCGAGGAAGGGGAAATTTTCCAAGACCTCCATGGAGATAAGAGCTTCACTAATAAACCGTACTCGGTTCAACCACGTCGTAGTGCTGTGGTCATCGATGCAGGGCCCTCGAGAGAAGTTTCACTTCAGCAAAACCGCCAAGCTAAGCGACCTGCATCTATGTTAACATATACTCACGTCTCAACTCCACTCTCGAAACGAGCTTCGTATCAAAGCCCGCAAGAGTTTTCACGACAACAGTTGCAAGCACAAGAAACGCTAGACCCAGGGTACTCGCATTTCCCATTTCCCATGAGGAAGGTTCTGGAGCTGCTAGAAGTTGGGGTGCAATACGAAGTAGTTAAACTACCTCTTGTATGGAGTCCACCAACTAATCAGGAGATGATCGATCCGAGATATTGCCATTACCACAGATTCATCCATCACCCTACCAGTTAATGCAACGGCCTGAAATGCATTGTCCGGGAGAAAAATAATGCAGGGGAGTTACATCTATAAACTAAGAATCTTCCCTTTCTCCACAATTCAATGTGTGTAGTTTCACAGGAGAGATCGAAACAGCTGGGTACTTTTCATTAGCGGAGGCGTGTTACAATAACTCGGGTCGCAACTTGAATTTTTAGCAATTATCTGGGAGATCTCAATTTCATTCGTTGGAACCTCGTCTACAAGTAAGTCTAGTTAAACGATTATTTGTGCGAGAGATCATTTGGAAATTTACTGGGGACTCGACGCACACGTATAATTTTTGGAATGGAGTTAGTCTCATTCTCAATCTCCATGTTATATTTTCCTCTATTTCCCTTTTCCTGCAACGTTTGCAATTTTCATGCAACATGCACAATTTCTCTAGGTCGCATTACTTGAATTAAAAAAATTAGAATTTCAGTATGAACAGTCGACCCAAGCATGATCCTTTCAGAAAACTACTCATGAATTATCCCAAAAGCAAATTCAAATATCTTCATAAAAAGCAAGCACTTGCTAGTTCAAAACCAAAAAAAAAAATCAAACCATGAAAGAAATTCCTCACGCCACTCAGAGACACCTAAAAATAAAGGAGAAAGCATAAATTATTCAAGGGAAATCGTCCAACAACAACTCGTTCTTCTTGGCAAAGGCGTCTTTCATGTTCTGGAAAGCAGTCTGCTTCAGCTTCAACTCTTGGGACAATTTCTCGACTCCTGCCTTTTGTTGAGTAATGAAGTCCATGGAGGGAGCATCCTCTATTTCGCCTTGCAGCTCTTGGACTTTGGAAAATCCTTCACAGAACCAGGAGGCGTTAAACTCAAGCTTCACAAACACGTCCCCATAGAATTCCCAGATTTCAACTACATCCTCAGAAACGGTGCGTCCAGTCACGCTACACATATCATGAATGGAAGATAAGGATTCTTCAACGTGCTTAACCAATGAAAAGCGAATCTTAATCTTCTTGAAAGTGGCAATGTGGCCGTGTTTCTTCCATATTTTGGTGTACAACTCCGCATACTTAGTCGGCATGCTAAATCCTTCAACCAACACATGGTTTGTGTAAGGGGAGTCAAATGGAGGGTCAAAAAGGGCTCCATCGACAGAATGTACAACTAATGTCGTACCATTTCCGAGAGTTTCTTTGTGGATAACCACATCTACATCCATGGACGCAGCGTTTCCATTCTCATCAGGAGGGGCAGAGGCGTTTTCTGCATCATCAACCACCTCCATCTCAAGATTGTTCTCTATGGCGGCCTCCTCCTGCAATATCATTGGTTAATGTTTAAATCACATGAAAGAGTGAATCATATTTGAAATAAAGATGTACAGAAGACGTACCAGTTCATCTTCCAGCTCGCTGGGACAACTGGATTCCCTACCACGTTTGGAAGTGCTTTCTCCATCGCTGTCAGATTCTGAACTTTCTTCATCTTCAACCTCATCCTCATCTTCGAGAGATCCATTATATCCGAACTTATATTTTGAAGATATCATATCATGGCCCAAGAGGGAGTCTAGCAAAGGCGTTCACAGTCCCAAAACCCTGATTTCAAAGAAATGAGATATTCGGTAAGACTGCTTCAAAACAAAAAATTCGGACTATTTGGGAAAAGGCACGTACGCAACTGTATATTAGAAGATTTGAAGATTACCGAAGCAGTTGGAGTATTTCGAGCGCCACCTGCACTTCCCTTTGACCGCGCCTCTTTCTCATGGGGACTGCGCTCACCTTGTTTAGAACTACGGTTTCATTTACCCGAGAGAAGCTGCTTCAACAACTTATGTTGTTTCAATATCTCAGAGGAAGGCACGTCACGCGGGACTGTCACAACGTCTTCCGCGAATTTTTGAAAAGACAGGAGCTCTTCTCTCCAGAAATCATTATACTTACTAGTCGTTACTGGTTCCCTTCCTGGGAGCAGGAATGAAAGGCTCTTCTTTGAGGCGAAGAGGTTAGTATCAAAAACAGGCAGCAAAAGCTCCGTTGGAGGCATGGGTGGACGAAAAAACGGAATACCCTGATCAAATCCCATGTGATGAGCGGCCCTGTATATATTATACGGAACTACGTTAAGGGATTCATTAAAGAAGGACGAAACATATCCTGGCGTGCAGCTTCGCATGAATATGATCTCTCCAAGACTCATTTTCTATCCAGTGTGCAACACTGTATCAGGAACAACGACAAAGGTTTTTGGCTGAACCACAGAAGAATGGACCGGTGCCCACGGGCGGAAATCTATGGCGTGCATATTATCAAGGAAATCGATGAGCTTCAACCCAGGCTTTGGACGCCTTTTCTGCCAACGAAGTATTCTGGAACCTCCATATAAAATGGAAAACGAAACCGAAGGGAGATGAGCATAACCTTTAAAGTGCTCCCATAAGCATGCCTGGAGAAAGAAAATGTGAATATGTGACTCCACCTTCATATATTCATTGGAAACGTACATGTCCGCTTCCAGGGAATCCAGATGAGAGCACAAGACCCAAGGAATAAGCCACCTAGGGGAAGCACTACGCCTTGCTCCAGCTTAATAACAAACATGATGAGTTTATGGCAATATTGAGTACATAATCCAGCACCTAGCCCGCTCTCGGCCGCGTAGGAAACCATTCAGACACCCACCAAGTATAAAAACATTTTTCATCACATTCCTTCTGGTTATATCCCTCCGCCTTCTTAACTAGAGCGGCGAGCATCACCTTTTCTTCAGCGGACAACTCAAAGTGAAGATTTCCCTCAACCGGAAGACTCAACAAAGTGGCTACGCTTTCTAAAGAGATGGTCATCTCCCCCCATCTGCATATAGCCGTGTGCGTGTAAGGACACCATCGAGAAATGAAAGTGATTAAACCCGCATCATTTTTCCTAATATGCAGTGCTGCAGATGCCATGACAGCTTCAACAACTTGCGCTTTAGTCAAATTACTCTTCATGCGTTCATTGCCCAGCATATACCTCATCCATCCTTCATAAGAGCGCAGCGGAGTATGACAAATCTTTAAATAAATAATAGAAGTTGGATACTCTTTCTTTTGGAGACAGAACCTCATCACACGCACCAGAGAAACTGACGGAGTATCCTCTTTATTCTCTGAACCTGTGAGGAGGGTTATCTTATGACCATGATGAGTCATAATGTTCGGATAAGGCACAACAAAGAGCTCATCATCTATACTTTGCATATCTTTGGCATTGCTAGCACTTCCTGGATTGGCGGCAGAAATATTTCCAGGTGACATCTTAACAGAACTCCTTGCGTTCACTTTCAAATAACTACACTGAAGCAAAATAAATGGGATCACTACTTCATGCTAAAAGAGTAATCATGCACACAACTTCTTTCCAAAATTTGACGTAATCACTAATAGTTAAAGCTAAGAAAACGGGAATTACTTAGATCACAAACTAGCACGGAAGAACCACGTGCAAAAAAAAAAAAAAAATTGGCCGCGGGATGTACGCCCACGGCCTGGTTATACCTGCAGCTGGGTCGAGCAGGGCTTACGCCCTTGAACATTTTTTTTTCGTGGGCATTACACCCACGGTCAAAACCTAAAACTAGGTTTTTTCAAAAATAAAGAGAGGAAGAATAACGAGCAGCGGCACTTACCACAAACGCCTCTGCTGACCTACTATGATCATGTTACTGTGATCACCTCTACTACTAATGATAATTATCCTCGCTCCAATGCCATCAACAAAAGGAGACTCATTCAGAATTGAAAAAAACTCCAAAAACTATGGGAGGAATAGCAGTTGGAGTGCATGCTCACAAAGGATAAAAACAAGGGAATAGAACGAAGAAACTCTTACCTTGTTTCCGATGGACGATTGGAATGGGATTGCTAACAGCGGCAATGGACGAACATCAGCTGTTGTGGACGAAGAAAGAACGAGCGAATGGAGGGAAGGGGGTCGATACCCTTTTATACCCACACACTTTGCAGAGTCCTAATGAAGGAAGGATTCCCTATTTGATTTGAACACGGAAAAAAGGCAGTCGGGCCCGCTGACACGCCATGGTCGCACCAATGTCGTCTACTGTATGAACCTGTTACTGATGATCGAACGAACTTCTCCGGGTAAACCTTATCTTTCTTGTTTCTTTTGCGTTTGCATATCACCATCAATTTCTTACCCCGCAATAATTTCACTGTTACGTGCTAAGAAGGTGTTGATGGTGGTTTTTAGCTTAGGGTTAAAATCGTAAAACCTTAGTCGAACAGTGACGTTGCACTTGAGTAATAATTTCGCCACTAGCACATTTATTGAACCATTCAACATGTCTACGTAAAATTACCGGGGTACCTTTTATATGTATATGCCACGCTCCATGGAAGAGCTCTCGATATTGACTGGCATCATCTGTACACATGCCAGCCGTGCATGCTGGCCAAACGTGCCAATGGCATGCTATGCCAGCCACATCTCCGAGCAAAAGGAATGCCGAACATGCCAGCCACATCACCGTGCCAATGGCATGCCATGCCAACCAAATCTCCGCGCCAACTAGGCATTCCAACCATGCCAGCCGCACAACCGTGCCAATGGCATGCCATGCCAGCCACATCTCCGCGCCAAAGGCATGCCGACCATGCCAGCCACACCACCATGCCAATGGCATGCCATGCCAGCCACATCTCCGCGTCAAATGCATGCCAACCATGCAAGCCGCACCATCGTGCCAATGGCATGCCATGCCAGCCATATCTCCGCGCCAAAGGCATGCCGACCATGCCAGCCGCACCACCATGCCGATGGCATGGCATGCCAGCCATATCTCCGCGCCAAATGCATGCCAACCATGCCATCCGCACCATCGTGCCAATGGCATGCCATGCCAGCCACATCTCCGCGCCAAAGGCATGCCGACCATGCCAGCCGCACCACCGCGCCAATGGCATGCCATGCCAGCCACATCTTCGCGCCAAAGGCATGCCAACCATGCCAATGGCATGACATGCCAGCCACACCTCCGCACCAAAACCATGTTGGCCATGCCTCCATGCCACTGGATGCCAAACGAAGGGTTGCAACAATCAACGACCACCCTTCCTTCCGAGATGCAAATCTCAGACGTCCAAGTTCTCCACCAAACGCGTGGAAACTTTAGGCCCAATGCCAAGACCTAATTTTGGCCGCGCCTAAACTATGCCAAATCCCTAATTTTGGACGCCTAAAACCATAGCTTGGCCGCGCCTAAACCATGCCAAAGCCATGCCGTCCATGCATCCATGCCGCTGCCTGCCAAACGAAGGGTTGCGACAATCAACGGCCACCCTTCCTTCTGAGATGCAAATCTCAGCCGTCCAAGTTCGCCACCAAACGCGTGGCAACTTTTGGCCCAATGTCAAGCTCTATTTTTGGCTGCGCCTAAACCATGCCAAAATCCTAGCTTGGCCGCGCCTAAACCATGCCAAAGCCATGCCGGCCATGCATCCATGCCGCTGGCTGCCAAACGAAGGGTTGCGACAATCGACGAACACCCTTCATTCTGAGATGCAAATCTCATCCGTCCAAGTTCGCCACCATACGCATGGAAATTTTTGACCCAATGCCAAGCCCTAATTTTGGCCGTGCCTAAACTATGCCAAAACCCTAATTTTGGCCGCGCCTAAAACCATGCCAAAATCCTAGCTTGGTCGCGCCTAAACCATGCCAAAGCCATGTCGGCCATGCTTTCATGCCACTGGCTTCCAAACGAAGGGTTTCAATAATCAACGACTAACCTTCCTCATGATATGCAGATCTCAGCCGTACAAACTTGCCATCAAATGACTTGTGGAAATCTCTTGGCTACGGTGCCAACTCTTGACCACAATGCCAAAGCCCTAATTAGCCACGCCAAGAGCATGTGCAAGCCATGCCATCACCGTGGCCACGCCACTGGCTACCAATAGAAGGTAACCACAATCAACGGCTAACCTTCCTCTCAAGATGCAAAATCTCGACCGTCGAAGGTCACCACCGAGCCGGCAAGCCTCCGAAGCTCAACTTTCCAAACAATAGCAACATGCTACACAAAACACTCGAGACATCAAAACATGTCACAAACTGGGGGTGCTCATCGGGGTATTGGTCTAGGGTTTACAGTGTGCGGCGTACACTACGCCCGTTATAAGAAAGTGTCATAAGAGTGAGGTGGTTAGTAAATACAAGAAGTAATGGTGAAACGTTTCCTTCATTATGGAAACATCAATTCCAGGTGTTACCCATTACCGCTTTCTTCCATTTACTCAACCGTTTCCACTTCTTACGAGACCAGGGTACGTTTCGTTGCGACTTGTATAAATAGGTCTCACCTATTTCCACCAAAGAACAAGTTTTGGTCAGGAGAATACAACACTCAGAAATCACTTGTTAGTTTTCCCATCTGTTAGCTTTCCACTTTCTGATACAAGTCGTCAAACAACTACTCTTCCCGAATCAACTATTCTGGTCTCAACACTCTCTTCGCTTCCCTCCCTAGACCAACCTTTCTCCTTCACTTTGTGACCGAAGCAAGTCTGGAACGGCCATTTCTTGGTTTAGGCCGGATTTGTACAGATTTATCTCTCGAATCAAAGTACTCCCTGGCAGTACATTGTTTAGGGTTTAGACTTGTTTCTCACCCACACACTCGAAATTACCAAAATCAGCAGAAATTGTTTTCACCCTCAAACAATTGACGACCACAGTGGGAGATTAATCTCTGTGGTTACAATATCAATTTCCAAATTTCAATTTCATTTTTCAAACGTCAATATCAAGATGGTAGAAGCAAATAATCCGCTCAGGAATCAATGGCTCAGTTATTGGTTATCACACGACGAAGAGTGACTGGGGACTTACCGCGATGTCGCCCATAAAACTATGGCAGACATGACTATGTCTAGGGTTTGCACCAACAATAGAAGAGCAAACAGAAAGAAGAAACACGGAGATACGTACTTGGAATATGTTCGCCTGTTTTATTGCTACCACTCCGCCGTTAGCACCAGGACATGGAAACAAAGCCAATAATACGAGGTAAAGAGGATAGGTGACACCTTTCATGGGCATAGAACTTTTTGGAGTTCGAATGGAGGAAGGTTTCTTGTTTTGGGTTATCCACGGAAAAAGGCATCCGGACCCGCGCTGGAAAAGCTCCACGGTGCCAACAGGCTGCGGCCAAGCTAGCGCCAACAAATTGCATCCCAGCTAGCACCACGACCGACGCAAACAAGCCACTCCCAACGCCAACTATCCACGTCATATCTAGCAGCCGTCTCTGCCATTCCATGATCTAACCAGCGCCGTCTTTCCGCTCCACAACCATCCAAAGTCCAACGCCATCTTCTCAGCTCCACAACCATCCAAAACAGCGTCATCCTCACCCTTCGAAATAGCGCCATGGCTCCAGCACTTCGTGATCAAAACCGCGCCATCTCTGCACGATACACCTACGATCACCAAAACCAGAGCCGCTTCCACCAACCCAGCGTTTCTTCAAGTATGACAGCTCCAACCGTCACCAGAGCCGCTGCTACTCCACCATCAGGGCAAGAGACTGGAGGATCCGGAAGAATCCGACCTCCTTTTACCACTGATGATTTGATGGAAAGATAAAAGGTTCTCGTAAGGCTCAGATAGACGTGTTTATAACTCAGAAAGAGATACATATTTCCTCAAGACACTGACGGAGCGGCCACCATAAGAGTCACGTCAACCCAAGAGGGAGCTGACAAGGAATACTTTTAACATACGGTGCAGGCACTTCAGCAGGACGTGCGTTTATAGATGAAGAGGCTCGCTTTGCTCTTGAATGCGCAGTAGAAGGGAATCAGCAATCCAATTTCATCACACGTAATGATTAAGAACGACTTCTTCAAAATCGAGGCAAAGAAAATCAACAACCCTCCTAAGTTCACAGAGACCCTCTTCCCATCAGGAGCTGCATGATTTATGGGGACTTCGCCACAAAATCGTGCAGTCAATGATGAAACATTTATGTGAGATTCTATGTTTCTCCAAGGTGTAGCGTCAAGACATATTTGCATCCCTCAAGTTCACTGCATCAGGAAAGCAGCTGTTTCCAGCCAGGAAAGCTGTTCTCAAACCCCAACCTCTCCTGGAAAGCACGACTGATATATGGAAATGGGGACTCCTAACCACTGTTCGCTTGAAGGGTGTCCAGTTTGACAGCATGCTGATTGACGCAGCCGCTCCGCTTCAACGTCTTTCAGTAGCGGCTCCGCTTCAATGTTCGCTCCAGCAGCCGCTCTGCTTCGACGTCCTCCAGCAGCGGCTCCACTTCAACGTCCTCCAGCAGCGGCTCTGCTTCAACGTTCGCTCCAGCAGCTGCTCTGATTCAACGTCCTCCAGCAGCTGCTCTGATTCAACGTCCTCCAGCAGCGGCTCCGCTTCAATGTTCGCTTCGGCAGCCCCTCCGCTTCAACGTTCACTCCAGCAGCCGCTCTGCTTCAGCGTTCTCTCCATAAGCTGCTCCAGGATCCGAAGCCGAAGCTTCAGCGTTTGGCTCCTTAAGTTTCAACGTCCTCTCCAAGAGCCGAAGCCGCTTCAACTCCGCTCCCTCCTGCCAAATATCGTACTGTGGCCACCGCTCCTTCCTGCAAAGGTCGTGCCACCACACTCCCCATGTCATGGATCATTATCGCAGACAGCCAATCTTCGTATTCATGGCCACCTTTTGATCCATCCCGCAAAAACTCGTGATCATGGAAAGTTTGCTCGCTTAAGCATCCAGCCAATCCTTTTACTTACATGGATGCCCATACAATTGTTCCAAGACAATCTACATTGTTCCCACGACAATGTAGCTACATTGTTTATATATGCTTCCAAGATACCCATACAATCGCATCCAGCCAATCTACATCCAGCCAATCCAGACAATCTACATCCAGCCAATCCTTTTACTTCCATGGATGCCCATACAATCGCATCCAGCCAATCTACATTGTTCCCACGACAATGTAGTCTCTTTTGATTATATCTGCTTCCAAGAACTATTGCTGCTAATTTGTCGATACCAGCCAGAGCTCTACTGTAGCAGCAATCACTACAAATATCTACACGGAATCCCTTCAATGTCAAAGCTCAGAAGATACAGTTAACCAAAAGGCCATAGCCACAACAAGGTCATTTACCCTTCAAGGGTGTAGTGCAATAATATCATCACCTCTCTGTCTAAAAGACACCTTCAATACTTTACGAGGCCGCGGTGGATCCCAAGCCTGCTCATAGGAAAACAGCTTCAGAAACTAAAGAAAAAATGCAACTGGGGACTACTCATCGCAGTCCATCCCGACGATCATTAAAGACTCATGAGATAACTCCAGAGACGCGGCTAAAACATTTTCTTAAAGAAACATAGGGAGCCAAGATAAACAACATAACTCTCTCATATCTACCTCTGCGCTATCCAGAATATTTCGTCCATGTGATATCCTAAGCATCCCAACATCATATCCAGAAGAGTACAATAAGATTGTATCAAATCCCGTGGATATGGATTCAATTCGATGCAACGAAAGTATGCTACACATGGGTACTACCAGCATGAGACGCTTTCACCCCCCTCAACCTGGTTATTTCTGATTTCAACATCATCACTGCCGAAGTTTTACGAGCCGTAGGAATTTATCAACATGAAGCCGTACACGTGCATCGAAGACTCCAAAAGCACGCCACAAAGATACATTCACATATTCGTCCATGCCATCGGATCTAACAGAAATATAACCGGGGACTGCTCACTGCATCCCATCCCATACGATAGTCCAAGATTCAGAAGTTGGTTCGAAGGATGTCTCTTGGAAAAAAGTCCTTTGAAGACTTGATAGCAGCACATCGACAACAGAATGTCTCCCAACTCATCTATTTCATCATGTGGCTTCGAAAGATTTCTACCATACAATCATCCACAACATACGATCAGAAGGTCCAGACACTGAACAACCTAAAGTCAAGGATGGACCGACAACGCAACCACAATCTCCAAGGTTATTCCTTACATGATCGTTGCCGAGCATATATTTCATCCATCCATCTCAAGAATGCAATGGAGTTTGGTAAATTTTGGAATCCACTGGAGAGACACTGCAGACGAAAGCACGGATCCGGACGAGCAACAGAAAACAGAAGAGGGTCAATACCTCTTTTCATGCGGACGGAGTTTCTAGAGTTTGAACAAAATAAAGATTCATTCTTGCTCCATGAACAAGAATAGATGACTGGGCGCGACTATGCCACCTCGGGCCCGCAACATCCCTCCTGAATTCTTCCTGAGTTTTACTGTCGGGCTGTTTTCACCTCCTAAACGAGCTCAAAGTCTAAATATTCTCTCGTACGGAGATAGGAAATTCTTTTCCAATCGAAATGGAGGGGCGGACCATCAAAATCCGAGTTCGTACGAGAATTCTACAACGATTCTAGTAAGCGGCGCTAATTAGGGTTTCGACACAACAAACCCTAATTTAGACAAAGTTGACATCATTACACGGAACTGAAGCCGGTCGTCACCCTTCCACGGAACTGAAGCCAGTCGTCACTCGTCATCCTTCCACGGAACTGAAGCCAGTCTCCACCATTCCACTAGACTGAAGCCGGTCGTCACCCTTCCACAGAACTGAAGCCAGTGGTCACCCTTCTACGGAACTGAAGCCAGACGTCATCCTTCTACGGAACAGAATCCAGTCTCCACCATTCCATGGAACTGAAGCCAGTCGTCACCCTTCCATGGAACTGAAGCCAGTCGTCACCCTTCCATAGAACTGAAGCCAGTCGTCACCCTTCCACGGAACTGAAGCCAGTCGTCATCCTTCCACGGAACGGAAGCCAGTTGCCATCGTTCCACGGAACGGAAGCCAGTTGCCATCATTCCACGGGCCCGCAACATCTCTCATGAAGTCTCCCTGAGTTTTTCTGTCGGACTGTTTTCACCTCCTAAACGAGATCGAAACCTAAATATTACCACATAAGGAGATAGGAAATTCTTTTTCGGTCGAAATGGAGGGGCGGACCGTCAAAATCAGAGTTCGTACTAGAATTCTACAACGATTTTAGTAAGAGGCGCTAATTAGGGTTTCGGCATGCCAAACCCTAATTTAGACAAAGTTTCCAGGCGCCATCACCACCGTTTGGTAGCCGAAGTTCCAGCGCCAGCAGCCTGCGTTCTTTCTAGCGCCAGCAGCCTGCATCCTTCCAGCGCCAGCAGCCTACATCTTTCCAGCGCTAACAGCTTGCATCATTTCTAGCGCTGGAAGCTTGCATCTTTCCAGCGCTAAAAGCTTGCGTCCTTTCCAGCGTTGGCAGCTTGCATCCTTCCAGCGTTGGCATCTTGCATCCTTTCCAGCGCTAGCAGCTTGCGTCCATCCAGCGCCAGTAACTTGCATCCTTTCCAGCGCTACCATCCTGCATCCTTTCCAGTGCTAGCAGCCTGTGTCCTTCCAGC
This sequence comes from Papaver somniferum, assembly GCF_003573695.1. NCBI lineage: Eukaryota > Viridiplantae > Streptophyta > Magnoliopsida > Ranunculales > Papaveraceae > Papaver > Papaver somniferum. The sequence continues at coordinate 84,922,598 of NC_039363.1, forward strand.
GCTAGCACCTTGCGTCCTTCCAGCGCAACTTCTCCACCCATAGCCGATTGCACCGTCAGTCCACATACCGAGCGGGAGCCAACAAAATCCCATGCCAAGCCTACGCCAGCGGCTCCATATCACGCCAAGCCTACGCCAACAACTCTGCGTTCCCTAGCCTAGCTAAGCTGACGCCAATTGTTTGCATCCCGGCCAGCAACCACCTCTACCACTCCGCGTCCTAGCTAGAAACACCATGAGAAGGATCTACGCAAATCCACCAACACAAGAATCACGAATTCTCCTTACCTCCCGAAAAAGGTTAGACGGATCTTCCTGACCATCTCTTCATGACTTGCCGTTTCGATTTTTTCCTTGTCTGTCACCATCTTATGCTTACCTCGCAACAAAGCCCCTGTTCCGATCTAAGCTTGAGACTTAATATTGATAGTGGTTTTTAGCTTAGGGTTAAAATCGTAAAACCTTAGTCGAACAGTGACGTCGCACTTGAGTAATAATGTAGCCACTAGCACATTTATTGAACCATTCAACATGTCTGCGCAAGATTACCGGGGTACCTTTTTCATGTATATTCCACGCTCCACTGCAGATCCCTCGGTACTGACTGGCATCATCTCTACACATTTCATCCGCGCATGCTAGCCAAATGTTCCAATGGCATGCTATGCCAGCCACATCTCCGCGCCAAAGGAATGCCGAGCATGCCATCCGCACCACCGTGCCAATAGCATGCCATGCCATCCACATCTCCGCGCCAAAGGCATGCCCACCATGCCAGCCACATCTCCGCGCTAAAGGCATGCCGACCATGCCAGCCGCACCACCGTGCCAATGGCATGCCATGCCAGCCACATCTCCGCGCCAAAGGCATGCCGACCATGCTAGCCGCACCACGGTGCAAATGGCATGCCGACCATGCCAGCCACATCTCCGCGCCAAAGGCATGCCGACCATGCCGGCCGTACCACCGTGCCAATGGCATGACATGCCAGCCACGTTCGCCACCAAACGCGTGGCAACTTTTGGCCCAATGCCAAGACCTAATTTTGGTCGCGCCTAAACTATGCCAAATCCCTAATTTTGGCCGCCTAAAACCATAGCTTGGCCGCGCCTAAACCATGCCAAATCCATGCCATCCATGCATCCATGTCGCTGCCTGCCAAACGAAGGGTTGCGACAATCAACGGCCACCCTTCCTTCTGAGATGCAAATCTCAGCCGTCCAAGTTCGCCACCAAACGCATGGCAACTTTTGGCCCAATGTCAAGCTCTATTTTTGGCCGCGCCTAAACTATGCCAAAACCCTAATTTTGGCCGCGCCTAAAACCATGCCAAAATCCTAGCTTGGCCGCGCCTTAACCATGTCGGCCATGCCTCCATGCCACTGGCTGCCAAACGAAGGGTTGCAACAATCAACAGCTATCATTCCTCCTGAGATGCAGATCTCAGCCGTACAAACTTGCCACCAAACGACTTGTGGCGATCTCTTGGCTAAAGTGCCAACTTTTGGCCACGGTGCCAAATCCCTAATTAGCCACGCCAAGAGTATGCACAAGCTATGCCAGCACTGTGGCCACGCCACTGGCTACCAACGGAAGGTAACCACAATCAACGGCTAACCTTCCTCTTAAGATGCAAAATCTCGACCGTCGAAGGTCACCACCGAGTCGCCAATCCTCCCAAGATCAACTTGCCAAACAATAGCAACATGCTACACAAAACACTCGAGACATCAAAACATGTCACAAACTGGGGGATGCTCATCAGAGTATTGGTCTGGCGGTTTACAGCGTGTTGCGTACACTACGCCCGTTACAAGAAAGTGTCATAAGAGTGAGGCGGTTATTAAATATAAGAAGTAATGGTGAAACGTTTCCTTCATTATGGAAACATCAACTTCAGGCATTACCCATTACCGCTTTCTTGAATTTACTCAACCGTTTCCACTTCTTACGAGACCAGGGTACGTTTCGTTGCGACTTGTATAAATAGGTCTCACCTATTTCCACCAAAGAACAAGTTTTGGTCAGGATAATACAACACTCAGAAATCACTTGTTAGCTTTCCCATCTGTTAGCTTTCCACTTTCTAATACAAGTCGTCAAACAACTACTCTTCCCGAATCAACTATTCTGGTCTCAACACTCTCTTCGATTCCCTCCCTAGACCAACCCTTCTCCTTCACTTTGTGACTGAAGCAAGTCTGGAACGTCCATTTCTTGGTTTAGGCCGAAGTTGTACAGATTGATCTCTCGAATCAAAGTACTCCCTTGCAGTACATTGTTTAGGGTTTAGACTCGTTTCTCACCCACACACTCGAAATTATCAAAATCAAAAGAAACTGTTTTCACCCTCAAACAACAGGGGACTTAATTTTGATGGTGGTTTTCAGTTCAGGGTCAAAATTGTAAAACCCTATATTTAGCGTTGTTATCCTGCAAAGGAGTAAAGGCCATTTAAAAGTAATGAGTGTTCAAACCTCTTTATTTATATATGTACTGAGCAATTCAACATATTTATGAAATTCATCAGAATGGTGCATGAAACAACAATCTCAGATATTCTATAAATTTCAACCTATCGCATTATTTACTAATACATGGCCCGCCTAGTATTTTCCTATGCTATGTTACCCAACTGAACTTTCAATATTGGCATGACATGACAATTAATGTTCACTCACAGCAGAGTAACACGAATCTCTCGAAGTGTCAATATTAAAATATGCATGAAAATACTCGCGTAGGCTATACCACCCTCTGACAGAGAGATTAGCGTGTTTACACACCTTTTAATTGAAAGTTAGCGCGATCGAACGTGTTTAAATTCCTTAAGGAAAATCTGGACTGTTCATATCAGTACCAAAAATAACCACGGCCACACGATTTGGTCGCGCGATTTAACAAGCTTAGACTACTCCTGACAGAACTAGGCAATCACCATAGTGATCACCGGCGGGCCCACTGTTGCCCTAGTCGATCGAGTCATATTTTTCTCATTCACAAGCGCTTCAAACGTCAACCCAAACATGGGTATTCACGTTGTATAAAAACAAGATCAAACGAGCTAAGACCGAAAAAAACGGTCTCAAAACCCATCGCATCCGTCCAACTTAGCCGGCCTAGTTGGACGACTTAGATCGCATCTCGAACTATCAAAGAAGTGCAAACGTGTTCACCGTCGGCCCAACTTCTCCCTTGGTCGATCAACCTGCCCGCGGCAAGTCTAGAGAGCATCAAATCACTTGCCCAAAGAAGGGTGAACGCGCTGTTTGAAAAACCCTAAAATTGCTTTGCGGCAACACATTACTTCCGTAAAACAATCACAACCATCCATCTTCGCCAGCTTATTTGAGTGGCTTAGATCTAATTTTGGATGGCCCTGGAGATGTCAACATGCTCACATTCAGTGCCTCGAATCACTCGAATCGCTCGCCCAAAAGAGGGTTGGCCGCGCAGCCCCTAAACCCTAAAATTGCATCAATGACAATATACAACTGCCGCAAATCATCTCGTCCATCCAACTTCGCCAGCATAATTGGAAGGTGTAGATTTATTTTTAGAAAACTAAAAAAGTAGCATTGTGATCACCGGCCATCCCTCCTCCACAGGGAGTAATCGACCAAGAGACGGCTCAACCATAGGTCTCAAACGATTACCCAAAGATGGCCGGTCGTTCTACTTTTAAGACGCTCAATTTGTGACTAATTCGATCGAGCTCAAAAACAGCGATGCTTCTAGCACATCGATTATTTTTAGCTGCTTATTCGAAAGCGATGCTTTATATACATCGATTACCAACAATGCATTATAAATATTGGTTTCACAAATAATTTATTATTTGACCTAAAAGCACTATGTGCTACTTTCAACGACGAGTCCCACGACTCGACCCACTTACTCGAGACATCAAACATGTCACAAGCTGGGGGATGCAGCATAATGGTGGAGCATTCACTTAACGCACACAACGTGCTGGGTTCGAATCACACCACCCTCAAAGGACACAAGTGTTAACAACACAAGTAACCAGAAACCATTTTCTGATACAAGTCATAAAACAGCCACACCTTCATAATCCAGCATTCTGATCTCAAACACCTTCTTCGCTTCCCTCCCTAAGATCAACCCTTCTCCTTCACCTTGTGACCGAATTGAATCTGGAACGACCATTTCTTGGTTTAGGACAGAGTCTTATATATTGATATCTCGAATCTAAAGCACTCTCGTGCAGTGCATTTGTTTAGGGTTTGAATTCGTTTCTCATCAACACACCCAAATTTACCAAAAACAGCAGAACCAGTTTTTACCCCAAAACAAGTGGACTTACCACTAAATAGAGGTTTATTCACATGAAGTAATATGCAATCTGATCCACTTCTGTGTAGGTTGGATATAATTATTGTCTCACCTCAATTTGAAAGCATATTCCCTCTTCTGACTCAAACTGTTCTTTCAAGAACTCTCTCAGACCATTCAACACTTCTTCTCATAACTGCCAATATAACCAGAAAAAAAACCACCTTTTAAAGTTGAGAACTATTAGTTCTCACATCCATATTTGCTTACAAATGTGACCATTTGGTGGGAGACGATGAAGTTTCAAGGCACTCCCAGTTACATCATATCTAAGAAACTTCAGAATCTCAAGTTCTTCCTCAAAAATTGGAGCAAAACAACTTATGGAAAGATAAGTGAAAATAAAGCTCAACCGACAGCACAAATAGATGATCTAAATGCAATGGAAGAATTTAGTACTCTATCTGACACTCAATTCATTGAAAGAGTGGAATTGAGAGCTAAGCTGAAACAAATAAATCTGGATAATGCCAGAAAGTGGTTAGTCAGATCTATGACTCAACACTTTAAAGAAGCTGACGCGAACACTAAGTTCTTTCATTCTCTAGCTAATGGAAGAAGGAGAAGGAACACAATACAGAAGCTAATCATTAATGGGGAGGATAACTTTAGTCTAGGGGACATTAGTGATGAAATCTCCAGATACTTTTACAAGCTTTTTCAAGATGATCATACTCTTAGACCTCAAATAGAAGAAAAATATTTCACAAAAATAACTGATCAAGAAAGTAGGTCGCTAGAAAGAGAGATAACTGAAGATGAAGATGAAGCATGGAAAATAATCAAGAACTTCAAAAATAACAAGTCTTCAGGCCCAGATAGATACAACATGGACCTATTTAAGGTGGTATAGAGAGTCATTAAAGAGGAGTTCATGGCAGTAGTGAAGGAAGTTTAGCAGAAAGACAGATTGGACTGGAGAATAAATTTCTCCTTCATATTCCTCATTCCCAAAAAAAATAACAAGTAAGATCTCCACAAGACTTCATGCATATAAGTCTAGTCAGTAGAATTTACAAGGTGATCACAAAAGTACTGACACAAAGGAAAAAAGCAGTTCTTCCTCAACTAATTTCAGAAAACCAATGAGCTTTCATTAAAGATAAGTTGATCCTAGATGGTATTCTTATAGCAGGAGAACTCATTGACTCAAGGCTAGAGAGCAAGAAACCAGGTATCCTATGCAAACTAAACATTCAAAAAGCATTTGATAATATGAGCTGGCACAAAAATCAAAGATTTTTTCAATGTTCCGGTTTTGGTCATAGATGGATTAATTGGATCATGTGGTGTGTCACTTCCGCACAACACTCAATTCTTGTGAATGGATGTTCAACAAAAAGATTTAAACCTCAAAAAGGTTTGGGGTAGGGAGACTCACTCTATGCATTCTTGTTTCTTCCGGTTGTTGGGATATTCACTAAGATGATGAAAAAACTATGGAGCTAAACATGATATCAGGATTTGACATCAACAACAGCACCAAAATCTCTCACCTTCATTATGTTGATGATACTCTAGTTTTTGTTGGTGGAACATCTATAAGAAGCTGAAAATTTACTTCTCATTCTTCATATTTTTGAGGGCATTATTGGACTCCCAGTCAATCTTGCTAAGAATTTAGTTATAAGTATAGGTGCAAATGTCAATACTGATATAATGGCTGATATACTTCATTGCAGAAAAAAAGAACTTCCTCTCAAGTATTTGGGCCTGTTAGTTGGATGTACATGTATAAGATGCTCTATTTGGGATGTGGTGATAGAAAAGTTTCAAAAAAAAAAACGGGCACCTTGGAGGAGAATATTGTTCAAAAAGGCAGTGTTAGAGCATTGCTCGGTCGAACTCGCATGCGTTGCTATCTCAAGCATGTTTATCAATGTTAGTGATCAAAAATATAAATCTTGATTTCTATTCTATTATAGCTAAATCTCGGACTACGATAAAAAGTGTAGTTGAGCTCAAGGAGTTCATGGCTATTCATCATACAAGTAGAAGAACTACTCAAGGAACCGGTGGAACTTCTCGACAAAAAGGTATGTGAAGACTTGAACTTATCTATCACTCAAAAGTCTATCTACTCTATATCCTACTCTTTGAGACAAGAAGTCGTACGCTGTATATATAGACTTTGACTTTACACATTTGGTATTTCGAGCCGAGTATACCTCGCCTATCTATATCTCGAACTATGAGTTGGTAAGCTTTTAGATTTAACCAAGTTTATCTTTACCATGTGACGAAAGTCATGATATGTATCGATCATCTTGAAAATTGCTTTGACGAGAAATGATGTAACAACTATATAACGTTTTCTAAGAATGTTTCAATAATTGAAATGAGAGTTTATATTACATAACCAATGGTGACATAAGCATTGTTGTGGAAACACATTTATGTATAAGCCCTATTCCTTGAACCAAAGTTTGCGAACTTTGTTGATCAAGAGAACCAGAAGAATGGCGTGAGCCAAGTCCGCGAACTGCCGAAGTTCTCAAACCCGATAATTTCTACTGGAGTTGACAAACTACTTGCGTGAAACTAAGTCCGCGAACTCAGTCCGCGAACCTAGTTCGCGAACCGGCGAAGCTCTCATACCCGAGAATTTCTGCTGGAGTTTGTAAACTCTTCCCGGTAACTTAAGTCTGCGAACCTAGTCTGCGAACTTGAGAAGGTTATATATCTGAAGATGATTTCTGAACTTAAACTTAAAAAGACTAAGGAATGCAGTTTGCAAACCGTGGCTATAAAAGTTCATGAACCGATTCAAGTGAATCAAATCATCTTTGCTTCAATTGTGTCTTGTGTAGTACATGAGATTTCCTTGCAATTGAACAACTCTCTAACTAGTTCATTTGAAATCATTTGAACTGGTTATGGTGAAGAATAACGTGGTTAATATGGAATTCTCATATGGATAACCTTTTGGTTAACTATTGTTGAACCAACAAGTGCATACGTTTGGGTACGGTTAACAAACCTAGAAGTGTGCATTGTCAAGTGTGTGTAACAAGATAAGTTTTCGATCTAACGGTTGAGAAATATTAGCTTGAATCTAAATCAGGTTTTCATCTAACGGTGGATATTGATTGCTTTGTTACCAAGGTAACTTAATTGCAAACCCTGATTTGAAAGACGATATAAGGGGAACTCTAGTATCTGTGCAAAACTAATCCCCACACCTCACGTGTGATACTAGTTTGCATACTAGAGTCGGTTCTCCTTTAACCTTTGGTTTTAATCTTCTAAAACCAGGTTAACGAATTAAAGACTTCATTGGGATTGTGAATCCAGACCGATACTACTTTTACCGTAGTTGTGTGATATGATCTTGCATCTTCTATCGTATGAGTACAATCAGATTGATTGGATTGAGATTTATATCTCCGATAGGCAAGATAAAAAGTAATCACAAACATCTTCGTCTCATTGTTTGTGATTCCGCAACATCTTGTTTCGCTACCGTACGCTTAAGATTGTTGTGAGGTTATTGATAACTCTAGGCTGTTCTTCGGGAATATAAGACCGGATTATCAATTGGTTCCTGTTCACCTTGATTATTATCAAAAGACGGAACAAAACCTTTTAGGGTTTATCTGTGGGAGACAGATTGATCCTTTGATAGACTTGTCTATGTGAGACAGATTTGTTTATTTTCAAGTCTTCGACTCTAGGTCGTAGCAACTCTTAGTTGTGTGTGAGATCAGCTAAGGGAATCAAGTGTGCAGTATCCTACTGGGATCAGAGGCGTAAGGAGTACAACTATACCTTGGATCAGTGGGAGACTGATTGGGGTTCAACTACAGTCCAGTCTGAAGTTAGATTGGAGTAGGCTAGTGTCTGTAGCGGCTTAATACAGTGTGTGTTCAATATGGACTAGGTCCCGGGGTTTTTCTGCATTTGCGGTTTCCTCGTTAACAAAATTTCTGGTGTCTGTGTTATTTCTATTTCTGAATTATACTTGTTTATATAATTGAAATAATACAGGTTGTGCGTTTGAATCAATCAATTGGAAATCCGACCTTTGGTTGTTGATTGATATTGATTGATCCTTTGACATTTGTCTTTGGTACTATCCAAGTTATTCCTTGTATTTGATTTGAAATCGCAGTTCTTGCTTGAGTAAATCAAATCAAGAAGAGAGATATAAACTCGTTGATATACTTTTAATTGATTGAGTCTTGTTGATTCTCTTAAAAGTATATTTGAGTTTGTCCATACAGATTGCTATGTGAAATATTGGGTGGTGTTGTTAGACCCCCACTTTTTCAGGCAGGAAGAGTTGTGCTTATCAAAACTACTATTTTTAGTTTACCCATATACCTCATGTCTCTTTTCGCCATGCCAGTTCAAGTGGAGGAGAAACTCAATCAAATTATGAGAAATTTTTTATGGGGTTCTTCTACAATCAAAATAAAAATTAGTTGGGTGTTTTGGAACAGAATGTGTAGACCCAAGAAAGCTTGTGATCTAGGCATCAGAAACCTCAGACAAACCAACAAAGATCTTTTGTCAAAATGGACTTGGAAATTCACTACTGAAAAGCATCACTTGTGGAGAAAGATCATCCAAGCTAAAATGAAAGGGAAAACCTCACATTTTATGGTGAAAGATTCTAATCTTCCTCATGGAAGGGGTATTTGGAAGGGAATACAACTTTAAAAGTTTGTCATTGAAGATTAATCTACACTAGAAATCAAAAGTGGCAAAGACATATATATATTTCTGTTGGGATAAATGGAAAGACAATCAAACTTTGAAGGTTAGAATTCCAAAAATCTTCAAAAGTTCACACAAAAGGATGCAAGTATACACGATATGATTGAAAATAATGCTTGGAACATCAAACTAAGAAGAAATCTAAATCATTCAGAGATGCTGGAAATGATGCAACTTTTTGAATGGTTAGGATCTCCTCCGCTTCTCATTGATCAGGATGATGTTCTAAAAAGCAACCTTACAGGAGGATTTTCTACCAAAAACTGCTACAACTGGCTTATAGAACAAGAACCAATTCCAGATAATCTCCCCTCTTCTCAGTGCATATGGGTGAAATATGTGCCTCCAAAAATACAGATCTTCATGTGGATGACAACTCAAAATGCAATACCAACCACTGATAACCTTGTCGGAAGATGCTGCAACATACAACATATTAACTGCTGCCTCTGCAATCAAGCTCCATAAACTGTCAATCATCTTCTCCTCCACTGCAACTACTCGCATAAAATCTGGTGTTACTTCTAAGGTGGCTTCAATGTTAGATGGGTTCAAACTAGATCTCTTGAAGCTCATCTACAGGCATGGAAATTCAGAAGAGGTCGTAACAGGGGAAGAAAAATATGGTCTGTAATCATGTTTGCGATTGTCAAAACCATTTAGGATGAAAAAAATCGCAGAATTATGGCAAACAAATCAGCAAGAGCCGAATGAGTTGTAATTAATGAAGTGAAAGCAATAATATACCAATGGGCAGCGAAGAAAAATGTTTCTGGGGCTTACCTTTTTGATCACTAATTACACACGGGAAATTAATCATTGATAGCATGTAAACTTTGTACACATACAAAAATGGGAACCTTCTGGTCTTGTTACTTTTTTTCTCTTTAATACAAAAAAAAAAAAATATACTGAGCATGAAATTCTTTTTACTCTCTTAAGACGCGGCAATGCTATTCAACTCCCTATTATCCACCTCCCTATTCATCTCTCTACAATCTAAACCCCATATTAAGAGAATAGTGAACCCCACCTGAACCTGAAAGCGGATCTCGATAGAGATGTAGGGCTTAAATTAGAGGGAGGTGGAGAATAGGGAGGTGAATAGCATTTCCGCTTACGAATGACAATATTGTCGTTGAAACATTTCTGGAACTCTGAAAAATGTCACTTATCTATTGGGAGATAACTAGAACTCACATTCTCCTCCAATCGTGTCTCCATGTAGAGTTTCTTGACTCTATATTTTCCGGGAAATTCTTAACGGCTTTTTTTAGCAGTTTTGAAATTTCTGGGAAACCATGGTTTCTTCGTCTTTAGGGACTCTGCAACTAAACTCTAGCTTTTCTCTTTTTCTATCCCCAAATCAAAGGGTTTACTCAAATGGGTCCATGCGTTTTCACAGGATATGGAAACCATCTATGTGTTTAGGTGCAAAACCCACTTTAAGAGATGGGAACTTAAAGATTAATGGTAATGAAGTACTGACAAAGGTGCCGGACAATGTACTTGTAACACCGTGGACTAATGGTTCGGCGTTTGTGGGTGCGACGTCCAAAGAGACTAGTAGTAGGCATGTCTTCACGCTTGGAGTTCTTCAGTAAGTATTCTATTCTGAACTTAAGATTTTGTTATTCAGACCATGTAATTGCTGGTTTATTAATCTTAAGTAGTGTTTGTCAGTTGGGTCACATAGGATTGCTAGATTATTGCCACTGTCCATTGCGGGGAATTTTGTTTCCATTACCCACCAAATGCTAATTTGTGGTGCATTTGAACATTGCACATCAAGTGGGTTTAAGAATCCGAGTATATGCTTCAATGTTGTCCTTAACTCTGGTTAGGATGTGAATTAGGTTGAAATGTACCTTTTATCTGATCATTACTAGATAAACAAACCTTTATAGTCTTTTTTGTGTTGCAGGGATGTCAGATTATTGTGTTTGTTCCGGTTTAAACTTTGGTGGATGATACCACGAGTAGGGAATTCAGGGAGAGATGTGCCTGTTGAGACGCAGATGTTGCTCTTAGAAGCCAGACCAGCAGAGGACTGTGTTCAAGGATCTAATGGGAACACATCCTATGTATTAATTTTACCTGTGTTAGATGGTGAATTCAGAACTAGCTTGCAGGGAAACTCTGCCAACGAGCTCGAGTTTTGTGTGGAAAGTGGTACACTATTCTGAGCTAAATGACATATACCTTAATCTTTCTGTATGGGGTTGTAACAATTTGCAGCCACACCTGCCCGACAAGAAGAAGTTGAATATAACTTCTAGTTCACGCTTTGATCATTCTTACAGGTGACCCAACTATAGGTACATCTCAATCTCAGAAAGCAGTTTCTGTGAATTATGGTGATAATCCATTTGAGCTGGTGAAGGAATCTATGAAGTAGGTCGGCTCCCACATCTTAGGATTCAGTTTCAGGAAAATTTAGATTAACACTATTGCCATGGGATACACACTTGATCCTCAAGCTGGTCAACGTGGAGCGCATATTCCTTGGTATTTTCCTTCCATGGATAGTTGTTGACTTCTGAGCTCATGCAGGATATTAGAGAAGCACTTGGGAACCTTTGCTCTCCGTGAATCTAAGAAGGCAAGGTGCTTCACCTCTTCCTATTCAGCAGAATTTTCCTCTACACTACTATCTCAGACATAACAGATGTAAAACTTGGGTTCTTCTCTTTAACCAGATGCCTGGAATGTTAGACTGGTTCGGTTGGTGCACCTGGGATGCTTTCTATCAAGAAGTTAACCCTCAGGGAATTAAAGAAGGACTGAAAAGGTTGTTTAGTATATTTTCATTCGGTAATGTTGTTTGGAATGCAAACATCCAACGCAGTTTCCAAGTTGTCCTACGGGTTTTTTCCTTAACAGCTTATCTGAGGGAGGCACTCCAGCGAGATTTTTAATTGTAGATGATGGGTGGCAAGATATAGATAATGAGTTCCAAAAGGATGGTGAACCAGTGGTTGAGGGATCCCAGTAAGTTTATTCATTCCCCCTTCAGATGTCAATAAGAAATTACTGCTCCTCTGAACTTCTGATTTTATTCTCATGGCAAATTATAGATTTGGAGGCAGATTGGTCAGCGTGAGAGAAAATAGTAAATTTCGTACAGAAGGAAATGAAGCTCTTAAGGTGGCAGCAAGTGGTCTGAAGGGTTTTATTGCAGACATTAAACAGAACTTCGGCTTGAAGTATGGTTTCTTTGCTCACTAATTCCAGTTGCTGCTTTTATGTTTAAACTTAAAAGTCTCTACCTTTTAATCTTCTGAAATGAATGGGCATAGGCTACTCTCAGAACTGAAATGAAACCTGCAAATCTAAGTTAAAGATCAACTAATATGTTAATATTGCTTAATTGACAAACAGTTTGTGTGATCATATCGACTGGTAGCCATGAATCTCATTGTCAAGGCCCATCGATTCGTCAGTGAGCCCCAACTCACATGTACCTATGGTGGTTTAATCAACTGTGTTATTGATAGGGTTACATAGAATTCATATTCACCATAAATTATGAATGTAAACTCAGACCTTGTTCACCTCAAAATTGTAGGTATGTGTATGTATGGCATGCACTGATGGGGTACTGGGGAGGAGTTCATCCAGACATGCCAGAAACTAAGAAATACAACTCAAAGCTTATCAATCCTACTCAATCACCTGGAAATTTAGCAAACATGAGGGATTTATCAATGGATTGCATGGAGAAGTATGGTGTCGGTGTGATCGATCCAGATAAAATATCTGAATTTTATGACGACCAGCACAGCTATCTTGTTTCACAGGATGTAGATGGGGTTAAGGTTGATGTACAAAACATACTAGAAACCATTGCGACTGGTTTAGGAGGTAGAGTTTCTCTCACACGACAGTTCCAGCAAGCGCTTGAGAAATCAATAGCTGCAAACTTCCAAGACAACAGTATAATTTGCTGCATGGGTCAGAGTACAGATTCTGTTTATCAGTAAGCAAACTCACTAAGCTTGATTTCACTTTGATTAAAATTCTTAAGAAAATTGGTAATTTTATCTGACTGAAGCTTTAATTTAGCTCGAAAAGAAGTGCTATTACTAGAGCATCTGATGATTACTGGCCAAAAGACCCAACAAAACAGACATTGCACATTGCTGCTGTATCTTTTAACAGCATCTTTCTTGGTGAAGTGGTGGTTCCTGACTGGGATATGTTCTATGTAAGATCCAACCTTTGATATCTTATGATGCTGCTTTTACTTTTTCTTTACTTCTCGGGCCTAACCATTACCCTCGGGGAATGTTTCAGAGCAAGCATTATGCAGCTGAATTCCATGCAGTTGCTAGAGCTGTGGGGGGTTGCGGAGTTTATATTAGGTAGGATTTATGAGAGAAAAATGGAAAGAAAAAATAGAAACCGGAGACAAAAATGCATTACTATCCGTGGGCGAGAATATTGAGACATGAAGTGTTAAGAGATGTACCCCAATGGGATCTGGCATCAGAGATTCTTTTCCTAAAGATTAATCAGAACCATTGTAGCCATCCGTATCTCTTGTTTTAGGAATATTATCCAATTATTTCATTTTTGTTCTTACCGTTGACTGCAGCGATAAACCTCGGCAGCATGACTTCACAGTACTTAAGAAACTTGTACTCCCCGATGGGTCAATTCTTAGAGCTAAATACCCAGGGAGACCAACCCAAGATTGTTTATTCACTGACCCTGTTATGGATGGAAAGAGGTAATGCTTTCTCCTTGAATTTTGTAGCAATATGTATTCTGAATCTACAGTCCCTACTGAAAGTAGAAAATTCACTTTGCGCCACCAGTTTTACTAACCTAGATTGTTCAAGAATCAATATACAATTAAAAGTAACCACTTGGTTTTTGTTCTGGTTCATGACTGAAGTCTTCTGAAGATTTGGAACCTGAATAATTACTCTGGAGTTCTGGGCGTATTCAACTGCCAAGGAGCTGGAACATGGCCTTGCATGGATGATTCTACCACTGTTCAGAGTGATACTAGTCATGAATTAACAGGGCAGATCAGTCCCAGTGATGTCGAGTATTTTGAAGAAGTTTCTGGGGATTCATGTACAGATTTCAGTGCCGTGTTTTCATTCAACACAAGTATATGTAACCTTCAACACAAGTATTGAATTTTATAATAAAAGAAATACGGATTTCTCTGTTGAGCAAACAGAAGTTCTTGGTGACTTGCCTTTGTTGATACAAATGTTGTGCACTCTGCACTCTTCCCTTTATTTATCTATATCAGTCTAATAAGCTATAAATATGGAAATCACATTTATGGAACTTTAGCTTTTAGGTGGCAATATAAGCACGTTTACGGCACATGATATCAAGTCATATATCACATATTTTTTCTAACATATTCGTTATGCCCGTGCAATTTCAGGATCTCTTTCAAGATTGCCAAAGAAAGAATCTCTGGATGTGACGTTGAAGATCTTGCAATGCAATATTTTTACGATATCTCCAATCAAGGTTTTTTTTTTCTCACAGTTGCATCTGGACTAGTTCTCATAGTACATTTCTCAAACCATAACCTCGCTCTGTCCTGGTTTTCTACAGGTTTACTGTCAAAATTTCGAGTTTGCACCCATTGGGTTAATAGATATGTACAATTCTGGGGGAGCAATTGGAACAATGAATTTCTTCAGTGATCCACCAAAAGGTAGAATTAACATTGAAGGGAGAGGTTCGGGTCGTTTTGGAGCGTATGCAAGCGCACAACCAAAGATGTGCACTCTAAACTCTGAAGAAGTAGACTTCGAATACAAAGGTGACGATAACTTCTTAACATTATCAGTTCCTCACGGCATCAGTTCCTGGGATATTTCTATTTACTTATGATCCTTTTCTTTACACATTCGAAAACATTATGTCACAACTCATATGCATAATATATGAAAAATGCAACTTTAGATGTTCAAACCTTGTCATCCATTTACCCTTGTATAGGAAATTAAATTTGGGATAGGCATTATAGGACTAAGTGGAAGTTGCCAACGTCCTTGGGGCTACGAATTCATAAAGAAGCCAGCAAATTTACGGAAAGTGCAGTTATGTTACTGACTGTATGTGCTGTGGTTCTATTAAGCTTAGACTCGCATTTGCTACTGGATTTTGAGCTGGTACAATGGCCTGTTAGCATTACTAGAGAACGAAATATATATGATATTTATATTTATATATTTACTGAGAAAGTTATCCGATTACACCTCTTTTTCACACAAATCCCTCACTTTTTAGAAATATTACAATAGGAATCCTCATTCACTGGGAATATCTCTCGGGTCTTCTGTGCTTGTGCTGAAACTTTTAACTGGCCCTCAGAAGCGAAAAGTATCACAGGGAAGGTCCTTTCTCAAATCAACAGGATGCCTCTGATAAAATCTGATCCACTTTCAATGGCAAACCATTTTGAAATTCAACGTACGGATATGCCATTGACTGGTCAACACCTTCAGGATTCCATCTATAAAGATTCAGGAATTTAAATTGAGATTAAAAACTTCTGAACAAGCTCATTAAGAATAACTACAGATGTCACACCCAAGATTAAACACAGATTTACTGAGTCATTTTTACCTGAAATTAAGAACAAGATGATGGAGAAAGAATGAAGTTTCAACTTTAGCAAGTTCAGATCCTGGACAGAATCTTGGTCCTCCACCGAATGGAGTGAATTTCTTGCATGTTTGGCTCTGATTCTGAAATTTTTAATAAAAAAATTTAGTCAATTATTAATAGATGATCTACAGTAAAAAATATTATAGTATTTGAAATGTTCTTTAAAGAGTCCAATAATAATGCAGCAATTTGAGCTGCATATTAAGAAATTTAAACATAAGATGCTCTGATTTGATTAGCAAATTTTATGGACTTTTTGTTGTT
This sequence comes from Papaver somniferum, assembly GCF_003573695.1. Lineage (NCBI taxonomy): Eukaryota > Viridiplantae > Streptophyta > Magnoliopsida > Ranunculales > Papaveraceae > Papaver > Papaver somniferum. The sequence continues at coordinate 84,938,586 of NC_039363.1, forward strand.
GCAAATGTCATTGATTTATTAATGAATTAAACAGATGGTTATGGATTAAAACTGTAATATGTAAATTAGTGAAAATTACCTCCCATCTCCAAGGATGGAACTCAAGAGCATCATCACCATGAAGAGACGGATCTAGATGGACTGCACTAAAAACAGGTAGGACCTTCCAACCAGATGGAATTATATAATCTGAAAAAATAAAAAAGAAACAAAATTATTAGAAATCAATAATTATTAAGAAGAAGCTCTAATTATTCTTCTCCTTTTTGAAGCTCATGCATGCATATGCAATATGATTTATTGTAAAGGAAATAGTAGTAGCTGTTTAACATGTAAATGGAGATAATGCAAATCCCAGCATACCTTTAAATCTAATGTCTTTGAGAGCTTTTCTATGCACAAATTTGACAATGTTCCCACATCTCAAAGATTCACTAATAACCTACACATTTTCAAAAAAACAAGTACATTTAACACCAACAAAAACAAAAAGCCACATTAGCCATTGTTGACAACACAGTCTAGAAAGTTTTGTAAAGCTAGAGAGAGAGAGATAGAAATTCTTTTACATTTTGAGTAAATTCCATTTTCTTATAGTCTTCCCAATTCAAGTACTCATTTTCCTCCTTGCCTCCTCTTATGTTTTCATGTTCCACCTGTAAAAAAAGACAAAAACAACAAAAGGTAAGAATTTAATACAGGATTTATTATAGGTTGAGAGTCAGGGGAAGAGGGGGAGCAATCAGTCACCTTTAATTGTTGTAATGCAGATGGTGAGTGACCAAGAAACTGGACAGCCATGGCCATCAAGAGAGAAGTAGTTTCATAACCACCAAGTAATGAATCAAGAACAAAACTCACTTTCTCATCCTCAGACAAAGTGTTAACTGATATAAGCATATCAAGAAAATCACCATTATTCATCTTAGAACTGTTATTATTATCACCCTCGATAATTCTACATTTTCTTCTTTCTTCTACCATTGCTTTGACAGTAGTAGATATCCTAGTCCTAGCTTGAACAGCTCTTGCATATGGGGTTCCAGGAATATACATTGGAAAAGAGATCAATCCTTTCATAAAAGTTAGGAAATCTTCTAATATCTTTGATGTTTGTGGATCATCTGGTGTTAACCCAAGGATCTGCTTTACGATAACATTGAACGTGAACTGCAAACAAAAACAAAAAGATCATAAAGATTAGCAAAGATAAACATCTTGAACATTAAAATTTTCTTATGATGATTAATCTCTAATCTTCAAGAATATATAAGGTTTTGGTTACCTTTCTAGCTTCTTCACAAAACAAGACTTGTTGCTTTCCTTTCCAAGTATTTAGAATTTGGATAGCTGTTCTCTCAATGTCATTTAAGTATTCTGGTTTTGATTTAGTTGTTCCAACCAGTGTAAAAGCCATATTCCTCAACCTTTTATGCGTTTCTCCCACAACCACAAGCATGGAAGAACTCCCAAGTACACCATGAATGGGTTTTGGATAACTGCATTGGAACAATTTGTCTTCATTTTGAAGTATGAAGTAGTTGAGTTCTTGATCACATGATACAATTGTTGGGGAACAAAACAAATGGGATTTGAACACTTTCCCATACCTGAAAACATCAAATAATTATGCATTATTTATTATAAAAAACTAATTAAGATCAGTAATATATGTTACTGAATGAATGATCTATAGTGTAATTTCTACCTTGAAATGTGGTTGTAAAGGAAAGAGCCGATAGAATTGGAACAATGAGGCTTTAAGAAAGAGAGGGTTTCACCAAGCAGAGGCCACCCAAAAGTACCCTTTGGAGTGGGAAGACCAAGATTCAACAACAAAGGCAAGAAATGGTTGAAGATGAGACCCAAAACAAATCCAACCAGACTAACTAAGAGAACAAAACAAACACCTCCAACCATGGGGAGAATTAGTGATAGATATATCTATCAGGAGTATATGCTCAACTATCTGTGAGTCTCTTCTCCAGATATATATATAGATGTCTCTCAGTTTTAGTTTTTGAGGGGAGTGGGATGAAATGAATAAGGAGATATGATGACTACTTGAGAGTTATTAGAGAGAGCTAAAAAGAGACTCTCTCTTCTCTCTCTCTCGCTCTGTCTTTATCTCTATCTCTCTCAAAGACTTTGCAGCGGATATGAGATTGCAAAATACGATGGTGTGGGTTGGGAACAAGAAGGCAAGAAGCATGCAAAAGCTAGTAGCATCAAATTCCCATACATAAAAGACAGGACAAACAGAGAGAGAGAGAGAGGGAGAGACACTACATTAATTTATTAGTATATATTATGACCTTATTTACACAAAATAAGGGGCTGGAGCTGGAGGAGCTAGGTAGAGCAGAAGAAAGCAAATAGGCTTTTATGCAGATGATGATAAGTTACAGTCTTCGATGATAAAAATAAAAATAAAAATAAAAACGCTCAGAAGCCTAGGAAATGAAATCAACCTAGAAGTCTAGTCTTGGATATCTAGATACCCCCTGGTCCCTACTAAGATGGAGCCAGACACAGTGGACAGACTAGAGAGAATGACCCATACTCATATTTTATATTATTATATTATCAAACACTTAATTAATCTCCATCAAAACAGTGGATGGCAAACACAACAAAGAAACTATTCCACTACAGAGGTATTTTAACTAGTGAAAATAGCAGTGATTACTATTTCAAGAGTGGTATTCTATGGGTAAAAAGTTCAAATTTGCACAACAGATCAAGTGAATGGGCACTTATTCATGTTTGGTGTGAAAAGTATCGTGATGCCCAATTCTAATGGTACATTACAGTACTCTAACGTTGATTGATTAGTCGAGAAACCTTATTTCTCTGCTTGTTTTATCCGGCAGATGCATTTATCACATGTTAGAATTAGATTTCATTGACATCGTAGTCCCATATTTTCCGTCTAAACTTGTACAGCCAAAGCACGGAACATTGAAATGAGTTACTATAAGCACAATGAAAAGGGATCCTAAAGTTTGTTTTCCTCCCTAAACTAAACCGGAATTAAGCTAAAGAGTAAGTAAAGGACATTGTATCTGCATGGTTAAGGGCTTGTTACTTTATAGTGGCCCGTGGGATTAAAAAAATTAGTAAAATGTTATTCTCTTTGTGATAAAAGAAGTCTGACTCCTAGTTAGTAAGTTCGCGAATGATTCGCGAATCATTCGCGAATTTTTCCGTATCACGAATTTTACCGTCTTATTCGCGTACGTTTGCAACTCCGAACCCAAATCGCGTATTATGTGGCATTCCCGGATTATTCGCGAACCGTTCACGAATTTTACGTATCCCGAATGATACGTCCGCTTAATTCGCCATAAATTCTTTAGCTTTTATTTTTCAAAGACTCCACTTTTTGGGCTTTACTGCCTCCCGAGCATACACGACCGAATATTTAAAGTGTTGTAATTTTTATGAAACAAAAACGACTGAAGAGATTTGAAGGTGAATGTGAGAGAGATCTCAAACTCACTAACCAAGCATCTAAACCACCATACGACGTCCTCTTGGATAACTAATGTTGTATATATTATTAATATCATCATATTAAGTTTATTTTTTCTTTAAATAACTCACACATATGCATAAAAATTGGTCTATGACCTTATAAATACAAATTATTTGTTATATATAGATACCGAATTTTCAGAGCCGAACTCACATTTATAAATCGAATTATATACGTACGTATGCCGTTCCGAATTACTGACGAATCACGTCCCGTTGACCGAATTTTGGACCGAATCTGGATTTTACAAAACCGTATAATACTCGTACGTTTGCCGTTCCGTACGTTTGCCGAATCCCGAATTGCTAACTAGGGTCTGACTATTGAGGTTTCTTAATTGAGCCGCACGAGTTTGCAGTACTACTTTTTGCAGGTATCAGGGTTCAAGACTCAAGACTGTCAGCTTCGTAAGATTAAACAAATTAATTATTTACTAGTCATTTCCTACTTCTTCTTTCTCTTTTCGAGGTTTCTTCGTTTCTACGTTCTATTACGAATATCTGACATACACTAATTAATTACTCCATTACACGTCCTACTACATACTTATTCCAAATTCATAAAAAACTAGATTAACCTACTTTATAATCTTGCCCATGACATTACCATTAGCATTTTCACGATCTCATCACGTGAATCTACGTTTTTCTCTTTGTCAAACTGTGTACGGTAGACGGTCGTAACCAAAGAAACGTAGCTGTTGTTGCTGGCTGCTACATGGGCTAAGAAGCACTGGATATGAGTTTTCTCGTACAGGCAACCTTTCAGTGAACGAAATGTTATGGTGTAATCGTGATATCTAACATTGGTAAATGCTGAGAAACCATAATAATTGGTGGGACTTGGGAGTATTTAATTCATATTTAGTCCATCCGACAACGGCTCTGATTACTTGTTAGTTTCTTTTTCCATACAACCACCAAAACACTCCCTATGTGTACTTTATTTTATTGTATTTTATCTGTTTCTCTTAGTTTGACCAAAATTATAGTCAAATCCCACCATTTTCCGGCTTCATTTTCATTTAAAGACAGAATACCTTAAAAACCCAAAAAGGAGAGTCATTCGTGTCGAATTTCTATTGGGCATTTACATATAATTATTATCAGAAAATAATACTAGGACAAATACTTGTATAGGCATCGAGCATATGGGGATACAATGATCTACGACAAAACTCAAGTCAAGACAGGTCAAAAGAATTATCGTCCGGATAATCAGCTACTGATGAATGGCTAGGGTTTTTCCTGATTACTCAAAATTAGCAAAGAGAAGTCAGGATTTTATGATCATGTGATATATAGATACTGTGCATGCGCTGAACATACTGAACATAGTAATGGAGCAGAGTCAATAGTCCCATATATATATATATATAATCAGAATGATTCATCACAGTCTGATTTCAAGGCATGGGTATCATGGGTATGGAAACCTAAGCAGTCTATCTAAAATGAGCTACATTTTTAGAGTTTATTTTCAGCTTATAATTGTCCTTTTTGTTTTTACTTTGTAGACTAGGAGGATTCATTCATTTTCAAGAAAATACAATGTGCTTTCAAATTGATGAACCAACAAGACTTACAAAATCTTCAATATAGATATGTAAGTAGATTCTACGATGAGTTGTACGTGCGATGGGATATTGTACTTTAATGTATCTTTTCTATTTAACTTTATCTTTTGCTTAAAATATGATTCATTTTCATCCATTCATAAGTGGATTAAATACAGTATAAGGCAGAAGAAGTAATACCAGTTATGCTGTCTCTTGTACCATTGTCCAACAGGCATTATTAATGGATTGATCATAAAACCAATAATTATCCCGAAATTAGGGTATACTCAAATTAATTGGGGTATACTAAATTTAAACTCATCCAACATAGTATGTTAAGGGGTGTCTAAAAGATGTCAAAAGACCAATTTGCCCAGACTGTTAATACATGAGTTACAGGGAAAAAACCATGCCGACAGAAATCCATCAACTTTAAAATCATTCAAAATTCAAAGTTTATGTAATGAAATCAAAAAATGAAATAAAAAAAATCAAATTAAAACAAAAAATCAAAACAAAATTGAATTTTGGTTGTACGATTTTTGAGATTGGGTATGATTTTGTACCCAATCTCAAATCACGTATGATCCCACATATTTATCATCAGTCGGCAGGGCATATTTTTGTCGACCTTGCCGACTGGTATTAGTCTGCAGGGTGTTCTTTTTCGACCTTACCGACTGGTATTAGTCGGCAAGGTAATTTTTTGTCGACCTTGTCAACTAGTATTCGCCGATATCTTTCTAGGTTGAATATTGTGACGACTTTTCATCTTTGAAATTAGCATTTACAGGGTCGTCACGGTATTCATCCTTATACCTTGACGACTATAATTTAGTCGGCATGTTATGAATTAATACCTTGCCGACTAATCATGCATTTGTAACACCTTTCTCTGTATGTCAAAAATCCTATAGTCGTCAGGGTATTTTTTTGTCGACCTTGCCGACTTTTCATACTTTCATAATTGAAAGTGTTGATTCCTTCTGTAATTTTGAGTATGGAATCACTCAGCAGCTTTGCAATCCCCTTTGTAAAAGTATTTGGCTAGTGTGGTTTCATTTCCTTTACAAAAAAAAAACTCAAAAAAAAAAAAAACTCAAAAATCATAACACATAATTCATGAGTTCAATCCAAACAATACCTAATTTGAGAAATTTAATCCAACTAATTAACTAACTAAATTAATTAACCTAAACGCATTATTAGTGTTAATTAAGAAATAGATTAGGCATTTTGAAAATAAATGGTTAAGGTGCGTTGTGTTTTACTTCATAATGACCTGGGTATACCCCAATTAGGTATACCCCAATTAATTTGGGTATACCCAAATTTGGCCAGGATAATTATGTTTGCGTGTTAGTGCTCGTCTGTTTTGTGATTTTGTCTGTAGTTCAACACTTGTTTAAAAGGAATTATAACTTGCAAGTAGTAGGTTACTTCATACTAAATGTTAAGTAATATTTGCATTATCTTCAACATAATCAGATGGTTTGGAAGATATGGAGACTACTTCGTTTTGCATTACGATGAAATATTTGGAAGGAGCGCAATTACCGATTGTACAAGCATACGAGAAGAAACTTTGATTAACTAACTTCCAATTTTCAAAGGTAAATTAGTTTAATGGCAAAATAGGGATGATTTTACTGCTCAATCAGATTGGCCGCTTTGAACCATAATGTTGATCCAAGTTGGCCAATCTTCCGACCATTCCAATATACCTACTTGAGTTTTTGCAAATTTTACTAAAGAAACTGCAACACAATTTTTATCTTTATAAACATAGTAACAGGTCCACGAATCAAAATAAGAAAGAATAGTCAAAGCATCATTGGTGGTATTAATATTGTTGTCCATTTCATCAATCGACATGGCATTTTTTTGTCGACCTTGATGACTAGTATTAGTTTGCAGGGTATTGTTTTTCGACCTTACCGACTGGTATTAGTCGGTAAAGTGTTTTTTTGTCGACCTTGCCGACTAGTATTCGCTGATATCATTCTAGGTTGAATATTGTGGCGATTTTTCATCTTTGAAATTAGCATTTACAGGGTCGTCACGGTATTCATCTTTATACCTTGACGACTATAATTTAGTCGGCATGTTATGAAATTAATACCTTGCCGACTAATCATGCATTTGTAACACCTTTCTCTGTATGTCAAAAATCATATAGTCGGCAGGGTATTTTTTTGTCGACCTTGCCGACTTTTCATACTTTCATAATTGAAAGTATTGATTCCTTATGTAATTTTGAGTATGAAATCACTCAGCAGCTTTTCAATCCCCTTTGTATAAGTATTTGGCTAGTGTGGTTTCATTTCCGTTGCAAAAAAAATTTCAAAAAAAAAAAAACTCAAAAATCAGAACACATAATTCATGAGTTCAATCCAAACAATACCTAATTTGAGAATTTTAATACAACTAATTAACTAACTACATTAATTAACCTAAACACATTATTAGTGTTAATTAAGTAATGATAGATTAGGCATTTTGAAAATAAATGGTTAAGGTGTGTTGTGTTTTACTTCATAATGACCTGGATTTTGTCTTATTAGGTATACCCCAATTAATCTGGATTTTGGCCAGGATAATCATGTTTGTGTGTTAGTGCTCCTCTGTTTTGTGATTTTGTCCGTAGTTCAACACTTGTTTAAAAGGGATTATGACTTGCAAGTAGTAGGTTACTTCATACTAAATGTTAAGTAATATTTGCATTATTTTCAACATAATCATATGGTTTGGAAGATATGGAGACTACTTCGTTTTGCATTACGATGAAATATTTGGAATGAGCGCAATTACCGATTGTACAAGCATACGAGAAGAAACTTTGATTAATTAACTTTGATAAACTAGTTTAATGGAAAAATAAGGATGATTTTATTGCTTAATCAGATTGGCCCCTTTGAATCATAATATTGATCCAAGTGGGCCAATCTTCAGACCATTCCAATCTATCTACTTGAGTTTTTGCAAATTTTACTAAAAAAACTGCAACACCATTTTTATCTTTACGGACAAAGGAACAGGTCCACGAATCAAAATAAGAAAGAATAATCAAAGCATCATTGATGGTATTAATATTGTTGTCCATTTCATCAGTCGGCAGGGCATTTTTTTGTCGTCCTTGCCGACTGGTATTAGTCTGCAGGGTGTTGTTTTTCGACCTTGCCGACTGGTATTAGTCGGCAAGGTATTATTTTGTCGACCTTGCCGACTAGTATTCGTCGATATCTTTCTAGGTTGAATATTGTGGCGATTTTTCATCTTTGAAATTAGCATTTACAGGGTCGTCACGGTATTCATCCTTATACCTTGACGACTATAATTTAGTCGGCATGTTATGAATTAATACCTTGCCGACTAATCATGCATTTGTAACACCTTTCTCTGTATGTCAAAAATCCTATAGTCGGCAGGGTATTTTTTTGTCGACCTTGCCGACTTTTCATACTTTCATAATTGAAAGTGTTGATTCCTTCTGTAATTTTGAGTATGAAATCACTCAGCATCTTTGCAATCCCCTTTGTAGAAGTATTTGGCTAGTGTGGTTTCATTTCCTTTACAAAAAAAAAACTCAAAAAAAAAAAAAAACTCAAAAATCATAACACATGATTCATGAGTTCAATCCAAACAATACCTAATTTGAGAATTTTAATCCAACTAATTAACTAACTAAATTAATTAACCTAAACACATTATTAGTGTTAATTAAGCAATAGTAGATTATGCATTTTGAAAATAAATGGTTAAGGTGTGTTGTGTTTTACTTCATAATGACCTGAGTTTTGTCTTATTAGGTATACCCAATTAATCTGGGTATACTCCAATTTGGTCAGGATAATCATGTTTGTGTGTTAGTGCTCGTCTGTTTTGTGATTTTGTCCGTAGTTCAACACTTTTTTAAAAGGAATTATGACTTGCAAGTAGTAGGTTACTTCATACTAAATGTTAAGTAATATTTGCATTATTTTCAATATAATCATATGGTTTGGAAGATATGGAGACTACTTCGTTTTGCATTACGATGAAATATTTGGAAGGAGCGCAATTACCAATTGTACAAGCATACGAGAAGAAACTTTGATTAATTAACTTCGATAAACTAGTTTAATGGAAAAATAGGGATGATTTTATTGCTTAATCAGATTGGCCGCTTTGAATCATAATGTTGATCCAAGTGAGCCAATCTTCTGACCATTCCAATCTATCTACTTGAGTTTTTACAAATTTTACTAAAGAAACTTCAACACCATTTTTATCTTTATGGACATAGGAACAGGTCCATGAATCAAAATAAAAAAGAATAATCAAAGCATCATTGATGGTATTAATATTGTTGTCCATTTCATCGTTGTTGTGTGACCCTGGACTGTTTTCACCGTATTGATACAATCCCCTACAAAATGTACATTCCATGGTCCTCTTTTTTTAGCCCATACAGCCGTTTCTAAAACTCCAAAGTCTTGGCAAGTTCCGAGTCTATCTCCTGTTGAGAGACATCATACCCCATTACGTTCTCCTATAAAATTTATGGATATTAGTCCAATACCAGGTAACGCTTTGTTAATAAAAGAGACATCAAAGTTTATTTTTTTCCACGTGAGATATAAAGATGATTTCCAGTTACAAAGTCTTGAGTGACAACTTTGATTAGTTATCAAAGTCCCATTCCACTCTTCTAATTGCCCATTAATGTTTTCAGAGATTAAGTTGATATCCACCTGCACATTATCAATTTTTTTGAGCTTCTAGATTTCCATACATACCTAGCAAGAAAACCGACACTTACAATTTTTTGTAGTCAACCTGCACTCTTGAATTGTTGAGATTATACCACGTCTTGTCACTAAACTATCGCAACCCATATGGTCCCAACTATAACTGTGCCGAATTAAAGACTGAGCATAACCAAAACATGAAAGTCATAATTATTTATAGTCTTTACATGTATTACTTTTCGAGGGCTTCTTGATAAGCACGTTGATATATAATTTGGATGTTATGTTGTAATTGGAAACAATTATTTTTTTTGCTGTTTTTTTCAAGCTCATTCATTTGATGAGTGTTAACTTCTAATAAACTTTCCCTTTCTCCTGTTAAAAACTCACCCTCTTATAACATGTGCATTTTATATGCAATGTGATTTACTGTTACATATTTTCAGGTGGTTTAAAAAGTAAAATTGACTTTTCGTCTTAATGATACATAAAAATGAGAAAGAAACAAATATATTTTAGCCAAATTTTGATGAGGATAGGGCCACCCTGGAGGGGCCATATGAGGATAAGTGGCGGTCAATTGTGGTTGTGTCAGCAGTCTAGGTAAATGGTCGCCGTTTAATTTGTACAATTTTTGGATTTTAAATTTCTTTTAAGCTTCAGACTCCAATGTACATCATTGAGTAAACTCTTACATACATGTTGGAGAATGGAGATTACTGGATATTTTTAGTGGTTGTGTTACTTCTTACTAGTATCAGGAATGAAAAGTGGCAATCATTAAAAACAAAACAATGAAAACAATAGTGTACTTGATGTTTATTAGCATTGTCGGAAATTCGATTTATTAAGTTCTTGGTTGAAGATTGAGGACTTGATTGTATTCTGGAGTTAATAATTCTGCAATCTTATTTTTTCCTGCGAATATAATTTAGAAGTACCGTATTATTGTGTAAAAAAATGTTGTGTAAAAGTATTGAAACCAGATGTATAACAACCTTTGTTCCAGAAAACCTTTTTTTTAATCGATAAATGAGAAAAGAACCCCCTTACATAATTAATAGAGTTCTTGATATATTCTCCAGTGTCACTAACATGGTTCGATAATAGGATATCCCTCTGATCAAACGACCCATTAATTTGAATAAAATGATCCTTAAGGCTTCTGCATATCCAACAATTGAAATTTGGGATGCCACTTCCTATAGCAGCTAAGTTAACATATTTGTAAATCTTCCTTTGATGGCTTCAAAACGCAACTTCAATAGCAGACGCAAATATTGATGAGAGTTTGATTCAATGTCCATTTTTGCTCCTAAAGTAGTTGCCATTTGAAGGATTTTCATGCCATACCCTTCGGACCTTGTGGCAAGTCAATGTTGGATAAGCTTCTTGCTCATATGCAATTCCCAGCAACATCAAATATGATTATTCCCATTCCAATTTTGCCTCAAAAAGTGTTAATATAGCTACCACGGTTTATTTTTAAACTGTAGAATGTCTGGCTTTATCCAGTCCATTCCGAATTTAATAACTCTTTTCTGAGCTTGTTCAAAGATGTAGGATACATGATGGTGGCTGTTTTCCTCTAGGTCTCTAATTGCTAAAAACTCATTGATAAAATTTGCAATATGCTTTGGTATTTCCTTAGCATTGTATTTTGATTTTCTCAAAGATATTTGAACACTTGGTTTTCCATACATGTCATAGTGGAATGGTAGATAATTCAGTTCACCCAGTTTTGGTTAAGCATACTTGTTACCCATTCATGGAAATCAAAATTATTCTCATAGACAGTTTGGATCAAAACCAAGTTCTCTCCAGACTGTTTGCGTAAAATTGCAATGTATACACATACGTGAATGCGATTCACCAGATGCATTGAAAGTTTTACTTGTGGGATCAATATAATGTAAGATCCTAATAACTATTTCCCCTAGTGGAATATTAGAGTGTGTTGCTTTCCACATGAATATATTTATATAAGGCATTGGCGAAGCTACAATCAGGCTTCCCCTGGCTGAAGCTGGCTGAAGCCATCCCAAAAGCCCATATTTTTTTAACAACCTATTTGTGTCGGGCCAAACTTTTAATGTTTTAATTCTAGGTATATGCCCGGGGTTCCCTTAAGTCCTGGTTCCGTGACTGATAGAAAAAGATTTATCCAGCTTTCGTATATATGGCTTTCCAATTTAGGAGGTTAGATAGCCTATCATATAGAGAATTTACAGCGATCGTCATACAAGGTAAGAGGCCAACTGATGCTATCATCATGTGTAGGTCCATTTATTTACATCCACATAATCCAGATACCAATTTTCCAACAAGTCTATAAAAACTTTTATTACGTAGAGTCTGTGATTAACAAATCCAGCTTGAAGAGAAAGGAAAACTAATCTCATATGTGTTGTGTAGTTAAAGTTTCTTTAAAAAATGATGTTAACATTGATAACATGCAAATTTTGCATACTCCATTCTCCTTCTCTCTCCACACTTCGTAGAATTTTTTTTCTCGGTGAACAAGCTCTTTTATGGCGTCCTTCAATTGCTCAGATCTGCTCCTCTTGGAGTATATCTAAGCAATACCCATTTTCCTTTACAGTTTATTAGTAGTTTTCCTTAATTTAGGTAGGGTATACATGATTTTTGGGTTTAGTTTTGGATTTCACCCATCATTGTCGGCGGCAAGTTATCTACGCTTTTATGGCGGATGCTTTTGTGCTCGTAGAGCATCTTTTCTCAACTTTGTTGGTCATTTTATACTGGATTTACTAAGTTTCAAGTACATTAGTGGTGACATTCGGTGGCCATTATCTTCATTAGAACATTCGAGATCTAAAGCAAATTACTCCTACTTTGGAGCATCTCTTCATCAAGAAGAAAATTTTTATCAAAAAGGATTTATGATCTGAAAGTCATTGCTCCTCCGGTTCAATTGGTTATCTATCATACATTTTTTTGGTTATTTTTTGGTGTTCTTGCTCTTCTCTCCTTAGAATGCTTGGTTTTGTAGGAATTTTCTTTATGGGGGCGAAATTTGAATGGGGGCTGGGGAACTAATAAGAAGCCGGTATATTTCTTTCCTTTTTTTTCTTTTTTGACAATTATAGAACAAATTTGAAGTATCCATTTTATCCTTTTTTTTTATTCACTTTCAAAACTTTAATTCTTTTTTCCCCACTTATTTACGTTTCTTCATTCTAAAGCTTTAATATTAATTAAACTTTGATGAGTAACTGAATAACTTTTCTTGCTCGATTTTGAAATAGGTGAAACTGTTTAACTTTGTTGTTTCGGCTAACTTTTCTACTTATTGATCTATTGGATGATTTGAATATTGTAAGGTGGTCTGTGTACCATAAAGTTAGATTGGTTCAAGATGCTCATGTTCCTGATGGTTCTCTGTCGTCTCTAAAACTTTGATCTCGAGCTCGATTATGATCATGGGAAATGTTGGAGTGATATTATGACTGCGATAAGTCAGGCACACCATTTAATTTACATCATTGGGTGGCCTGTATACCATAAAGTTAGATTGGTCTGAGATGCTGGATATGCAGCTAGTTGACCACACCCGGAGAGATCTTATCGAGTCCAAGTCACATGACGAAGTTGGTTTGCTTCTTCTTGTTTGTGTTGTTGACATAACCGCAAGGTCTTATGTACTTTTCCCTTTTTTATCGGTATTGCTTTAGATGTTTAAAGTTACCATTAATTCTGAAAAAGATACATATAATTAATAAGATTATACATATTTAAATTAATGGTAATATTGGAGCAACCCTGTTATAGGGGCGGCATGCTCCATTAGAGAGGCGACAAGTGTGATAGCACTGTCCTCTTATTGGTTAGGAGGTGTCCTATAGGGAGTGTAAATTGTCTAGATTACCTTCTCCAATTTTTAACCTAATGGAATCAGAAAAATAATTTTTTTTTTTTGATTTTTTCATCTTCTCTCCTCTTCTCCTCCTCCATTAAAATTAAAATTTCATCGTCCTCGATTAATCAGCGATTTGAAAAATTGATAATCGTTGATTGAAAACTATATTTCGAAAAGACCCAGTTAGGGTTTAGTTTATTGTGTTTGATTTAAGTTAGTTTTGTATCAAAAATTAGGATTTTGGATCAAAATTGAAATTGAAATTTCTGTGTTGCATGTGAGTTACGGTTGGTAATAACTCCAATTGGAACTGTAACTATAGATTTGGTTGATGTTACGGTTCATTTAACTCAAATACCAACCGTAAGTTCTTGATTTGAGATAAAATGTTCAGTTACGAATTTTTTTTTGCAACCGTAAATTACTTACGGTTGGTCTCGTTACTTAAGTTACGATTAGTAAGTTTTCCTGAATGTTTCATTTTCCTTTTACTGTTTGTAATTGCATTATTGTTATCAACCGTATTTAAATTACAACTTGTAACTCAAATAACCTTACCAACCATAGGTTCGTTACGGTTGATCTCGATTCATTAGTTACCAACCGTAATTTTTACAGTTGCTATATGTTGTCATTCTACCAACCGTAACTGGTACTAAGATTGGGTTTTCCCCAAATTGAACCAATTACGGTTGGTATTCGATGCTTTTGGAACCGTAACTGAGAGTTACGGTTGGTAACGAGCTAAATTCCAACCGTAAGTTCTTCTGAAATTTTAAAAGTTTTGATTTTTTTTACCTACTTTAGATAATTTTGAGCGACAAAAATCTAATGGGAACTAATTTAGAGATTCACCCATCTCAAATTTGTCACTGGAATCACTCATTTTGGTTGAGTGAATCAAAATCTAGGGTTTCACAAATATCACAAAAGTTTTTCTTTTCTTCTCCTCTAAACTTTTTTTTTTAGACTCTAAAAATCTGATTTTGATTTGTTTTAGAGTTAATATAAGTAAAATTTGATTATCAACACTAAACTAGTTTATCAACACTAAACTATGTAAGGATTAATTAGTCATGTTCAGTTTTTTTTATAAAGGACACTTCAAATTACCATGTAATGACCCTTTTTGTCCTATTCACTGCCGCCCCTCCAATGAAATCCGCCGCCCCTTTAACAGGATTGTATTGGAGGGCTAAATCAAAACTTAAATTTATTAGAAATCGTGGAAAAATGAAGAAAAAATATTGGCTTCCTATTGATCTGTCATGGCGCCCCATTGAATTTTGCCCCCATCAATTTTTTTTCGGTTTTGTACTAGTATTAATGGGATATTATTTCATTATGTTTCTTGAATATTTGTGTATTGAAATTCCTTGTAACCTAATTTTTCCATCAATAAAGAAGGAATAATTTGTCAAAAGAATATTTTTGTGTGTTTTTTTTTTTACTGTTGATATCTCATGTCTATGTCATGTCATGTAGTTGTATTTATACGTCGTTAATGCGATTTCGTATAGCTTTTGGGGGTTTCAATTGGAACCCGCTAATATATTCAAGTATTTCTTCAAAGACAATCAATTTCGGTGTGACGATGATCAAGATTCAATCAAACAAGATCAATGGCTACTGTAATTGGTTATGATAATAATGTTTATTACAAATTATCCCTTTTATGAAGGATTTTCTCTTATTGAAGAAGAATTTTTTTCCAAATGGTGAATGCAGAACCAAAACACCATCCCTCCAATTACATCGATTACTTCTATAATTCTATAATTATAGAATTACTTCTGTAATTCTATTATCCGTGTATTTTTTTTTAATATCTATCTGATATACTTGAGTTAGCCTATTCATGGCTTCCAACTATAATCTAAAGAGATATTTTCTCTTTTTTTTCTTCCAAAAAATAAAAAAAAATACAATTGTAGTTGCAAAATGTTTTTCTTTTTAGTTACAAAATGTAATCTACGCCTTTATTTCGAATTCTGCGTCAGAAAATGAAAATGCCTTTTTCTTCCTTGGGTACGTGCATATTTCTCCAAAATTGTTAATATCAAACACGATATTCTTTAGAAATTAAGATTGATTTTGTAATGGGACCTTTATATCTCAAATGCATGGGTGACCGGTGAAAATCGATGAAATCAGGGAGATATCTGAAGGATCTGTCTCTCTCGCTCTTTGCTCTGATCTATATTGATTTCTCGTCCATCGAGATGGCACGAGGACATGTAAGTTTCGACACCAACGCTACCTTTTGTTTTCTTCCGGTTTGACTTCATTCTCTGTGTCTCTCTCTGACTCTCCTCTCCATCCGTAGTAATTACCATCGTAACTGCACTTTGTTTCCTTGGTTCCTTTGTAATTGTAATTCCATCTCGGCCCATCTATTTGAGGTCTAATAAAAAGTGAAGCACAACACTACTTCAGTAGTTATTTAAGGTCCTAATATATATAAGTTGTTTGGAAGAACTCCTTGACATTTATATATCTAGCAAGTAGTCCTTAGATGCTACCGGGGCTTCTATTCCTCTTACGAGTTGCCAGTGCCACGAAGGAGCTCTATGTTTGCCCACAGTCAGTGGCGGAGGGTGCTTAGGGCAACGAGAGGCAGTGAAAATTATACATTTTGCTCCATCCTGGAAAAATTATAGCCGTATCAATATTGTAGTATCAAAATTGTTCAGCAAAATGAACAAAAAAAATATGTCTTTTTTCCTTTTTTATCATTTACAATGGCATTCTCGATTTTTGACTCACATAACAATTTCTATGAGTAAAAAAATGTACACGCATAGTGTGGATGCCTATGTACTTGCATCGCATTTGGTTTGGGAAATTGAGGACCAATATATATATATTTTTTTGTTTTATAAGTTAAGTGCATTCCAAATAACTAATTTGGGAAGTTAGTAACTCTTATATCATAGTAAGTAGAGCCATCCAATGTAGGATTGGAAGAGTCCATCCTAACATTAGATTTATCTACTTCAAGAGCATTTATAATACAAGAAGGAGGAGTTCTACTCCAATTCAAATTTAGTCTAAAGTTTTTTTGCCTCTTTAGCCAAGATATCTGCTACACTATGTGCAGCTCTAGGAACATAAGTAAAGCCCAAATTTTTTTGACACAGATTAAAATCTTTCTTGACTTCTTCCATTATGGCTTGGTTTTGCCATTCAATTTCAGTTTCTTTCCCATTCAAATAGTCCATCAGGCTTTTGCAGTCTCCTTCCACCCAAAATTTGTCAGTCCCAGTTCAAATGCCCATTTCGCTCCTTGTTGCAAGACTATTGCTTCCGCTTCTTCAGGAGAAGTAGCTGAGATTGGCCCAGCTCTACTTTGTTGGAATTCACCTGCATCATTATGAAGGACTAAAGAAAAACCTGCAGGCATTGTCTTAGAGATCCATGCTGCGTCAATATTGATCTTTCATTGATTTTTATTAGGAGCAATCCAGGTACTAGGAATTAACTCTTTAGTTAACCCCAGAGGAGAGGAATGTTTGCACCAAAAGTCTAAATGTCTTTGGATTTCCAAACTTAATTGAGCACTAGACTGAGAGGTTTTTTCAAAAACTCTGTTGCATCTTTCTTTCCATATAAACCAAGCTTTGGGTAAAATGATTTCTAAAGAAATGGTTGAGTTAGGAGTTCCCATCCATTGTTTACAAATATCCAAGAAAGTTATTGCATTATGAAAGCATCGTACTACAGGATTTGGTTCAGATGCCCAGACATCTTTAGCATAAGGACAGAAAATCAGAATATTCTCTATTGATTCCTCTTCTGAGCAACCAAAGGAGCAATGGGAATGTACATCCTCCATAAATTTGGACAATTTTAAATTTGTTGACAAGGCATCTTGTAAGCCTTTCCATGCAAAAATATTTATTCTATCAGATATGTCTAGATTCCAGAGTTTTTTTTCCAAAAAGAGTCTAGTTGTCCTAGATTATAATGGTTCATAGTTTTCTCATTCAATTTGTTGTATATGGATTTAACTGAGAAAATCCCAGATTTAGTAAGAAGCTATCTTAAAGTATCTTGTTTACCTTTTGCTATTCTAGTGTTGATAATCTTTTCAGCTATATGATTGGGGAACATTTCCAGAATTAGTATAGAATACCACTTCTTTGTGATAGGATCAATGAGATCTTCCACAAGTGTTAAATGGTTGTTAGTTGTTGTTTTCCAGTTACCAAGGTTGTTTTCCAAATTGGGGATCCACTTTTCATCCCATATACTAGTCTTTTTACCATCCCCTATTTCCCAGATACTAATAGTATACCTTTAAATATGCATCTCCCGATCCAATAGCTAGTAGTAGGTTTTTTAGCCCTGAAAGGGGAAGTGTGTCTAAAGTATCTAGGTTTTAGTTGAGAAACCCAAAGTGCATTAGGTTCCGAAAGGAGTCTCCAAGCAAATTTAACTATCATAGCTAGGTTGAAATTATGCGCATTCCTTAGTCCTAGCCCACCTTTATGCTTAGGTTTACACAGACAAGGGAAAGATCTAGGGTAATAACCTTTATAATTTGTTTCTTTTCCCTACCAGAAATCTCTTTGTAGTGCATCTATTTTATTTGTAATTTTTTTAGGAAGTATGAAACAACTCATTTGATAGCTAGCCATGCTAGCCAGAGTTGCTTTATTAAGGAAAAGTTTGCTTGTCTGTGCAAGCAATTTGCCCATCCAGATTTTTATTTTATTTTCCATCTTAGCAACTAAATCCTCAAACAATTTTATTTTTGCCTTAGTGATAAACAAAGGTGTTCCTAAGTAGGAGTCTAGGGGGATAAATTTTTTTATTTTTAGAATTTTACTTATCATTCTTTGATGTTTAGGTTGAACTTTTTTGCTAAGGAAAATCCCATATTTTTCAAAATTTATTAGTTACCCTGAAGCCTTGCCAAAGGTATCAATTAGAGACAAGATGTTATGACATTCTTTTAAGTCGTCTCTAATAGATAACAAGCAATCATCTGCAAAGAAAAGATGAGAAATGAGACTGTTTTTAGGAGTGATTTTAACACCATTAATAAGTTTCTTCTCTTCCCCTGCTAACAGCATTCTGGAATAGATCTCCGTACAAATGATGAATAAGTATGGAGACAGGGGATCTCCTTGCCTGAGTCCCCTGGAAGGCCTAAAGTATTCCCCTGGACTTCCATTAAGTAATACAACAATGGGAGAAGTAGAAATACATTGGAAGATGAGATTGCAAAATTTATCAATAAAACCAAATGTTTTCATAGAGGACATTAAGAAATCCAATCAATTCTGTCAAAAGCCTTTGGCATGTCAATATTAATACCCATTCCAGCATGCTTAGTCTTTTTTTTAAAGGAATGTATTATCTCTTGAGCAATAATAATATTGTCAGAGGTTTGTCTTTTAGTTAAGAAAGCAGCTTGAAATGGGGAAATGAAGGAATTGAGGAGAGGTTTCATTCTATTTGATAAAATTTTAGCTATAATTTTGTATAAGGTGTTGCAAAGCCCTATTGGTCTAAAACCACTAGGATTTTTAAGGTGTCTATTTTTAGGGATTAAGAATATAAAAGTTTTATTTATTTCTGGATGTAAAATACTTGTTTCAAAAAGACCTTGAATAGAAGAAGCTACTTGATCACCAAGGACCAATAATTCAATTCCAAGGAAATGAGCCAACTCCCTTAACCAAATAGGCGAAATCTAATAACACACAGTTTTAGTAACACCTTTGTTACACTGCTTACGTGTGTTCTGTACTGCCAGCCTGTACCTGCCTGCTGTCATCAGTCTCTGATGTCATCTTCTGATTGGTTCCTACCTCACACCATCTGACAGTTGTTAGGGTTCTTGACCAGACAACATCTAGAACACAATAACAAGAACTAAAACACAATAAAGACTGCAAGAATCCTAGATAAAACCCTTTGAGTTGGGAGTTAACCACCTATGCTTAAGAGTTTTAAGGGAAGAAAATAAAATACTGAGTTGTATTAATTGAAGTTGTAGTTCGATACAATTCTCAGACAAGTATTTTAAGCAAACTGAATTGCTTGGTAAGTAAGAAAAAAGCTAATGAATAGAAGTCTTACGTAAACTAGGAAACTATGTAAACTAAATAAGCTAAGAAATAAGGGAGTCGGTTTGGTGTTGCAACATACCACCCCCCTTGAAAAATGGCTTTTCCTCAAGCCTCAATATCTGGAAAATGCAAAAGAATATCATCGGCATCTTCCCATTTATCTTCCTCCGGAGAATGATCTTTCGATTGAACTAATCATTTAGTTACATCTTTATTATATTTCTTGAACATCTTCCTTTACAATATAGCTGTCGGTTCCCACTTTTCATAATCAATCACATTAGGAAAAACTGTTTCAGCCACAATAGAAGCACCAAGCTTAGGTTTCAGTTGTGAGACGTGAAAAACTGGGTGAATACGGCTTTAGGCAGGCAAATCTAACTTATATGCAACTTCCCCTATTCTGGCAATAATTTTAAAAGGGACATAAAATCGAGGGGATAACTTAGAATATGATTGAGTTGCCACTGTGGATTGTCTATATGGTTGTAGACGAAGGAATACCCAATCATTGACTGCAAAACTTCTCTCAGTGCGGCGATTATCATCATAAGACTTCATTCTTGCTTGAGCAGCTTCTAGATGAAATTTAAGTAATTTAAGTATATGGTCTCGTGCTCGCAAGTTGAGATCAACAGCATGAACTGATATAGTTCCAGACAAGTAGTTGGAAATTGTTGGTGGAGATCTACTATACACAGCTTCATAAGGTGACATGCGAATAGCTGAGTGATGACTGGTATTATACCACCATTCATCCCAAGGAAAACATTTTCTCCACTCTGAAGGCTTAACGCTAGCAAAACAACGTAAAAAACATTCAAGAGTACGATTTGTTACCTCAGTCTGGCCATCTGTTTGCGGATGATAAGCCGAACTGCGACATAGTTGAGTTTTTTGTAAAGCAAAATATGCTTTCCAAAATTGACTCGTAAAAATTGGATCTCGATCACTGATGATTGTTCTTGGCATTCCATGTAAGCGAACAACTTCTTGAACAAAAATTTCAGCAATACTAGCAGCAGACTAAGGATGCATCAATGCTATAAAATGAGCATATTTGGAGAGCCTATCAACAACCACCAAAATCGAAGTTTTTCGATAAGATTGTGGAAATCCATCTATAAAATCCATTGAGATATCCATCCAAATATCAGCAGGTATTGGAAGTGGCTGTAACAAGCCTGGTGGAGCTATAACTTCAGACTTATTTCTTTGACAAGTATCACAATGAGCAATGAATGCTTAACTGAATGTTTTAATCCCTTCCAATGAAAATTTTGTTGAATGCGCTTGTAAGTACGAAAATATCCAGAATGTCCTCCTAATGGTGTAGAATGAAATTCATGTAAAATTTTGGTGCACCACTCAGATATAGGAGACACAAAAATTCTTCCTTTGTAGCGCAAAATACCATCAGTGTAGGAATAATGTGGTTTGCAGGTAGGATTAGTGCGTAGTAACTCAATGAATTTTCCCAATTCAGGATCATTGTTGCTTTCCTGAATAATTTCAGTTACACCCGAGAAGATTGGAGTAGAGATAACATATGATTGAAGGCCTACATTTCTTGATAATGCATCAACAACAACATTCTCTTTTCCTTTTCTAAATATTATCTCATAAGCATACCCCAATAACTTAGATAGCCATTTCTGTTGCTCCAGTGAATATATTCTTTGATCCAAAAAATACTTCGAGCTATGATGACCAATGTAAATCTTAAAATATCTACCAATGAGATATGGCCTCCATTTTTGTACTGCATACACTATGGCTAACATTTCCTTATCATAAATGGATAATTTCAAGTTCTTACCTGCCAATCCTTTGATATAATACGCAATTGGTCTGCCAGATTGCATCAAAACAGCTCCCAAACCATTACCAGAAGCATCACATTCCAAATAGAAGTCTTTTGAAAAATCAGGTAAGATTAAAACTGGAGTAGTAGTAAGAGCTTGTTGTATTGCTCGAAAAGAAACAATAGCTACATCATCCCACACAAATGAGTCTATTTTCAACAATTTAGTTAATGGGGCACTGGTCTTACCAAAATCCTTGACAAACTTGCGATAATATCCTGCCAAGCCAAGAAATCCTCTCAAGCTTTTAACTGTTGTTGGAATTGACCAATCAAGAACACTCTTTATCTTATCACTTTCTACTGCCACGCCTTCAGAAGAAATGACATGGCCAAGATAACCAACTGTTGGTTGTGCAAAAGTGCACTTAGATTCCTTGATAGGTAATTGATGTTGACGCAAAAGCTCAAACACCATGGACAAATATTTCAGATGTTCGTCCATATTCGTACTGTAAATCAGGATGTCATCGAAAAAGAAAAGTAAAAACTTCCGCAAATAAGGCTTGAAAATCTCATTCATGAGACTCTGGAATGTAGCTGGTGCGTTTGACAATCCAAATGGCATCACTAAAAACTCATAGTGACCCTCATGAGTTCGGAATGCAGTTTTTTGAATATCAGGTTTGTAAAGACGAATCTGATAATATCCAGAACGAAGATCCAACTTAATAAATATGATTGCACCATGAAGTTCATCCAATAATTCATCCACCATTGGAATGGTAAATCTGTCCTTAATTGTTAATTTGTTCAAAGCTCTATAATCAACACATATTCTCCAGGAACCATCTTTCTTATGCACCATCAGAACAGGAGAAGAAAATGGACTTGAACTAGAACGAATAAACCCATCTTGTATTAATTCTGAGACAATCTTTTCAATTTCATCCTTCTGAAAGTGTGGGTAACGATAAGGATGGACATTAACTGGAGCTGAGCCTGGTACTAAGGGAATTTTATGATCATGTAACCTTACTGGTGGCAATGAAGTCGGAGGTTGAAAGACATCAGCAAAGTCAGACAATAATGTTTGAATTTCAGGTGGTGTAGCCGTCATTGCATTCAATGAATAAATAACTGGTGTAGAAAACTGCAGCAAAAGACCATAATATTCACGAGCCAATAATTGTTGCATGGGCACACTATCCAAAAGCATTATAGAAGAATTATGACCACATAACTGGATATCAGTTCCATTAAAGTTGAAACCCATAATCAATTTTTTAAAATTCCAAGAAATCGTTCCTAATATTCTTAGCCAGTGTACTCCCAACACAACATCACAGCCACTAATAGGAAAGACATGAAAATCAGTAGTGAAGGAATACTTTTGCATTGTAATGGGAACATCAACACAAACTCCCAACGTACTAATCTGAGCACCATCACCAACCGTAACACAAAATGCAGTATCCTTAAGTTGTAAATAATATCCACAACGTTTAGCGAATGTAGGATGAAGAAAATTATGGGTGGCACCAAAATCAATTAAAATTGTAAGAGGCTGAGCTTTAGAAAGACCTTGAACACGCATGGTCCTGGGGAAAGAAGAACCCATAAGATAATTAAATGATATAACATCATCAGAATCATCCTCAGTCATCTTGATAGTCTCTCCTTGTTCAATGGGAGTATCTGATACAACCATCTCTGGAGCTCCTTCTAAGATTAACAATCTCGGTTTCAAACACAAATGACCAGGAGTAAATAATTGGTCACAATTGAAACAAAGTCCTTTGTCTCGTTTCTCTTTTTGTTCTTCCCAAGTAAGTCTTTTAGCTCCAGCAGATAAGGGATTTCGTTTAATCTGAGTATTTGAAGGAGCAGTTGAAGATCGAAACATATGAGGACGATAAGGTTGTCGTTGTTAAGACTTCTTCTTGATTGATTGCTTTTGTGAAAGCGGCAGTTAAGGTTTGGGGTTCAAGTAACTTAAACATAAAAATGATCTCTGGTTTTAACGAGTGAATAAAACAATTGACCAAGTGATCATCCGGTAAATCAGTAACAAAGTTCAACAAATGTTCAAACTCAGGGATGTGTTCTCGAACCGTACCTTTCTGCTTTATTGTACTAATTGCCATCCTGGCATCAACAAATTTGGCTGGAGAAAAACGAGCACGAACAAGGGCACAAGATTCTGTCCAAGTGGTGACATTAACCGTTGTTCTTTTCCAGCGGTACCATGCATTGGCGTCACCTTTAAGATGGGCAGAAGCAATGTATAGCTTCAAATTGTCAGCAACCGTATGTAAGCTAAAATACTGATCAACACTAAAAATCCAACCATCCGGATCATCTCCATCAAAAGTTGTAAACTTAAGATTGATAGATTTATCCCTAATATTAGTTTCATTACCACCAGGAGGAGGAGGTGGTGGAGGAGCAGCACCGTTATTACGGTGACCCTGTTGAGGATAAACTTTCCTAAATACTGCACGTAAAGTGGTTCCCAACATTGTATCCAAAGATGTAGATAGAGCTGTTATCAGATCTGCAGTAAGAGTTTGGGAAATCTCTTTGGTATGTTCAGATAAATCGAGTTTCCTAAGAGCACGATCGTCTTCACGAAACTGTTTGTCTGCAGCTGTCTTTCTTTCACGAGCTTCCTCATCATGAGTATGATTTTTGTTAATGGTGGTAACTAGGGAATAAATTTTTGATGCAACTCCATCGATGTTTATCTGTAGTAGTGACAAGTCCTCCATGTACGTCATTGTAAAAAAAAAAATTGGTAAAATTTGGAGCTTGATATAAACCTAGCTCTGAACCAGTTGTTATGGTTCTTGACCAGACAACAGCTAGAACACAATAAAAAGAACTAAAACACAATAAAGACTACAAGAACCCTAGATAAAACCCTTTGAGTTGGGGGTTAACCACCTCTGCTTAAGAGTTTTAAGGGAAAAAAATAAAATACTGAGTTGTATTAATTGAAGTTGTAGTTCGATACAATTCTCAGGCAAGTATTTAAAGGAAAATGAATTGCTTGGTAGGTAAGAAAAAATATAATGAATAGAATTCTTACGTAAACTAGGAAACTATGTAAACGAAATAAGCTAAGAAACAAGGGAGTTGGTTTGGTGTTGCAACAACAGTTGCTTTCTTTTATGTGTAATAAATAGCTTTACCTTTCTGTCTGTAAAAACCATCAAGACAATTAATGAGAGTAATTGTAGAGAGTTTTATAAACTCCATTAAAACAATTCTGTAAAGACCCTCAAGCTCGTCAACGTTATTAGACTAGTCAAGAGACGGTTTAGCCTCTAATGAATCGATTAGTTTAACACGAAGGTTAATTAATAGGAATTAATCTAACAACGACCTAGATACGAAACTATCATCGTTGAATAGATCTCGAAAAATTATGCAGAATAGACCACTCGAACGTGTCATTCGGATACCAGAAGAAGAAGGAATCATCGGTATAGTGAGAAGGGCAAAATAGTCTTTACCATTTGACAGTCTGGGACTTCCCTTATCAATTCAATGGGCGTTCCATTAGCTTCCTTTGGTCTTATCTAGACTGGATCGAGAAGATAAACTCTATTTCTATTCTTCTTGTTTCTTCATTATTCTTCTTCTCTTCTCTTCTCTTCTACTCTTCTGTTTCTCCTCTTCTTCTACGAGTGATTCGAGAGATGTTTCCGAGGGTTTGTAATTGAATTTTATATAGTGGTAAGAAGGTTTGTGAAGATTGATTTAAGATTTAAGATTATAGAAAGAACCGAGACTATGGATTCCACCATTGACCAATTTTTAAGTGATTCAGTTAACAACAATATTTATGCGATTCATACGTTCAATTTGATTCTAAGATATTGCCAATATTAGATTTTCAAAATATTCATTGTTAATCACAAGTATGGAACATCAAGAGCTCTAAGCTAAGCATGCACCATCAAGAGATAACACAACTAATTAATCAAAATATTATTATCAATTATAGTTCAGTGCAAATAATCATAAAGAAATTGCAATAGTAAATTAATAAGAAAATACCACTTTATTATTGGAACACGCTTCCTCCATAATCCCAGCATGTGATTCTAGTTCCTCATTATTATAAAGAAAACTAAATAGAATAAATAAAAGAAAATTGTAAAACTGGATACCGGCTCACCGGCTCTCCCATAACCCCCTTGGTTTCCTGTTCTCGACATCAATATATAGATTTCAAAAAAATCTAACCTTCCTCTTTTAATTATCTTCCACATGTCATGTCCAATGGGAGTGTGCCACTTTTCTAAGAATACACAATATCACCTAATAAAGACTCGCCACATGTCCGACCACTTGCTTTTATTTTCATGGGAAAGAAAATATTATATGAGCACATACTGATCTTATGCTCAAAATCAATCTTCTTTAGTTGCAAAACATATTTAGTTTCCTTTCTTCCTCCACCATTTCAACTTACCTCGTACATTAATTATTGAGTAGGATTTTTCGTTTTACGTGATATCTCTTAAATCCTTCAAGAACTAATCACCAAGTCCTTCATCCTAAAATCCACGAGACCAAAATGCCCGAGCATGTTAATTTCTTAAACCAACTTCAGCCCATCATATTATTCACTAACTTAAATTGGGCCTATCCCGTTTAGATCCAAAAGTATCCACGACCCCTGTACTCCGTAGTCCATATTTTCTTCTTGAAATCCTAGGTTTATCCGATTTTCTTGGAAGAGCCCATTTTATTCATTTACCTACAAAAACACAATAAATACCAAAATAAGCACCAACAATATATATTTTGGGTAGTAAATATGTAAGAATTAATCGCTCATCAGTTTGATTAGGGTGAATCTATTGATGAAGATAAAGATGATGAATTAGAGGATGTTGTTGAAAAGTTCAGAAATAAGCAATTAGGGATTGAGAAAGTAAATCAGAAAGAAGTTGAGTTAGGGTTTATGTGAGATGAAATCGTCTGAAGATTTATGAGAAACTGAAGAAGAAATCAAGTAATTGATGATGGGTATTGTGTGTAGAACTCAAAGAGGATGAGTTAGAATTTAATTCTCAAACTTCAGAGAAGAATTGAAGAATTCGGGTTTCTTAGAAGATTAATTCAAAGTGGATTTAGTGATGTACAAGATGAATTGAGGACTGGGTTTAGATGATTGAGGAACGGGATGAAGTTAATTGGTTGATTTGAGCTGTTCGTGAAGAATTGGAGGAATTTGGGTTTCCTGTTCTTCCCCAAATTAAGAACTAGTTTCATAAAAAGTTCAAAGAAGAATTCGAAGATGAAATTAAGATTATAGAAAGATGATTAGGGATGGGTTTAGCCTGAATTAGAGTTTAGTTGAGAACTGATGGAGATGATTGGGTTTTGGGTTGAACTAAATTTGTAGATGGTTACTGCCTTAAGATGAATTGTTGAATCAAGTCAAGTAAGAAGAAGAGTTCGACTTCAGTTGGCTTATCTGAGATGAATTACTTTGAGGTAATTATTTCTCTGAGTTAAATTAGTAAGTTGTTCAGTTCATTAATGTGTATTAGTATTAGATAATTGAATTAAGGTTGTTACGAGTATAAAATGGAATGGGTTTAGAATTGGAGATGAATTGTTCTTGCAGATGGACTTGAGTTCCATATTGGTACATCTGTAGCTATTGGTGGGATGAAAACAAGAATTGAGTTTTAGAAATTGTATTGATGTTGGCTACATAAATTTGAATTGGTTTGGGTGAATGAGATGTTAATGTGGAGTCTTAAATGGAACTGATGAGATGTTACAGGAGTGAGTCATGAATGGGCAATGGTGGTAGTGTTGTTGGTGTTTGAGTTGTTGTCTGGAATTGGTTGAAGTGATAATGTGTTGCTGTTGGGGTTCAAGTTGAATGTGCAGGGAGTAGAGAATGGATGTGTTATTTGAGTTGGGGTTATTAGTTGTATCAGCTGGTACTAATGGAAAATGGTTGGCAGATCAGTTAAGGGTGTTGTTATCGGAATTGTGTTCTCAAGCTACATGTATTATGGAGTGGGAGTTGTAATCTGTTTGTTGTGACTGTAGAAGTAGGAATGTAGGTGTTGCTTAAAGATGCAATTGCAGGTAAAGCTTGAGTTACTATTGTACTTTGAATTCTAGAGTTTTATTGAAGTGAATAATTGTGTATTGATCAACTGAGTAGAACCTGTTTAGTTGTGTTCTTATAGCTGGAATAAAGTTTAAACCTACTAGACATCCCAGTCAGTTTAGCTGACTCATTTGTTGAGCTGACTCAGTGTATGTGACTGAGTCAGATCTGTCGACTCACCGACTTAGCGATTTGAATGAGTTAACCCAGTCTTGACCAGTTGACCGAGTTTGACCATTGACCAGGACTTGACCTTGACTGGACGTTTACTGTTAGTTGAACCCTTTGACCGTTAGTGACTGTTAGTTGACCAGATTGACCAGGCCTTAGATTGTTGGGCCTGTCTAATGAATCTTGGGCTTAAGACTAATTATCCTAAATATATGTTTGGACCCTTATGGTCCGAATTGACCTTTGGCTTCTTCTACAAAGTTGTAGATATTCATAAGACTTAACTATGGACTATAGAATCAATCTAATTGGATTAGTAAGCTCTTAGTCATGTTAAAGATAGAGGATAAGATACCTTAATGGGATTAGAACCATTAGATAGTATTGTATGATTCTTGTGTGAGCCTTTTGGCTAAACTCTTAGAGTTCTTGTATGATTAACAGTTAGTCTATTAACAACGATCGATTCAAGGATGAACCAGTGGATCGTGGATCTCGAGGTAGGCGTGGCTTGTCATTAAAAGAGGTGGGAATACATTTGACTCTTTGGTAACCATTATTGTTTTCCTTTACAACAGTTTATGTTTAACAAACTCATGTTTTTCTGTTTGTGCGTTCTATGCATTGTTTAACTTGTTTTACGATAATTCTGCTGATTTTGTTAATCTTTCCATGGTTTGGAAACCTGTAATGTGTTGGGATCAATATGAATTGTTATGGGAAATAATAATTTCCACGTGTGGTATATAGGATACGCTCCTTCACATTTATACTTAGAGCTTTTATGATATATTGGTCGATAGTTTGCGAGTTCGGAATTGTCGACATCGATATTTACGATTAGATGTGGATTTGCGAGTTCGGAATTGCACAACCATAGTATACATTGTTTTAATAAGGAGTTTGTCCATATACATGTTTGTTTACTTCTGTGAGGATATGCTCTTTCACATTTATATCTACATGAATTCAGCTTTTATGCTTGTATCGGTCGACAGTTTGCGAGTTCGGAATTGTCGACATCCATATTTACGATTAGGTGTGGATTTGCGAGTTCAGAATTGTACAACCATAGTATACATTGTTTGTAGAAAGAGCTTGTCCATATTCGTGTTTGTGTATCTCAGTGACTTGGACACTATTTAATGTCTGGGAAAAACATTGTTGTTATTCTTAATCTTGTTTATGATTACTTAGAAGTTAAATGTTAATTATTCCCACTTTCAGTTTTCAGAGACAGATCAGAGTTGCGCAGCGAAAGCCACAAGTGTTGACTCCGTTAATTAGTTAACTTCTGTTATGTTTATTATGTTGTTTATTGTATCTGTAAACCAATTGACTATTGTATATGTATCATTTGAGAGAAGTTCATGTATATATATCTGAGCGGGGTTAGTTTTGGGATAAGTTTTGTAGAATATTTCTTAATTGAATGTTTAAGTATTTGAATTAGATTCGTAGTGCCTCTTTATTTAGTTAATCTCTTGGATTAGTCAGCTGCTAGCTTAGGGGGCGCTACAAGTTCTTCAAGAACTTGTAATTCAATTTGTTAAATAATACAATCATGGTATCAAGAGGACCATAAACCCTCACTTTCGCTCACATACTCTGACATGTTCTTATTTTCTTTGTTTACCAAATCTTGTTTTTTTTTCTTCCTTTTTTTGTTTTCTTTCTTCTGTTCACCAACGACACTCAATCTTGATGAATCACGCATCTCCCAAATTCCTCTAAATCAAATCACCAGTATTATCAACTTCAAACTCAAAGATGATAATTTCATCACATGGAAGAACTTACTCCTGCCATTATTGAAACCCTACAAGGTTCTCCGTCTTATTGATGGTTCCATTTATTGTCCTGCTAAGTATCTTACACAAGCATATCTAGAACAAGGTAATGTAAATCCAAATTATACTGCTTGGATTGATGATGATAATACATTGATCTCGTGGATCCAGTCAACCATATCAGATGTTGTTACTCCTTATGTTGTTGATGTTGATTCATCTAGAGATCTCTGGATTAATATTCAAGATTTGCAAGAACATCAACAACTTATTTTATTCAATTACGCACCAACTTGCAATCGTTGAGGCTTGGATCTGACATAATTACTCAATTTTTTATATAAGAAATTGTCAGATCAACTTTCTGCTGCAGGATCTGCTATGTCTGATGATGAATTAGTGGTCTTGATATTGAATGGAATTGGGAATGACTACAATGCGTTCAGTACTTCGATTCGTGTCCATAATCCACCGGTGTCGTTTGATGAACTTCACAATTTATTACTCAGTGAAGAAGTTGTTGTCAATGAAAGATCAAAGTCACCCCTATCTGAAGCCAACAATAAAGAATTTTCAGCTTTTCAATCTCAACAGGCATATTTGGCTAAGCAGAGGTCTATTTCTTCACATTTTCCTTCTTATTCTTCATCTTACGGAATTCGTGGTAGAGGTAATAATTCCTATAATCTTTCTTTTAGAAGCAATTTTCATCTACCTGCCATAACATCTGCCTCAAGTCCATTTTCTTTTCATTCTCAACCACCAACACCACCATCAAATCCTACACCCCCATCCACTATATTTCAATCTACTGGTCTAGATACTGTTATTTGTCAAATTTACAATAAAACTGGTCACACATCTCTTGCCCGTAGACACAAACTTAACTTTGTCTATCAGAATGTCCAAACTCCTCAAAATATGAGTGCTATGTTAGCGACTGCTAACATTCTTTGAGAAAACCCATGGTATGCTCATACTGGTGCCAATAATCACATAACTGCTGATGGTTCTGAAATTCAATTTTGTTCTGCATACAATGGAGATGAAGAAATTCAAACTACCAATAGAAAAGGTATGATAATTACTAATACTGTTTTTTCCTTCAAATCTACACCTAATCATACTTTTAGGTTGTCAAATATTCTTCTTGTGCCAAAGGCTTCACAAAACTTGTTGTCTGTTCACAAGTTTACTTCAGACAATAACTGCTCTGTTACATTTGACTCTAATGGTTTCATTGTGAAGGACTTATCAACTGGGAAGACTCTTTTACAAGGCCCTCATGATATTGGTCTTTATCCTCTAAAAATTTCTTCATGAACAATCACCTAAAGCTCTTGTTGTTGTGACATCTTCAACCTCTTATGCTCTCTGGCACAGAAGACTTGGTCATCCTTCATTCCAAACTTTACAACATGTTTGTAGGAGCTTAGCTCTAACTGATGTAATCAGAACTCCATTATTCTGTCATGAATGTAGTGTAGGTCTAAGCCAAAAATTACCCTTTGTTGAATCTTATCATTGTAGAACTAAGCCTCTGAAGCTTTTACACTTAGATTTGTGGGGTCCTAGTCTTGAGAAATCTAATTCAGGATATAGGTATTATGTCAACATTATAGATGACTTCTCTAAGTACTGTTGGATATTTCCTCTTTATGAAAAATCATATTTCAAACAAGTGTTTCTTCATTTAAAAGCTCAAGTTGAAAACATTCTCCATTCTAATATTGGCACAATCAGAACTGATGGAGGTAAATAATTTCTGCACAAAGATTTATCTACTTTTCTTAGCACTGATGGTATTGTTCATGAACTTTCATGCCCACATATACCAGAACAAAATGGTGTTGCAGAGTCTAAACATAGACACTTAGTTGATGTTGGCAGAACATTGTTACTGCAATCTGGTTTATCAAACTCATTTTGGGTTGAAGCCTTTAATACTGCCAATTTTACCTTTAATAGATTACCTACCAGAGCCATTGGCAATAAAACTCCATATGAGGTTCTGTTTCATCACAAACCAGATTATAACTTTCTTAAGTCTTTTGGTTGCTTATGTTACCCATGGCTGAGACCATAAACTTCTTCTAAACTTTATGCAAGGAGCATATATCTTGCATTTTTATTGGTTACAATCAACAACATAAAGGATACAGGTGCTTAGATACTACCTCGGGAAGAACTTATGTGTCAAGACATGTTATATTTCAAGAATCCATTTTTCCTTTGAAGCCTACTACAATTCTATCATCTACTTCTACTTCAGTTGATACTTCCTCCACTACTACTGCTACTACATCATCTTCTAGTTCAGCTACTGGCATTGATATTGTTGTTTCTGAAGTATCTCCAATATAGGATTCAAATGCCATTTCAGATACTATTCCTGCTTCTTCAGTTGTTACTGCTTCACCTATTGAATCTTCTTCTTTACCAACTGAGAATACTCATCACATGGTTACAAGAGGTAAAAATGGAATATTTAACCCCCAAGGTGTATTCTTCTAAACATGCTTTATCTGCTACAATGACTGACAAGATTTCACCCACTGCTCTAACTTGCTTCACTCAAGCCAAGAAGAGTCCGTTTGGCAACATTCTATGTTTGGAGAGCATACTGCTCTCAAAGATGCAGGCACTTATTCTCTAGTTCCTCCACATCCCTCACAAAATTTGGTAGGATGCAAATGGGTTTATAAGATCAAACAAAATCCTGATGGCTCTACTTCAAAGTTTAAGTCTAGACTAGTTTCCAAAGGATTCCATCAAAAAGAAGGCCTTGACTATATTGAGGCTTTTAGTCATGTTATTAAACCAACTACTATCAAACTTATTTTAGCTCTTGTTGTTCATTTTGACTGGTTTATCTCTCAAATAGATGTTAGTAATGCTTTTCTTCATGGTGACTTAACTGAAGATGTGTACATGACTCAGCCTCCTGGTTTTGTGGATGCTTCTAAACTTGATTATGTGTGCAAACTTCATAAGTCTCTGTATGTACTTAAGCAAGCTCCCAGGTCTTGGTATCAAAAGCTAATGAATGTTATGTTTTCTTATGATTTTCACACTTCTACAACAGATAGTTCTCTATTTGTGCAGAAGATTGGCTCCATACTTACTGTTATTCTGGTGTATGTTGATGACATACTTATTACTGGTAATTCAAAGGCTTATTGCTCTTATGTTATAGCAGCTCTTGGTACCCATTTTCCAGTCATGGATCTTGGTTGTATTCACTATTTTCTTGGCATTGAAGTGAAGAGAAAACTCCAATAGCTTATTTCTTTCTCAAACCAAGTATGCACTTGACTTACTGGACAAATTTGATATGGCTGGTGCCAAGGCATGCTCCTCTCATGTGCCAGTCAGCTGTAAACTCACTGCTAATTCAGGTATCTACTAGTTGACCCTACACCTTATAGGTCCTTAGCTGGTACTTTACAGTACCTGACATGGACAAGACCAGAAATCAACTATGCAGTGAACCAAGTACGTCAGCACATGCAACAACCCACCACTGATCATTTTATAGCAACAAAGGGGATCTTGAGATATGTCAAGGGCACTGTTGACTATGGTGTGTTATTATCCAAGGGTCTTCTTGCAGTTCATGGGTTTAGTGATGCTGACTGGGCTGGAGATCCTGACTCTAGGAGAAGCACTGGTGGCTTTTGTATTTTCTTTGGCTCTAGCCCTATCTCCTGGTCCAGCAAGAAGCAGAGTACTGTTTCTAGGTCTTCTACTGAGGCAGAATACAGAATCTTAGCTCATTCTACAGCTGAGTTAAGTTGGATTTGCCAGTTACTGAAGGATCTCCATATTTTTATTCCTCTTGCACCTGCATTGCATTGTGATAATATGAGTGTCATTTCTTACTCTTCCAATCCAGTCTTCCATACAAGAATGAAACATATGGCAGATGATTTTCATTTTGTCAGGGAGCTGGTTCAGTCTAAGGCTTTACAAGTATCTTATATTTGCACTCTTGATCAACTTGCTGACATTTTCACTAAGGGTCTGTCTGCACCAAGATTTGGTTTTCTTAGAGACAAATTGCAAGCGCTTTCTGCAGCCCAATACAACTTCAGGGGGGCTAATAACACACAGTCTCAGTAACACCTATGTTACACTGTTTACGTGTGTTCCCTACAGCCAGCCTGTACCTGCCTGCTGTCATCTTCTGATTGGTTCCTGCCTCACACCACCTGACAGTTGCTTTCTGTTATCTGTAATAAATAGCTTTACCTTTCTGTCTATAAAAACGATCAAGACAATTACTGAGAGTAATTACAGAGAATTTTGTAAACTCCATTAAAATAATTCTTCAAGAACTTGTAATTCAATCTGTTAAATAATACAATCAAAATCAACTATTTTCTTCTTCAGAAGTATTGGAAAATTGTACATGTCCGTACAGAATATACTGGTTTATTACTTGCAATTAAAAATAAGTGAAGTCGAAGAACATCCATAATTTAACTCTCCAAGGTGGCACTTGATCTCCACTTTGTACGCACGATTACTTAATCTCCTCATTTGTGTAGTCTTTACAGTAACCTCAACACACTGCATGGTTATCTCAGTATCTTTCCGGAAACGGATGACATATTCACATACACACCTTTAGGAAGTTTTGGTCCAAGTTCTCCCTTTGATCACCTCTGGGACGAAGGAACTGCACGTACCTCCAGTTTGAAAGATCTGCATTCCTATCGAGTTTTGAACTAGATTCTTAGTATCGTATCGATTAAAATAGATGTTCTTGTATGTGTAATTTTTGAAAAATAAATAAATAACAACCCCCTAGAAATTTTTATGTTTAGCCCACCTTAACTTTCAATCCCGCTTCCCGCTCGCTACTCTTGTAGTTGCTAGTTGTATAGTCGCGATTCATAACCGTGTAAACGTGTGATGAGCCTACCCCAGCATTAATCTGCTAGCTTCACAAACGTAGCCAGTAGCTCCAAATCCATCATAGGTTACTAGTCTAGATAGCTATACTGTGTAACATGTGCGCATGTCCGTGTGATTGCCAACTAGTCAGGGCACGCAAGTTTAGGTGGAAGTATCAAACACAAAGATATTATGTCTATATCGATATCTCACTAGCATTATGCCATGGTCATCATAAAATTAAGTGATCCGTGGATGGACTGTCAATTATGTTCCGTAGGATCGTGTCATGGTTTTATAGTAAAGGAAGAGTAATTCTCCCTTGCAAGTTCACACCGGGCACCTTTAATCGAACTAGATATCCCGACAGCTAGCAAGCTTGGTATGAATGACCTTACATGTACTTCAAAAGGTACTCAGGATGAACAGAATGGCGATCAAACGAATTAATATATGGTGAAGGGGACCAGGAATTGACGAACTAATGAATTAAATGAACCACAAAAATTACACGATCTCTCTCTCTCCATTAACGTACTTGTTTGCACGATGACCAGCTAAAGAAACACTTCAATACATGCCATAGTGGCAATTGAACCGCTTGAAAAAATGTCAACTTTGTGATAATTAGCAATCTATTAAGAAAGCGGTTGAGACTTGAGGGTATCAAAAATGTTAATAAAACTCCGTAATGCAAACGAAAAAAAGTTGTTATAACCGGTAAAATCAACACAAAATTAGTTAAAAAGACCAAAATCAACAATTCCTAGGTGAAATGGATAGTTAGATTTTGATACTGTTTAAATGGACAAAAATGTAAAAATAGACAGGATGTAATCAGTTTCATCGTGCCCATTTTCAAATATTTTTTTTTTATTTTTAATTTACACAGGATGTATCCAGTTTCATCCTTGCTATTTTTTAAATTTAAGCTAGGATGAAACCAGTTTCATCCTTATCATTTTTTTTTTGATCATTTCACTCAAACTATTTTTTTACTCGTTCATTTGAACCGTGATTTAAAAATATTTGGACAAATGATCCATTTTTAGTAAAACAAGCTAGCAACCATACATTCTCACAAGGTCTGTTACAATGTTCTGTTGGACGTTGTGTTTTGATTAACTGACAAACATAAATGCCAGCTGGAGAAAGTGAAAGTAGGAAGACATAGTACTCATTTTTCACCTTATAGAGTAGCTATTGTCAAATGATAAAATAAAATAAGGAATCCACGATTGCACGTGCAAACATGTGGTCCCCTCAGGGGTACAGAGGGAGAATCATTACTTTGGGAGGAGGAGTGGATGGAGTTGTGCTGAATAGGAGGGACAACTTAATTAAAGACAAGATTTATTTTCGGTGGGGTTCTCCAATAAACCGTACTGTATACAACCGCGCGTGTGTGTTGTCATAAAATAAAGGTCAGTTCGGCGTAAAGCATACAGTTTGGTTGGTGAACTCTTTAATTGGTGAACTTTCCTGTCTTGAAGCTTATTAGTTGGATTTTGTTGATTGATCATGATTCATTAATTTGAATCATCTTCATTTTCATGCTTTCGTGTGAATATCCCAATTGGTTAAACTCCTAAAGAGGTTTACTGTTCTTGGTGATGAAGTACATCAATTACGTATGCATTTTATTTGCCAGGATATTGTAAATTGAATTGTATTATGTTTTCTTTCTTTTTTATACATGGCTTGCAGTAGGCTAAGTCACTAGAGTGGAATGAAATGGTTCTAAAATTGCTTAAGAAATGAAGTAATGCAAGTGAGGAACCGGAGAAATGCAAAAAAGAAGAAGAAGTACTGATCTCGTTCTAATCGAGAGTATTTAAAGGTGCTTGTTGGGAACAAATTTTGTTATTGTGAAAAGGTTATTGAAGGGCCTCGATTTTGTCGTGCAGATTGTATTGTCAGATGAGGGAACCAACTGGTATCCTTAGCTCAATGGATGAAGCTTACGTTATCAGTTCTGGAGGTCTGGCGGGCTACGAGACACAACTGGGCTGGTTTCGTCATCCTTGCGTAATCACAACAAGGACAAGGAGGTTCAATATTCAGTTGGGAAAATGAGTCGTAGGCCCAAAAAAAATAATATTCTTATTGTCAGGTCCATAATTAATTTTAGATATCGTGACACCCAAAATTATCCGAAATTATTAAGAATCGATACATAACTCGTCATGCATATTATTTTTTCAGGCATAACTCGTTATGCAGTCTAATTTTTCAGGGGTATAATTGGCAACGCAACTTGGATATAACATATCTAAAAATCCGCGCCTTGTAATTTTACAAATTTTATATCGTTGAATTTTTTTTTAAGAGAGCTACACAATGAGTACAAACAACAATATCAAATTTTTGTTTTTAACGAAAAAATCAGAGGTGATCATCATTTGAGGGAAAATTTTCGAAAACTGACTACATATTCGTTATGCAGCCTCCAAAAAAGATGCATAACACAATATGCATACGCCACAAAAGTTGGATAACACGTTATGCAACTATATTTTTGTTCATGCATCTATTATTTTGGTTTATGCAGCCACTAAAACGTTGTATATGTCTGAATCCAACAGAAACAACAGACGCATAACGAATTATGCAACCATTTTCTCAACTGAATAACAAGTTATGCAACCATTATTTTGGTTGATTTTAGTGCATACAAATAAAATTGATGTATAATGCATTATGCAGCCATATTTTTGGATGCATAATAGGTTATGCATCCATTTTCATAATTGCATAACAGGTTATGCATATGTTATTGTAGGTGCATGACAAGTTATGCAGCCTTTGTTTTGTTGGTTTCAATAGTAACAAAAAAGTTGTTGCATAAACGTGTTATGCAACCATTTTTTGGACTGCGTAACAAGTTATGCATTAACTTTTGTAGATGCATAACAGGTTATGCATCCATTTTCATAGCTGAATTACATGTTATGCAGACATTTTCTCGACTGCATGATAGGTTATGCAGTCATAACATCATCATCATCTTCTTTCTTGTTTCAATATCTCCCATACAAACCAAACAACACAAATACCTTTCCCATTTTTCTACAACCAACAACATTTTCACATGCTTGTAGTCTGAATTCCATACAAAACTTAATTTGAACCCGAGTACAAAAATCCCTGAATTTGGTTGATGACAAACTAAATTCAAACCATCTCATACTCTGAATCATCTCTTTAACCTACATCAGTTCCATAAAAACCCAAATCTTGTGAAACCCTGATTTCAATTACAAACTCAGGTCTTATGAAACCCTGATTTCTAATCTCAATCTTCAGAAACAAATCTCTTGTATTATCCACGACTTCAATCAATATCACACATTTACTCGATCATCATCTTCTCGATCTCCACCTCTGATTTCACCTGTGAATCTCTCTGCATAATGATTTTTGATTGAAATCGGTTTAACGATTGATCGAACAAAAACCTCCAAGATTAAAAGAGAGAGGACGAAGAATAAAAGAAGTCATGAAAGAAAAATGAGGAATAATAAGCGAAGAAACAATTTTAGAAATTCTGTGTGTGGGAGAAATTTTCACCGAGGGAATGGGTGCGCACTTGAAGTGTTTTGTCGATGGGTTTCACAGTGGAGAAAATCTGAAGAATGGGTGTGTCTGTAGTTTTCACTATTCAGTTCTCTGGAACTAACGACTATACGACAAGATCTGGGCTTGTTTCTTCTCCTTGAGCAACCCATCAATAGTTTAGTGTCAGTCTTGTGAATTGACAGTTATAGTTTTCGAGTGTTACGCTAATTTTGGGTATTTTCACAATATTTGATACACAGGCTTGTGTATCGAATAAAAAGTAGCCAAGGCTTGCTTTGGGAGATTCTCTATGTTGCACTAAAGATTGGTTTATATTTGTATAGTTTTCCATGGGTTCTGAGAAGTGAAAAATACTATAACCCCCTATTATACGGGTTCAATATATAGAAGCCCCACAAAATGGATCATTTATTATCAACTCCATACTTTCATTTTTTTGATATTTCTAGGCCCAAAACTTTTATTTTTGGGGCCGGATTTGAATTCTTCCGGATTGCTGACGTCGACAACTTTTTTAATAAATCTAAAAATACCAAAACTAACCTCCACTATTTATAGTCGTTTTATACCGCAACAGAAACAAAATCAAATCAATTTTTTTAGCTCTCTCTTCTCTTTCTCTCGTAGATTTTTTCTACAGAAACAGAATTGGAATTTTTTTTCACACGAATCGTTGCATTGAAGAATAAGAGTTCGTTAGTTTGCTGTGTTGAAGAAGAGATGAAGAACAACAATTCATTAATTTTTTTCTCAATTTGTTGATGTTGTTCACTGGTTTTCAGATCTGACGAGAGTGAGCAGCTGAATTGAAGAACAACAAATAGGTTTGCATCAGTTTATCTTTTCTGTTTGTATCAAATACGTTTGATTCATTAGTTTTTCTGATCGATTTTTTGATTTCGATTTTTAACTGATTTCCATTTTTTTTGTTTGGATTTTGTTGAGTCTGAGAAGAGGAAAAAAACGGGTTGGAATAGAGAAATCAATATAGGTGTGTTTTCGATCTAGTTTTGAATTCTATTGATTTCGATTTTTATGATTTGGATCTTTCTTAATTCGTTTTTTTTTTTTTTTTGATTTGATTGACACTGATAACAGGATTTGGTTGATACTGAGAAGAGGAAGAGAAATAACATTGTTTCAGAAGAAGGAAAACAACAAATCTAGGTACGAATGTTATTTTGGTTTGATATCATAACTTTTTTCATTTTTTTTGATTATTTGTTGTTCTTGCATGTCCGATCTGAGAATTTGTTGTGGATTTGCTGTTTTATTTTTTGTTGATACTGGGAGGAGTATGAAGAAACAATTTTGTTTCAGAATAACTACTTCAGATTGATTTAGACATGCTATTTTTTGTTACAGTATGTGTAACTTGAGGTTACACATATATATCTTGTTGTATTTTAAGCATGTGTAAAGAGGATGAAGATACAATTTTGTTTCAGAAGAACAACAATTTTATTTCAGAAGGAAAACAATTTTGTTTCAGAATGAAAACAATTGATGTAGAGATGTTGTTTTCTGTCTCAAGTTACACATATATATCCTGTTGTATTTTTAGCATGTGTAAAAAGGATGAAGATACAATTTTGTTTCAGAAGAACAACAATTTTGTTTCAGAAGGAAAACGGTTGATGTAGAGATGTTGTTTTTTGTTTCAGAAAGAAAAGAGATGTTGTTTTTTGTTATAGTATGTGTAACTTGAGGTTACACATATATATCCTGTTGTATTTTTAGCATGTGTAACTTGAAGTTACACATATTTATCCTGTTTCATGTGTATCTGTAAACAGTTCTAGCATTTGTATATTTTAAGACATATCTTTTACTCATATTTCTCTTGTTTTCCTTTTGTTGAGTATGTTGATTGTTCATTTTATGATTAGCTTGCCGCATAGGAATTGCGTTCGTTTGTTTTTTGATGTTTTTATTGTATATTTGTATTTTTCAGATTGTCATGGCTGCTTTGAGTTGCATTGAACATGGAACATGGAAACTTCCAATAGTGGTTTTTTTGGTTTAGAACATGGAAACTTCCAATAAATCTGCCAGGGTTTAAATATGCAGCTGATCTTCGTTTTTGTTATACAGACATCACAAGACTTTTTGGATCATTTTTTTGCATTAGTTTGTTATTGCTTTAATATCAAGAACCAGTAATTAGATTTGTGACCCAAATTCAAATTTTTGTTCATACAAATATTTTGATTGTTGTTGTTCTGAAAGAGATAAAAATGAGAGTTGGAATGAATAAGAAAAAAAACATACTCAGAATGGAACAAGCTATATTTATGTGTAACTGCGAGTTACATATGCTAATTGGATGTGTAGACACAAAGTTACACATGCTAAGTGGATACGTAGACGAAAGTTACACATGCTAATTGGATGTGTAGACGAAAGTTACACATGCTTATTGGAAAAAATATAGCAAATGCAAGTTACACATGCTAATTGGATGTGTAAACGAAAGTCGCACATGCTAATTGAAAGAAAAACAGACTCAGAACTAGAACACACTATATTTTTGTGTAACTGCGAGTTACACATGATAATTATATGTAGATGCAAGTTACACATGCTTACTGGGTGTGTAGATACAAGTTACACATGCTAACTGGATGTGTAGAAGAAAGTTACACATGTTGTACATCAGCACATAAAACAGTAACAAAATTATAGTTACAGACAAAGACAACCAATATCTAGAAATTTTTTGCATTTGATTGAACAAGATCATTAATAATAAATACAAATTTAAGCATAATATTCAATGTAGACAAGATAATCACTCAATGTAGACAAAAAAGAAAAAAAAACACAAAACATTACTCTTAAATCAAATTTTATAGGTGGATCACTCAATGTTGATCTTCGTTCTTCGCTTTCAACAATTGATTTCAGTCAAGTCTTACTTTCACTAGATCTTTTACCACCACTACCACCGGCACCATAAATACTCCTGTAACCACCATCTCCACTGTAAGAAGAGTGCCATAAACAGAAATGCAAGCTAATTAATATAAAACTTATCATATAACAATCACCAGCATAACCACTACATCAATATCATGTCAGCTACATACTTTTAGTGCCATCCAAGATCATATATACCTACTCTTAATATCATGCATATGTAATCTGAATAATTTAAGTACAAATACAATTTTATGAGTACAACCTACAGATGAAAGCATTTCAATACAACTTTGTGAGAGAAACTCATATTCATCTGATTGTATGAATGTGTAACTTCGAGTTACACATGCTAATTGAATGTGTAAACGGAAGTTACACATGCTAATTGGATGTGTAGAGGAAAGTTACACAAGCTAATTGGATGTATAGACGCAAGTTACACATGCAAATTGGATGTGTAGACGTCAGTTACACATGTTACAAGCATAGCATGAGATCAAATTTAGTTCATGACATCATCACAAGCAAAACTCGGAAGCAAAAATCACAAAACAACACTAACACTATATCATCACAAATGATTGGAAGATCAATACTTGTTAATGTAGGATCTTCTTTAGGTTTTTTGTTTCTTCCTTTCATCATCGTTGATAAATAATAGTTCGAAACTGAATCTGTAGTTGTTCTTCTTCTCCGATCTAGTTTGAAACTGAATCCGCGGTTGCTCTTTCTTCTCCAATCTGTAAAAGTTATATTATCAGTAAAAAATTTGATCAACACGAATTAAACAGTAACAATAGGAATCAAAATCGAATTAATCGGCAATAACAGGAATCAAAATCGAATTAATCAGTAAGAACATGAATCGGAATCGAATTAATCAGTAACAACAACAATCAAGTGTTCAAAATGAGGAAAGAGCTGACTTGTTGATGAAGCTTAAAGAGGTTAAACTCAACAGGGCTAGAATGGCCTTTCAAAGGGCTAAAGTCAAAGGTTTTCAGGAAGGAGATAAAAATACAAGATATTTTCACAGGATTGCGAATGCTAAGAAGAAAAGGTATTTAATTACCAAGCTGCAGATAGGGGGCGTGGATGTTTTCAATCAAGATGCAATAAAGTTGGAGATTCAACAATATTATACTAAGTTGTTTACAACTACTGATTCTGTGGCTCCTTCTTTTGATAACATGGATTTCAAATGCATTGATAATACACAGAAGTGCTGGCTGAAGAGAGGTTTTGATAAAGATGAAGTGATGCAAGCTATAAACAAGTGTGGTGCTAACAAAGCACCAGGACCAGATGGATATAATCTTGAGTTTTACAAGGCTTGTTGGAGTACTTTGAAAGCTGATGTTATGGCTGCTATTGATGAATTTTTATGCAAAGGTAAGTTGGATTGGAGATTAAATATGTCCTTCTTGAAACTAATTCCCAAGAAGGAGGATTCAGCTACACCAAAAGACTTCAGACCTTTGAGTCTCATCATCAGTTTCTATAAGATTATCTCTAGGTTAATTTCTATAAGATTGAAGGTAGTCATGCCAAGTTTATTATCTAGTGCTCAAGGCGCTTTCATCAAGAATAAACAGATCCTTGATGGCATTCTGATTGCAAACGAGTGTATTGATAGCAGGATGAGAAAAATAAACCATGAATATTATGCAAGATAGACATGGAGAAATCTTTCGATAATGTAAATTGGATCGCTCTATTTTCTATTTTGTAAAAGAATGGTTTTGGTGATAAGTGGATTTCTTGGATTCGTTGGTGTGTAACTGGTGGTCAGTTTTCTATATTGTTCAATGGTGAGGCTACATCTAGAATACAACCTTCAAAAGTAATCTGACAAGGTGATCCCTTGTCTCCGTTTCTTTTCCTCTTGGTAGTGGAAGTTATTTCTATGTTAATTAATGAAGCATTGGCGACAGGTAGATTGAGTGGTTTTCAAGTAGCGGAGGGTGGATCTTCAGTTTCTCATTTACAATTTGCGGATGACACCATTATATTCCTACAGGCTTCTAAGGGGGAGGTAAGGAGATTACTTATTATTCTGCTGATTTTTGAAGTTCTTACTGGTCTAAAATTGAACTTGGAGAAAAGCTCTATGACCAACATAGGTGTTGATGACTTAGTTCAGGAGTTGGATTTAGAACTGGGGTGTAAGGTGGATTCTTTACCTATTAAGTACCTAGGTATGCTTATTGGTGCTTCTAAGAGGAATGTAGCTATTTGGGAGGAGGTTATTCAGAAGATGCAGAAAAAACTTGCTCCTTGGAAGAGAAAGTTTCTTAATAAGGCTGGTAGAATTACTCTAATAAAGTCTTCTTTGGATAGCATTACAATTTACTTTATGTCAATCTATTACTTGCCTGTTTCTGTGGAGAAAAGACTTAACACAATTATGCGCAAATTTCTTTGGGGGGAAAATGAAAATAACAGGAAAATGAGTTGGGTCTCATGGAAGAAGGTGTGTAAACCAAAAAGTAAAGGTGGTTTGGGCATTAGGAATTTAAGATTGGTTAATAAATCTTTATAGGAAAAATGGCACTATAGATTTTGTAAAGAAAAGTCTGCTTGGTGGAGG
This sequence comes from Papaver somniferum, assembly GCF_003573695.1. Classification (NCBI taxonomy): domain Eukaryota; kingdom Viridiplantae; phylum Streptophyta; class Magnoliopsida; order Ranunculales; family Papaveraceae; genus Papaver; species Papaver somniferum. The sequence goes on from NC_039363.1 coordinate 84,982,275, forward strand.
AGGATTATATGTGAAAAAACAAAGGCAGATATGGATTGTTTGGTTCCAGTCCAGGTGAATGAGATAGTGGGCAGAAGTATGTGGTATGAAATTCTTAAGGCAAACAAATACTTATTTGAGGCAGTCTCTTTAAATGTTAAGAACGGAAAAAGCGTTAGGTTTTGGGAGGACCGGTGGTTGGGAGAGTTCTCGCTTAAGGAAAAGTATTCCAGACTTTTCAAAATAAGCCGACAGAAAAATATGGTTATAGATGATATGTTGAATCCAAACTGGGAATTTATATTTTCTAGAGAGCTTGACCCTGCAGAGAGAATAGATTTTTTGGAAATAAAGTTTGAGATACGGAATGTGACTCTAACTCAGGGTGAAGAGGATAATATCGAAGGAGAAGGCACGACAAAAGCTATTTTCAACAAGCTTTCAATGGAAGACGAAGACCGGATTGGGTATGCAGCTGTGCAGAGTAATTTTATTCCTCCGAAGGTTTTGTTTATCATCTGGGAAGTGTTTCATGACTCTCTTCCAATGAGAGATTCGTTACAACACAGAGGAATGGCTATATCTTTTTTCTTGTGCTTGTTTTGCGATTCGCATGAGTCATGTGATCACCTTTTCTTAAGATGCAGAATGGCTCCCTCTGGGACTTATTTATCTCAACTCTTAAGGTGATGTGGGTGATGCCAAGAGATTTGAAATCTTTATTTTTAAGTTGGAGGATTCAGAGGACAACAACAACAAAAAGGATGATTTGGCAGCTTGTTCCTTTTGCTCTCTGTTGGGAACTATGGTTGGAACGCAACAGAAGAGTTCACGGAGGTAGGGAAAGATCTAAAGATGAACTAATCTATGCAGTGAAGATGAACATATGCTTATGGAGATCATCCACGGATACATTCAAAGGATATACAATAAATCAGATTGTGCATGATTGGGAGCTTGTAATCGCTGTGTAATTTATTTCTCTTTCAATTTCTTTTGTTTCCTTGTAAATATCCCGTACATATTTCTTTTATCAATATATCCTTTCTTTCTCTAAAAAAATAATATTATAATCCGCAATCCTAAATATGGGACTCAGTCTGTCTGATTAGTTTTGATAGTTATAATTATTGATACATGAAAATAATTACCCGTTGATAAGGCTAAAAACTTCCCAAATAGAAGGCAAGCCCATTAGGGAAATGGGGACTCAGGGACTAGAGCCCATTCCAATAAGGTATTTCCATGGAATGGAAGAGGATATGAGAGGGATTAATGAGAAGTTGGAGGTTATATTAGGAGGAATGACAACAACGGTTAATAAGAGGAGTTTAATGACATGTGGCATAATGTCATGAAAAGAGGAAATTTTGGGAAAGGTTTATGAATGGGGGATATAGTACAATGGAAAGAAAGCTCTCTCTCTCTCACTATTCTCAGAAAAGGTGTAGTCGTTGTTGTGACTAGGACGTGTAAGACTAATATCATCTTTACCCTTCAACATTTGGCGACCACACCAGGAGGCTCGACTCTTGTCCATCATGACACACCTAGTAAACACCAACACGGGCGCACTAGGGGATCAACTAATCGACCAGCCGCTCAACCTCGAGGACGAGGGAGCACAAGTTGCGCGTGGAGGGATCGTAAAGAGCCCGATTATACAAGGAAGAAGAGTGGAGACTTCGCAAGGAAAATATAAACAACAAGCGCCCGAGGACACACCACATGCGCGGACAACTTTACAAGATATGCAAAAAGAGTTGTAAGATGATGTTAGGAGATAGCAAGAACTAAGCAAATTAATGAAGCTGTCGGTTGAAGTGGAACAAAACGTTACTAAAGAAGCGGTAAAAAACAATAGAAATAGAGGAGAAACGCCAACAGTCATGTCACATGAGGCGATAACAAAGTACCTGGAAATAAACTACCGAGTGGTGAAACAAGACAATTTTGACTTCATGAAGAGTCCATATTCCTCTGAAGTCGCTTAGTACCAGTACCCGGAGAATTACACCTCACCTAAGTTCAAAGCATATAACGGGCAGGGAAATGTGCGCGAACATCTCAGCCGATTCCTATCAACCATGAATGATCGAGCATCTGATGAAAAATTATGTTTAATACAATTTCCTAAGTCACTCACAGACACGACATTTACCTGGTACGATAATCTGAAGTCGGCAAGCATAGACTCGTGGGTATCCATGTCCGCCATTTTCCTCAAGAAGTTTTACTAAGCCGGAAGGAAAGTTACATCAATAGATTTTAGTAGATGCAATCGACGAATATGAGAAAAGATAGGTAAAAATATCACTAGGTTCTATCATTTTGTATTAGACTGCCATGAGGACAATAAGGAGGACGCGCTGGTAGAGATTTGCATACGTGGAATGGCTCCCACCTTCAGAAGGAATCTAGTTAATTTCCGGTTCCAGATCTTTGTCGAATTAGAGGAGGCGGCAGCAAGGATCGTTGATTGTGTGGACGAGTCAAAGGTGGATTACACTTGGCGCCATTCAGTTAACACAGCGTCAGTGGCCCCATGAAACACCCGCACGAATAACAGTCAGGATGGGTGGAACGCGCCGGCACCTCAATTTTACAATCAAGAAAGCGTCAGAGGCTAAAACAGGATTTCGTCAAACCACCCCCGTTACCTTGCAACTGAGAACAAATCATAGGACTACTCAAACAATAGCTCTCAAACAAGGAAGTGGCATTATCACCAACAACGGTACCCCAGTACGATTGACGAGAACAGCTCCAAGTACTGCCATTTCCATCGGAGGATACATCATCCAACAGTCGAGTGTTACTCTATCCGACAGAAGCACGCAACGGGGAAAATCGAAATAAATAACCAAGAGAAAAATAGACTGACCCAACACCGAGTCATGATGCTTACTCACAACCTAAGCGGAGACGTATGGAAGCCATGAGAAGGCACCAAATATGACATATGTGAAGCAAAAATGAAAACTCCCGCATTTGAAAATACCGAGGGTATAACCAGCAAATTTTCACAAACAATATTGGTTCAACAGTTTTTCGACTCGTTGGGGGTTCAATGGAAATCAAATTAATCAAGGAAGCGTCCAAGACAATAGCATCTATCACGTCCGGAAAGCCTTATGATCCCATGCCCAAAGGAGCGATCATGTTATGAAGATATTTGCTATTCAGGGGAACATCTGAGGCCCTTGTACCTTACAGCTACTATCAACAGACAATAATTGAAGAGAGCCTTTGTTGATGGTAGCGCGTCCTTAAATTTGTTCTCCATGAATATTCTCGAACTCCTGGGAGTACAACGATCATCCATATGGGTGTGGACGACGACAGTAAAAGGATTTGGAGGTCACGCGCAGACGGCTATAGGAATTGTTAATTTGGTAATGAGGATTGGATACATAAGAGCTCTCACTGCGTTCTACATCTTGGAAGATGATACTACATTTCACATGCTTTTGGGGCGAGGGTGGCTGCTTAATCACAATATTGTGGCCTCAACGTACCATCAATGTGTTAAAACCAATATAGGAGATAGGCAGTATCGGACCCCTGCGACGAGCAACCCATTCGACCCTGAGGAAGCATACATGGCAGATGCAGTATTTTAGGACACCCTAAAGGAATCGAATGAAGTACCGGAAGTACAACCTATTCCGTTACCTAAATGGGAAGAGGAAGATAAGCCACGAACGACCAAGTCTGTGTTTAATCCTTTTAGGATGGTTATCCAACTGAAAAGAAGCGGAAGCAACAAGATCAACCAAAATTCCAGCACTTTTCAAAACCATACGGAGGACACGTATACCACTTATATCAACTAGCCGAGGGATCTCACGCTGACAAGAAAGAATGTGCCATGTCGTCAATTGATTAAGAAATGGAGTCCCCCTCAAGAAGTATCTACGAAGAGATAGCCGAGTTACCATATGGAGTGCTCGGCGATGAAGAGTTGCGCGACCAACAGGAAAAGAGTACGCAAACCCCATCTAATTATCGGACACCAGAAGACCTCGTTATGGACGGAATGGAAGAGGTCAATATTGGAACTCAAGCATACAAGTGTCTTATCAAGATCAGTAAGAATTTGAGCAAAAAAGAAAAGAAATAAAGATGTGTTTGCCTTCAAATATGATGAGATACCAGGACTCTACAGTAGCCTTGTAGCCCACAACCTTATCGTCTCGCTTGATTTTAGACCAATGAAACAGAGGAGTCGTGAATTTTCTCGAACAACGACCCTCGCGATTGATGTGTTTTCAAAGTTGTTGTAGTAGTATGATTCGTTCAAGACTTGTGAAAGCTGATTTTTAGATTTAATTTTTATAAATAAAAATAGCAAACTAAATTAAAAAGATGTTGTGAAAATTATGAAGAGAATGGGGCTAGGATTCCACCATTGGTCGATATTAGTGATTTAATAAAACAATAATTATGCAACTCAACATTTAAATTGATTCTAATAGTATTGCCTAGACATGTAGATTTCCAAAAGAATAGATGTTAATCCAAGCATAGAATATCAAAACCCTAAAGCAGGCATATTCTATCAAGAGAAAATACACCTAACTAATCAAAATCATATAAACAATTTTTAGTTCAATGCAAAAATCATAATAGAGTTGTTGTAATTAATTAATGGAAATATATCACTTTTACCGAAACAACGGCTTCCTCCATATCCCCAAGGATTGGGTTTAGCTCCTCATTATTACAAAGAAAACTAAATAGAAGAAATAAAAGAAAATTGTGAAACTGGCTACCGGCTCACTGGCTCTCCCTTGATTGTGCTCTCTTGCTCTCTATTTATACACACAAACCCATTAATCAAATATATTCTTCCATAACTCCAAAATCTTCTTCTTTTTAATTAAAAATATCTTCAAGAATTTTTCTTCTTCTTTATATTCTCTAAATTTCTTTATTATACCCAAATCTTCTTTAATTTGCAGAATCAAATCCAAGAGAAAATCCTCTAAGATATCTTTCATGTTTAATAGAAGATAACTTCCTTTTTTTTCAAAACTCCGGTAATTAATACTCATAGATTTCCTGTTTATAAGGAAGAAGATATTCTTGTCTTAAAAATTGTAAATCCTTTACTGTTGAAACCCAAATTTCTCGCCAATATTTTGTTTGAAAATGAAGAAGAAGGTGGTACCCCTATCAAAAGTGCAGGTGCCTTTATTATTTTTCGCAGAGAGGTGCAAGCATCACTATTCGAGCAACTTTTTTCCACACAAGTGTATTTCTCCAAAAACACCTACACAAACATAAAAACACCATAATAAGTACAAAATCAAGCACTAACACTAGAGACACTGAGGACAATTCAGACATAAAAATGTGTCTATCAAATACCCCCAAACTTATTATTTGCTAGTCCTCGAGCAAATCTAATCTAAAAAATAAAAATGACTACACTTAGCACGTGCAACAAGCCGTTAAACTGCTAGGTGGCCCTAGCGGCGGAGTGTTTTCTCCGGAGGATTTACCAGAGGTGTACCCACAAAACCATTACTCCAGACCCTAGCTATCTACGCAGAACCTTGGAAGGCACTAAAGAATCTCCTTGGTTGGCATACAATCATTGACTATAGGAGGAATTACCCTGATGCGAAATTCCAATTGATGTACACGAGTTTGCACTCAGCATACTAAAATTCATATATAAGTGACAGAGCTCTACTCAGATAGTTTCTGTACATCATAACCGGAGTCAGCCAATCACATGGAAAGATTAAGAAGATGGATAAATAGATGGTTAAAAGTGAACGGTGTTTCCCATATCTGTCTGAAGGCCTCTGCCAAGGTGAACCTATCCTAATGGACTGAGATACAGGTCTGACTAATATCAACACATCTGGCATATACAAGGAGACCAGTGGTCGATAAACCTAACTCTAGGTCAACACAACTGGCATATACAAGGACACCAGTGGTCAACTTTATTGAATTTATTCCGGTTGGTCCAATGGTCTGGTCTCTCTCTTTTTTTTTTCTTTTTTCTTTTTTTTTTTGTGGTATCTCAATCACTCTATTCCACCCTAGCAAAGGTAACAACTTGAATCGTGTGCCCCACCAAATCACTTAAAAAATAAAAACAGAAGGATTAGGATTCAACGAGATATGGAGAAACTACCATGTTTTTTTTAATTCTAACACCTGAACTCTGTGCTTTTATGAATAGACTCTTTAGATGTTTCCATCTAATCAGATTGGTTCCTCAACTCCTACAACCAAGATGTTCCCATCCACTTAGATTGGTTAGTTCCAACCTTAATAAGCATAAATTTCTAGGCTCTGGAGTTTATTTGTTGCAGCTAAGAGCTAAAAAAAAGTTTCTTCCCCACCCCCAAACTTAAATCTAACATTGTCCTCAATGTTCTAAAGATGAAATTAAAAGCATGAACAATAAGAAACTGTTACCACTTGATGGATGGAAAAAGAAATACGGAAGGATATTACCGTAAGCATGAGCACCTCACAGGAAATGCGAAATTTAAAGTCTTTAGCTAGACATCAAATACATCAAAAAGGATTGTCACCTTCCAAAGTCATATATCAATAGTCGAAACAATTGTGGGTCCATAAGACCAAATAGAGCTGACACCAGTATGAGACAACTGCACTGATTCAGAAAAATGAAAAGAAGGAGCACGTCCTCATCTAAGGTTTCTTTCAAGACAACTGGGTTTACCCGCGGCGCGCAATTGAACTTCATATGTGTGTCTCGATAAATAGATTCATCCGAAAAACGGGTCTCTAATACCTGGGTTACCTCCTGGACAGTATCAGGAGGATCGGGTTGCGGAGTCTGAAAAGACTCAAGTAATATCTCAGATGTACAAGGCTCGAGTCCCAAGTTAGGGACTCTAATTAGGGATACGATACAATCACAAGAACCATCACTACCCCCGAACTTAGGGTTCACAGAAAAACCTCTAACTATTTCTTGAATTTCCGGATCTTCAGAGTCCTTAAAGTACTCAAGAGATTCTTCTAGTTCTCTACCCCCAAACTTAGGGTCATCATTATTCTCAGAAAAACCTAAAACTATTGCCTAAATTTCTGGGTCCATAGAATATTTAAAATACTCAAGAGCTTCTTCTAAAGATTGATCACATATCTAATCTAAGAGAACGGTTTCCTCAAAATCATCTAAAGAATCTACCAGTAAAGTGTCAAGACGATTATCCTGAACCAAATCCTGAACTAAGGTGCTAATCATATTCACTTCTTCTAAATCATCATTCTCAGAAGGTTGTCTAGTAACATTAAAGACATTTAGTTCAGTGGTCATATTACCAAAGGATGTGTTTATAAGCCCAGTCCTACAGTTGACGACAGCGTTAGCTGTGGCTAAAAATGGGCGACCTAAAATCACTAGGATTTGACGACTTGGGTCCTAAACAGGCTGGGTGTCTAGAACAACGAAATCCACAGGATAAATAAACTTATCAACCTCAATCAGAACATCCTCTATAACACCACAAGGGACTTTGACAGATCTATCAGCTAATTGTAATGTCATTTTATTCGGTTTCAACTTACCAAGACCTAGATGGGTGTATACATAATACGGGAGTAAGTTAACACTAGATCCCAAGTAAAGTAAAGCTTTATCGACCATGTGATTACCAATCGCACAACATATGGTGGGGCATCCAGGATCCTTATACTTAGGGGGTGTTTGGTTCAGAAGAATGGAACTTACCTGACCAGCTAAAAAAGCTTTCTTATGGACATTAAGCTTACGTTTTCGTGTACAAAGATCTTTAAGGAACTTGGCATAAGCAGGCATCTGCCTAATTGCTTCTAATAGCGGAATGTTGATGTTCACCTGCTTAAATGTTTCCATTATCTCGTTGAAAGTCGACTCCTTCTTTGTTGGGGCTAACAAATGTGGATATGGGGCTCTAGGCACAAAGGTAGACCTATCAGGAATTTCTTGGGAATCCTTAGAGACTGTTTCAGTTTCCTCGTCTATGGGATCCTCTTGGGAAGTAGAAGGTGGAACTACAGTATGTCCACTAGGCATGGCTAAATTATTGTCTACAGTTTTACCACTCCTAAGGGTTGTTATCGAGTTCACATGGTTTGATGATTTCTCACCAGCTAAAGATATTTAATGGACTCCCCTAGGGTTGGGTTGTGGTTGACTAAGAAACTTTCCTTTTTCTCTCAATGTCTCATTTATCTGACTAACCTGGGTTTTCAACTCGGAAATAGCCTGAGAGTTATCCTGACCTATTCTCTTATTTTCTTCTAAACCTTGAGCAACAGATTGCTGAAACTCCACAGTGTTACGAGTTAACAAAGCAAGAGACTCTTCTAAACTCATAATCTTCTTATCCGAAGGGTTCTGAAACTGTGCCGGAGCTGAAGGATTCTTAGTATAGCCAAAACATGGGGGAACCTGAGCATTACTAGACTGACCTTGATTCTTTCCCTTGGACCAAGAAAGGTTTGGATGGTTTCTCCAGCCAGGGTTATAGGTTTCTGAATATGGGTCAAACTTCTGTTGGTTATCAAACCTAGTGTTGTTATAAAGAGCATTGGCTTGCTCTTCAACAGTATGGCCTTCCCAAAAAGGCTCATTTCTTCCACTACTACCACTAGAATGACCTAATTCTAAGGCTTCTAACCTTTTGGCTATAGATGCTATTTTGGCATCTGACTCATAAGATCCTTCTACCCTATTAACATTTCCTCTACTTAGAAGAATTGTTTTCTGGGGTTCCCTACTATTTTCCCATTGTTGGGTCTTATCGGCGATTTCATTCAAAAATGTCATCGCTTCATCAACAGTTTTATTCTCAAACCCACCTGTGCATAAGGACTCAACCATGGTTGTTGTTGAATAATCTAAACCCTCGTAAAGGATCTGAACTAACCTAACCTTCTCCAAACCATGATGAGGACATTGAGATATCAAGTCATTGAACCTTTCTAAGTACCTATATAAAGATTCTCCCTCTTGTTGGGCAAAATTACATATTTGTGTCCTAATAGACGATGTTTTATGCCTTGGGAAAAACTTATGTATAAAGGCAGAAGTAATTTGGTCATAGGTTTCAATTGACTAAGAGTCCAAACTATACAACCAAGACTTGGCTTTATCTTTTAAGGAAAAGGGGAATAACCTAAGTTTCAACGCATCATCACTTAGGTTTTTAATTTTCAGAGTACTACAAACTTCCTCAAATTCCCTAACATAAAAATAAGGGTTCTCATTCTCCTTTCCTAAAAACATTGGGAGCATATGTGAAGTCCCAGGTTTCAGTTCATAATTTTCCTCGGTTTCAGCTAACTTGATACAAGACGGAGGAGAGGTCCTAATTGGGTTTAGCAAAGCTTTCAAAGTTGCCATTTCTGGCACTACAAAAGGACCAGGAGTACTAGGGGTACTTTCCTCACAAAGAGACAGATTCTCAAAACTGAAGTTTCCAAAAACGGGGCTCTCAAAAGAAGAGTCTTCGAGCTCCCCGTCTTCACAAGAAGAACTGCTAGGTTTTTCATTAATCAAACGACCTAGAGTGTTTCTTTTCCAAGACCGTTTAAAAACTTCGGGCATACACTAGAGAAACAAAATCAAAAAGAAAATCCATAAAAAGGAAGGGATGTTCTATGCAAACACAAACAAGGCTGACTCCACCACAACAAACCTACTGATTTCTAGCAAACAAAAAGCATGATGGCTCCACTTAGATTGTTTCTAGACCAACTTCTAATCCTTCAAACGGTATTTCGTTATAATTTAAGCAAACCCCTCTGGAATCAATCCGAGTTAAAGTAAGTTGAATAGAGGCGAGGGAAGCTCGGTGGAGCTTTGATACCCAAGGCCTCACCGGTATTACAAGGCGGCACAGTCACGCATTCAACTTACATAAACCGTCAAGAACTTCAAAGTATGCTTAAAAGATTAACCAATATTTTTCGAATGACTTTCCTGTTAAGCTCGTTACCCTATCGGTCTCGTTCTAGTCAAAATTTTTGGCTTAGGTTCGCATTTGGTGTCGTTTTCCTAAGGCGTCCAAGAAGAGAACGGTGATGAAATCCGAACCCTTATCTTGTATGGCCAGTCCTTGCCCTTTACTAGGAAATTAAAGCAGCCGTTTTCAAGTCCTCAACATATATGCATACGAAGGAAGACAATAACTCGCTGACAGGGGATTCGCGAGTGTTTCGACAAACTTACCTCCCGTACCAGACGGGGGATGAACCTTTGTAGTCGACTCAGGCCACGACTCCTATGTCATGTACGAACCCGAGGGGCCGAGGTGATATCATAATCACCGTCCTTCTCTGCAAACAGTTTATATTTAAACTACCCTTCCGTAGGGTTTAAAAAAAATAATGTCCCAAAATTTAAAGTCCAAAGTCCAAAAATATAGAGTGCAAAAGAAAAAGAAAGTCTTAAAAAAATAAAAATGTCTCTTTTTTTTCTCTCTTTTATAAAAAAAAAAATCTTCTTCTTTCGCTCCTTTCACTTTGTCTTTTACTCCAGTCTTTAAGTATTCACCAACAACTTTGGCAAAATTTTCTTTCGATCCAAATTCCAAAATCTGAAAGAAAAAGACAAAACCCCAAAAACGTAAAGAAGAACAAATAAAAATAAAAACCTAAAAAAAAAAATCTAAAAACTCTAGCCTAAAGACAAGTCGGCGTAGGCGGCGCCAAAAATTTGATGTGTTTTCAAAGTTGTTGTAGTAGTATGATTCTTTCAAGACTTGTGAAAGCGGATTTTTAGACTTAATTTTTATAAATAAAAATATCAAACTAAATTAAAAATATGTTGTGAAAATTATGGAGAGAATGGGGCTAGGATTCCACCATTGGTCGATATTAGTGATTTAATAAAACAATAATTATGCAACTCAACATTTAAATTGATTCTAATAGTATTTCCTAGACATGTAGATTTCCAAAAGAATAGATGTTAATCCAAGCATAGAATATCAAAACCCTAAAGCAAGCATATTCTATCAAGAGAAAATACACCTAACTAATCAAAATCATATAAACAATTTTTAGTTCAATGCACAAATCATAATAGAGTTGTTGTAATTAATTAATGGAAATATATCACTTTTACCGAAACAACAGCTTCCTCCATAGCCCCAAGGATTGGGTTTAGCTCCTCATTATTACAAAGAAAACTAAATAGAAGAAATAAAAGAAAATTGTGAAACTGGCTACCGGCTCACTGGCTCTCCCTTGATTGTGCTCTCTTGCTCTCTATTTATACACACAAACCCATTAATCAAATATATTCTTCCATAACTCCAAAATCTTCTTCTTTTTAATTAAAAATATCTTCAAGAATTTTTCTTCTTCTTTATATTCTCTAAATTTCTTTATTATACCCAAATCTTCTTTAATTCGCAGAATCAAATCCAAGAGAAAATCCTATAAGATATCTTTCATGTTTAATAGAAGATAACTTCCTTTTTTTTTCAAAACTCCGGTAATTAATACTCATAGATTTCCTGTTTATAAGGAAGAAGATATTTTTGTCTTAAAAATTGTAAATCCTTTACTGTTGAAACCCAAATTTCTCGCCAATATTCTGTTTGAAAATGAAGCAGAAGGTGGTGCCCCTACCCAAAGTGCAGGTGCCTTTATTAATTTTCTCAGAGAGGTGCAAGCATCACTATTCGAGCAACTTTTTTCCACACAAGTGTATTTCTCCAAAAACACCTACACAAACATAAAAACACCATAATAAGTACAAAATCAAGCACTAACAATAGACACTGAGGAAAATTCAGACACAAAAATGTGTCTATCAGCGATCAAGGAAGAAGTGGAGCGCTTGTTGGAAGCTAAATTCATTAAACACATCCAATATCCAACATGGCTCGCAAACCTCGTTCATGAAAAGATCAGGTGTTGTGTGGATTATCGAGACCTTAACCGAGCGTGTCCTAAAGACGATTTCCCGCTGCCCAATATCGGCATGACGGTGGCCGCGACAGGAGGTAATAATGAAAAGACGAGGGTACCCAAATACATCACAGTTTTTTATTTATCAACCTATAAGTCCTCTACCAAATGTGATCCTTTATGGAAAGAGTCGAGACAATACGGCAATTCGGTTCAGACTTCGTGTGATCGTCTATGGATACGAGATCGAGACAATACAATAACAAGATAACTTGTGTGATTGACAATGGATACAAGATCGAGACAATACAACAACAAAGTGTGTTACTTGATAATAGATTCGGTAGTAACCAAACTCTATAGAATCACTATCAAGTATTACAGAGTTAACGTACAAGTATAATTTATTTTTCATTATAATAAAAACAATTATAATTGCGGAATAGAAAAATAAATGACACAACAAGATTTTGTTAACGAGGAAACCGCAAATGCAGAAAAACCCCGGGACCTAGTCCAGTTTTGAATATTCTCAGAATTAAGCCGCTATACAAAATCTAGTACCAACTTTGTATAGTTGAGACCAGTAAGGCTTAGTTTGGTAATGTTGTGGCTTTTGTAAAAGCACTTTTCTGCTGTGCTGTGCTGCACTGTGCTGTTGATAAAAAGCAGTTAAGTGTTTGGTAAACTATATACTAAAAGCTAAAGCTGATTAAAAAAATGATCAAATTGTGTTTGGTAAAATATAGCTTCACTTATTGTAGTTGTCACAAATGAAAAAAACAGACATAGTCTTTTAATATAGTTTTATTCTATTTTATGAGACTTAAACATCATTAAATATTTATATATAGTTTAGTAACTATTTTTTTATTGTAAAATTAATTTGTGATAAAAAAAAGCATACTAAAATTAAATATTTATTTAATATTGACTCTTATTTATTTGTTTTTTTAATTAAATGTGTATATGAAATATAATTTGAAAGTGAAAATAATAATATTCAAAGAATGTGATATAATTTAAAATAGGAATCTTTAAAAAAACATTATATGCAGAATACAAAATTGATTATCAAATATTTGAGGGAAATTTTGGTCATTTATAGAATATAGTAGGGATATAAAAAAATAATTATGTATTAAAATTAGGTGGGACCACAACTTATGCTTTTACAGCTTTTAAAAGCTCCTCTCCCTCAGCTTTAAAAGTCGATGAAATTTGGAAGTGCTTTAGGTTAAAAGCACTTTTAAAATATTTTACCAAACACTAATATGAAAAATAATTACTATATTTATATTTTGAAAGTGCTTTTTCAAAAATAAAAGCATTACCAAACCCAGCCTAAGACTACCCCTAGCTACTTAGTTCCCTCAGTATCCCTGCGCCTTCGACTTCTAGAGTCATGCACGTGAATTGCAAGTCCTTTGGATCGTATTCCAAACAACAAAGGAAGAATATGTTTGATAACCACTCTAATCAATCTTGCTAAAATATATAGATGAATCGTTGACAAAGGATCTTCGGTTTAATATAACAAACTCTTTTGTCTGGTTAGATTAATATAACTTTAACTACCTAAATAGTCAAGTATAGATTCGCACTTAATGAATATAGATATCAAATAGAAATATAGAGAATGTCGATCTCACGCAACTAATCAATCAGATCTATCAAAGATAAACTGATTCTAGTTGGATCCTGTAGGTGGGTCAAAACGAGTCGCTGGTTTTTAACGAATTGAGGAGACAACCGTGCAGAGGAAACTCCTTGAACCGAGCGAACTTTCTAACCTCACACAGATGCACTGCAAAAAGGGAGTGATTTAAGTTCGAGAGATCAATCTGTAGGACTCCGTCCTAAACCAAGGCAGTGGTCGTTCCAGAGTCAATTCGGTCACAGGAGAGGATGGGTCGATCTGTAGGAGGGAAACTGAGAAATGTGTGAGATCAATGGTGATCAAATATTGTAGGTGTGTTGTGTATTCTGCGTGAAGAAATAAGATAACTTCTGATTGATTGAATTTTGCTCTGTTGAGAGCAATTGCTCAAACGTTGAGTTCTTAATCTCTTGATGTCTATTCGACCAGAGATTGTCTGTTGTTTCAATCATGATTCAGGGACTTATTTATATTGCAAGAATTGTAGACACCTTGATCCCATGAAGTGTGACAGTTGCTGGAGTCAGAGAGTGGAGAGGTGAAAATCATGTTAAAACAAGTTGATCATCGTGCAGAGACTTGGTTGATTTTCTACCCACTTGTTTGCTAACTCCTTTAACTGCTTGCATGACTTGCTCACATTTTCATCGTGTGGATGACCACACGTGCCGTAGGCCACCAGACCAAAACCCTAGTTGATATCCCCCATGTGACACGATTGATGTCTCGTGTGATTATGGAGTCTGCAAGGAAGACTTAGTCAATTGTTGACTTTATGAGACGATGAGTCTTTGTATTGCTGAGTTGAACATGATTTGTTAATGTTCTAGGACTCATGAATTGAACATGTCTGTTGAGACAGAATTGTCGAATAAAATTTTGATAGTTAAGGTGAGAAAATATTGCTCATTTGATGAATTATTGAATATTGGTAGTTGAATCAATATTCCTTAGTCTGAGTAAATATTGCTTATCTGAGCGGATGTTGCTGAATTGTTGAATATTGATAGTTGAATCAATATTCCTTAGTCTGAGCAAATATTGCTCATCTGAGCAAATGTTGCTCGTTTGATGAATTATTGGTAGCAGGACCAAATAAAGTATTAATTTAAAATACTGGCAACTGAACCAAGTATGATAATTGAAATGTTGATCACAGGATCAACGTAAAATTATTAGTGTTTGAATCTGCTCAGAATTATGTTTTGCAGAGCTTTGGATTCGAAACCCTAATTTCAATCAATTGATGATTTATTTAAAATCAACCATGGAGTGAAGGAGGGACCGGCTACATGGGAAGACGAACCGTCCATGTAGTGACCAGATGCTCGAGTGAGAAAATACCAAAGTCTCTTGAAGACCAGTTGGTGAAAGGATGATTAAATATTGGTTTAATCATTTATTAAATTAATGCTCCTCCAAGCCTTAGATGATAAAACCTAATTATGAAGAGATGAGGGACCGACCAAGGGGTCATGAAACCGGCCCTGGTTGGTCACGGGATCGAATGAAGATCGTTTCATGAAATTCCAAATTGTTTGGAAGAGTTCGAACCTAATGTGAACTAAAAAGGCCAAATGATGAAAATGTACGGGACCGGCCTCGTGCAAGCCAAAGAGCCAACCTTGGTAGGTCAAGGTAACATTCTCATGTCGCCAAAGTGTTCATGTCTCAGTCCAGAGAATTTTGATATATTCTGATGCGCGTTTGAGCAACATTTGAGAAAAATATGAAGAAATCAGGGTTTTTGCTGAGACTGAGGAACTTCATAAGATGAAGAAAATAATAATAAAATAAGGGATCATAAAGTGTGGGACCGATTATGGCTAAGGTATGGCCGGCCGGCCAATGAGCCCGATCTCATGGCACTTTTCCTAATTTTATATTATTTTCATGATTTGAAGGAAGTATCATGAAATCAAGGAGTTTGTTGACACTAAGGAGTTTTCTTGAAGTGAAGGAGTTTCCATGAGATGAAGGAAACCACAATAATAATAATAATAATAAAATAAGGGACGTGTGGGAACGGCCATGGGTAGGGCATGGTCGACCGTCTAGTGGCTCGGTACCGTGAGTCTTCCCTAATTTTATATCTTTTCCTTGATGTGAAGGAAATATCATGAAATCAAGGAATTTCATGGGATGAAGGAAATAATAATAATAAAATAATAAGGAATGCAAGGTGTGGGACCGGCCACAACTAGGGCATGACCGGCCGGCTAGTGATCTCGGTCCCGCGATACCTTTCCTAATTTTTATTATTTCCTTGATACGGAGGAAACACCATGAAACTGAGGAGTTTCCTTAAACTGAAGGATATTTGTTCAAATGAAGAAATTTTCATGAGATCAGGGAAAAATAATAAAACGTGATAAAATAAAGAATTAGGCGTGGGACTGGCCATGACATGACTGTCCGTCTGGTGGGCCCAGTCCCCTAGCGCCTTAGTTAATTATTATTTTATTATTATTCTTCTTCCTATTTTGCATAGGTTCATCGTTCCTTCGTGTTTCGGAATGCTCGTTCGTGCATTCAGGTGCTCGTTAGTGCATTATTGTTGAATACACTTGCACCATTTTGGTCGGGGCTTAATCGATAGCGGCTCAGATGCCCGTAAGTTGAATATTTATTTCTAACCCATGGAATTCTGCTGGGAAAAACTACGAATTTAAGTAATGAAATATTATGAAGAACGTAGAATATTTCCAAATATTCAGTTAATGAATTTAAGGACTAGAGATAATTAACTGATGGCTCTATACTAGCAGGCATGCTTTATAGGAGCATTAATTATCTGATAATTGAGTAATATGAGCTTGTTGAAGCGCCATATTTCCTTTATATGGTCAGGGAAAACATTGTTATATCCTGAAGACGTTATTGCTCTATACTAGCAGGCAAGCTGTCTAGGAGCCGTCCAATCGTTCGATTATATGTAGAAGTAATTTCTGAAATTGCTCAGTATTCATGAGATATGTTGTTTCCTCAGCTGAGAGACTACACATCTACACATAGTCTGAGAGACAATATTCTCAGTCAGAGATTCTTGCGGCATGAGCTTTCATGCTTCGATGAGAGACATAAGCCTCAATTCTCATCTGATTGCTGGATCAGGAGCATGTACAATTATGGTTTTATGATTTTATCCTTTGTCGAAAATCCACCATCTACAGATCCCAACCGATCAAGGTTTCTGTAGTAAATCCACAAGATACGAAAACTAATAAGAAATCTTCTTCGTCTTCAAATCTTTTTTTATCTTCAAATACCTGCACAACACGACTTGAATCTATTGTGATCAATCACGCACAGAATAGAGTCTGTTGACAATGGATTATCACAAGATGTCTGTAGATCTAACAACAGTTTTAAAGATCCCGTCGATACTTTGATCTAGTCTGAGTGAATCTTATATCAGAAGAGAAGATTCTCAAGCATAAACAAACTAAGTGCAATCAAAGTTTCAACAACTGTTAGTCAATTAAATCAAATCGAAAACTAATACTAATGCAATTATATAGGTTCCCACCAATGGTACTCGTAGAGCTTCTTGATCCCACAAAAGTCTTTAAATGAGCGGTCGTAAGAGATTTCACCTAATTAGGATACTTTCCTCTCCGATTAGTCGGCTCCACCAGAAACAACAAAAAATGAAGTTCGCCTGGCTCTTAGGATAGTTTTCTAGAAATGCAAACTTAGGTATTTATAGACCAAGGATGTTTGGACACCATGGAATTTCCAAAATTGAAAATATCCTCAAGATATGCAATGAATGCCCAAATTCGTTTTTCATAATTCCAATAAATGTTGGTCCAATATTTTCTGAAATCTCTTAATAGAAAATCTCTAATTAGTAAATGCACATTACTAATTTTTATTCTCTAGAGATATGCATTAATTGTTGGTACTTAAAGCATATAAAATCAAAAACCTTAATTAAAAGATTCTTAATTTATTTCGGCACAGGATCACTTTGAGTACCAAGGAATATCTTTGAACAATAATTGATAAGAGTTACTACACGTGTTCAAAGTATGTTTACATGTTTTCACTGGAAATCCTTATTTCATATTTACATGGATTTGCTTCTTGGAATCGTTTATATCACACGTTGAAACAAGTTTAGAATTGGTTTGTCAGTATTCCAAGACTATTATGTGATTGGTCATACCAAATAATAATGGTTAGTTGTGATCGGTCTTGGAAAGTCACACACATGGGTTCATATCGGTTATAACTAAATATGGTACCTATTTGTGATCGGTCGCACCAATTACAAGGATCGGTTCCATCTACACACGGTATCTACTTGTGATCGGTCACCAGTCACTAGGATCGGTTACACCAATTACAAGGATAGGTCACACAACACTTATGATAGGTCACACCAATTACTAGGATGTCATATGCCTATATTTGTACTAGCCATTTTGTTTCATTACCTTGATTCCTAGTCACTCTGTAACTCAGTGAGCTGAGACCGAGTCTGGTTGTAACTCGGTGAGTAAGAACGGTGAGCTGTAATTGGTTATTTTCGTTATCTACGTGTCATTTGTGGCTTGGTTCATTCCGATCATGTTGTTAACCATTAGATGGTTAGGTAGATCGGAATGGACGGTTGATAGCGTGAGATTTTAGTGATGAGGGAATTGGTTGTATTTATGACCAATGATTTCTTTGTAATTTGGTAAAAAAGAAATATCAATTATCAGACTCTATCCATTTGGATGAGAAGGTTACTGTTATGTGTTTGTTCGTCCCCCATTGTTGATTCACAACATTTGGTATCATCCTCTTCGATCCCGTGTTTTGATTCATGACAGGAGGCGGTGAAAAAGCACTCACAGTAAAGGACGTTTCTCATCAATAGAACCTTGACGGGGAACGATTATCGGTTCTAGAAAACGATATGAAGGAAAGAACTTAAAGATTTTTTGGGTACTCAGTTTGCTATTCTCTATAAGCATATGGGTATTTCAATCCCTGAAGCTTCTTCTATTCAGCCACCAGATCCAGGTGTTATTCCCTCAGCTCATCATTCAAATCCATTTGGTGATTTAAAGCTAACTTCAGGTAATTACTTCGCCATCCTAAAATTGATTTTCCCAGATTTGATGGATCTAATCCTAGAGGATGGGTTCGTAAATGTGACCGCTATTTTTACCTCAACTCTGTGGAATCGGAGAAACGAGTCGATTTGTCATCTCTTCATTTAGATGGTAAAGTTGAGGCTTGGCTTTTAGACTATCAGGAAGGGCAACCATTCATTGATTGGTATATATTTTCTATGGATGTTTGTTTTCATTTCGAAGATGTTGCAAATGATAATTATGTGGTTACTTTTAACAAATTATCTCAAATCACTATTGTGGAGGATTATTATGAGCAGTATGAATCTCTTAAAACTATAATGAAATCCAAGAACAAGAGTCTCTCTGATGAGTATTTTACAATGAGTTTTATCAGTGGATTAAAGGAGGATATTCGTCATCCCGTGCAAATGTTCAAACCCAAATCTGATGCATAGGCATTTTACTTGGCTCAGATTCAACAAGCTACAATCGATTCACATACTAAGCGAATTAAACCATTTCAGCGGCAATTTCAGCCTAGTACCAGCTCATTTATTCCCTCCTCATCGGGATATAAACCCTCCATATCCCCACTCACTACCCCTACTAAACCATATTTCTCCTCTACCAAACCATTGATCACACATCCATCCACTCCTACAAAACCAGCACCCAACATTCCTCCTATTAAGAAGCTTACACCTGCTCAAATGAAAGTAAGAAATGATCAAGGATTGTGCTATAATTGTGATGAGTTTTATAGGCCAGGACATTTTTTCAAAACTCAACAATTGTTCATGCTTGTAGCCTCTGATGAAGCACAATCACCATTGTCAGTTGAGGAGTCTGAAGAAGACATACCTTCACCCACAACCTCTACTGATACCACTATGGAAATTTCACTTCATGCTTTAACTAGTTTGGTTACCCAAAATACAATTTGAGTGCCTGGCCTACTTCATGGGAAGAAGATTTTGGTCCTTATAGATACTGGTAGTACCCACAGTTTTGTGGATGCTAATCTAGCTGAGCAGCTCCAACTCTATATCGCACCAACTGCACAAATGTTAGTCACGGTGGCCAATGGTGACACTACCATCAGTCAGGGTGCATGTCATGGATTGTTGTGGACTATGCATGGTTTTCAATTCTCTGGTGACTTAGGAGTTCTTCCTCTTGGTGGTTGTGACATGGTGTTAGGGGTTGACTGGTTGAGGCAACTGGGTGATGTTATATTCAACTTAGCTGAACTTAAGGTTTCTTTCCTTCACCAAGGTCAATAAATTACTCTGCAGGGCAGCACAAGCAACCCTTCCTGCAGCATGATCAGTGGTGAATCCATTTTAAAGTTCCTCAAGAGCAAAACCCCAGCTATCATTGGTCAGTTATTTTCCATCTTTTCTCTTCCCACTGTACCCCCTCACCCTTATATTGTGTTTGTCTTAGATACTTTTAAGGATGTCTTTGCTGAACCAACCTCCTTACCACCATCCAGAGCCTTGGATCATAAAATTCCATTAAAACCAAATGCCATACCCATTTCTCAACAACCCTATATATGTCCTTATGTGCAAAAAGCTGTTGTAGAGAACATGGTTCAGGAGATGCTATCAACTGCATTATCCAAGATAGCCACAGTCCATTTGAAACACCTATATTATTGGTTAAGAAGAAGTGTTTCTTTGCTCAACCTCAGCTAGAATATCTGGGACATTTGATTACTGCTAATGGTATTGCTGCTGATCCAGATAAAATAGATGCTATGCAGGCTTGGCCTCAGCCTTCCAATATGAAGCAATTAAGAGGATTTCTGGGTCTAACTGGTTATTATAGAAGATTCATTAAGGGGTATGGTACCATTAGCAGACCTCTCATTGTATGCTTAAAAAGGACTCCTTTCATTGGTCCCCTCTTGCCTTGCAAGCCTTCATTGAACTCAAGACTGTTATGACTACTGCACCAGTGCTAGCCTTGCAAGATTTTTCTATTCCCTTTGTACTGGAGACTGATGCTTGCTTTAGAGGAGTTGGTGTCGTGCTGATGCAGAATGACAAACCCATTGCCTTATACAGTAAGCCACTTGGTCCCAAGGCATTGGCAATGTCCACTTATGAGAAGGAATTATTAGCCATTGTCATGACAGTTCAGAAATGGAGAAATTACGTATCTCATAGTCAGTTTATTATCAATACAGACCACCAAAGCCTTAAATTTTTATGGAGCAAAGGCTTACCTCTGTGCTTCAACAGAAATGGCTCATGAAACTTTTGGGGTTAGATTATGTCATCAGATACAAGAACGGACTTGACAATAAGGCTGCAGATGCATTATCCAGAATGCCTCCTACTAACTCTGAATGCCTTGCTCTTTCTGTGACTCAACCTCATTGGGATCGGGATGTTTTGAGTAGTTATGAAGAAGACTCTACAGCTCAGCAGATATTGGTTGAATTACTTATTAATCCTTCCAACAAGTCTTACTCACTTCAAGAGGGAATTATTAGATACAAGACAAGAATTTACATTGGCTCTGGCAAGAATATCAGAACTTCTATAATGCAATCAGTTCATGCATCATCAGTAGGTGGCCATTCTGGCATGTCAGGTACTCATAATAGGGCTAAGGATTACTTCTTTTGGCCCAAGATGAAACAGGATATCATGCACTTTGTGGCTGTCTGTGATGTTTGCAAGACTGAACATACTGCTCCTGCTGGTCTTCTCCAACCCTTACATGTTCCAGAGATGGATTGGAAACATATATCTATGGAATTTATTGAAGGCTTACCACTATCCAATAAGAAGTCTGTCATTCTGGTGGTTGTTGACAGGCTCACCAAGTACAACCACTTTATAGCCCTTATCCACCCATTTACAGCCATTTCTGTATCCAAGGAATTCCTGCATCACATATTCAAGCTACATGGATTACCATCATCCATGCTATCTGACAGAGATAAAAATTATATCAGCACCTTCTGGCAAGAACTATTCAAGTCATTGGGTACTACTTTGAAGCTCAGCACAACCTATCATCTTCAAACAGATGGACAAACTGAAAGAACAAATGCTTGTTTGGAACAATATTCAAGGTGCATGACAGGAACAACTGCCAAACTCTGGTCTAACTGGTTATCTCTTGCTGATTGGTGGTTTAACGCCAATTATCATACCAGTTTAAAAATGACAACATTTCAAGCCTTGTATGGCTATTCTCCTCCACATTTGGCTTTCCCTGTTCAAGCCACTACTTCTATAGCTAGTGTTCAAGACTATCTTAAATAGAGAGACCATATGCTTCATCTTCTCAGAGAGGATTTACACAGAGCTCAAGATAGGATGAAGTTTTATGCTGACCAATCAAGGAGTGATAGAGTTTTTGCTGTTGGAGATTTGGTATTCTTAAAACTACAACCTTATAGGCAATCCTCAGTAGCCTTAAGAAAAAATTTCAAACTCTCAGCAAGGTATTATGGACCATTTGAAATCACACAGAGAGTGGGAGATGTTGCTTATAAGCTGAGGTTACCTGTGGGCTCCAGAATACTTCCTATCTTCCATGTCTCTCAGCTTAAGAAGAAGATTGGCCTACTTACTACACCATCACCAGCACTACCTTTGGTGGACACTACCGGTTCTTTCATTTTTGTTCCTGTGGATGTTTTAAATACCAGAGTCACTTTGCGTGAAGGTGTTGTTATTCCACAACTCTTGATTCACTGGTCTAACTCCCCTCCTGAAGATGGTACTTGGGAGGATCGCTCTCACATTCAGGTATAATTTCCAGACTTCATCCTTGAGGACAAGGATGATTAAAAGGGGAGGGTATTGTCATATGCCTATATTTATACTAGCCAGTTCATTTCATTACCTTGATTCCTAGTCACTCTGTAACTCAGTAAGCTGAGACCGAGTCTGGTTGTAACTCGGTGAGTAAGAACGGTGGGTTGTAATTGGTTCTTTCCATTATCTACCTGTCAGTTGTGGCTTGGTTCACTTCGATCGTGTTGTTAGCCATTATATGTTTAGGTAGATCGGAATGGACGATTGATAGTGTGAGAGTTTAGTGATGAGGGAATTGGTTGTATTTATGTCCAATGATTTCTTTGTAATTTGGTAAGAAAGAAATATCAATTATCAGACTCTATACATTTGGAGGAGAAGGTTACTGCTATGTGTTTGTTCGTCCCCCATTGCTGATTCACAACATAGGATTGGTCACACCAATTACAAGGATCGATCGTACCATCTCATGGTGATTACTTAGGATCGGCTACACCAATTACAATACCAAATCATAAGTCTAGGCATTGTGATCAGTTATACCAAGATACATAACCTGAGTTAAAATCGGTTCTACCAACTCACTTATATTGGTCATCCAAATATATGCAATGGATAACCGGACCAAAAAACCTATTGATTTCCTTTTAGATTCACGAAACAAGTTCATGAATGTACTTTGATAGACACATTTATGTGTCTATTTTCATCTCTTTTGTGTATTTTGTTAGTACCCATTTGTTCTTATTACGGTGTTTTTATGTTTGTTTAGGTGTTTTTGGAGAAAATACCCTTCTGTGGAAAGAGTTGCTCAAAAAGTGATGATTTACACCCCAGAGAAATGTACCGAAGGCACCCCAGAAATGCACCGGAAGCACCCCAGAAATGTCCCGGAGGAACCCAGAAAATTACTATTTCCACCCCAAAATTACTATTTCCACCCCCAATTGCTAAAGGGACACCCGTACAGGATTAGGGGGAGGACATTTTCTTCTCAAAATTCAAATTCTGTTTTTGGCGGGAAAGTTTCTTCACACTCTGGTAGATTTTCCAATCAATTTTTGAAGGTGTTATACAGAGATTAAATGGCTGAAACTTTGTGGAAAGTTGTGATATGTCATAACATAGCTGTAATGGGTGTTTTGATCGATCAAATTTGGCTGGAAAACGTGTTTTAATCCACGAGTTGAAAACAAGGTGAAACACGCGTCAACGGGATTTGGAGAAGATTTTTAGCGTGTACTGAACGTGCTTAGCTGACTCAATCAATTATATGGAGCGTGAAGAAGGTTTATAAGGAAATAAATACAGCTGCATGCGTGTGGAAGATCAAAAAATGAAAATTTTGGCCGTGGAGAATATTTTTAATAAATGAAGATTATTTGGGAGATATGGACGGATTAAATGAGGATTATGAGTATAAATAGATGTATATTGGTACAATGGAGGGCTGTGGAGAGTTGGGAGGAGAGAAGGAACGCTGCAGATCGAGAACCATGATTTCTCTCTGCTGCTGCTGCTGCCATTGATGAAGATGAAGAACACGAAGAACGGACTCGCAGAAGCAGTCGTTTATCAACAGTGTCTGCACACGCGTGGGTCGTAGTTCTTCGTACAACAGCAGTTATCATTTATCGTTCTTTTTGTAACAACTGAACAACGCCTTTGCAACAGTTATTTCTGTTGCGATTTTTCTTTTCAATTGTTTTACTTTTTTTTTTATCATTTGTAAACAACTTTTTGAGCAATAAATAATTATTTTGAGAGCATTTTTACTATGATGAGTTAAAACCCAACACTGGGACGACGGAGGAGGCCAAACTTCATACTTGGGGTAATTTTATTTAATTCTATAGTTACTTTTTGCACCAATTTTAATTGAATTAAGATTTTAATTAATTATTTGTGATTTCATTTGATGGTTTATGCTTAGTCCTAGGGATTTTTGATATGCCATGCTTAAGAAATACAAGTAATATTTTATAAAATCTATCTTGGCAATAAACTAGAGTTAAGATTTGTTTTGTTTTGAACTATAATCGCCTAGAATTAAATTCTGAACCACTTGAAAATGAAAAATGGCCGAATCTTTAGTCCCAGTAAATCTCGCCCATTGTGACAAATATTGTGTATATATTTTTATTTTTAAATCTTTACAAGTCCGAGCAACGAACTTTTACTACCACTTTCAATATTACAACAAAATGGCGCCGCCGACGCGGACTTGTATATAGGTTTATTTTTTTTTTAATTTTTTTTTTATTATTTGTTCCTTTTTACTTTGTCTTTTTGTCTTTGATTTACAGGTTCGAAGTGGAGCACTAAGGACTTGGAGAGGAAAAAGCTTAAAGCGAAAAGCGAAAAGAGAAGAAAAAAGGACAATTTTAGGATTTAATTTTTAATTTTTTTTAGAGTGTGTGAGGAAAACTGTAATTTTTTTTTATTTATTTTGGACTTTATTCTGGACAATTGGACTTTATTTTTTTTAACCCTACGGAAGGGTATTATTATTAAAAAAAAATATTATTATATAAACTGTGTGCAGGGAAGGACGACGATTACTATATCGTCTCGGCCCCTCGGGTTCGCACACGGCATAGGAGTCGTGGCCCGAGTCGACGACAACGGTCCATCCCCCGTCTGGTACGGGAGGTAAGTCCAATCGAAACACCCGCGAATCTCCTGCAAGCGGATTACTGTCTGCCTTAAGGTGATAATTGTTTGAGGACGAACCGGACTGTCTTTATTTTCCTAGTAAAGGGCAAGGCCTGGCCTAAACAAGATAAGGGTTCGGATTTCATCACCGTTCCCTTCTTGCCCGCCTTAGGAAAACGAAACGTAACGCGAACCCAAGCTTAGAATTTGGAATAGAACGAGACCGATAGGGTAACGAGCTTAATAGGAAACTCGTTCGAAAAATATTGGTTGCTCTTTAAGCACACTCCAAAGTTCATGATGGTTTCTGTGAGTTGAATGCGTGACTGCGCCGCCTTGTGATAGCGGTGAGGCCTTGGGTATCAAAGCTCCACTGAGCTTCCCTCGCCTCAATTCAACTTACTTTGACTCGGAGTGATTCCAGAGGGGTTTGCTCAAATTGAAACGAATTCCCTTTCGAAAGATAGAAGCTGGTCTAGAAACAATCTAAGTGGAGCCATCATGCTTTTTGTTTGCTAGAAATCTTTAGGTTTGCTTTGGTGGAGTCGAGTCGGCCTTGTTTGTGATTGTATAGAATCCCTCTGTAGTTTATATTTCTTCGGTGATGAATCCTTTTGAGGAGACGCCACCTGCGATGACGTTGCGAGAATATATGTCTAGAAATTCTCGTTATCAAGAGACGTCTTCGGAAATGACTCTTGGTGAATATATGCGTGGGCAGCGATATATGGATACTCCAACTTTTATTGAGGAATCACCTCTAACGATCTATGAGAAATATTATAAACATAGACCATGTAGTTTGGAACAAAGATTGAGAATTCTTGAATTTCAAAAATTGTATCATGATGATGAGGATAGTGATGATGAAGAATCTGAAATATGTGGGAATAGTGATCAGGAATTTGTTACCCCAGTTGAGCCTTATAATGATTATATTATTTCTGGTTCAGATCCTAATAATTTTTAAAATTATTCACCTATTCAAAAGGACGAGGATTTGACTAGAGATACCCCCGTTTCAGACGATGTAGTATGTCCTGTTTACGAAACCGATGATGGTTTAGAGGAACCAGTTTATCTTGAGATCGAGTCAAACGATTTAGAAACAATAGTCTTAGATGAACTCGTAGAGATTAGCGAGGATGAACCTGACTTAGAAAAATCAATTGCCGACCTAGAAATTAGGGTGGTTATGACCAGTCTATCTAGAGACGTCGAAAACTCTAAGTTTGGGGGTGAGTATCATTCTCCATGTGCTTTAACTCTTAGTAAGGTCCCTCACTTGGGACTTGACATCAATGCCTCAACCATCTTACAAGATTATCTTCATAATCGTTTTCCAGAACCTAATGATATCCAACAAGAGTCTCAATGTTAGAAACCCATCCTCTGGTTGATGTGGTTAACCCAGGCAATAATACCAAGATTGATTTTGTTTTCCCACCAAATAGTTTTCTTCCAATGTGGGAACATATAGATTTCAAATGTGTCGAATATTAAGTTGTGAGACTAAACCTAAATGCCTTAGAAATTAGAATCGACACATTTGCTTAAGAATGACCACTACTCTCACTGTGGTCAACTTTGTAAGTCATATCTGATTGACTTAGAGGATCCGCAATTATTTAGGTTATTACTTCGTGATTCTAAGTTCGTATTTGAGTTTTTACAGACTCTAAGACCTAGTGATTCGGATCCATCTATGAAGAAACGCACCAATGAAAATTTCTATTTAGACCCTTTCATAGAACCTGAACCTGAACCACAATTAGATATATTTCTTATCAGGAAACTAGTAAGGGCATGCTAGTCTTGTTCATTTCGTTGGTTCATTGCAGTTTCCTTTTGTCAGCTCTTTTTGGTTTTAAAGACCCACAGTTATTCCGGCTACTGTTATGGTTCGAGTTGACTAAACCTTTCCTACGTCTGGCTGAAGACTTTAAACTTAGCACTTCTTGGGAGGTAACCCAATCTCATGCAACACGGTAATATCCTTCCTTAACTCTTTGCTTCAATGGTAACAGTTTCTCCTTGTTCATGCTTTTAGTTTCATCTTTAGAACATTGAGGACAATGTTAGATTTAAGTTTGGGGGTATGGGAGAAACTTTTTAGTTGCAATAAATAAACTCCAGAGCCTAGAAATTTATGCGTATTAAGGATAGCACTAACCAATCTAAGTGGATGGAAACATTTTTGTTTTAGGAGTTGAGGAACCAATCTGACTAGATGGAAACATCTATAGAGTCTATTCATAAAAGCACAGAGCTCAGGTGTTAGAAATAACATGATAGTTTCGCCATATCTGTCGAGTCCTTTTCACTTTCTTTTTTAGTTTTCTTTTATTTCAAGTGATTTGGTGGGGCACACGATTCAAGTTGTTACCTTTGCTAGGGTGAAATAGAGTGACTGAGTTACCTTTTCAAAAAAAAAAAAAAAAAAAAAAAAAAAAAAAAAGACCGACCGACCAGTTAGACCAATCGGAATAAGTATTAACACTTGGATAGCAATATGCGTGTGTTCTCCCTGTTTCCGTCGCCTAAGCAAGCGTGGAATGCAGGACCCGTGGGAACTATCGTGTAATCTGCTGACAAGAAGCATGCGCTTGGATCAAAAGATCTATTCATGCCGTTAAGTAAAAAAAAAAATGGTTATTGTTATGTGTAGTCAACTGCTGGTTCCCTTGTATTTGCCAGTTTGTTGATCTAGATTTAAGTTATTGACCACTGGTTCCCTTGTATATGCCAGTGTGTTAATATTAGTCAGACCGGTATCTCAGTCATTTAGGTTAGGTTCATCTTGGCAGAGGCCTTCAGACAGATATGGGAAACACCGTTCGCTTTTCAACCATCTACATTTTTCTTTCCATCTTCTTAATCTTTTCATGTGATTAGTCTGACTCCGAGTATGATGTCCATCGTGAAACTATCTTAGTAGAGCTCTGTCACTTATATGAATTTTAGTATGCTTGAGTGCAAACTCGTGTACAGCAATTGGAATTTCGCATCAGGGTTCTTCCTCTTAGAGTCAATAATTGTATGCCAACCAAGGAGGTTCTTTAGTGCTTTCCAAGGTTTTGCGTAGATAGCTAGGGTCTGGAGTATTGGTTTTTGTGGGTACACCTCTGATAAACCCACCCGAGATTAACTCGGTCACTTTTCTAGATTAGATTTGCTCGGGACTAGCAAATAATAAGTTTGGGGGTATTTGATAGACACATTTATGTGTCTATTTTCATCTCTTTTGTGTATTTTGTTAGTACCCATTTGTTCTTATTACGGTGTTTTTATGTTTGTTTAGGTGTTTTTGGAGAAAATACCCTTCTGTGGAAAGAGTTGCTCAAAAAGTGATGATTTACACCCCGGAGAAATGTACCGAAGGCACCCCAGAAATGCACCGGAAGCACCCCAGAAATGTCCCGGAGGAACCCAGAAAATTACTATTTCCACCCCAAAATTACTATTTCCACCCCAATTGCTAAAGGGACACCCGTACAGGATTAGGGGGAGGACATTTTCTTCTCAAAATTCAAATTCTGTTTTTGGCGGGAAAGTTTCTTCACACTCTGGTAGATTTTCCAATCAATTTTTGAAGGTGTTATACAGAGATTAAATGGCTGAA
The DNA here is from genome assembly GCF_003573695.1 of Papaver somniferum. Classification (NCBI taxonomy): domain Eukaryota; kingdom Viridiplantae; phylum Streptophyta; class Magnoliopsida; order Ranunculales; family Papaveraceae; genus Papaver; species Papaver somniferum. The sequence goes on from NC_039363.1 coordinate 85,010,946, forward strand.
ACTTTGTGGAAAGTTGTGATATGTCATAACATAGCTGTAATGGGTGTTTTGATCGATCAAATTTGGCTGGAAAACGTGTTTTAATCCACGAGTTGAAAACAAGGTGAAACACGCGTCAACGGGATTTGGAGAAGATTTTTAGCGTGTACTGAACGTGCTTAGCTGACTCAATCAATTATATGGAGCGTGAAGAAGGTTTATAAGGAAAGAAATACAGCTGCATGCGTGTGGAAGATCAAAAAATGAAAATTTTGGCCGTGGAGAATATTTTTAATAAATGAAGATTATTTGGGAGATATGGACGGATTAAATGAGGATTATGAGTATAAATAGATGTATATTGGTACAATGGAGGGCTGTGGAGAGTTGGTAGGAGAGAAGGAACGCTGCAGATCGAGAACCATGATTTCTCTCTGCTGTTGCTGCTGCCATTGATGAAGATGAAGAACACGAAGAACGGACTTGCAGAAGCAGTCGTTTATCAACAGTGTCTAAGACGCACACGCGTGCGTCGTAGTTCTTCGTACAACATCAGTTATCATTTATCGTTCTTTTTGTAACAACTGAACAGCGCCTTTGCAACAGTTATTTCTGTTGCGATTTTTCTGTTCAATTGTTTTACTTTTTTTTTATCATTTGTAAACAACTTTTTGAGCAATAAATAATTATTTTGAGAGCATTTTTACTATGATGAGTTAAAACCCAACACTGGGACGATGGAGGAGGCCAAACTTCATACTTGGGGTAATTTTATTTAATTCTATAGTTACTTTTTGCACCAATTTTAATTGAATTAAGATTTTAATTAATTATTTGTGATGTCATTTGATGGTTTATGCTTAGTCCTAGGGATTTTTGATATGCCATGCTTAAGAAATACAAGTAATGTTTTATAAAATCTATCTTGGCAATAAACTAGAGTTAAGATTTGTTTTGTTTTGAACTATAATCGCCTAGAATTAAATTCTGAACCACTTGAAAATGAAAAATGGCCGAATCTTTAGTCCCAGTAAATCTCGCCCATTGTGACAAATATTGTGTATATATTTTTATTTTTAAATCTTTACAAGTCCGAGCAACGAACTTTTACTACCACTTTCAATATTACAACATACTTCCTTTAAACAAATGTAAAAAATTGTTTCCTAGGATGAAATCTTCACCATAACCCATTCATCATAACACTATATACAAGATTATGTCGATGTCATATCTACGAAGTTCAAAAGATAAACGTTATACTTCGTAGTCTAATTCCTTAATACTATGATCATACTATTATGATCATGTCACATCACTAGAGTATTATATACAATATGTACAGTATATACAGCTTCGCAGTTATGTTTTCAATATACCACGACTTGAAAGATACGTTAGGAATGAAACAGTTCAAGTAAATATTACTAACCTCAAGTAGAAGGATGATGTCGTCATTTTAGTTTGTTACTTCTTCACATTCTTAAGGACTTCAGAGTAATACTTGTATGTCTCAACATTCCTAGACTTTCTGGTCTAACCTAAGCGAAGTTGATTCTAGTTTTTAATCAAGAGACTCTAGATGAGTTTTGATACTAAAATATGACAACCAAACTTGAAATAACAACGCTTGGTGAGTTCAACTGAGCTATGCTCTAACAACTCCCCCTTTGTCAATTTTAGTGACAAAACTCTTATTACATATGGGGTTAAACGAATTACAAAATAACTCATTCTTCATACGCTTGATTCCAAGTTTCAACAACACAATAACCTGCATATATTCAATCAATAAATGTCGTTGTTGACATTTGAAAAACAAAGGATTTTACTCCCCATAAAGGCAAGCTAGGTAAGTATTCAATCCGAACATCTTTGATATTCCCCTTTTGTTCTAAGTATTACTACACATCAATATGATATGTTTCTCCCCCTTAGTCAATGTTTTACTCTTTCGTTAGATATAACGTTTAAGCACAATTATCATTTCCTAATGATTAAAAATCACTTGTTTACTCCATATATTTCTCCCCCTTTTGTCATAGAAAATAAAGGACAAACCGAAAGAATCTTACAAATCCAAAAGACTTGTAAACAACCTATAAGAGTTAAGCACGAAGGTTTCACATACCATTTTAGATAACCAATATTAAAACCGAAACTACAAAATAATTTAGCTTCAATATGTTATCAAGGAAACAATTGTCCGAAGCAATTTTCCCTATAATCCAACAATTCGACTAAGATACTCGATTCCCTTGTTGGACCGATTGCGTACGCACAATCACTTATTTCAATAAGACCAAAATAAATATCAGAATTAACTTTATTTTTCTTATCAGTCTCTAATTATTCAGACAATAACTTAGACCTTTCCCTTTATACAAGACACACACTAGGTTAGTTAACTTTTTTTTCTTGTCAAGGCATTTGATTAAACTTGAATAACCGAATTCCTCCAATTGGTAAATCTAACTAATACCAGATTTAACTTAGTTTCTCTTATCCGGAATCAATTGGAATAAACAAATGATTCGGTATTTTGTTAAGCCACAAATTACAGATACAAACCAAAATAAATTGAGTTGCACAATTATATTCTTAACTGAAGCAATTGAACAAATATAAACACTACATCACCGCAATTGCACTGAATTTCGTTAAGGAAAAACACTTGATACCCAACAACAAAGAAGATACCAAATAATAAGCCAAATAAATTGACACGGTATTTCTTAATCGGAAACAATTAAATCACATAAACTTCCATACACAACATAATGGAACATATCAATTGTACCGAAATTTTGTTAAGAAAAAGCAAAATATATGCAATATAAACATGCTTTTCTTAAACAGGAAAACAATTAACTAACAAATTCGTTACCTCAATTTTTGCAGCCACTACTCCCCAGAAATATATATCATTAAGCGCAAGTTCAAATAAGAACTCACTCCCAGTGTGTTGTCATCCTCTCGCAAGAACAAAAGAACAACAACATAAGCAACCTTTACCAGAGAAAGGTTGAATCGGTTTTAAATAATGTGTGCCAATAGCAAAAGTTGAAAACCCGAAACACATATGTTATGCTAAACACAACTCATGTAAACATAAATTGATTCAACATATTGTGACTTTTCACATATGAGTTTCAATCGGAACCCCTTATGATCCTTTGATAAATCCTACCAACATGGGATAAAACTTAACCCCGCTAAATCAAAAAGCCACACAAATCATAAGGGTTGCATCATATGAGATCGAATATTAAGGTTAATAAAAACTGAAATCAGACATCTTATAAACCGAAAAACACATAGCAAAAATATAAACATACATTCACGGGCTATGTAATCGGTAAATATCACATGAAAAAAAATTATAAAATATAATTTTATTCATAAATAATATTTGATAGTTTTATTCAAAATAGACCTTACACAAAAATATTGAAATAAATCAATACATTGACGTCTATTTTCTGGATCAAGTATTACAGCATATAACTTAATCCCTAGTGGTTCTATGATTGTTCACTGATGTTTCTTCAGTGTTCAAACTCTTGATGATAGTCTTGAGAGACTTTTCAGCAACCACTTCTTGTTTTTCAAGATTTTGAACTTGTTCCTTCATGTATGTAAGATCATCGTTTGTTTCTTCAATCCTATCCTTTAGCCAATCTTGATTTTGAACCGTTATTATGAGATTGGTTCGTAGTTCTTCAAAATCATGGATAAAGCTTACCATATTATCAGAAGGTATCCACTTGGTTTCTTTTGGATCTTGAAAGTTGAAAGCCAACAAACATGACTTATCTTGGGATCCGGTAGAACTATCAGATTCATAATCAGACATGATTTTTGATATGATCTTCTTCTTCCTTTCCGTAGTGATTCTTGATAATCCTTAACTCGTTGAGCTTCCTCCTTATTTACCTTTCACTTATTGGAGGCATGCTCAAGAATTTAAATAAGAATTAATCAGGATTTCTCAATACAAGCAAGAGACAGTTTCTCTTAAAAAGAAATAACTTTCGGACCGAAAATATCCAGAGATTTCCGAAAATATATCAAGAATATATTTTGCTTCTTGTGTCCGAAATTCTCATGTTAGAAGGTTTATAAAATTCAAAATTTCAAACAAAACCTAAATATGGAAGATCATGATAAACATGAACATTTTTTAGATAATATGGATTCGTAGTTTATCCAAAAATTGTCACAGATTTTCTGATACAAACACAAAAAAAAATGTGCTATCTTTTTATGTGCTTCCTCATCCAAAAAGTTATGAGCACGACTTTGGATGAGGGTGCAGATACTCTAATACAACTGGGTTGTATCGGAGTAAGCCCTATCACTACGAGTATCAGAAACATAGTTCATGTTTCTCTTTGGAAGTTTCTGCCCAAAGTATTTTCTTCCAAGTCTTCCTTGTAATAAAGTTATGATCATGAGGAGAAAATGTACTAAAGTGAGAATTTTCAGAGATAGATAAATCTCTGTTAATTCTATTAATGATATCTTCATATGATTTTCCCATTCTAAGGATTTTCTTATGATGCGCATCAGCTTGATTATTGGAAACAATTAATTATTGGAAATTTTCCCTATTGTTTCTTTTGGCAGAAATTATTTCCTTCCCTTTCTTCTGGAACCGTTCAGTTAGTGAACTACTTTAATGTAAACAGAGATTGTTTTGACATGAGTTAGCTGGAACCTTTTTCCAGAAGTGATCATCAACTCTTTCATCTGATTCTTTTGAGTTGATTTTATCAGATTGGGGTATATTCTGTTTTTCTATTAAGGAATGATCTTTCAGTTTTTTAAGACAAGATACTTCTTTTAATACTTTTACAATAGTATTTTGAAGAAGTATAAGTTTCCTGTCAAGTGACTGAAAGTTGTATTCCTTAAGATCTTTATCACGTAATCGGTTCAAAGTTTCCTTTGGACAAGATTTCATTTGATCATCAGCATTAATGTTCTGAAAACCTGCCCAGCCCAACCGGTCATCCCAGTGAATCAGTGACACAGTCACCTTTCCGGGCCGTATCAACAGTGACTCGGTAAACTCAACAAAAAATGGCTTATTCTGTGAGATTCGGGTAACCCAACCGTTTTGACCCGTGATTCATCGTATCTTGTACGAGTTAATGGGTCGATAATTCTTGTGAATCTTTAACTTTCAGACATATCGTCATATGATTCAAACGAGGAGATAATTTTTACAAACACAAAAGAACAAAAAAAACACGATCCATACAAATTTTAGAGGGAAGAGTGAGGTTAATCTTGAAGAAAAAAAATTAACATAATTTCCCCCCCTTTTTTTTGATGTAAATGGTAACAATTGAACTTAAAAATAAATTAGTTATAAAATTGATCAAAAAAAATAATATTAGAACAGGTCTACGTCCACTTTGGTGATGCAGTAATATTGTGATGATGTTACTGTGATGTAGTTGTTATGATTCTCATAGTAACGCAGTTTCCTCTAAGTTGGTGCTGTGTTTGAGGTAGGAACGATAATACTGACGGTTAAGTTAGGGAAAGAGAAGCAGTGAGTGTGATTGAGGAGATCCCAAGTTAAACCGAGGTTAGGGTTTGAAAGGCGAAAAATGTAAATAGTTGATAATAAAAGGATAAACTTTTCGTAGTTAACAATGTAAAAAACTTGAGATGTCACTCTTATCTTAACTGTCCGTGGCATTCCCTAGTCCCTACCACTATAGCATTTGTAAGTTTCATATGAAAAACGACATAAGAAATGTCAAGGTAGAAAATTATGTTATATAACGTTTTACATATGTGACCCAGTGAACCCGAGTTGAATCACTGGTTGAACCAATGACCCTTGATCCACTATCTTTTTCGGTTCGATGTCCGGACCGGTTTTCAGAACATTGATCGGCTGTTGTAGGAGATGGTTTTTCATTCTATTTTGACTTGATGTAGTTAGGTAGACTACCATCATCATGATCTATTTCAGACGTGATCAAACAAGTCTTGTTATCACAATCTGTAATAGTTGAGAAAGGACTTTTGGTTTCCTCGTCAGAAGAAATTACAACAGAATCATTGATCAGAGTCATAGGATGAATCTCTTGTTCTTGAGTAAGAGATTTACCAAGAGCCTTTACTTTGACAGTGAGATTCATATTCTCTTTCGCTAGAATATTTAGCTGAATGTCCTTTTCTCTGATCTCTTGCTTAAAAAGATTAGATTCCGTCTTTATTATTAACATCCTTGTAGACAGAGATCTTATAGGCTTTAGGAGTTTTACCAACTCTTTCTCAGCATCTTCTTTGACATCAGAACTTGACTCAAATGCACCTTAGACTAAGTCCTATGAGCAAGATTGAGCTGCTAGATTAGCAAAAAAGTGTTGCAGTTAAAAGAAAATGTGGTCTATTTGTTAACATTAGTTCTCTCTCCTAACATGTGCTCGCAGTTCAACTAGCAGCGAGATCGAAGCGCTAAAGATCACCTTTTCGCTGAATGATTCAGCGTTAAACGAATATTCCAGGGCATCTGCGCTGAGCTATTCAGCGCCACACACAGGCGATGTTCCACTCAGTGCTTGACCTTTTTTTTTTCCTACTCCACAACGATCATTTTTTTCAAATTTTGAATTTTTAAATGCTCCCTTTTTTCCTACACCTAGTTTACATCACCAACGGCTATGTTTTCAAATTTTGAATTGTGAAATGTTTGACAATTTGTTCCAATGGTTGTTTGTTTCAAAATTTGAAAATTGACCATAGTAAGGAAAATCTTTCGTTACATTGCAAAACAAGGTTACAATGCTTTTTTGAAGAAATTTAAAAAGTACATTGATATTAAAATAACTTAAATAACTTAAAATATAAAAAAAGTACATTGAAATTGAAATCCTACTTCTAAATAACTTAATTAAAAATGAATTTCTAAATTTTTAAATTATTACAAATATATCACTTTAATTTAGGGGATTGGTGGTAATCCATTCCGGACCAAAATCTCATTCTTCATAGTTTGTAGAGGGGTTTCTCCCATTCCTCTACTTCATTCAAGTTTTGGCATAGGATCTTCAAGTCAGCTTCCCTTTTTTTGTTTGTGCCAAGATTGTAGAGTTTTCCATGTGCTTCTTGAGGTACTCTTCCTCTGTTTCATACTTGGCAACCCTTTGTTCTTGTGATTTTTCAAGAAGTTCGATGAGTTTATCCACTTTGTCATCTGCTCTCTGCGATGCTTTAGCCTCACGAGCCCTTTTCTTTGCATTATGTCTTCCTTCCCTTCTAACATCATCTGTTTGTTCGATATGTTTGAGGTTTCATAATTATGAGTAGATGATGAGCCACCAAACACTGCCATATCCTCCAAATCTTCATCCATAGATATTGGAGCGGAAGTTTCAGCTTCATTGCCTTGAGTATGTTGACTGTCTTGAGTAGGTTGGGCAGAAGTACCAACTCCATCATAATTGTTCAGGTTGATAGGTTTTCAGAATCTGGAAAACCGATTCATGTTTCCAAAGTCTCTTAAATTCTACTTCATAATTCTTTTTCCATGATAATACTGGGGAAAAAATGTATTAGAGAAAGAATGAAAGAAAAAATTTAGAGAAAGAAAGAAAGAGATCAAAATAACAAAAAAAAAACATTAAATTTTTTTTCAAGTACTTACATAATCCTGGATTGTCAATCCCGTAGGTCTGTTTCGGAAGTAGGGCCTAATGTGTGAAATTATCATTATAATTCATTTTCATCGTACAAATAATCAAATTATCATACAAATTTACCTATACATTTTACCTACAATCTAATCATACAAATTATCATTCATTTTCATCACAAAAATCAAAATTTCATTTTTTGTTCATCACAAATAATCAAATTAAATCCTCAAAAAAAAATTCATCACAAATAATCAAATTAGATCATACACATATCATCTAAATCATCTAAATAACTAAAATCAATCATTAATTTGAATGAAATCGCACCAAAAATCAAAAATCATAAAACTTTAAACCTAAAACTTAAATTTCTTACCTCGATTGATTTCGTGGATGGAATCGCAACAAACCACCCTCAATCGGTCACAAATTTGATGTAGAACAAACCCAAAGAAGGAATTTGAAAGAAAAAAAAAATCTAGAACTCCTGAATTTGGACATGCATTTTCGGGAGAAATGGGGGGGAAATGAGTGAGAAATGAAAATGGGGAAGAAGATCCATCTTCTGTGAAGATATCGATTTTTTTGGGTGTTGTTTGGTTCGGCGCTGGCGCTGCTTGGTGCGGCGCTGTCAACCCAATTGACTAAGTCAAGCGTTGTTCTGTGTAACGTTCACATGGGCGATGAACTATTCAGCGTTCAACGTTGTTCTATTCAGCGACTAGCTGCTAGATTAGCACTACTATAGGACTTAGGAGGTTTCCCTAGCTGACGTGGACTGTTAATGTAGTTGCTAGATTAGAACACCGTAGGACTAATCTCCTTAAATAATGGATCATGAGTTAGTAAAAACTCCATATATTGATACTCCATATATTAATAAACTCTATATATTAATAAAAAATCATGGTCCCAACGTGGGCCAGTTATAAATAGTGATAAACTCCATATTTTAATATTAATAGATTTTTCTAGCCCCACCGTAAGGAATTTACCTCCATCATTAATACAAAACAAAGCTAAGATAAGTTAGCCTGTGTTAGTGGTGGTCAGGATTTGTCCAGACAAAGATAAATCAAGGGATGTGGTTCTCCTGACCACCCCCTACAACTCGCACGCGTGGCATTAATTCCAATATTATGAATGAAAAATGAATACTCAAGTCAAGATATAGATTTTCAAAAATTACATTGGGGAGGTTCGAACTCATGACCTATTGTGTCATAAGAGTGGCCTCTAACTAGTGTTCCACCTTGGTTGGAATTAGTAGAAAAGATAAATCAACGATGGTGGTTTGTTCAACTTAAATATCATAATTGTTTTATTAATTAGTGTTTCACTAATTGCACATAATAAATAATCTATTCATTATAAAGTGTTTTATTAATATGTGTTTCACTAATTGCTCATAATAAATGACTAATCATTTTTTAATTATAAATGTTTTCTTAATTAATTATAATATGTATTTCTATTAATAAGTAATTTGATAAATAATATCAATGGACATTTTTGGCGACAATGAGTAGTAGAAGAGGTGGAGGCCGAAAGATTAGTGGTGGTTAAGGGCGGCGCCAAGCACAATTATATTTATTTTTGTTCTTTTATCATAAAATGGGATACGAAGTCCATTTTTCACATGTATCCAACTTGCCAAGAGTTTTTTCTCCCTCTTTCCTCAAAATCCTGGCTTCGCCCCTGGTTTGTGGTGGAAGAAGTAGTGCCGGTGAGTAGTGACGGACAATATTAATTTTATGTTGTCGTTGCAACATCGATAACATCGTAGTGTAGAAGATGTGGTTGGTTGTTTTTAACCCTTTTGATAAAGAAAGGTACCATATATTTCCGGGATGATATCATACAAGATAATATTTTTGTGATCGTAGTTGGATCACCCAAATGGTACCCCTGTTATCTTTGGTACTATATCGTATAAATCATGATTTTTTAATGTTAAAATAAAATTGATTGCAATACAAAAAAGAATATATATACGGAAAAAAAATAATGAAACCAATCAATTGATGACATTTTGTTCAATCTAAACCTCATACATGGCATTTGTGATTGAAAATTAGAATTGCGTCCAACAACCTACATGGGGTGGGCGGCAGTGATGGTGCAGTGGTGGAGTCAAAAATTGACATTGAGGAGGCCTACTTTAAAAAAAAAAAAAAAAGAAACATGTAAACTTTGATGGACTAAACCATAAATATATATGGACAAAGTACTATTTATAAAATAAACTAAAAAAATCATGTAGTTATTAAAAATTTAAGGGGTTAGAGCCAGGTTAGTCAACCCTTGGCTCTGCCACTAGGTGGTGGTGGATAAAAAAAATGGATTCATATGGTTTTATGGTGGTGGCGGGTATTGGTGAATAAAAACATATTATGCTAATTTTGTAATGCCACAAAATATGTAACGTTATATTATAAAGTATAAAACGTGGTTGATCATTCTAATGTTAAAATAGACTCGATAAAACACATGTTCATTTTAAAAAATTGGCGCAATCAATTGCCATTTTATGTAATAACTTAATGAACGACACGAATCAAGATCAGAACATATGAAATTATTTATTATCGATTTGTCTATGTAAAGATTGGTCAGGATTTGTCCTTGGCAAAGATAAATCTATCGTTGGGGTTTGTTTAACTTAACCATTTTTAAACACTTTATTAATTAGTGTCTCATTGATTGTTCATAATGATTAATTAAATTTCTATTATAAATGTCCCTTTAATAATCTAACATAAATACATAATTTTATTAATAAATAATTGTACTAAAAGCTATATTAATTCTAATGGTGGTGGTGGAAGCAAGGTTAGTATAAAAGGTGGCGAGTGTTTGTGAATGGTGGAGGCGGTAACATTACTATTGGTGGAAGAAATAGTGGCAGTGGATGGATTTTATGGTGGTGGGTGTTGGTAATAGTAGTGGATAATAATAGTTTTTGCTTTTTAGTGAGTTTTATTGACCGAGTAAAAAAAAATATTCACAAAACATGCAACATTGTATTGTGAAAGATGTAATTGGTTATTTTTAGCACCATTGATAAGGACAAAAATCAAATATTTCGAGGATGATACCGGATCGTATAAGACAATATGATCATGACTGTTGGATCACCGAAACGGTATCCGTATTATATAAAGGAAATTGGTGTGCCCGCGTAAAAGAACATTATCGTTCTCTCAAGTACTATTACATTTTTTTTCCTGAAAGACCATCAATGCCGAGTTGTGTCGCGACAACTACCTACAAAGACAACAACTGTTTGAAAATATTTGTTTGTTCATCAAAATCATCATAAAAAAGTCTAAATCATAAATCTAAATTTCGCCTCCGATGTTTATAGAATATTTTTTATATTTTACATTCTCAAATCATGCGACCTCTTGATTACAAATCAACAATATCAAATTACGGATCAATATGTATAGGTTTCATTCACTAGGTTAGAAGGTAGAGTAGATACAGATGGGTAGATCACACAAAGCAGAGCATGACTGAGAATACTTCAATAATTTGGCCAAGAAATAAGGTCAAAAATTTAAGATTAACTTTCTATAGGACTAATTAGATCGACTTCGATAGGAGCCGACTAAAATATGGATTAATAATAATTTCCACGTAAGACAATTTCAAAACATAGTTTGTCTAACTCTGCATATGTAAAGAGTGGTCAAGATTTGTCCTTCCTCAATTGCTATGTTATGTGAGAAGAAGGTGATATCTAAGATTGAGGTACACTTCAAATCCATTAGATTCATACCATTTACAACTGGACGCCCTGAAAAAAATTGACGTGTTGTTATTATTATTACAGGTAAGGGATACATGACCACACTTGCGCAAATAGCTCACTTCACAAATGATTGGTGTTGCATGTGCTGTCTAGAAAGCAACGATGAATTTGAGGAAACAAGGCACCAAAAGCAGTGTCCGGAGTATTTTGGATATAGTAACTTAGACCCGATGAAATACTTATGTTCTTTTTTTTTTAAGTTTTTCCACGATCTATTTATTTAAGAAAAATTAACATTGAAAATACATAACATCAACAAAAATTAGACAGACTGCGTTTGATAATAATAGCTACAGATGGTCCGGAAATGGCAAAAGAAAGGAATTGTTGTAGAATAATTGTTGGGATATACGATGGATTAATTGATATGAATGAAAGAGGTATAACTATTTGGATTCTGAAATCACATAAAGTTTACAGTAGAAGATGACATCAAGTTTAAAGTTAGTAACAAACGTAATATGGCTAACTAAAATGTTAAAAAAGAAACAGGATATATAAACTTAGAAAGCCGTGGGACTTGAAGAGACCAATTTTGAAAACTACAATCTTAGAAAGCAACGATCCACAATACCATAATTTATTTTTATAAATATTCAACGTAGAAGATGTCAACTTTTGGTAAAGGATCTATTGACAACCGATAAATTTGAAATAGGATCAGGGAGTACAATATGTGTTCAAGGTTCTTTATGAGGTAATGTGTTGCCAGATTGTATTCCAAGTGAAGGTAGGAACATATGGAAGTGACAAAATGTCCAAGACTTTTGAAGTTACCAAAGCCTTCGTTAAGACGAACTGTTGGGCAGAATACTTTGTTGAAGATTTAATGGCAGATGTTTGCATATATACAATCCCTTCGAAAAGGTAATTGGTACACAGTTTAAAATTGTCATCTGATGGGTGTTGAACAATTACAGGAAAATCATGTCACATTGGAGAGTTTGTATCATCCGCTCGATGCAAATAATATTATTCTCTTCCTATTTGGAGGATCGACAACATGACCATGATAAATGAGTCAGCTTGAGCGAAATAGGAGCATGTGGAGACTTTTATGAGCGCTGCTGACGACATATTTCCAAAAAATATTTAAACTTCCATGTTCATGTAGAGCATTATCTCATTATAAGCAATGAACCTAAATAAAAAATTGTCTGGAAGTTAATATTATATTTCTTTCGTTTGATCAAATCTCCGGCGGTAAAATATTAAAGGAAAAAAACAAGAAAAAAAGAGAGGAAAATCCCGATTATTTTTATGACAAACCTATATTAAATCATAAGGAGTTTATAAGTATTCGGGACACAAATTATACGATATATTAAAAATGAACCAACATCATGGCCCGTACCGTTACGACACGGGTTAAGGGCTAGTATATTAATATAATAGACATAATCGGAAAATTATAGATCTTGTTACATCAAAATTTAAGATAAAGAAAAATATGCATCTATAGTTGTTTGAGAAAAGGATGTAATTTTTTAGATTGTTATCGCATCTTTTGATTTACATATGCGTAAGACCTCGTTACTATGTGCACATTCTTGTTGAAGATAAAATATTTCCAACTTGTTAAGCATGTTTAAAGCTTCCCGTCGAGATTTTTTTTTTTTGATATACCTCCCTATATTAATAAACTCTATATATTTATAATTTTGTGTAGTCCCAAGTCTATTAATATATGAAGTTTTTACTGTAGTAGAATTCTCAACTTTTGAGTATTCGCAATCTTGCATAAGTTTAACTGAATCAGCCAGTAGATTCAATTCTTATAGGTTGGATCGCACCAAACACAGATTGTTACATATTTTCGTGTTTTCCTGCACTGATACCAATTGAAAAGACGAGGGTACCCAAATACACAATGATTTTTTATTTATCAACCTATAAGTCCTCTACTGATCGTGATCATTTATGGACAGAGTCGAAACAATACGACAATTCGGTTCACACTTCACGTGATTGTCTATGGATACGAGATCGAGATAATACAACAACAAGATAACTTGTGTGATTGACTATGGATGCAAGATCGAGATAATACTACAAAAAATTATGTTACTTGATAAAAGGTTCGGTAATAACCAAACACTATAGTATCACTATCAAGTATTGCGGAGTTAACGTACAAGTGTAATTTACTTTTAATTATAATAAAAAAATTATAATTGCGGAATAGAAAAGTAAATGACATAACAAGATTTTGTTAACGAGGAAACTGCAAATGCAGAAAAAACCCCGGTACCTAGTCCAGTTTTGAATACTCTCGGAATTAAACCGTTATACAAAATTTAATACCAACATCGTATAGTTGAGACCAAGAAGACTACCCCTAGCTACTTAGTTCCCTCAGTATCCCTGCGCCTTCGACTTTTAGAGTCACACACGTGAACAACAAGTCCTTTGGATCGTATTCCAAACAGCAAAGAAACAATTTGTTTGGTAACCACTCTAATCAATCTTGCTACAAGATATAGATGAATCGTTGATAAAGGCTATTTTGTTTAATCTAATAAACTCCTTTGTCTAGTTAGATCAATCTCACTTTAACTACCGACATAGTCAAGTAGAGATTCACACTCAATCAATATAGATTTCAAAGAGAAATATAGAGAATGTCTATCTCACGTAATTAATCAATTGGATCCCAGCCGATCAAGGTTTGTGCATACAATTCACTAGATACGAAAAGTAATAAGAAATCTTCTTCGTTTTCAAATTATTTTATTTTCAAAACCAGCACAACACCACTTGAATCTCTTGTGATCAATTATACATAGAACGGAGTCTGTTGACAATGGATTATCACAATATGTCTTTAGATCTAACAACAATTTTAAAGATCCCTTCGATACTCTGATTTAGTTTGAGTGAATCTTATATCAGAAGAGAATATTCTCAAGCATAAACAAACTGGGTGCAATCAAAGTTTCAACAACCGTTAGTCAACCAAATGAATCGAAAACTAATAACACTGCAATTATCTAGTTTCCCACCAACGGTACTCTTAGAGCTTCTTGATCCCACAGAAGATTTTAAACGAGCAATTGTAAGAAATTTCACTTAATTAGGATACTTTCTTCTCCGATTAGATGGCTCCACCTGAAACAATAAGAAATGAAGTTTTTTCCTGGCTCTTTGGATAGTTTCCTAGAAATGAAAACTTAGGTATTTATAGATCAAGGATGTTTGGACACCAAGGAATTTCTAAAACCGAAAATATTCTCAAGATATGCAATGAATGTCAAAATTCGGTTTTCATAATTCCAATAAATACTTGTACAATATTTCTGAAATCTCTCAATAGAAAATCTCCAATTAGCACATTACTAATTTTTATTCTCTAGAGCTATGCCTTAATTGCTGGTAATTAAAGCATATAAAATCAAAAACCTTAATTAAATATTTTTTAATTTATTTCGGCACAGGATCACCTTGAGTACCAAGGAATATCTTTGAACAATAAATGATAAGAGTTACTGCTCGTGTTCAAAGTATGTTGACATCTTTTAACTGCTAATCCTTATTTCATATTTACATGGATTTGCTTTCTTGGAATCGGTTATACCACACTTCCAGACAAGCTTAGAATTGGTTTTTTTGTATTCCAAGATTACTACGTGATTGATAAAATACCAAATCACATACATGGGTTCGGATAGGTTCTACCAATCACTTGGATCGATTATACCTAAATATGGTACCTACTTGTGATCGGTCACACCAGGCACTAGGATCGGTCACAGCAGTTACAAGGGTCGGCTCCATCTATACATGGTATCTACTTGTGATCGGTCACACCAGTTATCAGGACCGGTTACACCAATTACAAGGATCGGTCATATAATACTTATGATCGGTCACACCAATTACTAGGATCGTTCATACCAATTACAAGGACCGATCATACTATATCATGGTGAGTACTTATGATCGGTTACACCAATTACCAGGACCGGTCATACCAAGTCATAAGTATAGGCATTTTGATTAGTTATACCAATATACATAACCTGAGTTAGGATCGGTTCTACTATCTCACACATATTGGTCATCCAAAGACATGCAATGAATAGCCGGACCAATAAGCATATTGATTTACCTTTCGATTCACGAAACAAGTTCATGAATGTAATTCTTTTAAACAAATGTAAAACATTGTTTCCTATGATGAAATTTTCACTATAACCCATTCACATAATCATAACACTATATACAAGATTATATCGATGTCATATCTAGAAGTTCAAAAGATAAGCGTTATACTTCGTAGTCTAATTCCTTAATACTATGATCATACTATTATGATCATATATCATCACTAGAGTATTATATACAATATGTACAGTATATGCATCTTCGCAATTATGTTTTCAATATAGCACGACTTGAAAGATACGTTAAGAATGAAACAGTTCAAGTCAATATTACTAACCTCAAGTGGAAGGATGATATCGTCGTTGTAGTTCGTTACTTCTTCACATTCTTCAGGTCTTCGGAGTAATACTTGTATGTCTCAACATTCCTAGACTTTCTAGTCTAACCTAAACGAAGTTGACTCTAGTATTTAATCAAGCGACTCTAGATGAGTTTTGATACTAAAATGTGACAACCAAACTTGATATACCAACGCTTGGCGAGTTCAACCGAGTTGTGGTCTTACAATGACTGTTTTGTTTGGAAAGTTAGCAAAGAACTAACAGCTATTTGATGTTTATTGAAATCAAGACTTTAATCATGAACCACACACATAAGTGTTTAAGTGATTAATGTAGTCTTAGAATTATTTAAGAGAGTTTAAGCAATGCTGGAAATAAGTCTTTGTGCATCTGCTAAACATTGTCGGAACAGTTGGTACAACGGTTCTTGAACCACAAGGCTTGTTCACGAGTCAGTGACCAAAATTATGGTTCGCAAACAGAGTTCGCCAACCTACCCTGTATTTCTGTAACTCATATATCTGTTTTTTGCGAACTGGTTCGCTAACCTGCCTTGAGACGAAATTCAGTAAGTTCATATTTCTCTCTTATATGTATTGAAACATTCCCACGTGACAAATAATTTGCATAGAAAATTTTCAATTGATCCACAAATCAATTCATATAACTAATATTGTTAAAGGATAATTGAACATCTAATTTCTAAGTCACATTTCGAGAGTTTTCACAAGACAAGCTTGACTCGAAATCTACTTCTTTGTAAATCTACTATAAGTCATACGACATAGTCTCAACGGATATAATGATGGTATAGTGAGTAAAGTAGAATGGTTCAACATTCACATACTTGGATATAGAAGTTCTCCAAGTGTGTTCAACGATCCTCAGTCTTCAAGGTTGATCTTTGATACTCAACTATAATTCTGACCTAGTCTGAGACTTGACTTAGTATACTAGAAATAAAAAAAAAGTTGTGATCACCTAAATTTGACAACAAGCTTGAGATAGCAAAACTTGTGGGTTCAACCGAGCAGTTCTCTAACAGTTAGTAGACAAAACCTACTTATGCTAGGAAAATTGACAACGAATGGCATCTGATTTTGAAGTTCATTCCCTAGCATGAGTAATGTCTTGAGATGTTTTGAGGCCCTCTTGTACTTTTGTTGACATTGGGGGTTTGAACTAGTGACCTTCAAGAATCAGCCCCTTCCTTCCCCTAGTTAGTCTATTGGGTGCTTACATCTACCTCGTATGTTTGCTAATCGACTGTTAACCGGAAGTGGAAACTAACGTTTAGTGCCAGAAATGTTGGGATTTGGACGCTCTAGTCCTACCCTCTCAGGCCTAGTACTCGTTAGTCCAAATTTCTGAATGCACTGACGTTTTAGTCCTTCAATATAGAGGTTAGTCCAAAACATTATCGATAGGGAAAAGTTCAGTTTTTGATATTGCCCTAAATAACCTTTCAATGCTTTCGATGGCTTATATAGAGAAACAACAAATCAGTTACAGAGGAACTAAATCTAGGTTTTCTTCTTCTTCTTCTACCCCGAGAAAATAGATCTAGGTTTTTTTCTTATTCATATACCCCTTCCCTTCATCCGCTTCAATTACAATTGATCTTAAGAAATATGATCCAAACGCCAAAGATAATGTAACCAGTTTCATCGGAAATTTTGCAACAATGAACTCTTAGATTGATTATTCGATATTTTGAAGGAGAATTAAACAAAACATAAATGTGAAGGAGATTGAGAAGAAGCATCAGAATGTTTTTTATTCTTTCTAAAATTATACAACAAATTTATCTTATATATGTTGAATGAATTTTCTGGTAAAGTTATAATTGAGTATTTGAAATTTTAGGAAACTAAATTTGGGTGATATGAATTTATTTTTTCACGAAGTTATAAATCTATAGTCAAAACTGGAGATGTTCAGGTATACGACGGTTGATTATACAATGGTTTTCATTTTGAAATTTCTTCCAGTTTTTGTTGTTAATTTTTTTTTGCTTGATAATAATCTTTCATTGATAACCAAAAATTTTTACATGAGTACAAAAGTGAAAATCAAAATGATCAAAATACTAAAAGTAAATACAGACAGGTTTGGAGCTCATCTATTTGAATCTATAGTATATCTAATGTTCTTCTCTAAGCTCCCTAAGAAAGATGGTTTAGTATAAAAAATTTGATGTTCTCCTATGTTTAAAGTAACTCCTCTTTTAGCTAATGAGTCAGCTGAGAAGTTAATCTCCCTGCAACCATGGGTGAATTCATATTCCTTGACAAAGCTGCATATTTTCTTCCATCTGGAACATGCAAACCATGGAATTTTAAGATTCTTGAAAGCTTCAATGACTGTTTTAGAATCTGATCTAAATAGCAGTCTTCTAAATCCATTACTCACCAGCACATATCACTGCCATTACCTCTGGATAAAAATTATTTTTGCAACTCCAAGTTTTTGTTGTTACAAGATTGAGTAGTTCTTAGGATGTTTCAAGTACTAATTAAATTTGTGTGCCTTTTTATTCATGATTGTGATACCATGTGTAGATTTTTGGATCTTAAATACATATCAACTCGGCATGTTCATACTACTTGCATTTATTGATGGTGATAACTAACTAGTATCTAGTGCTAGTAATGTTTGTAAAAGGGTTAAGCAATATTAGTAATAATAAGAGACTTATTAATGAAATGCAATACGAGAATTGTTAGTGACTTTTTAGTTTATCTTTCTAATGTGTATGAAGTGATTTTTTGCATTATTCATTGTTTTTTTAAATTATATATATATATATTAAAATAAGATTATTACAAAGCTTTGGTTGGTAACCTAGCAACAAGCTGTGCTCTAACTCCTTTTTGAATAGAAATACCTAATCTACGATAAATAAAAGTACCAAAACCACTACTAGCGTCATTGCTAACTAAAAAATTCTTCAGGCGCTTGAAAAAACACAAAGTATCTTCACCAAGTTCCCCAAATGTAGAGAAAACTAGAACTCCCAGTCCATAACCATGTGATTCACACTTGTCCAAGTATTTAGTGCGTTTACGCGAAACAACACTAGAAATAGCTTTGCATGGGACGAAAGAGTGAGTGCCTTCACCAGTGAAGGGAGAGACAACTGTGACATCCATACAAACATCTTTCCCATTTTCCCAGTTAAGAACAAGGATATCTGCAGGTCGTAAGTCTTTGTCATCATCAGACAGAAACCTAAGAGAGACTTCCTTACGCGCAGGCACACTAGCTTTGTAACAAATATTAGCGACTACATCACGTACATGGTCATGTAAAAACTTACTTCCAACATCCTTATCACAATGAAGCGCGTGGTCTCCAAAGATATCCATATGTTACAACTGGAGCATAGACTATTTTCAACAATAAGTGGGATACCAAGACAATAGCAAAGAACAGCTCTGAACTGTCGTGGCCCAAGGAATTGATTAAGTCCAATAATTGGTACAACCAACAAATAATCATGTGCATGCTTCACACGATTGCATTGCCACAATATGTAATCTCTTGCATACATAGATAATTGGTCTAGGATTTGCTTCTTAACAACATCAAAATAAGTGACTGCCAGGGAGTGCATGGAATGGGGGGAGGTGTCATCGACGCGATAAGAAGAAGGTAATCCACATACCTGGATAAAGTTCTGAAGAGCTAACTGATAGGCAGGGCCTTTTTCTGTAGGAATAAGCTACCAAGGATCACCTTTTGCAGCGAAGCAGTCTGGCTCTGAGAAGCGAGATAACAATAGGTACTAGTATCTGTCATGGTGTAAATGTCATGGCCACCATCTTTGATGGGCAAGGTAGCTAATCTCTGTTGTAAAGGACCAAACACTGCCCCATCACCGGTGACTAGGAGTCTCAAATAATTGAGCAAATGATCATCGAAAAGATCAGTGACTGGTTGAAGGTCTGCAGGATTAGTCGTACGCATTGCAAAATATAATCTCGACACACCAGTGCAATTGTGAAGTAATAGCATCTCACTTTGAGGGTCCTTGAGTTTCTTGATGTCCGACATTAGATGAAAAGTCTTGTTCACCCTGCTCAACATCATATCACTAATAAAATTCAAATCCAAACTCACAGGTCCACCCAAAACTTTAATCCTATTAGACGGTCTACCAATATCAGGAGGGAAAACACCATCAACAGTACTTCTCGGATCCAAAGAAGGCCAAAAGACTTAAGTTTTCTTTATATTTAGATGTAAACCCCTACCTGGCCCTTCAAACTCTATTATGCGCAGGGCCTTGGCCACCTCAAGTGTGTCACCAACAATTGTACCATCATCTAGGTACCAGGCGTGCAGATTAAGTTTACAACTGGAAGCAATAATCTTCACCAGGGGGTGAAGTGTCAAGGCAAACAACAAGGTACCGAGAGGGTCACCCTGCTGGACTCCGAGGGCAGAAGACAAAATACATTGGTCATAGTAGAGTTTAGCAGGTCGCATGTAACAAAATTCTAACAAGCGATAAATACCTGGACAATGAAGACGAACTTCCTTGATGAGTTGATCTCTACTCACCATGTTGAACGCATTGGAAAAGTCAATGAGAAGCATTGACATCTTGTCTGAGTGACCTTTCAACTCCAGTAAACCATTTACAGCATGTAAAATACTTTCCCCGCCAGCAGGCACACCAACACCGAATTGGTAATCACCTAAATACGAAGTCATGTCCTTTCCGACAGAAAAGGCAGCCACTTTAGAGACCAACCTACGCCAAACCGTGTCAACTGCAATTGGCCTAAGCCCGCCTCCAGGTTTAAGTAACAGTGTCAATGGTGCACTGGAAACAAATTCGCCTAAATCCACAGGGAATTTTCTAGCCAACCAAAGGTTGACAACCCCTGCAATCGAAGCTAATAAGTCGCCCGCAATAGCTGATGCTTCCCCACTCATAACATCAACTAAGTGTTGCGCCCGTAAGCCATCACGGCCACATGAAGTTCCTTTTGGGAAGCTCTTGATTGCTCCCAAAACATCCCGACACTCCACTGTAATTGGGTCCACCGTAACATCTTCAAAAGGAACATCAGGAGAAGGCGCGACTGGGTGCTTACCTTGCAACTCAGAAAAAGTATCTTCATTACAGGGATCTACCCCATTAGAAGACAACACCCTGATAGTGGCAGCAAAGTGCCCACAACTCATTTTCCTATGGCATGCTGTCAAGTTAGATGTCCCCTGTTTCTTCGAGTCTGCTTGTTTATCCCCATTGCGAACAGGCAGCTGCAATAATTTATTTGCCAGTATGAAACACCCATTGGGTTCCTTCCAAGCCGCAAGATTTTGAAGTGTGGCTGCAACCTGTAAGCTTACGATTCCCAGATTTAGCTTTGGCAGAATTTCTCGGCCTGTACAAAGATAAAGTACAAACGAGAAGGAGTATGAGCTGAAGCCAAGCAGACAGATTGGCTGGATTCACAATGACCCTGTCCAAACAGGCCTTTAAAGACCTCGAAAATGAAAGCCGACACTTATGAGGTGTACATGTTACTGTGGTGATTTGTCTTTGAAACACAGCGTTAAGTAACTCAGTAGAAAGTGATGTACCATCTACAGCGTCACTACTAGTATCACTACTAGCATCCCCCACGGAAACACCACATTCTGCAACACTAATACCTGAGCATACATCGCCTTCCTCAACAGGCTTAGGTATACTGTGGAGAAGAAAGCCTGGAACATCACCATCCAATGGACCTGCAACTACATCACCATGAAAAACTCCTTCGCGACCTCTGCAAGGCTTCTTCCAAGCGTGTAGATGCATACATTTACAGCATAACCACATCCTTAAGCATTGGAGCACCTTTTTCCAGGAAAGATAAATGTGCAAGCTGTTCGCGATTAATTTCCTGCAGATGGATTTATTCTCTTCAGAATAGAGGTGTTTGTCATGTAGGTATTTCAAGAACGATCCTCTGACATAACCCCTGCTATTAATCCCGTATGGACATCTATCATGGCTCTTGAAAGGACAATGACAAAAGCCATTGTCAGGCGTCGCTTCTTCTGCTGTGGAGGAAGGACGTGGAGTATTTAAACTGATTGTACATATTTAAACTGGAATTTTCTATTCATATGTTTATTGTAGAGCGTTTGCTCTTATTTTTGGTAAAAGAGTATTTGATGAGTATGCATTTCTTTACTGCCTTTGTAGGTGCCATTACACTTCTTCATGTTGGTCGGCAAGGATGTAATAACATTTCCCGAATTAGGAGCCAATACTTTTCAAAATGCCGTTGGAATGGGTATATTCCTCTAGTAATTTTATGTTTTTTCTTTTTCTTTCCATCTTAAATTCGGTTGTGCGATTGAAGTTTTTATATAATATAACATGTCTTTTTCAATTAAAAAATGGAATCATGGAACCGTATTTGTTAAAGAGCTGAATTGGTATTGTATGTCTGTTTGTTCATCCCAGAATATAACATAATATCTTTTGTCTAACACAATTTAGACTTTGTGCGTCAATTATCATATATGTACCCCTATTAGCTATGGCCTATGCCTGTAGCATCATGTCTTCTACCTATATTAGATTGCAAAGGATCTGTTAAGCACACCACGTATTTTGTGGATCTCAAAACCTATATATTTATGCAATTTAAATTAGGTGATGCTTCTGGCACTCTGTCTACTTACACCAGTCGTCATGTTTGAGAATCTGAGCTTATTGCATCAGTGGATTTAAAACCAGTTATGTACAATGTGATAATACTATGACCAATATGAATTTGGGAATTGATATGAATGTTTAAACGTGAAAAAAATTCATTTGTTTCAAACTAAATTGACTGTCGAGTTAAGGAACCATGAAATGTTTTTCCCTTTACTGAGTTCTTTGAATGGATGATTCTAAAAATCAAAGTGTCAGTATATCCTTTTTTTTATGACAGATTATAACAATATAGAGTCTGCAGTTTCAATGCTTAATCATTGGAGAAGGGTAAGCTGTGTTGGACTTGCTTCTAAGCTTGATGTTCATTTAGGGAAGGCCAAGTGGTGTTATACTTTTTGGTGAGCTTGCAGTTTCTACAAGATAGGTGTATTTTTCTGTACACCAGTTATATGCTGTGTACATAAAAGTGCACTATTTTTTTTTGTGTGCTTGTTATTTGAGGTTTATATGCTTTTACATCAGTTATATGTGAAACATATTTATGTGCATTGTTTTTTATTTTTGTAATGCCTATTCAATATCCACACACATGGAAAGCAAGTGGCTAGTCACAAGATTGGAGTTTAGTCTCTTTCCGGTAAAGCAATCTTACCAAAGATTAACTTCTCTCGCGACGGATAAAATATTGGCCTGATATTTATGGTAATTAGTTACTAGAACCGCAACATACTAGAGCTTATGTTGGAAAATTAATACTTCCTCTAATATCATAACCACGGGATACTTGAAGAGGTTATTGTAGTTTGCATAATAACCTTCAAAGTATGATTCATGTTATTTGTACTTTATGTTTTTGGAATGAACAAAACATTTTGGGATTTCATCCTTTTGTCTTTTGAATTAATTCAAATCATGATTCTTGGTATTTGTACTTCACTTTTTCCTAATATACACGTTGATTGTTAATTTATACACTGCAATTATCTAATTTCCCACCAACGGTACTCGTAGAGATTCTCAATCCCAAAGAAGTCTTTAAAACGAGCGGTCGTAAGAGATTTCGCCTAATTAGGGTACTTTCCTCTCCGAATAGACGACTCCACCAGTAACAACACAACTAGGTAGTTTTGCTGGACCTGAGGATTAGTTTGCTCGAAATGAAAACGTCAATATTTATAGACCAAGGAAGTTTGGACACCAAGGAATTCCCAAAACCAAATATTCTCAAAGATATGCAATAAAGCCAAATTCGGTTTTCATAATTCCTGGAAATGCTTTGTCCAAATATTGACCGAAATCTCAGTAGAAAATCTCTAATTAGTAAATGCACATTACCAATTTTTATTTTCTAAAGATATGCATTTAATTGCTGGAAATTAAAAGCATATAAAATTAAAAACCTTAATTAAAAGGTTCTCAATTTATTTCGATCCAGGATTCCCCTTTAGTTATTAAGGAATATCTTTGAACAATAATAGATAAGAGTTAATGCACATGTTCAAAGTATGCCGACATCTTTACTTTGTGAATCCTTTTTCATATTTACAATCTTGGAACCGATTTGCCACACTTCCAAACGAGTTTGGAATTGGTTCATCTGATTTCTAAGAACTATGTGATTGATCAAAAACATTCAATTACCATTCATGGGTTTAACGGTTCTACTTCCAAAGTGGCTATTAGGATCGATTATATTAGTTTCCATAAAATGGCTAACTAAGTACCAGGATCGGCTACCACTATCTCATGGTTACTTGTGATCGGTTGCACAAGTTATAGGATCGGTTACACCAATTACTAAAACTTGTTAACCTACTACAAGGATCGGTTACACATCTTATGATTAGTCCCACCAAGTTCTAGGATCGGTTACCCAATGACTAGGAATGGTCACACCAATTACAAATATCGATCATACCATCTCAGGTAATTACTTAAGATTGGATTCACTAATAAAAGTCATACTGATACATAAGTCAGGCATTGTGAATTGTTTTACCAAGATACATAAACAAGTTATGAGCGGTTATACTAAACACACATGTTGGTAATCCAAAGATTTGCAATGAATAACAATACCAATAAGCCTAGCGATTACCCTTTCGATTCACAAAACAAGTTTATGAATTGTACTTCATTTAAATGAATGTAAAACATTATTTCCTAGGACGAAATCTTCACCCATACCTATACATAATCACAATAGCATTCATACGATTATGTCGATGTCTTATATACGAAGTTCAAAAGATAAGCGGTATACTTCGTATTATAATTCCTCAATACTACATCTAACTAGAGTATAATCATTCACAGCTTCGCAGTTATGTTTTCAATATAACACGACTTGAAATACACGTTAGGAATGAAACAGTTCAAGTTAAAATATTACTAAACTCAAGAGGAAGGATGATGTCGTCGATGTATCTTTACTTCTTCACATTCTTCAAGTCTTCGAGTAATACTTGTAAGTCTCATATCCTAATAACTTTCTAGCTAACCTATACGAAGTTGACTTTAGTAAATAATCAAGCGACCCTTTAAATGAGTCTTGGTTCACTAAAATATGACAATCAAACTTGGCATACCGACGCTTGATGAGTTCAACCGAGCAATTCTAACAATTATCAAGATTTCTTTCGAGTATGAAATTTTGGTTTGATTGCGTGATTCATTCTAGGGAGAAGCAGTTAGGAATATAAATAGTTGTGCATATCTTGATTATATTTATTGTTCATATTTAGGGATTCACAAGCTCAAAATGGTGAAGCACCCAAGCCTATCACAAGGTTAATTTGTGGAGGTTGATGGTCCAAATCCATTGTATTTTCCATGAAATAGGTCAGTGTGTGGGTATGAATGGTCGATTTTATGCATGTTTTGTAGGTGTGTGCATATTGGTGCACCTGAGTAATTCCCATGAAAAAGTAGGTTTGTATGTTTATGAATGATTGATTTTATGCATGTGTTTGCAGGGGTGTACATAATGGTGCACCAGTGTAATTTCCATGAAAAAGAAGGTTTGCGTGTGGTTATGAATGATCGTTTTAATGAATGTTTTGCAGAGGTGTACGTACTGATGCACCAGTGTATTTTTCCACGAAAGAGTAAGTTTGTGTGTGGTTATGAGTAAACGATTTCATATGGGAGTTCAAGTCCTTGAGAAACAATATGGGAGTTCAAGTATTTGAGCTAAATGATAAGTACTTGTTTTCCCCTCTATTAAGAAAAATTCTCTCTTTGAAATCATGTGTAGAAAAACTCAAGATCAGGTTGGCCAGTTGGAAGAAATGCCCTCTCAATCCTGCAGGGAGACAAACCTTCATCAGCACTATCACTTCCACCACTATCATATACCAGATAAATTGTTTCAAGCTCCCTAACAAACATGCCAAGACCTGAACAATATTTAAATACAGTTGGAAGAAATGCCCTCTCAATCCGGCAGGGAGACAAACCTTCATTAGCACTATCACTTCCACCACTATCATATACCAGATAAATTGTTTCAAGCACCCAAACAAACATGCCATGACCTGAACAATACTTAAAAAGATTTTTTATATAGCAAAGTCATTGACACCCAAAAAGGCTACTACCACAAAATTTGGACTTCTGTAATTGCAAACAAAAAGACATGGGAGGTTTAGGTTTCATGAATATAGAACACTTTAACAGTGACATGATCACTAAAATTGGTTGGAGGCTTGAAAATGACAAGGACTCTCTCTGGTCCTAGGTTATGGATGTTAAATACTTCATAGGAAGGAATGTTCTCAATATGGATCTAAAACCCAAAGATGGAGACTCTTGGATATGGAAAAGCATTCTGGTAGGCATACACAATATCAAGACCATAACCAATGGAGAATCGGGAAGCGTAAAATAATCGTCATATGGGAGGATATATGGACATCTACTATCACCACTTTCCTGATCAAGCCTGACAACTACCCCAATAATCTCCAACTTGTTGAACATCTTCTTATGGACAATGGTGAATGAACTACTCCTATTGTTCATGCCTGGTTCAACCCTGTTGAAGCCACATCCATCCTTGGTAATGCCAGTCCCCCTGGTAAGGAAGATCAAATTCAATGGAAGCTGAAAGAATTGGGAAACTTCTCCGTGAAATCCCTATACATAGCTAAAATGGACAATTTATATGGGGAAGATTCCCAAACTAGTAATTGGAAGGCAACATGAAAAATGGACATTGATCCAATAATACAGATCTCCCTATGGAAATGTGCCCACGGAATCCTCCCCACAAAGGCTAAAACTGCCAGCATTCTTCACTATATTGTTCATATGTGCAAGCTATGCAATAACGGGAGCAACCTATGACTCATCTTTTTTTAAAATGTCATGCTGATATATCGTTTGGCACTAGATTAATGGACCAAATCATGGTAAATTTGACTCCACAACAAATTTCCTTGATTGGTTCAATTCCTGGTTTGCCTTAGGAAACAACATTTCTCACTATATTGTTGTTGTTTGCTGGTACATTTGCAAAGTTAGGTACTTGATTTTCAATCACACCCAGCCAAATGCAAGGAACACAACTCAGAGCATTAAACTACATATTTTCTCCCATAACAGAATTCACCATATGCAGGATAAAATCCTCAATAATGTTATTTCCCATGTTGAGGACAATACTTTTGTTGATACTGATCTATGCCCTCCCATCTCTACCGAACAAAGAATAGACTTTGAAATTATCATAAAAATTTGGACTCTACAAGACCCAAAGTCCCTCTATTATTACACTGCTATAACTGGTAGCACCTGGCAGGAATCATAATTGAGACTCTCCATTCTCCATGACATTATGGAGAATGAAGAGCAACATGAAGAGCAAACCTAGCATTCCACTGGGTCATTTTAAAATACAAGACGAAACAATGAACATCCTTATTCATTTTACAATGTTCTATCACAATGCAGTCAAAGGCAGATTCTACCTCAGTTACCATGAAAGAAGTAGAAAAAATGATGATGATAAAGCAAAAAACAACACCATTTATTTTATTATAGTATTCCTTAAAATTATTCACAAAACTTAAACTTAGAAACTTTCAATTTAACAGTGTGTTGATGGTGGTTTTTAGTTCAGGGCTAAAATTGTAAGACCATGTATTTAATGTGTCGTCGTTCTGCAAATAAACATAGTCATTTAAAAGTAATGAGTGCACAGGCCTCTTACTTATATATGTATTGAGAAATTCAGTATATTTATATATATAAAATTTATCCAGAATGGTGCGTGCATCAACAATCCTAAATATTATATAAATTTTATCTTCCACCTGCATTACTCACTAATGCATGGCCTGTCGAGTATTTATTCTACCCATGTTCCCCAGCCGAACTCTTGATGTTGACATGACATGACAATTAATGTTCGCTCGCAGCTGAGTAGCATGAATTTCCCGAAGTGTCAGGATTAATATGTGCACAGAAGTACTGAATCAGAGAAACGACAGATCCCAAATATTTTCGTTACCATAGGTTCGTCAATCACCCAACCAGTGACTGTAACAAATTGAAGCGCATTTTCAAAGAGAAGGTGGATTCAGGAGAACTTCAATTAGGCACTGAAGGAGTTCACAGAGATCCTCTTCATGTCAGGAGCTGCATGATTTCTGGGGACTCCGTCCATAAAACTGTACAGTCTATGATGGAACACTTATGTGAGATTCTGTATTTCTCCAAGGCACAGCGTCAAGACATATTTGCATCCCTCAACCGTGTTGTATCAGGCAAGCGGATGTTTCTAGCCAGAAAAGCTGCTCCCAAACCCCAACCTCTTCTGGAAAGTACAACTAATAGATGAAACTGGGGATTCCTAACCACTGCTCACCTGAAAGATGCCCAGTTTGACAGCACACTAATTGACGCGGCTTCTGACTTCAACATTGTCACCGTCAAGACTCTGAGAACTGCAAGGATTTCAAAGAAGGAAGTTGTTCACTGCCCAACCATAATCAAAAACTCAGAAGGAGAATCCAAAACGCTTACGAGTACATTAATCTCGAAATCAAGGTGGGAGATTGTAGCTCTTCAAAGCTAGCAGCTGACTAATCCAAGAGATTAACTAAAAATAGAGGCACTAGAAATCTAAATCATATATTTAATCATTCAACTAAGAAATGTTCTACAAAACTTAACCCAAAACTAACCTGCTCTGAAACATATATATACAAGAAGTCCTCTCAAATGATACATATACAATAGTCATTAGGTTTACAGATACAATATTTAATATAATAAACATAGTAGAAGTTATCCAACTAATGAAATCAACTCTTCGAAGCTTCCGCTGCGCAACTCTGATCTGTCTCTAAAACCGAAAGTGGGAATGGGTGAGCACATCATCCCTAAAAGGGGTGCCCCATAGGAATAACATTTTACTTTCATGCAATCATTGAAATGATTTGAAAACAATTCATGTTTTCTCTAACACTAAACACAACCAAATCACAGAGGTAAACAATCATGTATATGGAACTAACTCCTTCCAAACAATATATAATATGGTGACTCGTCCCGCACCTATATAGCTATATGGTGACTCGTCCCGCACCTAGTGATTGCATAAAAGCTCGAATTCATGTAGATATAAATGAAGGAGCAGTATCCTATATACCACAGATGGAAATTCTCATTTCCCAAACAATTCATAAAGACAAACAAAGCATTACAATTCCTTTCCAAGCAATGGAAAGATTAAAAGAAATAACAGAACTTTCGTAAATCAAAGTTAAACAATGCAGGGAAAGCACAACCAGACAATGCATGAATTTGTTAAACATAAACTTTGGTAAAAGAAAACAACAATAATCACAAAAGAGTTAAAAGTATTCCCACCTCTTTTGATGACAAGCCACGCCTACCTCGAGATCCACGATCCAATGGTTCATCCTTTGAATCGATCGTTGTTAATATAAACTAACTGTTAATCCCACAAGAAGTCTAAGAATCTAGCCATCATGGCTCACACAAGAATCATATAGTTCTATCTAATGGTTCTAGGCCCATTTATGACTTTACACCTTTTCATTCTCTATCTTTAGCATAACTAAGGTTTACTAATTCAATTAGGTTGATTCTATAGTCCATTAGCTAAGTCTTATGAATATCTACAACTTTGTAGAAGAACCCTAGGTCTAATTCGGACCACAAGAGGTCCAAAACAGCTAATTAAGAAAAATACCCTAAGCCCAAGTCCACCAAGGTCAACTAACGGTCGAACTAACGGTCAAGGGTCAGCTAACAATCAACGTCCAAGGTCGGGTCAAAGTCCAGGGTCAATAGTCAAAGTCTAAAGTCTAAATCGGTCAACTGAGTCTGATTCGACTCAGTCAGGATTCACTGAGTCATGTCTAGTCAAGTCTAGCTAATGAATTAACTCAGTCAGACATGCCAAAGGTTCTTACACAAATTCAATTCTAACCCCAGTTCAACTTTATTCTATACATTGTACAGATACATTCATTCATAAACAAACTACATAATTCAATACAGCTGTAATAAGGACTTTACCCTGAACTGCACTTGCAAGCTCGCTCTAAGGTTACAGCCATATCAACATTAAAACTTACTTCAACTTATACATCCTATCATCATATTCAAAATCTCGGAGTTATAACTAATTCCCCTATGTTGCTCCAACGGTAACTCAAACCCAGCTCCTATACATCAACATTACTACTTCAACACTGCCATCTCTATATCATCAACCCCTCCAAGGTCCTAACATTTATCTAACTTCATTTTAAACCCTTACACAATCAATCTGCATTCCACCATAGTTACAACAACCACACAATGCTTCTTGTTTTTAGTTAAACCAGCCATTGAATTCATTGAACTTCAATTCTTGCCACAATTAGCGTTACCAATTCATGTCATCCATAAGCTGCAACGCCTCTATACCGTCTTTTAACTCAATCTGCACTAATATAACTCACCAATAGCTCAACTCCCAACACCTGCAGCCGCAGATACACAAACAACACCATCCCTAGCTACCA
This sequence comes from Papaver somniferum, assembly GCF_003573695.1. Lineage (NCBI taxonomy): Eukaryota > Viridiplantae > Streptophyta > Magnoliopsida > Ranunculales > Papaveraceae > Papaver > Papaver somniferum. The sequence goes on from NC_039363.1 coordinate 85,041,560, forward strand.
ATTCCCTCTAGACTGTCATTCCAACACCAGACCATCAATTACAATCATTTTCATCACCACCTGCAATGTCACTTCATCCAACTGAGATACAAATACAACAACACAATCATGACCAGTTCTGTAATCCATTACCCAGAGTTGTCCAATTTCAAATCATGTAATCACTCATTCATCCAACCCATAACAACAATAATATTATCACATTCCTTAAAACTCATCATATTCTTCATCTATATCAGATTATGCATAATTCAATTTCAATTACTGTAATTAAGCAACATAAGACTTACTCAGATATTAGCCTCCCCTAAACTGTTGCTTCATCAACTCCAACTGTTGTAACCTTAAATTCATCAATCTCCAAACACCCATCCTTAATCAACCTCATCACCGGTTCTCAGCAAAACCCCAAAACAATCCTCAAATCCAGTATTTTCTAATTCTGAGTTCAAAAGATAATTCTAACTTCTCATATCAGCCATACACAACCTTTAATTCCTCATTAATCAACTCCACTCTAATTTCCAATAAACTCCGAACCCTAATTCTAATTTGGGGAAATATATGAGGAACTGAAATCGAAATTAAACCCATGCAACCATTATTACTTTATACCTGATGAAAACCCATCTCAAATCTCCCCTTTAAACCTCAATTTCATCTTCAAACTCATATTCTGAATTTCTTGTAAAGCCTAATTCTTTGATTTCAACCACCAGAACAACTGTACTGCTTCAATTAAACATCAACCCATTTAATCTTCATATAACAACAACACGAATCATATCTCAATTCCACATAAACCCTAACTTCAGAAATCACATCTTCAATTTACAGCAACAACTCTAACCTCTTCATCCCGTGCTCAACAACTTCAAACCATCACCAATAATCAATACTCGATCTGTATCCTCTTTCCTCAATCTCAAAACCACTAGTTTGATTACTCAATCGATCTCTACTGAAGAACAGAAGACAAAAGAGGAGAAGAACAAGAAGAAGTAGAACGAAGAGAAAAAGAAGAAGAAATAAGAATGAAAGAGAAAAGAGGGTTCGAGTTTATCTACTCGGTTAGGGATAAGATCTAGGATAATACTATTGCAGCCATTCTCTTCGCTAAGGGAAGTCCAGGTCTGTCTATTTTTGAAAAGTCTATTTTACCTTTCAAACCAATTTGATGATTACCTCTTCGTCTGGTATCTGATTGACACGTTCGAGTAGTCCATTTCGCGTAACTTTTCGAGATCTATCTAACGATACTAGTTTTGTATCTATATCGTTGTTAGATTAATTCCTATTAATTAACGTTTATGTTAAACTAATCGAGATATTATTGTCTAATACGTCTCTTGACTAGTCTAATAGCGCTGACGAGCTTGAGGGTCCTTACAGAGATGCTCTAACATACGCCAAATTTCATATAGTTAAAGAATACCCAAATTATGATATGGTCCTGGGACGCTCATGGATACACGACAACAAAGCAAAGTTATGAGTATGTCATTTGCCAGTGTCTATACCTGAAAGGGTCTTCAACAATCCATCCAATCCTGAAGATTATTTGTTGCCGTATCAACAACTCTCAAATGTGACGCAACTTCCTGGAAAGAGCGCAACAACATTTGTTCGCAGATTCCGGACATAAGTAAGTCTTATTGAGCAACCCTTTTTGCAAACAGTTACTCCTCCTTCCGTCAAAGCCTGGGGACTCGATCCGATTATCAACCCAGCTATCACTAGGAGATGTGAATGGGATGTTGGTCCTTTCAAATATATTATCAAGTTTTTAGAAGTTGTCTCAGTCAAAGATAATGAATCTAATAATCAAGTAGTTGTGCAACGCCCAAATCCCTTTGAAGTTGGAGACATGGTGGTAACGATTACTACTCAACCTGACTTCCCAGAAGGAAAAGATGAGCTGTACCTAGTGGCATAAATTATCTCGGGAGGCTACTGCAAGATCATCAATGCTGACAAGATAGAAGGCGTAGTAATTGTAGATGGTGGATTTTTAACAAATGACAACCGTAAAATCATGATACTGCATGTTTCTGATACGTCTTTCAGGCATGTGATGATTCATATTTTATAAGCCATGATGAATATGTCTTTCGAAAAGCCTCCACTATATGGGCGTTCGATCCCTGGCATTTCACGATACCCTCTATGTATAATAACATAATTAGGCGGTTCTCCGTAGATTGAGAGCTTAACGCCTTCAAGACGTCGATGACACTCATTGTTCCCTGACTACAGGAGAGAGACCCCCTTCACATAGAAGAACAATTAAGCGGTTCTCCGTAGATTGAGAGCATTAACGCCTTCAGAACGTCCGTGACACTCACTGTTCCCTGACTATGTAGAGAGACCGTGTATAGACTCCGGTGGTTCTCCGTAGATTGAGAGCATTAACGCCTTCAGGTCGTAAGAAACACCCGTGACTCCCTGACTATGCACCATTCATGATGGATGTGACGCTTTAACTGGCTAATATCCTTTCTGCAATAGATTAATTCTGCCGTGACATTCACCACTTAATTCCCAGAATGATCTATTTTTGCTCATATTCCATGGTCGAATCCACGACATGATCCCATGAAATGGCAATAAACAATTATCTTTTGCTATGATTCCATGATCGAATCCACGGCTTGATCTCATAGAATGGAAATAAACAACTATATTATCTCATTACTCCGATTTCATGATCGAATCCACGACTGATCTCATGGAATGGTAATAGGTAATTTTATTATTCCGAATTCATGGTCGATTCCATGGCTGATCCTATGAATTGATAATAAACAACTACTCATCTTTATTTCTCGGTTTCATAAATTATTCTCCACTGAATTTCATAAACTAATAATAAATACTCAACAACCAGGCATCTAGACCATCACTGAGTAAGCCCCATAAAATGGTGCAAGTGTACTCGACAATGATGCGCGACTAAGCACCCGGATGCACAAACGAGCATTCAAAAATATGGACAGATGAGGAATCCTACGCAAAACAGGAGAAAAGGCAATAATGTTAAAATAATAAAGAGGCGCTTATGGGACGGGCCCATCGGCCGGCCGGCCATGCCCTAGCCGTGGCCGGTCCCATGCCTTTCCCATTATTTTTCCTTATTTTTGTTATTTTCATGAACTCATGAAAAACTCCTTCAATTTAGCAACTTTCCTTGTTTGTGCAAAACTCATGGTTTCTCCATAACTTCACGGATTCATGAAAAATAACAATATAAAATAGGGAAAGGTGTTGTGGGACCGGGAAACCTAGCCGTCTGGCCATGCCCAAGCCGTGGCCGGTCCCACACCTTACAATCCCTAGCCTTTTATAATTATTATTTCCCAATTTCATGAAACTCCTTCGTTTCAACAAAAACTCATGGATTCTCCATAATATCATGGTTTCATGAAAATAATAATATAAAATTAGGAAAAGTGTTGTGGGACCGGGCAACATAGTCGGACGACCATGCCTTAGCCGTGGCCGGTCCCACACCTTGCAATCCCTATTCTTTTATAATTATTATTTTCCTAATTTGCTCAATTGCTCATATTGGGCCCAAACTCTTTTCAACAAACCTGGAGTTTGCTCAAATGACCATGAGCTGGTCCCACGACCACCAGGAGCCGGTTTCATGCCCTCTTGGTCGGTCCCCCACTTTTTCATAACTGGGTTTTATCACCTAATGCCGAATCCAACAATATTTCAATAAATGATGAAATCGACATTTAATCATCATTCTTTCACCAACTCTCCAACTAAGGACCCTGGTGCATGCTCACTCGAGCACTGGGCACCACATGGACGCCCATCATCCCATGTGGTCGGTCCCTCTATCACTCATGACCTATTTTCAGCGATTCATCAGTTAACAGATAACTGATCTGAAATTAGGGTTTCGAATAAATGCTCCACGAATCATCATTCTGAGCAAGATTCAAGCACTAATGAATTTATGTTGATTCATCAACCAACATATGAATTAATCATGTAATATTTGGTAATCTACCAATATTTTAATATTTTATTGGGTCACGTCACCAATAAATAATTCGTCTAATTGAGCAATACTTGCTCAGTTGCTCAAATATTGATCCATCTATCAATATTTAGTAATTTATCAGTAATTTGTCGAATTGAGCAATACTTTCTCAGTTGTTCGTCAAATTATCAACATCTAGTAATTTTTCGAATTAAGCAATACTTGCTCAATTACTCGTCAAATTATCAACATATTTGTCGAATTGAGCAATACTTGCTCAGTTGCACGTCAAATTCTCAATATTCAGTAACTCGCCAAATTGAGCAATACTTGCTCAGTCGCTCAAATACTGGTCAGTAATTCATCACTGAATCTACAATATTGACATCATTTCAGAGAACTACATGTTCGATCCATGATTCCTGAGCATTCATCACTCACGCTCGATTCAACAAAACCTAGACTCACTGTCTAATCAGTCAACAACTGACTAATTAATACACGTATGTCATGCAGACTCCACGATTCGTGAGATAACAATCACGTCAAATTGGGGGATATCAATTAGGGTTTTGGTATGGTGGCCTACAGCACGTGGATTAATCCACAACGAGAAATGTGAGTAAGTCGTGTCAACGGTTGAAGGAGTTAGCAAAGTAGTGGGTGAATGATCAACCAATTCTCCGCACAATCTGGAACTGGTTTCACCACGATCTCCACTTTCCCACTCTTTCACTCAAGAAACCGTCACACTTACAAGGATCAAGGTGTTCACAACTCTGACAATATAAATAAGTCTCTGAATCCATGATTCGGGACAACGAATGATCACTAGCTATCAGCAATTTTCTACACAGAATTTCTCGAGTAACTACTCTCAAGAATTCATGAATCTAACAAAACTTATTCGAACTTACCAGTTCACCAAAATTGCAGAAACCTTTAACACATCCACAATCCTTGATCATCATCGATCCCACACAATTCTCAGCTTCCCTCCTACAAATCAACCCATCTCCCTCTTTGCAACCGAATTGACTCTGGAACGGCCATTGACTTGGTTTAGGCCGGAGTCCTACAGATTGATCTCTCGAATCTAAGCACTCCCTTTGCAGTGTATCTGGGTGAGGTTGAACATTTTGCTCGGTTGAGGAGTCTCGACAACACGCTCGTCTCTTCACTTCCCTAAAAAACCAGCAAATCCTTTTCCCCCATCTACAGATTGGCGACCACAGTGGGAGATTAATGTCTCGGTTGCAATCTCACTTTTTCACAAAATGGTTGATCTTAGGTCAGGTTCAGTTATAAATCCTAACAACAACGACGCTAGTACTAGCAACAATGGTGGTACTCCAGAAGCTACTCTTGCTTCCAACATCGGCGCTGGTGACACCACTCCTCTTCAAACCAACATTGGCGACAATCCCCACTCCGGCAGATCTCCCGAAGAAATCAGAGAAAATCCGCCTACCATAGATGATCTCATGAAGGTGCAAGAGACTCTTGCAAAAAAACTGATTGACATGGCTGCAACACAGAGAGAGCTGTGCAATTATCACAAAACTCTCACTGACAAGATGTCAGAGAAAACTCGGGAGAAAGTAAAATCCAAAGAAACATATCCGTGTGATGATCCTGAAGTCACTCTGATCCATGTAGTAGATGATGATGAAGTGTACAAGGCTGCAGATAACCCACCAACAAAGAAACCATCAGGCTTCATCACTCGTGAAGACATGAAACGCTTTATGGAGGATCGAGGAAAATACAAAGCATCATTTGTTCACCGTCATCAACCTCCATATCCTGCTGCTATGCAAAGAACTCCTCTCCCGAAGGTCTACACTTCCCCAACGTCCACACTGTACAACGGAACACAGCCTTGCTGGAGAATCTGCTATTCCAGACTTTCTCAGAACTTCATGAAGCAGCCAAGCGATCAGCAACTACCGCGCATGCTTTAATGGAAATAGAAAGACCTACACTGAGAACCTCGTGATACTCAGCGTCTCTTCAACAGACAATACAGCTTCCAACCTTCCAATAACATTGTTGCTGAAGGAAGCAAAAGGAAAGCTGAAGCACCACACCAGAATCATACTTCTCCAATCTCTCAGGATCCTTCGGAAGCACAAAGAAAGGATGACCAATCCTGAAATGCACCAACCTCAACCCTGCATCAACAAACGAGGAAATGATCAGAAAAATTCAAAATTCTCTCTTCTCATTGAAGAAGTGATCGATTACTGGAAGTCTGGATTCACGATGGTGCAAGCAAATTGACATTCATGAGAAGACAACCAACTGAAGAAGAAATGGATAATCTCAGGTACTGCCTTCATAAGTTCATCGATCATCCAACAAGTAACTGCAATGTTTTGAAGCACATCTTCAAATATAAGGTTGATCCACAATAGCTTCAACTGGGGACTGAAGGAGTACACAAGAATCATTTCCCAGTCAGAACCTTTACATTCTTTGAACAACCAGTCAAAGATGCAGTTCAATCGTTGATCGAGCATATCTGTGAAACTGCTCTATCTGTCTAAGGCACAAAGGAAAGACATTAAAGACATGTTCACAACGCCGAATTACATTGTGTCAGAGTTTGTCCATCCAGGAAATACTCCTCGGACCTTCATCCAAAAACAAGGAGATGCATGACTGGGGACTTCTTACCACGGTCCATCTCATAGGAAATGAATTAGGAAGAATGTTGATCGATGCTGACACCGCCATCAACATTATTCCACTGAAAACCCTCAGAGCCACAGGAATCACTCGAAAAGAAGCTACTCGTGATCCCATCTCAATCAGGAACCTTGAAGGAACGCTCAGAAATACTTGTGGCTACATCACTCTCAAAGTGAACATAAATTCAACCTGGACAGAAAGCAAGTTTTACATACTTAAGGAACACCCAGGATATGACATGATCCTCAGACGAGCATCGATCCATGATGAAAAGATGGCTACTGACAAATCACCCTTAGTTACACATCTCTCCAACGAAGGAAGTTCTGATCCTTGACGGACATTCCATCATTAGAGCACTTGGAGGAATTTCGAACTTTGACGAGTCTGAAGCAAGAGACTGTAAAATATGCATAAGCATTCATCGAGAGGTTCCGCACTCAGGCAAGTCTCATTCCTCCCATGTCTATTTCATTTCCTCACATGCTATCCTAGCATGGGGAATCCATTCTTCCAGCAACTCTGCTATTTCAAAATGTTATGAATGGTAGCTTCATCACATTAAAATTTTACCAAGAGGTTGAATCTGACACTTTTCCAAATCGAGCATCACACTGAGACATCCATTACTGGGAAATGACCGAAGCATAGCAAAGAACACTTTGGAACTTCTCCATAGCCTTGTAGGAGTGTCCACGAGATCCACAAAATCATAAATCTCTGATGTCTGCACAAGTATTGAATCCCACTATCACAGGGAATGGAATGCTGAATCAACAGAAGATACACAGGGTTGAGACGATCAAGCCTAAGACATTCGACGCTTCAATGCTTAAGCAGATTCGAAGCCTTCAAATTGTACTCCCAATCAAAGGGTACACCTTCGATAGTAGCTCCTCTGGCTTCAACACAATATCTCGACGGTGACACACTGATTCAACACCGACACGATCAAAGTGCTAAAATCGATAAGTCTTCACTATCCCATGGTAATACTTCTGGAGCGGATGAAGCATTATTCATCGATGTCACAAACTCCTTCAACAAGTTGGGGACTTGATCTTATTAAATGAAGTCCACTGATGCTATCTGCCACAACAACATCAGTTCCCTGACAAATCCACTTCGCGGCTCACTGGGTGGAGGAGCAAGACTATGTCGATAATCATGGTTCTAGCTTTCTCAGTCTCTGGAGCAACTCCAACTATAGTATCAGCATCAACAAGGATATGTGGAGGAACTCCATTCATGGTCTCGGCATCAACAAGAATTTCTGGAGAAAATTGAATCATGATCTCAGCATCAATAATAGTCTCAGGCATAACATCGGGATTCATCAACTATCCATTCTCCGAAGTGTTACTCGAAGGATCGTACTTCTTCAAGCTCTGATAATTTATATCAAGATGTGTATAAATGAAAACATGTTAACATGAGCGTCTTCCAAAAATCTTGCACGATGGATGGGCACAAATCAAAGTCTTCTACAAGATGTTCTGATCGTCTCTACAAATAAGATACGACATTCTCCAGGCCATGGGTTTACAAAAACGTACCAATGGGTGAGGAATGGAACAATACTTCCTCAACAAAATATGTTCGTTTATGTCTCTGCTACAACATACTAAAAGGGCGCATCGATCGGACATACGAGCTGAAAGATATGTCCTTTACCGTCAGGTCTACGAAATTTGAAAAAATTGTACGGGATTACAAATTACAAATGTGCATGCTTCTTTGGATGACCTCTACAACTCCAAATTGAGTTATTATTTTCTCATGTGATAACTCAGTCTCTTAGCTTCAAAAGTTGGGGTCAAGCATCGAATTTCGACGTCGTCTGAGGTTCCTACAGTTTCCAGAGCATACAACATGCAAGCAGCAATTGTTAGACGGGATTCATAACTTCCACAGTCGATCGGTGTCCACCAGGTCATTATGCTGAGTCCTTCATCAAGGTACCTCCAACTTCGACCACCTAGGTCTTTGCATCAATTTTTCTACCTGGGTCCTCTATCTAGGTCTTGCCAGAAGAAGGGAAAACGAAAAGAGAGATTTAACAAAATACTGGGGACTGACGGTCCACTGATCATAGCTGTCAGTTTCACAGTCCAAGAATTGTGACACCAGACTCTCATGTGATGATCATTCATCATAAAAGGAATTTTGCCACCGATACATGCAATCATGGTCATTACATCACCCCCTCTTGAGAGCAACCTCAGTGGTGGTCCCGTGACTAGGGTTTCGGAAGTGATGTTTCTACGACTGACCGAAACAAGATGGCACTGCAAGCAATATGCTCATGTATCAATCAAGGAGTCCTTATCTCAATTGAATCAATTGCATCAAAATCCTTCACCAACCGTTCAAGACACAAGCGAATGGTCTAAAGACACAACATGGGTGTTTTACAGCAAGCTCGTCTGAGATGATTTTACACTGTCATGTACAAACCAACGACCTTGGAGCAATTGGTGAATAATCTATGGATGGGTCATATACCATTCTCTTCGTATGGATGTCTTCTACAAAATATCAAAAATTCACAGCAATTGAAGAAACGATCAAGGAGTTGTGGCCGAAACATTGGGCAACCTACAATCTGAAAAAATTCTGAAAGTCTCCTGGAAGTTTACTGTTTCGACTTTTTCAGGCCCTAAACATGCTCAAAACTCAAAAAGATTCTTTGGAAAAGCTTGGGAATTTTCTGGGCACGAATATACATATGCAGACAGCGAAAATCCGACTTCGGATGAAGATTCTACACCGTTATTATTAAAAGGCTGAAGTCTGAAATTTTCTGGTGACATATTTCGACAAAATTACTCATATACTCACATGGATTCTCATTCATTCATTCACAAATCAGCAAATTCATACTTCTATGAAGAGATTACAGGAGATATACTTACTAAGGGAGTCTCTAAATCATTTGAAGGATTGACAATACCGGAATCTCCATTGACAACGCCGCTATCTCCATTCGGTTCAGGATTTCGGGAATTCTCCATATTCCCATGCCCCAAAGAAGAGTGCGCCTCATCAGCATGCTGCTTATCTATAATGATTTATTCCTGGATTCATCAACAACAGTTATTATTATTTCTTTCAAGGAGGTTCCACAATCACCTGCACGAAAGAGATACTTACATCGACTTCTTCATCGGTGCTAGATTCCTGAATTGTTTGCCCGGGAACAAGTTGAAGACCGTCAATCGATGGAGCAAAAGTCTGAACAGAAATAAAAAACCTTGGTCTCGTGATCCTAATTGCACGGTCAAATTCATGACACAAGGAGCGCTAACAACTCACCAAAGAAACGGCTGGGGACTGCACGTCATTTGATAACCTCCTGTAGTCCTTACTTCTGGATTCTCCGCTCCCGTAGACTTTCTTCCATTTCCGTGGAGTCTACATTGATCCGGGATTTCACTATAAGCTAATAAAATAACCAGAAGTACAACTCGGTACGAAGGATCTCTCACCATCACTCAGAGGTCCCAGTATTACCATTTCTTAAAGTTTCATCCGTAGAGATGTCATCTCTCGAAACACCATCTTTGGAAGTATCATCCTGGGAGTCGGTCATTCTTGCAAAGTGGCTGTTTCAGCGCATCATTCATACAAAGCGCAGGATTCGACAAAACAATGAATCATGAAATAAAGGTGCTCACAACAACATCTACAAAATGGTAACCATCCAACTCTTACCTATTTACATTTTCACTAGTTGTAGTGATTACAATCTCGAGAATTTGTTCGCTCCTTCAAACCTGTAAAGACGAACAAAATCCATTATTCAAAACCATAACGTGATTTTCATAAAACTGTGGACAATTCACGAAACTTCCATCATGTGAACAATTCATATTATTTTCACCGTATGAGCGACTTCATCGAGTGAACACTCATTGGTTTTGTGCATACGCTATCAGATCACAAAATTTTATCAAAAATTGTTTACTTCTAGCAATTGCTGAAAATCAAAAATTTAATTTCACATAAATTTTCATTGTGTGAACATTCACTGGTTTTTCAAAAATTGGACAAACGTCCATTCTACAATTGTGAAAACTCACATACAGACATTATTTCACCGTGAATAATTGTCTACTTTCAACAGTTTTTCGAAGTCAAAACATTGATTTTACAAAAATATACATTTTAAACGTGAAACTCACGTAACTTTGAAAATATATGTATATATTTTGCTCCCTCTTGCGAGCATCCACCTTTGAAACGAGATTTTATTCCCTATTGGAAATCTCACATATTTAAAAAATAAAATTTTGGCTTCCGCGAAAGCGCATAGATAAAATCTTTATCATTAGACTCAGGTGTATTTTGTTTGTTTCTTAAACTAACAAACGAACGAACTTCTGTTCCTAAAACAAGGATTTCTTTTTTGGGATCGGGCCCGCAAACGCTAAACCAACCAGAATTGAGCCTCCAGGCATCCAAATCAGCAGTGCCTCATCTCTCCGTGCTCACGGGATGACACTTTATCACTCTATCAGAGTCCTCACCTGAACATTTGCTCGTACATAACACCATTGGAGAAAATCGTGGATTCTGAAAATACCTTTGTACAACTGAGTTCAACCAATGATCTCGTCTACTGAAAATTACCATTTAATGCTTATTGCAGAACATGACTGTTCCCCACTAATTAAGCAGGGGACTTAATGTAGATGGTAGACTTTCAAGAAAGGACAAAATCGTAAATCATGATACTGCATGTTTCTGACACGGCTTTCAGGCATGTGATGATTCATATTTTATAAGCCATGATGAATATGTCTTTTGAAAAGCCCCTACTAGATGGGCGTTCGATCCCTGGCATTTCATCATGCCCTCTATGTAGAATAACATAATTGGGCGGTTCTCCGTAGATTGAGATCTTAACGCCTTAAGGACGTCGGTGACACTCACTGTTCCCTGACTACAGGAGAGATACCCCCTTCACATAGAAGAACAATTAGGAGGTTCTCCGTAGATTGAGAGCATTAACGCCTTCAGGACGTCGGTGACACTCACTGTTCCCTGACTATGTAGAGAGACCGTGTATAGACTCAGGCGGTTCTCCGTAGATTGAGAGCATGAATGCCTTCAGGTCGTAAGAAACACCCGTGATCCCTGACTATGCACCATTCATGATGGATGTGACGCTTTAACTGGCTAATATCCTTTCTGCAATAGATTAATTCTGCCGTGACATTCACCACTGAATTCCCAGAATGATCTATTTTTGCTCCTATTCCATGGTCGAATCCACGGCATGATCCCATGGAATGGCAATAAACAATTATATTTTGCTCCGATTCCATGATCGAATCCACGGCTTGATCTCATAGAATGGCAATAAACAACTATATTATATATTACTCCGATTTCATGATCGAATCCACGACTGATCTCATGGAATGGTAATAGGTAATTTTATTATTTCGAATTCATGGTCGAATCCACGGTTGATCCTATGAATTGATAATAAACAACTACTCATCTTTATTGCTCAGTTTCATGAATTATTCTCCACTGAATTTCATAAACTAATAATAAATACTCAACAACCGGGTATCTGGACCATCACTGAGTAAGCCCCATAAAATGGTGCAAGTGTACTCGACAATGATGCGCGACTGAGCACCCGGATGCACAAACGAGCATTCAAAAATATGGACAGATGAGGAATCCTACGCAAAACATGAGAAAAGGCAATAATATTAAAATAATAAAGAGGCGCCTGTGGGACGGGCCGGCCGGCCGGCCGGCCATGCCCTAGCCGTGGACGGTCCCTAGCCGGTATTTTTCTTTATTTTTGTTATTTTCATGAACTCATGAAAAACTCCTTCAATTTAGCAACTTTCCTTGTTTGTGCAAAACTCATGGTTTCTCCATAACTTCAAGGATTCATTTAAAATAATAATGTCAAGTAGGGAAAGGTGTTGTGGGACCGGGCAACCTAGTCGGCCGGCCATGCCCAAGTCGTGGCCGGTCCCACACCTTACAATCCCTAGCCTTTTATAATTATTATTTCCCAATTTCATGAAACTCCTCCGTTTCAACAAAAACTCATGGATTCTCTATAATATCATGGTTTCATGAAAATAATAGTATAAAATTACGGAAAGTGTTGTGAGACCGGGCAACATAGACGGCCGTCCATGCCCTAGCCGTGGACGGTCCCACACCTTGCAATCCTATTCTTTTATGATTATTATTTTCCTCAATTCATGAAACTCCTCAATTTGAGAAAAAATCATGGTTTCTTCATATTTTCTCAAATATTGCTCAAATCATGAGAAAGCCAAAAGCCAACATGGTCACACGAATGGCTAGCCTCTCACGGTAATTTTAAATGTTAAAATACCCTTATTTTAATATTTGCAAAATATTGATCAATTGAGCATACATCCTCATTCCAACAAAAATCAAGAATTTCAGTTAAGATCAAACTCTTCTGAAAATCCAATATGTTGCTCAAACGCACACCAGAAAATACTGAAACTCTCAGGATTGAGACACCGTCATTATGATGACACGGGCATGCTCTGACCGACCAAGGGAGTCTCTAAGGCTTGCAACAATCCGGTCCCACACACTTTCACAATTTTGACCTAATTTGCTCAATGGCTCATACTGGGCCCAAACTCTTTCCAACAAACCCGGAGTTTGCTCAAATGACCATCAGCTGGTCCCACGACCACCAGGAGCCGGTTTCATGCCCTCTTGGTCGGTCCCCCACTTTTCCATAACTGGATTTTATCACCTAATGCTGAATCCAGCAATATTTCAATAAATGATGAAATCGACATTTAATCATCATTCTTTCACCAACTCTCCAACTGAGGACCCTGGTGCATGCTCACTCGAGCACTGGGAACCACATGGACGCCCATCATCCCATGTGTACGGTCCCTCTATCACTCATGACCTATTTTCAGTGATTCATCAGTTAACAAATAATTGATCTGAAATTAGGGTTTCGAATAAATGCTCCACGAATCATCATTCTGAGCAAGATTCAAACACTAATGAATTTATGTTGATTCATCAACCAACATCTGAATTAATCATATAATATTTGGTAATCTACCAATATTTAAATATTTTACTGGGTCACGTCACCAATAAATAATTCGTCTAATTGAGCAATACTTGCTCAGTTGATCAAATATTGATCCAGCTATCAATATTTAGTAATTTATCAGTAATAGTATTGCTCAGTTACTCGTCAAATTTTCAACATCCAGTAACTTGTCGAATTAATCAATACTTGCTCAGTTGCTCGTCAAATTATCAACATATTTGTCGAATTGAACAATACTTGCTCAGTTGCACGTCAAATTCTCAATATTCAGTAACTCGCAAATTGAGCAATACTTGCTCAGTCACTCAAATTGATCAGTAATTCATCACTGAATCTAAAATATTGACATCATTTCAGAGAACTACATGTTCGATCCATGAATCGCTGAGCATTCATCACTCATGCTCGATTCAACAAAACCTAGACTCACTGTCTAATCAGTCAACAACTGACTAATTAATACATGTCTGTCATGCAGACTCCACGATTCGTGAGACATCAATCACGTAAAATTGGGGGATATCAATTAGGATTTTGGTCTGGTGGCCTACAGCACGTGGATTCATCCACAACGAGAAATGTGAGTAATTCGTGTCAACGGTTGAAGGAGTTAGCAAAGTAGTGGGTGAATGATCAACCAAGTCTCCGCATAATCTGGAACTGGTTTCACCACGATCTCCCACTTTCCCAGTCTTTCACTCAAGAAACCGTCACACTTACAGGGATCAAGGTGTTCACAACTCTGACAATATAAATAAGTCTCCGAATCCATGATTGAGGACAACGAATGATCACTATCTATCAGCAATTGTCTACACAGAACTTCTCGAGTAACTACTCTCAAGAATTCATCAATCTAATAGAACTTATTCGAACTTACTAGTTCACCAAAATTGCAGAAACCTTCAACACATCCACAATCCTTGATCATCATCGATCCCACAAAATTCTCATTTTCCCTCCTACAATCAACCCATCTCCCTCTTTGCGACCGAATTGACTCTGGAACGGCCATTGACTTTGTTTAGTCCGGAGTCCTACAGATTGATCTCTCGAATCTAAGCATTCCCTTTGCAGTACATCTGTGTGAGGTTGAAAAGTTTGCTCGGTTGAGGAGTCTCGACAACACGCTCGTCTCTTCACTTCCCTAAAAAACCAGCAAATCATTTTTCCCCATTTACAGTAATACATACCAGGTGGCTCAAACCTTTTAATACCTAAGATATCATGTCGCATTTTCCTCTAGTATTTCCTCTAGAATTTCCCTTTTTCATGCAATATTCCTCCAAAATGATTACACTGCTATCAGTTAATCCAAGCATCATTTCATTCGGAAAATTACTCATGAATCATTTCAAAAAAAAGAAAAGAAATTTCAGATAAACTCAAAATCCTCACAAAACCAATACACACTAGTTCAAACCATGAAAGAAACATATCTTTCAAAAATACCTAAGAGGGGAATATGTAAAGGAAAAGGGAAGAACCAAATATTCAAAGGAAATCACCCAACAACAGCGCATCATTCTTAAAGAAATCATCTTTCATATCCTGAAGAGCAGCCTATTGTTACTTTAATTCCTGGGATAATCTCTCAACCTCCATCTCATTCTGACTAATGAGATCCATAGAAAGAGTTTCATCCGTTGCAGTCTACCACTTATGTATTTTCGAAATCCCTTCACAGGGCCATGGAACATTTTTTTTTGAAGGAACATTGAATCCAAAGTCAGCACACATGTCCCGATGATACTCCCAGTTTGTAACTACCTCTTCAGAGACGGTGCGTCCAACAATATCTGCCGCATCACCTACTCGGAACTCAGCACCGCCTACCCAAGGTCTGCACGAATATGCGCATCAACAACTACATAATCCAGCAAAGTCGGATTTGGCGTTTCTAGATTTCCAATTTCCTATGAAAGGGGTGCATGGGCTGCCAGATGTTTGGATATAATACACGTATATCAAGTGCGACTCCGGCCAATTGATCAACAAATGAGGATCCAAAAGATTTCCGATTTCATTAATTCGTCAACCGCCTTACCATCAAATGCAATGGAAGTACATCTTTCAGGAGAAAATAGGCTCAGGATAACTACACCTGAGGACTGCCAGCACAGGATGCCTTCACGTCCCTCAACCAGGTTATTTCTAATATCAGCATTATCACTGTCAAAGCTTTACGAGCCGCAAGAATTTCTCAAAATGAAGACGTACACGTGCATCAAGGACTCCAAAAGTACGTCGCGGAGATATTTTCACATATCCGGCCACGCCATCGAATCTGAAGTGTAACTGGGGACTGCTCATCGCATCTCATTACATACAACCATCCAAGATTCAGAAGACGGTTCAAAGGATATCGCTTGGAACGAGGTCCTTGAAGGATTGAGAGCAGCACGTCGGCAAGGAACGCCTCTCAGCTCGTCTACTTCACTCAATGGCTCCGAAAGATTTTGCCCATACAAGCATTCCAAGCATATCATCATTGCAATCAGAAGGGCAAGAATAGGCCTATGAGATAAAGAGTCAGAATAAATACAATTTATTCGAGCCAATGCCAGGAGTTAAAGAACGTTTTAATTGCGACTCAGCAGTCCAGACACCAAACAACTTAAATTCAAGGACCTTATTACACATTCCGGAGAGGGTCGATGGAGTTCACTCGGAATTTGATGAAATTTCAAAGCCGTGGAAGTTATACGTACAACTAAAGTTCATACTTGCAAAAAGAGGAAGAAAGAACAAGATGTAATTACCTTGTCTTTGACAATTGGCACGCTCGTGATGGATCTGTTGATAGTGACGAAAAGAAGTCGGCTGGTGCAAACGAAAGCACGGAGTCGGACGAGCAACAGAAACAGAAGAGGGTCGATACCCCTTTTTATACGAACGGAGTTTCCAAATTTCGAACAGAAGAAGGATTTCTTCTTACTCCATGAACTGGAATAGGTGGGTGGGGACACCACACTCATACCCCATAGCTAAGCTAGCAACACGCTACTACGAAGGCCACTGGCCGTGCGATCTCGCTGCTGAAGTCCGATTAGAATTTTCCTGGTAATATCTACATGCTTCGTATTCTCAATTTTATTTTCGAATGTCACCATCTAGTGCTTACCCCGTAATAATGCCATTATTATGTACTAAGCAGGGGACTTAATGTTGATGGTGGTTTTTAGTTCAGGGCTAAAATTGTAAGACCCTGTATTTAATGTGTCGTCTTTCTGCAAAGAAACATAGTCATTTAAAAGTAATGAGTGCCCATGCCTATTTACTTATATATGTATTGAGAAATTCAGTATATTTATATATATATATATATATATATATAATTTATCCATAATGGTGCATGCAGCAACAATCCAAAATATTATATAAATTTTATCTTCCACCTGCATTACTCACTAATGCATGGTCTGTCGAGTATTTATTCTATGCCATGTTCCCCAGTCGAACTCTTGATGTTGACATGACATGACAATTAATGTTCGCTCACAGTTGAATAGCATGAATTTCCCCAAGTGTTAGGATTAAGATGTGCACAGAAGTACTCAATCAGAGGCACACAAAGTTATGTTGCCCTCTGAGATAAAATTAGTGATTTTGTATTTGTTAGAGCACAACTCGATTGAACCCACCAAGCGTTGGTATGTCAAGTTTGGTTGTCATATTTTAGTGAACCAAAACTCATTTAAAGAGTCGCTTGATTATTTACTATAGTCAACTTGTATAGGTTAGCTTGAAAGTATTAGGATATGAGACTTACAAGTATTACGTGAAGACTTGAAGAATGTGAAGAAGTAAGGAGCTACAACGACGACATCATCCTTCCACTTGAGGTTAGTAATATTTGACTTGAACTGTTTCATTCCCTAATGTATCTTTCAAGTCGTGCATATTGAAAACATAATTGCGAAGATGTGAATGATTATACTCTAGTTAGACATAGTATTAAGGAATTACAATACGAAGTATAACGTCTATCTTTTGAACTTCGTATATAAGACATCGACATAATCGTATGAATGCTATTGTGATTATGTATGGGCATGGGTGAAGATTTCGTCATAGGAAACAATGTTTTACATTCGTTTAAAGGAAGTAAATTCATAAACTTGTTTTGTGAATCGAAAGGGAAATCGCTAGGCTTATTGGTATTGTTATTCATTGCAAATCTTTTGAATTACCAATATGTGTGTTTAGTATAACCACTCATAACTTGTTTATGTATCTTGGTAAAACTATTCACAAGGCCTGAATTTTGTATTGGTATGACTTCTATTAGTGAAACCGATCTTAAGTAATCACCTAAGAAGGTAAGATCGATATCTTGAATTTGGTGCGACTAAATACTAGCCATTGGGTAACCGATCCTAGTAAGAGGTGTGACCGATCACAAGGGAGAGTGTAATCGATCCTTGTAATAGGTTTAACAAGTTTCATTAAGTTGGTGCAACCGATCCTATAACTTGGTCAACCAATCACAAGTTTTACCATAAGAAGTTGTAACCGATCCTAGTACTTAGTTAGACATTTTATGGTAACTAGTATAACCGATCCTAGTACCCCTCTTGGAGGTAGAACCGAAACTTTATGTTGAGGTAGAACCGTGAAATACATTAATAGTGATTTGATAGGATAATGAATCACATAGTTCTTGGAAGTCAGAAGAACCAATTCTAAACTTGTTTGGAAGTGTGGTAAATCGGTTCCAAGATTGTAAATATGAAAAAATATTTAAAAAGTAAAGATGTCGACATAATTTGAACATGTGCAGTAACTCTTATCTTTTATTGTTCAGAGATATTCCTTAATAGCTAAAAGAGAATCCTGAATCGAAATAAATTGAGAATCTTTTAATTAAGGTTTTTAGTTTTCATATGCTTTTAATTTCCATCAATTAAAATGCGTATCTTTAGAAAATAAAAATTAGTAATTTGCATTTACTAATTGGAGATTTTTTACTGAGATTTCGGTCATTAATTAGACAGAGCATTTCCAGGAATTATGAAAATCGATTTTTGCTTTATTGCATATCTTTGAGAATATTCGGTTTTGGAAATTCCTTGGTGTCCAAACTTACTTGTCTGTACTGAAGTTTGTATTCCTAGCAAACTAATCCTCAGAGCCAGCAAAACTACCTAGTTGTGTTGTTACTGGTGGAGCCGCCTATTCGGAGAGGAAAGTAACCTAATTAGGCGAAATCTCTTACGACCGCTCAGTTTAAAGACTTCTTTGGGATTGAAAAGCTCTATTAGTACCGTTGTTGGGAAACTAGATAATTGCAGTTTATTATTAGTTTTCGATTGATTTGATTGACTAACGGTGGTTGAGCTTTGATTGCACATAGTTTGTTTATGCTTGAGAATCTTCTCTTCTGATATAAGATTCACTCAAACTAGATCAAAGTTTCTACGGGGATCTTTAGACTGTTTGTAGTTCCAAAGACGTCTTGTGATAATCCATTGTTAACAGACTCCATTCTGTGTGTGATTGATCACAAGAGATTCAAGTTGATTGTGTGCAGGTGTTTATTGAAGATCAAAGAAGATTTGAAGACAAAGAAGATATTTGGGTTCATAATCTTTGGTGTGCACAATATTTGTTTCGGCTGGAAAAGGATCTAACTATAATTGGTTTATCTTTGTGATAGATTTGATTGATTAGTTGTGTAGATCGGCATCAATACAATTCTTTGTGATTCAAATTGATAGCATAATCTTAACAGTTACTTTGATAATTGTTATTGGATAGATCTAAGGACCTGACAAAGGAGTTTATTGGGATAAACGGAAGAGCCTTTTGTCAAACTCATATCACTTGGTTGAAAAGAGTTGTTACCGAACAGATTTGTTGTTCCTTTACTGTTTTGAATATGAACCAAAGGAATTGTTCCAAGTGCTTGACTTATTGCAAGTTGGAGGCGCAGGGATACAAACGGAACTAAGTGAACTATAGATTTAGTTGCTTGGCTCAATTATACGAAGTTGGTTTAGATTTTGTATAGCGGCTTAATCCTGAGAGTATTCAATTCTAGACAAGGTCCCGGGGTTTTTCTGCATTTGCAGTTTCCTTGTTAACAAAATATTGTTGTGTCATTGACTTTTATTTTCCGCAATTATAATTGTTGTTATTATAATTTAAAGTAAATTAAACAAACTTTAATTCCTATTTACTTGATAGCAATCCTATTGTGTTTGTTTAAGTCCGAACCTTTTATCAATTAAACATACTTCGTTGTTGTATTGTCTCGATCTTGTATCAATAGTAAATCACACAAGTTATCTTGTTTTCGTATTGTCTCTATCTCGTATCCATAGACGATCATACGAAGTGTGAACCAATTAGTTGTATTGTCTCGACTCAGTCCATAGACAATCACTTTCGGAGAAATGACTTATATGTGGAAAAGTTTTAGATTGAGGTATATTACCCTCGTCTTTTCAATTGGTATCAGAGCAGGCAAACACGAAAATATCTAACAATCTGTGTTTGGTGCGATCCAACCTATAAGACATGAGTCAAAGTAGATTTAAGAGAGAGCAATAAATAAATAAAGAATCAGTTAACGTATCGCAAGAGGTTATTGAACCACCCTCAGAATCTGTTTGTAAGCAATTGCTTACTTACAAAAAGATATATGAGAAAAATCAGGATGATTTTAAAGAATTAACTATTGAATATGAAAGGATGGGTCAAAATCACAAAAAGTTTAGGGAGGATACTTCTCAGAAAATACAGGGTCTTGAAGAAAAAGCAAACGATAGTCTCTCTCAAGCAGAGTTGTTAAAAAGGGAGAGTGATGCTGCTCTTGAGAAAATTCTCTTGTTGGAAGAGAAACTTGTTGAATCTGATGCAAGGATTAACATTCAACAAAAGAGTTTTGAAGAAAAAGAAGGTGAATATCTCTCACGAGAAAAACGCCTTGAGGCTAGTCTAGCTGGTGCCCTTGATAAAATCAAGACGTTGGAAGAAGAAAATTTGAACTTGAAAAAGTTCAATGATATCACAAACAATTTAACCTCAATATTAGAAGCAAGTAGAAATCATCGTGATACACGAGGATTGGGCTATAAGGGAATAGATGCTTCAAATATTAGCAAAGAGGTAAAATTCGTTAAAGCTACAAATTCTTCTAAACCAGAGGCTTCCACCGATGTAAAAGATGCTCGTACTTCTTGTAAAGAAGTAAACCCAGTAAAGCCTAAGAATCGTGTTCAACCAGCAGCAATCAAAGAGAGCACTTCTGCTAATGTCAAGAAACCAACAATGTTGAAAAAAGATAAGAAGAAGAATAAAAATCGTCAAGCTCCAATACAAGAGGATCCACAAAAAGGTAACATTAAAACTCATACTTCGTATGTTACTAAGAATTGTTGTTATTGTGGTAATAATGGGCATGTGGAATGGGGATGCAATATTCGTAAGATAAAAGATACATTTTCTTTCGTATCAAACGAATTGGCTAAGATTTCTCCCCGAAGGAACTCAGATCTATATTGTCCTAGGTTCAGGCAAAAGAATTATTATAATGATAATTCAAATTTTGCATATCGCTCGACAAGGTCATCTCATAAAAGACCCTAATATAGAAAGAGAGATAACTTTGCAAATGCAAAGACAATATCTGATGTTCCGAATTGGAGAAAGGGTGTTTTGCAAAATATTCAAAAGGACAATGATTCTAATGGTATGAAGGAGAAAGATGCTCCTGCGAAACCCAACTCTAAATGGGTCTCGAAGTCCTCTGTAGCCAAGAAGGGGCCAAAAGTTAGTCACAAGAATGACTCTCAGCTATTAATTGTTGGTGGCAATAATTATAAGAGTTTTCTTGAAATACTAAAGAAAGACATCATGTCTAAAATCTCTTGTACTAGTAAACGTTGTGATAATGACACTCTTCATCCCAAGTCAAAGAAGAAAAACAAAAGATGGAACAAGAGAAAACAAACCAAGCAAGAGGTCAAGAATGATGATTCTGTCTTAGTCACTCGTGACGAACAATACAAGGCTCAACTCAACACAACCTAGTTATGTTAGAATGTGCATGCTCACCTTGGTGCTCAATCTTTTGAAAAGTGAGGAAGCACATGAAAAACTGAGCACATGATCTCTCGGTTATTATATGACTAATTAACATCTTTAGGGAGATTGATTTTCTTCTATACTCATACCTTATCTATCTATATTTTATTTTTATAGAAACGGTAATTTTGAGTTTATGATGTTGATATCTACTGATCATATATGTATAGCTCTTGTTTTTACGGTTAAAACGAACAAGAAATCACTAAATTCGGACATTGTATGCAAAATTTTATGCCAAAAAACAGTTTAGTATTGCAACCAATCCTAGTGAGATGTGAAACATATGGTAACCGATCCTAGTGAGAGGTACAACATATGGTAACCGATCCTAGTGAGAGGTGCAATACGAAGGAGTGTAAAATTGTTTTGCCTATAACTTCTTCGACCGAACTCGGAATGACCTCATTCTTTTTGCGTTAGTTTCATAATTAAATTTCCTACAAGAGTGAGGTAATTGAAATACTCGTTTATTTGTTGAATATTTATGGTGTATTGCATTTGGATTTATGAGATGTCTGATTTCGGTTTTTATAACCTCAATATTCGATCTCATGTGATGATGTGAACCCTTATGGTTTTAGTGACTTTTTGATTTAGTGGGATTGAGATCTAGCCCATGTTGGTAGGATTTATCAAAGGATCATGAGGGGTTCTGATTGAAATAATATGTGAAAAAGTCACAATATGTTGAATCGATTTGTTTAGCATAAAAGCATATGTGTTTCGGGGTTTCAACTTTTGCATTGCAATGGTTAAAACCGGTTTTAAACCTTTCTCTGGTAAAGGTTGGTTGTTGTTGTTATTTTGTTCTTGCGAGAGGATGACAACATGATAATAGTCCGCCCCGGAAAGATATGAAGAAAAGGGTGAAGAGGATGCGTAATCTGACGTAACAAATTTGTTAGTTAATAGTTTTCATGTTTAAGAAAAGCCTGATTTTATTGCATATATTTATTGCTTTTGCTTAACAAAATTTCGGTACAATTGATGTTTATTCCATTATTTGTGTATGGATGTGTGTGTGATTCAATTCTTTCCGGTTAAGAAAAACTATTGTTATCTTGCTTTATTGTTTGGTATCAATTGTTTAGAATTACGAAATTTCGGTGCAATTGCGGTACTTTATTGTCTATGTTGTTTCAATTGCTTTCGATTGAGGTAAATAATTTTGCAAGTTGATTTATTTGGTTTGTATGAATTGTTTATGGCTTAACAAAAGAAAAGGTTTTCGGGATGAATTGTTTAGTCCAATTCGATTCCAAATAAGAGAAACTAAGTTAATTCTGATCTTAGTTAGACTTATCAAAGTGGAGGTTTCGGTTATTCAAGTCTAATCGAATGCCTTAACAAGAAATGCTAGTTAACTAACCTAGTACCTGTCTTGTTTAAAAGTGAAAGGTCTAAGTTATTGATGAGAATAACTAGAGCCTGATGAGAAAAATAAAGTTAATTCTAATCTTTATTTTGGTCTTATCGAACAAGCGATTGTATTTGTGCAATCGGTTTAGCAAAGGAACTAAAATGCTTAGTCGATTTTTGGTTTGCTAAACTATTAGGAAAAATTTCTTCGGGCAATTGTTTCCTTGGTAACATATCAAAACAAAATTAGTTTGTAGTTTCGGTTTTGATATTGGTTATCAAAAATGGTGTGTGGAACCCTCGTTCTTAACTCTTATAAGTGTTGCAAGTCTCTTTGTAAGATTTGTAAGATCCTTTCGGTTTGTTCTTTTATTTGTTCGTACCTTTGTCATTTTGTGACAAAAATGGGGAGAAATATATGGAGTAAACAAGTGATATTGATATTGATTTGTATTGATTTGGTATCACTAAGGAAAGGATAATGGTACTTAAACGTTATATCTAACGAAAAGAGTAAAGCATAAACCAAGGGGGAGTAACATATCATATGATGAAGGAATAATAAAGACGTGTGGATTGAAAATCTACCTATCTTACCTTTAGGGGGAGTATTAGCTTTGTTATTATAATGTCAACATCGACATTTATGAATTGAATGTATACAGGTTATTGTGTTGTTGAATTTGGGAATCAAGCGTATGTGTAATGAATTCTTGTAATTTGTTTATCCATATGATGTAAAAGTTTTGTCACTAAAATTGACAAAGAGGGAGATTGTTAGAGCATAGCTCGGTTGAACCCACCAAGCATTGGTATGTCAAGTTTGGTTGTCATATTTTAGTGAACCAAAACTCATTTAAAGAGTCGCTTAATTATTTACTAGAGTCAACTTCGTATAGGTTAGCTTGAAAGTACTAGGATATGAGACATTACAAGTATTACGTGAAGACTTGAAGAATGTGAAGAAGTAAGGAGCTACAACGAAGACATCATCCTTCCACTTGAGGTTACTAATATTTGACTTGAACTGTTTCATTCTCTAACATATCTTTCAAGTCGTGCATATTGAAAACATAACTGCGAAGCTGTGAATGATTATACTCTAGTTAGACATAGTATTAAGGAATACAATACGAAGTATAATGCTTATCTTTTGAACTTCGTATATAAGACATCGACATAATCGTATGAATGCTATTGTGATTATGTATGGGTATGGGTGAAGATTTCGTCCTAGGAAACAATGTTTACATTAGTTTAAAGGAAGTAGAATTCATAAACTTGTTTTATGAATCGAAAGGGAAATCGCTAGGCTTACTGGTATTGTTATTCATTGAAAATCTTTGGATTACCAATATGTGTGTTTAGTATAACCGCTCATGACTTGCTTATGTTCTTGGTAAAACTATTCACAAGGCCTGACTTATGTATTGGTATGACTTTTATTAGTGAAATCGATCTTAAGTAATCACCTAAGATGGTATGATCGATTTGTTGTAATTGGTATGACCGACTCTAGTCATTGGGGGACCGATCCTAGTAAGAGGTGCAACCGATCATAAAAGGGGAATTGATCCTTGTAAGAGGTGCAACAAGTTTTCAGATATTGGGAACCGATCCTATGAACATGTGAAACACGTTTTTAGTTATTGAGAACCGATCCTATGGACATGTGCAGCATATACAAGTTAGATACCATACATATGTGGGAACAGATCTTAGTACCTAGTCAACCAAGTTTTGGTAACTAGCATTACTAATTCTAGTACCCACATGGAGGTAGAACCGAAACTTGTTTTGGTAGAATCATTGATAGGTGTCTAAAACACCTTAATATTTATATATTATTTATGCTTTCTTTGCTAAGTTTTCTTGTAAATTATGTACTTTATGTTTGCTTTTGAGTGTTTAGGTACTTTGGAGTCACTTGGAACAAAAGAAAAAGAAACTTCGCTTAAAAGGAAAAAAGGTGCAACTGTTGTTGGATATGGATTATTTCTCATTATTTTCTTTTATTTCTTCATCTCTGTCTGAAAAGTATGTCGGCTTTAATGATGCAAATGTCTGAAAAGCACGACAGCTTTAGTGATGAAGAGAAATTGAAGAGAAGAACTAGATCTGAGAAGTAAGAGACGAGCTGTTTTTGGTGGAAGAATTCGAGGAAGAAGAAGGCATTCATTTGGAGCGAAAAGGAGCAAAAAGATCAAGTGCAGTCGAAGATAAAAGGCAACCAGCTAAAGCTCTAGGGAAAATGTTAAGGGGGATTACTGAGGTGGCCTCTATCCAAGTTGGGGTGCTTGTGTCCATTTCTTGTCTTACACAAGCCCTAAAATTCAGTCATCTCAATCATTTCAATCTATAATTCAAAGAAGAGAAAAATTAGTGTGCAGCTGTGTCTTGCACTCAGAGAGAAGATGGAGGTGCCTGAGAGTTAGAGATACAGTGAAATTCAGAGAATAAAAAGAAATTAATTGGGGTTTTAGGTTCGATCTTGCTGTCTGAAGTTGGGGTTTAGGTTGATTTCAGGTGTAATTCAATTTGCAGGTCGATTTGGGTATCGAAATGGTGTTGTGTGTTTGGTTTAAGGTTTTTATGGCGTTCTATGTTGAAGGGGTTTGAAGAGTCGATTATGAAGTTTGGCTATTTGTTAGAATTCAAACTCATGAGTTATTGACAGAGATTCGAGATAGGAATTAGGGATTTGTGGTGTTGAATTTACTGGGTTTGATTGATTGTTTTGTCCCTAGGGTATGACTGAGATGATGAATGGTTCCTGTGTGTTTGAGA
The DNA here is from genome assembly GCF_003573695.1 of Papaver somniferum. Classification (NCBI taxonomy): domain Eukaryota; kingdom Viridiplantae; phylum Streptophyta; class Magnoliopsida; order Ranunculales; family Papaveraceae; genus Papaver; species Papaver somniferum. Next base: position 85,067,587 of record NC_039363.1, read on the forward strand.
AGGTTTAGAAAAATGGGTTCGATTTTGTTTGAATATTCAAATGAAGTTAGGGTTTGCAGATGGAGGAAATGATTTTGTTTGCAGCTGGAGTTGATTGCAGTCAAGATAAGCTGCAAATGAATGGCTTGAAGAAAGGGGGTGAAACTGAGGTTGTTGCAGTTAAATGTAATGGCTTGGAAGTGCTTGTACTGGAGTTTGGTTGCAGCTGCGGTTGTTGGATCTGGCGGCAGTGATGAGTATATGGGTACAAGACTATTTAAGTCTTTGGCAGTGATGAAAATTGAAGCTGCAGTTCAGGTAATGGCATTGCAGGTGGCAGTGGCTTTGGAGATTGTTACAAGGTGATTGAAGCTACAGTTGTGATGAAATGAAGGGAACTGGAATTGCAGAGTTTGAGGTCCAGATTGATGGAACTGTTACAGCTGTATTTTAAGGTTGTGATGAACTAAAATGGCAATGGGTCTGATGTTGGTATTGAATGGAACGGGGAAGGATGGTTTGTAAGTGTTGTATGAATGGTCTGATCTCGGCGTTGCAGGTGGAGTTTGGCTGAATACATTGGTGTTGAACTAAAGCAACAGAATGAAGTTGCAGCTGCAGTCGCAGAAGAGAGCAGTGGGTTACTAATGAAGCTTTATTTGGACTGCTTGTCGGCTCGCTGTTACAGAAACAATATCTCATGAACGGGTTAAGGAATGAGTGAATGTGACAGTGTTGTGGAGGTATTCAAGGTTATGCACAGTCTTGCACCAGAAATGGACTGAGGCAATGGCGAGTTGTGCGAGAATTGGATAGCCGCAGTGGTGAACATGAGATGCAGATTTGTTGTGTAGCAGAAGTACATGAAGTTGCAGCTGCAGAGATGAAATGATGACAGTACTGGTGTTCATGATGTCCACTGGAATGTGTTTGTAATGATGACTGATGAGTTGAGGAGATGGAGCTGCTAATGGTGAAGAGCGTGGTCTTGGTGGTGCTAGAACAGATGGAGATGGCTTGTCAGTTCCAGGAAAGTGAGAAGCATATAATGTTAATGGGCCTTAGCTGTGAATTGGGCTAGGTATGGCGTGTAGCTTGAATTGGCCTCATCCAGGTATAGAGATTGGATGCCGTAGTTGGAAGTAAAAAAGAGAGGAGTCTTTCTAAACCTAAATATATCTCCTTTTGAGAGATTATCTCTTTCTCTACTTTCGTTTCTAGGGTTTAGACATGGAAACTCTACTCTTTATTCTTGTTACGAACTCCATGAACATGAGATAGAATTTTATTATTGGTTAAAGATGTAGTCGGATTTTGCAAGCATGCTTTTTGATATGATGAATTAGTTTCTCTCCATAGAATCGTTCACTTTCCACGGTTTATAATAGTTGCATGACGGGTGTATTGCAATATGATTGAATGTTTGTTTGGTTGAGTCTAGAATTGATTGAACATACATCTATATCTATAGCTATTTTAGAGTTTATCATCAAGCGATAACCTTGAATACGAGTAGCATGATATGATTACGGTTTGTAGTGATACACTCTTGTAATCATATGTAAAGTTTGACCTTTGTCCTAATTGCCATGCGCAATGTGTGACAATTGCATTGATCAGCCTATTTCTGAAACTTAATGCTCCTAGGAATTGAACTTAATTAACGCAGGGCGTTAGGTTATTATTTAGGTAGAATTCACATACGTAGCTCTAATGTGTGTGTTGATGACTTAGGAAATTTACGGAGTATTCTTACAATAAGGTATTCTAGGGATTTTGATGGTAGCGAGATTAAATACGAATTCTATTCATACATTCAAAAACTTGTTTACAATTGAAGATGAAACCTTTACCCAATATTTTCACACCCTTTATTTGCGTGTTTATTTCTTTGTTTGCTTTTACTTTATTTTAATTTATAAAAATCATAAAATGCCCTCATTGTTTTATATAAGAAACCGAAACATATTGACAACCCAAGACCTCTCTGTGGGAACGATCCTTTCTTGCCCTTGCTATATTATATATTTTGAGTAGGGAGAAAGTAATTTATTTTTGACGCGTACGACAACGATCAAATTTTGGCGCCGCTGCCGGGGAGGCAGCGGTTGTCACTTGTTTTTGGTTTCTTATTTTTGTTTTTAGGTTTGTTTTTGTTTTTATTTTCTGATTTTTAACATAGTTTTGAGAACTCGTGTTTCAGGTACTAGTTTCTCATGGAAAGAGCATACTACATGGATGGATAAGGTTTTAAACAACCTCAACAATATGACAACTACCAATTACAAGGGTATAATCAAAACCAATTCATTGGTTATGTCCAATATTCCATGGAACCTTGTGGTCCTCATACGTACCAACAACCTTATGGCGGGTATGTGTGTGAACAACCACAGGGATGGAAGGATTCTTATGCTCGTGAACAACAAGTCTCTAACTTTTTGGACAAATTTTCCAACTTTGTGCAACAAGAGTTTCAAAAAGATAAAGAGACTGCCGAAGAGCAACTCCAAGAACTTCGTGAAGGTATGACTATCTTACGAAGAGGCATTGATCAATGCAAGGAAGATATGGATAATTCTAATGTGCATATGGTTTGTGATGAATATTTTATTGATGCTAATGATGAAAAAGGCCAACCTTTGGGGTCTCTCGTTGATAATCGTGTAGTTAACTCAACTCTTGATCTTAATAATGATCATTCACTTATTCAAAAGGATGAGTTTGAGACTAGCAACAGTAAATTCAGTGATGACCAACTTTATGTTAACTACGAAGGTGAAGATGATTATGAAGATACATCGGTCGAAGCAACTCATGGTGATATTTCCCAAAGGTGTACAACGGAATCTTTTTAGGATCAAGATGAAGAAGAAGAGGACATTGATGACACTTGTGTAGATTACTCAAGCATTGATCTTAATAATGATCAAGAGCCTATTCATAGGTGGAACTTGAGGATGATGCATTTTTGAGTGTTCTAAAAAGGCTCCTTATAGTGAGCTTTGGAGCCGCAAAAGAGTATATTCCTTACCAAAAAGAGGAGTGTGTTGAGAATGTGACCGATTTGATCCATATTGTGGAAGACCCAATTGCATTTGCAAAGGACTGTAATGATGATGTTGATGTCGAGACTTTGGTTAAGGCAGAAAACGAGGAAGAATGGTTGCAAAGTTTGATAGAGGACCATGATATACAAGAGGTGAGTAATTCACTTGAATTTTTCAAGGATGAAGAGGATTCCGTGATACAAGAGATTGTGATAGGTTTGTCTAACCCTTTGCATATTGTTTCTTCTCCTTTATCTCTTATTGGTTTGAATGTATGTTCTTCGAGAATATTGTTGAATGACTTTGTTTCTCGATTTCCGCCATTAGAGATACTTGATTCTCATACTATGCAGGTTTTGGAACAAGAAACCGTGGAAGTTCGCGAATTTTATGTTTTATATCCACTTCCAAGTGTGGACAAGAATAAGTGTGAGGGAAACTTCTTTCGGTTGATAGCTTCGTTTCTGTTTTATATTACTAATATGTGTGTGAAGCTAATGTTTGCAAAACAGGTGCTATGGGTGGATCCCCAACTTTTCAGATTGTTGGTATATGGGGAGTGAATCTTGCAAGATGAAATTCGGGCTGACGACTTTAAACCAAGCGCTAAGTGGGTGGCAACCCACCGGTTTTGTATCTTTATCTTTTTATTTTTATTTTTAAGCATTTTAACTTTGTTTTTGCATATCATTTGTGGAATTTCCCACCTTGAACTTTACTTTGAATTACTAAATTTTACATTGAGGACAATTTAAATTTTAAGTGTGGGGGAGCATTTATATGTTTGTAGAGTTTGATGCCTTTAGTAAAAAAGATAGAAAAAAAATAGAAAAAACAAAATTGCATTATACACTCCGAAACCTAGAAACATGTGCCTTTAGGATGACACTACCAATATAAGTGGATGGAACCATCTTGGTTGCAGGAGTTGAGGAACCCATTAACTAAAAGGACGAACAGAGCTCATGTATTTGAAATAATATGATAGTTGTTACCATATCTCGGAATGTCACCATATCACCTTCTGTTTTTATTTTTGCAATATTTTTTTTTGTTTCTCTAAGTGATACAGCCGGTCACTAACATCTAATTGTTATTACTGTTATGATGAAATAGAGTGATTGAGTTATTAAAAAAAAAAAAAAGACCAGACCAATTAGACCAACCGGTGTATATATATAAAAAAAATGACACTTGGATAGCGATATGTATGTGTTCTCCTTGTCTCCGTCGCCTAAGCAACCGTAGAATGCAGGATCCATGAGAATTACCATGTAATCCGCTGACAAGAAGCATGCGCTTGGATCCAAAAGATCTAATCATGTTGTCAATTCGAAAAAAGAAAAAAGAAAAAAAAAATGAAAAAAGAAAAAGAAAAAGAAAAAGTTATTATTGTTCAATTCATAAAATCGATCGTTGGTTCCCTTGTATATGCCAGCTGAATTGATCTAGAATTAAGATTGTCGACCGCCGGTTCCCTTGTATATGCCAGTTATGTTGATATTAGAATTCAGACTAGTATCTAAATCCAATAGGATTCATAAGTTCATCTTGGGGGTGACCTTCAGACAGATATGGGAAACACCGTTCACTTAGTCAACATTCCCAAACATCTATCTCTATATCCATCTTCTTAATCTATTCATATGTGATTGTGGTTGATTAGATTCTGAGTATCGTGGTTTGTTCGACTTTCAGAGTACAACTTTATTTACTTATATATGAATTGGATTTGCATCAGGGTACTTCCTTTGTATCCATTTTGGATTTGTTCATAAATTTGGCACAGGTAGCTGGAGTTGGAAACATAGGTTTTGTAGGTAGAACTCTTGCAAACCTTCACGAGACTATAACTCGTCCACCAGGGACACCTAGGGGTTCAAAGGCCTGTTATTCAAGCTAAGAGTAACCGTATCCTCGGCGACATGGAGTTGTATGTATGTTTTAGAATTTTTTTGTTTGATTTGCTCGAGGACTAGCAAAGTCTAAGCGTGGGGGAATTCGATAGGTGTCTAAAACACCTTAATATTTATCTATTGTTTATGCTTTCTTTCCTAAGTTTTCTTGTAAATTATGCACCTTATGTTTTCTTTTGAGTGTTTAGGTACTTTGGAGTCATTTGGAACAAAAGAAGAATAAACGTCGCTTAAAAGGCAAAAAGGTGCAACTGCTGTTGGATGCGGATCATTTCTCATTATTTTCTTTTATTTATTCATCTCTGTCTGAAAAGTATGTCGGCTTTAGTGATGCAAATTTCTGTCTGAAAAGCACGACAACTTTAGTGATGAAGAGAAATTGAAGACAGGAACTAGATCTGAGAAGTAAGAGACGAGCTGTTGTTGGTGGAAGTATTCGAGGAAGAAAAAGGAGTTCATTTGGAGCGAAAAGGAGCAAAAAGATCAAGTGCAGTCGAAGATAAAAGGCAGCCAGATGAAGCTCAAAGGAAAATGTTAAGGGGGATTATTGAGGTGGCCTCTATCCAAGCTGGGGTGCATGTGTCCATTTCTTGTCTTACACAAGCCCTGAAATTCAGTCATCTCAATCATTTCATTCTAGAATTCAGAGAAGAGAAAAACTAGTGTGCGGCTCTGTCTCGCACTCAGAGAGAAGATGGAGGTGCCTGAGAGTTAGAGATACAGGGAAATTCAGAGAATCAGAAGAGATTAATGGGGTTTTTAGGTTCGATCTTGCTGTCTGAAGTTGGGGTTTAGGTTGATTTCAGGTGTAATTCAATTTGCAGGTCGATTTGGGTATCGAAATGGTGTCGTGTGTTTGGTTTAAGGTTTTGATGGCGGTCTCTGTTGAAGGGGTTTGAAGAGTCGATTATGAAGTTTGACTATTTGTTAGAATTCAAATTCATGAGTTCTTGAGAGAGATTCAAGACAGGAATTAGGGATTTGTGGTGTTGAATTTACTGGGTTTGATTGATTGTTTTGTCCCTAGGGTATGACTGAGATGATGAATGGTTCCTGTGTGTTTGAGAAGGTTTAGAAAAATGGGTTCGATTCTGTTTGAAGATTCAAATGAAGTTAGGGTTTGCAGATGGAGGAAATGATTTTGTTTGCAGCTAGAATTGATTGCAGTCAAGATAAGCTGCAAATGAATGGCTTGAAGAAAGGGGGTGAAACTGAGGTTGTTGAAGTTAAATGTAATGGCTTGGAAGTGCTTGTACTGGAGTTTGGTTGCAGCTGCGGTTGTTGGATCTGGCGGCAGTGATGAGTATATGGGTACAAGACTATTTAAGTCTTTGGCAGTGATGAAAATTGAAGTTGCAGTTCAGGTAATGGCATTGCAGGTGGCAGTGGCTTTGGAGATTGTTACAAGGTGATTGAAGCTACAGATTGTGATGAAATGAAGGGAACTTGAATTGCAGAGTTTGAGGTCCAGATTGATGGAACTGTTGCAGCTGTATTTTAATGTTGTGATGAACTAAAATGGCAATGGGTCTGATGTTGGTATTGAATGGCACGGGGAAGGATGGTTTGTAAGTGTTGTATGAATCGTCTCAGCTCGGCGTTGCAGGTGGAGTTTGGATGAATACATTGGTGTTGAATTGAAGCAACAGAATGAAGTTGCAGCTGCAGTCGCAGAAGAGAGCAGTGGGTTACTAATGAAGCTTTATTTGGACTGCTTGTCGGCTCGTTGTTACAGAAGCAATATCTCATGAACTGGTTAAGGAATGAGTGAATGTGACAGTGTTGTGGAGGTATTCAAGGTTATGCACAGTCTTGCACTAGCAATGGACTGAGGCAATGGCGAGTTGTGTTAGAATTGGATAGCCGCAGTGGTGAACATGAGATGAAGATTTGTTGTGTAGAAGAAGTACATGAAGTTACAGCTGCAGAGATGAAATGATGACAATACTGGTGTTCATGATGTCCACTGGAATGTGCTTGTAATGATGACTGATGAGTTGAGGAGATGGAGCTGCTAATGGTGAAGAGCGTGGTCTTGGTGGTGCTAGAACAGATGGAGATGGCTTGTCAGTTCCAGGAAAGTGAGAAGCATATAATGTTAATGGGCCTTAGCTGTGAATTGGGCTAGGTATGGCGTGTAGCTTGAATTGGCCTCAGCCAGGTATAGAGATTGGATGCCGTAGTTGGAAGTAAAAAAGAGAGGAGTCTTTCTAAACCTAAATATATCTCCTTTTGAGAGATTATCTCTTTCTCTACTTTCGTTTCTAGGGTTTAGACATGGAAACTCTACTCTTTATTCTTGTTACGAACTCCATGAACATGAGTGATTAAATAATTTTCGTGTGGTTGTAGTAATAAAGGTTCGAACTCTAAGATTTGTGAAGGTGACGGATTTTTAGATTTATAAAAATTATATACAAATATAGACAAATTGGTAGAGAGTTACTGGGACTAAAGATTCGGTCATTTTTCATTTTCAAGTGGTTCAGAATTTAATTCTAGGCGATTATAGTTCAAAATAAAACAAATATTAACTCTAGTTTATTGCCAAGATAGATTTTATAAAATATTACTTGTATTTCTTAAGCATGGAATATCAAAAATCCCTAGGACTAAGCATACTCCATCAAATGAAATCACAAGTAATTAATTTAAAATCTTATTTCAATTAAAATTGTTGCAAAAAGTAAATAAAGAATTAATTTAAATTACCACATGGATGAAACACGGCCTCCTCCGTCGTCCCAGTGTTGGGTTTAGCTCATCATGGTGAAAAACCTCTCAAAATATTTCATTGATGCTCAAAAGTGTTTTACAATGAAGAGAAAGATAAGTAAATGTTCTAAAACAGGATTCTGCGACCAACAGAAGGCGTCTAATATAAACGACAGAGAAGAGGTGCTATTGTTACTGAATCCCTAAGACCCACACCTACGACCCACGCCTGTGAGTCTCTTTCACTGTTGATAAACGACTGCTGCTGCGAGTCCGTTCTTCGTGTTCTTGGTGTTCTTCATCAGCAGCAGCAGCAGCAGAGTTTGATCAACTCTTGATTTCTGCGTCTGTGGCTCTCCTCTCTTCTCCCAACTCTCGACAGACCTTCTACTCGACCCAAGGAGTTAATTTATACCCAACATCAACATTTAATCCCTCGCAATAACTCCATATAATTCTCATTTACTCGGGAATATATTTTTTTTATTTTCTTCACTGTCAGCCAAGATACGATCTTTTCCACCTCTTATGCCTGCGCAAATGAGTTGTAATACTTCCATAAGCCACATACAAACTTTATAAGAGAAGATATCTTCCCCTGTTTGTCCACAAACTTTCCAAATTTAGCTCACAGTGCACCCGATAATATCTTCCCTTGTTTAACTTTGATTTCCTCCCACGGCTTACTTGGCCCATTTTGCTCGATCAAAATGCTTGTACTAACTCTGTTTAGTGTACTCAAGTCCAGCCCAATGGATTTCGAGTGTTGAATCTCTTCAAAACAGCCCAAGAATTCAAATCAAAAATTCATGCATATGTGAAGAACATTTCCCGCCAAAAAAAAGAGTTTGAAATTTGAATAAGAAAAGGGGTGTCCCCCTATCCTGTCTTGGTGTCCCCTTAGTAATTTGGGCTGAAATAGTAATTCTTGGGTTGAAAAAGTAATTTTTCTGGTTTCCTCCAAGACATTTCTGGGACGTTTCCGGTACATTTCTGGGGCGCCTCCAGGACATTTCTGGGGTGCCTTTAGTACTTTTCTCCGGGGTGTAAATCATCACTTTTTGAGCAACTCTTTCCAGACAAGGGTATTTTCTCCAAAAACACCTAAACAAACATAAAAACACAATATTAGTACAAAAATAGAGTTCCAACAATACAGACATTGAGGACAAATTAGACACAAAAATGTGTCTATCAATGAGCTAGAATTTTATTATTGGTTAAAGATGTAGTCGGATTTTGCAAGCATGCTTTTTGATATGATGAATTAGTTTTCTCTCCATAGTATCGTTCACTTTCTACGGTTTATAATAGTTGCATGACGGGTGTATTGCAATATGATTGAATGTTTGTTTGGTTGAGTCTAGAATTGATTGAACATACATCTATATCTATAGCTATTTTAGGGTTTATTATCAAGCGATAACCTTGAATACGAGTAGCATGATATGATTACGGTTTGTAGTGATACACTCTTGTAATCATATGTAAAGTTTGACCTTTGTCCGAATTGTCACCCTCTCCTAGGGGAACCAAAACCCACGTTCACACCTGTAGAACCTGTGAAGGAGATCAACATAGGAACCAAAGAGAATCCGAAGATGATCAAGATATGGACTGTAATGGACAAGGAAAGAGAGATGTACCTAATCACGCTACTCGTGGAGTACGCAGATATATTTGCATGGAAACTGGGGGACATGCCGGGGATTGATCCAAAGATAATCCAACACGAACTCCGTATAAAGCCAGGCACACCACCTTTCAGGCAGAAAGTACGTAAAGTAGCACCAGGGTATCATAAAGCAATATAAAAGGAACTCCGCAAGATGTTAGAAGCATGGCTCATCAAGGAAGTCAAATATCCGACATGGATCTCTAACATGGTCATCGTGCCAAAAAATAATGGAGGAGTAAGGATATGCATCGATTTCACCAACCTCAATAAAGCATGTCTGAAGGATAGTTATCCACTCCCAAGCATCGATCAACTGGTTGAAGCTGTCGAAGGATACGAAGAATTATCATTCATGGATGGATATTCTGGTTACAACCAAGTGGCGCTGGTAGAAGAAGATCAACAGCACACAACATTTTACACCCCGCACGGCCTCTATTGCTACACGAGGATGCCCTTCAGACTTCAAAATGCAGGGGAAACATACCAGAGGATGGTTGATGCTATCTTCAAGCCATGGATCGGTAACACCTTATAAGTCTATGTCGATGATATGATCGTCAAAAGCAAGCTGCGGAAGGATCACCATCAAGATCTGAGGGATATCTTTGAAGCAATGAGGAAACACCATATGAAAGTAACCTCAGAAAAATGCACATTCGGTGTCACCTCAGGGAAATTTCTTGGGTTTTCTAGTAACGAAGAGGGGCATCGAAGTAGATCCCGCGAAGATCCATGCCATCGTAGAAATGTCGTCCTGGAATAACCTAAAATAAGTCCAAAAGCTCAACGGATCCTTAGCAGCTCTGGGTAGATTTATCGCCAGGTCATCAGATAAATGCAAACATTTTTTCAACATCCTCAAAAAAGGGAACAAGTTTGAATGGACCGCTGAGTGCGAAGAAGCTTTTCAAAAGATCAAGGAATACCTGGCCACAATCCCGATCCTACAAAAGCCTAATCCCGACGAGGTACTGGCCCCATACATAGCAGCAACAGAAGATGCAGTCAACGCAGTATTGGTTAAAACAAATACAAATATAGAGAAACCTATTTAATACGTCAACAAAACCCTCAACGCGGCAGAAAGAAACTATACGAAGATCGAGCAACTCATCTTGGCACTAGTATGGGCTACCCAAAAGCTAAGGACTTACTTTTTGACTCACTATATCCACGTTCCATGTAAAGCACCATTGGAGGCAGTTCTCAAAAGCGCTGGGAAAGTATGAAGGATGGCAAAGTGGAACACCCACCTTGATCAGTTCAACATTATCCATGAAATCCAACACTCCCAAAAATCGCAAGTCTTGGCGGACTTCCTAGAAGATCTACCCCTGGACAACGACGAAGAAGTGAGGGGCATACCAGAAGTAGATGAACGCAAAGACCCAGTCGATATTCTCGAGCCATCAAATCAAAGACGATGGGAGGTTTTCGTTGACGTATCGAAGAATAGGGAAGGTGCGGGCATAGGCATCGTAATCACCACCCCAACTAGAGAAAGGATCGTGCATGTGTTGAGGTTGGAATTCAAAGGGCATACCAATAACATCGTCGAATACGAAGCTATGGTACACGCTCTTCGTTTGATAATAGAAATGGGAATAACCGATGTGCGACTGACAAGTGATTCGAAACTGGTCATACGACAAATAGGGTTAGAATACAATATCTACGATGAGACCCTTTCAGCATACATGGATTTGGTCCAGACTCTGGCATCCCAAATACCAACTATCAAATTCCGGCACTTAGGCAGAAAGGAACTCAGGCACGCTGACGCATTATATTATATATCATCCATGCTGAGAGACGAAAGTATCAAGGCAATCAAGATAAATAGAGTATATGAACCCTCAGTCATCCTTCAGGAAGCCTTCGCTGCAAATCGTAAAGACAACGTAGGGGAGGATATCACTGACGATGACGTAGGAGAAGACATAGCTGAAGACTTTCACGAAGATGATATCATGACAAGAGCCAACGAAGACGAAGATTTCAAGAACGAAGAAGATTGGAGAACCGAAGTTCACCTTTTCCTCAAAGAAGGGATGCTTCCTGCGGACTTCAAACAAGCTAGGAAGGTGCGGTCGAAGGAAGGAAGTTATGACCTGCGGGATGGAATCTTATATAAAAAGTCTTTCCTTGGACATTGTTACGCTGCCTGTCAAGAGAATAAGTACATCGGACGTTGAAAGACATACACTACGGAAATACGGGCAACCACAGCGGAATGAGATCGTTAGCAGATAAGGCAAAAATGCAGGGGTATTACTGGCCAACAATGATAAGAGATGCTGCGAGAATGTCAAGGAGATGTGAGGAATGCCAGCGCTTTGCCAAAAGAATCCATGCACCTGCAACAAAGCTGAATTCGGTGGATAGTCCATGGCCTTTCTCAAAGTGGGGCATAGATATCGTGGGACCCCTGATCGAAGGATCGGGGAAAAGACGATTCTTGATAGTAGCCACAGATTATTTTAGTAAATGGGTAGAAGCCAAGGCCCTAGCAAGAATCCTCAACTCGGATGTTTTCACGTTCCTCTTCCAAAATATTATTTGCAGGTTCGGCATCCCAGTGGAGATTGTCTCCGACAACGGAAAACGGCTGCAAGGAAAGAACATCGACATGCTCTTTGATACCTTCAAGATCAGAAAGAAAAAATCGACCCTTATATATCCTCAAAGCAATGGCCAAGTGGAAGCCACGAACAATACCCTTGCCCTCATACTCAAAAAGCAGTTGGACGAACACAAGGGACGATGGTGTGAGAATTTACACAATGTGTTATGGGAATACGGAACAACCCGAAGATCGGCCACAGGAGAATCACCGTTCCTCCTCACCTACGGAGCCGAAGTAGTCATCCCAACAGAGATTATCATGCCAACCACGAAGACCGAAGCATGGGAAAAGAACCTCACAGCAGATATGATGTTGGAAAGGCTCGATGATCTCGAAGAAAGAAGGGAAACGGCGCTGCAAAAGATGGAGAATTACCAACGAAGACTGGCGATGGAGTATAATAAAAGGGTTAAGCTTAGAAACTTTATAGAAGGACAATATGTGCTGAGAACCATACCCCAATACCAGCGAGAGAAGAAATGGGGTAAACTGGCACCAACATGGAGGGGACCTTTTGTCATACATGATATTGCAGGGAATGGATCCTACTACCTGCGTAACTTAAAATGAGAAGTCCTCAGACACTCGTGGAATGCGAAGTATCTCAAGCCTTACCATCCATAAAAAGCAATGTAGTTTTGCACCTGCGTGAAGAGCACAAGAAGAAGAAGACGGCGTACCCGCCTGATATGTTTCTATCTCTGGACGAGTAATAGCAGACCTCAACTCATCAATCGAAAATACTTTTTACAAGATTCCCATTGGGGAAAGTAACTATTTACAATCAATAAAGGCAGCGTATCAGTGGAATGAATGCCTGTAAATACATTAATAACGCATTACATACCCGGGAACGCTGCATCAATCCAACAAGCTTTTTACAAAGTCTCTATTGGGGAAAGTAACTATTTACAATCTCTCGGGACTACCCTATCAGTGTCTATGAGTGTAGGACCATGGGGAAGGCTTCTAGTAGAAATACATACCCAACCAACTAATAGGCAGCGTATAAGCGGAATGAATGCATGTAAATATTTTAATAACGCATTACATACCCGGCAACTCTGCATCAACCCCCACCGTCTGGTAATCCCCTGGCCAAGGATTAGCCAATGGGGTGACAGGTCCAAAGTCAGTAACGAAGGTGCACATCCTCGTTATTGCAGCCAAACACTTTCTACTACATAATTCATTCATTCTGATTGACTGTATTTGTGTACTATCTAAAAAACGTAATTGAATTAATCATGCAGAAAAATCAGAAGTGTATGTACTCAAACAAACGATGATCTATTCCATGAAAGTTGATTAAAAGTTCGGGAAGTCAAGCAAAAAAACACAAAATACAGCAAAAATTGGCTCGAAGCCAAGTAATCAACGAATATCAACGGCCTGCAACTGAGACCCAACTTCCCCATAGAAGACCCAGCGTTATCAGCGAGATCTTTCTGCTGAGGTGAAGGAACACTCCCACCCGACGAAGGACCAGAAGAATAAGCTAAGGGCTCGGGCATTGGGCGACGAGGATATTCCTTGACAATACCATAATCTTTCTTAAGACCTTGCTCAATTTTAGACAGAGTCTTGTTGATATCCTCGGCAAGCTGGAAGTGGTCTTTATAAGTAATCACGGTGGTCTTCAGCTCATATTGTGATAGCGCAGATGTCATACGAGTCACCTCCTTAGCCGCCTCCTTCGCCGCTTCATCCCGAGACTTATCCAACCCTTCGTAATAGTTGGTCTGACCTTGCTGCTGCACTAGGGCAGATTGAGCCTTTTCAAGTCTTTCATTTGCGAGGTCAAGCTGTCTCTCGAGCTCTGAAAAAGAAGACAAAAATAGGTTAGAAAACAAGAACCGCAGAACTTTTCGCGGCCAAATAAATGTATAACTTCGACTCTAGCCGAAGCTATCTCATATTCATTAACTACAGCATCCCGAGCATCATCAAGAAAATCGTACTCGTCTGAAATTTTCTTATTATCCAACCGAAGATTCGTAAGAGAGAACTGACACTCATCCAACTCTACCTGCTTCATGGAGTCCAAATGGCGAAGGTGGTTGACTTCGTTATTCATCTCTTCTATGCCCTTAGTAAGCCTGTACATGTTAACTTCGAGATCTTTTTCAGAACCCACTAAACGAGCAACATCAGCCCGAGAAGCGGTTAACGCATTACTAAGGGCATGAGCCTCAACTCTGGCATCGTCTCTCTCCCGAACAAGCCATTGTATATAATCATTCACTTCAAGATCATGGGAGGAACGAGCTTGACGTAATTCTTCTTCCAAGTGTGTCACCTTGGCCTCCAAGCTATTAGCATTTTCACGAGCAACAGGGAGGTTCTCACGAGTCCACAACAGAGTGTCATTAAACTGACGACGATCGGTATTGTAACTGTTCTGCATATCAACCATTTGGGTCCGCCTTTCTCGCCACTCAGCTACTAGGGTTTTATGCTCATCGGCCCGAGCGTTCCATTTATCGTCTTCGCGTTTAATTTTCTCAACTAATTATATGATCCGGGTAGTTTGCCGAGTCCTCTCATTCCTAAGCCATATCAATTCTCTGGTGTCACCCGTTGAAGATAGGGCGAGGAGACTCAGACATCACACTAAGAAGACGTAAGGGAGAGACGAAGAGGAGAGTAGGAAAAGAAAACAAACCTTTAGAACACGAAGCATCTTTTTTGGCCTTCTCCAACTCACTACGAACCGATGCAAGCTCAACATGAAGCTTCTCGTCTTCGGCTCCGAGCTGCTCCTTCCTCTTCAGACGGTTCTTCAACTCCAACATCTCCTTGTCCCTTGCAGCAATAAGCACTTCAGCAGCGTTCAACTCTTTTTCCCTATGACGAAGCTTCGCCTCAAGCTTGAGGGCCTTCGCCTTGAAGAATTGGTACAGAGTGTTGTTGCAATATTCACTTCTCATTATCTACGATAATCATGAACAAATTATAACTATTAATACAAAGGTATGTCAGCAATAAAAGAAGGAACCTACGATAACTTACTTCAAGAATACGTTGTTGGGGATATCCATACTGGTACCCATTAGCGATAACCATCATTTCAGCAACATAAGAAGGGGGGTCGACCAGTAAGATGGTAGAAGTAGTTCCCAATTCCTTCTCCCAACTTTCGGCAACGTCATCGGGAGGCGACAGCTGCATCCTTTGGCGGGTAAAGGCATCGGAGTTTTTCTCACCGGGTATCACTGGGGCAGGGTTCGGCACAAACATCAGATTTTTCTTCATCAACCAATCCAGTGTGGCATCATCACCATCCTGCATCAGGGCTCTATTAAAACCCTCCGAAGATGGACCAGCGGAAGTTCCAATATCAGTCGCGTCCTCTATACCAGTGGAACACTTCTCGGCCCTGGCCTCCTCGTTAACACGAGTCTCATCGCCCTCATCACCAAAGTTTCCCTCTTGACCGGCTTCCTTTTCTCCACCGGTCCCAGCAGCCTATTTATCACCGGTTCCAGCTTCCTTTTCTCCACCAGCCTCGATTCCTACCCCATCAACGGTTTTCTCACCTTCGTCCCCAAGAACATCCCAGTCATCATTCGGCGAAAGCAAAGAAAACTCCTCAGTTAGTCCCATGGCAGCGTTAATATCCATCGGACCCCCAGCAGAATGAATCTTACCAAAAGAAAATTCTGGGGAAGGATTTGTTGGCTGAGGCTCAGCATCCCCATTCCCCTGGTCTTGCATCGATCCAATTGGGGGATCATTTATCGGAATGTCAGGCGTAACTCTCTCTTCGTGGGTACCACCGTCGTTTCTTGCATCCTTCTCATGATTAGGAGGGGAAGTCTTTATTCGTTCCTCGTCATAGGTAACCTCCTCTTCGTCCTCAACATTTTCATCATTCACGGGGCTATTAACCTCATCCTGAAAGTCTTCCTCCTCCGCAGGGGCAGTAGAAGACTGAACCGCGCCAATCTTCTTTTTCTTCTTTGCCTAAGGATATAACACTCAACACATCAAAACGACTACTATTTACCTTAAACTAAGAAGAAAAGGGGCAACATAAGGGACCATACCTTAGCAGCGGCATTACCCTTGGAGGAGGGACAACATCGGAGCTTTCATCTTCGTCAGCAGCGTCAATGGCATATTCAAAACTCATGCCATTGAAGTTCAACCGCCAGGGGCAGAAGTCACCATAGAGAGCGGGAGCGCTATCATGAGTTTGACTATCAGCGGTAGGATGCCAACCCCGTGGACCAGGTACCCATCTGTAAGCCCAAGTACCGACAACTTCAATAACAATGGCATGCCACTCATAGTCATGATCACGTTTGAGATTTTCACGATTAGGAAACATTTTCTGCTGAGAAGTCCCTTCGGTACCAGGAACGTAGCGAAGCCTTGAATCACTCACCTCACTTAAGAGACGAACTTCACCACGAGAAGCAGAAACTGAACGAAGACCTACACTCCAAGTCTTGCGGTTCCTACTATTGACATAATCCCCAAAGGAGGCATTAAAGATTGCAGGAGTATACAAGTCTCTCTCGGCGGGATCGGGAGTATAGCAGGTCATCGTCGTTTCACCATGACTATGAAGATAACACTCCCTCAAGGTCCGAAGATAGTTCCCACTTAGCTGCACCACTGAACAACAACGAGTATTGTGGGTGGAACCTTCCCGATCAGCCAAAACATCATAGTAAAAAGAATCACCCGACTTATACAAGGGCAGCATCAGACCCGCCTCGAAGGCTCCTATAGTAGTCAGCAAGTGAAACTCATCGTACTTATAGTTCACAATCATATCATAGGAAAGATCGTCATCTGGCTTAAAGAACTTGACATCAAAAAATTCAAGGCCATGCTTCTTTTTGAACACTTCGAGGTCCACATGCTTGAAAGTGACCTTCTTATTCCCCACTGAAATACTTTGTATCATTGGAGCAACGTTAGAGTCATCGGGCTCGTTCAACAATGGCTTCTTCGCTTTTAGAGGACTTAGATCAGAGCCTTTTCTTTTGACCGATGGGTTCCTTGGAAGGTCCGCTGGGGGCATCGTAGATTTTGAAAAAGACTTGTGAAGATTAACAGTGATCGAATTTTATATAGTGGTAAGAAGGTTATCGTTCTCTCGGACTTGTGAAGATTGATTTAAGATTTAAGATTATGGAAAGAACTGGGACTATGGATTCCACCATTGACCAATTTTTAAGTGATTCAGTTAACAACAATATTTATGCAATTCACACATTCAATTTGATTCTAAGATATTGCCAATATTAGATTTCCAAAATATTAATTGTTAATCGCAAGTATGGAACATCAAGAGCTCTAAGATAAGCATGCACCATCAAGAGAGAACACAACTAATTAATCAAAATCTTATAATCAATTATAATTCAGTGCAAATAATCATAAATAAATTTCAATAATAAATTAATAAGAAAATACCACTTTATTATTGGAACAACGCTTCCTCCATAATCCCAACATGTGATTCTAGTTCCTCATTATTACAAAGAAAGCTAAATAGAAGAAATATAAAAAAAAATTGTGAAACTGGCTACCGGCTCACCGACTCTCCCATCCCCCCCCTCCTTCCTGTTCTCGACATCAATATATAGATTTCAACAAAATCTAACCTTCCTCTTTTAATTCTCTTCCACGTGTCATGTCCAATGGGAGTGTGACACTTGTCTAAAAATACACAATATCACCTAATAAAGACTCGCCACATGTCCGACCAATTGCTTTTCTTTTCATGGGAAAGAAAATATTATATGAGCAGATACTAATCTTATATACGAGGTAAGTACTCATTTTGTCATTATCTCAATTCCAAAACAGATGTCATATATTAATGTGGTGAAGTATATATTATGCTCAAAATCAATCTTCTTTAGTTACAAAAGATATTTAGTTTCCTTTCTTCCTCCACCATGTCGACATACCTCGTACATTAATTATTGAGTAGTATTTTTCATTTTTCGTGATACCTCCTAAATCTTTCGAGAACTAATCACTAAGTCCTTCATCCTAAAATCCACGAGACCAAAATTCCCTAGCAAGTTAATTTCTTAAACCAACTTCATCCCATCATCTCCTTCACTAACTTAAATTGGGCCTATCCCATTTAGATCCAAAAGTATCCAAGACCCCTGTACTCCGTAGTCCATATTTTCTTCTTGGAATCCTAGTTTGAGCTGATTTTCTTGGAAGAGCCCATTTTATTCATTTACCTACAAAAACACAATAAATACCAAAATAAACACCAACAATATATATTTTGGGTAGTAAATATGTAAGAATTAATCGCTCATCACACCCCCAAACTTATATTTTGCTAGTCCTCAAGCAAATTTATTCTAGAAAATAAAAACTCACTAGGTGGCCCTAGTGACCGAGTTATATTCTCGGGAGGGTTTACCAGAGGTGTACCCACAAAACCTTTACTCCAAACCCTAGCTATCTACGCAGAACCTTGAAAGGCACTAAAGAATCTCCTTGGTTGGAATACTCTCATTGACTACAGGAAAAAGTAACCTGATGCGAAATTCTAATTGTTGTACACGAGTTTGCACTCAGTATACTAAAATTCATATATAAGTGACAGAGCTCTACTCAAATAGTTTCTGGACATCATAACCGAAGTCAACCAATCACATGGAAATATTAAGAAGATGGATAAAGAGAAAATAGATGGTTTAAAGTGAACGGTGTTTCCCATATCTGTCTGAAGGCCTATGCCAAGATGAACCTATCCTAATGGACTGAGATACCGGCCTGACTAATATCAACACAACTGGCATATACAAGGGGACCAGTGGTCGATAAACCTAACTCTAGGTCAACACAACTGGCATATACAAGGGAACCAGTGGTCTACTTTATTGAATTTATTCCGGTTGGTCTGATGGTCTGGTCTCAATTTTATTTTTATTTTTATTTTTTTGGTATCTCAATCACTCTATTTCACCCTAGAAATGGTAACAAATTGAATCGTGTGCCCCACCAAATCACTTAAAAAAAATAAAAACAGAAGGATTAGGATTCACCGAGATATGGCGAAACTACCATGTTTTTTTTTTAATTCTAACACCTGAGCTCTGTGCTTTTATAAATAGACTCTTTAGATATTTCCATCTAGTCAGATTGGTTCCTCAACTCCTACAACCAAGATGCTTCCATCCACTTAAATTGGTTAGTGCCATCCTTAATAAGCATAACTTTCTAGGCTCTGGAGTTTATTTATTGCAACTAAAAAGTATCTCCCTTACCCTCAAACTTAAATCTAACATTGTCCTCAATGTTCTAAAGATAAAATTAAAAACATGAACAAGGAGAAATTGTTACCACTTGAAGAAAAAGAGTTAAGGAAAGATATTACCGTGTTGCATGAGATTGGGTTACCTCCCAAGAAGTGTTAAGTTTAGAGTCTTCAGCCAGACATTGGAAGAATTAGTCACCTGTATGACTCCGTCCTAAACCAAGACAATGGCCATTCCATAATCAATTCGGTCGCAAAGAGGGAGATGGGTTGATCTGTAGGAGGGAAGCTGAGAGTTGTGTGGGATCAGTGATGATCAAGGATTGTGGGTGTGTTGAAGGTTTCTGCAATATTGTTGAACTGCTGAAGTTGAGTTTTGTGAATAAGTTTATATTGAGTTGTTGATGGATAATGATAATAATCGATGATTGATCATATTCTATCCTTGATATCCTGATATCCTCGATTTATACTTATTTATCTTGAAAGAATGATGCACCACTGATCCCTGTAAGTGTGACGGTTTCTTGAGTGAAAGAGTGGGAAAGTGGGAGATCGTGGTTAAGTCAGTTCCACGTCGTGTGAAGACTTGACTGATCGTGCACCCACTACTTTGCTAACTCCTTAAACCGTTTACACGACTTACGCAAAACTCTCGTTGTGGATGAATCCACGTGTCGTAGACCGCCAGACCAAAACCCTAAGTGATATCCCCCATTTTGACATGATTGATATTTCACGAATCGTGGAGTCTGCAAGGCAGACGTGTATTAGTTGGTCAGTTGTTGACTGATTTAGACTGTGAGTCTAGTTTTGTTGAATCGAGCATAAGTGGTGAATGCTCAGCGATTCATGGATTGAACATGTAATTCTCTGAGATGTCAATGAATTACTGACTAGAGCGACTGAGAAAGTATTGCTCAACTCGACGAATTGCCGAATATTGAGAGTTTTTCGAGCAACTGAGCAAGTATTTCTTAATTCGACGAATGGCCGAATATCGAGAGTTTGTCGAGCAACTGAGCAAGTATTGCTCAATTCGACGAATTCGATAATTTTGGTGTGCAACTGAGCAAGTGTTGCTCAATTCAACAAAATACTGAATATTGGTAATTTGACATGCAATTGAGCAAGTGTTGCTCAATTCGACAAACTACTGATGAATTACCGATAATTGATGGTTGGATCAATATTCGAGCAACTGAGCAAGTATTGCTCAATTTAAAGAATTATTTACTGGTGCCGCGACCCAATAAAATATTAATCAAAAATATTGGTGAATTACCTAATATTATTAATTTGGATGTTGATTGCTGAATCAACATAATTTTGTGTTTGAACTTGCTCAGAATGGTGATTCGTGGAGCGTTTGTTCGAAACCCTAATTTTTTATCAATCCTTCTACGATTGGTGAATTGCTGAAAATTGGTCATGAGTGAAGAGGGACCGACCACATGGTATGATGAGCATCCCTGTGATGCCCAGTGCTCGAGTGAGCACGCACCAGGGTTCTCAGTTTGAGAGTTGGTGAAAGAACGATGATTAAATGCAGGTTTCATCATTTATTGAAATATTATTGGATTCAGCATTAGGTGACAAAACCTAGGTATGAGAGATGAGGACCGACCAAGAGAGCATGGGACCGGATCTTGGTGATCACGTGACCAGTTGTTGGTCATTTGAAGGATTCTCCAGTTGGTTGGAGAGAATTCGGGCCCAGTATGAGCAATTGAGCAAATTTGGTCAGAATTATGAAAACGTGTGGGACCGGCTTTGTGCAAGCCCTGGGAATGACTCTGGTCGGTCATGGAGGCATGCACGTGTTTCCGTGGTGTCCATGTTTCCATACTGAGAGTTTCAGTATTTTCTGATGCGCGTTCGAGCAACATAGTGAATTTTCAGAAGAGTTTCATCTTGACTGGGAATTATCAATTTTTGTTGGAATGAGCATGTATGCTCAATTCATCAATATTTTGAAAATATTAAAATAAAAGTATTTTAATATTTAAAATTGTCGTGAGAGGCTAGCCAGTCATGCGACTATGTTGGCTTTTGGTTTTTCGTGATTTGAGCAATATTTGAGAAAATATGGAGAATCTTGAATTTTGCTCAAACCCAGGAGTTTCATGAATTGAGGAAAATAATAATTATGCATGATTAGGGATTGCAAGGTGTGGGACCGACCATGGCTAGGGCATGGCCGGCCGTCTAGGTTGCACGGTCCCGCACACCTTTCCTTATTTTATTATTTTTCATGAATCCTTGAAGTTATGGAGAATCCTTGAAGTTATGGAGAATCCACGAGTTTTTGTTGAAACGGAGGAGTTTCGTGAGATTAGGGAATAATAATTATAAAAAGCTAAGGATTGTGAGGTGTGGGACCGGCCACGACTTAGGCATGGCCGGCCGGTTAGGTTTCCCGGTCCCGCACACCTCTCCTTATTTTTTAATATTTTTTCGTGAATCCACCAAGTTATGGAGAATTCACGAGTTTTTCAAAAACAAGGAAAGTTGCTAAAACCAAGGAGTTTTCGTGAGTTCACGAAATAACAAAAAATAAGGAAGATAATGGGAGAGGCACGGACCGACCATGGCTAGGGCACGGCCGGACGGCCGGCTGGTGGGCCCGGTTTTGGGCACCTCTTATTATTTTATTAATATTTATTGTGTTTCTCCTGTTTTGCTAAGGATTCCTCATTATTTCATATTTATGGACACTCGTTCGTGCATCCGGGTGCTCAGTCATGCATCATTGTCGAGTACACTCGCACCATTTTTGTGGGGCTTACTCAGTGATGGTCCAGATGCCCTGTTGTCGGGTATTTATTACTGATTTATGAAATTCAGTGGAGAATAATTCATGAAACTGAGTAATAAGATGAGTAGTTATTTATTATCAATCCATAAAATCATCAGCGGATTGTATTATGGATTCAGAATAATAAAATGATAATTTCATCACCATCTCATGGAATCGCAGATTTGACCACAAAATCGGAGTAACGAAATGAGCGGTGATATTACCATTCCATGGGACCGTGGTGATTCGACCATGAAATCGGAGTAATATCTATTACCATTTCATGAGATCAGCCTTGGATTCGATCATGAAATCGGAGTAATACATTTATCTATTACCATTTCGATCATGAAATAGGAGTAATGAGATGAGATAGATTATCTTCTAGGAATTCAGTGGTGAATATGACCTAGAATTTAATCTCTTGCGTATAGTCAGTAAATCAGCGAGTGTTTCTAATGTCCCGAAGACATTTTTCCCTCTCAATATTTCATGTATGGAGGACCGCCTGAGTCTATACACGAGTCTCTCTACATAGTCAGGAACAGTGAGTATCACCGTCCTGAAGACGTTATTGCTCTCAATCTTACGGAGAACCGCCCAATTGTTCTTCTATGTAGAGGCGAATTCCTCTATGTAGTTAGGGAACAGTGAGTGTCACCGGCATCCTGAAGGCGTTAAGCTCTCAATCTTACGGAGAACCGCCCGATTACGTTATTCTGCATAGCGGCTATGATGAAATGCCCGGCGTCGAACGCTCCGGAGAGGCCTTTCGAGTGACATATGCATCATACTTCGTAAAACACGAATCCTCACATGGATCCCTGAAGTCGTGTCAGAAACATGCAGTATCATGATTTTACGGTTTTGACCTTTGTTGAAAATCCACCATCTACAACATCGAACATACCCTTGTTTAAGACAACTACATCTAGTTGTGGTTCAGGTTCAGGCTCTATAAAAGGGTCTAAATAAAAAGATTTCATCGGTTGGATTTCCTCAAAGGCATTCTGAAGATCAGGTTGAAGAGTTTGGAAATACTCAACTAAGAACTTAGAAGCACATAACAAAAGCCTGAATAATTGGGGATCCTCTAAGTCAATCATATTTGACTTACACGGCTGACCACAATGAAAGAGGTGGTCTTCCTTAAGGAAATGTGTCGACCCTATTCTCCTAAAGTAATTAGGTTTAGTCTCGAAACTTAATAACCGACACATTTGAAAATCATATGTTGCCACAATTGGAAGAAAAGTTTTTGGTGGGAAAACAAAGTCAATCTTGGTATCATATCCTGGGTTAACCACATCAACCATAGGATGGGTTTCTAACAACTGAGCTCTCTTATGGACACAACTAGGTTCAGGAAAAAGTGTATGAAGATAATCTTGTAAGATGGTTGAGGCATAAATGTCAAGTCCTACACGGGGGAACTTTCTAAGAGTTAAAGGTAAGGCACCAAGAAAGTGATAATCACCCCCAAACTTAGAGTTTTCAGTGTCTCTAGGTAGACTAGTCACAATTTCCCTAATTTCCAAATCATTAGATTCCTGAAAATGGTCAATTGATTCTTCTAAGTTGTAATCAGGTGCATCCTCACTCATTTTTACGAGTTCACTTTCTTTGTCTAAGACTGTTGTTTCTAAATCGCTAGACTCAAAATAAACTCGTTCCTCTAAACCATCATCACTATCATATAAAGGATTATCATAGAAAGTTTCTAGTAAAGGCTCATTAACTAAGGTGTTAATCAAAGTTACTTCCTCTGATTCACTGATAGGCACATCTAATAATGGATTATCGAACACACTGCAGGCTAAAGGATCATGAACTACATCGTCTAAAACGGTGGTATCCCTAGTAAAATCCTCATCCTTTTGAATAGGTGAATAATTATTAAAATTATTTGGACTTGTACTAGAAAAAAAACTATCATTATAAAGCTCAATCGGAGTAACAAATTCCTGATCACTATGCCTACATATTTCATGTTCTTCGTCAATACTATCCTCATCATAATCATCATTATAATAACATGAAAATGATCGAACCTCATCTAAACAAGTAGTGTTACCAATTCTAACCTATTCATCTTGATTATTATAAAAATTATCCTCATTTTCACGGGTGATATAGGAAAGAATGTATTGGCAATCACGAGTAATTCGAGCTTCTCTTTCTTCCGTCTCCAATTCAAGCCTACGTGTTGACTCAGCAAACTCACATGTTGACTCGGTTAACTTACATGTTGACTCAGCTAACTTACTGAGGGTATCTTCTAAAGAAGTTTCACTCATTTTTACCGTTCTTTCGTCCATAACTAAGTCATTTGTGTCCGCTAACTTATGTGTCGACTCAAGTAACTCATGCATTGACTCAAGTATCTTACGTGCTTCATCTAGAGGAGAGGAATTATAAGAATCTTACTCGTATGACCGGTGGGCATGTGGATAGTAAGTGGGATCACCATGGTATGACCCATATCCTTCAAAAGTTTGGGGTTTCCAACCACTATTCACACTATGGTCATAAAAATAATAATGCTCATGTTGCTCAGTCGAATAATCATTGTATTGGCTATACCAGTTCGACATCCTAACTGCAAGGGAATTCTAAACAAGCACAAAGAAGGATGACTCAACCACAACAAGCCTATTTTATCTAGCAAACAAAAAGCATGATGGCTCCACCTAGATTGTTTCTAGACTAGCTTTTATTCTTTCGAAAAGGAATTCGTTACAATCTGAGCAAATCTCTCTGGAATCAATCCGAGTTAAAGTAAGTTGAATAGAAACGAGGGAAGCTCAGTGGAGCTTTGATACCTAAGGCCTCACCGGCATTACAAGGCGGCGTATTCAACTCACAGAAACCATCATGAACTTCAAAGTATGCTCAAAAGAGTAACCAATATTTTCCGAACGACTTTCCTAATAAGCTCGTTACCCTATCGGTCTCATTCTAGTCCAAATTTTAAGGCTTAGGTTCGCGTAGGTTACGTGTTCCTAAGGCGGGCAAGAAGGAAACGGTGATGAAATCCGAGCCCTTATCTTGATTTGGCCAGGCCTTGCTCTTTACTAGAAAATTAAATCCGATTTCAGGTCCTCAACATATATGCATACGAAATCATCCAGTAAACCCGCTGACAGGGGATTCGCGGGTGTTTATAATTCTTACCTCCCGTTCCATACGGAGGATGAACCGTTGAAGTAGACTCGGGCCACGACTCCTATGTCATGTACGAACGCGAGGGGCCGAGGCGATATTGTAATCGCCGTCCTTCTCTGCAAACAGTTTATTTAAAACTACCCTTCCGTAGGGTTTAAAAATAATAATAAATAATGTCTGATGTCCAAAAATATAATTCAAAAAGTGTCCAAAAAAAATAAAAGATTACAAAAATAAAAACTCGAATTACAGTTTCTAAAAATAAAAAGAAATAGCTATATACAAGGAAAACTTTTTTCTTCACTCCTTTGGATTTCTCTTTTCTTTCCTTCTTCGGCCTTGCTTTTTCTTTTTAGCACTTTTTATTTTTCTCTATCTTGGCTCTGAATCTGAAAGCAAACAAAAACACCAAAAGGCGTACAAAAAGAACAAAAATAATAAAAAAAATAAAACCTAAAAACAAATCTATACACAAATCCGCGTCGGCGGTGCCAAAAATTGATCGAATTTTATATAGTAGTAAGAAGGTTGTCGTTCTCTCGGACTTGTGAAGATTGATTTAAGATTTAAGATTATGGAAAGAACTGAGACTATGGATTCCACCATTGACCAATTTTTAAGTGATTCAGTTAACAACAATATTTATGCAATTCACACGTTCAATTTGATTATAAGATATTGCCAATATTAGATTTCCAAAATATTAATTGTTAATCGCAAGTATGGAACATCAAGATCTCTAAGCTAAGCATGCACCATCAAGAGAGAACACAACTAATTAATCAAAATCATATAATCAATTATAATTCAGTGCAAATAATCATAAAGAAATTGCAATAATAAATTAATACGAAAATACCACTTTATTATTGGAACAACACTTCCTCCATAATCCCAGCATGTGATTCTAGTTCCTCATTATTACAAAGAAAACTAAATAGAAGAAATAAAAGAAAATTGTGAAACTGGCTAACGGCTCACCGGCTCTCCCATCCCCCGCCCCACCCCCCACCCCTTCCTGTTCTCGACATCAATATATAGATTTCAACAAAATCTAATCTTCCTCTTTTAATTATCTTCCACATGTCATGTCCATTGGGAGTGTGACACTTGTCTCTTACACAATATCACCTAATAAAGACTCGCCACATGTCCGACCACTTGCTTTTCTTTTCATGGGAAAATAATATTATATGAGCACATACTGATCTTATATACGAGGTAAGTACTCATTTTGTCATTATCTCAATTCGAAAACAGATGTCATGTATTAATGTGGTGAAGTATATATTATGCTCAAAATCAATCTTCTTTAGTTGCAAAAGAGATTTAGTTTTCTTTCTTCCTCCACCATGTCGACATACCTCGTACATTAATTATTGAGTAGGATTTTTCATTTTTCGTGATCCCTCCTAAATCTTTCGAGAACTAATCACTAAGTCCTTCATCCCAAAATCCACGAGACCAAAATGCACGAGCAAGGCCTCCTAAACCAACTTCAGCCCATCATCTCCTTCGCTAACTTAGATTGGGCCTATCCCATTTAGATCCAAAAGTATCCAAGACCCCTGTACTCCGTAGTTCATATTTTCTTCTTGGAATCCTAGTTTTAGCCGATTTTCTTGGAAGAGCCCAATTTATTCATTTATCTACAAAAACACAATAAATACCAAAATAAACACCAACAATATATATTTTGGGTAGTAAATATGTAAGAATTAATCGCTCATCAAACAATCAATCAAAATCAAAGTAAAGACAATCTCATACCTCAATCAGGAACGTCTCGATGAAAACGCAAATGATCTGTGAACACCAAGCGAACAGTAACAACCAAAAACTCTAGACGTTTGTAAACTAAACTAGCAGGAATTAATGACTGGAGAACAGAGAAGAAGGAGGAGAAAAAAGTTCAGAGAATGAACTGAGAAGGGAATGAAGAAGGAATAAAATTTATTTCACCAACACCTTCCCTCCTACTTATAGCATCCAAAAAGTTAAAACCATCCCATGACTCAAGAAGGAGTCAATGTTGATAGTGGTAAACGTGCCTTTATTTCTAGGGAAGTTATTACGGAGAGATGAAGTATTAGAGAAGACGGTTTTCTTCCAATTTTGACTAAACATCCAAATCAAAAGAAAAGGGGAAAAATTGTATACACACAATTCATCACTCGCCACGTGTCCAAGGATATACACGTGGAGGATATACGGCTAAGGGCATCAAGATACGATGCCACATACCAACATCCAAGGAACGTCTAACAGTTGTATGTGGTCATCCTTGAACTGATCCAATGGCTGAGAACTAGGGAGCACCGAAGGAACGAGCCACCGCGAATTACTGAAGAGCACCCAAAGATCTGTTTTATCTCATCTCAAGGCAGACCCAAGACTAACGGTTAAGATTACCTCCACTGACGAAGACATGACAGGGGCATCATACATCTGTCCGACGCCTGCAGACCACCCCAACCACCCGCATTAAATACCTTAGGCATAAGGTACGTGTCAATCGATATATGGAAGAGAACGAGGTGGTTCATCGTCATCAAGCATAACCGCTGGGGGCATCGGTTAGGAACGAAGACACCAGCGGTATCGAAAAAAGAACGAGAAGATAAGGTTGTAACTGTCCCTGACAGTGGACCCCATGTATCAACTCTATAAATACCATTCTCCACCAAGAGAGAAGGGGTCGACCAATTCTT
Organism: Papaver somniferum; assembly: GCF_003573695.1. NCBI lineage: Eukaryota > Viridiplantae > Streptophyta > Magnoliopsida > Ranunculales > Papaveraceae > Papaver > Papaver somniferum. The sequence goes on from NC_039363.1 coordinate 85,095,476, forward strand.
AGTAAATATAGGAGATAGAGAAATAGGAAGAGTAAGTATGAATTCCCTTTCCCCTTCTAACTTCGTATTTCAGATAAAGTCATTTGACTATCTTTGTAACTCCCAACTACATAGTGAAACAACAACCCCCGTGGATGTAGGCCTTAGTGCTGAACCACGTAAATCACCGTCTCATTTACATTCAGCACTTTATATTATGTCTTTATGTTTATGCTTCGACTTATTATTTATTCTACCATGCGATTATTTATTTCATTACCATATGACTAGACAAGGACGAGCCCGATGGCTCTGAGTCGATGAGTCATCGTCCCTTTGTAACTTTAAGCATTATATTTTCAGTTATAGAATGAATTATTGTATGCAAACATTGTTTGTGAACTCGTGGATGCCATCGTGATTTATGTGTTCACAGTAATTTTCAATTCGTTTCATGTAATTTATAAAAAGACATTCAAGGATCCGAAGTGTTTGATCTTTGATTTTTGTTGGTGTTGGTGGTGGAGGAGGTGGTGCTAATGGTGGTGATGGTGATGAAGCGCTGTTAATATGTTGTGGTAGTGGCGATGCTGGCGGCGGTGGAGGTGGCTGGTGCTGGCGGAAGTGGTGTCAGTGATGGCAGCGAAGGTGGTGCTAGTGGTGGTGGAGATTGTTCATTTTAATGTATGCGATGATAGTAACAATGATGGTGATGCGAAGATGGTATTGGAGGCGTGCTGGTGACGGTGGTAATGGTGGTTGTGGCAGCGGAAGTGGAACAACGATGGTAACAATCATTTTCCTTTAATGAATGTGACGGATAGTGGTAGTTGTGTTGATGTCAGTGTCGGCTAAGGTTGGAATAACGATAATAGTAATCCCTGTTCATGAACAGAAGGTGGTGGTGGAGAAGGTGGAAACTAATGTCTGAAGGAGAGAAAAGCAAAAAAGAAATGTGAAATTGCATTCAGTGGGGTTCGACTTTGGATCCTTTAATTGCCTATTTTACAGATATAGCCTTCCGAACTTCTACATGTTAGTATAATTATTTGAGGGATAATTTGGATATTTCCCGGGTGTGACACCAAAACCACCCAAAAATGCATCTTTTCTTTATGTTAGTATAAGATAAGTTCTTACCCTTGAAAGATCTACAAATGTCACTTAGACTTCTTATTCTCCCTATTTCTAGATCTCTCTCAGGAATTCTCTGTCGAAAGACCATCTAAATGTTACATAAGTTGTCCATCTCCTTCTACGTGGACTGGTATTTATAGGCAAATTAGACTTGTGAAGGCATGGTCTGGTGGAGCTATCGTACATCGCCTTCGCTGCTTCGGACTGGTTCTATACTATCCCTCGTGATGGCTTGCTTGGTTCTCCCTCCGAGTCGTCTCGCTCTGCTCATCATCGTGTATCCCTTCTCTGGAGAACCTCGTGCTCTATCACCTCTGGGTCGTAGTACAGATCACCCGAGCCTCCCATTGAGATGTAGATTCGTCCACATCTGTTCTTATCTTTCATTAAATGCAGTCATTCTTTTTAGACTTGACCGTATGAGAGGATTAGACCACTCCTCACACGCGTCATTCATGTGGCGTTGTATCAGGCGTCTCGATTCAGACGAACTCACCTTTTTAGAGTAGGATTAGGTGCTCCTATGTCATCATCTTATCATGTATTCATCCCTTAGGATGTTAACACGTGTCCATCGGGTAATTTACCCTCACTTATTGCATATCCTTGAGAATATTCGGTTTTGGAAATTCCTTAGTGTCCAAACTTACTTTTCTATAAATACTGAAGTTTGCATTTCTAGCAAACTAATCCTCAGAACCAGCAAAACTACCTAGTTGTGTTGTTACTGGTGGAGCCGCCTATTCGGAGAGGAAAGTAACCTAATTAGGAGAAATCTCTTACGACCACTCAGTTTACAGACTTCTTTGGGATTGAGAAGCTCTATTAGTACCGTTGGTGGGAAACTAGATAATTGCAGTTTATTATTATTTTTCGATTGATTTGCTAACGGTGGTTGAACTTTGATTGCACCTGGTTTGTTTATACTTGAGAATCTTCTCTTCTGATATAAGATTCACTCAAACTAGATCGAAGTTTTGACGGGGATCTTTAGACTATTTGTAAATCTAAAGACGTTTTGTGATAATTCATTGTTAACAAACTCCGTTCTGTGTGTGATTGATCACAAGAGATTCAAGTTGTTTGTGTGAAGGTGTTTATTGAAGATCAAAGAAGATTTGAAGACAAATAAGATATTTGGGTTCATAGTCTTTGGTGTTCACAAAACTTGTTTCGGCTAGAAAAGGATCCAACTATAATTGGTTTATCTTTGTGATAGATTTGATTGATTATTTGAATAGATCGACATCAATACGTTTCTTTGTGATTAAAAGTATTGATAGTATAATCTTAACAATTACTTTGGTAATTGTTGAAAAGATAGATCTAAGGACCTGACAAAGGAGTTTATTGGGATAAACGGAAGAGCCTTTTTTCAAACTCATATCACTTGGTTGAAAAGATTTGTTACCGAACAGATTTGTTGTTCCTTTACTGTTTGGAATACGAACCAAAGGAATTGTTCCAAGTGCACGACTTATTGCAAGTTGGAGGCGCAGGGATACAGGCGGAACTAGGTGAACTATAGATTTAGTTGTTTGGTCTCAACTATACGAAGTTGGTTTAGATTTTGTATAGCGGCTTAATCCTGAGAGTATTCAATTCTAGACAAAGTCCAGGGGTTTTTCTGCATTTGCGGTTTCCTCGTTAACAAAATCTTGTTGTGTCTTTTACTTTTCTATTTCCGCAATTATAATTGTTTTATTATAATTAGAAGTAAAATACACAAACGTTAATTCATATTTATTTGATAGCAATCCTAGTGTATTTGGTTAAGTCCGAACCTTTTATCAAGTAAACATACTTCGTTGTTGTATTGTCTCGATCTTATATCCATAGTCAATCACGCAAGTTATCTTGTTGTCGAATTGTCTCGATCTCGTATCTATAGACGATCACACGAAGTGTGAACCGATTAGTTGTAGTGTCTCGACTTAATCCATAGACAATCATTTTCGGAGAAAGGACTTATAGGTGGAAATTTTTTAGATTGAGGTATATTTGGGTACCATCGTCTTTTCAGTATTAATGCCCAAAATTCACCAAAATGAAGTGATTTTGTGGCAGCTCACAAAATTCAATTTTCCTAACCTAATTCTATCAATTTGCAAAAATTAGGTTTTTTGCGGCCTGCGCAATATCTTGAACCCTATTGGTCGAGACCAAACCTAGGCAAACGAGGAAATTGATCCATCATGGAGCTAGTAGAAGCAAGATCCTATTAAAAAATTGGAAAACAAGAAATAAAGAGGAACTGCGGCAAATAAAAGCAGCAGCAAAAGGAGGCGCGGCCACACCACTTGGTCGGCTGGTTTTCCCGTGGACGACCGGCCACGCCCCATATCACTGCTTGCTTGCCCCTCTTTCCCATCGACCAATCAAATCGCTCCAAAAGCGCCGCCTATACTTTTAATTAAAGTTGGAAGTTGGCTGGTCGACACACCTAATTCATTAAGGAATTGAATATAGGTTGCCTACATCAGTCTTAATACGATCGTGGATGTACGTTTTGGCTGGCAGATTTGTCAAGCTTGGCCGCCTCCTGACACGATCGGACAAGCACCATCACATACACTGGTGGGCCCACTAATACTTCCGGCAATCGGAGCTCTCCCAACCTGCACGCAGAGTCTCAAACCAATTACTCAAAGAAGGTTGGCTACGCAGCTTTTAAAACCCTAATTTATATTAGCAGCAGCATATTACTGTCGCAAAAAAATCTCGGCCGTCCAACTTGTCTAGCCAAATCGACCGTCCCAGATCCAATTTTAGCCGGCCAATGAAGTGCTAGTATGCTCACCGGCGGCTTCCCTTCAGCCCTGGCCAATCGAATTGCTCCCAGCCTACAGCTAACACCTAAACCCGATAGCTCAAAGAAGGTTGGCCACACGGCTTCAAAACCTCAAGGTCGACCAACGACAGTGTATAACTGCGCAAAGTAATCTCGATCGTCCAACTTTGCTAGCCGAATCGACCGGCCAAGATCTGATTTCAAGAAACTGGCAAGGCGCGGTCATATTCATGGGTGGCTCCATAATAGCCCCGACCAATTGCATTGATTCAAATACTCCAGCAATGCCACAAACCGATCAGCCAAAGTATGCCGGTCAAACGGCTTTAAAAAAACTTGAATTGAATCAACGGCAGTATGCAACTGCCGCAAATCATCTCAGCCATCTAACTTGGCAAGCCAAATTGACCGGCTTAGATTTAATTCTGGGAAACCAATAAGGTGTTTTCGTGCTCACCGGCTGCCACTCTTCCAAGTGAGCCGATCGACCTGCCCTCGGCTTGCTGACGAAGTGTCAACTCGCAAATAATATTTTCTACTTCTCTTTACACTAGCAAGTAATATAATGAAAGCAGATTCGTCCCAAGGGAGGTGTGTTAAGCAAGAGTTGTTATGCAAATACTCTTAGCAAGATTGTTTTGTTATAGAAATTCTGAAAATTGTAAAGTTGTATTCAAATATGAGATGGAATTGATTAAGGATACATCCTCGACCACGAAACATAAACCAATCCGACATATAACTACGTTCTTCGCATTATCTCGTTACTAACAACTCTAGGATAATTAGTATGCTTAACTATCCCATTATTATCCCCTAAGCTCACCGGATACGGAAGCACTCGACTACCGGATTCTACTTGCCAAGTTTCCTAGAAGTACGCTCGCTATGTGTGACTTAAACAAATGCTCTAAGTTTTGTGAGATAAGGTTGCTCCTAGTGATGAATTCAAAAGCTTAAATCACCTAATAGTGTCAATTTCTACATATGGGTACTTAACAAAGTCCCATCATCAATACCCATATATTGATACTTGTGTTTAATTCTCTAGACAATTAAGGTTCGAAGAAAATCTAAACTAGCAATAAGATTGTGATATAACTACTTAATTTCGAACTTAAACAATCAAGGAACAATCCATAAGCATTATTAACGTGGTAGAAATCAAACAATAACTAAACTTGCGAGAAAACGAGCTATTGCATATCAATCATGAGTTCATATTTCGAGCTTTGAAATCACCCTTAATCAAAAATAGTTTTAGTTACTCATAATAATGGAGTTCATCATCAATAATAATTGAAATAAAGAAGATGAAAAATAAATATGAAAGCAAACCCTAGTTGCGGCTATCTCCAAAAGCTCCAAGTAATAATACGTGATATCCCAAGTTGTAGAAATCCTCCCTTTTATGTCTCTTCTTAGGTCAAGTCTTCAAAGGTCCAATAGATAAAAGTCCACCAAGCCCATGTGTGAGAAAAACCCATGTGAAAATCTACTAAGGTCCATTCAGAGGCTAACTGGGTGAGTCAGGTCTGAGTAGGCAGCTGACTGGTCTTGATATGAATTAGTTAGGCCTAGGACAGTTGCAGTCTTGCATAGGCTGAACTTGTTTTGCGCACTGATTTCACTTCACGCTCAGTTGCATACATGGTGGCGCTTCACTCCTCATATTCAGCTCATAGTTCTGCAACTCACTTGCACTATTATTGCCAACACCAGTTACAACTTCGGCTCCAATTCATCATCGCAATTTAATTGTTCCATGCATATCAGTGCCTCTCAGTATCATCAGACCCATGGAATCATCAGACCTAGCCCTTGCACAGCTGCAACACCATCTGCTAATAACTTATACATTGCAACACTTTAACAGCTTCAGTTCCTTCCTTGCATGCAGTACTGCATCGCAGCACAACCTCAAAACAGCAACACCTGCCTTCAAATCAGCTGCATTTCTCAAGCACCTGCAATTTCACTTCCTGTAGCTTCTTCTTGCAGTCTTATCATCACCTGCACCATCTGTAGCTTCATTCATTTATTCACTCTGCCACAACCATTCTGATACTACCCGTACTCAGCTAGTTCACCTCCTCAAAATATTCGAGACACAAATCCACCTCTGCAACTGCAGCTGCACTTTTTCCTGCAAAGTAACTCCCTATAAACCATTCTACCAATACCATTTACTTCGCAAAACATCAATATTATCATCATTGCTTCAGTTCAGTTGCAGTTCATACATTCTCAGCGTCCGAGCACCAGCAACAACAACAGCTCCAACTGATCCTAAGCATTCATCTAAACCAACTTAACCATTATGACCATGGCAGCAACAAATTAAGCCACTTGCACTATCAATTTCAGTCGCTGCTTCGACTCAGTTACGGCATCACCAGTTCATACATCATATAACATTCTACTTCATTCATCAGGTCCATCTTCTCTGCAATTCAAACCAATACTCAGCTTCACCACCAACTCAGTTCAACACCTTGATACTCGCAGCTATTCCACCCAAACTGTACCTTGCACTTCATAATTCAACTCAACTGTACTTCACCTGCAACTCCACAGTGCCAGTCTCAGCTGCTCTATCCTATACCTGACAACAACATAAAAAACTTGTTTTAAACCATCTTGATCATCACTTCCATTCCATTGCATTAACACACTTCAACTATGCCTCACAACTCCACCTGCAATTCAGACCCTTTCCTGTAATTCCTGCTTCTCACAGACCCACCAGTTCAACCATCGGAACCACAACACTTGATATTTGCTCATACCTGTAATCTCAGTTGCAACAACACATATAACTCCTCCTTGATCCAGCCATCTATAAGAAAACAAACTGCATCCATTCAATCCTGAGCATTTCAGCTCCAGCCATGGCTAACTAACTATCAGCAACACCTGCTGCTCAGTTTCTCTATCTAATACAGTATCAGCTCATCGTCTTCATAACCAATCTTCATTGAATCTGAACCAAACCCATTCTTAATTCATCATCATAATCTTCTTAAATGCAACAACAACCACCAGATTCCACCATTCTCTGTTATCAAACCACCATAATCAATAGCTGTAGTTGTAGCTCTACACAACCACCATGAATATTCCCCTGCATCTTCTCCTGGGTTCAAACCCTAACTCCACAAATTCTTTTCAATCTTCCAACCAAACAAGAATTCAGGGCAAACCCATTCTCCATGACCCTGCTAGAACTTGAAAATCCCATTCAACCACTTCATTCAATCACCAAATCACGACATCAGATCTGCTCCCTTCACTGTTTTATTTCTCTTTTATGAGTTTCTCTATATCATTTCCATAACTGACTCCATCTCTATCTCAATTCCATCTCCGTAACTCTGTGTTGATTAATTCCAGCAAATCCATCACTTCTTCCATCGATTCCCTTATGAAAGCTAATGGAGCCGCTATTGTTCAGACAAAGAGAGCAGAAATAAAAGCTTATGATAAGAGAAATATATTTCTTTGATTTTTAGGTTTTGTGTTGGAATGGCAGTGTATATAACCACCCAGGTAGAGTAGATAAGGGATACCCAGATGACTCTAGGAACCCTAAGAATTGATACGAGCTACCAGAGAACACAACTCCTTTTCCTCCATTGTGCTTCCAATAGCACTTGTATGTGAGTAGTGACGCCTTTGCTCTTCCTTGATTCTTCCACCAACAGCACCCGACTCTTATTTCTCATATCCACTTATTCTCTTCAATGTCTCTTCATCACTAAAGATGTCATGCTTTTCAGACAGAATTTGCATCACTAAAGCCGACATGCTTTTCAGATAGAAATAAAGAAATAAAAGCAAATAATGAGAAATAATCCGCCTCCAATAGCAGTTGCACATGAGATGAGACTTTTGCGCTGTTTCTTCTTCTTTTGTTCCAAATGACTCCAAAGTACTTAAACACTCAAAAACAAACATAAGATACACAATTTACAAGAAAACTTAGCAAAGAAAGCATTAACAATAGATAAATATTAAGGTGTTTTAGACACCTATCAAATTCCCCCACACTTAGACTTTGCTAGTCCTCGAGCAAATCAAACAAAATAATTTTAAAATATACATACAACTCCATGTCGCCGAGGATACAGTTACTCTTAGCATGAATAACAGGCCTTTGAACCCCTATGTGTCCCTAGTGGACAAGTTATAGTCTCGTGAAGGTTTACAAGAGGTCTACCTACAAAACCTATATTTCTACTCCAGCTACCTGTGACAAATTTATGAACGAATCCAAAATGGCTACAAGAGGAAGTACCCTGATGCAAATTCAATTCATATATAAGTAAACTAAGCTCTACCGAGAAAGTTGAACAAACCACAATACTCGGAATCTGACTAACCACAAACACATATGAATAAATTAAGAAGATGGATATAGAAATAGATGTTTGCGAATGTTGTCTAAATGAACGATGTTTCCCATATCTGTCTGAAGGTCACTGCCAAGATGAACCTATGAATCCTATTGGATTGAGATACTGATCTGAATTATAGTGTCAACATAGCTGGCATATACAAGGGAACCACCGGTCGACAATCTTAATTCTATATCAACTCAACTGGCATATACAAGGGAACCAGGAGTCGATTTTATTGAACAATAATAACAATTTTTTTCTTTTCTTTTTCATTTTCATTTTTTTCAATTGACAACATGATTAGATATTTTGGATCCAAGCACATGTTTCTTGTCAGCAGATTACATGGTAATTCCCGTGGATCCTGCATTCCACGCTTCCTTAGGCGACTGAAACAGGGAGAACACACACATATTGTTATCAAAGTGTCATTTTTTATTCCGGTTGGTCTAATTGGTCAGGTCTTTTTTTTCTTTTTTTTTTAGTAACTCAATCACTCTATTTTATCCTCGCAGTAATAATAATTCGATGTTAGTGACCCACCAAATCACTTAGATAAACAAAACGTTGGCAAAAATAAAAACAGAAGGTGATATGGTGACATTCCGAGATATGGTAACAACTATAATATTATTTCTAATCACTTGAATAATTCTATCCATTTAGTTAATGGGTTCCTCAACTCCTGTAGCCATGATGGTTCCATCCATTTAGATTGATAGTGTCATCCTAAAGGCACATGTTTCTAGGTTTCAGAGTGTATAAAGCAATTTTTTTTTACTAAAGGCATGAAACTCTACAAACATATAAATGCTCCCCCACACTTAAACTTTACATTGTCCTCAATGTAAAATTTTGTCATTCAAAGTAAAGCTCAAGGTGGGAAATTCCGCAAATGATATGCAAAAACAAAGATAAACTTGCTTAAAAACAAAAAGATAAAGATAAAGATACAAAACCGGTGGATTGCCTCCCACTTAGCGCTTTGGTTAAAGTTGTCAGCCCGACTTTCAGCTCCAATTACTCCTCCAGAGGGAGTGGATCACTCAATGTGATTATATCCTGATTCTCCGTCACAAACTGCTCATAGTATAGTTTCAAACGATAGCCGTTGACCTTGGAAACCAGACCTGTTTTGGGACTAACAATTTCAACTGCACCATGAGAGAACACATTAGTAACAACGAATGGTCCAACCCATCTGGACCTAAGTTTACCGTGAAACAATTTAAGACGAGAATGGAATAAAATAACTTTCTGCCCTACTTCAAAACTTTTTTCGGGAAATCATTTTATCATGGAAAGCCTTGATATTTTATTTGTAAATGCGTGAACTTTCATATGCATCATTATGTATCTCTTCTAACTCATTGAGTTGAAGTTTCATATGTTCACCAGCTGCATCTAATTCCATATTACATACCTTGATAGCCCAGTAAGCTTTGTGTTCAAGTTCGACCGGAAGATGGAAAGGTTTACCATAGACAAGCCTAAAAGGAGACATACCGATGGGTGTCTTGTAAGCTGTCCTATACGCCCATAAAGCGTCGTTGAGTCTATAACTCCAATCCTTCCTTGTAACATTCACCGTCTTCTCTAGGATGGACTTAATCTCCCGGTTGGAAATTTCAGCTTGACCGCTTGTTTGTGGATGATACGGTGTGCCAATTTTATGAGAAATGTTATACTTCTTAAGAAGAGCGTGAAAGGATCTCTTGAAGTGCGAACATCCATCACTAATCACCACTCGAGGTGTACCAAATCTAGAAAAGATATGTTCCTTCACAAACTCACAAACAACTTGAGAATCATTAGTAGGGGTGGCTTTAGCTTCCACCCACTTAGAAACATAATCTACAACAAGAAGTATATAAAATTTCCCATTGGAATTCACAAAAGGCACCATAAAATCGATACCCCAAACATCAAAAATCTCAACAACGAGAATTGGTGTTTGCGGCATTTGGTTTATAGCACCTAGATTGCCTGTCCTTTTACACCTATCACAAGCCTTGCAAAATGAATATGCATCCTTTAACAATGTAGGCCAATAAAAACCACTTTCGAGAACCTTGAGCGCTGTCCTCTTGGCTCTGAAATGGCCACCACAAGCATATGAGTGACAAAAATTCAGAATTGATTGGAACTCGGATTCGAGTACGCACCTGCGGATCATTTGATCGGAGCAATGCTTCCACAAATAAGGTTCATCCCATATATATTTCTTGGCAATCTTCTTGAGATTGTGTTTCTGACATGTAGACATGGAACTAGGGACTTGTCCCGTCACCGAGAAGTTAACAATATCAGCGTACCATGGAGTTGTGCCAACAACCGCAAAGAGTTGCTCATCCGGGAAGCTATCATGCAAAGGAATTGCTTCTTCGGACACAACCAATCTGCTTAAATGATCCTCTAAGGTATTCTCACTACCCTTCTTGTCCTTGATTTGCAAGTTGAACTCTTGAAGAAGGAGTATCCACCTTATGAGCCTTGGCTTAACATCCTTCTTTGTGAGAAAGTATCGTAGTGCAGCATGGTCGGAGAAGACAACCACCTTTGTACCCACCAAGTAAGATCTAAACTTCTCTAGTGCAAATACTATGACCAAGATCTCCTTTTAAGTAGTGCAGTAGTTGATTTGTGCTCCGTTGAGAGTTTTAGAAGCATAATAATGGCATATGGAACTTTACTATCTCGTTGTCCCAACACGGCTCCAACAGTATAATCACTTGCATCGCACATCAACTCAAATGGCTTACTCCAATCCGGTGGTTTGGTAATTAGTGCGGTAGTCAACATCTCCTTCAAGGTGTCAAAAGCCTCCTTGCATTCCTTGTCACAATCAAAGGCCACATCTTTCTGCAAAAGTCTACACAGGGGCATTGTAATCTTGGAGAAATCCTTGATGAATCTCCTATAAAAACCTGCATGATCAAGAAAAGAGCGAACCTCCCTTACAGTTGTGGGTTATTGTAAGTTCCGAATCAAATCTATCTTAGCCTTGTCCACTTCTAACCCCTTAGAGGATACAACATGGCCTAGTACAATCCCCGGCTGCGGCGCAAATTTTAACGAGCTGTCAACTCGCAAATAATATTTTCTACTTCTCTTTACACTAGCAAGTAATATAATGAAAGCAGATTCGTCCCAAGGGAGGTGTGTTAAGCAAAAGTTGTTATGCAAATACTCTTAACAAGATTGTTTTGTTATAGAAATTCTGAAAATTGTAAAGTTGTATTCAAATATGAGATGGAATTGATTAAGGATACATCCTCGACCACGAAACATAAACCAAACCGACATATAACTACGTTCTTCGCATTATCTTTTTACTAACAACCCTAGGATAATTAGTATGCTTAACTATCCCATTATTATCCCCTAAGCTCACCGGATACGGAAGCGCTCGACTACCTGATTCTACTTGCCAAGTTTCCTAGAAGTACGCTCTCTATGCGTGACTTAAACAAATGATCTAAGTTTTGTGAGATAAGGTTGCTCCTAGTGATGAATTCAAAAGCTTAAATCACCTAATAGTGTCAATTTTTACATATGGGTACTTAACAAAGTCCCATCATCAATACCCACATATCGCTACTTGTGTTTAATTCTCTAGACAATTAAGGTTCGAAGAAAATACAAACTAGCAATAGGATTCTGATATAACTATTTAATTTCGAACTTAAACAATTAAGGAACAATCCATAAGCATTATTAGCGTGGTAGAAATCAAACAATACCTAAACTTGCGAGAAAACGAGCTATTGCATATCATTCATGAGTTCATATTTTGGGCTTTGAAATCACCCTTAATCAAAAATAGTTTTAGTTACTCATAATAATGGAGTTCATCATCAATAATAATAATAAAGAAGATGAAAATAAAAATATGAAAGCAAACCCTAGTTGCGGATATCTCCAAAAGCTCCAAGTAATAATACGTGATATCCCAAGTTGTAGAAATCCTCTCTTTTATGTCTCTTCTTAGGTCAAGTCTTTAAAGGTCCAATAAATAAAAGTCCACCAAGCCCATGTGTGAGAAAAACCCATGTGAAAATCTGCTAAGGTCCAATCAGAGGCTAACTGGGTGAGTCAGGTCTGAGTAGGCAGCTGAATGCTCTTGATCTGAATTAGTTAGTCCTTGGACAGTTGCAGTCTTGCACATGTTGAACTTGTTTTGCGCACTGATTGCACTTCACCCTCGGTTGCAGCCATGGTGGCGCTTCACTCCTCATATTCAGCTCATAGTTCTGCAGCTCACTTGCACTATTATTGCCAGCACCAGTTACAACTTCGGCTCCAATTCATCATCGACATTCAATCGTTCCATGTATGTCAGTGCCTCTCAGTACCAACAAACAGCTTCAGATCCCATGGCATCATCAGACCTAGCCCCTGCACGGCTGCAACACCATCTGCTAATAACTTACACATTGCAACACTTTAACCGTTTCAGTTCCTTCCTTACCTGCAGTACTGCATCGCAGCACAACCTCAAAACAGCATCACCTGCCTTCAAATCAGCTGCATTTCTCAAGAACCTGCAATTTCACTTCCTGTAGCTTATTCTTGTAGTCTTATCATCACCTGCACCATCTGTAGCTGCATTCATTCATTTACTCTGCCACAACCATTCTGCTACTACACGTACTCAGCTAGTTCACCTCCTCAAAACATTCGAGCCACAAATCCACCTCTGCAACTGCAGCTGCACTTTTGCCTGCAAAGTAATTCCATGTAAACCATTCTACCAATACCAGTTCCTTCGAAAAACATCAATATTATCATCATTGCTTCAGTTCAGTTGCAGTTCATACATTCTCAGCGTCCAAGCACCAGCAATAACAACAACTCCAACTGATCCTAAGCATTCATCTAAACCAACTTAACCATTATGACCATGGCAACAACAAATTAAGCCACCTGCATCATCAATTTCAGTCGCTGCTTCGACTCAGTTGTGGCATCACCAGTTCATACAACATATAACATTCTACTTCATTCATCAGGTCCATCTTCTCTGAAATTCAAACCAATACTCAGCTTCACCGCCAACTCAGTTCAACACCTTGATACTCGCAGTTATTCCACCCAGACTGTGCCTGCCATTTCATAATTCAACTCAACTTTACTTCACCTGCAACTCCACAGTACCAGTCTCAGCTTCTCCATCCTATACCTGACAACAGCATAACCAATTTGTTTTAAACCATCTTGATCATTACTTCCATTCCAGTGCATTAACACACTTCAACTATGCCTCACAACTCCACCTGCAATTCAGACCCTTGCCTGTAATTCCTACTTCTCACAGACCCACCAGTTCAACCATCAGAATCACAACACTTGATATTTGCTCATCCATGTAATCTCAGCTGCAACAACACACATAACTCCTCCTTACTCCATCCATCTATAATCAAACAAACTGCATCCATTCAATCCCGAGCATTTCAGCTCCAGCCATGGCTAACTAACTATCAGCAACACATGCTGCTCAGTTCCTCAAGCTAATACAGTATCAGCTCATCGTCTTCATAACCAATCTTCATTGAATATGAACCAAACCCATTCTTAATTCATCATCATAATCTTCTTAACTGCAGCAACAACCACCAGATTCCACCATTCTCTGTTATCAAACCGCCATAATCAATAGTTGTAGCTCTACACAACCACCATGAACATTCCCCTGCATCTTCTCATGAGTTCAAACCCTAACTCCACAAATTCTTCTCAATCTTCCAACCAAACAAGAATTCAGGGCAAACCCATTCTCCATGACCCTGCCAGAACTTGAAAATCCCAATCAACCACTTCATTCAATCACCAAATCACGGCATCAAATCTGCTCCCTTCACTGTTTTCTTCCTCTTTTGTGAGTTTCTCAATATTATTTCCATTACTGACTCCATCTCTATCTCAATTCCATCTCCATAACTCCGTGTTGATTAATTCCAGCAAATCCCCATCACTTCTTCCATCGATTCCCTTATGAAAGCTAATTGAGCCGTCATTGTTCAGACAAAGAGAGCAGAAATAAAAGCTTATGATAAGAGAAACATTTTTCTCTGATTTTTAGGTTTTGTGTTGGAATGGAAGTGGATATAACCACCCAAGGAGAGTAGATAAGGGATACCTAGATGACTCTAGGCACCCTAAAAATTGATACGAGCCACCAGAGAACGACAGCTCCTTTTCCTCCATTGTGCTTCCAATAGCACTTGTATGTGAGTAGTGGCGCCTTTGCTCTTCCTTGATTCTTCCACCAACAACATCCGACTCTTATTTCTCATATCCACTTCTTCTCTTTAATGTCTCTTCATCACTAAAGCTGTCATGCTTTTCAGACAGAATTTGCATCACTAAGGCCGACATGATTTTCCGATAGAAATAAAGAAATAAAAGCAAATAATGAGAAATAATCCGCTTCCAATAGCAGTTGTACATGAGATGAGACTTTTGCGTTGTTTCTTCTTCTTTTGTTTCAAATGACTCCAAAGTACCTAAACACTCAAAAACAAACATAAGATACACAATTTACAAGAAAACTTAGCAAAGAAAGCATAAATAATAGATAAATATTAAGGTGTTTTAGACACCTATCACTTGCCCAAGTGATTCCTGGAAGCAGCTTGAAGATGGATGGTTGTGCTCTTTTTAAGACATTAGATTCCATGACTAACCAAGACGGTCTGTACGACGATGCTTCATGAGCATCTATTATTTTAGGCTGCTTGCTTAAAAGCGATGCTTTACATGCATCGATTACAAACGATATTCAATAAATATCGATTTCATGAATAACTTATTTATTCAACTTAAGAGCATTATGTGTTATGTCTTGCGGCAAGTCTCACAACTTGACTTGCCACATATAATTTCCCACCGCCTAGCTTGCGCGTGATTGGTCAATATAATTAGGACTTGCAGGCAAGACCCACTCAGCAGCGTGCTGCATATTTTTCTATAAAATACTCGAGACATCAAACATGTCACAAACTGGGGGATATTCATCAGGGTATTGGTATGGAGTTTTACATCGTGCGGCGTGCAACACGCCCATTATGAGAAAGTGTCAGGAAAGGCAAACAATTGGTAGCAGCAGAGAAGTGGTGGGTGTAACTGACCGTTCTTCCCATCATAGTAGGGACGTGGTTTTTAACATTTTACACGATCCCCACTTCTCCATCACTCAAATACTTCCACTCAACTACATCGTGCGGCGTGCAATACGCCCATTGCGTTCAACTATGACCTGTATAAATAGGTTTTCAACCTATTTCAACCAACAAGGGTTATTAACACAAGTATCCAGAGAACACCAAGAACTTATAGATTACATTCCGCAAGCATGTTCCACATTCTGATACAAGTCATAAAACAACCACACCTTCAGAGTTAACCATTCTGATCTCAACACCTTCTTCGCTTCCCTCCCTAAGATCAACCCTTCTCCTTCATTTTGTGACCGAAGTAAGATTGTAACGGTCATTTCTTGGTTTACGCCAGGATTGTACAGATTGATCTCTTGAATATAAAGTATTCCTGTGCAATACATTTGTTTAGGGTTTAGATTCATTTCTCGGCGGCACACCCAAATTTACCATTTCCAACAGAATCAATTTTTTATCCCAAAACACAGTGGCATGTAAAAATCTTAATCATAGTACTGGCCACCACTATGCCACTAATTCTAATTTGTACTTCTCTTAGGCATGCCTAAATTTTCTATCAAGAAACAAAAGAAAACAAGAAGAAAAAAAAGGAAAAAAGTGGATAGTACCAAACTATTTGACAAGTTGGTTATTATCCCTTCAATAAGCCCATTCACATAATTGCCTCTGCGGAGCCGAATGGGCCTTCAATATTATGTCGGTACAGGACCCCGTAGGTGTCCTAAGAAATCCAGTTTTGTTGTTTATCGGAACATCGAGGTCAAACTTCAATTACCACCTGTCCTGCCAGCTAACATTCCAGATGTCATTGTTTTTCAATAACCTTTAGATCCATCAAAGTTCTTCTATTGCGTTGCTTCATCAAACAAACCTTCTTCCTTCCTTCTCTTTTTCTCCAGGTTTATTTGTGTTCACTTTTGGAATTCCTAAAACTAAAGAGATGTCTTATGCTTACCTCTTCAAGTATATTATCATCGGAGATACTGGTAATTTTATCTTGATTTTCTGCTTCGTCTTCTATTTATGTTTTTGTTTGAATTGCTTGTAATTGGGGTTTTTCCTGATTCGTTCATGGAATGGGACCCAGTTTCTCAGATTTCTTTTCTCATGAATATGACCTAGGTTTTTAACTTCTGTAAGATTTATAACGTAAGCCATGTTTTTGTCTTTTGATGATCAATTTGCGAAACCAAATATTGTGTAATTTGTTTGAATTGCATTTTTCTGTAGATGTTTCTGCTAATGTGATATATGCTTCTCCGGTGATCTTATTGGAATCTAATTATGATATACGCGTTTTTCTTTTTTGTTGCTGTATTGGTTGTTTCTGGTTTTCCTGATTCAGATTTCCAGGATCCCTAGGTTGTGAGTTGTGATGAATTTCTCTTTGATCCTTAAATTAGTTTGGTCATTTTAACCTTTGAGCCCTACTAGAGAGATTTCGGCTTCAGAAATGTATTAGTATCAGGTGTAACCCGGCGGGGGAGCCAGAGTTGAATCCGCCCCTGGTATAACCCCTATGCTGCCAGCATGAGTTAGTGTAATAACATTCAGAATTTTGGTGTTTTCAAATTTCCTGTGGATTGTGATGAATTTATGTGTTATGATTCTCTTGATCCAACAATACGAGGTTAGAACAGTTGCTCCTTGCCGTGGACAAAAGAAAGATGCTGATTAGGTTCATTTTATTTTTGTTCCACAGGAGTTGGAAAGTCATGCCTTCTTCTGCAGTTTACCGACAAGAGGTTCCAGCCCGTGCATGACTTAACCATAGGTGTCGAGTTTGGGGCGAGAATGATCACAATTGACAACAAGCCAATAAAGCTCCAAATATGGGATACGGTTTGTGCACTTCTCCTTCTAGTTGTGGGTTCTGTTCTTTTTTCTTTTTCTTTTCGTGCATTGAGTTTGATGGCCGCACCATGTTATCAGGCTGGACAAGAATCTTTCCGCTCAATTACAAGATCCTATTACAGAGGTGCTGCTGGTGCTTTGCTAGTTTATGATATCACAAGGTACAATTCTTGACATCGACTGATAACTCAAATTTAATTTCGAATTTTACAGATTGATCAGAAAATTAAGAGGCATCTTTCTAATATCAAAGTTGTGAGAAAGTAACTGATGTAATTTTGCGGCATTATAGTTCAGTTGTTTTAGATAATTTGATATGGTTATAAGAGTGGCCTGTCTTAGTCATATCTCTACTTTTTCAGGAGGGAGACTTTCAATCACCTGGCTAGCTGGCTGGAAGATGCAAGGCAGCATGCGAATGCAAACATGACAATTATGCTTATTGGCAATAAGTGTGATCTTGCTCATAGAAGAGCAGTTAGCACTGAGGAAGGTGAACAATTTGCCAAGGAGAATGGATTGATATTTATGGAGGCCTCAGCAAAGACTGCTCAAAATGTTGAGGAGGTGAGGAGCCTACTACTATGCAAAAGAGCTTTCCTACCTTTTTCAACTTCGTTTCCTAGTTCTTTTGTAATTACCCATTCTTTTCCTTATATGAAAATGAAAATGTTTTGATAGGCGTTCATAAGCACAGCTGCCACAATATACAAGAAGATTCAGGATGGTGTCTTTGATGTATCAAATGAGGTTAGTTTTGACTTACCTAAAGTGATTATTTTAGTTCCTTAGTTCTTCTTAGAAATTAATTCCGAAGGGAGTATGTGTGGGCATCTGGGCAACTGCTTAGGGTCAGGATGTTATTACTTTAGGCCCTGAGCAACCAACAGTGGGTGTCAGAAGTCCCGTCCATATGAACACAGGGGATCTGTGCATGTTTGGAATTACAATTCTGCAACTTGTGAATATGACTAGATCCTATCCCATAAAAATAAAAGGAGCGATTGTAACGCTGTATTTTCTCTAACATTCAGCTTTCAACTTTTCGTGCAGTCCTATGGAATAAAAGTGGGATATGGAGGAGTTCCAGGGACGTCTGGAGGAAACAGCGGGGCTGCTTCTCAAGGTGGGGGTTGTTGCAATTGAAAGTCCTGTGTATCGGGTATTACACTCAAGTTTACGTTTCTTCTTGTGCTTCTTTACTTTTCTCAACTCTCTATATTCAATATTAGTTGGTTTATCTTTGCTAGCTGGAACTTGGACTACTCTATATGCAATTATACAAAATTGTGAAGTATTTGTAATATCCCCGGATTCTCCATCGCTTGTAAATTCCTTTGTGCTTTAAAGATTTATTTTTCATGGTTTCAAAGTTGTTGTATCTCTCGTGTTTCTACGCTTGAATTACCTGTGTGCAAAAGTTCTCTCAGGATTTTTTAACATAACTTCATATGTGGAATGCATACTGCTATGTACTCCTGTCCTGTCTGTGATGCGTCAGATCCTTTCACATTATCATAGCGGATTTGTGAAGCTTGTCATTCAGGCTCTGGTTCCACCGTTCCTGTGAAACCAGTCATTGCATGACAAAGACAACTTGCTTAGCTGAAGCATTAGCCACATCATTCCCCCATTCCTGTGAATGAAATTAATTGAGCAAAAATTGAGTTCGCCTGGTAGTAAACGTTGAAAACAATTAACCATGTCTTAAAGTTGAAAGGCTCGAGACAGTCCTGAAGACACTGCTAGGTGTCGTAGTCTTATCTGATATTTGGGGCACCCTGTTGTAATAACGAGTGGTCTGATTGGTTAATTGTTGTCAGCTCATATAGTGACAGGTGTGCACTATCTGACCGTTAGAGTTAGGTTAATCCTGTAGTAAATTCTTGTGTGTTGTAATAACGAGTGGTCTGATTGGTTTGGTCTGATTGGTTAATTGTTGTCCGCTCAGATAGAGACAGGTGTGCACTATCTGAAAAAACGTTGGAGTTAGGTTAATCATTTGATACTTAATGTATAGGAACCTTCTCTTCTTAATTAAGGAAGATATTGTTTAGTTAAGTAGAAAGGTTGTGTTCGTTATAACCAAACTTATTGATTCCGATCTCTTGAATTCCAAATTGTACTGAATACAATACATTTGGTATCAGAGCTGTTCTGATCCAAAAACAGTGAAAGAAGCGTTTGATATCATTCAACAAGATCGGCAAAATATCGATGAGCGTTTTACAACTTTCAACTTTAGCAGCAAAATCAAAAGCAATTACTGCGACTTGCAAAGAGACGGCGGAATCGTTAAAAAATCTTACTATACATCTAGCAACGTTGCTCAGATCTACTCCTCTATCATCGAGATATGTTGTTCAAGACCCAAATAACCATAGTGGTGGTTCTTTTCAAGATAATTATCTAGTATGTGGTTCATTTCATCCTAATTCGTCAGCTCAACACTTCAATCGAGCACCAAAACTTGATTTTCCCAGATTTGATGGAGAAAACCCTCGAGGTTGAATCCAGAAATGCGACCCTCATTTTTTTCGTGCACAACATTGAAGAAACACCACAAAGTGGATATTGCAGCCATCCATCTTGAAGGCAAGGTTGGTAAATAGTATTTAAATTTTCAAGTGGGTAAACATCAAATTCTCTGGTATGATTTTGCTCATGGAATCTGTGCTAGATTTGAAAATCCGGTCGATGAAAATTTTGTTGGGTCATTCAATAAGTTGATGAAAATGAATTATGTGGAGGAATTCTATAAGCAATTTGAACCACTTAAGGCTTTAATGTTAGCTCATAATCCATCTCTTGATCATCTTAAGTTTTATAAGTGGTCTTAAGGAGGAAATTAGAAATTCAATCTATATGTTCAATCTTCAAACACTTAGTCAAGATTTTTCATTAGCCAGAATGGAGGAGCAAAAATATCAATCACTCTTTAAATCCACCAAATAACCCTCCACATCTTTCACCTCCTCCAGACCATACACACACACCCAAAACCAATCATAAATTCTAAAAAATTCTCTAAGTCAACACCCACTGCCCCTAAATAATCTTCTCATACTCCTATACTTAGAAGATAAACAACAGAACAAATGTGCATGAGAAGAGACAAAAGGTTGTGTTATAACTGTGGTGAGGTTTATAAATTTGGACACATATGCAAATGAAGACCACAATTATTCATGGTACAAGCCGACACCTCTGACTCTCAAGAAAATGATATAAAAGAGGAGAATTTTGAGGAAGCAATAGAATCACCAGTTGAGTCTGACATGGAGGTTTCTCTACATGCTCTCACTGGTGATACTATACGAATTCCTGGTATTTTTAAGAGGCAGATTATTATTATTATTATTGATACTGGAAGCACTACAAGCTTCATTGATTGTAATCTAGCTGCTAAACTCAACTGCAAGGTGGAGCATACAACACACAAGCAAATGGTGAGATCTCATGCTCTTACCACTTGGTGGGTGTGATATGGTTTTGGGAGCTAGCTGGTTACGAAAGTTAGGTGATGTTGTTTTTAACCTCTCCAAACTCAATATTTCTTTCATTCATAATGGCCACCAGATCACATTAACTGGTATTGCGACTAATCCTTCAATGTTCATGATGAGTAGTGCAGCGGTCAAATTTTTTTTCCACAAAAACTACACATGGACTTATTGTTCAGCTATTTTTTGTGACTACCTACACTCCATCTCCTACAGTGCCTCCACCATTACTACCACTTATTGATGAATATCAAGATATTTTTACTGAGCCAACTTCCTTACCCCCTCACAAAAATTTAGATCATTATATTCCATTAAAACCAAATTCCCTATTCCTATATTGGATGAGTTGCTGAATGAGCTAAAAGGGTTCAAAGTAGTTTCTAAAAGTGATTTAAGAGATGTCTATCGTCAGATTAGAGTTTGCCATCCTGATATACACAAAACAGCCTTCAGAACTCATCAAGGGCATTATTATGAATTCAAAGTCATGCCATTTGGTCTTACTAATGCACCAACAACTTTTCAAGCTCTAATGAATGAGGTTTTTCCTCACTTTTTGAAGAAATTTGTATTTGTTTTCTTTGATGATATTCTCATCTATAGTACTTCCATGTCAAGACATATAGAGCACTTGAGGATCACTTTTTCTTTATTAAGACAACACAAAATTTTTGTAAAAATGTCCAAGTGTTGTTTTGGTCAGTCACAATTGGAGTACTTAGACCATATCATAATTCCATTGATGGAGTTTGTGTTGATCCAAATAAGATTGCTGACATGCAGAGCTGGCAAATTCCTACTTCTATAAGAGAATTAAGAGGTTTTTTGGGATTAACAGGTTATTAAAGAAAGTTTATGAGAAATTATGGTGCCATTAGAAAACCTCTCACTGATCTTTTGAAGAAGAACTCCTTCCAATGGACTTCTGCTGCTACCACTGTATTTAAGCAACTCAAATATGCTATGACTTCTACACCAATTATTGCATTGACAGACTTCTCCAAGCCATTTACCGTGGAAAGTAATGCCAGTGACAGCTGCATTGGAGCAATTTTAACTCGATAAGGGAAACAATTTATTTTTTTTAGCTCATCTCTAGGACCAAAGGCAAGATTCAAGAGCATTATCCACTTATGAAAAGGAATTTCTGGCCATTATTAAAGCTGTTCATAAATGGAGACACTATTTACAGGGGGAAAATTTAAAATTTATCATTCAGATTGATCACCGAAGTCTTAAATATTTTATGGAACAGAGAATTACTATTGTGTTACAACAAAAATGGTTAATGAAACTTTTGGAATTTTATTATGAAATTAGATACAAGAGAGGTCAAGAAAATGCAGTTACTGATGCATTATTTAGAAGACCACATGACTCAGCCAATTGCACTGCCTTATATGTGTCTGAACCCATTTGGATGAATAATCTTCTTTAGAGTTACGTGGAAGATGGGAAAGCTCAACAACTCACTACACAATTCCTTATTTTTGCTCATTCTGTGCCGCCATATTCTTATAAAGAGGAAGTGATGAGATACAAATCCAGAATCTATATTGGAGCTAGCAATGGAGTCGAAAACAAAGGAGATGTCTGCCAGAGAAACACATAAGAAATCCCTTTTCGAGCTGGCTTATTTCAACCACTTCCTGTGCCTGAGCATGCTTGGAAACACATCACAATGGATTTTGTTGAAGGCCTTCCCTTGAGTGGTCGAAAGAGTGTGATCCTGGTGGTGGTGGATAGACTCACTAAATACAACCACTTTATTGCCCTCCAACATCCTTACACAGCTGCTTATGTGGCCAAATTTTTCTTGAATCAGGCATTCAAACTTCATGAGCTTCCCTCTTATATTGTTTATGATAAGGATAGAGTTTTCACTAGTAACTTTTGGTAAAAATTGTTTAAGTCATTGAGCACAAGCTTAAACCTCACCACTGCTTACCATCCACAAACTGATGGTCAATCATAAAGGGTGAATTCTTGTTTAGAGACCTATTTAAGGTACATTACAGGTCACAAACCTACTAAGTGGTGTCAGTGACCCTCCTTAGACGAGTGGTGGTACAATACTAGTTTCAAAATGTTTTATTTTCATGCTCCACATGGTTACTTACCTCCTCATATGGCATTCTCTTCTGCCGCAACAACTTCAGTAGCTGCTATAAAGACTTACTTAAAAGAAAGAGATGCAATGCTTGACCTTCTAAAGGAATCTCTCCACAAAGCTCAATAGATAATGGAGTTTTTTTGTTAACAAATCAATAACTGACAGAGTTTTTGCTATGGGTGACATGGTCTATCCGAAGCTTCAATAATTCAGACATGCTTCAATGTCTTTGAGAAAGAATTTTAAGCTGTCAGCTAAATTCTATGGTCCCTTACCTGTTGCAGAAAATTGGCTTAGTATTTTATGTGTCTCAGCTGAAGAAACACATTGGTAAGAAATATGTTCCATCTCATACTCTGCCAAGAGAGGTGGTCATGAGACCTGAGAAGGTGCTTCAAACTAGAACCACTCATGTTGGCAAGCATCTAGTCGGACAACTATTGATCCTGTGGACGAAAATGTCAATGTCTATCTGAT
Source organism: Papaver somniferum (assembly GCF_003573695.1). Lineage (NCBI taxonomy): Eukaryota > Viridiplantae > Streptophyta > Magnoliopsida > Ranunculales > Papaveraceae > Papaver > Papaver somniferum. The sequence continues at coordinate 85,118,914 of NC_039363.1, forward strand.
AATTGGGGCACCCTGTCTGTCTGTAGTAAATTCTTGTGCGCTGTAATAACGAGTGGTTTGATTGGTTAACTGTTGTCCTCTCAGATAGTGACAAGTGTGCACTATCTGACCGTTAGAGTTAGATTAATCATTTGATACATAATGTGTAAGAACCTTCTCTTCTTCTTGATTAAGGAAGAGTAGAAAAACTCTGTTCATTGGGAACCAGAGTTATTGATTCCAGTCTCTTGAATTCCATTCGCGAATTTTAGGCGCAGGCCCAAAAAAAATTATTTTCTTACCGTCAGGCCCATAATTAACTTTGGATATGCTCGCACCCAAAGTTTTATATAAATATGTTTTTACTCTATTACCCTCGACAGTTTCGAACTAAAGCGGTTTTTTTTTCTCCTGAGAAGTTATTACCCTAAGCGATTTAAAAACTTTCAGCAGTTTTTTTTCTCCTCCACCAAAACTCTGTAACTGATTTGAGAAGTTAATTTCTTCTCCATTTAAACCCTAAAAAATCAATTTCATACTCTATAAAACCAACCTAGAAACTAGTTAAGTTGAAATTACAAACCCTAGAAAGAACATTTCGACAAAAATGAACGAAACAGAAGCACAATCAGGTTAACAACATCATTTTATTTTAATTTCTTCTCCATTTATCACTTTCTTTTTCTTTGATTTTAACATCATTTTTACTTGTTGATGTTGAATTTGAAAATGGGGAATAGTGAAAGACCACTGATTGAGTTTACAATGAAGGCAAAGGAAGATTATGTGAAAGAGAAAAATGAATTGTCTGGTATGCATCTATAATAAGTCATTTGTTTTACTTTTAAATAACATATGTTACGCAGGAAACATAATGTGCATAACTTGTTATGCAGTAAAAATAACTATGCATAACTGCGTAGCTTATTATGCATAACTGGTTATGCAGTAAAAGCAACTATGCATAACTGCGTAGCTTATTATGCATAACTGCTTATGCAGTAAAATCAAACATGCTGAACTGCATAGCTTATTTGCATAACTTGTTATGCAGAAAAAGCAACTATGCTGAACTGCATAACTTGTTATGCAGTAAAAGCAAACATGCTGAACTGCGTAGCTTAGTATGCATAACTGGTTATGCAGTAAAAACAACTATGTGCATAACTAGTTATGCAGGTACATAACTTGCATGATGCATAAGACATGATGATTTAACCCCTTTCTTACTTTTAAGTACTTATTATATTGTATCTTTTGTGTTGAATTTGTCTGTTTCAGTCAAGCAAGTTGTTGATAATAGGAAGAAAAGAAAAAGACGTGAACCCCAACAAACACAAAAACTTAAAAAGAAGAAGAACCAAGGTGAAAATGAAGAAGAAGAAGAAGAACCTGCCCCCTTATGCATCAATTATTATAAAGAAGGTGCATTAACCTGGCAATCATTAATAACATGTTATCCCCATATAATTTCTTATGTTCAAGAAATAAATGCATAACAGGTTATATACTATGCATAATAGGTTATGCACACAACTGTCTGTTTAACAAATCTGCATAACAGTTTATGCATAAGCCTGGATAAAAGGCATATGAGGTTATGCAGTGAAAGTAGCAATTCTAACTTAGTAAAATACTTTTTTATTTTGTTATTTTGTTTGTGCAGTTAAAGCTAAGACCAAGCCTGCAACTCAAGGAGGTACTTATAGAGCAGGTTTTCCAAGGATACTTGCATTGTTCAATAGGAGAAGGGAAAGAGGTGGTTTTAGTCCGTTGCAGGCTAATATGATCAATGTGTCTCCATTTTGGAAAGTCTATAACTGGTTAAATGCTGCGAACATTTCATACTTGGATGGTAAGAGCAACCAGCTGATGGATGAGGTCCTTCTATCATATGACCATGATGATTTGAGTCAGCATTCATTCAAGGTGTCAGAAAACAAGTCTATACAGTCAACGGCTAGTGAGCTTGCTGTTATTTTTCAGATGCCAAGAGTTAAAGGAAACAGAGGAAGAGATATTCTGACCTCAAAAGATGAGATAGGGATGACTCAGTCACTTGCCCTCGTCAAGCAATTCCCATGCAAAACAAGAGCAGGTGCTGTGAATAAAACTCCCAAATCACAAGTAACAAAGGTGTGGATAGATGATATTGAAAGGTTGTTGATGGAAAAACTTGATCAGAAAGGTCATGAAGAGGAAGTTGTTTCCCTTGCATGCCTTTACATGCTAGTGGTTCTGTTTTTTTGTCGATCAATGGGAGACTCACTGGACGTCTCGTATGTTGGTTTGGTGAAGGATTTGGAAACCATGGATTCTGTATCTTTTCCTGATCTAATTCACCAACACCTGATGGATGGCATCAAGACTGTCAAAAGAGACAATCTTCTTATCAGGAATTGCGGTGGTTGCACTGTATATTCTCTTGTGAGTTCTTTTTTTTCTTTTTTAAACTTTCTTAAAAAATATATGCATAAAAAGTCTGCATAACTAGATATGCAGTACCATAAAATCTGCATAATTTTTATACTGCATAACTAGCTATGCAGTACAAATAAAATGTGCATAACATGTTATGCAGTACAAAAACAAGTTATGCAGTACAAAATGTGCATAACAAAATATGCATTACAAATAAAATAAATGTACATAATATCTTTTTCTTTTCAGCTTTGGTTGGCTGAGCACTCTAACATAGCTGAGATATCATCATCAGACATTGTCAAGGTCAATCCCAATGCTACACCAAGAGCTGCAAGGTGGGACTTTGCAGCAATAAAGAAAGCAATGCTCAAGAAGCATATTTCAAGCTTAGAGGTACTTGTTTATGAACCTTAAGAATGAATGTATATTTCAAGCATATGAAAGCAAACATGCAGAACTGCATAACTTATTATGCATAACTTGTTTAACTGCATAAAATACGAACATTGTTTAACTGCATAACATCTTATGCAGATCCAAAAATAACTGCATGACCTGTTATGCATTGTTTAGAGTATCTGCATAACTTGTTATGCATATAAGAAGTGTTATTGTTTTTGTTAAGCATTCCCTGCGTCACTTATTGTTTTAATGCATAACATCTTATGCAGATCCAACATTGACAGCATGACCTGTTATGCATTGTTTAGGTTATCTGCACAAGTAGTTATGCATATAAAAGGTTTTTTACGCCTTCAATGCGTCACTTATTGTTTAACTGCATAACATCTTATGCAGATCCAAAATTAATTGAATGACCTGTTATGCATTGTTTAGGTTATCTGCATAAGTAGTTATGCGTATAAAAATTTATGCATTTGCTGATGATTGTTATTAAATCATGTTACAGTTTCAAGAGAACTTTAGAGATGAGTACAGTGCAATGGAGTTGGAACTCTGTGAACCAAGAGAACCAAGAAAAAGGTCAGCTATATTGGAACTCGTTGCAATGAATCTTGAAGAGAATAGGGACAAGTATGAAGAAGCATTTCAAGATGCGTTACAAATCATTGAAGAAGAGAAGTGTCCTGATAGTATTGAAGCAAGGTTTAAGATTATTCAAGCAAAGCTGAAAGACATGAAGAAGACTCAGGAGACATATAGACGGACTGGAGGAGACTTCAATTCTCAGATGTATGAATATGTGAAGATTGTGCTCATTGATTCAGGCATAAATGAGGTGCAGGAAGAGTCGTCAGGTGGCCCTAGCTTAAATCCATCATCAGCTGATATTATTGTCCCACTTTGTGAAAATTTTCCAAGGAATCAGACACATGTTGAAGTAGTATCTTCAACTGAACCACCTACTCAAGAAGCATTTCCAGAAGTTACCAGACTTGATAGCCAAGAGAAAACTGCTAGTCAAGGACTCCAGTCTTCACCTTTCAAGTTCATGGACATGGAAAAAGCTGTTGATCTCTCCAGCTACAAGGAAATTGACACACCAGAGGAATTGGAGACAACACCAAATCTTGCAACAACTCAGGAAAGAATTGAAGCGCAAGAGAAAGATTTTTTGGATGGTGATGATGATGATGACATTCTTTCAGAAACTGAGAATAAAGCTGAAGAAAATGAACAACCCACATTTGATCTCCATATTTCACAAGGAGATGATGCTGGTGGACAACAACAGCAAGCTGTTGAGATGCCAGAAGAGACAGTCGCAGAAAAGCCGGAACAACTCGCTGTTGAGATGCCAGAAGAGCAATCCACAAAAAAGCCGGAACAACCAGCTGTTGAGATGGCCATTGATGATGGAACATGTGATAAATATCTAGAAGAAATTATGGAACCTGCACTGAAGTACTTAGAAGACCTAGAAGAAGAATTTGTTTCTGGAACAGAATTTGGGAAGAAGGAAATTATGAAGAAATACTCGAGAAAAAAGGACGGGGACCATGAACATAAAGAAGGAACAAACCAACAAGGAAGCAAGGTAAGGAGAATCAAGGAAAGGACATTGAGTAAAGAAAGGACAACCAGTATACTACTCAAAGATTGTGAACTAGGGAAGCAGCAGAAGAACAAAGACAAGCCTGATGACAATAAAGTTCAAGAAGAAGAACAAAGACAAGCCTGTACGTCTGTTGGCAGGCCATTCAGTAAATTACCTCCGCTGGAAACAATGACATGTTTCAAAGATTACAAAGATACAATAGAATCACCCATGATGAAAGTACTGCAGACATACTTTGAGCATGCCAACAGCCTGTAAGTATATATAAACTACCTCTATGCTTGTTTAAATAATAAATGCATTACAAGTTATGCTTCAAAACAACCCATGCATAATAAAAGAACCCATGCCACTAATTGTGTCTTCTACAGAAATACTGTTTGGAGTATCAGAGACGGAGAAGACCCGTACTTATGGGATATTCGGATTCACGGAGATGTAATAACGCAGCTAATGAACAATGAATACCTAGAAGAACAAGTTATACGTTATTACAGTTACATGTTGTTCAAGAAGCGGAAAAATGAAGAGAATAATGTGAGTTTTCAACAGCAGTATGCGGAGTGTTCATTCATGAGGCCAGATGCTTGGGTAAGTCATCTCCCAACACTTTAACTTTTAAAACTATTTTGCTACATCTAAATTTGAACTGCATAACTAGTTATGCAGTTAAATTTGAACTGCATAACAAGTTATTCAGCATATTCTTACTTCTGCATAACAAGTTATTCAGCTTTTTTTTACTTCTGCATAATATGTTATAACCTAAAGTTATCTGCATAAGTTATGCAGTTAAATTTGAACTGCATAACAAGTTATTCTGCATAACTAGTTATGCAGTTAAATTTGAACTGCATAACATGTTATTCAGCATATTCATACTTCTGCATAACTTGTTATGCAGATAAATTTAACTGCATAACTACTTATGCCGTATTGTTTCCTACACCTGTTGTGCACTCTTTCAATGACAACCTCTAACCCTTTTTTTTTGCAGTACTTTGTTAAAACTAGGGTCAATGATGGGATTGCCAAATTTGTTGAAGAATTCATCTTGAATATCCCTATCTCAGTTGAGAAAATGTTCATTCCAATGAACTATATAACAAAGGAAAATCCTGCTGGTACACATTGGACATTGTTAGAGTATGACTTTTCAGAGGGTGAGTGGAACTTCTGTAACAGTGTTTCAAGCTTTAAAGTTAAATGCAAGAATCAAGCTTTGATAATGGCAAAGGCTTGTATGCCTTATTTGATCAAAAGACATGACCAAATGAAGATATCTCCAGAAATTGTGGATATAAAGAGGGAACCTCTTATATACAAGGATATTATTTGCAAGAATGTTCCTGAACAAGGTCATCACCCAGACTGCCTCATATTTGTATGCTACTATATGAAGATGAGTATGAAATGTCAAGTCAGAGAGAAATGGCTGAAGTTGAAAAAGAAAGATGCAATAAAAAAGCCAACAAGAAAAGAATAAGTCTGGTATTGAAAATGCTGACAAATCCAGTTAACAGTTGGAAGATAGATGCAAATGAAGACGTCTGGGATGCAATTGCTCAGCAATATGATTAAGCTGTGTAATGTTATGCATAATGTGTTGGTATGAAGCATGTCTAAACAATTTATATCTTGTTAACTTTCGATTTTTTTATATATTTATATATGAATGCTTTTTCCAGTGCTTCTTATATATATTTGCTACAATCTTATTTCACAAAAATTAGAAAAACTGTACTATCATAATGGATAATAAGTTATGCATCTTCATAAAATAATGCATAACAAGTTATGCATCTTCAAAAATAATGCATAACAAGTTATGCATCTTCAAAAATAATGCATTTTCTATTATGCATTTAAGAATAAAAATGAATAACGTTATCTTATAAAAATGATGCATAACCCGTTATGCATCTTCATAAAAATAATACATAATAAGTTATGCATTAGATGCATCTTCAAAAATAAATGCATAACCTACTATGCATCTTCAAGAAATAATACATAATAAGTTATGCATTAGATGCATCTTCAAAAATAATGCATAACTTACTATGCAATAACATTATCTGATATAAGCAGAAAAGAACAGTGAAAAAAGAATTATTTTTTTTTCATAAAAACCAATACAAAATGAAAAAGTACTTGTTCATAAAATCCCATACAGAAATTAAAATAAAGAAAAATGAATTAGGTTCAAACGTAAAACTAAGCTTGAAGAAACCAACAAGTTAAATTCTCTCCCTTAACTTCCCTTAGGCTGCTTCAGCGGCTTCTTGTAGCAGGTAGGCTTTGTGCAAGTTTGCTTGTTGTGATGACCAATCTCAAAACAATTACCACATCGAATAGATCTCCTTGGCGGCTTCTAGTAACTGCTCAAATGTCTATTATCTGGTGGTCTCCCAGGCGGCCTCCTAACATCAGGCACATCGATAATATGATTACCTTCATAAACTTCGGGCCTGTTGTAGTTTGGAATAGGATGAATGGCATGGTTGTAGGTATTATTGAAGTATGAAGTAGTGAAATAAGGTTCAACAAAATCATATGGATTAGAACCAGACATTGTTATCGAAGCAAAAGCATGCACACATGGAAACCCATAGACGCGCCACCTCTGACAGGTACATGTCTTTAGCTCAAGGTTAACACAATAAGAACTCTCCCCGCCCTCCACTTCATAAACATGAGTATCGGACTGTATAACCAGCCAGGTTAAACCCTCATCAATAAGAGCCTTCATCTTTACTTCATTCTTCGGTGTGAGAACTGTTATGAAACTTTTACCGGTATTTCTCCTTTCTGACATCATCCTCATCACATCCTTCCTTATATGATCCAAAAGAGCATTAGCAGGGAGCTTCTTATGTACCTTCATCCAACTATTGAAGGATTCAGCAAGAGTAGAAGATGTCCTTCCATACCTAAAACCCTGAAAAAATGAATTTGACCATCTCTCGGGAGGTATATCTTCAATATAGTTTGAAACCCAACCACAACCAAGACCCCTAATCGTAGCAATGGCATTTTGGAAGCCTTTAGGACTAAGAGCATATACAACAGCATGAAATGCATCAATAACGGCACATACCTTTCGTCAGAAGAATTAATAGGTAAGTTCATCTTAAGATGATAATAGCAGAAACTATGGAAGGATCCAGTGAAAATAACTGGAATCGATCTCTTTAATCCTTCTGCACGATCGGATAAAAATATGATTGGCCTTTTATCATGATCAACAACATTACTCAAATTCCTCATGAACCATTCCCAGTTATCATTATCTTCAGCAGGTACTAGGGCCATGGCTAGTGGAAAAAACCCTGTACAGCAAGAAAACATGGTTCAGGACTTAAAAAATTATAAAATCAAGCCAACGTATACATAAAGTATGTGCATCTAAATAAGATGATGCATAATGTCTTATGCATTATGCACGTGCATAAATTCCATAACAGAAAAGTGGAAATAGTAATGCATAAGGCATTATGCAGCTATAAAAAATGCATAATGTCTTATGTATCTAAACAAAACTGATGCATAACCAGAAAAGTGAAAAGAGTAATGCATAAGATATTATGCATAAAACACTATGAAGCCAAAATAAATAATGCATGAAACATTATGCACATATATAAAAAGGATACATTATCAGAAAACTAACCATTTTCAGCATTGATACCGGTTGCAGCCATGAAGCATCCTCTAAATCTCCTGTAAGAAAGGTAGCATCGACATAAATCATGGGACGAAGGTAACGATAACCACTGATGCATGCCTCGAAAGCAATAAAAAGATGCACAAACTTATTTGAAGGTGCTTCAACTTCTAAATCAGTTAAACTATCCTTGTTCGATTCAGTTTCATCCCTTTGAACTTGAAAATCAATACAACTCCCAGGATTTGTGCTGCGAATGGCATCTACATACCATACCAAATGCGAATACGAAATGACATCATCACCAAATATATCCTCATACACTTTCTCTCTTCCATTGTAAGCTTGGTAGTATTTCATATTGATACCGTAGCTATGTTTAAAAAACTTTTTCAAATTAGAAGCTTTGATACTCGGATCACTTCTGATTTCTTCCTTGATAAGACTAGAAACAAATTTACTGCTGAGCCTGTGGAAAAGCCTTTGACATCCCACACCACAGTGATGACTGCTACAATATTTCTTAACCTTAAGCATCCTGTTTTCAACATCAACATCACAAACCTTATACTCCCAAGGGAAATTTTCTTTAGAGCATTTTGCATAGAACCTGCTAGGTTCATTCTTAGTATATACAAGAACATACCCAGACTTTAACTCGTATTTCTTCACTGCAATACGTACCTCTGCTACACCTCCAAAAAAAACTTTACTAACTTCACCAAGTAATTTATCCCAACCCTTAGTCCTAAGAACCTTGTTAACAGGGACAAAACCATCTTCAAGGAAATTCACCATAGCTTGTTCTGGTTCAGGTTCTATTAAATGCATACTTGATGAAGCTCTACTACGACTGCTGGAACAATTGAAAGATTTGGAGACAACTTCAACAAGTAAATCAAAGCTCTTCTGACCTTTATAGTGGCAACGAGATACAAAACACTGAAGCAGAAAATCAGAATCAACTCGCAAAAACTTGCTTCCATCATTAAAAGAAAAACTGATATGATGAGGTAGTAAACGAGTCCACTTCAGGCAAACGACTGTCTTCAAATTCTCCAGAGTTGAATTGACATCAACATGATGTGCTAAGAATTCACTGAAGTAGTGAATCACAGCTAGTGCACTAATAACAGGCATTTCACCCTGCAAAACACAAAAAGAGAAAAAATCAAACATATCTATCCTGCATGTTGCTTCAGAAAAAAAAATTCTTACTCAAAATTAAAATATCAAATCAACAACAGCAAAGATCAAATTTAAAAAATCAAATCATATCTATCCTGCATAACATCTTAGGCAGATCCAAAATTAACTGCATGACCTGTTATGCATTGTTTAGAGTATCTGGATAACTTGTTATGCATAACTGGTTATGCAGTAAAAACAGCTATGCATAACGTTATGCATAACTGCTTATGCAGTAAGAGCAGCTATGCATAACTGCGTAACTTGTTATGCATAACTGGTTATGCAGTAAAAGCAACTATGCATAACTGCGTAGCTTATTATGCATAACTGCTTATGCAATAAAAGCAACTATGCTGAACTGCGTAGCTTATTATGCATAACTGGTTATGCAGTAAAAGCAAACATGGTGAACTGCATAACTTATTATGCATAACTGCTTATGCAGTTAAAATACAAACATTGTTTAACTGCATAACATCTTATGCAGATCCAAAAATAACTGCATGACCTTTTATGCATTATCTAGAGTATCTGCATAACTTGTTATGCATATAAAAAGCCTTATTATATTGGTTAAGCATACCCTGCATCACACATTGTTTAACCGCATAACATCTTATGCAGATCCAACATTGACTGCATGACAAGTTATGCATTGTTTAGAGTATCTGCATAACCTGTTATGCATATAAAGTTATGCCTTCCCTGATGAGTGTTATTAAATCATGTTGCAGTTTTAGGAGAACTTTAGAGATGAGTACAGTGCAAGGGAGTTGGAACTCTGTGAAATCGAAACTAAAAGATTGAATCGAAAAGATCCGCATTGATCGTAAATTCAAAAACAAGCTTAAAATATCTAAAAATCCATTCGAAAACCTAAATTAAACTCTGTAACTTAAAATAATAGATCATAATCTTAAAGAAACTAAAACCTATAATCGAATCAAGATTAAACAAGATCAGAATCAAAGTTAAACAAGATCAGAATCAAAGATAAAACGAACGAACCTGAGCTTGAATTTCAGATTATCTTTGCTGAGTAAATTGAATCTCTCAATCAGCTCCTTCGCAACTCTCGATAATTCAATACTTCAGCTCTCGCTCCGGCTCTATCTCAATCTCTCAGAACAAAATCTCAATTCAAAATCTCAAAACATAAAGTGAGGTTAAACTTGGAAATAAAATAAAAAGAAAACCGAATTTTGAAAATTTTGGGTTTCGGCAGAATTTATATGCCGATTTTGGGTGCGCGTGTGAACTTTTACACGCGTGGGTTTGACAGTGGTGGAAGGTGAGAAAATGAGTGTGGCTGTAGTTTTCACATTCCAAATTGTACCGAGTACAATATACCAGGGCTCCAACCAAAGCTGAATGACTCAAGCAATTCCTATCCTAATTGTTGGGAATCTTGAGTTCATGCACCGCAATTGAACGTCAACTCAAGGCCAGTCCCGAAGAAAACCCTTGCCCGGACAGTCGAAGATTACCCGCAATTGCGAGACAACCCAACCGCCACCATATTGTTAGGTTTTCTGTTAGAGGCAGGTATGGTGCAGCCCTATTCCAAGATTTTTTTGGGCCGCTCACAAGGAAAGAAGTAATAGTAGTGTGCGTACATTAACTTATCCCCTTGAGCTTCAACCTTTGTAGTTTGTATCGCATCGCGTTTTTCCCTGCCTTCGTTCTCACAGAGAAATATGGCATCATCGTCATCACTAATGGCGACTCTCCCTCACTTATCTTATTCTTCCATTACAACTAGAGGTGATTCTTCTTCAAGAAGACGCTCGAATCTTCTTCTTCCTCGTACTTCTTTCAGTACCAGAGGGTCTTCTGGTTTCACTCCACGGGGGCAATCCATATCTCTCCGTCAAAGGTAAAACCTTTTATACTTTTTTTCTTCTAGGGTTTTTAATGAGGTCTCTATTTGATTTTGTCCTTGTTTTATTTGACATCGTTGCTCTTGTGTTTTTCTTATTTATAGAAAAATCAGCTGTCTAAAACAGTTGCTGAAGATTTTTATAAGAATTTCAGTTTTTTTCTTCTTCTCTTAGTTCGTGGTTTTATAATTTTGAATATAATTTGTATGAGAATTTTTTTGTTGTTTTAGAGAATTGGGAGGTCTTGTGTTGCTGAATTTGTAATTTAGGTAGTTAAAAGATGGATTTTTTTTGTATTTAATTTTAAATTGAGGAGTAATACTAGCATTACATGGCAAGTTTTGTCTAAATAGGTGTGTTATTCAGATTTTGGATAATACTAGTTTGATGGGCATCTTAATATGTGTATATTATGGATCATGATAAGTTTTTTTTTCCTCTCTTTTTCCCCCTTTCCAGTAGTTTTGTTGGCCAGAAGTGGCTGCAGGAAGGTGGAAGTGGAAAGTTACAATCTCAAAGGAAAAATGCATGGAAGCAATTTAATTCCTTTTTCAGTGAACCAGTCAGTGCAACAAGCTTACAGCAAAAAACAACGTGCATTTCTTGTTTTCGGGACCATCATAGGCATAGGCGCAGTGCTAAATCATTCCCAGGGAGAATCTTACAAGACAAGTCGAATTTCCATTTATCAAAGTTATCATCAAGCAAACTATCAGTAAGTTACAGTTATTTCTGTTGTCACAAGTAACGGAAGATCTGTGTCTCGAAAATGGTGCTATGCATTTCGGTTGTAGACAAGTTAACTGTCTGGTTTACTCTTTCTACTGATCAAAAAAGTAAAATATACTCACTGGTTTTGACGTTCATGGTATAGGTGCATAAACTTAATTCGATGATCTCCGATGGGTCATGCATGAAAATTATGTTCGTATAGATTTTCTCAATGCTCGATGTTTGAAATGCTCACTCTAGTTAGACTGTGATATCTAAGCTGTGCAGTTGTCAATGCTCAATTTTCAGTTTAGTTGGACTGTGATATCAAACCAGGGCAGTTTTCAGTGCTGAATGTTTCAAGGGTTTCAGGAAGATAGACTCTGATATCAGTTTTTAACTGTCCCATTCTACTGCATCTTATTATTAGTGGAACTTTATTCACCAATGCAGTTTAGTTTAGCTAAGGGTAGCTTGAATGTCTTTTAGGTTAATCCAGCTCATGTACCATATGCAACCCCGGGTCCAGAAGAGCCACATGTTGCCAGCCCAACTTGGACAGATGCCATTGTAGATAAAGAAGGGGTGGATTTCATGGATCCTGAAGCAGCAAGAGCAGAGTTAGAGGGTTTTTTGGGATACCAGCTTCCATCTCACCCTAAGTTGCACCGGGGGCAACTGAAAAATGGACTTCGCTATATTATTTTGCCAAACAAGGTTCCAGGAGAAAGGTAATTTGGCAGAATGAAATAATGTAACAATCTGCACACCTGTGTGTTGGATTTGAGCGTTTACTAGGTCTATGTGCTAGATCAGGGATGGTTATGCATGGTTGTTAAAGTCTCACTTTACCTAAGGTAGAGTTGTGGCAAATATTCTTCAGAGTGGGTTTGCTCTCTAATCTTGTCAGAGGCCTTTTGAATGGAACACCTGTATCTTGAGCATGGCTAAAGCAAGAAATTTTCGAATGGCATATAGAGACTTTGTCGAGATATTTTATGTAATTTGGTGCATCTATAGTTTCATGTGGAAACAGTGCATTCGATGATCTTCCTAACTAGTTTTTGATATATCTCTTTATTGGGGATTAGAAGTCCAACGCCAAGTCCAATCCTTGATTTTTGGTCTTCTTCGTCGTCTTTATATATGTTACTTACTATCTAAATAAATTCACATGTATATTCAGCTTTAATATTTAAGTTAAAATTTTGGGTTTCAGATTTGAAGCACACATGGAGGTCCATGTTGGATCCGTAGATGAGGAAGAAGATGAGCAAGGAATGGCTCATATGATTGAACATGTGGCTTTCCTGGGAAGCAAGAAGCGTGAGAAGCTACTTGGGACAGGAGCACGCTCAAATGCTTACACAGATTTCCATCATACGGTGTTCCATATTCATGCTCCTACTAGTACAAAGGTCTGATACATTTTGTTCCGTGTCACATGAAAGCTGAAACTTTTTCTTTTCTTTTCTCTGTTGTAGAAATTTCTACTTTTTTCTCCTTTCACCCATTTATAGCATACTAAATTGCAATACAATTATTCACTCCATTTTTTTTGAGGGGTGGGGTGGTGGTGGTGGTGGTGGGTGGTGGTGGGTGGTGGTGGTGGTGGTGCACCTATGAGAGTGTCAGCCTCACTTGATCATTAGATTTTTGGTTAAATCCTGAAATATCTTCTTTACTACAATTGGATCTAGATATTTTATTTATGAAATGGACCTTAATCTCACACCTTACACATGAATGTAATTTTTGAGGTATATAGCTTTAGTGAATGGACCAGGTGGTTGCATTATCCACATTCCATACACATGCCTTGATGTTGATGAGACTTATTGTGCAAATCAGTTTATCTGACCCATCACTTCTAGTAAAGAACAAAGTACACACCTGGCAATCAACATGATACTCTATGGTATTCATCACCTGCGGTTCTGAATGGATTGCCAGTTTACATAATGTTAGTAGTCATTTTTGTGCTCATGCTTTGGTTAGTCTATCTGCGACCAACATGAATAAACTAAAGTAGCGATTTTATTAGTTGTAGTGTTGGATTGCAGAACTGAATTCAGCTTTTGTGCCTTCGAGATGGGTTTATGTAGCATCTCTAAGTTTAGTCATTCACATGCATCTATCCTTGCATGTGTGAGTTTTTGATAAAGGGACACTATGCCACACTTATATGCTTATATTCTAAATGGACCTGTACCATAATGTATATTCTTTGAAGCACATGAAGCTTAACTGGGTACATCTATTGTCTAAAAAGCTACCTTGAGCTGTTTAAGTTATTTGCTTCCAATTATTGATGTTAAGCTTTGCTTGTTAGGACTCCGACGGGGATCTACTTCCATTTGTACTGGATGCTCTAAATGAGGTATGCCTATGAATTTTTTGGGGGATTTTCATCATACTCCAGTTTATTTTTTGAATTATACAGATTCCGGAAGTAGAATTCATTTAAGCTGATTACTTAAATGAATCAGCTTCTGTTGTAAAAAGAGTCAGCTTCTGGGTTGATGATGCTCCCTTTCACAGTAACCACTTAGGGTTAAACAATGCATGGCAGTGACTAGTTGAATCCCACCTTTCTTTCATGAGTGCAGATAGCTTTCCACCCTCAATTTCTTGCTAGTCGGATTGAGAAAGAGAAATTGGCAATCCTTTCAGAACTGCAGATGATGAACACCATAGAGTACCGTGTTGATTGTCAGGTGAGTACCTTTTTCTCTATTACGAGGTAAAATGACAAGTGTTTCGGATAAAAAGCTCTTATTTTGGTATATTTTTTTTGGGCTGGTTGCAGTTGCTTCAGCATTTGCATTCAGAAAATAAATTGAGTAAAAGATTTCCAATTGGATTAGAGGAACAAATTAAGAAGTGGGATTCAGATAAAATTAGGAAATTTCACGAGCGCTGGTACTTCCCTGCAAATGCCACCTTGTATATAGTTGGGGATGTTGATAACATTTCCAAGATAGAATATCAGATTGAGGTATATCTTCACTCCCCTAAACTTTGTTCATTACATATTACTTTGTTATGTCCACCATATGAGTTTTGAGTCTTGTGAATTTTTATAGGAGCAGTGTTACTAAATGCACCTTAGAAATTTTAAGGGGCTGATTAACTTACAAATCTAGTATCACACAGGCTGTTTTCGGACGAACAGGTATAGAAAATGACACAGCCCCAGCTCCAGCTCCTAGTGCTTTCGGCGCTATGGCGACCTTTCTTGTTCCAAAACTTCCAGTGGGGCTGGCGGCAAGCTTATCAAATGAAAAGTCATCTCTTTCCATGGATCAGTCAAAAGCTTTGAAGAAGGAGAGGCATGCTGTTCGTCCTCCAGTCAAGCATGAATGGTCTCTTCCTGGTGCTGGCATGGATGCTAATCCACCGGAGATTTTCCAACACGAGTTGCTGCAGAACTTCTCTTTCAGTATGTTCTGCAAGGTAAAGGGTCTTGTTGTCTTTTAGCAGTCTTCCCAAACTCGACAGATTAATCTTAATTTTTCCTCATTCATACTCTCTTCAAGTGTTCTATTTGCCTGATCTACTGTTTTTCTTTTTCACAGATTCCTGTGAGCAAGGTTCAAACATATGGAGATTTGCGAAATGTTCTGATGAAGAGAATATTCCTCTCAGCTTTGCATTTCCGGATTAACACCAGATACAAGGTGCATTTGTAGTTTTAGCATATATATACAAGACGTTTTGCCAATGAAGTACCCGAATCGGATAGAAATGTTCAGGAAATTTCATCGACTATCAAAACTTTATACCCCAGCTTGTTTAATTTTGCACATTTCTCAACTTTAATTAGTGGTCATATCTTGGGCATAGGGTATTACGAAGTGCTCCCTATTAATCGCATATAAGAAAACAAAGGGAAAAAGATTAGAAAAAGAATGATAGAATTAGGAAAACCTATAATGAGTTGTATACAGTTATAGATTTCTAGCTGTATATTATAGAGTAGATTATATTAATTTGAATGCTAAAATTATGTGCGGGCTGTGGGCAAAATTGACTTTGATTTCTGTGAAGCAATTTAGTTTGTATATCTTACTTAGATTGGCTAGAATGGATGACCAAGAGTAAATTCCAGTCGATGCTGGCGATGTATGTTGTTGGTCAGTAAGCCCTAGACCGACCTATTAATTGTTGGAAATTATATGCACGTGTCGAATTAATTTTGATTTGTAAATTGTGCAGAGTTCAAATCCTCCTTTCACATCAATTGAATTGGATCACAGTGATTCTGGAAGAGAAGGTTGTACTGTTACTACTCTCACTGTAACTGCAGAACCTAAGAACTGGGACAGTGCGATTAATGTTGCAGTCCACGAGGTGCTTTTCTTTTTATCATCTACACTCTCTAACTAAATTAGCTTATTTTAATTCAACTAACTGAATTGTTAGGTCAACCATTACTTGTTGGTAATAGTCGAAAAGTTTACAAGAAGTATGTGCTGATCAGCATTCAGCATCTTACATTCTTATGTTGGCTGCAGGTTCGACGACTTAAAGAGTTTGGAGTGACGAAAGGTGAACTGGCTCGTTACTTGGATGCACTAATAAAAGATAGTGAACATTCAGCAGCAATGATTGATAATATCCAGTCAGTAGGTCACCTAGATTCTATCATGGAGACTGATGCTCTTGGCCATACCGTTACAGACCAAAGACAGGGACATGAATGTTTGGTGGCTGTTGCTGAAACTGTTACACTTGAAGAAGTAATTTCTATTCCGTGATTTTCTCGTGCTTCCTATAACTTTAAAAATTGAAACCTGGTTGCCGTTCTGTTGATCCTCTTTTATGGCACTTGTTTCTGTTGACATACCACACCTTAACTTAGTGACACTCTAATAGAATTCCAATTTACTGCATCATTATATCGTTAGGTTTCCCATATCTTTTTTGTTCTGTGTTGCCAGGTTAACTCAATTGGTGCTGAGGTGCTGGAGTTTATATCTGACTTCGGAAAGCCTACTGCACCGCTTCCTGCAGCAATTGTTGCATGTGTTCCTAAAAAAATTCATATTGATGGGATTGGTGAAGCAGAATTTAAAATTCTACCTACAGAAATTACAACTGCTATTAAACAAGGTTTGGAGACACCCATTGAAGCTGAACTAGAGGTATGCTTTCTTTGAAGTTTAAACTTTGATTTCCTCAACCCAAGGAATTTATCTTGATTGTGCCACTTCATGTTGTCATAGTTAACTACAGATTCCTTAGCCCAGAAGGACTTCTGTTATGATTCTGCTCATGTTGTCTAACACGCCAATAATATTCTATTTTATTTTGGCAATCTCGGGGCTTTTAAAGTTTTAATAGTTGGGACATTGGCTGATTTATTTATTTAATTTTCTTCTGAAATGGAATCTTCTATGTTTTGCTTGTATGTGCAGCTTGAGGTGCCCAAAGAATTGGTATCATCATCACAATTGCAGGAACTAAGGTTACAACGTGCGCCATCCTTCGTCCCATTAAGTGAAGGAGTTAATACCACTAAATTGTATGATGAAGAAACAGGCATTACACAATGCCGCCTTTCAAATGGGATTTCTGTTAATTACAAGGTAATAATCTCTTATATGTCATTCCTTCACGTGACTTGCTCACTAGGCACATCCTAACCCATAAGCTTCCTGTAGGTTTTTGTGGTACTTTTGGGTGCATTAGGGTTGTTATATTCTCTGTTTGTTTACTTATAGTACAGAAGGCCTATTCTTCGAATTATTGCAGATTACAGAGCATGAGTCTAAGGCTGGTGTCATGCGGCTGATAGTTGGTGGTGGAAGAGCGCAAGAAGATTCTAATTTAAAAGGAGCTGTTATTGTGGGGGTTCGAACTCTTAGCGAAGGAGGTCGTGTTGGAAACTTTTCGAGGGAGCAGGTATGCTTTATAGTTGTGCTATAATTCTGATGCTTGGTAGTCTTGATGAACTAATCTCGCAGATAACTTTTTTCAGTAGTATGTCGACTGCACCAAGTTCTTCGAATTAGTTTTGGTTATCTCTTTCCTTGAATTTGATAGCCTACGTAGCTACTTGTCTAATTGTTTGTACTTACAAATATGCTTGTGCTAATTATTCATATTTAACTACGTTTAGCTACTGCTGTTAAGCCATTTTCAACGCCAATCATCTGTGCTTGTTAGTGGATCCCTTGTAGTAGCCAAATAGCAAAAATGGGGTTTTTAGTTTTTAAGGAGATTGCGTTGAAATAACAAGTTCTAACCTGCTTCCGCATAGATGATCTGATGGTCCTTATGGTGCTCACTTTGTCAATTTTTGTTCTCGAAGATATTCTCGTGGTTGTGTTTCTTTACCTTTAGTCTCCCTTTTCCAGGTTGAGCTGTTCTGTGTGAACCACCTAATAAATTGCTCGTTGGAGTCCTCAGAGGAGTTTATTTGCATGGAATTTCGATTCACACGTAGAGATGGTGGAATGCGTGCGGCATTCCAATTACTTCATATGGTGCTTGAGGTATCTCATTCTTCTTATTCTGTTGTATTATTTTATGTGTAAGCTAGTTTTTCTAGTCACATTCCGATGATAGGTAAGCTGTAGTAATTTCATTGTCGTCCAGTGTTAATTTCTTAGTTGCATCATCAAGAAGTACCGAGTTATTTATTGACGATATGTAGAACCATTTTCTAATATCTTTCCTCCTGTCTCCTGGTCTACAGACTTATAGTAGTTCCAAGTTTCAGTTGTTTTAAAACTTGGAATGTTTCAAGGAGCTTCAGTTTACGATGATGTGTTACCAACTAACAATGACTCTATTACGACAATTATCATTACCTTCCTGATTCTTATGGAATTTTCTGAAACGCAGCATAGTGTCTGGTTGGAGGATGCATTTGATAGAGCAAGACAGCTATATTTTTCATATTATAGATCCATTCCTAAAAGCTTAGAGAGATCAACTGCTCACAAGATTATGTTAGCAATGTTGAACGGAGATGAACGTTTTGTTGAGCCGACACCCCAATCGTTACAAAAGCTGACTCTGCAGACAGTCAAAGATGCAGTCATGAGTCAATTCTTTGGGGATAATATGGAGGTGTGGGACCATTTCTACCTGAAAAAGTTTTCATGCATTCATAGTGTTATCTATATCTATCTATCTATATAATTGCTTTCTTTGTCTATGCTTTTATCTGCCTTGTATCACATTGCGCTTCCGATTGTGAAAACATTGCAGGTAAGTATTGTTGGAGATTTCACCGAGGATGATATCGAGTCTTGTATTCTTGACTACCTGGGGACTGTCGGAGTAACGAGAGGGGAGGGGGTAGTGGATGGCTTCAACCCTATCATGTTTCGACGTTCTCCATCTGATCTGATGTTTCAACAAGTGAGGAACCAATCCTTGCATGCTATATTATTGCTTTATGCTCTATTACTTTTATTTATGAATTTTGGTTCTCTGGGTTCTTCTGAAATATTGTTGGTATTGGTCTACCTTAGTTTTCCTTTTTTCCTCCATCAAGATAGGAACCTGCTAGCAGGTGTTGAATATATTTGTATCAGTCATGTCTACTGTCTGACTGAACACATAGTTGGTTGGCCGGAGTCTCGGTCTTCATAGATCTTGTGCTGAAGATAAATATACATACTGATGCCTAGTAAGTGAAGTGGGAATGTGGGATACCGGATACTTGGTACTCTAGTAGTTATTTAAAATGCCTCCTAGCCGTGTCCGGTTTACCTTTCAACCATAATATGTGAAACATAAGGTAAGTAAGGTTAATTGTAATGCCCCCTTT
The DNA here is from genome assembly GCF_003573695.1 of Papaver somniferum. Taxonomy (NCBI): domain Eukaryota; kingdom Viridiplantae; phylum Streptophyta; class Magnoliopsida; order Ranunculales; family Papaveraceae; genus Papaver; species Papaver somniferum. The sequence goes on from NC_039363.1 coordinate 85,138,572, forward strand.
CACTGAACTTTACTTGAAAATGCTAGTTTAGAGTTCAAACGTATTCTAAATGTCTTTATTAGTTTTATACTATATGGCCTAAAAGCTACTTACTACTCCCTCCGCACCACAGAGTTTTACATTTTGGTTGTGCCATTAGATAGGTGGATCTCCAATTTCAAGATGGGTTTTTCCACATATTACCCTTATTTAATATACATTGGAATCACCACAATTGAGATAATGTTTTTAACACTGGAAATAGGATAAGGGCAAAACAGGAAAGAGAATCAATATTTATGAAACCAAAAAAGAGATTTTGCATTTTCCACCTATATATGTGGTACGGAGAGAGTAATAAACAACTATGAGTCTCACATGTTTTGATCTTGTCACAATCCACATAGAGATATTTATAGTCACATCAGTTAGATCTAGAGAGATCATTGAGCCAAAAGAGTTCCACATTAGAATGTAATAATTTGGGCAATTTCAGTATTATCAACCTCAAAGATGTGGCTCCTGCGATCATAAGAGTGTATGTGTTCCTTAAGTTTGTCCAACTATTTATGCTTCTTCCTGATGTTACTATATAACTTATGTTATCTTCTGTTGTTTACTGCCTATGCTGCAATAAACGGCAGTGTTATTAATCAGATTCAGATCTTTGAATGGTATTTTTCTAGATATCCTTTTGTTAGCGTTTCAATTCGTTTTCTTCGTAGGTATTCTTGAAAGACACTGATGAGAGAGCATGCGCGTATATTGCTGGCCCTGCACCGAACCGCTGGGGACTTACTGTTGACGGACAAGATCTTTTCCAGTCTATTCATAATAGCACACCAGTAGAGAGTAAGTTACTGGCGTGCAACATGGATGATGCTCTTTTCTCTAAATTTTGGTCACAAGTTGTTTTTGTTGATAGTGAGTTTCAAAACTATGGCATTTTATTATGTGGGGGTTATAATGATTGAGTGTTGCTTTCAGTTGCACCGTCACATCCCGAGGAATTCCTCTCTCTGGAGAAGAAGGAAGTTGCTAATGGCCTTCCATCGAAACTTCAGAGTCACCCGCTATTCTTTGGTATCACGCTGGGGCTTTTGGCAGAGATAATAAATTCTAGGTATATTTGTTTATTTAAAAATTAGTGAGGTTGATTGCATGCCACCTAAATTGCCACTAGATGATCTGATTTATCTTCAGCTGATTTTCAAATTGGCCACAGTAGTACCACTTCCCACGACTGTATAATTACACCTCATCTTAGTTGTAACTGCAGTTACAGACTTGCAGTTATTCTTTACATTTCATCTCACACTAGTCTGTTTTATGTCAAGTTGCAGTGTTGGAACACAATCATGCTAATATCTCTTTTAAGTTCTGTGTGAATATCGAGTTCCACATGTAGTCCCAGTTTCAGAACTTGGTCTCTATTATTATTGTCAGATGGCTGGAACTGGAACAATCAGCGAACTCAGTGTGCAATTGTCAATTTGTTTTCTGAATGTTTTGGTGGAGGATGTTCTATAGGATAGTGTGGGTTCGCTATGGCTATTTGTTACCCTGAGTATGGTTCTTGGTGCAGGTTATTTACGACGGTGAGGGATTCTTTGGGGTTGACATACGATGTTTCGTTTGAGTTAAACCTGTTTGATAGGCTGAATCTCGGGTGGTATGTGATTTCAGTGACGTCAACTCCTGGCAAGGTGCACCTCAACCTATTATTTATTTATGCCATGGTGTCTATATCTGTGATCTGCTACTGCTTATTATTTCTTTTCCCTTACTCTTCATGGTTGGATTATATTTGAAGATATACAAAGCTGTTGATGCATGTAAGAATGTTCTTAGAGGTTTGCAGAGCAGCAAGATTGCCCCAAGGGAGCTGGACAGGGTTAGTTACTTTTCTCGATTTCAATATTCAGTTTCATATTTGATCTTAGTTAAGGGCTATTGGTAAAAGTTACTATTGTAGACGCGTTGGTGCATTAATTGTTAATCTCTGGCAGGCGAAGCGGACACTTCTGATGAGACATGAAGCTGAAACCAAGGAAAACGCTTATTGGCTGGGATTGTTAGCTCACTTGCAGGCATCTTCTGTTCCAAGAAAGGTACCTTATCCTTAGACCTCAATATTAGTTGCTCCCTATAACATTTTCCTAACTCAGTTATGTTGTTTGAGGGTACTCAAATCTTTTTAATAGGCTTTGACCATGATTAGGAAATTTTTTTGTCACATGGAAAATGATAAAGAAACATAGAAAATAATTACTGGTAGATCTGACCCCTTAAAAGTGGAAGATGTCGTTGACTATGAAATTCTTCCTGGGTGGCGGGTGAATGGTATGTTATATTATCGTGTGCTCCAATGATTTCCAGGACATTTCATGCATTAAAGACCTGCCTTCGCTGTATGAGGCCGCTACTATTGAGGATATATACCAAGCATATGATCAGTTGAAGATAGATGAGGATTCATTGTTTTCGTGCATTGGGGTTGCTGGGCCTCAGTTAGGCAAAGATGTCTCTGGTAAGATATATCTCAACTGACACAAACATAAGAAATGTAAACCAGATTTTTTTTTAATCCATGCTAATAATGGCTAGGTAGATTGTTGTATATGAGGAAAAGTTGCTAAAAGTACTTTCAGAAAATTTAACGAGGTCAACAAATGTATCTTTTGACAAAGGAGCTTTAGCGACGTGAAAAACATTTTTGCTGAAATGAAAACACATTTTAACATGGAGATATTGAGGAACAGAACTTTAATAAAAGATGAACTTACAAGCTGTTAAAGCTGAAAAGATGTGCTCAAACTTTGAAGTACTTGTACAAGTAAAAAGTGACTAGATCCACCTTTAAGAACAGTAGAAGGTTGTAGAGAAAATCTAGCGGGAGTGTGGGACTGAAAAAAACTATAAGATGAAAGCACATCTAGCATTACCAGCAGTGGGGGAATTTTTTCTTTAAGCATGTAACTCAATCAAAAATGATTCATTTCGTTAAGTGAAGCGTTTATGCATTGTCATTAGACTCCAAACTTAGACTCAGCTGAAACTGATCAAATCCTTGCCGCACCAGTTTTTCCCCTTAGTTTCAATTGTTTTTTGTTTTTTGTTTTTTGTTTTTGTTAACCCTTCTATTCATCCTCTCATTTACCCAAAATGTATTGCTTCTCAGAGCTGTTAGGGGAGGAGGAATCAGATATTGGACATCCAGGCGTTCTTCCTAGTGGACGTGGCCGATCAATGGTAACACGGCCAACAACATGAACATATTTTACTTCGCGAAATTACATACCATGCAATTTAATCATCCGATGATGTACAATACAAGGTAAGCTACACTCCTCATTGGTCTTCCATGTTTAATTTGAACTTTCACCACATTCCGAAGTTACTTCTGATATCAGATCCATTTTTTTTTTTTTTTTGTACTTCCGCTCGTATTCTACTATAGAAATATGTGAAAGAAAATGGAGAGTATAAGGTGCATGGTTATCAAATAAGAAGCTCTTGAATTTATGACCCTTGTCTGGACCTTAAACAAATTTCTATAGGAGATCATTTATTATGTGGAGACTCACTGGATGGCCATTTGCGCTAGTACTAATTTCACATCCTTGGCAAATCATGCCTTCCATATTCATGTGAAGAAAAGCTGGAAATGTGCTGTAAATAATAGTTTGATAATATCTGCATTCTTGGCTTTTTGAACGGGATGTCCTCGGCAAATCATGCTTCTCTGTTTAGCTTCTGACAGGGTTTAAACGGGTTAAGGTTTGTGCAGGAAGACAGAGCAAACAGAAGTTTGGACAGGGAGCAATTGTCGAATCATTACGAATACTAAATTGAGAGAGGTAGCAGAATATGTGCTGAATTTTACTTAAAGCTCCTTTCTCTGTCCATCTCACATCACCGCCGAGACCAAATTAAGAGAAAGCGGGAACATGCCAGCTTCAAAGAGCTCTGAAATCTGTATCATATAATTCTTTCCTTTTCCTTTCAAAATAAACATTGGTCACATTAAGACCGAACTTTTTGTCCCCTTCTACAGTAAATGTATATACTGTCCTAACAATTTTTGGAACCCCGGTTCCACACCAAAACAATGTCATTCATCTTTCTCACTAGTGGTCTATTTACTCATTTTAATAAGAAGAATAGATTGGGTCTATGTTCATATATACAATTATGACAACCATCTTTTCAGGTCAGCAATACAAGCAGCAAGGCAATGACAATTAGGTAACCAGTCTCTGTTTGAGGTAACAGATGCAGGATTATCCCCTTGTTTTAATTTTTGATAATTTTGGATCATTCCAGATAAGCAATTTTCTATCTTTTTTCTCTTCTCGGTCTTCATCTAATTATTATCCTTTTAAATTGATAATCGCTTATCCTTTAAAATTGATCAAACACTTTTGCTGTGATCATGTGAAAAGGCTAAGAAGATTAAAGTAACATTGTATTTGCCTCTCTCTAATTAAAATGCAATGTCAAATACAGTATTGATCTAGTACATTAACTTTTTTATTTCTTAACCCGATCTAATCTTATTATTATTGTATGCATTTTTTGTATTAGATCCACATCTTCCTCGCATCATTAATTAACTTAAACTCGTTGTAGGAAAAATTATAAGTACTTGAAAATATCTCAAAGTCAGAGTACTTTGCAACCGGAAAACACAGTGAATTTTAATAATTGAATGCAACCCACTACACAGGGACCGACCATCTGTTTCCAAATACTACGGGCAACCAGACTAGTATAAGTGAATTTAGGGGCATATACAGTGATAATGGATTCGATCTAGTTAAGCGTATGTAGCTAAAGTGATCTAGTTTGGTCCATGGCATTGAAATTTTCTCCATTGCCGTTTGGCGACGATGTCAAGCAATGGGCATTCAAGCTCTGGTCATCTCGTGATAAAATATGAACCATTTATGGGCCGAGGAACTCCTAGTGAGCGGGAGATGAGTGGAACTTGATAGCAGCTCTAGTTGTTCATGTAGCCGGAGAAATCGATTAATAGCCGGCTTGGATGTCACCTCAGAAGTTGTTTTTTGACTTTTTGAAGCAGAAAAATCAGGAGTTAACTTGGATACACAATTTCCAAATAAAATCTATAAGTTAAAAAGTTCACTTTCTTGTAAAACAAAAACATTTTGCTTTGCTTCTGGAGCACTTTGTTTCTGTATCCAAACAGGCTATAAATCCCTTCGCTTCTGCTTCGGTTCTGAAGCACTGTTTCACAGCAATAGTTACTCCTAGTTTTAACGGCGAGGGTTAAAGCAAAATTCGGTAAATGGGCAAAAATATTTTGACCGGGCCAGTTAACTATTTTGTTTTTTTAATGATAATAGTATGATCCATTTTCTCTCTCTCCTTTATTTTCCATAACAAAATAATAATAATAATTTCTCTCTTTTGCTGCTTCGCTTCTTCCAGTTGATAGAGAGAAGAGTAATTAGGGTTTTTGGTGGATGCTTCGAATTCATCAATCAGATCCCTCTTTTCTGCTCAAACCTTCACATATCGATCTCGTAAGCTTCTTTCCTCCTTCTCTCTTTACTTGTTGTTGCAAATCAATCAAATCTTCGGTGGTATATAGAGATTTAAACTCTATATTTCTAGATTTACTGTATTCGATTTGTTATGGCTTCTGGTGGGAATCAAAATCAAGTTGGTATAACATTAGATATGCAGAAGTTATTCAAAAACCCTTCAGGTTCATCACCGAACCCTAATAATCAAAATCCACCATTACCATACCCACAACAATCTTCTTATCCTGCACCGCCACCAGCTTCTTATCCTCCGCCTACTTTCGCATACCCTCCTCAAACTTCACCGTACCATCATCAACTGCAGCAACAGCAGCAGCAATACTATCCTTACCCGCAAGACCAACAACAACAAATCATGGCCAACGTTCACCATCAAAGACCTATTTCTTATTCTGTACCACCTCCGCCTCCATTACAATCTCCTTCTCATGGTTCCAATCCAAACCCTAACTCTAGTGCTAGAATAATGGCTTTGTTAGGTTCAAATCCGGCTTCCAATGTTGAATTGCCGTCTTCAACTTCAATTCCTCCACCACCTTCTTCAGCACCATCACCATCATCATCAGTAACTTCTGAATATATGATGCCTTTGAATCCACCAATTATTCCGTCTGCAACACCTGTTAACATGGCCATCTCGCCATCATCTCCTGCACGATTGCCTAGTAGGAAACCTCCCAAAGGGAGGCATTTGATTGGGGATCATGTTGTTTATGACGTTAGTGTTAGGTTTCCTGGTGAGGTACAACCTCAGCTTGAAGTCACACCAATTACCAAGTATGGTTCAGATCCTGGGCTTGTTGTGGGTCGGCAGATTGCGGTTAGTAGGACATATATATGTTATGGATTAAAGATGGGGAATATTCGGGTTCTCAACATAAATACTGCTTCAAGAGCTTTGCTTCGTGGACACACGCAGGTTAGTTGTGTTCTTCATAAGACTAAGCGGAACCTTAAATATAAATGCTATATGTTTTGGTTTATGTTGCAGTAATCTGTTTTTAAATAGATAGATAACTGTAGGCCCAAGTGGTTGTTTTTAACGCATTAGAAAATGTTTTACATGTCTTGCTTGCTATTTTGTTTTGGTTTACTGTTGAATCGGTTGATTGAACTTCTTGAGATAATCCGGTGATTAGAACAGAACTCAACATACATTCAACTGCTTAATGAATTGTGAGATAATCTGTTGATTAGAACAGAACTGAAAATACGTCAAACTGCTTAAAGAGTTTTTGTTATTATTGAATTAGATCATTGTGGTTGCATTAAACTGCTTAGTGATTTCTGAGATAATCTACTGCTGATATAATCTACTGATTAGGACAGAACCCGTAGTACATTTTTGTTGGCCCATAGTTCACCATTCCTAATGACGCACTAAGGCGGGAATTGAAACCACAGAGCCGTATAAAGTCCATAATGTTTTTCATTTTCTTGCTCTTGATTCTAGACGAGAGTCAACAGACCGTTTTGAAAACCATGCTACTTAATCTAATTGGGTACACATTTGAATTGGTTAGCTGAAAGTTATAATTAGTTGTGTGTATTAGGTCTTTCGTTTCTTCAATCTCTCCGTTTTCTGGTTTGGGAGTAAATGTAGCGTTCTCATGTTAGAGTAGGAATAAGTAGCAATCTTGGAAAAGCTACGCATAAAGATTTCATATCAATTCTTCCCTGCACAATCTCCAATGATCATCTTAAATAATGTTTTCCTTTCAGAGGGTGACAGACATGGCTTTCTTTGCTGAAGATGTGCATCTTTTGGCTAGGTAATACTTCCTTTTTTAATGTTATTATTTGATATGGATTTGATTTGCTTATATGGGGTCCTTGATTATTTTTGGTATGTTTTCTTGTACAGTGCAAGCATAGATGGAAGGGTTTTTGTATGGAAGATTAACGAAGGTACTGATGAAGAAAATAAGCCACAAATAACATGGAAACTTGTCACTGCCATCCAGATAATGGGCGAGGGGGAATCAGTTCATCCACGAGTTTGCTGGCACTCCCATAAACAAGTAATGTCATGCATTTAGAGTCTGACTCTGTATTCCTAAAAACTGCAATGGTGTTTCAAAATTTAGTTTTCAAGAATTGGGATCTTTTAAGTATGTATTTTGCAACTTTAGAGTAAGTTGCATATTAGTTTATCCAGCTGTTTTGGTATTTTATTGGTTTGGATTGTTCCACAGGAGGTTTTGGTTGTTGCAATTGGTAAGCATATCCTAAAAATAGATACAACTAGAGTTGGAAAGGGTCAAACAATTTCGTCCGACGAACCTCTCAAGTGTCCTGTTGAAAAATTGCTGGATGGTGTCCAATTGGTCGGTAAACATGAAACTGAAGTAACTGACTTATCAATGTGTCAGTGGATGACAACTCGTCTAGCTTCAGCATCAACAGATGGCATGGTATGTGTTTTTAACTAGTATGCTCGATTGTTCTTCTTAGGCTTTCTTTTCTTAAGGTCTAAAGTTTCCTATACCATTTGACTTGATTACAGGTAAAAATATGGGAAGATCGTAAGCCATCACCCCTTGCCGTATTTAAGCCTCATGATGGTCAACCTGTTAATTCGGTTACTTTCTTGACCTCACCTCACCGTCCAGATCACATTATTCTTATCACAGCGGTATGTCTTCTGTTAGTACTGAAAATGTAACCGTGCAGTAACCATCTTCAAGCATTTTTCTCTATGGTGATTATATGCAAAAAAGAAATGGTCTGTAAGTAAATCAAGTATTCTACGTTGTTTCTGCAGGGGCCACTTAATCGGGAAGTTAAAATGTGGTCCTCAGCAAGTGATGAAGGCTGGCTGCTGCCTAGTGATGCCGAGTCTTGGCAGTGTACCCAGACTCTGGATTTGAGGAGTTCGGCTGAACCCCGAGTTGATGATGCATTTTTCAATCAAGTTATAGCATTGCCCCGTGCAGGGCTTATTTTACTTGCAAATGCGAAAAAAAATGCGATATATGCTGTGCATGTTGAATATGGTCCTTATCCAGCAGCAACTCGTATGGATTACATAGCAGAGTTTACTGTGACAATGCCAATACTGAGTCTTACTGGAACAAGTGACACCTTACCTGATGGGGACCATGCGGTTCAAGTGTACTGTGTTCAAACACAGGCTATCCAACAATATGCTTTGGAGCTGTCTCAATGCTTACCACCACCAATGGAAAATATGGGATTAGAGAAGACAGACTCCAATGTTACTCGAACATTTGAAGCTTCTTCTTCAGATGGACTTGCTACTTTTGAGGCATCCCAGGGAAGTGGACATACAAATACACCAGCAACAAATCCCGCTTTACTATCAACTAGTCCTGAGACTGTACCAGCAGCTAGATACCAAATAAATTCTGGAAGTTCTGATTCTAGGTTGCACGAATTGGTTACTTCGGGTATGGAATCTAAGCAAATTCTTTTGCCAACAACTTCAGTTGGTGATGGTGGTCGCCTTGAATCCCGTCCTTTGAGTCCAAGGTTGTCCAGGAACCTATCTGGTTTCAGAAGTCCATCAAACAGCTTTGAGCCAGGTTCCCCGCGTAGTGATCGTGGTGTTGACCAATCAGTACTTGATTATGTTGACAGGAGAGTAGATATTCCTCCAAACATGGCAGATGTTGCTTCCTCAAATGATAGCACCAGAAAGAGTGGAAACATGGTTCCGCAAACGGAAATTTCTATGGCACCAAATCCCCCTGTTGCGTTCAAGCACCCTACTCATCTGATAACCCCGGCAGAAATATTGTCTAGGGCAGTTTCATCCTCCGAGACTTCTCAGTTTTCTCAGGATTCAAAAGCAGTAGAAGCTAAGATCCAAGATGTGGCTGTCAGCAATGATGTGGAAAATGTTGAAGTGGAGGTTAAAGTGGTGGGTGAAAATGGATCAAATCAGCGTGATATTGCTGACTATCAGAGGGAATCCTATACTCCTGAGAGGAAAGAGAAATATTTTTGTTCACAGGCTTCAGATCTTAGTGTTGATATGGCCAGAGAAACTGGATCTCTTAACCACGAGTCTCGGCAAGATGCTGCTGTTACCGAGTCAATGGACCGGCCTGCAAATCCCTCTCAAGAAGATGCCCAAGACTCTTCAGAAACTTTGTCCCGGAAGGATTCTGAGTCGGCCATATTGGCATCAGTTCCACAGTCCCCTTCCTTGGCGACAAAAGGGAAGAAACAGAAGGGGAAGAGCTCTAATGTAACTGGTCCATCATCTGCTTCTCCAAGCCCGTTTAATTCTGCAGATTCTTTGGATGTTCCAGGAAGCAGTATGATTGTACCCTCTATGGATACTGCACAGATTATGTCTTTTCAGGAGTCATTTAATCAGGTAAGAGTTATGCTTCAGCAATGGGGATATTTGTAGGTTAATCCATAGCCAGCGGCGGCAGTTCCTTGTGGCCTAGGTTACATGTTAATTTTGTTCCTTACCTTGCAGTTTATGACCATGCAAAAAGATATGCAGAAGCAGATGGCGGCAACCATATCTGTCCAGGTTACTAAAGAATGCAAAAGAATAGAAACCTCTCTAGGCAAACAAATGGAGAGAACCAGCAAAGCTAATGTTGATGCTGTATGGGCACGGCTTCAAGAAGAGGTTGCAAAGAATGAGAAATCAGAACGAGAACGTATGCAGCAGATAACAAGTGTGATTACAAACGGTAATAAGGAGCTGCCTATCATATTAGAGAAGTTGTTGAAGAAAGAAGTCGCTTCTTTAGGGCAATCCCTGGCCCGTTTAATTGCTCCAGCTTTGGAAAAATCCATTTCCTCAGCCATTATGGAGTCATTCCAGGTTTGCTTCTTTAGGCTCACTTATTTGCTATTTGCTTTTCTATTAGATGACTTTCTTACTGGAATGTTATTCTACATACTGTGCAGAGGGGGGTTGGGGACAAGGCAGTGAATCAGTTGGAGAAGTCAGTTTATACAAAACTAGAAGCTACTGTCTCAAGACAAATTCAAGCACAGTTCCAAACTTCTGGCAAACAAGTTATTCAGGCGAGTGCAAATTCTGCTTGGTTGATCTATCTTGTTCGCGTCTCTAAATCAATTGTCATAAAATCGTTTTTTGGGTTATTTTATTCAGGACTCGTTAAGGTCTAGCTTGGAAGCTTCTGTTGTTCCTGCATTCGAGATGTCATGCAAAGCCATGTTTGAGCAAGTTGATGCTGCATTTCAGAAAGGGATGTCTGAGCATACATCTGCTGCACAACAGCAATTAGAGTCCACACATTCTCCTTTAGCACTTCAGCTGAGGGTATGTTTCTTCTCCAACTGGATTAATATTAGAAGCAGGTCCTTTTGGCTTTTCATGGACTTCGACTGTTCTTTGGACATTCAAGTTTCATATAGTATTGTATCTTACATATATGATGGTTCGCTTATGTACTCCAGTCATGCAGTAATTTTTGGACTGTTCAACTGAATGTGTTTTTTGCAGGATGCAATTAATTCTGCAACATCATTGACTCAAACCCTTAATAAGGAATTGGCTGAAGGGCAGCGGAACATTTTGGCTCTTGCTGCTGCAAGTGCAAACTCAAATGCAGTGAATCCCTTGGTAACGCAGTTAAGCAATGGACCTATGATTGGTCTTCATGAGATGGTATGTGCTCTGTCTCATGTGTAACTTTGTTTCTTTTTGATGAATGGTCTGTGGTTTTCCAACTGTAGAAGGTGATTCTGTTTTTTGATGAAGTTGCTATGGATTTATCTCAACAAGCCTTTGTTTCCTCTGCAACAGGTTGAGGCACAACTGGATCCAACCAAGGAGCTATCCAGATTGATATCTGAGAAAAAGTTTGAAGAAGCATTCACTGGAGCTCTGCAAAGAAGTGATGTTTCAATTGTATCTTGGCTGTGCTCCCAGGTGGGTTTCGATTTCTGACATATATTGGATTTAACTTAAAAATGAACTTTGGTATGTTTAAAGTCCTAACCTGTTGTGATTCCTCTCACATAAAGATTTTTCATTTTCCTGTTTTCTGCACCTTACCGGACTCATCGCTGATTAACCTGCGTCACTTTGGCCTATTGATCTGCCTACTATTGTTTCTAATTTATCAATTTCTTATTTACTAATCTTCTGCTTGTTCCTTTTTTCTGTTTTGGGTTTTACCAGGTTGATTTACAGGGTATATTGTCAATGAATCCTCTTCCTCTGAGCCAAGGAGTTCTGCTTGCTCTACTTCAGCAGTTGGCCTGTGATATCACCAAGGAGCCAAGCCGTAAGGTGGCATGGATGAGGGATGTAGCTGTTGCGGTAAACCCTGCAGATCCAGTGATCGCTATGCATGTCAGGCCTATTTTCGAGCAGGTGTATCAGATATTAAGCCACCACCGCACCCTACCTACCACAACTGCAGCAGATGCTAGCAACACCCGTCTTGTCATGCACGTTATAAACTCAATGTTAATGAGCTGTAAATGATTCATGTTATTTCAGTATAAATTGTGTGCAGAATTATGATAGTGGAGACTTTTGGTTGTATAGAGAAAAGGGAAGAAAAGAGACTAAAAATAGGAACTAGAAATGGAGGGTTCATTAGTGGGTGCTGTAAAGTAGGTTAGTTGAACTTGGCCAAGAGTTGGTTGGTTTCTTTCTTTCTTTTTGGATTAATGTTTTAGTTGCACTGATATTTTTGTTATGTTTCTTTCTGGTTTTCATCGGAATGGGCTTGTTGGTGTGATTGGTTCAGTTTAGCAGTTGAGGTCATGTGTATACTTGAGAAAGAATACTCAAGAAAAATTTTCTTCCTAGATTATTAGTGTTAATGATATTTCATATACGCATACGATTACTTTTATTTATTACTGAAGTCGAATTTTAATGAAGTGTCATTTTGGCTGCCTCACTTCTGAAAATTCATCGTGTGCAACTCATTTCTGTACAAGAAACAGTTACGATGAATGATACTCCACCGTCAGTTGTCTTTTGAGTTGGTATATTTCATTTTTAATACTCCCTCCGTTCTTTTTTAATAGGCCAGTTTTGTTTTTAACGAAATTTAAGGAAATTAAAAGAACTAATCATTGAAAGTGGTCCTCATGACACTTGTCAATAAAAGAAGTAAAGTGAAATGGTCCCAAAAGAAGTAAAGTGAAGTGGTCCACATGACACTTGTCATCAAAAGAAGTTAAGAGAAAAATGGTCCCAAAAAATTAAAATAACATTTAACTTTCCCAATTAGGAAATTGACCTATTTTTTTGAAACTTTTATTTATAGAAACTGGCCTATTAAAAAAGAACGGAGGGAATACTCTGGAGCTTGGAATCCAAATCAATGCTTTAGAAAGGAAAGGAAAAATGAAAGAAAATAAGATAAGTCTTTGTGTTCTCCCACTCTCTCCTTTTGCCAACATGTTCACAACTAAGAAAATGTAAAACAAAAATTTCGTAGTTGTCCAGCATTACTACGTGCACGATGCAGAGAAATATCGTTGACGAGTTGAACTATGGTTAAAAAATACAAGCAAAATGGGACAGTAAAAATACGACCGTACACTTTATTCACAGATTTAAAAGAAATGTATACAAATGGACCGAACTGTAGGCAATGCAGGGTTTCCGATCTCCAAAATTTGCATTGTTTTTGCATCGTCTACAGTGCGGATTCCTCTTGTATGGTACAAAATAGAAAAAAAAAACAAAAAAACAAGGAGATTGTCCTCTAAAACAGCGGATGTTAATAAAAAGTAATGTCTCGGAGCCAATTCACAGATTATTACAGATATTTTCCATTCATTTACAAATTTGTTCATCATCCAATCATTCTTTTTCAGCTTCATCTCAGCTTTTGAATCAGACTCGACACTCTCTTAATTAGGTTAGTACACAGTCAATCAAAGGATACAGGATAGAGTCATTTCCCATGTCATCCAAAAAAGTCAGGTAAAACAGGAGCACCAATGAAAGACAACCACGTCGATCATTTGTGAAAAAACCAAAGCACCCCAACCTATGGCCTACCTAAAACCTAGCTTATCTACCAGCATTGATCTGTTTCCCACCTTCTCATCTGGCCCACAACCATAAAATCCGACGGTGAAGATTGATTCGTCATTCCGATACCGTAGCCATATCGAACGGAGCTACGGGCAATCGAGAGATCATAATTAGCTCTTGCCGTAGGATCAGATAAAGTAGTATAAGCTTTGTGAATCTCCATGAAATCACGGCTGTCCGATTCAGAAGTGGCTACATCTGGATGAACTTTCTTTGCTAAGTTTCGGTAAGCTGTCTTAATTTCAACTGCTGATGCGTTTTCTTTCACTCTAAGAATCTCATACAGACTCGACAGCGCCGGTGATGATCTTCTGTTGTTTCTTGGAAGAGTTTCCGAGTAAAAAGAAAATATAATTGTGGATTTCTTTAAAGAGTTTCTAAGTGGAAAAGACATTGAACTCTGGGACTTGTTGTGATTAGGGGATTTGTTTGATAAGTAACACTCTGGAGAAAATTGAAATGAAGATTTCATCGGAAGAGTTTGGATTCCGGACATTTTTTTTTTTATGGATGAAGAAGAAATAGAAGATAGACGACTTTAGAAGAAGAGTTGGAAGGAAGAATATATGTTGAGAAGACGGGAAGAAAGATAGAGAAAGGATGAATATTTATAAGTGAGGAGGAAAGAGAGTCAATGGGCGACGGCCTCTTGTTTTTATTTTTGTTTTCAAACTTTTGGCACACGGTTTGTTGTGTAGTTAATGTTTAGGATGATAGCTGAAGTGAACTCCTAACTAACGCCACGGTGGTTTGCTCAGAAACCAATTGTTTTGTGGGCAGAACAAAGTGACTGACCACCCATAGCACACGGTTTGTTGTGTAGTTAATGTTTAGGATGAGTTGATGATCTCTAGACCAGGATTAGTTTTGCGATATGAGACCAAGATTTTTGACCGGAAGCTTTTGATCAACAATAAGACCATGATTTTGACTAGGACTCTTTTTATCAACCGTAAGACCAAAAAATTTGGGTTATTTCTCCGTCTATGTGCAATTAGTCTTATATTAGATAATAACAATAGGATGTGTTGGAGGTGACAACCATAGCATTAAGATGTGTTTGAGATGACTTTGCATTTGCGTCTATATTTTTTCTTTTTTTTTTTGGTCGACATTAAACATGAACCATATTTTGATTACCGGTTAACATGGTAAACTGAAAACACAATTTAATCCAAAATTGGGTTGAGTTGGATTTTTCTGTCCAAACTGATTCCATACTGGACAGTGTAAGACAATGAATTATTTGGTACATGGAAAGTACAAAAATTACCCTCCACGGGCGTTAAGATGAATAGTAGATCCGATGCGCAAGTTTGTGTATTGCAATATTCTGGATAGGTTGGTAATGGTATGAATAGTTGTTTGGTTTGAGTTTTTTTTTAATTGAGATACACAATGCAAAAGTTTATACACCATTTATGTTCAATGAGTTTTTTATTAGAAAAGGGAAACAAATTTAGGCAACAAAATATCTAAATAAACTCCTAATTATCTAAATTATTTTATCAATGTACTTACTTATCATGTTAATGATTATGGAGTAATATGCTTAAAATAGTTTGTTTTATAGGATGGGAGAAATCTATTAATAATAATTCAAATTGAAAAGAGCTCAGTTTATAGCCATAAAAACATATTTTCATCTGAACGGATTGAGTGGTGACTGACTCTAACTTCTTAGCTAAAGTGTCAGTCACTTTGAACTTAGCAAAGAAAATAAAGTGTCAGTCACCTCATTAGTTTTCTTAAGAATATAAGAACATAACCAAGAATTAAAAGATTTAAGAAATTCCCATAATCAGTGATAGGGTTATTGTTTGTCTATTGAATCGTCCTTAAGTTTCCAATAATTACTCTAATAACATATAGAAATTTAGTTACTTTCAATTCACAAGTTGCTTATTTGCCTCTATGCTAGCTCAATAGCGTACTTCCCATGTTGTTGGACATTATTAACTTGTTATGCTTAGTAAAAAAAAGGAATCGAGATTGATTTTAGTAGGAGCTAGGGATAAGCTTCATAGATACATGGTTCTTGGTGACCCGCTTGTCATATTATCTCTAACAGGGGAATGATGTAAAGTCTCTCATTTTAGAGTCCTTCGGTAATTGTTTATTACCAAATACCATGGGATATCTGAACTTCCATATATGCCATAATGTGAAGCCTGTAAATACAATAAGAAACAACCACGAAGAGATCCAATATTTAAAGTTCACATGAGCAATAATAGAAGCAAGGTTACTTTCAACAGGAAACCAATTTTTTTTAGATACACTACAATCTAGGAAAACATGTTGCACAGTTTCACCCTCAAATCTGCAAAGGGAATAAGTGTTACCAATAACATTAACATGTATAGCAATTCTGTCTTCACGTGCTACACTTCATCTTCTTCTTCTTTATGATGTTCTTAGTGTTCTTCGCTCGGAAAAAAAATCTCGAAAAAATAATTTAGATCATTTGAGTCCTTATATATAACTTGCCAAAAAAATATTATTCGCCAAAAAAATACTTTATATGGAAATGAGAAAATTACAAAATTTGAGAATTTTATCCATTGTTGTCTTTTCATGAGCGGCAACTTGGTCATTTTTATTTACATACACAAGAAAAACGATCAGATGCTTAAAATTCATCTATGAATGGTATAATCGTGCATCGGTCCAAATCAGAATTTAAAGGCGTATAATTGGAGGCAGTATCGTGGGTTGAAGTTGAACTAGAGTTTTATCTTTTAGCCTCCCGCTTTGTCAAAATAATGACCGATTAACCAAGTTAATAGTGGTGAAAGAAGTAATCCGAAAATACAAAAGGAAAATTTATAAAAACACTAATCTGCTACAAGCCTACAAGGGATTATTAAATTCCAAGAAAAACTACCCAACTCTATATGATTAGAAGATGGATTTTTACATGATTGCTAAGAGCATCTCCAATAAAAGGGGTCAAGGTCATCCTATGTGGAGGTCTTATTTACCCCTTTTGGTTGTTGGTCATTTGCTACATGACAAAAAAAATAAAGATAATATTTTATATCATGCCAAGTCTGCATGGAAGCTTTGTTCAGACGAAGATTCTACATGGCCAGATCTCTACATGCAAGATATTTTTCGGATGATAATATCTTTGAGATGAAGAAGAAAACCGATTCTACTTGGTCTTGGAGAAGTATAAGTTCAGAGCTTGAATTTGTTCAGAACAACAATTGTTGAAGCTTAGGTAATGGAAACAAAATTGTCATCTGGAAACACAGATGGATACCGGAGCTGCAAAATCTACCACAACCAAAACAAGGGTGTTCAACTCAACAAAACTTCTCTCATGTTAACTAGTTTTTTAATCAAGACTCTGTTACTTGAAATCTCACTCCTTGCAAGATTGTTTGAGCCAATCACGGTTAGTTATGTGTATATTTTTATTCACGCTTACCATGAAAATAGACTCATCTAGCTGCTGGAAAAGAATGGCGGTTTCTTAGTTAAATCCTATTATCATAAGATGTATGAAGAAAAAAGTATTACCGTGTCGGTGCAAGAATGAAGAAGATCTACTCAACTATGTGGAAACTCCGTATTCTTCCAAGGATTCGTCAGTTCCCATGGAAGGACATTTCCAACTTACTTCCAACAAGAGACATTCTGAAATCCATCGTTCCTACTTTATCTGATGATTGTCCTTTCTGTGAGCAAACTCAAGAAACACCAGCTCATGGTATTATAAAATGCAATTTGGAAAGAGTTTTCTGGTTTTCTATCATTTGGTTGGACATCTAATGGCTCTAAAAGTCTAGCTAACTAGATATGTAGTTGGTTTGGTAGTCTTCACAGTATGTTGATAACTAAGTTTGAAGTTTGCAGAAGAGCTATTATAGTGGTGCATTTGGTCAGAGAGATGTGATAAAGTTTTTTAGAATAGTAACTCAATGTCATAAATAATCATTAAGAGATGTAAAAACTTCATTGAATAATATATTGTTAGGAAAAATCCCATGCAGAATACTAACAACAAAGTCTCTCGTAACAATGTTCATTGGTTACTTCTCCCTTTTGATGCTCTAACCATTAACTGTATGGTTTTTATCGAGACTCAAATAAAACTGGTGGTATTGGTCTAATAATTCGTAATTTTGCAGGTACCCAACAAGCAGCTAAGTGCATCCACTTGAAAGATATTAGAAGTGCTCATCAAGTAGAATGCATGGGGTTATGGGAAACAGTTAAGTGGCCTAAGAGTTTACGACTGGAGAAGGTGTGTTTTGAGCTTGATGCAAAGTTAGTGGTTGATGCAGTCAACAACAATAATGCTTCAATAGACGGGAGACCACACAATGTTAATAAAGATATTAGAATGTTTTTTTTTAGTCATTTACCTCTTGGCACTTATATGCCTAAAGATGGGAATAAAGTAGCTAATATTCTCTCTAAAGAGTGGATAGTCCATCTAGTATATTCTCCTCCAAATGAGATCATGTCTCAACTATATTGTCATGCTATTCATTTACACATTTGATTCTTATCAAAATATCTCTCTCGACTCCCAAAAAAGGAAAAAAAGAAAGAAAGAAAACTCAAATTCCAATGTGCCATGTAACACTTTTTATTTAAATTTGGTGAGAAAAGATGGTGTGGACTTAAGACCCAAGGTCATAAAAAAAGTATAATCTAAACTTTCTCTTTTATCCTCATTTAGCCATATCATCCATTGGAGATGAAAAAAATGTCTTAAATCTTACGTGTCACTCTATTTTAAGAATCTTACCGGCCCTTGTAATGGACATGTTCTGAAAACAGGTACCAGCATCAGTGGGGTTGATACCATTTTAGCGATCCAATGACAGGATTTCTTTTATGTTTATTGTATTATTTCAGAATTACTTGCAAGATTTTTTGTCTTATATGAAATCGTGGCTCTTGATGCTATATGCAATAATGTAAGGGAATCTTTTCTCTTTTTTGATTCGTTAATTATAACTTTAATAGAACACATTTTATTCGTACAATGGAACATATTTTTGTTTCGTTGTCAAATTATAGTAAAGATTTCATTTTGGTATCCCACAAAATAAAGCAATATTACATGATGATAGAACAATTGACTTGTATACAGTAGAAAACATAAAACATTTGGGTAGCTGATGTAGAAACTCTCAAGGTGTCATGTCATTTATCTGCGGGACCTTCTACGAAGATTATAATGCTAAGGAACGTAAAAGAGTGTGTCGATAGAAACGAGCATGCAAAATCGTCTGGCCATCAATGCTTAGCGTGTGGAGGTTGCATTCTGCTGGTCTTGCCTATTCGGTGGACGTTAGTTACTGGTTAGTCAATGGGCAGGCATTCTCTACGAGTAAAATCTAAATTGGTCTGATTACTTTGACCTTTTTGCTTAGATAAGTAAGCCTTATCCAACATGTAGGACAAGCTTATAATTTCAAGTTGTATTGCGAAACAAACAACAGCCTAAAACAAAAGACAACACTAACAATTAGGATGAGACAACCTTCTAGAACATTTCCCCCTCATTTGTCTCTTGAAATATACCTGCTGCTTCATATGTGGAGCCACGAATTGGGAGCTAACTTTATAATGTGGATCGAACCAAATTATATGACCATAATGTGTATTACGATTTTAAAACCATTTTTTAATGTTTGTTTATCGTTTTACCGTTCGTTTCAGGACATTGAAACATGGTAGTCACGACTGAGTCCGAATTTGTGCGCCCCTCTAAAATCGGGGTGCACGTTACATTCCATGTTATTCTATCCGATCCTAATAACTGATGTAACCGGTCCCAGTAACCATATTAAGGTAGAGCCGATCCTTGTGTCTGGTAGAACCGTAAACCCATGATTAGTGATTTAATACTTGATCCATCACATAGTTGTCTTGCAATACAGATGAACTAATTCTAAACTTGTTTCGAAGTGTGGTATAATTGATTCCAAGATTGTAAATATGAAAGAGGATCTACAAAGAAAAGATGTCGACATACTTTGAACATGTTCAGTAACTCTTATCTTTTATTGTTCAAATATATTCCTTAATAACTCAAGGAGATCCCGGACCGAAAAATAAATTAAGAATCTTTTAATTAAGGTTGTTAGTTTTATATGCTTTTAATTACCAAAAATTAAATGCATATCTCTAGAAAATAAAAATTGGTAATGTGCATTTACTAATTGGAGATTTTCTAGTGAGATTTCGGAAATATTGGACAAAGCATTTCCAGGAACTATGAAAACCGATTTGGGCATTTATTGCATATCTTGAGAATATTCGGTTTTGGAAATCCCTTGGTGTCCAAACATCCTTGGTCTATGTATACCCAAGTTTTAATTTCGAGCAAACCATCCTAAGAGACAGGCAAACTTCATCTTCTTGTTGTTTCCGGTGGAGCCGTCTATCCGGAGAGGAAAGTACCTAATTAGGCGAAATCTCTTACGACCGCTTGTTTAAAGACTTATGTGGGATCAATAAGCGATCTACGAGTACAGTTGATGGGAAACCAGATAATTGCATTTTATTTTAGTTTTCAATTGATTTGATTGACCAACGGTTGTTGAACTTTGATTGCACCTAGTTTGTTTATTCTTGAGAATCTTCTCTTATGATATAAGATTCACTCAAACTAGATCGAAGTGTCGACGGGATCTTTAGAACTGTTTGTAGATCTAAATACGACTTGTGATAATCCATTGTTAACAGACTCCATTATGTGCATGATTGATCACAAGAGATTCAAGTGGTGTTGTGCAGGTGTTTATTGAAGATTAAAGAAGGTTTGAAGACAAAGAAGATTGCTGATTTGGTTTCCATATCTTTGGGTGTGCACAAACCTTGGTCGGCTAGGATCCAACTTCAAATTTATTCGATTGATTAGTTATGTAAGATCAGCATCACCTTATAGTTTCTAGTTTGATTCTATATTTATCAATTACAAATCTAAACTCTCCTACTTCGGTAATTGTTGGATAGATTGATCTGACCAGGCAATGGAGTTTATTGGATAAACAGAAGAGCCTTTGCTTATAACTTGAGATATCTTCATCTGAAAGAATCAAGAAAGTTGTTACCAAACAGATTTGTTGTTCCTTTACTGTTTGGAATACGATCCAAAGGAATTGTTCCAGTGCGTGCACTTATTGAATGTCGGAAGCGCAGGGATACTGAAGAAACTAGGTGAACTATATGTTTAGTTTCTTGGTCTCAACTGTACGAAGTTTGTTAGATTTTGTATAACGGCTTAATTCTAAGACTATTCAATTCTGGACTAGGTCCCGGGGGTTTTCTGCATTTTCAGTTTCCTCGTTAACAAAATCTTGTTGTGTCTTTTACTTTTCTATTTACGCAATTATAATTGTTTATTATAATTGAAAGTAAAATACATAAACGTTAACTCCGTATTACTTGATAGTGATCCTATAGAGTTTGGTTAAGTCCGAATCTATTATCAAGTAACCACACTTTGATTGTTGTATTGTCTCGATCTCGTATCCATAGATGATCATACAAAGTATGAATACCGATTTGTAGTATTGTCTCGACTTTGTCCATATACAATCACTTTCGGTAAGATGACTTATATTTGGGTACCCTCATCTTTTCAAGGAGAAAGGGTTTGTAGAAAGCGAAGAGGTATTGATTTTGATTGTACTTGTCGATCCCTTTAAAGTGTTAGTTAACTTGTTTGTCTCAATATGAATGTTCTTTCTTTGACAAAAAAGAAGGTCACATGCCCAAAGTTTGATTTTTTTAAGGTTTGGGTTAAACCAGACATTAGAGATAGGATGTTGAAAATTAGTAGATGGTTGGAATCTCCAGAGTTGTTAAAGAGATTTACTTGGTGCTGATCAGAGATTTGATGAGGAGTAGAACTGTTGAAAATGATATTTACTTCCACAGATGGTATGATCTTTTCCAAAGTAGAGGTTGAGGACATTTGACTTGAGCTGATACTAGGAGCAATAGAAGAAACATTACTCTTTCTCTTAACTTTGCACTGGGACTTAGAGTGACCAAGAGTACGACATATTTGACATAGTTGGAAAGGTTGGAGAGCATAAGAGAATTTTATCCATGTGTTAACACCTTCAAAAAAAATATTCCCTCCATATGGAAGTTGCTTCTTGACGTGTATTCCATTTTTTTCTTCCTCTGGATCTCTGCCATATGAAGCTCTACTACTTAATTAAGAAAACTCCAGCTGCTTTAGCCATAGGAAAAAGAGCATCTTTAGTGATATAACCAACCCGGACTATCTTCATTAAAACATTTGTCGTTATATTATCAAACTCTTCATCCTTCATAGTGTGGGAACCATTAAATAGAACACCAATCATAGTGATTATTGAACCAAAAACTGTCCAGGGTAGGCTGAGTGCAAGTATTGAAATCTTCGAAACAATGAAACATCAAGAAATAGAAATTTCTTCTTTTCTGATATATAAAAACATGGACTCCCTTCTTTCTCTGCCAGGCAGTGTTAATAACATGGGTAAATCTCTTGAAAAGGGTGTGATATGTAACTATGAAGTTTGCCAATTACAAACCATTTGTTATCTTGATTTTTTTAGAAGAATTGTAGGTTTCAGAAGATCAGGTATTATTAAGTTTGCGGATGTGGTGATGTTGTTGAGTTTTCAGAAGAAAAAAAAAGTGTTCAATTAAACAATTTCGGCTGTGCATACTTGGTGTACAAATGGAGGGACTGGTTCGCCGTAGTCCGAGAATACAAGCTCCGCCATTTATGAAGTTGAGAATGAATAATAACGACAAACAGATGTTCGATTAAACAATCATCGTATTTCGGAAAAGTCTAAACGAGCAACAATGACTTAACCCGAAAGAGGAGAGATCCTTGCAAAACAACGCAAGGTTTATCATATGGGGGCAATGCGAGATTGAGATGATAACAAACAAAAACATGAATCACCAACTAATTATGGTGAGTAAAGTTGTTCTTTATACTCATGACTTTGCACCTCTATAAATTAACTTTATATAGTAATTTAAGAAACTTATTTGTGTCTGCTTTTATATTATAGATAGTACATGATTCTGTAAATGCATGTAGTACCATTAAATTTTATGTTCTTAAGTGATAAGTGTGGAAATGCAGAGGATTTTAAAGATGAATTGCACAAATTTAAAACTTTGTTAGTCGATTATCTACTGGCATGACAAGTATGAATGTAGTAAGTGACTACTTTTTCCTAAGTATCTTTGAATTTTTGACCTGCATATATTTATATATATATTGGAGGATCCTATATCCAGGAAGTTTATCTACTGGCATAGGATTGTATGAATAGTAGAAGTGTGGCCAAGACTTAAATGTAGAGTGCTTTTCTCCTTTGGTCCCATATGAGCTTATCAAAGTCTCCTCGTACAAAATGTAGTATCTATTACTTTAATTTCAGGAATATGGCTATTTTAATATTACACCTTTTTAATTTCAGCAAGCAACTAATCCTAGGGGGCTTTTTAGTATTATGCTCTTTTTGATATAATATTAGGCTTTGTTTGATATTGCTCCAGTTTTTATAAAAGCACTTTTATGTTGTGCATTGTGGTGCTGTGTTGTGAGAAAAAAGCAGCTAGACGTTTGGTAAAATATTAATTAAAGTTAAAGCTGATTAAGAAAGCAATCAAAGTGTGTTTGGTAAAATATCAAATTCAACCACTATTGTTGTGGCAAATGACAGAAACAGACATACAATATAACTTTTATAAAATAATAGGCTAGGGACCAATCAAATTTATTATTTTAAAGAGATATTATATTATCGATAATATGATAAATTATTATTTTATAGTTGCTATCCAAAAATGTGTTGGAGCCCAGCTTGTTGTTAGGTGTCACACGCCCATTAAATCGCCTAAAATTTTCTATCGGACATGACCGACAATACTTGCAGCTCTGTGATTCAACATCACCCACAAGTACTCAGCCTGGCATACTTGCATCAAAGTATGCATCTGCCTTCACTCATAAGGCCTTACACAACGGAAGTATTTTCTTCTTTCTCTCTAACTCTTCATGCCCCCATAAGCATAAGAGGTTCTGCCATGCATCAAACCAATTGACAAACTCTCACAGACCAGCAACATTATAACACAAAGATATACTGCAACAAACTCATTTTATTGCACTAAAGGAAGATTATAAAACTCGTCCATCACATGGACCAAAACAGACCATTCACCCTCTTGGTGAATGCCTAACTCTCTCTACAAAATCAATGGTTCTTATCCAATTGAACAACACCAACATTATTGATCCCTAAGATATTTATACAAGCTAATGATCAGTCCAAAACTTTTGTGCAACCGCTTGCATATCCTATAGACAGCCACATGTCCACAGGTAGTTTCCATAACCGCATAAAGTGTGATAACTGACTAGCCTTTACCAACTTCTGCCAAATCACGCCACACCTGTCCCAAACGGTTGTAGTCACTCTAATATGGTTATAAATTCAATTTATAACCGTTCCACCTTGTCTCACTTCATTGTCATGCTCGCAAAGCCAATAACCAACACTTGAGCTACTGCATATGGCCCTGATCTGAACTTGCTAAGACGCCTTAGTTAATCCAAATTCATGCCAACATGATTTTCAATTGATGCCAATACGTGCCATATGCTCATATGAGTTATTCTTGCTTTACTTAGCCAGCTTGCTTGATAATAGTAATGCGCACCCTCGCATTACTAGCTTGTTTGCATTATTCAAGATTTGGACAGCCTTGAACTAATGCATAAACCAACCCTTGACCTATTCTACCTTGTTGCATTATCCTTGAGTTTGAGCCAACTCAATTCCACGGATATGCCAACATCGCATGTTGCATCTTGCAACTTTGGCTTTGCCTT
This sequence comes from Papaver somniferum, assembly GCF_003573695.1. Taxonomy (NCBI): domain Eukaryota; kingdom Viridiplantae; phylum Streptophyta; class Magnoliopsida; order Ranunculales; family Papaveraceae; genus Papaver; species Papaver somniferum. The sequence continues at coordinate 85,163,032 of NC_039363.1, forward strand.
GCCTTTTCCTTAATGAAGCTTCATTGTGTCGGCCAACCAGCTTCATTACTTATCCAAATGTATTTAAAATGTAGTGCTACTCTTGCATTTCATTGGACCTGCGGGGTTATGCCATTCTTGGAACTTGACAGTCTACGCAGTGTCGCGCCATTCTGGCTGCACATTGACTTGGCATGCAACTCTGTAACGCGTAATCATTATGCGTCACTTGCATCCCTGTTACAGACCTCCCCCACCTAATTTGTTCAACGTCCTCGTTGAACGCAACTAAGTATACTCAATACACTTGTTCTACGACTTTGTACGCTTCTGAGTCATTCTCAGAATTCAACAAACTTGTTTGGCCCTCATTCTTGCCAAAACTTTTATGCCTAGTACCAAATGCCATCACTTAGCTATTGCCTTGCCATTGATCCTACTGACTTGTATTGTTGTTGTCACGTTGGACTACGCTCCAACTTCAACTACAATCGCATATAAACACACAAATGCAACTTGGAAATTCTTATTTCCAATTCCCTGAATTGTGCTTGAACTTCGCATGAATCATTTGTGCTTGAGTATACACAAGTAAAGATTATTCCCAACTGATCACAATGATCATTACCATAGTCTTTAGCCTTCATTTTCCGACTTTAGTTGCACCAAGCAACTCAACAGGACTTATACAAGACTTGGCCTTATGCTTCAATCATGTTGCGCCTTCGCCAAACATGCCATGCCTTAGGTTATGCAAGCTATGATTTGATACCACCCTAGTATGTGACACCACCTATAGTCTTTGCTGCACTTTGCCAACATCAGAACTTTTAATAGATTTGGCCTCCAAATCATGTTGCAAACTTCACCTTCTCGGAGTTGCATCATTTGTATGCCAAAGAACTAGTGATACATGTGTATCTTCCTCTCACCGGGAACTAGTGATCCTAAAGAAGGATTGATGATAGAATTTTAACTTAAGGAAGGAATACTGATTTTTAGGCAGTATTTTTAGATAAGGAATATTCCTAGATAACGTAATATTCCTAGATAAGGAAATATACCTAGAAAGGAAATACTTCCTAGATAAGGTAATATTCCTAAATAAGGAAATATACTTAGACAAGGAATTCTTTCTAGAAAAGGAATTATTCCTAGATGAATATACCTAGAAAAGGTATTATTCTTAGATAAAGAAATAGATTCCTCAGAGGTTTTTGGAAACCTTTAAATCTATAAATAGAGATGTTTAGCTCATAGCTAAGATATCTAGAGTGTGGTTTGTGATACAGACTCACCCAGGTCAAAGAAAGGAGGTTTATGAAACAAATCACCTAGAGATAAGTTTGTGAGGCAATTAATTATTGTAAAAGCAAAGCTTGGCAAAACAGTTAAATATTATTTACTGTTTAGAGAGATTGTGAGCGTAATAAAGAGAGAATTGTAATAGCTTTCTTGTTCATAATCTAGATAAGACATATTTCTTCGAATCACTACTTTGTGTTCTGTTTTCTAGTTTTCGTCTATTATTATTCTGAATTCCGCCTCTATAATAATAATCTCGAAGGTACAGAGATCATACGTATCAACCAACACCTTGCTGTTATTTGCTTACATTGTCGTTACACCCTGATTGAAATGCATGACTTTGGTATAGTCATGACTTAGGATACTGATCGGATTTTAGATAGTGGTAAATAGAGTTTTCGTTCACTCGGACTTAGTTGAGATTGATTCTAGGCTTAAATATAAAAATAAGAAATTACATACAAAATATGTCACGGGATGAAGAATTCACTGGGACTCGGGATTTCATTGTTTTTCATATTCAAGTGGTTTAGAAATTAATCTTAAGCAATTATAGCTCCAAACACAAGAAATATTAACTCTATTCTTTGCCAAAATAGATTTCGTAAAACATCAATTGTAAATTACAAGCATAGTGTATCAAAAGCACCTAAGACTAAGCATACACTATCAAACAAGATAACAATTGATTAATAGAAATCATAAATCATTTATAATCGGTGCAAAAAGTAAATAAGGAATTACTTAAATTTACCACATGATGAAATTCAGCTTCGTCCGTCGTCCCAGCTATGGGGTCTAGCTCATCATGTTGAAAACCCTCTCAAAGAATTTATTTATGCTCAAAAATGGTTTACAAATGATGAAAATGTGAGAAAATTATTAAAGCAATGATTTTCTTTTCTCTCCCAAACTCCTCCTAAATGTGCTCTCTAGCTCTCTATTTATACACACAAATACACATCACTCAAATATATTCTTCCATAACTCCAAAATCTTCTTCTTTTTAATTAAAAATATCTTCAGGAATTTTTCCTTCTCTTTATTCAATATATGTCTTTACTAAACCCATATCTTCTTTAATTCGCAGAATAAAATCCAAGATAAAATCTTATAAGGATATCTTTCTTGTTTAATACAAGATAACTTCCTTTTTCTTCAAAACTTCATGTTTTTAAGGCAAGAAGATATTCTTATCTTAAAGATAACAAATCCTTTACCGTTGAAACCAAATTTTCCGCCAATTTTTCTTTTCAAATCAAGGAAGAAGATGAATCCCCCTCAACCAATAATGGGGTGTGATTAGCAGTTGGATCCCTGGGGTGGCCCTTATCAGTTAGGTGCCCCTTATCCAAAAATGAGAGTCCGAATAACATGTGTCCTCCGGGTGCCTATACCAACTTTTCGAGCCGAATTTTCCAAAAATGTTTATTTTCCAAAAATACCTACAAACACATAAAACACCATAATAAGGAGAAAATCGAGTACCAACAATACTGAAAATTGAGGACAATTCGGTCACAAAAATATGTCTATCAAATACCCCCAAACTTATTATTTGCTAGTCCTCGAGCAATTCTAATCTAGAAAAATAAAAATGACTACACTTAGCACGTGCAGCAAGCCGTTAAACCGCTAGGTGGCCCTAGCGGCGGAGTGTTGTCTCCGGAGGGTTTACCAGAGGTGTACCCACAAAACCTTTACTCCGGACCGTAGCTATCTACGCAAAACCTTGGAAGGCACTAAAGAATCTCCTTGGTTGGCATACTCTCATTAACTACAGGAGGAAGTACTCTGATGCAAAATTCCAATTGTTGTACACGAGTTTGCACTCAAGCATACTAAAATTCATATAAGTGACAGAGCTCTACTCAGATAGTTTCCGTACATCATAACCGGAGTCAACCAATCACATGGAAAGATTAAGAAGATGGATGTAGAGAAAAACATAGATGGTTTTGATGTTGACTAAGGTGAACCTATCCTAATGGACTGAGATACCGGTCTGACTAATATCAACATAACTGGCATATACAAGGGAACCAGCGGGTGATAATCCTAACTCTAGGTCAACACAACTGGCATATACAAGGGTTCCAGTGGTCGACTTTATTGAATTTATTCCGGTTGGTCTGATAGTCTGGTCTTTTTTTTTTTTTTTTTTTGTATCCCAATCACCCTATTTCACCCAATCACTTAAAAGAAAATAAAAACAGAAGGTGAAAAGGATTCAACGAGATATGGCGAAACTACCATGTTTTTTTTTAAAAAAATTCTAACACCCAAGCTCTGTGCTTTTATGAATAGACTCTTTAGATGTTTCCATCTAATTAGATTGGTTCCTCAACTCCCATAACCAAGATGCTTCCATCCACTTAGATTGGTTAGTGCCATCCTTAATAAACATAAATTTCTAGGCTCTGGAGTTTATTTATTGCAACTAAAAGGTTTCTCCCATACTCCCAAACTTAAATCTAACATTGTCCTCAATGTTCTAAAGATAAAATTAAAAGCATGAACAAGGAGAAACTGTTACCACTCGAAGAAAAAGAGTTAAGGAAAGATATTACCGTGTTGCATGAGATTGGGTTACCTCCCAAGAAGTGCTAAGTTTAAAGTCTTCAGCCAGACATCGGAAGGAATTAATCACCTCATAGAATCATAAAGTAATAGCCGGAATAACTGCGGATCACCAAAACCAAATAGAGCTATCACAAGTAAAAGGAATCTGCAACATGCCAAGAAAATTAACAAATAAAGCACAACCTTGTCTAGTTTCTTGTTTAAGACAACTACATCTAGCCGTGGTTCAGGTTCTATAACAGGGTCTAGATAAAATATTTCAATGGGTTGCATTTCCTCATAAGTTAGATCTGAATGTTCAGGTTCTAGAGTCTAGAAAAACTCAAATACAAACTTAGAAGCACATAATAATAACCTGAATAACTGGGGATCCTCTAAGTCAATCAGATTTGATTCACACATCTGACCACAATGAGAGTGGTGGTGTTCCTTAAACAAATGTGTCGATCCTAATCTCATAAAGTAATTAGGTTTAGTCTCAAAACTCAATAATTGACACATTTTAAATTCAAACGTTCCCACAATTGGAATAAAAGTTTTTGGTAGGAAAACAAAATCAATCTGGGTATCATAGCCTGCGTAAACCACATCAACCAGAGGATGGGTTTCTAACAACTGAACTTCTTCCTGGACATTATTAGGTTCGGGAAAACGCGTATGAAGATAATCATGTAAAATGGTTGAGGCACATATGTCAAGTCCCAAGTGAGGGACCTTTCTAAGAGTTAAAGCACATGGAGAATGATGATCACCCCCAAACTTAGAGTTTTCAGTGTCTCTAGAAAGACTAGTCACAACTTCCCTAATTTCTAGGTCATCAGATTCCTGGAAATGGTCAATTGATTCTTCTAAGTCAGGTTCATCCTCACTCATCTCTACGAGTTCATTTTCTTCTAAGAGTAGAGTTTCTAAATTTCTAGACTCGAAAAAAATATTCTCAGGATAAACTAGTTCCTCTAAACCATCATTGGCTTCGTAATCAAAAGGAAGTACAACTTCGTCTAAAACGGTATTATCTCTAGTCAAATCCCTGTCCTTTTGAATAGGTGTATAATAATTAAAATTATCGGGATTTGAACCAGAAATATCATTATCATTATCAAGCTCAATAGGAGTAACAAATTCCTGATCACCATGCCTAAATACTTCAGATTCTTCATCAACATTTTCCACATCATACTCATCATTATCATAACATGGAAATGGCTGAACCTCATCTATACAAGGAGTGTCACCGATTCTAACCTCGATATCTTGATTATGAAAATAACTATCCTCATTTTCAAGAGCATTGTTGGATACACTATATTGGAAATTCAAGTCATTTCGAGCAATACTTTCGTTCGTCTCTAACTCAAGTCTACGTGTCGACTCAACTATCCTCTCAAGGGTCTCTTTTAAAGAAAGCTCCCTAAGTGTTGGATATAAGTTTTCACTTAACCTATTGAGGATATCTTCCGAAGAAGATTCAGTCATTGCTGCAGTTCTTTCGTCTATAACTACGTTGTTCACCTCATCTAACTTGTATGTCGATTCAGTTAACTTACATGATGACTCAGCTAAATTCCTGAGAGACTCTTCTAGAGAAGGAATAAGAACTGAAAGATCATAAAAATGACTACTTTTCAATAGTTTGATTGTATCCTCTAAAGACGAAGAACTAGTATTATAATCTTCTTTCCCGTATGACCGATGCGCGTGTGGATAGTAATTGGGCTCACCATGGTATGACCCAAAACCTTGAAAAGGTTGGCGTGCCCAACCACTATTCACACTATGATCATAAAAAGAGTAATGTCCATGTTGTTCAGTTGGATAATCATTGTATTGGCTACACCAGTTCGACATTCTAACTGCAAGGGAATTCTAAACAAGCACAAACAAGGCTGACTCGACCACAACAAGCCTATTTTATCTAGCAAAAAAAAAAGCATGATGGCTCCACTTAGATTGTTTCTAGACCAGCTTCTATTCTTTCGAAAAGGAATTCGTTACAATCTGAGCAAACCTCTCTGGAATCAATCCGAGTTAAAGTAAGTTGAATTGAGACGAGGGAAGCTCAGTGGAGCTTTGATACCCAAGGCCTCATCGGCGTTACAAGGCGGCGTATTCAACTTACAAAAACCATCATGAACTTCAAAGTATGCTCAAAAGAGTAACCAATAGTTTTCGAACGACTTTCCTAATAAGCTCATTGCCCTATCGGTCTCGTTCTAGTCCAAATTTTATGGCTTAGGTTCGCGTAGGTTACGTGTTCCTAAGGCGAGCAAGAAGGAAACGGTGATGAAATCCGAGTCCTTATCTTGATTTGGCCAGGCCTTTCCCTTTACTAGAAAATTAACAGGTCCTCAACATATATGCATACGAAATCATCCAGTAAACCCGCTGACAGGGGATTTGCGGGTGTTTAGAATTCTTACCTCCCGTTCCAGACGGGGATGAACTGTTGAAGTCGACCCGGGCCACCGACTCCAATGTCAGTGTACGAACCCGAGGGGCCGAGACAGTATCGTAATTGTCGTCCTTCCCTGTGCAGTTTATATTTAAACCAACCCTTTCTTAGGGTTTTAAAAATAAAGTCCAATGTTCAAAGTCCAAAAAAAAAGAAAAAAAAATGTCCAAAAATAAAATATTACAAAAATAAAAACCTTAATTACTTTTTCTAAAAATAAAATAAAATAAAATATCTATATAAAAAAAATCTTCTTCTTTGGCTTCGCTTTTGTTTTCAGCACTTTCTCTTTTTCTTTAGCTTAGCTCCAAATCTAAAAGTATACAAAAATACAAAAAAGCGTAAAAAAGAACAAAAATAATAAAAAAATAAAACATAAAAACAGATCTATAAACAAATCCGCGTCGGCGGCGCCAAAAATTTGATCGGATTTTAGATAGTGGTAAATAGAGTTGTCGTTCACTCGGACTTAGTTGAGATTGATTCTAGGCTTAAATATAAAAATAAGAAATTATATACAAAATATGTCACGGGATGAAGAATTCACTGGGACTCGGGATTTCATTGTTTTTCATATTCAAGTGGTTCAAAAATTAATCCTAGGCAATTATAGCTCCAAACACAAGAAATATTAACTCTATTCTTTGCCAAAATAGATTTCGTAAAACATCAATTGTAAATTACAAGCAAGTGTATCAAAAGCACCTATGACTAAGCATACACTATCAAACAAGATAACAATTGATTAATAGAAATCATAAATCATTTATAATCGGTGCAAAAAGTAAATAAGGAATTAATTAAATTTACCACATGATGAAATTCAGCTTCGTCCGTCGTCCCAGCGATGGGGTCTAGCTCATCATGTTGAAAACCCTCTCAAAGAATTTATTTATACTCAAAAATGGTTTACAAATGATGAAAAAGTGAGAAAATTATTAAAGCAGTGATTTTCTTTTCTCTCCCAAACTGCTCCCAAATGTGCTATCTAGCTCTCTATTTATACACACAAATACACATCACTCAAATATATTCTTCCATAACTCCAAAATCTTCTTCTTTTTAATTAAAAATATCTTCAGGAATTTTTCTTTCTCTTTATTCTATATATGTCTTTACTAAACCCATATCTTCTTTAATTCGCAGAATAAAAATCCAAGATAAAATCTTTTAAGGATATCTTTCTTGTTTAATACAAGATAACTTCCTTTTTCTTCAAAACTTCATGTTTGTAAGACAAGAAGATATTCTTATCTTAAAGATAATAAATCCTTTACCGTTGAAACCAAATTTCCCTCCAATTTTTCTTTTCAAATCAAGGAAGAAGATGAAGCCCTCTTAACCAATAATGGGGTGCGATTAGCAGTTGGCTCCCTGGGGTGCCCCTTATCCAAAACTGAGAGTCCGAATAACATGTGTCCTCCGGGTGCCTATACCAACTTTTCGAGCCGAATTTTCCAAAAATACCTACAAACACATAAAACACCATAATAAGTAGAAAATCGAGTACCAACAATACTGAAAATTGAGGACAATTCGGTCACAAAAATGTGTCTATCAGATACCCGGGGCTCTCCTCCGTCGCTTTAAAATCAATATCCTCTTCACGCGCCTTGGAAACCAGCAATTTAAGCATCACTTGCTCTTTCAAAATGCTACGCTTTAATGTGGCGGAAAAACAACATCATGTTCTTTCTAACTATGAGTTACTCTTAACTCATACGCTTGATGGACTTGCATCTTCATTCTTGCTGCGTTATTCCATGCTATCGCTGCCATATGCCGTCGCACTTCCACATAAATCTCAACAACAAACCCGACTATGCCACTGATAGACACATTTTTGTGTCTAATTTGTCCTCAATGTTCTGTATTGTTGGTACTCGATTTAGTACTTATTATGGTGTTTTATGTGTTTGTAGGTATTTTTGGAAAATTCGGCTCGAAATGTTGATTTAGGCACCCGGAGGACGTATGTTATTCGGACTCTTTAGTTTGGATAAGGGCGCCTCATTGGTTAAGGGGCATCCACCTGCTATTCACACCCAGGGCCACCTTCTTTACTAAACACACCCCAGTGCTATTGGCACCCCTACTATGGATAGGGGGTTTCCTTCTTCTTCACCTTGTTTTGGCCGGAAAATAGAGTTTGTCGCTGCATAATTTTCAGGGAAATATTGGACGTGATATTTACCGAGTTTCTCTCGGTTTTGACTTGGAGTAATCTTGTTTCACTAAAACAGGGAAGATAATTGAGTCATGCACGGTAAATAAGGGAAGAATAGGGCTGGATAATCGCGTTGCAGAAACAGGGGGTGAATAAAAACGTTTTTTGGTTTGATTGCTGGAGAGATTCTCTTTTATTTGTTGCTATCTGTTGATTGATACCAGCCGGTTATTTCCAAACAGGAATGGTAAGTTAGTTAAATCGGAAGAAATAAGGAATTCCAGCGCACAACCAACCACGAGAATATCTCTTTATGACCCGAGTTATACGGCTGTATTTTTGTAATTTTCGTGTGGTACAAACAGTTTTACTTATGCTGTATTTGGTAATTCTCGTGTCCTGAGAGTGTGTCGACATCAACAGACGCGTGAAGAGAAGAAAAAAGGAAGGAAATCTCGGCAGTTCCTGTGAGAGTAAAGGGAAAATATTCTGCATGTTTACTCGATTCATTACAGAGTTATGGAGGGGCTATTGGGTATAAAAGAGGTGTTGGGATTTCTTAGAGAGGAGGGAGAGTTTTGGGGTCGGACGGAGGACTGGGAGAAGCTGCAAAGGGGGGATCGGGAAGTTGCAGGAAAGTACCGTGATGCTGCTACTGAAGAAGGAAGAGACAAAGAACATTAGACCAACAGAAACAGTCGCAGTTCTGCTACACTAAAAATATATCGTTCTTCTACAGTCTTAAAACATTGTAACAGTGACCTCTGTAACACCATTACAGCGTTGCAAATCTCTGTGTTATACAATTTCTTCAATAAAACACCTTTTAAGCTATGGATTTTTATTTTGTGCGTGTTTTTGATATGAGGAACTAAACCCCAACACTGGGACAACGGAGGAAGCTGTATTTCATCCATGTGGTAATTTAGTTAATTATTTATTTACTTTTTGCACCGATTTTAATTGAATTAAGGTTTCGATTAATTACCTGTGATTTTGTTTGATGGGGTATGCTTAGTCCTAAGGGATTCTTGATGCGCCATGCTTATGATCTACAAGTAATATTTTATGGAATCTACTTTGGGAAAGAACAGAGTTAACATTTGTTTTGTTTTGAGCTATAATCGCCTAGGATTAATTTCTGAACCACTTGAATATGAAAAACAGTGAAATCCTGAGTCCCAGTTTACTCTCGATATTTGTGACAAGTTTGTATATATATTTCTGGTATTAAATCTGAAATCAAATCTCATCAAGTCTGAGTGAACGACAACTCTATTTACCACTATCAAAATTTCGATCAGCCACCAACTCCTCTATTTGCTTCTTTCACTTTCAGCGTCTTCTATTGCATATTTTGGTTAAATATGCTATATAGCATCTTCCACGCGAACTTTCTTTACTTTGAACGAAAGAGGCAAGACTTTCATCTCAAATACCCTCATTCACTACTACCTTACATAGAGAGACAATTCCCAACACCAAGGTCTACTCAACCCAAACTGAAAGTATACTCAATCTTGAGCAAATACTTGCACCAAATGATTGCAACTTGTAAGACCTAACAAGCCTTGCAATACTGACTTCATTTTTGTTTCTAAGCAATAAAGGAAGCGAGACAACACCTATTGTCCCCAATGCAACAATTCACTTTGCCACATGCATTCTTCTACTTATCAACGTTCTTATGCAACTCCCATAACGAAGCACAATATAATTGACACTTAGTTGAATACTCCTTCAAAATGATGCTATCATGTTGCTTTAACTTTCATGAAGATTTCTTCAAAAATGACCTCATGCCATTCTTGTGCATCACCACTACTTTTTCCTTCTTTTCCATGCATCTACAATTCTCCTAACTTGCATTTCTTCACGCATTATGCATTATGGCCATGCCCAAATCCCATTTTGCACATGCTACTGCTGCATATATGCTATGCCAATTAGCACCCAAATCTTTACACAAACTTGTGCACCTTTGCACAACTGGAACGGACTTAACTTGGTGATTCTGAGCATCCCCATAGAGCTCAGCAAAGTCATGTTACTTAATGACTTTCGCGGATACACATCTTGGACAATCTTAACAAGGCCATAATCCTTGCAAATGAGGCGCCACTGCCTATGTTCCATGAAGCAAGAATGCCGCATTCTTCTTCAAATTTGGAACTCATTTTTACTGCCCATACACAACTGGCAACTCTTGTCTTACCCCTTCAACTTTAGTAGCAATACTGATTTGTAGTAGACAAGAACATCCGCTTTGTGGTTACGATTAAATGCATGTCTTTGGACACCCTTGTCCAAGCATATTTATCCCACTCATAAACCAGGTGTAAGCACACTCCTTGTGTGCATCTAGCATCAACGAAGAACTTTTTGCAAACGCAAGACCGTGGTGTATCGGTTTTCCCCTAACTTACGCTTCTGTCTTCAGCCTTTCCATAAGCTTTATGCTAGATAATAATTGGACTTCAAGTTCTCCTTTTATGGCATCACATTGCCACAAAAATGCTGATTAACAATCAGACTTTGCATTACCACCAAGGTACATGCATTCGAGAGAGATAACTTTAATCTTCCACCAACTGGCTACGATGAAAAAACCTTCCATCTATCGCATAGACATGTTTTCCATCTACTTTGCCACTGCAAAGTCTAATAACATCTTTGCATTCCAGAATTTTCCCCAAAATTCTCATTACTACTTGTAATGTACTCGCTACTGATAACACCACAAAGATATGCATTCCAAATGCGTAATCTTTGCATACTTGTGAGAAACATGGACTTTAATACCTGACTTTCACCATAGAAGTCAACATACTCCTTAGTTTTGTCATGCCATCACTTGAAAACCCGGTTTCCAATGATTTTCGCATGTTCGTCTATAACATTGGGAATGAATTTTGACACCTTTGTCATAAACTTTCATGGCCTGCTGCTACATCAAGCTTCAAAGTTTATTCCAATTGATATTTCCATACAAGACCAAATTATTCTAGTCTCCATACTAGTGAAACCAAACGATTCACCACTGAACTTGACAAACAAATGACATTAACTTGAGTAAAAGAGAGAAAAATCAGTAATTGTGTCCCCTAACACAGCTCTGATACCTGTTGTCACACGCCCATTAAATCGCCTAAATTTTTTTATGGGACATGACCGGCAATACTTGTAGTTTAGTGATTCAACATCACCCACAAGTACTCAGCCTTGCATACTTGCATCAAAGTATGCATCTGCCTTCACTCATAAGGCCTTACACAACGGAAGTCTTTTCTTCTTTCTCTCTAACTCTTCACGCCTCCATAAGCATAAGAGGTTCTGCCATGCATCAAACCAATTGACAAACTCTCACAAACCAGCAACATTATAACACAAAGATATACTGCAACAAACCCATTTTATTGCACTAAAGGAAGATTACAAAACTCGTCCATCACATGGACCAAAACATGCCATTCACCCTCTTGGTGAATGCCTAACTCTCTCTACAAAATCAATGGTTCTTGTCCAATTGAACAACACCAACATTATTGATCCCTAATATATTTATACAAGCTAATGATCAGGCCAAAACTTCTGTGCAACCGCTTGCACATCCTACAGACAGCCACATGTCCACAGGTAGTTTTCATAACCGCATAAAGTGTGATAACTGACTAGCCTTTACCAATTTATACCAAATCACGCCACACCTGTCCCAAAAGGTTGTAGACACTCTAATATGGTTATAAATTCAATTTATAACCGTTCCACCTTGTCTCACTTCATTGGCATGCTTACAAATCCAATAACCAACACTTGAGGTATAATGTGCCACTTTTACGCCAACTTGATGCACCATTGCATATGGCCCTGATCTGAACTTGCTAAGACGTCTTAGTTAATCCAAATTCATGCCAACATATTTTCAATTGATGCCCATACGTTCCATATGGTCATATGAGTTATTCTTGCTTTACTTAGCCAACTTGCTTGATAATAGTAATGCGTACTCTCGCATTACTAGCTTGTTTGCATTATTCAAGCTTTGGCCAGCCTTGAACTAATGCATAGACAAACCCTTGGCCTATTCTACCTTGTTGCATTATCCTTGAGTTTGGTACAACTCAATTCCGCGGACATGCCAACATGTCAACATCGCATGTTGCATCTAGCAACTTTGGCTTTGCCTTGCCTTTTCCTTTATGAAGCTTCATTGTGTCGGCCAACCAGCTTCATTACTTAGCCAAATATATTTACAATGTAGTGCTACTATTGCACTTCATTGGCCCTGCGGGGTTATGCCATTCTTGGAACTTGACAGTTTACGCAGTGTCGCGTCATTCTGGCTGCACACTGACTTGGCCTGCAACTCTGTAACGCGTAATCATTATGCGCCACTTGCATCCCTGTTATACTAGGCTACCCACCAAAGGTATGTACGATTGATCATAAATTTAATTAATTATAATCTTATTTATTTTTTATAGTTAAATAATATATTATTATTATAAAGAATAGTTATTAGCTTGGAAGTTGAATAATGATTGTAGATTATAAATATAATATTGACTAAGTTTGTAGAGATATTGTATTATTGACTAATTGCAATAAAAATACAACCACTACAAGTATCGATCGCACTTCAACATTTCTTTTTGCAATACAACAACGTGACTTCGGATCTTCTAGTGCACGACGAACTATTAGGGATGACATACAACTTGGTTTGAATTTTAAAGGAAAACAAACCAATATTGAATCATATTCGGAGAAAATTTTACACGTCTGAAATTAAGTTTTTATTTTTATAGTAGCATTATTATTTTACATATTATTTGGGACCTATTAATACTTAAGGGAACTTTTGAAATGTATTATTTTATGATTTTATCGAATTTATTACTTTAGCACTGAGGACCCGAGTCGGAACCAGAAAATTTTATTATTTAAAAAAAAATTATATTATCGAGTATTACTTTAAAGAAGTTATACTGTATCTCTGAAAATAGTTTTATTCAATTTTATTGGGTTTAAAAATAACTAATTTTTTTACTATCATTTATTTTCCTAAATTTTTATTTTTATTACATCAATCATGTTCATTATCGACATGAACCAAAAAATTGGATGGGAGCCGAGCAACAAGCTGTACTCCAATCCCTATTAAATATAAATATATAAAAATATTAAGTTTACTAGTTATTACTATTATTATGATTGTTAAAAAAATTATTTTACTTAAACAATTTCTAATATATATTAAAACAAAAAATAACTTAAAATTAAGTAATTATTTAATATTTGTTTTTATTTTTATTTTTGACAAATTAAATGAAATGGTATTATAAAATAGTTTAAAAATAAAATAATATTTAAAGAATAAATATAAGAAATAAAAAATTGATTGAATATATATTTAAGGGTAATTTTTGTCATTTACAAAATAAAATAGGGACAAAAAGGATAAATCAAGCATTAAATTTGGGTGGGACCAAAGCTTATGCTTTTGTAGCTTTAAAAGCTCCTCTTCCCCAGCTTTTAATTGAGGAATTTGTGAAGTGCATGGATAAAAAGAACTTTGATTTTTTACCAAACACCAAATTTAAAATTTATTGACATATATAGGTTTTGAAAGTGCTTTTGAAGAAAAAAAAAAGCATTGCCAAACCCAGCCTTATGCTTCCCATGCTTTCTCCATACAACATAAAAACAACACATACTTCATTTTTGTTCATTGGAGTCTTGGACCTTCATTTAATGTCTGGAAACTGCAATTAGTGGCATTGTTGTAAATATAATTCTGGATTTTTGTACAGTTTTAGGTTACTGGATATTTTGGTGAATGTGATTTTGTTGGGAACTACCAATAGTTGGGTGTTATTGTTCTTGGTGTATCCATGATATTGGAAACACAAATGGCAAATGTTTAATAAGTTTGATTTCTTTTGGAATAGAACGGCAGGCGCATTGCTCACACGTAAAGAATATGATCCAATGTGTTAGAGCATAGCTCGGTTGAACCCACCAAGCGTTGGTATGTCAATTTTGATTGTCATATTTCAGTGAATCAAAACTCATTTAAAGAGTCGCTTGATTATGTACTACAGTCAACTTCGTATAGGTTAGCTTGAAAGTATTAGGATATGAGACATTACAAGTATTGTGAAGACTTGAAGAAGTGAATAAGTAAGAAGCTACAACGACAACATCATCCTTCCACTTAAGATTAGTGATATTTGACTTGAACTGTTTCATTCCCTAACGTATCTTTCAAGTCGTGCATATTGAAAACAAAACTGCGAAGCATGAACACTCTAGATAGACATAGTATTAAGGAATACAATACGAGGTTTATTGCTTAACCATTAAACTTTGTAGATAAGACATCGACATAATCGTTTAAATGATATTGTGACTATGTATGGGTATGAGGTGAGGATTTCATCCTAGGAAACAATGTTTTACATGTGTTTTAAGGAAGTAAATTCATGAGCTTGTTTTGTGAATCGAAAAGGAAATCACCAGGCGTTATTGGTATTGTTATTCATTGCATATCTTGTGAACAACCAATATGTGTGATTAGTATAACCGCTCATGACTTGTTTATGTTCTTGGTAAAACTATTCACAAAGGCCTGACTTATGTATTGGTATGACTTTTATTAGTGAAACCGATCTTAAGTAATCACCTGATATGGTATGATCGAGTTTGTGATTTTGTGTAAGACCAACTCTGGGTAAAGGAGAACCGATCCTAGTAAGAGGTGCAACACATCAAAAAGGGGAATCGATCCTTGTATGAGGTGCAACATGTTTTAGCAGAAAGGGGAACCGATCCTATGGACATGTGCAACACGTTTTTAGGCAAAGGGGAACGGTTCCTATGGACATGTGTGATGAGTGCCAAATAATGTACATATTTATCCCTTTTTGTTGGCCTTTAACTCATCTTTTGTGCAGTAATTCTACATTTTATCCCATATTCTGTATTTTCATTGTTTTCAAGAATAAATATTTTTCTTACTTAATTTTGCATTTTTAGGTAATAAATAAAGTTTGGATGAATTGCGGAGCGAAAAGAGAAGAAAAGTAGTGAAAAGCCGGGAGGAATTACACAAGGAAGCCGCGAAGAATGTCGTGCACAAGACCAAAAGGCTAGAAGTGGGCTTGAAGAAGAAGAATTGTTCTTAAAGAAGATATGGGCCTGGCATACCCAAGGCCCAAAACCCTCACCCAAACACATTTTCTATATCCAAGCCCGTCTCGGATTTCAGCCGTCAGATCGAAGCATTTCAGCATCCTACGGTCGCTCCTATGCCTGTGCATCAAATCCCGATGATTCCGCTAAACACTACAACACCTAACCTAATCTCGCACCGTAGACTTCGTTGTATTTTACATCCTACGGTCGCTACAAGATGCTTCTTTCTTAGCCGTCCGATCCACCTACCATCTCCATATCCAGCGGCTTCAGCTCGTGGTACACACATCTTGATACACCCGCCTAACACACTAATACTCGAACCCATATCGAGCTCCCTACCCTAACCCATATCGAGCTCCACCTTCTTCTTCCTCTCCCCCTCTCTGCAACAGAACCACCATACCTTGCCGTACCACCACCCTGCTACTTCCACTGCCATCGCCACCACCTACACCAACTCCACCATCTCCATCATTACCCGACACGACCCATCCCCCTAATTCGAAGCGCTTTAACCTCTCTCACCAACTGACCTAGGTGAGGGTTGATAAAACACCTCAAATTAGGGAGCAATTGTAGCGATTGGGAGCAGGAGAAGAACCGAGAGAGGCAGAGAAGACATGGGGCGACGTCAATTCAAAGTTTTGGTGAGTAAATTTCGGAAATTGAAAACCCTAATTTCAATTCTAGGGTTTCGGAAAAATTGGGTATTTGGTGATATAAATAGGGGGTGATGTAGAGGGGTAGAGGGGGATGATCTCTGGACTAGCCAGAAAAACATTTGTTCTGTTTTATGTCACAATTTCAATTTCAGTTACTGCATGACAGTTGATAGTGAATGTTATATGATGTTTTGATTTTTATCTTCAATGTTGAGAATGTTGTTTCATTTATCATATATTATGAATGTTATTGTTGTTATCATGAGTAGTATGAGCTAATTAGAAACAAGCTAAGGCTTTGATGAAGCCTTGGTGCACTGTCAAATGGTAAATTGCTAGGATAGGATGCCATATGCTTGTTTTTCTTGTGCATTGGGAAGAAAGCAGTGCTATGATTGCTTGTGATTGATTGTGCTGTCAAAAGACAGTCAATACTAGGGGTATTTCTGTTAGCAAGCTGTTTTTCTTTCCTTTCTATTGTATGCATAGGACTCAACTCAACCTAGGAATATGCTATTTGATTAGGACACAAGGTGGAATCTAAGCCTTAGCTTAGCCACAATTCCTTTCTTCAGTCATTTACAATTCCTGCTCTGCTTTTATTCACTGCTTAGTTACATTCCTTTACTGTTTTGCTTAGTTCTTGAATTTTGAAGCCTATTGTGCACTGAAGTCAGTGCACAAACTCACCTCTGCCCTTGGCTTCCAAGCCTTGGTTCTTAGCTGTTTTCTTTGCTGCTTTGCCTTACCTTGCTGCTTTGGTTCTTTACTTCTGCCACTTTGTATGCCATATTGCTTTGTCTTGCTCACTGTCTTCATTGTTAGCTTAGGTTTCTCTTATAGTGCTCCCACTCCCTGTGGACTTTCCCCTGCTTTCCTTCTATTCTATAAACTTGGCCTTGTATACTTGCAAGTTTCTGTGTGTTTTCCATTGGCATACCAAGTTTTTGGCGCCGCTGTCGGGGACTCGGTAGCGGTTTGCTTGTTTTCTGATTTCTTTCTTGTTAATCCTGCTTGTCCTGACCTGCAACTTGTTCCTGTTTTCTGTTTTCTTTCTTGTTTTCTGTTTTCTTTCTTTCTTGTTTTTTTTTTCTGTTTTCTTTCTTGTTAATCTTGCTTGTCCTGACCTGCAACTTCCTTGTTTGCTCCTTCTCTTGCATTGCTCTTGTTCTCGCTTCACTAAGAGCATTGCCTTGCACTACCTTGCACTGACTGTTATTGGAGCTGCTGTTGCTGTTGTTGCTGTGAAGCTGCTGTTGCTGTTGTTGCTGTGAAGCTGCTGTTGCTGTTGTTGGTGCTCCCTCCTGCTTGCTGCTGCTGGTGCAATTCTGCTAAAGTTGCTAAGGAAGATCCAAGCCCAACTGGGCTAGTGCAACAAAAAGGGATAAAAAGCCCAAATCTGGGCTTCCCTCCAAAAATCAAGTAAGCCTAACCCATGAGCTAACCCAACTGGGTCTCATTAAATTTCTTTGGGCTTGTATTTAAGTATTTATATTTGGGCTTGTAATAATTTTAGTTTTTCTTTTTCTTTATTTTCTATTTGGGCTTGTAATAATTTTTATTTTTCTTTTTCTTTTTCTCTTTCTTTTATGGGCTTGTAATTATTTGTTGTTATTTTTTTTCTTTTCTTTTGTGGGCTTGCACTTTAATTTGGACTATAGGTTTATATCCCATCCATTGGGCTCCTAACCTTACAAAAACAATTCTGTTGGGCTTAGAGGCAACAAAATTCTGTTGGGCCGTGAGTTAAGATTTTTCTCACCAAAATTCTTCAAAGAACCAAAAGCCTTTTAGTTGGTTGGGCTTTGTCCCAATTAATCCAAAAATTTTCTAAACCCATTTTAAACCAAAGTTTCTAACCTTTTCAAACCAAAAATTTGGGCTCTGCATTTTATAAACCAAAACCCATTGTGAAACCAAAACCCAACAAAACCAAATTCTAGGTCATGTTTTTTTTCATTGACTGTGGGCTTGTTAGATGTTATTTCATCGATCAATGATCTTATTAGGATATGGTTGTGACCTTTAGAGACCAATCAAACCGACTAATTAGAGTCAATCCAATAGACCCAATTGACATACCCACATCTTCTGAGGAAAACACACCGGACCAACCTGAGATAATGGAAGAACCCCGTAGTCTCAAGGATTACATGTATCCCACAAGGACAAGTCAACCCTCGTGCATTGTTTTACCAGAAGCTGCTGGTCATTATGAGCTAAAATCGAGCACAATACAAATGCTTCCCGTGTTTAGAGGAATTGAAAATGAAAACCCTTACCATCACGTGAGAGAATTCGAGGAGATTTGTGGAACTATACGTTTCACTCAGATGTCTGACGAAACCCTAAAATTGAGACTATTCCCTTTCTCTTTGAAGGAAAAGGCCAAGTCATGGCTGTATGCTTTACATCCACAGTCAATTAGGACATGGGACAACCTCACAAAAGAGTTTTTCAAAAAGTTTTCCCTAATCACAAGACTGCGACAATTCGTCAAAGTCTGAACAGCTTTGTACAATTAGAAGGTGAAACCTTAGCTAGATATCTTGAGAGATTCAATGAATTGTTGCTTAAGTGTCCCCATCATGGTTTTGAAAAATGGAGACTTGTGCAAATTTTGTATGAAGGTTTAGATGTCTCCACCCGAACAATTGTAGAGTCTATGTGCAATGGACTCTTCACAGATAAAAGTGCTGATGACTCTTGGGCTTTCCTAATTGAAGTTGCTGAAAAAACTCAACAGTGGGAGTCCATTCGTGAACCTAGAAAGACTACACCTGTAGATAAGGTCCATAGAATTGAGTCTGATTTTGAGGGAAATGCAAAAATGGCAGCACTAGCAAGAAGAATAGAAGCATTAGAACTTCAGAAAAACGTAAAACCTTCTACCACTGCTTTCTGTGAACATGTCGAAATGGCTATCTGTGATATATGTAACGGTTCTGACCATCAGGTCAGTGATTGTCCGGAAATGCATGCATTCCAAGAATCTAGGCTGGAACAGGCACATGCTATGTTTCAAAAACAAGAGCATAACCCTTATTCACAGACCTACAACCCAGGATGGAGGAACACCCCAATTTTTCATGGTCTAAAGGACCCATTCAAGGAGGACCATCTCAACCCACTCAAAGCTATCAAAACAATCAAGGCTATCAATACCCTAAAAATCCTCAACAGCAGTCGTACCCTCAATACACTGCTGACAAGAAATTGTCTAGCATCGAAGAGAGTATCAATCAGTTGACCCAACATCTGATGAAAAATGAGAAAGCAACTGATCAACGAGTCTCCGCTCTAGAACTACAGATGGGTCAAATTTGCGATGCACTGAATACAAGAGAAAAGGGTAAACTTCCTAGCCAGCCCCAACAAAATCCAAAGAGGATATTTCAAGCAGGCACATCATCTTGCAATGAAACCTCACCCGATCAAGTCCATTCCATCACCACTCTCCGAAGTGGTAAGATTGTTGAGAACAATGTAGGCATACCACAATCAAATGAATCTGAGCCAAACATATCATTGCCTGCACCACCAAAGAACACCTCCAACTTAGAAAAGGAGCCTGAGCACATTAGTGAAGCCGACAATCCCACTGTTGTGAATATCCCTCTAACTCCTAATGCTCATGTTGCTCCATATCCTCAGAGGTTAGTTCGCCAACAGATAAGCACCCACTACAATGAGATGTTAGAACTGTTCAAAAGAGTCAACATCAACATTCCTTTTCTTGAGGCAATTAAGCAAATCCCTGCATATGCCAAATTCCTCAAAGACTTGTGCACTCAAAAGCGCAAGATTAATGTGCACAAACGTGCTTTCTTAGCTGAACAGGTGAGTTCCATCATTCTGAACAAAACTCCACCTAAGTTTAGGGACCCAGGTTGTCCAACAATTTCTTGCACTATAGGAAACCACATGGTCAATAAAGCTTTATTAGATCTAGGTGCAAGTGTGAACCTCCTGCCATATTCTGTTTATGCGCAGTTAGGTCTTGGAGAATTGAAGCCAACACCCATAACTCTCCAATTGGCGGACCGATCCGTCAAAGTCCCTCGAGGTGTAATTGAGGATGTTTTGATTAAGGTTGATAAGTTCTACTTTCCTGTAGACTTTATTGTCTTAGACACTCAACCTGTACAAAACCCGGATAGTCACATTCCTGTCATTTTAGGACGTCCTTTCTTGGCGACGTCTAATGCGATCATCAATTGTCGTAATGGAGTGTTGAAGCTGTCTTTTGGAAACATGACTGTAGAGCTGAATGTGTTTAATGTTAGTCAACACATGTGAATCTTGATGATGAGGATGTACATGAGGTCAATATGATTGAGAGTTTGATACAAGATTCATTGACTGGCATTATGTCAAAAGATCCCTTGCAAGCATGTTTGGAAGATGTTAACTTGGAGTTGTATGATGATGAATACATTGGTGAAGTCCAATCTTTGCTCGAATCTGTACCTCAAATGGACATCACTAAATGGCAGACTACAGTGGAACAACTCCCACTTTCTGAGAAGTCTGTTATATCTTCGGATGAGTCTCCTAAGGCCAAACAGGAATTGAAACCATTACCTGATACTTTGAAGTATGCATTTCTAGGTCCTTCTGATACTTTACCTGTTATCATTTCTTCACGATTAAACATAGAACAGGAAAACAAGCTTTTAGAGTACTTAAGGAGCAGAAAGAAGCCTTAGGATGGACCATCTCAGATCTCAAAGGGATAAGTCCCACCATTTGCATGCACCACATTAATCTTGAAGAGAATGCCAAACCATCTAGGGAAATGCAAAGGAGACTTAATCCTAACATGAGAGACGTTGTTAAGAGTGAGATCTTGAAGCTACTTGATGCGGGTATCATATATCCGATTTCAGATAGTAAATGGGTTAGTCCCATTCAAGTTGTGCCTAAGAAGTCAGGCATTACTGTAGTTCGGAACGAAAAGAATGAGTTAGTCCCTTCACGTACAACCACAGGATGGCGAGTATGTATCGACTACAGGAAGTTGAACACAGTAACAAGAAAAGATCACTTCCCCCTTCCCTTCATAGACCAAATGCTAGAACGTGTGTCTGGACACAGTCACTACTGTTTTCTAGATGGCTTTTCCGGTTATAACCAAATTCACATTGCACCGGAAGATCAGGAAAAAACTACATTTACGTGTCCATTTGGGACATTTGCTTTTAGACGTATGCCCTTCGGGCTGTGTAATGCACCTGCTACTTTCAGCGTTGCATGATGAGCATTTTTTCAGACATGATAGATAGTTTTCTCGAGATCTTTATGGATGATTTCTCTGTGTTTGGTTCCTCTTTTGATGAATGTTTGGACCATCTGGTCCTTGTGTTGTCTAGATGTAAGCAAAAGAATCTGATTTTAAACTGGGAAAAATGCCACTTCATGGTAAACTCCGGCATAGTTCTAGGACACATCGTTTCGGAAAAAGGAATTGAAGTAGATAAAGCTAAAGTCGACCTCATTCAACATTTACCACAACCCCACTCTGTGAAGGGATTCGATCATTTTTAGGTCACGCTGGGTTCTACCGGCGATTCATCAAAAACTTTAGCCAAATCTCAAGACCTTTGTGTAATCTACTTGTCAAAGATGTTGTCTTTAACTTCGATGCTGCTTGTGTGAAGGCATGGGAAGAACTCAAGACTCTCCTCACCTCAGCTCCTATTGTCCAACCACCCAACTGGGAACTACCGTTCGAACTCATGTGTGATGCCTCTGATTATGCCGTTGGCGCTGTTTTAGGACAGCGTGTTGATAGACTACCATATGTGATATACTATGCTAGTAAAACTCTTAATGATGCTCAACTCAACTATTCGACTACCGAGAAGGAGTTACTTGCCGTGGTATTTGCATTAGACAAGTTTAGATCTTATTTGATAGGATCTAAGATCATCATATACACTGACCATGCGGCTTTGAAGTATCTTCTTTCTAAGAAGGATGCTAAAGCTCGCCTTATTCGATGGATACTCTTATTACAGGAATTCGACATCGAAATCCGTGATAAGAAAGGTTGTGAGAATGTGGTTGCTGATCACTTGTCCCGATTAACTAGTGAGTCTATTGATGAATCTGAGCTGATTAGAGAATCATTCCCTGATGAACAATTGATGTCTGTGTCAAACCTTCCTTGGTTTGCCGACATTGTTAACTACCTTGCTACAGGTAGAATGCCCTCACATTGGTCGAGACAAGACCGCTCCAAGTTCTTGGCTGAAGTTAAACATTTCCTTTGGGACGACCCATATTTGTTTAAGTACTGCCGAGACCAAATCATTAGGAGATGTGTACCCGACATGGAACAAAGATGTGATATTTCTGTCATGACCAAGCATGTGGAGGGCATTTCAGTGCCAAGAAGACCGCTGCAAAGATCCTGCAGTGTGGGTTTTACTGGCCATCGCTGTTTAGAGACTGCCATGAGTATTGTATTGCTTGTGAGCGCTGTCAGAAACTAGGAAGTATCTCGAGGAGAAACATGATGCCGTTGAATCCGATTTTGATCGTTGAGCTATTTGATGTGTGGGGGATTGACTTTATGGGTCCATTTCCTATTTCTGAAGGAAAATTATACATCCTAGTTGTTGTTGATTACGTTTCGAAGTGGGTTGAAGCTGTTGCAACCAAGACGAATGACCACAAGGTGGTACTCTCATTTCTGAAGGAGAACATATTTTCACGTTTTGGTACCCCTAGAGCTATAATCAGTGACGGTGGTTCACATTTCTGTAACAAGTACTTTGAGTCTTTAGTACGCAAGTATGGCATAACCCACAAGGTTGCAACTCCGTACCACCCTCAGACAAGCGGACAAGTAGAAGTTTCTAATAGGGAAATTAAGCACATTCTGGAGAAGACGGTCAACCCGTCAAGGAAAGATTGGTCATTGAGATTGAATGATGCTTTGTGGGCCTATAGAACAGCTTATAAGACACCAATTGGCATGTCCCCTTATCGTCTGGTGTATGGAAAGCCATGTCATCTTCCTGTGGAATTAGAACATCGAGCTTACTGGGCTATCAAGAAACTTAACTTTTCTCTCGACAAGGCGGGTGCACAACGGAAACTTCAACTCAATGAGTTAGAAGAATTAAGGAATGAGGCTTATGACAGTGCCAAGCTGTATAAGCAAAAGATGAAGTTGTTTCATGATAAGCGTATTCTGCGCAAGTCATTCACACCGGGTCAGAAAGTTTTTTATACGACTCTCGGCTGCATCTTTTTCCAGGAAAATTGCGGTCCCGATGGACCGGCCCATTCCTAGTACGCACGGTATTCCCTCATGGAGCTGTGGAACTTGAAGATGTCTCCAACAAGAACATTTTCAAAGTGAATGGGCAGCGATTGAAACCGTTCCTTGAACCACTTCCGCCTGACATTGAGGCAACCGATCTGGAGGATCCCGTCTATGGTCCTGATTGGTCCACCCTTGTACATAAACCAGGTTGAACGTTCCATTTTATTTTATGTTTTTCCTTTTCTGTACAGTTCTTTTTTGCACTTTTAAACATTGAGGACACTGTTTAATTTAGGTTTAGGGGTGATAATCAGTATATACCCTTATAACATGCTATAATTGAAAACAAAACTCCTCCCTCTTTTGAAAAAAAAAAAAAAAAAAAAAAAAAAAAAAAAAAAAAAAAAAAAAAAAAACGATGTATATATTCAGAAAAATACAAAAAAAATCAAGTATTTATCAATTCCATCATCTCTTGTTCCAAAAATAAAAAGAGAATAGTCAATGTAAATAAGAGTCATGTAAATAGTCATTTTGTTGTTTCATTGTAATAAGCAAGGAGGGTGTATGCAATTGATGTACAACGCGAGTAATTGTGAAATACCTCCAACTCATTCACAATTCTCGTAAAGTCCGGACAGCTAGCTAGATTTCGACCTCGGTTCTTAGCCTGAGAAACTATCTCTTGGTGATTAGTAGTCATAACTTCAGATCTTTCTTTACACATGTGTAGATACACTTTACACTCTTATCACATGTTTTTTTTTTGTTATCAGTGCTAGGATTGTGCCTTTGATAGCTAGATTGACATCTCCATTTTGCTGTGAGCTTAAACTGTTTTGCACATGTCACATTTGATGGAATCTGAGCTTATATTTTGACCTAGAACTTTGTAGGTACGTTCTAAGCAAACCTTCACGAGACTTCAACTCGTCCACTAGGGACACTTAGTGGTTTAAAAGGCTTAGTGCATACGCTAAATGCATTCGAGAGACCAGCGACAGTGGTATAGTTAGGATTTCCTTAATTTTGTTTTACTTGAGGACAAGTAAAATTCAGGTTTGGGGGTATTTGATGAGTGCCAAATAATGTACATATTTATCCCTTTTTGTTGGCCTTTAACTCATCTTTTGCGCAGTAATTCTACATTTTATCCCATATTCTGTATTTTCATTGTTTTCAAGAATAAATATTTTTCTTACTTAATTTTGCATTTTTAGGTAATAAATAAAGTTTGGATGAATTGCGGAGCGAAAAGAGAAGAAAAGTAGTGAAAAGCCGGGAGGAATTACACAAGGAAGCCGCGAAGAATGTCGTGCACAAGACCAAAAGGCTAGAAGTGGGCTTGAAGAAGAAGAATTGTTCTTAAAGAAGATATGGGCCTGGCATACCCAAGGCCCAAAACCCTCACCCAAACCCATTTTCTATATCCAAGCCCGTCTCGGATTTCAGCCGTCAAATCGAAGCATTTCAGCATCCTACGGTCGCTCCTATGCCTGTGCATCAAATCCCGATGATTCCGCTAAACACTACAACACCTAACCTAATCTCGCACCGTAGACTTCGTTGTATTTTACATCCTACGGTCGCTACAAGATGCTTCTTTCTTAGCCGTCTGATCCACCTACCATCTCCATATCCAGCGGCTTCAGCTCGTGGTACACACATCTTGATACACCCGCCTAACACACTAATACTCGAACCCTATGACCTAGCCAAACAGCTCCCTACCCTAACCCATATCGAGCACCACCTTCTTCTTCCTCTCCCCCTCTCTGCAACAGAACCACCATACCTTGCCGTACCACCACCCTACTACTTCCACTGCCATCGCCACCACCTACACCAACTCCACCATCTCCATCATTACCCGACACGACCCATCCCCCTAATTCGAAGCGCTTTAACCTCTCTCACCAACTGACCTAGGTGAGGGTTGATAAAACACCTCAAATTAGGGAGCAATTGTAGCGATTGGGAGCAGGAGAAGAACCGAGAGAGGCAGAGAAGACATGGGGCAACGTCAATTCAAAGTTTTGGTGAGTAAATTTCGGAAATTGAAAACCCTAATTTCAATTCTAGGGTTTCGGAAAAATTGGGTATTTGGTGATATAAATAGGGGGTGATGTAGAGGGGTAGAGGGGGATGATCTCTGGACTAGCCAGAAAAACATTTGTTCTGTTTTATGTCACAATTTCAATTTCAGTTACTGCATGACAGTTGATAGTGAATGTTATATGATGTTTTGATTTTTATCTTCAATGTTGAGAATGTTGTTTCATTTATCATATATTATGAATGTTATTGTTGTTATCATGAGTAGTATGAGCTAATTAGCAACAAGCTAAGGCTTTGATGAAGCCTTGGTGCACTGTCAAATGGTAAATTGCTAGGATAGGATGCCATATGCTTGTTTTTCTTGTGCATTGGGAAGAAAGCAGTGCTATGATTGCTTGTGATTGATTGTGCTGTCAAAAGACAGTCAATACTAGGGGTATTTCTGTTAGCAAGCTGTTTTTCTTTCCTTTCTATTGTATGCATAGGACTCAACTCAACCTAGGAATATGCTATTTGATTAGGACACAAGGTGGAATCTAAGCCTTAGCTTAGCCACAATTCCTTTCTTCAGTCATTTACAATTCCTGCTCTGCTTTTATTCACTGCTTAGTTACATTCCTATACTGTTTTGCTTAGTTCTTGCATTTTGAAGCCTATTGTGCACTGAAGTCAGTGCACAAACTCACCTCTGCCCTTGGCTTCCAAGCCTTGGTTCTTAGCTGTTTTCTTTGCTGCTTTGCCTTACCTTGCTGCTTTGGTTCTTTACTTCTGCCACTTTGTATGCCATATTGCTTTGTCTTGCTCACTGTCTTCATTGTTAGCTTAGGTTTCTCTTATAGTGCTCCCACTCCCTGTGGACTTTCCCCTGCTTTCCTTCTATTCTATAAACTTGGCCTTGTATACTTGCAAGTTTCTGTGTGTTTTCCATTGGCACACCAATGTGCAACACATTCAAGTTAGCTACCATATATATGTGTGGAACCGATCCCAGTACCTAGTAAACCGAACTTTGGAAAGCTAGTGTGACTATGCACAATACTCACATGGAGATAGAACCGAAACTTGTTTTGGTAGAACCGTAAAACCCATGATTGGTGATTGAGTGTTCTTGATCAATCACATAGTTCTTGAAAGTCATATGAACCAATTCTAAACTTGTTTGGAAGTGTGGAAAATTGGTTTCAAGATTGTAAGTATGAAAGAGGACTTACAGAGTAAGGATGTCGACATACTTTGAACACGTGCAATAACGCTTATCTTTAATTGTTCAAAGTTATTCCTTAATAGCTAAAGGAAGAAAATCCCAGGATCGAAACATAAATAAGTTAAGAATCTTTTATTTAAGGTTTTTAATTTTATTTTAGGAAACCTAGAATTAGTAATGTGCATTTACTAGTTGAAGATTTTCCAAAGAGATTTTCGGTCATTATTTTGGACATAGCATTTCCAGGAATTATGGAAACCGAATTTGGAATATATTGCATATCTTGAGAATATTTTCGGTTTTGGAAATTCCTTGGTGTCCAAACTTCCTTGTATAATACTTGAAGTTTGCATTTATAGCAAACTAATCCTTCTTGACAGCAAACTTCCTCGGTTGTGTTGTTACTGGTGAAGCCGCCTATTCGGAGAGGAAAGTAACCTAATTAGGCGAAATCTCTTACGACCGCTCAGTTTAAAGTCTTCTTTGGGATTGAGAATCTCTATTAGTACCGATGGTGGGAAACTAGATAATTGCGGTTTATCTTGTGTTTTCTATTGATTTGATTGACTAATGGTGGTTGAACTTTGATTTCACCTAGTTTGTTTATGCTTGAGAATCTTTTCTTCTGATATAAGATTCACTCAAACTATATCGAAATCTCGAAAGGGATCTTTAGATTGTTTGTAGATCTAAAGACTCTTGTGATAATCCATTGTTAACAGACTCCGTTCTGTGCATGATTGATCATAAGAGATTCAAGTTGTTGTGTGCAGGTATTTATTGAAGATCTAAGAAGATTTGAAGACAAAGAAGATATTGAAGATTTCTGATTTGAGGTTCATAATCTTTGGTGTGCACAATACTTGTTTCGGTGTAGAGGATCCAACTATAATCGGTTTATCCTTGTGGTAGATTAGATTGATTAGTTGTATAGATCGGCATCAATACAATTCTTGGTGATTAAAAGTATTGATTGCAAAATCTTAACAATTACCTTTGGTAGTTGAGAATAAGATAGATCTAAGAACATGACGAAGGAGTTTATCGAGATATACAGAAGAGCCTTTGTCGAACTCACATCACTTGGTTGAAGAGAGTTGCTACCAAACAGATTTGTTGTTCCTTTACTGTTTGGAATATGAACCAAAGGAATTGTTCCAAGTACGTGACTTATTCATAAGTTGGAGGCGTGGGAATACAGACGGAACTAGGTGAACTATAGGTTTAGTTGCTTGGTCTCAACTATACGAAGTTGGTTTAATTTTGTGTAGCGGCTTAATCCTGAGAGTATTCAATTCTGGACAAGGTCCCGGGATTATTCTGCATTTGTGGTTTCCTCGTTAAAAAAATCTTGTCGTGTCATTTACTTTTATTTTCCCCATTATAATTGTTTTATTATAATTAAAGTAAATTACACAAACATTAATTCCTATTTTACTTGATAATAATCCTATTGTGGTTGGTTAAGTCCGAACCTCTTATCAATTAAACATACTTCGTTGTTGTATTGTCTCAATCTCGTATCCGTAGACGATCACATGAAGTGTGAACCGATTAGTTGTATTGTCTCGACTCAGTCCATAGACAATCACTTTCGGAGAAAGGACTTATAGATAGGAAAAGTTTTAGCTTGAGGTATATTTGGGTACCCTCGCCTTTTCATACATGCACAATAAGGAAATAATACAGGTTAATAAAAATGTATGTGAAATAAATAAGATAGATCAAATATAAGGAAATTATATGAAACATCTGGATACGATTTGAGGGATATTTGAAAGGGTGCTGCAAGATGGAGGAGTATATAAAATCAACATGGGAAGTTTTCTTTTTTATGTTTGAAGGAGAGGATAAAATATGGTAAGCTTTTTGATGATTGCTAATCCCAATGAAGAGATATACGTAAAGGAGATTTAGGAGAATGTTTTCCCTATTGCTCAAGACATAGAAATTTCTAATGATGAGGAGGGAGATATACTATTGCCAGGAGAGTTGTTCAAAATCATAAAGCAAGTAATGTTGAGGCTAAAAGAAGATGGAGACAAAGAAAAGAAAGTATTACTAGATAGAACAGAATGAGAGTTCGGAGGATCATCCATGGCGGAATATGCATGATATTGTCTTTCCAAAGTCTTTTTGAAAATGCTTGGATGGTGGAGAAATTTAAGATTTGGAGGGGAGGGTTTTGAGAGTTGAGGGTGATCAAAGTTTCTGAATAGATTGACTGTTGTTTTACTTTTTTTTTCCTTTGTACATTGATTGCTTAGTTGTTGTTGTTTTTTGATTTGTTGTTTGATTGTGTAGTTGTTCTTTAAGATTAGACAGAAGAAATTGGAAATGTTGTGGTAGATCTCTAAGATTATGTTTCTGTTTTTTTGATCTCTAAGATTAGACGGAAGATTTTTTTTAATTTTTAATTTTTTTTTGAGATTGTACGTCTGCTTCTTTCTCCAACACACACCTAAATGATGACATGAAAAACTCAAAGAAAATATTATCAAATAACGAATTTTAGATCAATATGTATGATAAAATGTGTACAATGATATGCTTATAATAAGCAACGATTTAGGCTATAAAATCTACAAATAAATGCAGTCCAACCAGTGTAGTCAATTTCGGCCACTACGGCCGATATATGTCGATATTATTGGTTTCGGCACTTGTGCAAGACGAAAGCCACTATATTGGCGATACCAAATATGACCGACAATCTCGGTCAGTATACACCCCTTCGGCCTACATATCACCGATATTTCCAGTTTAGAATCGATATTGTTTATGTGTGAATAATATTTGGTATAAATATTATAAGTATTAAATTTAGAACCGATATCGCGTCGATATTTCAACGACAATATCCCCGATACAAAGTTATATCAGTATATCGATCCCGGTCGAGACAAATCGATATCTGATATAACTACACTGGTCCGACTTATTTTTATTGGTTTCTATCATAGTCCTAACATCATTCTCTATCTAGTTCTATTTTGCTGAAGGAGCGATGAAAACAGAAACATCTCTTTACATCGACTCCAAATCAACAATCATTTTCCTTGTATCCCACCGAGTTCAACATTATTTTCTGTCTAATTAGAATCAAAAGTAATTTACACTTGATAGACCTTCCAGAAGGAATAACACACCAAGTTTGGAGATGATTATCAGTGATCCTTTTCTCGAGAAGGTATGGATGGTACAATTAGAAAGCCGAACTTCTAGAAGACTAGCCCCACTTTTCCTTGGCATTAGAAATCATTTCTTGTGAAGAGATAAAAAAGACCTGACATATGTGTAGAGAAGGATAATAACTAAGTGAGTCAGATGTGACTTGTTTCAATCAAAATCTTATTAGATGCTTCCAGAAACCTTTTGCTCTTTTCTCCACTCTCTTTCTTCTTAATTTCTCTTCTTCTCCGGCGACTCTCTTGTTTCATGGGTGCCCACTACTCGTACTCCAACTTAACATATACATCACCGTTAATTTTTTGTTGGATTATACTCAATTGACTCGTAATAAAATTAATAAACAAACCCACAAAACAAAACTAACTAGGATGCAGGAACAGGAGGCACCGTCGATTTTATTGTTACGGTGACAAATCAGTAGCAGGCCTGCAATCTAAAAAAAATCTCCAAGTTAGAATCAGTAAATCACCGACCCACGAAGCCAAACACTTGTTGAGAAAATGATATATACAGAAGATAAGAAAAGGACATCATATGACAATAGAAAAGAGATTTAATTTTCTCTAAAGCATGCAAGTTATGTCGTATTTCAATTTTGAATCAGATTTTCTGGAAAAACAAGAAGAGTAGGGCTATTCCAAAACAAATCTTTACAGAGATCACAACGGCTGGTCACTGCCATTCCAAACATAAAACATAGAGCAAACATGTACATTGAATCCTAAGCATGTGGTTGTAGGGCAAATATTTTTATTTTAGCCGTTGCAATTTTTGGATTGATATTACTAGGCCAACATTAATCTGTCAATTCAGGCTCTGCAGAGACTAACTCTTGATGAGTTGCTCGTTCGATGGCTGAATTTGTTGGATTAATCCTGGCAGGACAAGATACATTGGTAGAGTCATTAAAATTACAAACTTCATATGCTTTGACAGTGTCAAAAGCAATGCAGGAAATAAAAATCTAGGAGGTTGGTCAGTCCAAGAAAGTGTGCTATTTGATCGTCGCCCTTCTTTTGCTAACAAGTTTGCCACCTTGTTTGCGCGTCTATCTACGTACTGAAAGCCTTTAAAACAAACTAATTTAGCTGCTACTAGTTTAACTTCTTCCAAGATTGCTATGCATTGCCAGTTTACAATGATTGCCTTTCCTTGTAAATACTGTATGGTTGCCTGGTTATCCCCTTCTATCGCCAGATAATGAATATTATGTATGTTGGCCCATTACACCGCCTTTAGCAGTGCTACAACTTCTGCCTCTTGGGCTGAGAAGGTCCTGCACCATCCACATTATGCTGCTTGAAAGGTACCCTATTGCTGTGATTCTTGATGCTGCTTCTTTTAAGCAGACTTTCAGTAATTTAGATTGTTATCCCAAATATAAACAAAGCACGGTAGAATTTTAAAAAAAAACCAAAGAGAAGGGAAGCAGACAAAATCAATTAACAAAGAATTGCAGACTTATAAACAAGGCTATGTATAGTGTAAAAGATTACTAGGATTTGAGTTAGGGTGAAGGAGAAGCAATAAATGAAGACATATCTGGGCCTTCTGTTTTCCTTTTTCAGCAGCCTGGATTTGGAGATGTTCAATCATTTCATTTATGGGAATTACGGTGTCTTGATTTGGAATCAGTGAGAAGTTGCCATATTGGTTAAAAACGTTTTCGTTTTGAAATTCATTTTCAGTAGCATTGAAAAAATCATTAGATACCATCGAACTGAAAGGGGAGATATCAGAATCAGAGAAAGACATTGAGAATGCCGCATTTCCTTTTGGGGTTACCATCCTTTGACCACTAGATTCGCTCGGATTAGCAGAAGTCGACGAATCGGAGAAAGTAATACAGAAAGCAGGCTTAGGGTACTTGCAGTGTTCTTGAATTGCCTCTTCAGGTGTGAAGAATTGTTCAATTGAATCCTCTAAATCAATGTTTCCTGAACCGAGAGGGATGTAGTTATCGTCTTGATTTGGAGAAGACCAAATCTGATTTACAACATCCTGGAGTAATCCTGAGTTCCTTATTTTGTAATCCGAATCTGAGATGTCTTGGTATTGATTGGAGTTGAAAGTAAGAGGAGGAGGAGGGGATTCCCAAATCCTAAGGCGTTTTCCCAAGATCGAGTCATTGCGATTAGATGATTGAAAAGCCTCATCGGAGATTGTCGGATCTAAAGATGAAATTGAAGATGAAATATTGATAGGTATGTGCTGAGAAGGGATTACTGAAGAGGGAGATAGAGAAGAAACAAACGAATCGTTGCCTGCATCAGAAACCGTATCTCTATCTATCTGGTCATTAGTTAGCACCTTAAAACCCGATGCCCAACTCTGTGATTCGACCTCCGATTCCGATTTAGGACTTTCGTCATAAATTTCTTCTAAGCCAAAGTTGTATTTAACAGCGCATATTTCTTCTGTATGTCCTAGTCGTTTACAATGATTACACACACGATATGGCAGGTCCATGTAAGTGAAGCTAATGATTGATTCCGGGTGATGACCGACTTTAACTCTAGTAGAAGTTATTAACTGTTTTTCAATGTTAATGTCTATCCTTACAAAGACATCTTGACCCGGTTCAGGGTGTGCATTTATAGGGTGAATCTTTGTTACAAAGCCTAGGTGAGTGCCTATCTGTGCTATAATAAACTCATCAAAATGAAAAGGTTGGAGATTAAGCAGTTTAACCCAGACAGCAATAGTTTTCAATATATTTTTCTCGATTATCATTCCCGGACACATCTTGCCACAGGAAAGGCATCCCCATACATATGCCATGGTGCATTTACAAGTATGTTGAACATGGCCTCTTTGTCCGAGAATGAGATTAAGAAAACATTGCAGCCAATTTGTTTAGTTTTAAAAACTTTTTTCTTTCCCCATCTCCACTCGAGAGCTTTTGCAATGTTAGTTTTCGAAAAAAAAAGTTGTCGAGAATATCCTAACAACAATCGAGTTTTCATTGGTAAAACCTTTTAGGAGAGGCACCGGAAAGGGAAGTAGTTGAGGTTTAAAGCATTTCCTTTTTATTGGTGGCTCAGTCCGTCTTTATGGGTTCCGAACTCATGCGACCGAAAATGATGAGTTGTTGCGGTGACACCATAATGAAGAAGAAAACAGAAGTACAAAAGATTTGGTAAAAGAAACTCTGTCAAGAAGAACCTTCTTGAAAGGCAGAGACTTTAACTTTCAGATGCAAATTGAAAAAGACCTCTCAGAGCCAAAGAGCCATAAAGCAGAAAAAGACGGAATGAGAATAAGACTTTAACTTCTCGTAATTTTTTTATAAAAGAATTTCGAAAAAAAAACTAATAAGCTACGATATGATGGCTTATCAGCTGGCTAGAGTGATGTACACCATCACAAACTCAACGCGTGTCTTTGCTAGGCTGTAAAACTGAAATTTATCTCCAGTTTAGAAAAAAAACTTATTTTTTGGTTAAAAAATGCATTTAATAAACCAACGAATCATCTTAAGCCACGTATTGTACTCCCCATTTATTAGGAGTCTCTTTGACAAGTACATGATATAGAGAAGATCCTGACAAATCCGCAAACAAAAGGTGGCAATACATTAACCCATTAATTGGGACCCTTCTTTAGATAAGGGCTGTCCGCCGCACAGTAAAACTTTTAAGATAAACGCGCAAATTGGAGAAGTAAACATTACCCCCTCCTAGAGCTGGCAAACGGGCGGGCCGGGGCTGGCTTGTTACGGGTTACACGGGTTCGGGTTAACACGGATCAAAACCCGCGGGTTGATATTCTTCACGGGTGGTCATTTCTTCAACCCGCACCCGTAACGGGTTAAACCTGCGGGTTTACGGGTTAACCCGTTTATGGTCTATCTTAAACTGTAAACTGTTATTGACAAATTTATGTGCTGCCTCCCCAAGATGTCGACCAGAACCCCTTCCATTTCCGTGGTGGTTGTTTTTCCTGACATTTTCCCATGGTTTCCTTCCATTATCTTCATGCCATAAAGTAGGTGGTGGCTTCAAATCTTCTACTTCGACCATCCTCTTTGAGAAGATAACACCAGCTGAAGGTCGAGCGACATGAGTATGTGCATCAGGAAGTCTGTAAATAGCACAGATGACTTGATTATTCATAATATCGTCCATTCCGGGAACAGGCGATTGAAAGACCGGTGGGCAACGATCTCCATTACAAAGAGATATATATCCATTCATCCCGCCACTGGCCTTGGGGTCAATTTTTTCTTTCACTTCAGCCCCTTTTTTGTTAGACAACTGATCAGCGAGGCAAAATATGTATGGAGAGAGCGAGTTAGATGTCGAGATGAACAACATATTTTCCATGAAGCTGTTTCTTTTTGCTTCCTCCTCTGTCAAAGTATGTTCCACTTTTTTTATCTCAGCAAGAAGACGACTTTCATCAATGAATGGTAATTTAGCGATACCCTTCCATGCAAACCGCTTGCCATTCATGTCAACTTCAAAATCAGTCGGATAAAAATCAATAATCGGTGAAGTTGGGCCAGCCATCAATTTCCTATAATGCTCAGGTAGCGCATGGGAACTTGCAGCTGGAAAAACACCTTCATAATAATATTCCATCACCCAGCACAAGCCTTGTACGTATTTTAGAACAACATCTTTTCGTACTGCTTCAATCTCATCAAAGGTTTCAACTGAGAACTTTTCCTTGTAGTACCTTTCCTTCCACCCATCCTCACCCAATCTCACCTTGTCTTCTTCTTGGTCATCTCTATTCAAAAGGTCTGACTTCTCACGAATTAAGTCTTTAAGCTTCGCCTTCAGCTCCTCTTTGTTGTCACGTGTCTCCAGCTCTAAGCTATTTTCAGCCTCAACAATGGCTGCACCGACAGATCCCCCTGAATAAGTGTGTCTTGCCACCTTTCCTGTTCGTTCATATGGAGAAGGCAACGGAGCAGAAGCAAGACGAGAGCCCTGAAACCGAGCAACTGGGACAAGGGACTCAGGCTTCACCGTAGGTTCCACATTATCACCCCTTTGTTTCTGGGCTTTGTCACGCTTGATTCTTGCCGCCTGCCGCTGACGAAGTCTAGCTCTTTTGGTGAAAATTACATCCTCATACGACCCCACTGCGGGTATATATCCTTTTATACCTTTAACGTACGGATAAGATTAACCCTAGAATAATCTGACGGTAGGGATTAAATATAACTTATTAATTAGGTGTTGTAGACGGGTTGACGGGTTTAACCCGCGGGTTTACGGGCCGGGACGGATAAACCCGTTTTCTCACAAGCCGCTATTTCTCCAACCCGCGCCCGGCTTGTTTAGGACCAAGCCAAGCCGGGCTCGGGTTTTCACGGGCCGGGTACGGGTTAATCCGCGGGTTTCAGCTTGTTTGCCAGCTCTACCCCCTCCAATGTTAATAGACTTTCAAATTTGAAATCGTTGAGACAAATATCATTTTAATTTTTATAAGGCCCCTTAAAAATATATATTTTTGAAACCAAGAACAAACCTGCCGGAGATTAGATTGAAAAGGCGGAAAACAGAGAAAGAGATCCGGATTACCGGAAAAGTTATTGTTACTAGTCTTCTCGACAATCTAAAATGAAATGTTTAGCATTCCGTATTGCGAAATAACAATTAACGATACCCTCTCAAGCACAAAAGATGTAGAAGTTAAAACGATTTTGCGTTGTTTTTGTTATAATAAAAGCAAGAAAAAAAGACGATCAGACTTTCAATTTCAATTCGAAAACAAGGTGCATCCCCCTCACCCTATGTGTAAGTGCTATAAGTAGTGTAATCGATAGTGACTCTTTAATCTATTCTCTGAAGGTGTTTTTAGAAATCAACAGAACCAAGAATCGCTCAACCCGTCTTCCGATTTCAATTTACCTTGCCTACCGGTGTAATCATATTCTGTGAAATACCATTAGCTGAAATAGAGCAAACGATTCAAGAGTTTTATGATCAAGAAGCTCAACAAGTGATTGTCACCTTGCCTGCTCCTGTTTTCGATGCTGTTCCTCTACAAGCTTATGTTATGAATGATCAAGATGGAGGTTTTATTATGTTGCAATTTTTGGATAGACTCAGTAAAATAAGCATTTCTATCCGGTAGGCAGTGCAGCAGTGGATTGCACTTCCATCACCGTAACTGATCACATGTTGTAAGATATATTGGACACACCAACTAAAAGAAAACGATGTTGTGTGTACATATTTCATCATCAAACACGTGTATGTGAGAAGACACGCGGAGAGCATGCGGACCAACTCATCAAAACATGATGACACACACCCACAGTCAAGAATCCCATCCCGTCGACGTCGGATCTTCGCCCGAACAAATCCAAGTGCAGAAGTTAAAAGATGTACCAAAAGCACGGTGTACTGCGGGGCACCAAATAACTCCTGAAGAGTTACTTTATCTCATCCCCAAAAGAAGCCAAGATCAACGGTGAAGAGAAGGTTGACTGACATGGACGTGACAGGGGTAGAAGACACTTGTCTGACACGAGCATGCGTCTCAACTACCCGCATTAAACACTTTGAACAGTGTACGTGTCGATCAACCCGTGGAACGAACGAGGATGACTCTGCGTGATCAAGCAATGAACGAAGGCCTCTGCGTGATGGACACAAAGCACAAGAAGATAAGGTTCCAACGGCTCTCAAAAACGGGTCCCACACTCTAACCCTATAAATACCCCCTCTCCACCAAGAGAGAGGGGGATCGGAAAGGAGAGAGGGTAGAGAGAAGTCGAGAGAGAAGAATTGTTAGTGTAAGTTTACCTTTTATAATTGGCAGACCTATGTAAACTCCAAAGTCATTCGACTACCTCTGTAATCATCAAATGCATAGTGAAAACGACAACCCCGTGGATGTAGGCCTTAGTGCTGAACCACGTAAATCCCAGTCTTATTTACATTTCAGCACTTTACATCCATTTAACACTCCACGAGTTTTACTTTTACACTTCGTTTTCTTTATCTTCCTCTATGTGAACGCCTCTGGTGATGATATTAGACGAGGCAATGATAAACCCGAAGGTTTTGAGCCAGGGAATCAATGCAATTGTCTCATCAGTGCGAGCATGTGTATAGAATGCGAACATTGTTTGTGAACATATAGATGCCTTCGTGATTTACGTGTTCACAATTTGGCGCTAGAAACAGGGAATACACTAACAGATGGCACAAAATCTGCCAAGCCATAGGAAGTGTGGACCCAGTAGTAAGTATCAACTGCTACAAGTGGGGATTAGACCGAATGAGTCCACTATTTGTTGAGATTCATGGAAGCGTTCCTAAGACAGAAGGAGATCTTCGAATAATTATTGAAAAGCACGCTCGTCTTGAAGAAATCCACCGTGAGAACCCGAGGGCATACCCGCAGAGGTCTCACCGTACCAATTCCGCAGAACAAACCAATGGGGCCAAAATAAATAGCTCAGTGGAACGACCTCACGAAGATAGGAAGGAACGAAGAGATGAACGGCGAAAAGACGATCGAAAATTCGAAGATCAAGTTTACACGAAACTCAATCCTAGCTATGCTCGGATCTTGCGAGAGATCAAAGGAAGGGAAAATTTGGAGTGGCCGTGGTCTAAGGGAAAACAGCCCCCAAGAACCGAGAATTCTAAAGATTACTGTGAATATCACTGCTTCAATGGACACCAGACCGAGAAATGTAAAAAACTCAAAATAATGATCCAAAAACTGATTGATGCTGGCGAACTCCAACATTACATACGAAAGGAGGTCGCCGAGGATAGATCCAAACGGACCAAGCCAGTCCAACTTCCAGAGGGAAACCGCACAATCAACACCATCTCGTGTTCCGAAGCCGCGGGGCCCTCCCTTACAGCGCTGATAGGAAAGAGGCTACGGAAGCAGTTCGAGGACCACTGCGAATTATATAAGATTGATGGTGTAGAGGTGGACGAGCACAAAGAGTGGATGGACTCACCTATTATCTTCGATGCTGAAGATATCGAAGAAGATATGGAAGATCATAACGATCCTTTGGTCCTAACACTACTAGTGGCTGGATGTAACCTCAAAAAGATCCTCATAGACGGGGGAAGCTCAGTAAACGTTCTATTCTACGACGCATTCAAACGAATGAAGCTCCATGAAGAACAGCTAATGACTTCTTATTACACCATCTACGGATTCAACGGAGCACCCACGAAGCCATTGGGAGACATCGTGTTGCAGGTTAACGCCGGACCCATGAAAGTAGAAACACGATTCAGCGTGGTTGACGCCCCATCCCTCTATAACGCCATTATTGGACGAAAGTGGTTACATAAACTCAAAGGAGTGGCGGCAACTTACTACCAATATCTCAGATTCCCTACACCTGAGGGAGTGATGGAAATCAAGGGAGATCGGGTCTCTGCAAGAGAGTGCCAGACCACTCAGGATCGTATCAACAATGAACAAGAAGAGCAACGAAAAACCCGAAGAATTAAAAATAAAGAAGCCGCGAAAGAAAAGACCATAGACCTGTTCCTCAAGGAAACCACAGGGAGGGGTTTGACAAAAGATGATAATGTCCTAAACACAGAAACATGTACTTCAGCAGCCAACGAAGGACAAAAACATACCAAATAGCAATGAAAGAACGCCCCAGTCCTCGGGGATCCGAAGCCGGTGTTCACACCAGTAGAGCCCGTAAAAGAAATCAACATAGGAACGGAAGAAAAACCGAAGATGATCAAAGTAGGGATCATAATGGACGAAAGAAAAGAAGATTCCTTAACCAAATTACTTAAAGAATACGCGGATGTATTCTCCTGGAAGCTAGGAGATATGCCAGGGATTGACCCGAAAATAATCCAACACGAGCTGCGCATCAAACCAGGCACACCACCTTTCAGGCAGAAAATAAGAAAAGTTGCACTGGAGTACCATAAGGCAGTGGAAAAAGAACTTCGGAAACTATTAGAAGCAGGGTTCATCAAGGAAGTCAAGTAACCTACATGGATCTCCAACATGGTCGTCGTTCCTAAGAAAAATGGAAGGGTTAGGATATGCATCGATTTTACTAACCTCAACAAGGCATGTCCAAAGGACAACTATCCCCTGCCAAGCATAGATCAGCTGGTTGAAGCAGTAGAAGGATACGAAGAGCTGTCATTCATGGATGTATATTCTGGCTACAACCAAGTAGCCCTGGCAGAAGAAGATCAACTACACACAGCATTCTACACCCCACATGGCCTTTATTGCTACACTAGAATCCTTTGGACTTCGAAACGCAGGGGCACGTACCAAAGAATGGTCGATGCTATCTTCAGGCCATGGATTGGTAGTACCTTAGAAGTCTACGTTGATGACATGCTCGTCAAAAGTAAGCTGCGCAAAGATCACCACCAGGATCTGAGAGATATCTTCGAAGCAATGAGGAAACATCACATGAAAGTAAATCCAGAAAAATGCACTTTCGGTGTCACCTCAGGGAAATTCCTCGGATATCTGGTAACAAAAAGGGGCATTGAGGTAGACCCAGCGAAGATTCAGGCCATAGTAGAAATGCCATCCCGAAGAATTTAAAAGAAGTGCAGAAGCTCAATGGGTCCATAGCAGCCTTGGGCAGATTTATTGCCCGATCCTCGGACAAATGCAAACATTTTTTCAATATTCTCAAAAAAGGGAGTAAGTTTGAATGGACCGCAGAATGCGAAGAAGCCTTCCAAAAATCAAAGAACACCTGGCTTCAATTCCAATCCTGCAGAAGCCTGATCCTGATGAGGTTTTGGCATTGTACATAGCAGCGACAGAAGACGCAGTTAGCGCAGTGTTGGTCAAAACCAATACGAAGATAGAAAACCTATCTATTATGTCAGTAAGACCCTCAATTCTGCGGAAAGGAACTACACGAAGATCGAACAACTTATCCTGGCATTGGTATGGGCTACTCAAAAGCTGAGAACCTATTTCCTAACTCACTTCATCCGCGTCCCATGCAAAGCACCACTGGAAGCAGTCCTCAAAAGCGCGGGAAAAGTAGGCAGAATAGCCAAGTGGAACACCCACCTGGACCAATTCAACATCATTCATGAAATTCAACATTCCCAAAAATCCCAAGTTTTGGCGGATTTCTTAGCAGACCTCCTGGACAACGACGAAGAGATTAAGGGAATACCAGAAGCCGGAAGAAAGCAAGGATCCAATGGATGTCCTCGAACCCGCGAGTCAAAGACAATGGGAAGTCTTCGTCGATGGTTCCAAAAATAAGGAAGGGGCAGGAATAGGCATTGTCATCACCACCCCAACTGGAGAAAGGATCGTACAGGCACTCAGGTTAGAATTCAAAGAGCATACTAACAACATCGTCGAATACGAGGCAGTCGTACATGCCCTCCGCTTAATAATAGAGATGGGGTAACCGATGTAAGACTGACAAGTGATTCAGCTTGTCATACGGCAAATAGGGCTCGAGTACAATGTGTACGACGACACCCTCTCAGCTTACATGGCCTTGGTCCAAACATTGGCATCACAAATTCCGAACATCAAGTTCCGGCACTTATGCAGAAGGGATCTCAGGCACGCGGATGCCCTAGCATATATATCATCCATGCTGAAGGACAAAAGCATCGAAGCTATTAAAATAACAAGGGTATACGAGCCTTCAATTGCATCGCAATTCTCCTTCGCTACCAATCAAGATACAGTGGAAGAAAATATCGAAGATCAGGTAGGAGAAGACATCCATAACGATTTTGACGAAGAAGATATCCTGTCAAGAGCAAATCAAGACGAAGATTTCAGCAACGAAGATGATTGGAGAATGGTGATCCATGCGTTTCTCGAAAGGGAACCTTACCGCGGATCATAAACAAGCCAGGAAAAATACTCTCCAAAGTAGGAAGATATGATCTTCGGGATGGGGTCCTGTACAAGAAATCCTTCCTCGGACCGTTACTACGTTGCTTGTCCAGAAAAGAGGGGCATCGAATTCTAAACGACATCCATTATGGTGACGCAGGGAATCATAGCGGCATGAGATCACTAGCCGACAAAGCAAAAATGCAAGGATATTACTGGCCCACAATGATACAGGATGCCGCAAGAATGTCCCGACGATGTGAAGAATGTCAGCGTTTCGCCAAAAAGATACACGCGCCAGCAACAACGTTAAATTCTGTAGATAGCCCGTGGCCATTTGCAAAATGGGGCATAGATATCGTCGGGCCTTTCATCGAAGGATCAGGGAAAAGACGATTTTTGATAGTAGCCACGGACTACTTCAGTAAATGGGTGGAAGCTAAAGCCTTAGCCAGGATCAGAGACGTGGATGTGTTTACTTTCATATTCCAAAACATCATTTGCAGGTTCGGCATACCAGCGGAAATCGTGTCCGATAATGGTAAGCAATTACAGGGGGAAAAATATAGACATGCTCTTCGATACTTTCAAAATAAGGAAGAACAAATCCACCCCCATATACCCTCAAAGCAACGGACAAGCGGAAGCCACTAACAAGACCCTCGCCCTTATCCTCAAAAAGCAATTAGACGAACATAAGGGGCGATGGTGTGAACAGTTGCACAATGTGTTATGGGCATACAGGACAACACGAAGATCTGCCACTGGGGAATCCCCGTTTCTCCTCACTTATGGAGCTGAAGCAGTCATCCCAACAGAGATCCTCATGCCAACCACAAAGACCGAAGCATGGGAGAAAAATCTCACAACAGACATGATGTTAGAGAGATTGGACGACCTGAAGGAAGGAGGGAAGCAGCATTGCAGAAGATGGAAAATTATCAACGAAGACTAGCGAGGGAGTACAACAAAAGGTAAAGCTTCGAAATTTTGTAGAGGGGAAGTATGTGCTAAGAACAATCCCACAGTATCAACGAGAAGAAAGGGGAAAGTTAGCACCTACATGGGGAGGACCTTTTATAATACACGACATTGCGGGGAAACGGTTCCTACTATCTTCGCAATCTGAAAGGCGAGGTCTCCGCATCCTTGGAATGCTAAGTGGCTCAAACCGTACTACCCATAGGAGCAACGCAGCTTTGCATCTGCGTGAAGAATACCAGAAGAAGAAGGCAGCGTAACCGCTTACATGTTCTATCTCTGGACGAGGAGTAGAAGGCTAAACCTATCAATCAAACAAGCTTTTTGAAATTCAAGTAAAAAACTTATCAACAAATATTGGGGAAAGTAGTTAATCTACAATCTCTCAGGGCTCCCCCATCAGTGTATGAGTGTAAGACCAGGGGGAAGGCACCCAGCAGAAAGAGATACCCAACCAATCTTAACGGAATGGGTTGTATGTAAATATTTTAACCCCATATCCTAGAACGTTGCCTCGGCCCCCACCGTCTGGGAATCCTCTGGGCCCAGGTTCTCCAGCGGGGGGGTGAAGGTCTCACAGACGATCACGAAGGTACCTCCCTTCGGTATCGCACCCAAACACTTAAAACATTCTTCTTTTGTTTTTAATGTCCTTCCTCACAATGCTTAAAATAAAAAACAAACTGATACTGCAGGTATACCAAAAGAAGGATCCATTTCATAAGGTTGGTTACAAAGCGGCAAGGCCAATTCAAGGAAAAAAACACATCAAAAACATTCTTTTACAAAATACTAGCAAAATCTAACTGAAGGCTAATGTCGTGGTTTCTACTTGGAAGTGCCGCCCCATCAGCAGGGTTGTTCCGAAGAGTTGAAGGGACGCTCCCACCAGAAGAGGGTCCCGAGGAGCCAGGCAAGGAGGCAGGTACAGGACGACGCGGATAGCTCTTGACGAGGCCATGATCGGTCTTAAGGCCAAGCTCAATCTTCTCCAGCATCTTGTTTGTCTCCTCCGCCAATTGACACCGAGCCTTATGCATAATAACTGTCGTTCGCTGGTGGGCTTGAGATAACAACGAGATAGACGATTCACTTCTTTAGAAGCAGCACCAACGGCCTCCTCGCGGGATGCCCAGACTCTTAAAATAATTAGTCTGTCCTTCCTGCTGCTAAGGAAGATTGAGCCTTTTCAAATTTTTCATTTGCAGCGGGAGTTGTCCCTCGAGCTCTGAAAACAACACAAGGGAGTTAGCACAGAAAAGACAAATCACACTCGACGAAATGAGGTTATACCTTCGACACAAGCCGAAGCCTCTTCATACTCATTAACAACCACGTCTCGCGCTTCATCAAGATAGTCATATTCCTCGGATAATTTCTTATAATCTAGTTGAAGGTTGGTGAGAGTAAATTGACTTGCATCTAATTCTACC
Source organism: Papaver somniferum (assembly GCF_003573695.1). NCBI lineage: Eukaryota > Viridiplantae > Streptophyta > Magnoliopsida > Ranunculales > Papaveraceae > Papaver > Papaver somniferum. The sequence continues at coordinate 85,206,339 of NC_039363.1, forward strand.
TGCTTCATCGAATCCATGTGACGAAGATGGTTGACTTCGTTGTTTATCTCTGTTACCCCTTTGTAAGTCTGTACATATACTTCGAGATTTCTCTCAGACTCAGCCTGGCGGGCTATTTCAGCGCGAGACGCAGCAAGGGCTTTGCTGAGAGCCCCAACCTCGGCTCTGGCATCGTCCCTTTCTCTGGTAAGACACAGCATACTCTCCCTAATTCCCGGAAAAGGAAGGGAGCGAGCCTTTCGTAATTCCTCTTCCAGAAGATGTATTCTAGCCTCTAACAACGAAGTACGCTCACGGGATTCCCGCAGATTCTCACGTGTCCACAGCAGCGTACCATTGAACAAAATACGGTCATGGTTATACAGATTCTGCATATCAACCATCTGAACATGCCTTGCGCGCCATCCCTCAGCCCGAGCGTCCCACTTTTTGGCTTCGCTCTTAATTTTTTCGACCAACTCTTTGATACGAGATTTTTGTCGTGCCCTTTCATTCCGAAGCCATATCAGCTCGGGGACTCCACCCACTGAAGATAGGGTGGGGAGACTCAGACAGAACAACAAGTAGTAGAAAGGAATTACGAGGGATAAAAGATGGAGAAGAACTAAACCTGTGAAAGCTGAAACTTTGCCGCGAGTTTGCTCTAACTCAGCGCGAACGGTGGCAAGCTCTGAACGAAGACCAGCCTCCGCTTCACCCAGCCTTTCTTTCTCTTTAAGGCTATTCTTCAGTTCTTCTATCTCCACCTCAGCCGCAGATAATGCCTTTTCCCTGTGACGAAGCTTAGCCTCCATTCAAAGATTTCGCTTTAAAGAATTGATACACACATGGTTACAATGCTCACTCCTCATCATCTACACATCAAACGGCAAACATTATTACACCGAAGGATTCGAGTGTCACGAAGAGATATGTACGAGGACTTACCTCCAAGACACGCTGCTGGGGAAAACCATATTGGTACCCATCGGCTATGGCCATCATTTCAGCAACAGAAGATGGAGGGTCCGCTACGAGGGTAGCCTCTGGAACACTCAAGCTTTTCCCCCACATCTCGGCAACACGCGCCTCGGAAGATAGTCCATCATCCGACGAGTATAAGCATCAGAATCTTTCTCGCCAGCAACCACCGGGGCAGGATGGGGAACAAACAACAGACTCTTTTTCTTGAGCCAATCCATTATGGCATCCTCACCCTCAAACATCAGCGAGTGAGGGAAATCCTCGGAAGGTGAGTCAACCACAGACTTCCCCTTTGTGTCATTTCCCCATCACACAAGTCTCGACATCCCACGCGCAATGTCATCCGCGCCCATTCTGAACAACAGCATTTTCCTTACCAAAATCCCCGAGCACATCCCAATTATCATTGGGGGAAAGCAAAGAAAAATCTTCGGGAAAACCGAGGGCATCATCAAAGAGTTCCCTTGCGGAATATATCCTGTCAAAGGAGAACCTTGAGAAATGGTGGGGAGAGTTTCCGCAGCCTCACCCCTCCGATAAATTCCGGACACCAGGGTTATCACCAGCAGGAGCAGACATTTCCGCGGTAACATTCCCTCGGCCACCGCGGTATTATTTCCCCCATCAACACCATCACAACCCGCACCAACCTCTTCCTCGACATCAGGAGGGGAAGTATCAGTGCGTTCTTCCCCATCAGACATTTCCTCATCCTCGGCAAACTCTTCGTTCACTGGACTGGTAACTTCTTCATGAACCTCAGCCTCACCCGTCACAATGGTAGAAGACTGCTTGGGCCCAATCTTTTTCTTTTTCGACACCTGCAAACCAATACACGTTCCACAAAAAGAGTTATTTCCTCACAAAGTTTGATTTTCAAAAAAGGAGGGGCGCGGCCATCTGCAATAACCATACCTTGGTAGTAGCGGCACTCTTCGGTGGAAGTATAGCACCAGAACCCTCTTCCTCGTCTCCATCAACAACGTCGAGAGCATAAGGAAAGTTCATGCCCTCGAAATTTAAACGCCAGGGACAGAAATCTCCATAACGAGCAGGAGGAGATTCACGAGGCCTGCTACTCTCAGAAGGACGCCAACCGCGCGGACCGGGAATCCAACCATACGCCCAAGGACCAACAATTTCAATGACAGTGGCATGCCACTCATAATCATGGTCACGCTTGATCCTTTCACGAGCAGGAAAAAGTTTCCGCTGAGCCGACCCCTCGGTGCCTGGAACATATTTCAGTTTGGCATCGCTCACCTCACTTAAGAGACGAATTTCTCCCCGAGGAGCAGCGAGGTTACGAAGACTAACACTCCACGGTTTACGGTTCCTACTATTGACATAATCCCCAAAGGAGTTGTTGAAGTTTTCAGGAGTATACCACTCCCTCTCAGCGGGATTTTGAACGTAACATGTCATCGTCGTCTCCCCCTTACTCCGAATATAACATTCCCTCAGTGCATGGAGATAGTTCCCCGATAATTGCGACACGGAAGGACTATGAGTATTGGTGGAAGAGCCTTCGCGACCAGCCAACACGTCATAATAAAAGGAATCACCAGACTTATACAACGCAGCATAAGACCCGCCTCGAAGGCTCCAACCATAGTCAACAGATGAAACTCATCAAAATGATACTTCGAGATGAGCTCGTAAGTAATATCATCCTCAGGGGCATAGAAACGAACCTCGAAGGCTTGGAGCTCATGCTTTTCCTTGAAATATTCAAGGTCAATGTGCTTAAACGTGACTTTCTTCTTGCTAACCGAAACGCTGCGTATCACCGGGACATCCTCCTCTTCTTCCGCGGGATCGGACGAACCAACAAAAGCTTCGGAAGCTTTTCTTTTCAAAGAAGGATTTTTAGATGATTCAGCTCTCGGCACACACCTTTGGAGTTCTTCCCTTTGAAAGAAAGTACTGGAGGCGGCGGCAGAGGGTTCTGCACGGGCACTATAGAACGAAGAGGGGAATATCGAAGGTGCACCAGGAGGTGTCTGCGTACACCTGGAGTCATCACGAGGACGAGAAGGAGCACGGCTGGCAGCGTATCGAGACCCGGAAGGGCCCTTCGATGGATCCCCCTTCCTAGGAGGAAGCCTTCGTCCCAGAAGAAGACGAAACTTATTACCGCGGGGATCCATTGCGACAATTTAGAGAGATCTCCCCCATGTGGAGATGTACAGACTCTCTACGCGGAGGGGATCTCGGCAGACTGGAAGCGGAGTTTGATAAGGAAGCCGCGGACGGTCAGACATGGCTGCGAGGAGGTACAAAAAACAAGTTAGAAGCAAACACGAGGGCATCACCAAAGATCAAAAAACCACAAAATTAACAGTTCATCTCAACATAGCCCAGAAACCCTAAAACTAGCATACATGCATACATCATGTATACCCTAAAACCCTAAAATTAACAGTTCAATCAATACAATTGAAACACTGGCCTCCTCGACTTGAGAAGAAGAACAGGGGCAAACTAGCATACATGCATCGAAAGATGTTCTTCATCACAAACAAGGTACAACAAGCAGGAAATTTACAATCAACAAACAAATTAAAACAACAGAAACGAAGAAAAGAAACCTTACCACCACAAACAAAATCCCAAAAGAAGACAAATGAGAGAACAAACCAGAAACAAAAAGAAACGAGCGTGATTAATGCTAGGGAGAGAGAATTTAATGGTTGAAGAACAAAGGATGAAGTCTGACAGGGAGAATGAAATTAATTTTCAAGGAGAATGAAATTAATTTTTTCTCCTCTCCTTTATACTCGAAAGAAAGGAAGTTAATGGAGGAATGGGAAACGTGCCCATTAAATGAGCAGTTAATGCACGAGTAAGAAACGTACCCAAGTATCTAGGAGAAGTTATTAGGAGAGAGGAGGAATATGTAACGTCTGTTTTCTTCAATGCTCCCACTAAACACTCAAGCCCGAAGAAAAGGGGCAAATTGTGTGTACATATTTCATCATCAAACACGTGTATGTGAGAAGACACGTGGAGAGCATGCGGACCAAGTCATCAAACATGATGACACACGCCCACATCCAAGAAGCCCATCCCGTCGACGTCGGATCTTCCCGAACAAATCCAAGGGCAGAAGTTAAAAGATGTACCAAAAGCACGGTGTACTGCGGGCACCAAATAACTCCCGAAGAGTTACTTTATCTCATCCCCAAAAGAAGCCAAGATCAACGGTGAAGAGAAGGTTGACTGACATGGACGTGACAGGGGCAGAAGACACTTGTCTGACACGAGCATGCGTCTCAACTACCCGCATTAAACACTCTGAGCAGTGTACGTGTCGATCAACCCGTGGAACGAACGAGGATGACTCTGCGTGATCAAGCAATGAACGAAGGCCTCTGCGTGATGGACACAAAGCACAAGAAGATAAGGTTCCAACGGCTCTCAGAAACGGATCCCACACTCTAACCCTATAAATACCCCTCTCCACCAAGAGAGGGGGATCGGAAAGGAAGAGGGTAGAGAGAAGTCGAGAGAGAAGAATTGTTGGTGTAAGTTTACCTTTTACAATTGGCAGACCTATGTAAACTCCAAAGTCATTCGACTACCTCTGTAATCATCAAATGCATAGTGAAAACGACAACCCCGTGGATGTAGGCCTTAGTGCTGAACCACGTAAATCCCAGTCTTATTTACATTTCAGCACTATACATCCATTTAACACTCCACGAGTTTTACTTTTACACTTCGTTTTCTTTATCTTCCTCTATGTGAACGCCTCTGGTGATGATATTAGACGAGGCAATGATAAACCCGAAGGTTTTGAGCCAAGGAATCAATGCAATTGTCTCATCAGTGCGAGCATGTGTATAGAATGCGAACATTGTTTGTGAACATATAGATGCCTTCGTGATTTACGTGTTCACAAATGTACAATAGTTCCTAATAAAAAAAATGAATATATCCGTTTTCATTCCCACGACAACAACAACGAGAAAAAGAGAAAATAATGATTTGATACAACTCATACATCACACTCGTAGTAGTACTGATGTATATTCACCAACAACAAAGTTTTCTGTTTTTAGTTTGTTTTCTTGTAATCATTCAGAAATCATGGAGGAGAGTGGGGTATTCTTGTTTGCTGTTGGGGTTTTCTTCGAATCTTATTTTTGAGACTTAGCACTAGTTGTAATCAATCATCTTTGCAGGTTGAGATTCTTTTTCCGCCAGTGATTGTGTATAGATGGTACTACTATATAATCCATAGAGCAACTCCAACGGGAGGATGTTAGGTTCCAAGACAAACAACTTGCGCAAAACTGTATGAAGAAGGGTGAAACAGAGTGGAGGCCAATTACTAACAAAACTTGATACACTTTAGGAAGCTGAAGACCCACATCAATATTGTAGTAAGAAAATCCCATAAAGCATATGTATTTGAATGAGGATACAATTTTACAGTTACATATTCTTGCACAAAGCAAATGGAAGTTACACTAGTTTCACCAATCAACCTTCTTATCGATTCTTGAGGCCTTCTTGCTTAATAAGAATAAGGTAGAATGGAAAGTTATTGATTGATTAACTTCTGGTCTACAGTTTGCCAGAACGGCATTTTATTGATCGCGACAGACAAGCCTCTCAATATCCGAGCAACATGTAACAACATAGCTATTAACCTCCTGAAGTTGCTCTGTAAGTGATGATTGAGTTCAACTTGGCTTAGTTTTCAGAATAGAGCACTAGAAATCGGACTTTGTGAGTTGCACCAAATCTTTAATATAGTGATCCGAAAATCTTCCATCACATGCCAAGCTGTGGCCAAACGTGGAATAAGCTTTCTAGGCACGAGCCAATTGATCTTAAAGTCATCCTTAGAGGAGATGCTTCAAATTCCTTCTCCTTACTGACGATACAATCTGCCATAGCATGAATAGGACATTTAATTTAATTGAAGTAGTCACAAGAATGTGCATCCCCTTGGTTCAATTCAATCTGAACTGAAACCCAATGAGGTAAAATGGGATTGAATTCCATCGATCAGTTTTAGGAATATCGAGGTTTGCTCAATTTGGCAAGTAGGTGGCGCCTCAGAGTCAATGAGAGACGATTACCAGCATTGATCTGTTTCCCACCTTCTCATCTGACCAACAACTGCAAAATCCGATCGACTTCCCAATCCGGTACTGTAACCATATCGAGCGGAGGTGCGGGCAATGGAGAGATCATAATTAGCTCTCTCTGTAGGATCATATAGAGTAGTATAAGCTTTGTGAATCTCCATGAAATCACGGCTATCAGATTCAGAAGTAGCTACATCTGGATGAACTCTCTTCGCTAAGCTTCGGTAAGCTGTCTTAATTTCAACTGCTGATGCGTTTTCTTTCACTCTAAGAATCTCGTACAGACTTGATGATGATCTTGTGTTGGTTCTTGGAAGAGTTTCCGAGGAAACAGAAGATTTAATTGAGAATTTCTTGGGTTTTCCTGTTGGAATAGATGTTGATCTCTGGGACTTGTTATTCGGGGTTTTAGTTGATAAGTAACACTCTGGAGAGAACTGAAATGAGGTTTTCATTTGGATTCCAGACATTTTTAGATGGATGAAGAAGAGATAGAGGAAATAAGATGGAGAGAACGAATATTTATAAGGGAGGAGGAAAAAGAAAGAGAGAGTCAACGGGCAACACGGTTTGTTCATTTGTTGTGTGGTTTACGAGTAAGGTGAAAGGTCAAGTGAAACACTGTTAATGGGGACATGACTGTCAAAGTATTTCTGGTTCGTCTTCTATAGGATTTTGATGTACCCTTTCTAGAAAACTGGTACACTTAACAATGTTGCGAATGTACAAACTATAATCTCATAGAAGAAGCCCTAAATTTTGTAAAGTTGTTTGCCAAAATCCGCCTGAATGGATTCAAGAGGATATCCAGGCGAATACACATGTTATGTAACAGTTTTATTTATCAATCTTCCCTTTGTTAAGCACCCATGCGATAGTTTTTCGCCCTTATCAAGCCCCAGGAATAAGACTAAACTTGTCAATCATATGGAGCACCTAGATGATAAACTTTACATTAAGTTGCAAGTGGTTAATCACATCCTACCAAAATCAGAGTTAGCTGGAGCCGGAAGAGATGTAGTTTTACAGGTTGGAAGATTCTAAGAGTAGATAACCTTTCCAACTGTAAACAAATGCAACTGCCTTCGGCGGTCTATAAAATTAAAAGACGTCCCACCACATAAAACATAAACAAAAGCGTCTGCCTAAACCCGAATGGAGCTAGTTAACTTACGTATTCTGCAAACGTCCCCAGATTTCAATTATACAGTGTCACCACAACTTCGCAGAGGCTTAAGACAGCACAATGGTGAAAATATCTTAGTATTATGTCCAGGGCAAGGGTGAGCCAAAAAATAGTGATGAAAAAAGAAACATCCCATTAACTCCAAAAGAACAACCATTTTCCTTGTTTCCCACTGAGTTCTAACATGTACCTTTCTATCTAATTCTAAGATAAAGAATCAAAAGGAAAACTTTAGTTTACACGTGATAAGCTTTCTACAAGGAATAACATCACCAGCAAAATTGATCACAAAAACAAACATTACTAACAGCTATTTAATGTTTTAGAGGATGATTATAAACGTATTTTCCATGGAGAAGGTATGGATGGTACAAACAATTAGAAAGTCAAACAACTTCTAGAAGACTTGAACAAACCTCCTTTGCTTAGCATAATTTCTTCCGGAAGACTAAAAAGTCCTGACGTCCAGAAAGTTAGATGTGACTTGTTTCAATAAAAATCTGTTTTTCTTCTAGAAACCTTTTACTTTCTCCCTCTCGCTTTCTTCTAGAGAGGAGAGGGGATCATTCTCTAGTCTCTACTCTCTACTTTCCCAGTGGTTTTCTTGTTTCATGGGTTCCACTACTTGCTCCAATTTAACCTCTTCCATTATGAGGTTCCTTTTGGTTTTCCATTAACTAATCATCATATTAGTTGGTTTAACACACTCCTAAGTCCTAACTGGACATTTTTTTGACCATAAGGCGAAGTCTTACGGGCTAGATATCTAGCTACTAGATTGGCCATCCACGTCAGTATGAGCAACTTTCTAAGTTCTATGAGCTAGATATCTAGCAGCTAGATTGGTCATCCACGTCATATGATACCACTATAAAACGATGTCTGGTTCGGCGATGTTTGGTTCAGCGTTTTAAATCTCAGCCGTTAGATCATATGCTACCACTATAGAGCGTTTTAAATCTCAGCCGTTAGATCATATGGTACCACGTCATATGGTACCATTATAGAGCGTTTCAATCTCACTGATAGTTGAACTGCGAGTACTTGCTAGGAGAGAACTATCCAATGCTAGTGTTAACTTTTTCCCACACATTTTTTATGATTTACAACACTTTTTGGCCAATCTATCAGTTCAATCTAGTCCATAAGGGTTAACCTAAACAACAATTAGAGCCTCATTTGAGGGAATTAGTATCATTTATACAAAATTAACACCGACTCTACCATCCGAAACATAAACATTGAGAATTTAAATTAATGTACAGAAGGAAGATTAATTAATCAAAAAGTCAATCGAGATTATTGTTGTTTTTCAATTTTGAATAAGATTTCAGGAAAACAAGAAGACCACGGGTGGCTAATCCAGCATTAGATTTTCACCAAGAACGAGAAACAACAGTGCAAACATGTACACTAGAACAAGCATTTTCTACTCAGTCGGCAGCGGGACATCCGTCACTGACATCGATCACATGTTGCGCAATATTTGCAGCTGTTCTCGACTCTATATAACAGCTAAAAACAAAAATAGTAATAACAAAATCTACTACTGCACAGTAATGTCCGTTTTTTTCCTGCTATCTACACTATAACACCATATAAAAAACAATATAGTAAAAGGATTCTTATAAAAAAAAAAGAACATATCCGTTCACATTCCGCAACAAAAACAAGAAAAAGAGAAGAATGATTTGATACAACTCACACTCATACTACCGACGGACATACACCAACAACAAAGTCTTCTGTTTTTATTTTGCTTTCCGTTAATCAATAAGACATGGCGGAAGAGAGTGGGTAGTCTTTTTTGCTGCTTAATCCAGAGAACCTAATAAGTAATAACCCTAGTTCCCGTTTTATATAAGCACTAGTTGTGATCATGGCCAACAGGTCATCCTTGTAGGTTGAGATTCTTTCTCTAATAAGTGTTTACAGTTGATACACATTTTGTATTTCTCAGTGCAACACCAACCAAACCACCTAACCCAAAGCTTTACATTCCTCCTGCGAGGATAAGATAAGCATCTCAAAACTCTCGATGACTAGGTGAAAGATAGTATCTATTAACACCTGAGAAGTTTAAACATGAACAAACCCGTTGGAGAGTTTTGCCGTTCATCTCTCTACAAGCCTAATCTGAACTCATATGAGTAATCATCTCTACTTTATACAGATAAATAATTTAAGTTTTGGTTTTGGTACACGATCGGTCAGCAACTCACTACTTCACCTATGTCACAGTAAGATTTCTCCATAATAAATCACAACCATCACAGTATATAACAAGATACATGGATGTTCACTAATCCTTCCTAATGTCATATTTATATATCATTATTCATATAGATGGCAAACCTTAATGTAAGACAATGAAACACAGACATACATTCTTTATTCATTCTGAACTTCAAACTTTCAGTTCTACTATAGTATTTGCTTTTCAAACTGCATTTATATATACTGATCGCAACAGAAATAACACTGCAAAGAATAGTATGTACTATTCGATGAATCATAAACAACAATTTTTAGGAAAAAGAACAGTGGTGTAGTGAAAGCTTAGATTGATCTGTAAATTATTAGATTGATCTGTAAATTATTATTTTTTTCTCTTGGGAAAAAAACGCTAATAAATTTCCCATAATTACTTCCAAGTGAAAACCAAAAGAACTAACTTACCCATTCTTGGAAAAGCATAGCAGATTGAAACGAACTGGAGGCCCATTACAGATCAATCTCGATAGATTTCAGGAAGCTGAAGACCAACACTTCCCGCAGATTTTCTTAGTGTCCTCGTCATTTCTTCGGATCTATCTACAGCAATGTTGTAAGAGAAAAGGAGGCCCTACACAAGATATTTTAAATTAGGTCAAAAGTTTACAGTTACAAGCTTAAATTGAAGGCATCACAAATAAAACACAAATGCACAACATCAAGCTAGATTGGCCTATCAGCAATCTGCTTGTCAATCACCAACCACCGTCTCCAAAAGCAAACTAGCGTTCAAAGGTAAGTGAATGCAGGTAAGGAAAAATCCTTGTGATTCAATATGAACAAAGTCATGAGAGTGGTGCTCCGAAGCTGTAAGGAGAATGACTTTTCCTTTAACTATACCACTGGTTTGACTACCGGGAAGGGATATTAATTCTCTCTTGCAACCCCTATAAATATGGATAAGTATCGAAATATATAGGGAAAAAGAACGTTAAGATACGACTTGTGCTACCAGAAGTTGTATCACTATTGGGATATCACTATGTCTCACTCTTTCTGTCTCTTCCAATTATTCTCCTACCTCAAGTTTCTGCTCAGGCTCTCTCTTTCCAAGGTGGATCCATTCTGCTCTCTCCTCTAACTCCCACACACCTATACTACCTCTTCTCGTCGGGGCAAGGTTGGATGCCACAGTAATAGTAACAGTAGAAATGTTCCCCGTACTGATTAGTGTGCCAACACTTAATGATGGTATGATTCCTTCTCATTAAATACGCATATTGAGTGAAAAATATTTATCTTCTCAACCATTTGTGTTGGCGCGTCAAAGTTTCACGAGTGCATGACAAAAAGAGTGCGCTAAGGTGGAAAATGCATATAGCCTAAACATACTGACCCAAAACCGCAGAAAACCCCAACTCTATTACATAAATTTATTCTTTTTCTGAGGTATATACACGTAATATCAATCGATTTCATTTCAGTATCTAATTAAACAATTACCTCATTCTATGTAACCAATATGACAGGTTGCTAATACCTAATATGACCAATTGATCGGAAATCAATCCCCTTTATGCTTGGCATGGGACTACACCACCTAAAACTCCATATTTTTATTCAACTAGAACTTTTAAGTCACTTTTATCAACAGCATATATATACCTAAGAGCAACTGCAGTGGTGCGAGTATAACCAAAGACCAACGAGGGAAAAAAAGACCAAATTTTGGGTTTAGTCTGGTGTGTGACGCTACGGTGGAAAGCCTAAATTTGGTCAGACGTACATTATACGTTCGCCTGGTGTGGGGCGTGGACTATACCAATGCCTGGTGTGGGACGGGGACTATACGTTCGCCCGGGTAAAAAAGATTCAAAAAGAAAAATAATAAAAAAGAAATAGAAAAAATGGGGCGGAGGTATTAAGCCCGCCCCATGCAATTTGAATTTGTAAAGAATGGGGCGGGGTATAATGCCCGCCCCATACAAAATTAAAAAAAAAAAAATGGGGCGTACGCCCCATGTGGAGCGTTAGACTATACAGTGGGGCGTGGACTATACGTCCGCCTGGTGTGGGACGTGTACTATACGTCCGCCTGGTGGTGGGGCGTGGACTATACCAACGCTCGACTATATTTGGGTTTAGTCTTGGTCCCAGACCAAATATACTCTGGGTTTTAGTCGTCGATCAAAATTTGATCGATAGTACGTTCCATTACGTCTGTTCAAAAGACCAAATATTTGGGTTTAATCGCCCACTGTGGACGCTCTAAGTACCTAATTCATAGCAAATCCTACTCAAGCACTCAACATACTTTGTTCACAGGCATTTCCACTAATAGTAAAAGTTTACAAACTTATCATTAAGCATGAAAAAATCTTATAGCAAGAACCCAAAACAAAATTGCAAATTGAATATTATTTTCCTCACAGGTAATTCAACAAACAGATAGAGTACAAAAGTATAACTTTAACTAACAGCAGCTGAGCACTACACAAATCATCTAGCAGCAGCTGAGCACTTCACACATTATCAATAAAATGAAGGCAGAAACTAAAACTGAGATCCTGAAATTCAATAGCACTTTCATTAAAAAAAGAGAAAGAAATTCAGCAAGTATGTACCTGGTGATGGTGAATGCTATTGAGCATATAAGTATAATTTGAAGCTAGGTTAATCTTGTGTTTGATTAATTTTGGATCTGTTAATAATGATGCGTTCCTGAATTCTTGAGTGATGTAATCAGTATAATGTTTTTTAGTACCTTGAGTACCAATATGTTTCTTCACAGCTTTTAACAGGTTTCTGTAAACCCTTAAACTCTCTAAACCCATTCCGTATTGATCTTTTCCTTTATCGAAACTACCTTACTTGATCTCCAAAACCTTGATTATCAAACGACCCTCAGTCGAGACAGACAATGAAATGATCACTAAGCGGGAGAGAAGGTTTTATTCAGTCTCTGTCAAATAAAAAAGAGAAAAAAAAAGTTATACAGTGACAGTATGTTGTTATTTGATAATGGGCTTGATATAAAAAGTTAGTTAACCTAATTCGAGACTATGTATGTCCAGAGTCCAGTCTCCAGACAATACACCTGTATTAGACTCTACTCCTGAAGGTGGCCGACCCAGGGCCGTGGGACATGGAAAATTCATTATTTTTTTTAGTTTAGGTTTCCCTCTCAAACCTCCCTTGAAAATCCTTTTATCGGCAGTATTTCGTTTCAATTCCCTTTCAATGCGGATGCTACCGCCTAAAGGTCAGTCTCTCTCTCGGTTTTACAAAATCTGAATGATCTTTCGTATTCTCATTGCATCTGAAATCATTTGTTAAATCCAAACAAACTCATCCCAGAACGTATGAACCCTAAATTCAGACTCTACTAGAAGGATTTAACTCGAACCGGGGCGTGGTATAGAGAGAATTAAACATGGAAGAAACAATAAATTCACCTCATTGTAATGCAGAAGATAGGATCAGTAGCTTACCGGAAACCCTAATTTATTACATCTTAAGTCTCGTTGGTGATATGAAGTATGTTGTCCCAACCAGTGTTTTGTCTAAAAGATGGAGGTATGTCTGGACTTCTCTCCCCTCACTGGCTTTCAATTCATATTCATTCTTCAAACCTGGGACAGGACGGCCAATTGGTTATAGTTTTGTAAATTTTGTGGATAAGGTGCTCATTCTGCGCGACTTGTCTACTTTAAAGAGGTTTGAACTTTCTTGCTGTAATGTAGAGTATAAGAATCTACAAATTCATATTAATACATGGATCATTGCTGCTGTTAGGCGTAATGTTGAAGAAGTAGACATAAGTGTTGACATCTCTCAGTTCCTGTTTCCTCATTGCCTTTTTACGTGTCAATCGTTGCCGAAATTAGATTTGGTAAACAGAAACGAAAGACGATTGAAGATTAAATTACCTGGTTCAATTGATCTACCTCAGCTCAAAGCTATGTTCATTGATTCACTAGCATTCGATGATGAAAAGTTAACTAAGCAGTTCTTCTCTAGTTGTCCTCTTCTTGAACAATTAGTCATAACAAACTGTGAGTTTCCTGAAATGGATCTTAACTTTTCGTTTCATGAACTTTCGGAATTCGACCTTGTCAAGTGTTCAGGTTCTTCTAAGAATGGTCGTCAATCAGTTGATAGTAAGATCATTCTTTGTGTTCCAAAACTACAGCACTTTTTATCCAATGATTACATGTCGAGAAATTATCATCTAGGTGACATGCCTTCACTAGTTGTTGCTGATCTTTATAACAACTATGAGTTGGATGTGGATGATGACGATGAAGCGCCAGAAATAGATACAGAGCTTCCAGCAGGCGTTAAAGAATTGTATGTTGAACGTCTGAGTAAGTTTTTTAGAGTTGTTCATAACGTGGAAGATATTACATTATCATGTTTATCCCTTGAGGTATGATATCTGTCTTTCTTTGCAAGATAAACATATATAGATTGAGCCTTGAATGTTTTGCATCTATCTTAATGGCTATTTTCTCTTTGGTGGTAAGCATATATAATCTCATTACAAAATCGTCAATTCCTGAAAACAAATTTGGTTGGACAAGTCTACTTTTGATTGTTGTAACATGTAGTCCACACTTTGGCCCTTCAGATTCTAGAAGCATTTATGATAGACGCTTAGGAACCTAATACATATCTAATACAACCTTGCTTTTTCAGAACCATTTCCCTCTACAGTGATTGGTGTGCTGTTGAATTCTTTTTGCTTCTACCAAACTTGAAATTTGAAGTTGATTAGGTGGATACATTTTTAGCTTGTCCAACTTCTTTAAGAGCAATTTGTTGTGTATCTCCAACTTGGGAACAGATTGGCAAACATCGTGTTCTTATCCAATATTGTGTAGCAGAGGAATCTCAGCTAATAATTGATTGTTGTAGTGATTCTTTTGGTTGGACAAGTCTACTTTTGATTGTTGTACCATGTCGTCCACACTTTGGAGTTTGGCCTTTCAGATTCTAGAAGCATTTAAGATAGACGCTTGGGAATCTATTACCCATCTAACACAACCCTGCTTTTTGAGAACCACTTCCCTCTCCATGACTGGTTTGCTTCTACCGAACTTGAAATTTGAAGTCAATTAGTTGGATCCATTTTTAGCTTGTCGACTTCTTAAGAAGCAATTTGGTGCATATTTCCAACCTGGGAACAGATTGGCAAACATCTTATTCTTATCCAATATTGTGTAGCAGTGTAGACATTTAGGAATCTCACCTAATAATTGATTGTTATACTGACTTCTTTTGGTTCTGAGTTCACCTGTTGGAGATGTAACAAATTAATATACTCCCTCCGTTCTTTTTTAATAGGCCAGTTTTGTTTTTAGCGAAATTTAAGGAAATTAAGAGAACTAATCATTGAAAGTGGTCCTCATGACACTTGTCAATAAAAGAAGTGAAGTGAAATGGTCCCCATGACACTTGTTAGCAAAAGAAGTAAAGTGAAGTGGTCCACATGACACTTGTCATCAAAAGAAGTTAAGAGAAAAGTGGTCCCAAAAAATTAAAATAACATTTGACTTTCCCAATTAGGAAACTGGCCTATTTTTTTGAAACTTTTATTTATAGAAACTGGCCTATTAAAAAAGAACGGAGGGAGTATGATATATATCTGACTTTACCTGGTTGCAGATGTTAATATGTTGGTACCAACACCAGATACGTTATCTTTTTGTTAGGCTATTGAGTTGTCGAATTTTAGTCTTGAAGGTGTAAATAAAATGCCTAACTAGTTTCCTTCTGGTGTCAAGTTTGCCTCGGCTTCTATTGGTAGCTTAGATATTCAGCCTCTTCAGTTACGTAATCTGAAATATCTGAAGCTGCATACAAGCCTTTCAAGAAACTCCATGAATGCAGTAACAAACTTACTCAAGATTTCTCCAAACATTGAATCCATTAGCCTTGTAATAAATCGGCTACTAACAAACTCTTCTCATTATTACTTCTTCCCATTCAGCCCTGAAACTTTGATGATGAATTTTGTCTTTGTATTCCAAAATGGTCACCCAGAAACGCATCAGTAAGCATCCAATGTATCCATATTTTGACGAAGAGGTAACCACTTAGTCCATAAACCACTTTCTTTTCATCTGCGACACTTACAAATTTACCCTAGTTATAACTCTCTGAATTCTTCATGTAGATTAAGGTGCACTCAGCAGATGTAAAAGATTATTGGAAGGCAGGGTTATCATTGCCATCTATGTTAAATCTCCTTAAAGCTGTTGAGATCGAAGGTATCGAAGGACGCATTAACGAACTCATGTTTGTGGAACTTTTGCTGAGGAACTCGATTGTCTTGGAAGAACTGGTTCTTTTCAGCTGTAATTGTGAGAAATATTGTAAAAAACCCTCAGATGATAAAGAGAGAAGGATGAAGAAATTTAGCAAGAGGCTATTAAAACTTCCTAAAGCCTATGCAGGTACAGTCTCAATCTTGTTAAGATTCTGACTTTTATTTAGTACTCTTATGTTCATTTGTTCAGTACTCTTATGTTCATTTGTTTGTTTCTCATTAGACATGCTATAAACTGGCAGTGTTATTTACTTGAAAATGGGATTAGCTTCGAGTTATGATTTTATATGCTCCTTTTGTTGTCTATAATGATCTGAAAGCAGGTTTTATCTGAATAATTTGTAGTTCATGACAGTATTATAGACGAACTGTACCAGATGAATGGGAGTCTTCTTGTGGATGCCATCTAATTTCATTGAAACTAAACATAGATCTTAAAAACTGTGTTGTACAAGACTCTTGATTGCTGAGTTCCAAAATCAAGTCAAAATCCTCAATATTTATTTAGGTCTCCTAACGTGATGGCAGTGACAGTCAACATAAAATGTAGGCACTTGGTTCATCCCCGTATTGGAAATTATAGTACCCATGCACGACTTATAAGTATCCCTGAGTCAGGCTTATCATCCCACCTCATTTATCAAGCACAAATTAAAAATGAGATTCATACGGGGTTCACTCTGAATATCTCCTAATCGCAAATGGAATTCTAAGTAGACCAGATGGAGTTTAACCTGTTGTCAACTTACGAACACAGTCTCAAATTAGGCTGGATTCAAAGGGGTATTCTTAGTTCCTCCAGCTAAACGAGGGTATCAGAATCGAGAGAAAGACTTGGCACCGAACTTGGATAAACTACTATAATTTCGTTTCTCTTCCATTAGGATCAGCCTTTTGTCTATTTTAAACACGATTGATAAGGGGATACAAATATCATCCGGGCTGATACTATTTTGTTTCCAGCCCGCATACACTGATAAGAGATACCCTTATTGACAAGGTATTGAAAGTGTGAAGCGTAACCTGAAGCGTTTTTCATTTTTAGGAAGCAATGCGTATGTTGGAACGTGAAGCGGCGTTTCATGGTTGATGTTTGAAGCAGATGTTTTCTTATAAATAAATTAGTCGTAACTAATAATTATAAATTTATTAGGAAGATAATAGCTATATAAATTTTATATAAGTCTAATTTTTATCAAAAACAAAGCGTGTGTACACCAGTTCAACCTACTCCAAACGAGTGGGAGGTGGGGTGTTCAATTCCCCCTTAAAACATTCATATTTTCTTTTAAAAGCTTTAATAATTAGGCGAAGTTTTTAAAGTTTTCATATTTTTCTTTTAAAAATATTATTCAAGGATGAAAAAAGTTTATAAAAGAGATCTAACTTACAAAAACAAATGGTTTTTGTCTGATCTGACTGCTACACATGAGCCTTTTTGAGAGATCAACGGTTGCAATTGCTTTCAAAATGGAAAGATAAATCATGGCTCAAACCTAAACCCCCCCCCCCCCCCCCCCCCCCCCCCTTTTAAGCCCCCATCACATGTAGCGTTACCAAGAAATCTGAAGAGTTTAGATGTCACTATTGTGGATATAGTTATCCTGGATGAACGAGTATGTAAGAAATCGAGTCTTCGCCAAAATCTTTCACTACCTGCATAATTTTAGACCTTTTGCATCTCTAAATGCTCTGCTAAATGTCTTAGGTAACTGTTGATTAACGTAGGACCCTTATTTTAATATTAGTAGTCTGTAGTTCCTTGGCGAGGAATCATTCATTTGGGAGTACACTATGAGATAGTTTAATATACAAATGGCTCGGCAGTAAGTTAGCAGCCCAGCCCTCATTTCACATGGTTGAGCTATGTGTTTTAGTGGAAATCATATCGTTGAGATAGTTCTGAAATTTTATAGAGTTTGACAGAGTCGTAGTTGATGGAACTTTTAATGTCAATTTCTATATTTTTCCTATTGTAAAAAGTAAAATTCTGAAACTATTTTCCTCTTAAGTAATTTCTTACATTCTTTCTCTCTTTTTTTTTTGCAGGTACAACAACTTTGTTTCAGCTAGCAATGGGTTTAGAAGAAACTAGAATGCCACCTCTCATGGGTGATTCTCTTTGCAATAAAAAGAGGTAGGCATGGCTTTCACCGGAAAAAAAATTATAACCTACCTAAATTTTCAAGTTTTTTCATGGTGTTTTTCTTTGTTTCTTCGAATAGATTTCAAGTGTGTTTTTCTTAACAAGTGATTCAGATTTAGGAATTCACATTACTTGGGAAGATATTAACCCCTGTTGGAATATATGTGATTTTAGAAATTTTCTCTAATTTGTTTGTGTCTCTCTTTAATCCATATATCCAGGCATCATATCTTGATCATGACCAATCCTTATCGCTGACCAGGTAGTACGTGCAAAAGGATTAAAAGCATAGTTGGAGTTATTGATCTAACAGTTCAGTTTAATCTTTTTCAATGGTTCAATATATCCTCCATCATTTCCTTCTGTTTTTTTTTGTTGTTAATATTTATTAAAAAAATGTTGATTTCATATTTTGTTGGGATTTACGTTTGACAAACATAAATAATTGATAGAATTCTTTGTTATTTTTCTTCATATTGTCTAATTGGAGTCATCATTAACATCAATGTATCAACATATCTAATAAACGAGATGCTTGAAAGATATTTGCTTGGTTTTGATACTCTTTTTCTCTTTGTTCTTTTGCTTAGCATTGTGCATATTTCTAATTTTTGTCTTATATCATAGGTGAAGCAATTAATGAATCGTTCTTCTTTTAAGTAGAGGTTGTTCTCTTATCATAGGTGAAGAAGCACGAAAAAATATTGGTCAGCCCGCATGGATTTTGTTTGAAGGGATCTTAAAATAAGGATTTATGTATCTGTACTAAAGAATGCAATCCGTATTTTTTCACATGTAACACAATTATCAAAGAATGCTTGGGTACTCTGCTGTAGTTGCACTTTTAGTCGCTTAGTAGGGCTTTTTTACGATTATAATTTTTTTTGCCGATAATAATTTCTTTGTTATCTTTGATGTTTGATTTTTGATATTTAGCGTGGAAAGAACCCCCTGTTGGAATATGTGACTTCAGAGATTTTGTCTAATTTGTCTGCGTCTCTCATAATGGTGCATTTGATTGTGGTATCGATGACACTTCAGGTCAGAAAAACACCATGGAAATTCCCGTGACAAGCTATATAAATCAACTTAAAATTCCCTAGAAAACAACGTTTGTGCCTCACACTTCCATCTCCCCAACAAAAGCTTTCAGTTCGCAATGTTGCTCACAGGTAGTACTTTAGCTTACAGGTTCCTCTGACAAGGTATTATTGCGCATCTATGGATTTGATATCTATAATGTTTTATGTTGTCTCTAGCTAAGTTGTGTTTTTTCTGAGTTTCCAGTGTCTCAGCAATGCTTTCTATTGCAACGCGGACCTACCAGTGGCCCCCCAGTTAACCTGCAATGCTTCCCAAATTCTCCCGATAAGCACCTGCAAAGAGATTCTGCCAGCTGCCTGAAAATGAGAAAGGGCATCCCTGGATGACCATGATTTCAATACGATGGAATGAAATAGACTTCACGGAGACCGATGAGGTTACCAAGTTCGCTCTCTTCTGTTTCACCGTGGTGTACTAGGCAACACATGTCCTCTTAAAAGAGATGAATTTAAAGTCTATTGAAATATTAAACCGACACCAATCCCAGACTTAGAATGCCAGAAACAATGATAAAGGCGAAAGGTTGGTGCGTCTAATGTTATTGTACCCAATATTGCGTGATTCTTTGCAAAACTCTATCTCTATCCATATTCCGCTCCTCTTATCATTTTTTGTTATTCGTGTGGCTTAATTTTTATTTTTCAAGCGTAATCACATCTTTAAAATTGGATAATACAAAATCCCATGTTGTTTCAATGTGTGAACAATTAATCCATCCAGCCCAAATGAAAGTCCTAAGGGTATGTTTGGTTGAAAGGATTGAAACAAAAAGTGACTATGATAGATGTTTTTCTGAGATTTTTTTTTCGGTAGTTACTAAAGCAGGACCAATCTAAGTTAAAAAGCTAACAGTTTTTTTAAGGAACAAGTTAGCAGTTGGCAATGGTGAAAGCAAATTAGAGTCCGGGCCGTTACGGCACGGTTCATTTCCTAGTTAAAGACAATTACAAACTTTTGGCGGGAAACCTAGAAACAATCTAGGCACCAACACCTTTTTGAATAGCAATGCCTAATCTATGAAAAATAAAACTATCAAAACCACTACTAACGTCCCTGCTAACTAAACAATTCTTCATACGCTTGAAAAAACATAAAGTATCATCCCCAAGTTCCCCTAAAGTAGAGAAAGCTAAAACACCCAAACCATAGCCATGAGATACACACTTGTCCAAGTACTTAGTGCGTTTTCGCGAAACAACACTAGATATAGCTTTGCCTAGAACAAAAGAGAGAGTACCTTCACCTGTGAAAGGATAAACTCCTGTAACAGCCATACAAACATCTTGACCATTCTCCCAGTTAGGAACAAAGATATCAGCAGGACGTAAATCTTTGCCATCATCCGACAGAAACCCGAGGGCAACTTCCTTACGCGCAGGTACACCAGCCTTATAACAAATGTCAGCGACTACATCTCGTACAAAGTCATGTCGAAACTTAGGTCCAACATCCTTAGCACAATGAAGCGCGTGATCTCCAAAAATATCCATAGGGATATTGCAACTTGAGCATAAACTATTCTCAACAAACAGTGGGATACCCAAGCGGTAACAAAGAACAGCTCTGAACTGTCTCGGCCCGATGCATTGATTAAGCCCACTAATAGGTACAACCAATAAATAATATTGTGCATGCTTAACTCTATTATACTGCCACATAATGAAATCTCTTGCAGACATAGAAAATTGGTCGGGGATTTTCTTCTTAATTGCGTCAAAGTAAGTAACTGCCAGGGAGTGCATGGAAGGGGGGGGGGGGGGCAGTATCGTCGACACAATAAGAAGAAGGTAGTCCACATGCCTGAATGAAGTACTGAAGAGCAAACTGATAAGAAGAACCTTTGTTTGTTGAGGATAAGTCACCAAGAATCACCTTTTGCACTGCAGCCGTCTGACTCTGAGAAGCGAGATAACAGTAGGTGCGGGTGTCTGCCATGGTATAGATGCCTAAACCACCATCTTTGGGCAAGGTAGCCAATCGCTGCTGCAAAGGACCAAAACCTGAACCATCACCAGTAACAAGAAGTCTCAAGTACTTGAGCAAATGATCATCGAAAAGCTCGGTGTCTTGTTGAAGGGATGCCGGATTGGTAGTTCGCAAAGCAAAATATAATCTAGAAACACCCGTGCAATTGCAAAGTAAAAGCATCTCACTTTGAGGATCCTTGAGTTTTTTGATGGCAGACATAAGTTGAACAGTCTTGTTCACTTTGTTTATCATCATATCACTAATAAATTTCGAATCCATACTCACAGGACCACCTAAAAGTTTAACACCATTAGACGGTCTACCAATATCATGAGGGAAAACAACATCAGCAATATTTCTAGGATCAAAAGAAGGCCAAAAGACTTCTGTTTTCTTTATATTGAGATGCAAACCCCTACCTGATCCTTCAGTTTCTATTATGTTCAAGGCTTTGGACACCTCAAGTGTATCACCAATGATTGTACCATCATCAAGGTACCAGGCATGCAAATCGAGTTTGCAATTGGAGGCAATAGTCTTCACTAGAGGGTGTAGAGTCAAAGAAAATAACAAGGGACGGAGAGGGTCACCCTGCTGGACTCCAAGAGCAGAAGACAAAACATATTGGTCGTAGTAGAGCTTAGCAGGTCGCATATAACAAAATTCAACCCAACGATAAATACCTGGACAATGAAGACGAACCTCTTTGATGAGCTGAGAAGAAGTCAATGAGGAGCATTGACATCATGTCCGAGTGACTTTTCATCTCAAGTAGGCCATTTACAGCATGTAAAATACTCTCTCCCCAGGCTACACCAACTCCAAATTGGTAATTACCCAAGTAAGAAGACATATCCTTTCCGACAGAGAAAGCAGCCACTTTAGAGACCAATCTACGCCAAACCGTGCCAACTGCAATTGGCCTAATGCCACCCCCAGGATTGAGTAATGGTGTTAAGGGAACACTAGATATGAATTCACCCAACTCCGCAGGGCATTTTCCAGCCAACTAAAGATTGACAACCCTTGTAATCGAAGTGAGTAAGTCGTCTGCCAGTGCTGCCGCCGCCCCAGCTCATCGCATCAACTAAATGTTGCGCCCGCAAGCCATATCGACCACAAGAAGTACCCTTGGGGAAGCTTTTAGTAGCTCCCAAAACTTCCTGAAATTCCACCACAACTGGATCAACTACAACATCATCACAATGAATAGCAGGGGGAGGCGCTGCTGGGTGTTTATCCTGCAAATCCGCATAAGTTTTCTCAAAGCACGCGGATAGCGGCAGCAAAATGACTGCAGCTTATTTTCTTGCGGCAAACTGTCAAATTAGATAAGCTCTGCTTCTTCCCATCTATTGGTTTAGACACTGTACGGACAGGGAGTTGTAACATCTTGGTAATCAGGGTAAAACATCCATTGGCCTCCATCCAAACCGTTAGAGAATGGTTGATGGCAGCGATTTGTAGACGTTTGCAATTATCTGATTTCGCTTCTGCAGAATTCCTCGGTCTGTACAAAGCTAAAGTGCATATAGGAAAAAGAATAAGTTGCACCCATGCATTCAAGTTGGTTGAGTTGATGATCACCTTGTTGAGGCAGGTTTTCAGTAACCTTGAGAAGAGTAGCCGGCGTTTATGAGGGATACTCGTCACTGTGGTGAACTGCCTCTGAAAAACAACATTTAGAAGATCTGTAGAAAGCACAGTCTCTACGACAGCACCATAACCCTCTCCCATATCACAAATTGCACTTCCAAACCCTCAACACCTACCTCATCAGGTTTAGCAATACCATGTATGAGAAACTCTGTGTCTGCGCCATTGAATGGACCTGCAACGACATCCCCATGAACTGTTCCCTCTCGACCCTTACATAGCATTTTCCAGGCGTGAAGATGCATACACCGATGACATAGCCACATCCGAAGAAAACCAAGAACATTCTCCTAAGCATGGTAAATCTGCAGATTCTTGGCAATCAGATCCCTGCAATTCTCCTTTTTAGCTTCATAAGAAAGGTGTCGATCATGTAAATGCCTCAAAAATGAGCCCTTGGTGTAACCCCTTCCACCAACACCATCTGGACAACTATCAAAGCCTTTGAAGGGGAAATGGACGTAGCCATTGTCGATAGCAGCGTCCAACGTAATGGGAGATGAAGAAGAAGAGTCCTCAATCCCCTGGGAAAAAAGGGTTGTCGACTGCCGCCTGGAAGAGGAAGCTCTGGTTGTTCTAGCCATGAAAACCGAAAAAAAAGGAAATTCTAACAGAACGACGAAAAACTGAAACCCTAAAACGAAAAAAAAAACAAAGCAAGGTGCCGCAAGAAAAGAAAAATGGAAAGCCGTGGAAGGGAAATCAACTGGAAAACTAAAACTAACAGAAATCTAAGGAAAACCATGGAAAATCTGGTGAATAAACCTGGCTTTCAATCGCCAGAAAAATCGCCGGAGAGAGAACCATGATCCAAAGAACCTGGCTTTCTTTTAAAAGCTTTAAAAATTAGGCGAAAATTTTAAAGCTTAAGCTTCTTGAAAGATGCGCTTCACATGACTGCTTCAGAGTGAAATTCTGAAATTTAAAGTGAAGCGTACGCTCATGAAAGATGCGCCTCACATGACAGCTTCAGAGCGAAATGCTGAAAGTTGAAGCGTGAAGCGTACGCTTTTAAAAACCATGCTTATTAATAAATAGAAATGGAAATGACAATTTTAATAAGCATCGGTATATTTTAATAACGGGTAGTTAGCTCCGCTAGTCCTCCCATTCCTTAAAAGGTTTGATGCGCTTCATAAGATCCTAGGTTCGAGTCTCCGATGACGCAATACTGCAGAATTTGACATGAAAGGTAAAATTATCTGTTTAACATGGAAGACAGAGTTAGTGTGCTCTCCTTGCGACATAATCATCCCCATATCCTGCCTTGGCTCGTTCCTCAGAAGGCTCGTTGGTAGGCTAACACGACAACATGTTCAACTAATATAGTAGTACGGTGATATGCTGGGCATCCAACCTAGTTGTTGGACAAAAGACACTTGAATTTGAAATAAATGTAATTGTAAACATTACTTGTTTAAATAAGTGATTTCTTTAATAGTTGTTATCTTTTAGGTGGATTTATTTAATAGTTCTTATCCGATATCGAATTTGGTATAAGAGGGGAGCAAGAGACGGTGTAGTTGGCAGAGGTGGTGGTGGTCGTCGTCGTCGAGGTTCGAATATCGAAAACCCTCCAAATCGTGAGAGACATCTTCGAAAAATCGAAATAGGTAATATGAGAGGACAAGTGCGGGAACTCCAGGAGCGTTTAAAATGATACGAACCCTTGGATCATGATTAGTCGTGTCATCAATTAGAGAATAATGCCAATGAAAATGGTGTTGTTAATCCTTTTGGTCGTGATCGAGGTCAAGACTCAAGTAGTGTGTGCATCTAGTTTGAGGCAACACTAACAAGATATAAATTTCCGTATAAAAGATGATGTGAAGATTGATATTCCAAAATATCAAGGGAAACCGAATCCATAAGTTTTTATTGATCGACTAGATATCGTTGACAGAACTTTCAATTAGAAAGATGTAGAAGAATATTGTAATGTAAGATTAGTTGAACTCATACTACGTAAGCATGCTTCAATTTGGTAGGAAAAATTTATGAAGCAACACGTTCGTGAAGGTAAAAGACGTATACGTACATGGGAAAAAATATATGCCCGAAAATTTTCGTCAAGTGTCATTTTTTTAATTTCATAATTTAAAAAAAATAATATGATTGTTGAATAATATGTTGTAAATTTTGATAACCTTAGTTATAGTTTGTGACATTAGCGAACCCGAAGAACAAAAAATTATTTGTTTTCTAGGAGGTTCGCGAACAGATATTTGTGATACGGTGCAGCTTTGTACTTATAATGATGTTGTGAAGTTGTTATTGAATGTGGAAAAAAAAATCAAAGAAAAGCGTAGTAGCAAGTCCAATCCTTGGTTAAAAAATACCACAAAATCGAGAAAATACTTGTATGTGAAAACTACAGTCACACCCATTTTTCAGATTTCTCTCATTGTCAAACCCACCGACAAAAAACTTCACGGGCGCACCCAATTTTTCCCCAAAAATTACTCGCTCGCCCATATTTTCTATAATTATACTTTCGTTCATATTTCGTCTTCGTTTCCTTTGGAGGAGCTTTACGAACTAGGTTTTGTGGATTGTATGGAAGATTCGAGGTATGTCGGATGGCAGAGAAGATGAAGATCGAGAGATTGATGAGGTTCTTGATGATTATTGAAGCTGTTATCAGGTTGACAGAGAAGAACAAAGGTTGCTGCTGGTGATTTGAGAAACTGAGAAGGAATAGAGGATGGGTCTGAGACGTATATTGGGGGTTTCTGGTTGTAAACTGCTGATGGAATTAAGGAATTAACGGAATTGAAATCAAGATGAAGATGGCTGAGTTATATGAAGAACAAGGCAGTAAGGGTTGTTCATAACAATTTAAATCTGTTGCTGCTATCAACAGTGAGAACGAGAAAATTAAGCAGTTGTGGGTTTGAATCTGAGAGATGGGTTCGCCAGTCTAGGGTTCATTCAATACAAGATGTAATTGAAGTTGAGTGTTGCTTGAATTAGGTTAGGGTTCGTCTACAAATCAGAGAAGCATGAAATTGAAGAATTACGTTATGCAACCATGTTGAAATTGAAATTGAGATCGACAAAGAGGAGAAGAAGTAATGAAAGAAGCATGGTGCTGTTGAGATAGATTTATGGTTACAGTGACTTTGATATGGAACGGGTTTCTGAAATTGAAGAGGATAAATCAATGGATTTGAGAGATGTGATTGAAGTTGGGTTTGAGGTGCTGGTTGTTGTTAATGGAAGAAAATGAATGTCAACATATGAACTCGAGATTGTGTTGTTGATTTCAGGAAGAGTAGGAGATGGCTTGAATAATGGATGATCCAGTGGGTATTTTGGAATGGAAGAGACATGTGTTGGTGATGGAATTGTGGGTGCAGCTACAGATGAGAGCAGATGATGATGTTGAAGTAATTAGAGCAGAAGGTGAGAGATTTGGTTGTGCAGGTTGAGACTGACTGGGGTTTTTGGTTATGCTGTTGAGGAGATGAATCTGAAATTGAAGGAATGGTGGCCATAGTTCAACAACAAGTAGCGAAGCCACATATAGTGATGCAAGCCGGTGATGTTGGTGGTTGAATCAAGATTCTGAGAAGGATTACAGGGAAAGAACAGTTAGAGAATGGTTCTGGTGGAGCTGTAAAGTGTGCAACTCTGGTGGTGAATGATGGGTACAGATTAATTGGAGGTTTGGGTTTGGTGGAAATGAGCTATTTGCTGCTACTGATATGATCTCCATTGGATCATTCCATCCATTCAAGAAAGGGAATTCTTGTTTCTGCTTCAGCAGAAATTCAGGAACTCCTGGTACTACCTGTTAACTTCCTCCGTGGATTCTCCACTGTCGCTCCTTTGTTATTGAGACTCGGAGTTGGTAGCTTCAGACGAACTAAAACTGTTGGTGTTCATGTCATCCATGAATGGGGTTTGGGTGAATTTCTCAACCGAGAAGCAACACAGCAATAACTGACTTTTGGTGGGTCTATATGTGTTCTGCCTGGTGTAAGAGAGATTATGAAGAGTTTTCATGCTCCTCAATAATATCTGTATACCTTTCATGCAGTCGAGAAAATGTGCATTACTTGTTTATGCAGTCGTGCAAATGGATTGTATAAACCTATTATGCATCTACAGAATTTTTGCATAACTTGTTATGTAGTCCAGAAAACAGTTGCTTAGCATTTGCATCAACTTTTTTGTCACTATCGAAACCAACAAAAACAAAGACTGCATAACTTGTTCATGCCCCAATAATAATATATGCATCATGTTATGCAGTCGGAAAATGGAAGCATAACCTGTATAACATCCGAACATATGGCTGGATAATGCATTATGCATCAATTTTTTTATGTACGCACTAAAATCAACTAAACATGGCTACATAACTTGTTATAAATGCATACTACTTTGTTATGCAGTCCGAGAAAATGGTTGCATAATTAGTTTATGCGCCTGCGGAATGTGTTATGCATCTTTTTTGGTGGCTACATAACATGTTTATGGCATTCGTGAAATGGATGCATAACCTGTTATGCATCTACAAAATTGTTGCATAACTTGTTATGCAGTCCAGAAAACCTGCATAACCTGTTATGCATCCGAAAATATGGCTACATAATGCATTATGCATCGAGAAAATAGATGCATAGCCTGATATGCATCCGTAAATATGGATGCATACTGCATTATGCATCAATTTTTTATATGCACGGCTAAAATCAACCAAAAAAATGGTAATATAACTTGTTATAGACGCATAATTTTGTTATCCAAATGCATAATTTGTTATGCAGTGGAGAAAATGGTTGCATAATTCGTTATGCGTCTGCAGAATGTGTTATGCATCGTTTTTGGTGACTGCATAATGGTTAAGTATCAAGTTTTCAAAAAAATTCCCTAAAATGAGGATCACCTCCGATTTTTTCGTTAAAAACAAAAATTTGATATTCTTGTTTGTACTCGTTGCGTAGCTCTTTTAAAAAGATTTCCAACGATATAGAATTTGTAAAATTCTAAGGCGCGGATTTTTAGATATATTATGTCCAAGTTGCGCTGCCAATTATACCCCTGAAAAATTAGGCTGCATAACGAGTTATGCCTGAAAAGATAGTATGCATAACCAGTTATGTATTGATTCATATAATAATTTCATATAATTATGGGTGTCACGGTATACAAAATTAATTGTGGCCCTGAGAATGAAAATATTATTTTTTTTGGGTCTCCCCCTAATTTCCCCTACTTGTATTAATAAGCCAGCTTCAACTACAAAGGTATCCACTTTGAAAGTCTCTAAACAAAATGGGTCGGGTACGATCCAATCTCAGCCTATTCAATGAAAACTTTTTATTTCAATATCCAACTCGTAAAATTGTTTCACTTAGCCGAAATAGATCATGAAGTTTCAGGTGATGAATTTAAAATGAGGATGATGGTCCCATATTTGATGGAGAAGTTGTTTATACTGACGAGAAACAAAGCTTGGCCATTCGGAGAATCTTAAATATTACTCACGTGAAGGATGACAAATGGATTCACAATAACATATTTCACATAAAGTGTACTTCTCCGGGCAACATATACAGTGTGATCGTTGATGGAAGTAGTTGTGACAATGTAATTCATGCTACAATAATCGAAAAATGGATCTAAATACAAAAGAGCTCCCACATTCGTACAAACTATCGTCATTGTCGAAGGGGAACAAAGTTAAGATAACTAAAGAATATTTGGTTCAATTTTCAACCAATACAATTTATAAAGATGAGATATGGTGCGATGTTGTTCCTGTGGATGCTTCATATTTTTGTCGGGTAGGTTACAAAAATATAATAGAAAGGTCGTGCATGATGGATTTAAGAACATTTACTTCCTTGAAAAAGATGGTTTAGGTTCAGCAAGAAATGAAAGTCGTCCACAATTTTCAAAGGGAAAGGAAAGTAATTTACTTTCTAAATCTGGTTTTCTTCTCACATTAGGGGAGATTAAAGAAACTTTGGCTTTGGTGTTACTAAAAACGAATGAGGAGAAATCTGAAGTGTCTCAACAAATACTTCAAGAATTTGAATATTTTATCCTAAAAGAAATTCCATGTAGATTGCCACCCATTAGGGTTATCCAACACTGCATTGATTTTATTCTTGGTTTTGTAACTCGTAAGAAGGCTGTATACATGATGAATCCCAAGAATTTTGAAGAACTTCAAAGACAAGTTGATGAGTTGTCACCCAAGGGACTAATCAAAGAAAGTATGAGCCCTTGCGCAGTTTATATGCTCCCAGTTCGAAAGAAGTATAGTTCGTGGCGCATGTGTGCTGACGGACGGGCTGTAAAGAGAACTACTATCAAGTACAAATTTCTTATTCGTTGCATAGATGATATTCCATACCAATTCTATGGTGCGACAATCTATTGTAAAATTGATTTGCATAGCAGGTATCACCAAATTCGTATGAGACTGGTAGACGAATGGAAAATGGCGTTCAAGACAAAAGATGGACTACATAAGTGGATGGTAATACCTTTTAGGTTATCTAATGTTCCTATTACTTTTATGCGTCTTATGAATCATGTTTTCAAATCTTTCACTAGACGATTTGTGGTGGTATACTTTGATGATATTCTTGTCTACAATAAAAACTCAAGATTAGTACATAAAGCATCTCAATCAAGTTTTCAATGTACTAAGAGCAGGGGCGTATCTATGTGCAAATACACTTAGGCACGTGCCCATACAAGATTTAGCTAAAAAATCTTTACCTATTTATGTTTTCAAAACAGATACAAAATATTTTCTAGCTAACAAGATATTTGTAATTAATGCATATATGATATTTTTAGCTATAAAATAGGTAAAAACTAAGACTTTCCTAGGTTACAGTTTGCAAGTTTATGTATTTTAGGCTTTTACTCTATTCGTCACCAAGCAATCTACTTATCAACATATGACAATCGAAAGGTTTTTCAAAAGAATTAAAAAAAATGATACGCCATCAAGACCAAGCAATCCAACGACAACGAGTGAGACATCGGAAAATGAAAACATATCAAGAGATAAAGAATTATCACAATCTCTCATTTCTGATCCTAATACATTTGATGTTATAAGTGAAAACATCCTATATTTATTTATATGTTTTAATCTTCGATTAGTAAATATGAAACAACAATTTTATTTTGAAATTATATTTTTTTCTTATGCGATAGTTAGATCGCTTTTTTTTTTTTGCAGGGACGAACTACAAGCGATTTTGATCCGAATTTAAAACATAATAAGCATATTGATTTGGCAAATTAACCAGCAGACTCGGGACTTCGAGTTGTGATATGATTATAACACTAATGACCGTGATGATATTCGAAGAGCTTTTCAACTACGAGGTCCATGCCAGCCTCGTGGTCATAATTTCCCGCAACATTATAATAAGCCAAAGTTAAGAAGTTTTAAGTCATAGTGGTTTGATGAACATCCCGATTGGTTGGATTATAGTATCGAAAAAGACGCATATTTTTTTTTATGTTGCTGCTTATTCATGCCAAAAAATGAGAGTCCTTTTGTTGGCGAAGGCTTTAGATACTGGAAGAATAAAAAAGCATTACATGATTATGTTGGTGGCAATAATAGTCCCCATAACAAAGCTAGACAAAGTTGTGAAGATCTCTTAAATAAAAGTCAGTTCATTACAACAATTTTGCGTAAATACAAAGATCAGACAAACAATCAGTACCAAAAGTGGTTGGAGGCATCTATTGACTGTGCTAGATTTCTTTTACGACAAGGGATTTCGTTTCGTGGACATGATGAATCTGGGGAATCTAAAAATCGAGGAAATTTTATCGAATTTTTGAAATGGTTAGGGGACAACAATGAGGAAATAAAAGATGTGATATTGGATAATGCTTCTGGGAATGAGAAAATGATAGCGCCAGACATTCAAAAGGATATAGTAAATGCAATTTCTTTTGAAATTATTTCCTCAATTACAAAATAAATTGGTGATGGATTATTTTCCCTTCTCGTAGATGAATCACGCGACATATCTTCGAAAGATCAAATGGAAATCGTATTGCGCTATGTAAAAGATGGTTGTGTAATTGAGCGTTTTGTGGGTATCGAGCATGTATCATCTACAACAGCTCTTTCACTAAAAGCTGCAAACGATAACTTTTTAGCAAGACATAGATTAAGCATTTCCAAGGCTCGAGGTCAGGGTCACGAAGGGGCAAGCAATATGAAAGGTGAGTACAATGATTTGAAAACACTTATCTTGAATGAAAATAGTAGTGCATACTATGTTCATTGTTTTGCTCATCAACTTCATCTAGCAGTTGTGGCCGTGGAAACTTAGCTTAAATCTTAAATCAGGATTTCATCTAATAGTGAATATTGTTTGCTTTGGTTCAAATCTATCAAACCCTGATTTGAAGACTGTATAAGGGAGAAAAATCGGGAGTCTAACAACCACACCCAATATTTCGTTAGGAAACCTGAATAGAAAAACTCCAATATACTTTTAAGAGAATCAACTAGACAGTTAGACTCAATTTAGAGAAAAGTATATCAAAGAGTTTTATATCTCTATCTCTCAATTCAATATGCAATCATCGAATAGGAATTTGCGAACCCGATTGAATATAAGAGAAATAACTTGAACAGTACCAAAGACCAATGTTCAAGGATCAATCAATTTCAATCAACAACCAACGGTTGGATTTACCAATTGATCGATTCAACGCACAACCTGTGATATTTCAATTATATAACAAAATATAATGCGGAAAAGAAATAACAGAAACACCAGAATTTTGTTAACGAGGAAAACCGCAAATGCAGAAAAACCACGGGACCTAGTCCAGATTTGAGCACCACATTCTATTAAGCCGCTACAGACACTAGCCTACTACCAATGAACTTCAGATTTGACTGTATTTGAACCATAATCAATTTCACACTGATTCAAGGTACAATTGCACTCCTTACGTCTCTAATCCCAGCTGGATACTACGCACTTGATTCCCTTAGCTGATCTCACCCACAACCAAGATTTGCTACGACCCTAAGTCGAAAACTTGATAAACAAATATGTCTCACACAGAAAAGTATATAGGAATAGATAAATATGTCTCTCACATAAATACCTATGAGTTTTGTTCCGTCTTTTGATAAATCAAGGTGAACAGGAACCAATTGATATACCAGACTTATATTCCCGAAAAAAAGCCTAGAAATATCAATCACCTCACAATAATCTTAATAGTATGGTAGCGAAACAATATATTGTGGAATCACAAACGATGAGACGAAGATGTTTGTGACTACTGCTTATCTTGCCTATCGGAGATTAAATATCGAGCCAATCTTAGAGTAGATAGTACTCAAATATGATAGAAACAGCAAGATCAGATCACGTAACTACATAGAATCTACAAAGTTTATTTATTTTGTAATCCATATGTATTGATAGTTTTGTCACTAAAATTGACAAAAGGGGAGATTGTTAGAGCACTGCACGGTCGAACTCGCAAGCTTTGCTATCTCAAGATTGTTTGTCAAGTTTAGTTGCCAAAACTATAAGTCTTGATTTCTAGTCTACTTATAGATAAGTCTCGAACTAGGATAGTAAGTGTAGTTGAGCTCTGGACTCCACGACGTTCATCATATGAAGACGAAGAACTACTCAAGGAACTTGTGGAACTTCATCGATAAAAGGTATGTGGAGACTTGAACTTATCTATCACTCAAAAGTCTATCTACTCTATCTCCTATTTTGAGACAAAAGTCATATTGCTATATAGACTTCGATTATACACATTTGCTATTTCGAGCCGAGTTTATCTCGCTTATCTATTTCTCGAAATATGTTTTGGTAAGCTTTCGTTGTGGCCAAGTTCATCTTTACTCGTGACGAAAGTCATGTTAAATAATTCAATAACTTGAAAATCGCTTTGATGAAAAATAGTTTGTGAATAACAACTATATAACATCCTCTAAGAAAGTTTCAATGATTGAAATGAGAGTTTAGAACATGTAACCATCTTTAGATATAAACATAGTGTGCTCTCACATTTGTGTAAAATTCCAAAACCCGGAACCCAAAGTATGTGTACCCTTACGTGTACTGGCGGTTGTTGGAAATCCGGGTGAGTATGCGTATCCGCAGACATACTGGCGGAAAGTTCACGTCCGTGAATTTCTTATGGTGTTTGAAAGTGAAAAACAAACTCAATCCGGTTACTTAAGTACGCGTACCCATTCGCATACTTAGGTAGGTTACTTTCTAGAATCGGTTTGTTCATGAACTAAAACATTTATATATTAAGGAATGCAATCTTTGCAAACCGTGTCTATAATGTTCATGAATCGATTCGAGTGAATCAAAACCGATTTTGCTTCGATTGTATCTTGTATACTTCTATAAGATCTAAGCAATTGAAAAAATCTCTAGCTAGTTCATTTGAGTCATTTGAACTAGTTATGGTGAAGATGAATAAGGTTGATATGAAAGTGCTCATATGGCTAACCATTTGTTAACTATTGTTGAACCAACTAAGTGTACACGTTTGGGTACGGTTACTCAAACCTAAATGAAGTTACATTTCATTTGTGTATAACAAGCTAAGTTCGATCTAACGGTTGAAACATATTAGCTTGAATCTAATCAAGTTTTCATCTAACGGTGAATATTGAATGTTTTGTTACCAAGGTAACTTAGATTCCAAACCTGATTTGAAGACTATATAAAAGAGAAATCTAACAACTGGGAAACCTAATCCCCACACCTCCTATGTGATACTAGTTGTATAAGCTAGAGTCGATTCTCCTTTAACCTTAGGTTTTTCACGAAACCCTGTAAGTTAACGACTTAAAGACTTCATTGGGATTGTGAAGCCAGACCCAACTTTTTCTCTGTAGTTGCATGTTCTGATCTTGTTGTTTTCTATCGTGATTGAGTATTATCTTCCCTAATATTGGCTCGAGATTTAATCTCTGATAGGCAAGATAAAAAGTAATCACAAACATCTTCGTCTCATCGTTTGTGATTCCACAATATTTTGTTTCGTTACTATACGATTAAGATTATTCTGAGGTGATTGATATTTATAGGTTGTTCTTCGGGAATATAAGTCTGGTATATCAATTGGTTCATGTTCACCTTGATTTATCAAAACACGGAACATAACTCGTAGGTATTCTGTGGGAGACAAATTTATCTATTCCTATAGACTTTTCTGTGTGATACAGATTTGTTTATCAAGTCTTCGACTTTGGGTCGTAGCAACTCTTAGTTGTGGGTGAGATCAGCTAAGGGAATCAAGTGCGTAGTATCTTGCTGGGATCAGAGACGTAAGGAACGCAACTGTACCTTGAATCAGTGTGAGATTGATTAGGGTTCAACTACAGTACAGACCGAAGTTAGTTTGTAGCAGGCTAGTGTCTATAGCAGCTTAATACAATGTGGTGTTCAATCTGGACTAGGTCCGGGGGTTTTCTGCATTTGCGGTTTCCTTGTTAACAAAACTTCTGGTGTCTGTGTTATTTCTTTTCCCCATTATATTTTTTTATATAATTGAAATATCACAGGCTGTGCGTTGAATCGATCAATTGGTAAATCCAACCTTTGGTTGTTGAGTGAAATTGATTAATCCTTGAACATTGGTCTTTGGTACCATTCAAGTTATCTCTCTTATATTCAATCAGGCTCGCAAATTATTATTTGTTTGATTGCGGATTGAATTGAGAGATTGAGATATAACTCTTTGATGTAATTTTCTTAAGATTGAGTCTGACTGTCTAGTTGATTCTCTTGAAAGTATATTGGAGTTAGTCTATACAGATTTCTAAGAGAAATATTGGGTGAGGTTGTTAGACCCCCGCTTTTTCAATTGGTATCAGAGCAGGCAAACACTATAAACCTAATAATTTTGTGTTTGACTGATCCTTAAAGTTTTCCCTTATGGGAAATTTCTTTGGAAAACTTGCTCTCGGCATATGTAACGAACGCCAGATGTCTTTAAAGATTGTTCGGAGATTATTATGGACCAGACCTCTGGTTTCTCATGATAATTTCATTCCATCTAAGACTGTGGAAAACTTAGATGATGAGAAACAATCTAGAGGAAAAATTAAAAGGGAAGGATGGTTTAGAAAACGCTCTTTACGCTCAAAGATATGGAATCTCACTAGATTAACTCTTAATCTTTATAAGGAATACTATCGTGATGGATCAATTGACAAAAAACTATTTAGAACATTTGAAAACGTTTTTAGATCCTTGGAAAAGCTTAA
This sequence comes from Papaver somniferum, assembly GCF_003573695.1. Taxonomy (NCBI): domain Eukaryota; kingdom Viridiplantae; phylum Streptophyta; class Magnoliopsida; order Ranunculales; family Papaveraceae; genus Papaver; species Papaver somniferum. Next base: position 85,241,277 of record NC_039363.1, read on the forward strand.
CTCAGTTAAGAATAAGAATCAATCTGATAAAAGTTTTGTACATGTCAAATCATGCAATCTTTATGTACGAACTAAACATGTTGTCAACACAAGCAGGTCCAGTAAAACGGGTTCTTGTGTTTTTGAAACAGGTTTAAGATATCGGAAAAATATCCTTTATGATCATATGAAAAGGAAGTTAGAAAGCTTTGTTAACCCTGATTATCATAATTACTATGATTATATCACTGGTACATTTCACAAACATCAACCGGAAATGGTGCATGAGGATCTCTCTGCACATCTTTCCACTTGGTAACTTCTTTGGCACTACCCCATTTGTATGTATCTTGAGATGGGGCAAGAAACGGTTTGATTTGTTTGTATCTGGGTTAATGTTCTATTTTGTCCTCCTCAGGATAATTGTAAAACATCTTTGTACTGCATCGTCTTTTCACACGTTTGTGTGCTTTCGCGAGTTGCATAACCTTCTGTTTGAACACATAAGAAATCCTACATTGCTTTTACAGGTCGTGGTTCAGAAACGGTTCCAATCCCACTCTTGGGTATATAAAAGAAGCGGTACGTGTACCTTCTTATTCCTCTCACCTTGTCCGCGTTCGTGAACGGTTTTAGGGTTTTTGTGGTTTCTCCATTAATCATCCTTGAAGGTCAAAAGGTGTAAAGGGTTTTTCAAGAAACATATCAAGTAAGTCATCTCTTCCACTAATCTTTTGATTTTTAAGATCTCATGAAGAATTTCAAGGTTTCAAAAGAGGGTTCGAAAAACTTGGGTTCTTCATCTTCTTCTAGCATGAACTTACCAATAGATCAAAATTCCATTAGAATTAGATTTGTCAATGATTCTCGTGGGGAGGGTTTTGAAAGAACTTCTTCTAATAGGTTTATTATAGACAAGAAGTTGGATTTTACTAGTGGGCATAAAGAGGATTTGATTTGTTTTGAAAAAATCAATCTTGGAAATATCTTTGATGGTCTTGGTGAAGGTTTTGACACTCTTACAAGAATCTTTTATGCTAACATCTATGATGTTAATTGTGATGACATGGAATTCAAGACCATGATAAATAGACAAAGGATTCATGTAAATAGAGAGTTGATTTCAAGGATTACCAAAATTCCCTTAGGGAGTTTTCGCCTACCAAGCCTACCAAGACCTAGTCGTGAAATACCTTTTTATGAAACCATTTGTATTAGTCTCTGTGGTAAGAATGTTGATTGGAGTATGAGAAAATTTCCTACTAATAATCTTAGTCTCTTTTTGATGTCCTTTGGTAAACTTGGTATATCTAATCTTTGTCCCTCCACGATTGAGAATTCTCGTTAGAGCCGTGAGTTCGCGGGGTTGGTCTATTTCATTAAGTTGGAAACTCAAAGTCTCGACATTTGTGGCTTTATCATTTATCAAATGTTGTCGATGACGTCTTCCAACAAGAAGTTAGGCTATCCATGATTGATTGAGCAAATTTTTCGTGCCTTCTCTATTGTTCCAATTGGAAACTCCTTTGGAACTCCCAAGATTGTTCGTCCATGTACTTTCAAACGTATGAAGGAGAATGCTTGCAAGAGACAAAGATGTGACACCCTTGATGGCTCATGTGATATTTCCTCCATGAATCTTCTTCATCAAATCCTTAAAGGTGTTGGTAAGATTAGTGCCAAGGTAAGGTGTGTGCAAGAACAATTACATGTGATTGCTACTAAGTTTTCAGAAATCAAGGATGACATGGATAAGATTCAAGCCACTCTTATGGTCTCCGGTGATGAAGATGATGATTAGTTTTTCGTGCTTTATCAGTTTTTGGTTTTAGAGTCTGTTTTTTTTTGTCTAGGAAACTTCTTATGAGAATTTATTTTTATGTTTTAAGAAGGATAACTAGGGTTTGGAATAGCCATTATTGTGAGTACACATAGCTATTTCCAACGATTTTCATCTTGCAATGTTTTTAGATTTATTTATTTGAATTCTAAAGTTTATTTGGAAGATGATTTTGCAGTATTAATCTTTATGGTTTTATATATTGCAACTTGTTATGGTATATATGTGTTTGTGATGTAGTTTTGAAAGTGGTAGTAAAGTTCGTTCAACTCAAACTTGTTGATATTGATTTCATACTTAAAAATAGAAAATATATACAAGCGTGTCACAATATCGAGAGGTACTGGGACTTAGGATTTCACCACTAATCACATTCAATTGGTGCATATAATGATTCATAACAATTCTAGCTCTTTTGTTGACTCTTTTCTTTGCCAATAGTAGATTTTGTAAAACATTAATTGTAGATCGCAAGAATGGTGCATCAAAAGCTCTAAGTCTAAGCATACATCATCAAACGAAGTCACAACTAATTAATAAAAATCATACATCGATTAAAAATAATGCAAAAGTCATAGAAAATTAATTATAGTTACCAAAGGATTGTGAAATAAGGTTTCCTCCGTCGTCCCAGCATTGGGGTTTATTCTTCATGTCAAAAACACGCTCAAAATAATAACTCATGGCTGAATAAGTGTTTTATTGAGGAAAATATAATAAACAGAAATTCGCAACGCTGTATTACTGTTACAGACGTCACTGTTACAGTTGGTTGGCTGTTACAAAGAAAAGATGATTGTTTTCTTATGAACTGTGATTTGTTTTTCGTGTTCTTCTTCTTCTCCGGCAGTCTCTCCTGCAACTTCCCTGCAACTCCACCTGCAGCTACCCGTAACAGAGATAAATTTTCTTTCCATAACGAACTCTCTTGCCAACCCTGTTTTGATGTATACGACTCTTCCAGTCCATACTTAACAGAAAGCCTGTAATATCTTGTCCAAAATAATTCCAGAAAAACATCGGTGCTGAAAATGAACTTCCCGCCAAAAACTAAAGTTCAAACGGTGAAGATGTGCCCCGTAGCAACTTGGGGGTGCCCATAGCAGTGGGTGCAAATAGTAAAGAGGGCTGTAAATAGCAGTGAGATGTCCCTTATCGTCTGGGGGTGCCTTTATCATTTCTCTTGGGTGTAAATATAACACTTCTTTGGGGCGTGTCCAACATACTTCCAATGGTGTAGTACGTCTTCTGGCTGCCTTTAATAATTTTCCCCAGGAAGTCCAAATGCCACTTTTCGAGCCAATTTCCCCGCAAAAGTTTATTTCTTCAAAAACACCTACAAAGACACAAAAATCCATAGTAAATATCAAATCGAGCACTAACGAAATATACAATTGAGATTAAATCGGACACAAAAATGTGTCTATCAAATACCCCCAAACTTATTGTTTGCTAGTCCTCAAGCAAATCTAAAATAGAAAATAAAATCCTAACTCACCGTCGCAGGCATCATCGGTTGCATTTAGTGTATGCAACAAGCCTTTAAACCCCTAGGTGGCCCTAGTGGCCGAGTTATAGTCTCGAGAGGGCTTACAAGAGATATACCCACAAAACCTTTACTCCGGACCCTAGCTATATACGCAGAACCTTGGAAGGCACTAAAGAATCTCCTTGGTTGGCATACTTATTGACTACAAGAGGAAGTACCCTGATCCGAAATTCCAATTGTTGTACGTGAGTTTGTACTCAAACATACTAAAATTCATATATAAGTGACATAGCTCTACTTTGATAGTCGCACTATGGACATCAATATCCGGAGTCAAACTGGTCACATGGATATATCAAGAATATGGATATAGAGAAAAACATAGATGGTTTTGATGTTTACTAGGTGAACGGTGTTTCCCATATCTGTCTGAAGGCCTCCGCCAAAATGAACCTATCCTAATGGACTGAGATACTAGTCTGACTAATATCCATATAACTGGCATATACAAGGGAACCAGGATCGATAATCCTAACTCTAGGTCAACACAACTGGCATATACAAGGGTACTAGTGGTGGGCTTTATTGTATTTTTTCCGGTTGGTCAGGTCTTTTTTTTCATAATAATAATTTTTTCTTTTTCATCTTTTTCATCTTTTTTTTTTTTGTATCTCAATCACTCTATTTCACCATAACAGTGGTAACAACTTGATTCGTGAGCCCCGCCTAATCACTTAGAGAAACATATTTTAAAAAGAAAACAAATCAAAAACAGAATTGAAAAGGACTCAACGAGTTATGGTGAAACTATCATGTTATTTCTAACACCTGAGCTCTGTGTTTTTATGAATAGACTCTTTAGATGTTTCCATCTAATCAGATTGGTTCCTCAACTCCTACAACCAAGATGCTTACATCCACTTAGATTGGTTAGTGCCATCCTTAATAGGCGTAAATTACTAGGCTCTGGAGTTTATTTATTAATGCAACTAAAAAGTTTCTCCCATACCCCCAAACTTAAATCTAAATTGTCCTCAATGTTCTAAAGATAAAATTAAAAACATGAACAAGGACAAACTGTTACCATTTGAAGCAAAGAGTTAAGAGTTAAGGAAATATATTACCGTGTTTCATGAGATTGGGTCACCTCCCAAGAAGTGCTAAGTTTAACGTCTTCAGCCAGACTAATAGATGATTAATCACCTAATGGAATCATAAAGTAATAGCCGGAACAATTGTGGGTCATCAAAACCAAATAGAGTTATCACAAGTAAAAGGAATCTGCAACATGCCAATAAAATTAACAAATAAAGCACAACCTTATCTAGCTTCCTGTTTAAGACAACTACATCTAGCTGTGATTCAGGTTTAATAAAAGGGTCTAAATAAAATATTTTCACGGGCTGCACCTCCTCATAAGTAAGACTGAAATATCAGGTTGTAAAGTCTGCAAAAACTCAAATAATAATTTAGAATCACATAATAATAACCTGAATAATTGAGGATCCTCATAGTCAATCATATTTGACTCAAACAGTTAACCGCAATGAAAGTGGTGGTCATTCTTAAGCAAATGTGTCGTTTCTATTTTCCTAAAGTGTTTAGGTTTAGTCTCAGAACTTAATAACTGGCACATTTGAAACTTATACGTTCCCACAGTTAGTTGAAAAATATTTGGTGGGAAAACAAAATCAATTTGGGTATTGTCGCCTGGGAAAACCACATCAACCAGAGGATGGGTTTCTAAAAACTGAACTTCTTCCTGGACATCACTAGGTTCAGGAAAACGTGTCTGAAGATGATCTTATAAAATGGTAGAGGTATATATGTCAAGTACCAAGTGAGGGATCTCTGTAAGAGCTAAAGGTAAGGCACATGAATGATAATCACCCCCAAACTTAGAGTTTTGGGTGTCTCTAGATAGACTAGCTATAATTTCCCTAATTTCTAGATCATCAAAATCCTGAAAATGGTAAATTGCTTCTTCTAGGTTATACTCAGGTGATGCCTCCTCACACATATTTAAATGCTCTACGAGTTCATCTTCTTCATCTAAGACTATTGTTTCTAAATCACTAGACTCTAAAACATTATTCTCAGAATAAACTCGTTCCTCTAAACCATTATCGGCTTCGTAAACAGGAAATACTACATCGTCTAAAATGGGGGTATCTCTAGTCAAATCCTCGTCCTTTTGAATAGGTGAATAATTATTAAAATTATTTGGATTTGAACTAGAAATAACATGATCACTATAAAGCTCAGTTGGAGTAACAAATTCCTGATCACTATGCCTACAAATTTCGAATTCTTCATCAACATTATCATCATCATAATCATCGTGTTACAAATTCTAACCTCGTCATCTTGATTATGCAAATAATTATCATCATTTTCAAAGGTACTATTGGAAACACTATATTGGAAATTAATATTATTTTGAGCAGTTCTTTCCTGGTCCTCTAACAAAAGCTTTTGAATCGCCTCACATGACTTCCTTATGTTATCATGACTCGACTCACATGACTTCCTTATGGTATCGTGTATAGAAGGTTCACTTATGGGTGCATTTTGTTTATTCATTTCTAACACAAACCTATTTGTATTCTCATTTAATTGTTTGAGAGACTCTTCTAGAGGAATAACAGGTTTAGAAGGATCATAATAAGGACTAGTTTTCAACATTTTCATTATATTGTCCAAAGACAAGGAACTAGTACTATCATATTCCTTATTTTCTTGATCGTATAACCGGTCCGTGTGTGTATAGTAATTAGGCTCACCATGGTATGAGTCATAACCTTGAAAAGGTGGATGTTCCCAACTACTATTCACACTATGGTCAAAGTTGTAATGTCCATTTTGAAACTCAGTCGGATATTCATTGTATTGGCTATCGTAATACCAGTTCGACATTCTATTTTTGCACGGGTTTGTGTTGTCAAATAAAACCCACTGACAGGGGATTCGTGGGTGGATAGAGTCTTACCCCCCGTACCAGACGGGCGATGAACCGTTGAAGTCGACTCAAGCCACCGACTCCTATGTCAGTGTACGAACCCGAGGGGCCGAGACAGTATCGTAACTGTCGTCCTTCCCTGCAAACAGTTTATTTAATTTTTAACCCTTCCTTGGGGTTTTAAAAATAAAATAAAGTCCAACGTCCCAAAAATAAAGTTCAAAAATTCCAAAAAGAAAAGATTACAACAATTAAACCAGTTTCTAAAAATAAAAGGAGATAAAGTCTAAAAATAAAATAAACTATATACAAAATCTTCTTCTTTACTCCTTTTGGATTCCTCTTTTCTTTCCTTCTTTGGCTTTCCTTTTCTTTTATAGCAATTTCTCTTTTCTTTTAGCTTCGCTCCAAATCTGTAAAAAAATCAAAAATACCAAAGGCGTAAAAAGGAACAAAAAGTAAAAAAAAATAAAATAAAAAGAAAATAAAAACAAATCTAAAACCTAAAACCTAAATAAAAGTCCGCGTCGGCGGCGCCAAAAATTGATGTAGTTTTGAAAGTGATAGTAAAGTTCGTTCAACTCGGACTTGTTGAGATTGATTTCAGACTTAAAAATAGAAAATATATAAAAGAGTATCACAATATCGAGAGGTACTGGGACTTAGGATTTCACCACTAATCACATTCAATTGGTTCATATAATGATTCATAACAATTCTAGCTCTTTTGTTGACTCTTTTCTTTGCCAATAGTAGATTTTGTAAAATATTAATTGTAGATCACAAGAATGATGCATCAAAAGCTCTAAGTCTAAGCATACATCATCAAACGAAGTCACACCTAATTAATAAAAGTAATACATCGATTAAAAACAATGCAAAAGTCATAGAAAATCAATTATAGTTACCAAAGGATTGTGAAATAAGGTTTCCTCCGTCGTCCCAGCGTTGGGGTTTATCTCTTCATGTCAAAAACACGCTCAAAATAATAACTCATGGTTGAATAGGTGTTTTATTGAAGAAAATATAATATATAGAATTTCGCAACGCTGTATTACTATTACCGACGTCACTGTTACTGTTGGTTGGTTGTTACAAAGAAAAGATGATTGTTTTCTTATGAACTGTGATCTGTTTTTCGTGTTCTTCTTATTCTCCGGCAATCTCGCCTGCAGCTTCCCTGCAACTCCACCTGCAGCTACACGTAACACCTCTGCTCGGTCCCTAAAGTCTCCGTTTATTGCCTCCAACTCTCGACTCCTTTCTGAACCTCAACCAACTTTATTTATGCATAACAGGATCGAATATCTTGTGAGTAAATCCTTGTTTTTCCCCCACGGCAAGTTGCGAGGAAATCTCCTGCAATCTCTCTACGCGGTTTCTTAGTTGTCAAAACTCTCAAGAATGTATAGAAACAAATCGCAGTACATATTATTTTCCCTAAGGTCCCACGTATCTTCCATAAATAACAAAACCAACATCGGAATATTCTCGGTTCTGTATACTGAAATCTCCCTCTATCTTCTTCGTCTTCGCGTCTTCAGATTCTCATCCAAACTATTTCCAAATATAGAATCAAATACAGAGAGCTTATCTCTTCTTTTACTCCACGTCTTCTCCAAAATCTCCAATAAAACCCGAGTAAAACTCCCAACTCTGTTTTGTCGAGAAACCATTATCCGGCCCAATTTCCTCCCATGTTATGGTCAACAGGCCTAGAGAAACCCAAATCCGTTAACGAACCCACAAAAATCTTATTTGAATTCTCCCTTGAAAGTCTCGGACTTTCAACAGCATTTTCCATGTTTCGTGATATACGCAGAGATAAATTTTCTTTCTATAACGAACTCTCTTGTCAACCCTGTTTTGATGTATACGACTCTTCCAGTCCATATCCAACAGAAATCCCGTAATATCTTGTCCAAAATAATTCGAGAAAAACATCGCTGTTGAAAATGAACTTCCCGCCAAAAACTAAAGTTCAAACGTTGAAGATGTTCCCCATAACAACTTGGGGGGTGCCCATAGAAGTGGGTGCAAATAGTAAAGAGGGGTGTAAATAGCAGTGAGATGCCACTTATCGTCTGGGGGTGCCTTTATCATTTCTCTTGGGTGTAAATATAACACTTCTTCGGGGCGTGTCCAACATACTTCCAGTGCGTGTGGTACGTCTTCTGGCTGCCTTTAATAATTTTCCCCAGGGAGTCCAAATGCTACTTTTCGAGCCAATTTCCCCGCAAAAGTTTATTTCTTCAAAAACACCTACAAAGACACAAAAATCCATAGTAAATAGAAAATCGAGCACTAACAAAATATACAATTGAGATTAAATCAGACACAAAAATGTGTCTATCAGTTTTCGTCCGTGAACTATGATTTTCTCACACGTGGTCAAAAGTTAAGTCTTTCATATGTCGGTATGCAAGTATTGATAAAAGATTGAATGAAATTTTGACAAACAAAAGATAAGCCTATTATGTGTCATTATGAAAATATTGATGGACGATAGGATGAGCTTTTCTTTACAAAGATTAAGTCTATTATATGTCATTGTGCAAATAGTGATGAAGAATATAATGAATCTTTGTTTATTCCGCAGTATTGATCTTCCCTGATCCATATTTTTATGTAAATATTGTGCGGCTCCTTAAGTTTTCTTATGTGAGCATTTCCGATTGAATGGGTTCTCTTGTGGTTAATTTAATTGAGATTTTTGGATACAAATTCATATTCTTATGTGATTTGTTAATGTCCAAAGAAATCCTTCTTTTCTTGTGAAAGTAAGGTCGCTCTTGCTGTTCTTTCGATAATGACATTACATGGGGGAGAGTTGTTAATTGAACTTGTGCTTAATTTCCAAATCTTTGTGGGGAGTGCTGTTGTGGAATATTATAGGAGTTATCTTGTATCTTTATGAACTCCTTGATGAATGCATTTAGTTTCGGCTATATGATTGCATCTAAAAAAGTTTATATGTGATTTTCTTTTGGTCATGAAGTATCTCTATGGAAATTTCATTAGGATCCTACAAATTTTCGTACCTTTTCCAATTTTATTGACAAAAAGGGGGAGAATTAAAGTGTAGTTCAAACTACAAATGCATATGGTTTTCGGATCATTATGTAAGGGGGAGTGGTTTTCATGTGATATGAAATATTGACTAAGGGGGAGTGATACATATCACGATAGTATTGTTGTCAAAGTTGTGATACAATTGATCTTTGATGCTGTGTAATAATACTATGACACTGTATTTCAATGATCGAGAGCTATTGTTTTCTCATTGTTATGGATACGGAACTTCAACAACGATGATGCTGAATTCAATACCTTTAGAATCATTGGAGTACTTGGAAATGACGAAGATTTCGAGTAATGTTGAAGCACCAAGGAGATCAAGCATTTGGATGAGAAGCTACAAAGTTTATTTATTTTGTATTCCATATGAATTGATAGTTTTGTTACTAAAATTGACAAAATGGGAGATTTTTAGAGCACTGCTCGGTAGAACTCGCAAGCGTTGCTATCTCAAGCGTGTTTGTCAAGTTTAGTTTCCAAAACTATAAGTCATGATTTCTAGTCTACTTATAGATAAGTCTCGGACTAGTATAGTAAGTGTAGTTGAGCTCTAGACTCCACGACGTTCATCATATGAAGACGAAGAACTACTCAAGGAACTTGTGGAACTTCATCGACAAAAGGTATGTAGAGACTTCAACTTATCTATCACTCAAAAGTATATCTACACAATCTCCTATTTTGAGACAAAAGCCGTATTGCTATATAGACTTCGATTATACACATTTGCTATTTCGAGCCGAGTTTATCTCACTTATCTATTTCTCGAAATATGTGTTGGTAAGCTTTCGCTTTGGCCAAGTTCATCTTTACTCGTGACGAAAGTCATGTTGATTATTTCAATAACTTGAAAATCGCTTTGATGAAAAATAGTTTATGAATAACAACTATATAACATCCTCTAAGAAAGTTTCAATTATTGAAATGAGAGTTTAGAACATGTAACCATCTTTGTATATAAACGTAGAGTGTTCTCACATTTGTGTAAAAGTCCAAAACTAGGAACCGAAAGTATGCGTACCCGTACGCGTAGTGGCGGTTGTCGGAAATTCGGGTGAGTATGTGTACCCGTATGCATACTGGCGGAAAGTTCACGTCCGTGAATTTCTGCTGGAGTTTGAAAGTGAAAAAAAACTCAATACGGTTACTTAAGTACGCGTACCCATTCGCATACTTAGGTAAGTTACTTTCTAAAATCGGTTTGTTCATGAACTAAAACATTTATATATTAAGGAATGCAATCTTTGCAAACCGTGGCTATAATATTCATGAATCGATCTGAGTGAATCAAAACCGATTTTGCTTCGATTGTGTCTTGTATACTTCTATAAGATATAAGAAATTGAACAACTCTCTAACTAGTTCATTTGAGTCATTTGAACTAGTTGTGGTGAAGATGAATAAGGTTGATATGAAAGTGTTCATATGGCTAATCATTGGTTAACTATTGTTGAACCAACTAAGTGTACATGTTTAGGTACGGTTACTCAAACCTAAATAAAGTTACATTTCATTTGTGTATAACAAGCTAAGTTCGACCTAACGGTTGAAAGATATTAGCTTGAATCTAATCAGGTTTTCATCTAATGGTGGATATTGAATGCTTTCTTACCAAGGTAACTTAGATTGCAAACCCTGATTTGAAGACTATATAAAGGAAAACTCTAACAACTGGGAAACCTAATCCCCACACCTCCTGTGTGATACTAGTTGTATAAGCTAGAGTCGATTCTTCTTTAACCTTAGGTTTTCAAGAAACCATGTAGGTTAACGACTTAAAGACTCCATTGGGATTGTGAAGACAGACCCAACTATTTTCTCTATAGTTGTGTCATATGATCTTGTTGTTTCTATCGTGTTTGAGTACTATCTTCTCTAAGATTGGCTCGAGATTTAATCTCCGATAGGCAAGATAAAAAGTAGTCACAAACATCTTCGTCGCTTCATTTGTGATTCCACAATATCTTGTTTCGCTACCATTGATTAATATTATTGTGAGGTGATTGATATTTTTAGGCTTTTCTTCGGGAATATAAGTCCGATATATCAATTGGTTCTTGTTCACCTTGATTTATCAAAAGATGAAACAAAATGATAGACACAATGTTTGTACTCAATTTCGTACTTATTATGGTGTTTTGTGTGTTTGTAGGTATTTTTCAGAAATAAATATTGTTGGAAATTGCGGTCCGGAAAGTTGCTCGGAGCACCCCCGGAGGACAATTTCTATACGGACCCCCACTTTTGCTAAGGAGCACCCACGTCTATGTGTAGCCCATATTCATCTTTAGCACCCATTGTTTTATTCGGCACCCTGGATGTTGGATAAGGGCACCCATCTCCTTCCTCCTTTGAAGTTGTTTTGGCTGGAAAATAATGCAGTTCATTGCGTTATTTTCTGTTGGATTTTTGAGGAGTTTCATTGAGACTCAATCACTGGTTTTGACCGGGATGAACGGGATTTGTCCAAACAAAGTTGGTATGGGTGTTCATATGTGTTTATTTGGGCCGTATAATCTTTGTATCTTACACAGGAGAGTACGTGACCGGAGGAGATAACAATGGATTACAACAAGGATAGACGTGTTTTGCTTGTGTTTGGATCATGTTGGAATGCTGAAGAAATGTGCAGCAATATTTTGCACGAATCATACAGTTGCAGACGCATGAAGAGGCGAGAAAGGAAAGAAAATTGTCCGAGATTATTTTTTATTTACTGCCGAGCTATGGAACGATTTTTCGGAGTAATGAGCGAAGATTCTTGTCACTGTTGGGTATATAAAGGATCTACGGGAGCCAGTAAGGGTGACGAGAGTTTGGGGGAGATTACAGAGCTGTGAAAGTCGAGTTGCAGAAGAATCACCATTTCTGCTGCTGTGAAGAACACCAAGAACATTAGGCGTGCAACAACAGTCGTTTCTAAACAGTGGAAACGACACACAGGCGAGGGTCGAGAATCAGCGACAGTACTCTGTTCTATCGTTCTTTTCAGTTTGTAACACTTATAACTATTGCAAACCCGGTTTTTAATAGTTTTTCTCCATTTCATCTTTGTAAACACCCTTTGAGCAATAAAAATAAATTTTGAGTGTGTTTCCAACATGATGATGAGCTAATTCTCCCACAACCAAGGCAATGAGGAAGTTATTCACGCATGAATAATGGGTAATTATTTCATTTTCTCTAATTTTTAATTATAATTCACTCAATCACTGCTCTTGCAGAGTTTTTAAATGTTTATATAATTTTCTTAATTACTTGTGATTCAATTTGATAGATTATACTTTGTTTAATCAATTGATAGTCTATGCTTGGGGAATACAATTAATATTTGAGAATATGTTTGATTAATTGTGAATTAAGAAATAAGGGACTTAAAAGATAAATAGAGTTTTGGATTATTTTCCATAATTTATTCATGTGTGATAGTGGAATCAGTGTCTTGATTATTCCTAATAATCTTGAATTAAGTTTTGTTTGTTTTTAAATTTCATTAAATCTAAAATCTTTGCTTTCAAAAGTCTCAACGAGCTTTTTACTACAACTCAATTTGAAATCACATCACAAAACTCGTAGGTATTCCTGTGGGAGATAGATTTATCTATTCCTGTAGACTTTTCCGTGTGATACAGATTTGTTTATCAAGTCTTCGACTTTGGGTCATAGCAACTCTTAGTTTTGGGTGAGATAAGCTAAGGGAATCAAGTGTTAGTATCCTGTTGGGATCAGAGACATAAGGAACGCAACTGTACCTTGAATCAGTGTGAGATTGATTAGTGTTCAATTACAGTCCAGACCGAAGTTAGTTTGTTGTAGGCTAGTGTCTGTAGCGGCTTAATACAGTGCGGTGTTCAATCTGGACTAGGTCCTGGGTTTTTCTGTATTTGCGGTTTCCTCGTTAACAAAACTTCTGGTGTCCGTGTTATTTCTTTTTCGCATTGTATTTTGTTATATAATTGAAATATCACAGGTTGTGTGTTGAATCGATCAATTGGTAAATCCAACCTTTGGTTGTTGATTGAAATTGATTGATCCTTGAACATTGGTCTTTGGTACCATTCAAGTTATCTCTCTTATATTCAATCGGGATCGGAAATTATTATTTGTTTGATTGCGGATTGAATTGGGAGATTGAGATATAACTCTTTGATATAGTTTTCTTAAGATTGAGTCTGACTATCTAGTTAATTCTATTGAAAGTATATTGGAGTTAGTCCATACAGATTGCTTAGCGAAATATTGGGTGAGGTTGTTAGACCCACGCTTTTTCATAAAATGATCACTTCAATTGGTTATGCTCAACATAAGAGAACTTACAGAGCATCACATTATACGCACAAAGATGTGGATTAGGGAAAGACCAATACTGCGGAATAATCAAAGATTCATTCTATTTTTCATCACTATTTGCAAGACATATAATAGACTTAATCTTTGTAAACAAAAGCTCATCCTTTCTTCCATCAATATTTGCATAATGACATAAAAGGCTTAACCTTTGTAGTCAAAAGTTCATTATTATGTTTTATCAATACTTTCATACCGACATATAATAGATCTAGCTTTTGAACAAGTATGGGACAGTCAAGGTTCACGGACGTAAACAACATATCCCATAACAATTTGTAATATATAAAACCATAAAGATTAATACTGCAAAAATCATCATCCAAATAAACATTAGAACTTAAATAAATAAATCTAAAAACATTGCAAGATGAAAACGTTGGCAATAGCTATGTGTACTCACAATAATGGCTATTCCAAACCCTAATTATCCTTCTTAAAAACACAAGAATAAATATTCATAAGAAGTTCTCTTTGATAACTTTATGCCTTTCAATGAATCCATCATAGAAGGTGTCGCTGATTTCCTTGATTTTCTTGACCATGGAAACCCCGTGATCATGAGTTAGAACATTAACTTTACGATCAACAACACGAGCAAGTTGTCTAGCTTTAACGCAGTCCATGATGAGTTTTTTCTGATTCCTTATCAAGATCTGTTGATTAGCAAGGATTCTGGCCTGACCATCCAAGAGATGATTTATTTGCAGTTGAAGATTTTCAAACTCGACCTTTGAATCACCCTGAAAACGAGTTAAATCCTTGACAGATTCATCAATCCAGGAGTTGTGCTCTTTCCTTGCAAGCATCTTCTTCAGAACAAGTTCTTGAATCGAATCACGTCCTTGAGTGTCCTCCTCCATGTCAAGACTCACAATCTCTTGAGATTTTGAGGAGTTCTCCATATAAGTTTTTGTTAGGGATGGAATAACACAATATAGAATATATATATATATATATATATATATATATATATGTGTGTGTTTGTAAACAGGAGAAGGAAAATCTCATTATGGAAACCCTATGAACTCATATGAAGGGGACGCAGGAGTTCATGGACCGGTGACAGAAGAGGAAAGGATAAAAAAAATCCAACTAGAGAAAGTACAATACTTGTTAATCATGGCTCAATAGTTTAGAAAATTTCTTTTCAAATTAGAGCCCGAGATACGATCAGCAGGATCTAATAAAATTAACGTAAAGACGCATAAAAACATACAACTATTCTTGAGACTCCCACATCATCATCCTTGCAACTCTCAAGATAGATACAAAGACGAAATTACCTGGAATCAGGTAAAGAAGTGAGAAGTATTCTGATTGTGAATTATGGGAGACGAGTTGTACAAATATTTTGTGTGTTTGTATTGAGTATTCCCCTTTCTCCATTGATTGTAACTTAACCCAAAGGAATTAGTGATAATCCCTTTTAAAAGTCCATCAGAAGGATTTTTCTGAAGACTAAGTCTAGGACCTCTAGAGATCGGTTCCAGAGGAGAAGAGTTGAGGGATTTCTATCTTCTCGATTTAGACTTGCCAGAATTATTCTTATAATAACATGGAAGGTGTTCATTTGTGGCACAAGAGTTTATACCATTAAGAGAAACTTGCAACCTGTGACGATTTCTTGAAAAAAGATCATTCTTATAAGAATTTTGGTTTTCTGTAGGAAGGAAATTCATTGTAGATGTCGTCAAACGATTTACTCCATTGACATTAGAAAAAATCAAATAATGAAATGTGAGATTTGTTTCTTTCTAGTAAAACAATGAAGAGCAAAGTGATTGTTTTTCCCACAAAAGGAACAACATCGTGGATTAGAAACATAATTGCCTTGATTCATCACCTTTTCCGGCACATGCGAATTTTACAAGTGATTCACAGTGGGTAATTCCTTGGAGGGAATTTTTTTCACGCTGGGAGTATCGGAGGAAGGTACAAAGGATGACTTAATCATCAAAACAGAGCTTTACTTTTTCAAGGTGTTACGCTGTTCTTGGGCACATCGAAGAGATGCAACAAGTTTCTTTTTTTCAACACGATGACCATTTATTTATGATGAATGGGCCTTGATTAAAAGTTTTTCTCTAATCGAGTCCTCTCTAACAGTATCTTCAAGTATACTAATCTTTTCACGCTGTAGAGTAGTTTCTTGAGCCAATTTCGATATTGTTAGAGAGAGATTCAATAAAGCAATAGAGTTCACATTCTCTTTCAAGCGATTTCTCGAATTCGTCAATGAGATGATCATTCTTCTCTTCAAGAGTCTTGATTTCAGAACCTTGGAAATCAATGATATCAACAATTTTTTTTAATGATCTAGTGAGTTCCATTTCAGATGCTGATACGATATCAAATTTCTCGTTTTTCTCTCTGGACTCGGAAGAATTTGCTAAGGAGTTATCCTTTGAGTAAAACCCAAGATTTTTGGCATAATCAGAAACTTTGGAAGACATCTCTATGTACGTAATTTGTGAGATACTTCTTAGGTCTACAGAAATCAGATTGCTACAAACACAGACTTATTAGGCCTGCTCCGATACTAACTGAAAAATCGATGGTCTAACAACCACACCTAATATTTCGTTTGGCAATCTGAATATACAAACTCCATTATACTTTAAAGAGAATCAACTAGATAGTTAGACTCAATCTAGAGAAAAGTATATCAAAGAGTTTTATATCTCTATCTCTCAATTCAATCTGCAATCAGCAAATAGGAATTTACGAGCCCGATTGAATATAAGAGAAATAACTTGAACGGTACCAAAGACCAATGTTCAAGTATCAATCAATTTCAATCAACAACCAAAGATTTGGATTTACCAATTGATCGATTCAACGCACAACCTGTGATATTTCCATTATATAACAAAATATAATGCGGAAAAGAAATAACACAGACACCAGAATTTTGTTAATGAGAAAAACCGCAAATGCAGAAAAACCCCGGGACCTAGTCCAGATTTGAACACCATACTGTATTAAGCCGCTACAGAAACTATCCTACTACCAATGAACTTCGGACTGGACTATAGTTAAACCCTAATCAATCTCACACTGATTCAAGGTACAATTGCGCTCATTATGTCTCTGATCCCAGCAGGATACTACGCACTTGATTCACTTAGCTGATCTCACCCACAACCAAGAGTTGCTACGACTCAAAGTCGAAGACTTGATAAATCTGTCTTGCACAGAAAAATCTACAGGAATAGATAAATATGTCTCCCACAGAAATACCTACGAGTTTTGTTCCGTCTTTAGATAAATCAAGGTGAACATGAAGCAATTGATATACCTGACTTATATTCCCGAAGAAAAGCCTAGAAATATCAATCACCTCACAATAATCTTAATGGTATGGTAGCGAAACAA
Source organism: Papaver somniferum (assembly GCF_003573695.1). Taxonomy (NCBI): domain Eukaryota; kingdom Viridiplantae; phylum Streptophyta; class Magnoliopsida; order Ranunculales; family Papaveraceae; genus Papaver; species Papaver somniferum. Next base: position 85,258,347 of record NC_039363.1, read on the forward strand.
GATATTGTCGAATCACAAACGATGAGACGAAGATGTTTATGACTACTTTTTATCTTTCCTATCAGAGATTAAATCTCGAGCCAATATTAGAGAATATAATACTCAAACATGATAGAAACAGCAAGATCAGATCACGCAACTACATAGAAAATAGTTGGGTCTGGCTTCACAATCCCAATGAAGTCTTTAAGTCGTTAACCTATAGGGTTTCGTGAAAAACCTAAGGTTAAAGGAAAATCGACTCTAGCATATACAACTAGTATCACACAGGAGGTGCGAGATTAGATTTCCCAGTTGCTAGAGTTCTCCTTTATATAGTTTTCAAATCAGGGTTTGCAATCTACGTTACCTTGGTAACACAGCATTCAATATTGACCGTTAGATAAAAACCTGATTTGATTCAAGTTAATATCTTTCAATCGTTAGATCGAACTTAGCTTGTTATACACAAATGAAATGTACCCTCATTTAGGTTCAGTAACCATACCTAAACGTGTACACCATGTTGGCTCAACCGAGGTTAGCTATATGAAGACTCTCATATAAACCTTATTCATCTTAACCATAACTAGTTCAAATGACTCAAATGAAATTATTTAAAGTGCTGTTTAATTGTTATATTCTCATAGAAGTATACAAGACCACAATTGAAGCAAAATCGGTTTGATTCACTTGAATCAATTCATGAATATTATAGACACGGTTTGCAAAGAATGTATTCCTTAATATATAAAATTTATAAATGTATTAGTTCATGAGCCAACCGATTTTAGAACTTTAACCACTCAAGTATGCAAACGGTACGCATACTTAAGTAGCAGATCTGAGTTTGGGTTCCCCAGTATGCAAACGGATACGCATACTTAGTACACTTCCAAAACCCAGCAGAAATTCTTGGACCTATACCTTCCGCAAGTATACGTACCGGTATGTGTACTTGGTACACGTAATTTCACAACTACAAGTACGCATACGGGTATGCATACTTTAGTTCCGGTCATGAATCACATACATGCAAGAATATACACTATGTTTATAATCCAATGATGGTTAAGTATTCTAAACTCTTATTTCAATCATTGAAATTTTCTTAAAGGATGACAATAACCGTTTTCACACACTATTAGCATCAAAACAATTTTTAAGTTATTGAAATAATCATAACGAAACATTCCAAGTCTACACCAAATGATTGTATCACACAAACCATGTAAGATGTTACTCGGTGATTTTCACATGACCATCTTTTGACTTTCGTCAAGAATATAAGATGAATTTGGTTGAAGCGAAAGCTTATCAACACATATTCCGAGAAATATGTAAGCGAGTTAAACTCAGCTCGAAATCTCAAATGTGTATAATCGACAACTATATATATAGTAATACGACTTTTGTCTCAATATAGGAGATAGAGTAGAAATAGACTTTCCAAGTGATAGATGAGTTTTAGTCTCCACATATCTTTTGTTGATGAAGTTCCACAAGCTCTCCTTAGTAGTTCTTCGTCTTCAATTGATGAACGTCGTAAAGTTTAATGCTCAACTACACAATTTATCCTAGTCCGAGACATCACTATAAGTAGACTAAAAATCAAGACTTATTTTTGATCACTAACATTGACAAACAAGCTTGAGATACCCTTATTCAATTTTAAAAAATGCCCTTATCTTCTGAAGTGGACACAACTAGCACAAGTTGTTTCCAGAAATAAATGCAACTTTATACAAGTTGCTTCCAAAAAGTGGAAGCAACTTTTTTAAGTTGACTTCAAAAAACATATATTTTACCCCTCCGGGGAATTTATGCAAGGTCAACCAAAATGAAGGATACTTATAACATTCCCACGTAGTTTAATATTGTAGGGTCTGAGCCATTGCCTTGGTTGGATTAGCGAAGCACCAATTGGACCTGCAAAAGAGCCTTATAGGCAGATTTAGTAGAAAAATTATGGAAGTAGCCAGAAGCCATCGAATAATATCTGCACCTAAGTTTGGTATTCTGATACTCAGTGTGACTATGTATTCTTAAATCCTAAATGGCATATATTTTCAAGACATTGACCCATAAGAAATGCTCTCAGTATAAGACGGGTCTAGTGACCTTCAACACGTATATTAATATTAAGAAGATTAGCAGTAAAGAATGGTGGAGAGGATTACATGGAATGCTTGATTACTGAAGAGGTGTAGGGTTCCATAGTTTAAAGTATTTTTTTCTTAAATGAAACTTAATAAACCATTATAAACCATTAGGCTTAGTGCTAATATTCTGCTCTGCCCTGCTGCAGCCGTGATCACCACTACATAAACTATAGGCTAATGCTTTACTGACTGAATCAATATGAAAATTTAACCCTTTGTAGTATATTAACAATTATGCACAAAAGGGTGCATGAAAGTGCCCAAAGTGTAGGTAGTGCCTAATTTGTTTAGTCATATCGCATCAAGAAGAAAAGGACTGGTCGCTAGCTAGTTTATAAAGCATAGAACCCAATTTAATACCGTACAACAAGAAAAAAAATTGGTTTTTGAGCTCATAAGCAAAAATAAAAATAAAAAAATAATGAAGAACCAAAATCTTTCAACAAGAATCTCTCTTTAATCTTTCAAAAGTGTGGAGCGATTGTGATTAGCTTAATAGCTTGTGATATAAACTCTTTCAGTCTATATGGTTTACAGCCTTATAGTGGCAACTGGCAAGTGGGAGATCAGATCAGCAATTTTAGCGTCTTAGAGTTGGACTTGTTACATTTATAGAATGTCGCGTTTCATTTGGCTTCATGGATTGAGGTACTGCATGACTTCGCCATTAAGGTGACTTATGTAAGTTAGCTACTTGCAAAAACAGACAAGATGGCATCATCAATCACAAAGTCACTAACGTACTGTAACTGTTGTGGATCATGTGATGACATACACTACTATACCGGAGCACAACGGTTTACATCACGAATTACTAGATAAAAGTATAAGGGGTACTGTGGGAAATTCGGTGCAAGTACTATCTGTCTGTGGTGAATTGTCAGCACGATCTGTCGAGAACATAGATTGGTTTGTTCTGGTGTACAGACAAAAATCTACCAATCAATCACTTTTTTTTTATGCAAAAAAAACAATTTTATTAAAACTTAAAAGAGGTAACTTCTACGTTAACTTTTTTTCATCCCTTACAAGCATTTCAAATTTAGTTGGGATGATTTCACCAAAATCAAAAGAAGTTTTTTTTAGCTCTTGCTTCACTAGCTATAACATGAGCTATATTGTTCGCCGACCTATTCACATAAACAACACCAAAAGATAATACGGAAGACAGTATATGTCTTATTTCTTCTACATAGCTCATATTCAACCACTGAACAGCAGAGCTGACATTGCTGATAGCATTAACCACATTTATACAGTCTGATTCTAAAGTAACATTGTTGATATTAAGCTGCTTGGCCCACTGTATAGCTTCTATCATGGCCACGCACTCAGCTTGTTCAGCATCCACTCCTCCATTGAAATACCTCCTCCTGATTCCTTTGGCTGAACCTGCAGAATCTCTGAGTATTAGACCAATTCCAATTTCTTTTGAATTATGATCAAAAGAAGCATCCATATTAAGCTTAAGACAATTATCATTAGGAGGACACCAAGTTTGCTTATGAGATTGAGAGGAAGTATGGTCTATATGTTGTTTGTCTTCCAGGCAGTTTTGTATTAAACTTCTAATTTCATGGAAGACAAACCAACAACTGAATCTTTTATCTTGAAATAACTTAATGCATCTGCTTTTCCAAATATGCATGCCAAGCAGTACACATTAAAGTATATAACCATACCAGACTGTCTGTATACTGATTTGCATTTTGAAACCAGCTTGAGATCCAGGTCAAAACATGAATATTTTGATTTTGAATATGACCCACATTAACATTCATTCTTAACCATACTGCTCTTGCAAACTCACAATCAATAAGAAGATGTTGAAGGTCTTCATCTTGACTGTTGCAGAATGGACACTTCTTTTCAATTCCTTTCTTGTAATGGCTAATTTTAGTCAGCGTTGGGACTATGTTTCTCAAACATTTCCAAAGAAACAGCTTGATCTTATATGGAACTGTTATCTTCCAAAGATTTTTCCAAACTTCTTTTGGAAATAAACTTTGTTGTCTAGATCGATCAGAGGACTCATTGTTAATAGTCTTGTAGGAAGACTTAACAGAAATGTCTCCTGACCTATTTGGCTCCCAGATTAATGTATCTTCACCATGCTGAGTTAATCTCATCTGTAAAATTAAATTAGCAATGTTCTTTGGGAAGACATCTTTTATCAAGTTAGAGTTCCATCTTCTATGGTTTTGTAGCATGAGATCAGAGACATGCACAATTCTATGATTACCTCTATTATTGTGTTTTGGGTATGGAGGATCATTTAGACCTAGAATCCATCTGTCATACCACACTAGGGCCTTATTTTCATTCCTTATATCCCATCTATAGTATTTCTTAACATATTCAAGACCTAATTCGATTCCTTTCCATATCCAAGAAGAGTTTTGGCATTTTTGCTGAAGATGTAAGAATTCACAGTGAGGAGAATACTTTTGTTTCATATTCTTAACCCATTGCTTATCTGGTTCAGTGCAGAGTCTCCAAGATAATTTGGTTAGCAAAGAGATGTTGTAATGCTCTAGATTGCGAAAAGCCAGACCACCATCCTCTTTTGCAACACATAATGAGTCCCAAGAGACAAATTTTATGCCTTTACTTTCCTTATGACCCCACCAAAAATTCCTTTGCAAGGTATCTAACTGTTACAAAGTAGCTTTCGGCATTTTAAAATTTCTCATATAATGAGATGGAATTGAATTCAAAACTGATTTCACCATAGTTGTTTTAGCAGCCTGATTAAGGGTTTTAGAATTCCAACCATTGAATCTGTTATTATAAGTGTATGTACACCTTTCATCATCCACCACGTGTACAGAAAGAGACACGTGGAAGGCATGCAAAACAAGATATCAAAACATGATAGCAAGCATCTCATCAGAAGATGCCACCGGTCAGCAGATCTGACGGTCAGGGACAGAGGATCACAGAGGTATGATGGCTCATAGGAGCACCAGATAATACCCCTTGGGTGTTATCACACCCAATCCCGAGGAAGATCCCAGATCAACGGTCGAGAGGAAGTTTGGCTGACACGGATGTGACCATGATTGTTTATTAGAGGATTTGTATTGCAAAAACTAGACCGATGAAGTCTTTACATTTCTCTTTTATTTAAGGCCCTTGGCAGCTCATTTCCTTCTATTCCAATAATCTTGCGGATACGAATGGCACTAACCCGATCCTCGTGGATATCTTTGGTTCTCTTTATTTATTCCCCTATGCAGAAAAAGATTAAAAATGGAAAAGATACTAGAGGCAGGAAAAACCAAAGCCTCATCAAAGGAGACACCGAGGATTACCCCGGTCATGACCCGAAGAAAGCAAAAATGAGACAAAGCTAAAACAACTACTCAGAGGCAGGATGCTGCGGAAATCACCTCACCTATGAACACTAACTCCATTGCAGCCGCGGCTCTCAAAGCAACAGCCACGAAGACTGTTGCGTCCCTCCAGGCTACAGAAGCTAACAAGACTTTGGTTTCAAACCAAATCCATCAACAAAAAGAAGGGGTGGCAGAATCTATGACACATCAGCCCGCACATCCACCAATCTTCGGAATGCCGTCAACCAACGGTCAGAATCAAACCATACCAGTGGTTTTAGTACCGCGGGTGGAAGCTCAACCGAGGGGACCAAACGTGGAGATACCAACAATTGAAGCTTATCCTCGGCCACCCTTAATACATACAGTAGACGAAGGGGGAACTATGGTCGTAGGGGTACAAGCCGGAACTCCCAATCAGGGATCAAATCAGTCTCACCGACTGATGGTAGAGCTCGAAGAATTGAAAAAGAGCCAACAGGTCTACGCAGACGCCGTAGCTCTTCTGGCCAGGGAGAACCAAGACTTGAAAGATAGGATTGCCCAAAGCACGAAGACTAGCCAACAACTGGACGAAGCAAATTCTAAAGCACCAGAGCCTAATCGAGACCGAAGAATCATCCTAGCAAATGCCGCCAGGGGAAGCAGTGCATCCGATCCGGAATATGCTTTCGAAGACTTAGACTATTATGACAACGGAGTTCGAAGAAAGAAACGCTCAACTGAGCATGAGAACGTGGGATATTACTGCGCAATGGAGGAGCTGTGTGATGAGATGATGGCTGAGATCAGGCAGTTAAAAGCCAGACAAGGCAGAGGAAGTCTTGAAGAGGTGATGAAAGAAGCTAACTCCACGCCCCTAACTCATCGCCTGGCAAATACCCCAATTCCGTTAAAGTGCCCTGTCCCAACTTTTGAATGCTATGACGGATCCAGTGATCCCGAGGCACATATCCGGTATTATAATCGTATCTTAGCCCGATGGAGTCAAAATGATGTCGTCCTCTGTAGATATTTCCCATCAAGTCTGAAGGGATCGGCTTTGTCTTGGTTTGAAAACCTTCCACCTGATTCCATCAACTCCTACGATCAACTCGCAGAGAAATTCTTGAGGACCTACATGTACAACAAAGCTGTCAACACCGGAATGGATAAACTTTTTTCTCTGGCAATTGGTTACAAGGAGAACACGAGGGAATACACCAACAGATGGCACAAGATATGCCAAGTTATAGAGAGTGTGAATCCCGTAGTAAGTATCAACTGCTACAAGTGGGGATTAGACTGAATGAGTCCACTATTTGTTGAGATCCACGGAAGAATACCTAAGACAAAAGGAGATCTTCGAATAATTATTGAGAAGTACGCTCGTCTTGAAGAAATCCAGCGTGAGAAACCGAGGGCACAAACGCAGAGGTCTCACCGTACCAATTCCGCAGAACAAACCAGCGGGGCCAAAAGAAATAGCTCAGTGGAACGGCCTCACGAAGAAAGGAAGGAACGAAGAGATGAACGACGAAAAGACGATCGAAAATTCGAAGATCAGGTTTACACGAAGCTCAATGCTAGCTACGCTCGGACTTTGCGAGAGATCAAAGGAAGGGAAAATTCGGAGTGGTCGTGGTCTAAGGGAAAACAGCCCCCAAGAACCGAGAAGTCTAAAGATTACTGTGAGTATCATTGCTTCAATGGACACCAGACCGAGAAATGCAAAAACCTTAAAATAATGATCCAAAAATTGATTGATGCTGGCGAACTCAAGCAATACATACGAAAGGAGGTCACCGAGGACAGATCCAAACGAACCAAGCAAGTCCAACTTCCAGAGGGAAACCACACAATCAACACCATCTCGTGTTCCGAAGCCGCAGGTCCCTCACTTACAGCACAGATAGGAAAGAGGCTGCGGAAGCAATTCGAAGACCACTGCGAATTATATAAGATTGATGGAGTATAGGTGGACGAGCACGAAGAGTGGATGGACGCACCTATCATCTTCGATACTGAAGATATCGAAGAAGATATGGAAGACCATAACGATCCCTTGGTCCTCACACTACCAGTGGTTGGATGTAACCTCAAAAAGATCCTCATCGACGGGGGAAGCTCAGTGAACGTTCTATTCTACGACACCTTCAAACGGATGAAGCTCCATGATGAACAGCTAATGACCTTTTATTACACCATCTACGGGTTCAATGGAGCGCCCACAAAGCCATTGGGAGACATCGTGTTGCAGGTGAACGCCGGGACCATGAAAGTAGAAACACGATTCAGCGTAGTTGACACCCCATCCCCCTATAACGCCATTATTGGACGAAAGTGGGTACATAAACTCAAGGTAGTGGCAGCAACTTACTACCAATATCTCAGGTTCCCTACACCCGAGGGAGTGATGGAAATCAAGGGAGATCGGGTCTCTGCAAAAGAGTGCCAGACCACTCAGGATCGCATCAACAACGAACAGGAAGAGCAGCGAAAAACCCAAAGGATCAAAAATAAAGAAGCTGCGAAAGAAAAGGCCATAGACATGTTTCTCAAGGAAACCACAAGGAAGGGCTTGACAAAATATGATAATGTCCTTAACACAGAGGCAAGTACTTAAGCAGCCTACGAAGGACAGAAACATACCAAATAAAAATTAAAGAACGCCCCAGTCCTCGGGGACCCGAAGCCGGTGTTCACACCAGTGGAGCCCGTAAAAGAAATCAACATAGGAACGGGAAAAAAACCCGAAGATGATCAAAGTAAGGACCATAATGGACGAAAAAAGAGAAGATTCCTTAACCAAATTACTTAAAAAATACGCGGATATATTCGCCTGGAAGTTAGGAGACATGCCGGGGATTGATCCGAAAATAATCCAACACGAGCTGCGCATCAAACCAGGCACGCCACCTTTCAGGCAGAAAATAAGAAAAGTTGCACCAGAGTATCATAAGGCAGTAGAAAAAGAACTTCGGAAACTACTAGAAGCAGGGTTCATCAAGGAAGTCAAATACCCTACATGGATCTCCAACATGGTCGTCGTTCCTAAGAAAAATGGAGGGGTTAGGATATGCATCGACTTTACTAACCTCAACAAGGCATGTCCAAAGGACAGCTATCCCCTGCCGAGCATAGATCAACTGGTTGAAGCAATGGAAGGATACGAAGAGCTGTCATTTACGGACGGATATTCTGGTTACAACCAAGTAGCCCTGGCAGAAGATGATCAACTACACACAGCATTCTACACCCCGCATGGACTTTATTGCTACACTAGAATGCCCTTTGGCCTTCGAAACACAGGGGCAACGTACCAAAGAATGGTTGATGCTATCTTCAGGCCATGGATTGGTAGTACCCTATAAGTCTACGTTGATGACATGCTCGTCAAAAGTAGGCTGAGCAAAGATCACCACCAGGACCTGAGAGATATTTTCGAAGCAATAAGGAAACATCACATGAAAATAAATCCCGAAAAATGCACTTTCGGTGTCACCTCAGGGAAATTCCTCGGATATCTGGTAACAAAAAGGGGTATTGAGGTAGACCCTGCGAAGATTCAGGCCATAGTGGAAATGCCATCTCCGAAGAATTTAAAAGAAGTGCAAAAGCTCAATGGGTCCTTAGCAGCCTTGGGCAGATTTATTGCCCGATCCTCGGACAAATGCAAACATTTTTTCAATATTCTCAAAAAAGTGAGTAAGTTTGAATGGACCACAGAATGCGAAGAAGCCTTCCAAAGAATCAAGGAACACCTAGCTTCAATTCCAATCCTGCAGAAGCCTGATCCTGATGAGGTTTTGGCACTGTACATAGCAGCGACAGAAGACGCAGTTAGCGCAGTGTTGGTCAAAACCAATACGAAGATAAAACAGCCTATCTATTATGTCAGCAAGACCCTCAATTCTGCAGAAAGTAATTATACGAAGATCGAGCAACTCATCCTGGCATTAGTATGGGCTACTCAAAAGCTGAGAACCTATTTCCTAACTCATTTCATCCGCGTCCCATGCAAAGCACCACTGGAAGCAGTCCTCAAAAGCGCGGGAAAAGTAGGTAGAATAGCCAAGTGGAACACCCACCTGGACCAGTTCAACATCATTCATGAAATTCAACATTCCCAAAAATACCAAGTTTGGGCGGATTTCTTAGAAGACCTCCCCCTGGAAAACGATGAAGAGATTAGGGGAATACCAGAAGCCGACGAGGAAAGCAAGGATCCAGTTGATGTCCTCGAACACGTGAGTCAAAGACAATGGGAAGTCTTTGTTGATGGTTCCAAAAATAAGGAAGGGGCAGGAATAGGCATTGTCATCACCACCCCAACTGGAGAAAGGATCGTACAGGCACTCAGGTTAGAATTCAAAGAGCATACTAACAACATCGTCGAATACGAGGCAGTCGTACTTGCCCTCCGCTTAATAATAGAGATGGGGGTAACTGATGTAAGACTGACAAGTGATTCGCAGCTTGTCATACGACAAATAGGGCTCGAATACAATGTGTACGACGAAACCCTCTCAGCTTACATGGCCTTGGTCCAAACATTGGCATCACAAATCCCGAACATCAAGTTCCGGCACTTATGCAGAAGGGATCTCAGGCACGCGGATGCCCTAGCATATATATCATTCATGCTGAAGGACAGGAGTATCGAAGCTATCAAAATAACAAGGGTATACGAGCCTTCGATTGCATCACAATTTTCCTTTGCTACAAATCAATATACGGTGGAAGAAAATATCGAAGATCAGGTGGGAGAAGACATCCATGACGATTTTGACGAAGAAGATATCCTTTCAAGAGCAAATCAAGAAGAAGATTTCAACAACGAAGATGATTGGAGAATGATGATCCATGTGTTTCTCAAGGATGGAACCTTACCCGCGGATCACAAACAAACCAGGAAAATACTCTCCAAAGCAGGAAGATATGATCTTCGGGATGGGATCCTGTACAAGAAATCTTTCCTCGGACCGTTACTACGTTGCTTATCCAGGAAAGAGGGGCATCAAATTCTAAACGACATCCATTATGGTGACGCAGGGAATCATAGCGGCATGAGATCACTAGCCGACAAAGTAAAAATGCAAGGATATTACTGGCCCACAATGATACAAGATGCTGCAAGAATGTCCCGACGATGTGAAGAATGTCAGCGTTTCACCAAAAAGATACACGCACCAGCAACAACGTTGAATTCGGTGGATAGTCCATGGCCATTTGCAAAATGAGGCATAGATATCGTTGGGCCGTTCATCGAAGGATCAGGGAAAAGACGATTTTTGATAGTAGCCACGGACTACTTCAGTAAATGGGTGGAAGCCAAAGCCTTAGCCAGGATCAGAGACGCAGACGTGTTTACTTTCATATTCCAAAACATTATTTGGAGGTTCGGCATACCAGCGGAAATCGTGTCTGATAATGGCAAACAATTACAGGGGAAAAACATAGACATGCTCTTTGACACTTTCAAAATAAGGAAAAACAAGTCCACCCCCATATACCCTCAAAGCAACGGACAAGCGGAAGCTACTAACAAGACCCTCGCCCTTATCCTCAAAAAGCAATTAGACGAACACAAGGGGCGATGGTGTGAACATCTACACAATGTATTATGGGCATACAGGACAACACGAAGATCTGCCACTGGGGAGTCCCCATTTCTCCTCACTTATGGAGCTGAAGCAGTCATCCCAACAGAGATCCTCATGCCAACCACAAAGACGGAAGCATGGGAGAAAAATCTCACAACAGACATGATGTTAGAGAGACTGGACGACCTGGAAGGAAGGAGAGAAGCAGCATTGCAAAAGATGGAAAATTATCAACGAAGACTAGCGAGAGAGTACAACAAAAAGGTTAAGCTTCGAAATTTTGTAGAAGGGAAGTATGTGCTAAGAAAAATCCTGCAGTATCAACGAGAGAAGAAATGGGGAAAGTTAGCACCTACATGGGGAGGACCTTTTATAATACACGACATTGCGGGAAACGGTTCCTACTATCTTCGCAATCTGAAAGGTGAGGTCCTCCGGCACCCTTGGAATGCTAAATGGCTCAAACCATACTACCCATAGGAACAGCGCGGCTTTGCATCTGTGTGAAGAATACCAGAAGAAGAAGGCAGCGTAACCGCTTTACATGTTTCTAACTCTGGACGAGGAGTAGCAGGCCTCAACCTATCAATCAAACAAACTTTTTGGGAAATCTTCAAGCAAACGAAATGGTCAAAAGGCCCGCTGGATGAATGCATGTACATTACATAATAAATTAGCAATATTGGGGAAAGTAGTTAATCTACAATCTCTCAGGGCTCCCCTATCAGTGTCTATGAGTGTAAGACCAGGGGGAAGGCACCCAGCTGAAAGAGATACCCAACCAATTTTAAGGCAGCGGGTCGACGGAATGGGTGCATATAAATATCTTCAAATAAGCATTCCATATCCTAGAACGCTGCCTCGGCCCCCACCGTTTGGGAATCCTCTGGCCCAGGATTCGCCAGCGGGGTGACAGGTCTCAAGACGATCACAAAGGTATTTACCTTCGGTGTCGCACTCAAACACTCTCAACTTTTTACAAAACAAGTTATTTCTAGTTTAACACTTCACAATACTTTAAAATAAAAAGATGAATTGATAACACAGGTATGCCAAAAGGATGATCCATTTCATAAAGAGTTGATTACAAGATTCAGCAAATAAGATAAAGTAGGAAATACATCAAAAAATGATCCGAAATTATATAATCAACAAGGATCAACTTTCTATGACTAATAAAAGAAATCTACTTGGACGATACAGCTCCATCAACAGGGTTGTCTCTGCGAGATGAAGGTACGCTACCACCTGAAGAGGGCCCGGAAGAACCAGGCAAGGGCACGGGAAGGGGACGGCGCGGATAATTCTTGACAAGACCATGTTCGACTTTAAGACCAAGTTCAATCTTATCTAGGACTTTGTTGGTCTCTTCAGCCAACTGACATCGAGCTTTATAAGTGATAACAGCGGTCCGCTAGTTGGCCTGAGACAGCAATGCAGATAGGCGTTCCGCCTCTTTGGAGGCAATCTCCGCTGCTTCCTCACGAGACGCGACCAACCCTTTGAAATAGTTGGTTTGTCCTTCCTGTTGCACTAAGGCAGATTGAGTTTTTTTAAGCTCATCATTTGCTGCGTGAAGCTGTCCCTCGAGTGCTGAAAACAAGAAATACCAAGGGGTTAAAACGAAGAAATAACAGAATCACACTCGATAAAACGAGGTTATACCTTCGACATTAGCCGAAGCCTACTCATTGACAACTGCGTCCCGAGCCTCATCAAGAAAGTCATATTCGGTGGATAGTTTCTTATAATCCGTTTGAAGGTTCGTAAGAGAAAATTGACTCGCGTCTAAATCTACCTGCTTCATTGAATCCAAGTGACGAAGATGGTTGACTTCGTCATTCATCTCCCCCATCCTTTTATGGAGTCGATACACATTCACTTTAAGATCTCTTTCAGACTCCACTTGACGAGCAACATCAGCTCGAGACGCTGCTAGGGATTTACTAAGAGCACCAACATCGGCCCTAGTATTATCTCTTTCCTCGGAAATACGCAGGATACTATCCCTAACCCCGGGGCCTAATAAAGAACGAGCCTGTTGTAACTCTCCTTCCAAAAAGCGCACTCTAGCCTCTAAGTCCGAAGCATGTTCTCGAGCATCACGCAGGTTGTCACGCGTCCATAGCAGCGTACCATTAAACAAACAACGGTCATGATTGTACTTATTTTGCATATCAACCATCAGTGTTCGCTTTGCACGCCACTCAGCTGTTAAGGCGTTGTGTTCATCAGCACGAGCATTCCACTTTACGGCTTCGCTTTTCAATTTACCCACCAACTCTGCAATACGGGATTTCTGTCGTTCCCTTTCTTTCCGAAGCCATATCAGCTCGGGGACTCCACCCACTGAATATAGGGTGGGGAGACTCAGACAGAACACCAAAATACAGATAGGGAATCACGAGGAGTGAAAGAACCGTAAAATACGAACCTGTGAAGGACGAGACATTTCTACGAGTCTGCTCCAATTCGTTGCGGACTATAACAAGTTCTGAACAAAGACTCTCCTCAGCGTTACCCAGCTGTTCTTTTTCCTTCAGACGGCCCCTCAGTTCATTTATTTCCACTTCAGCCGCAGACAGTTCCTCTTCTCTATGACGAAGCTTGGCCTCCAACTTTAAAGACTTTGCTTTGAAGAATTGGTATAGAACATGGTTACAATGTTCGCTCCTCATCATCTACGTCACAAACAACAAACATTATTATACCAAATGGATCAGATATCACGAAGAACACAATGTGCGGATATCATAAAAAAAAAAAAGAATACAAGGATTTACTTCTAAGACACGCTGCTGGGGAAAACCGTATTGGTACCCATCAGCTATGGCCATCATATCAGCAACAGAGGAGGGAGGGTCAACCACTAGGTTAGCTTCCGAAGCTCTCAGATTCTTCTCCCACATCTCAGCAACGCAGGATTCAGAAGACAATTGCATCATCCGACGAGTATAAGCGTCGGAATTCTTCTCACCAGTGACCATTGGGGCAGGGTTAGGGACGAACATCAGGTTCTTCTTCTTAAGCCAAGACAAAATGGCATCTTCACCTTCAGGCATTAGCGAGTAAGGGAAATCCTATGAAGGAGACTCAACCGTAAACTTCCCCTTGGCGGTTATCTCCTCACCCGCGCAAGTCTCGACATTACCACCCTCAGCATGACCACCTGCGTTCTCAGCTTGCTGATCAGTGGTACCTTCTTTGCCAAGATTCCCAAGCACATCCCAATCATCATTTGGGGAAAGCAATGAGAAGTCTTCGGCAAGACCCATGGCAGCATTCACATCAAAGGATTCCCCCGCGGAATATATCCTACCGAAAGAAAATTCAGGGGAAATCACGGGCAGAGTACCCACACCAACAATATCATCGCCAACAGGGGCAGATCCACCCCCGCCAGTACCACCAACGGTAATATTACCCTCAGCCTCACCACCACCACCCGCGGCAACTTCTTCTTCACCATCACCACCCGCGGCAACTTCTTCTTCACCATTACCACCTTCGTCATCAGGGTGAGAAGTGTCGGTACGCTCTTATCCATAAGACATTTCTTCATCCTCACCATACCCTTCGTTTACGGGACTCGTAACCTCCTCATAACCCTCAGCCTCACCGGTAACCGCAATAAAAGATTGTATGGGTCCAAGTTTCTTCTTCTTCGACACCTACAAACCATTATACATCCCACAAAGGCTCATTTTTTCCCTCACTTCAAAAAAGAAAATTATTTCAAGCAAGGAAAAATTGGCAAATAGATAGAGAATATAAGAAGAAACTATACCTTGGCAGCAGCAGCACTCTTCGTTGGATGGGTAGCACCAGAACCCTCCTCCTCATCTCCATCAACGACATCAAGAGCATAAGGAAAATTCATGCCCGCGAAATTCGGACGCCAAGGACAGAAATCTCCATAACGAGCAGGAGGAGTTTCACGAGGCTTGCTATTTTCAGAAGGACGCCAACTGCGTGGACCCGGAATCCATCCATAATCCCAAGGACCAACTACCTCAATAACAGTGGCATGCCATTCATAATCATGGTCACGCTTAATCCTTTCACGAGCAGGAAAGAGTTTCCGTTTAGCAGATCCCTCAGTACCAGGAACATACTTCAGCTTGGCATCACTCACCTCACTCAAAAGACGAATTTCACCACGGGGAGCAGCAATATTACGAAGACTAACACTCCACGGCTTACGGTTTCTGCTGTTGACATAATCCCCAAAAGAACTGTTAAAATTCTGAGGAGTGTACCACACTCTCTCAGCAGGATTTGGAACATAGCAGGTCATCATAGTCTCTCCCTTGCTTCGCAGGTAACATTCCTTCAGTGAGCGAAGATAATTCCCAGATAGTTGTGACACGGAACGATTATGAGTGTTCGTGGAAAAGCCTTCGCGACTAGACAACACGTCATAATAAAAGGAGTCACCCGACTTATATAGGGGCAACATGAGACCCGCCTCGAAGGCTCCAACCGTAGTCAACATATGAAACTCGTCAAACTGATAATTAGCAAGGAGCTCGTAAGTGATATCATCGTCAGGGGCATAGAAGCGAACCTCAAAAGCTTGAAGTTCATGTTTTTCCTTGAACATCTCAAGATCAATATGCTTGAAGTGACCTTCTTCTTACCAACTGAAATGTTGTGTATCACGGGGACAGTTTCTTATTCGTCTGCGGAATCAGAAGTATGACTCAATTCCGAAGCTTTCCTTTTAGAGGGAATATTTTTAGACGGATCAGCTCTCAACATAGTACCCTTGGAGTACTTCCCTTTGAAAGAAACCGCGGGATGAGGCGGCACAGATTTCTGCGGAGGAACTGAAGGAGGAGCCATTGAACGAAGGGGCGGAGCATCCACTATTTCAGTACGAGGAGGAGGAGCCCGCGTACTCCTAGAGTCATCACGAGGAGGAGCCTGCGTACTCCTAGAATCTTCACGAGGACGAGGAGGGGCGCGGTTAACAACATACCTAGATCCAGAAGGACCCTTCGGCATATCCCCTTTCTTAGTAGGCACAACCTTCGCACCGGAGGAAGATGAAACCCTATGACCCCGAGGATCCGATTGCGAAGACTTGTAAGGACCTTCCCTAAGTGGAGATCTGTCAGAATCTCGACGCGGAGGGGATCTTGGCGGACTAGACGGCGGGGTTTGGTTAGGAGCCCGCAGACGATCAGACATATCTACAAGGAAACACAAAAACAGTTTAGAGAAGAATACGAGGAGATCACTAAAGATCAAAAAACCCATAATTGATGGTTCATCCGGATAAACATTAAAAACCCTAAGAACTAAAAAATACTCCATCCGACTCCAGAGATAATATACAGATACATACTCACAGACGTTGTAACAAAGAACAGGGGCAAGCATATATGCTTCGACATGTATGATCTTCATCGCAAAACCAAGAATACAGCAGCAGGAGACAAACGGGTAGATACATAGATGAATCAATGATGAACAGCTAATGAAAAACCCCATACCTGTATAGAAGAGGACGACAAGCACCAACCACATCCGAAGAAAGGAGGATTGGAGATATCAAAAGATACAGGGGCAACAACGATCGAGAGCGAAAGAAACAGAAAATTGAATGATGTTATCTTCCTCGCAAGAATGATGATAATAAATGACTAAAGAACAAGAATAGAAAACAAGAAGAGAATGAACACTGACAAGAAGAGGATAAAAGTTTTTTCTTTTCACATTCTCTTTCCTATTTATGAAGCTAGAGAAGACAATAATTGCTCCTCGTACCAAGGAGCAGTTACGGGGAAAGTTAATGCAAAGTGGGAAACGTGTAGGACTACCTTTCTTCTTCAAAATTACAAAATACGCCCAAGTTAGAAGAAGAGGGGCAAATTGTATGTACACCTTTCATCATCCACCACGTGTACAGAAAGAGACACGTGGAAGGCATGCAAAACAAGATATCAAAACATGATAACAAGCATCTCATCAGAAGATGCCACCGGTCAGCAGATCTGACGGTCAGGGATAGAGGATCACAGAGGTATGATGGCTCAGAGGAGCACCAGATAATACCCCTTGGGTGTTATCACACCCAATCCCGAGGAAGATCCCAGATCAACGGCCGAGAGGAAGTTTGGCTGACACAGATGTGACCAGACAAAGAGACACTTGTCTGAAACGAGCAGACATCCATCTACCCGCATTAAATACTAAAGAGATATACACGTGTCAATCAGCGCGTGGAAGAGGCGAGGATAATCCTTCGTATTCAAGCTCAGGCCGCGGCATATGCCGAAGACCTCTGCGTAATAGGCACAAAGCACAAGAAGATAAGATTGCAACGGCGCCTCAGAAATGGGACCCACGTTCCAACCCTATAAATACCCCTCTCCACCAAGAGAGAAGGGATCGACCAATTGAGAGCAATTATAGGAGAATACAGGAGAGATAAATAGGAAGAGTAAGTAATCCCCCTACTTCCGCAGACCTATGTATACTCTAAAGTCATTCGACTATCTTTGTAACCATTCAATACATAGTGAAACACCAACCCCGTGGATGTAGGCCTTAGTGCCGAACCACGTAAATCTGTCTTATTTACATTTCAGCACCTTACATTCAACGTTAAACTTCATATGCTTTACATTTATACTTGATTCTTGGTTTATTCCTTTATACGAACATTATTTATGATAATATTCGACTAGACAACGACAAGCCCGAAGGCTTCGAGTCGATGAATCGATATAATCATCCCCGTTACGCATACGACGTACAATTCTAGAATTAGGATGTATGCGAGTATTGTTTGTGAACACGTGGATGGCTTCGTGATTTATGTGTTCACAATAAAAATCTTTACTAGAGTGAAAGGAAGAAACCTTCGATTTTCCTAGGAGAATTGGCAGACCAAGATACTTATCTGAAGAACATAGCTTTCTAACTCCTAATCTAGCAGTTATAGATAGCTTTTCTTCTTGAGAAATATCATCACAAATGAAAACCGAAGACTTCGAATAATTAATGAGCTGACCTTACAGATTACCAAATTCTTTCAAGATAAATTAGATTCCACACCAGTGTGAGCTAGTCCTTTCCTAAATCCACGTCAACCTTTTTCTAGTACGGAAGATATGATGTTCTTTCGTAGTATGGAAGTTATGCTTATGCTGGCGCCTAAGAAGAATTGATTTTCACTAGTAAATTTCTCAACGAATATTCAATCCGTCAGGGCACAATAGCATCACTAGACAAGTTCGATAAGTGTGCACGCGATATTTTAATCTCCACCTAATGAGGGTCGAAATTCTAATATGGATGATAATCGTTAACGAATAAACCAATCAAATTAGCATGTCAATATACACTTTTGGAAGAACGTGTACAAAATGGATTCACATTAGGCTACGCACAGTATGGTTAAGCCCAAACCGTCCCACAACAGATTCGGTAACGATTACACGGTGACGGCGTGAGTTGTCAGCATCCACTCTACAAGGTATGAAACAATAGACGCCATGTTATGGACTTTTGGACTTTGGATAGCGTCGTTTTGGTAGGTGATTGTTTTTTGAAGCAAGAAGGTAGGTGATTGTGTTGGTCCCGCAGTATTAAGGTTCAATATATATCTCCACGTCAGATCAACGTGGAAATACGTAAATGCCATGTCAGATCCAGGTTAGCTCCAGACAGTTGCCTCGTCAAACCCGCGTCCCTTATTGAAAACTCAACCTCGTGCATCAACCCCAGCTCACGGATCTTGAGACAGAGATATTTTCGTGTATGGATTTTTTAAAATAACCAAAAGGTACATCAAGACGCCATCTACCCCAAAAATCTACACCGCCATCTGAGATGCAAAATTCCACTAGAAACCGTCTTAGCCGTATTATTGTCAGAACTCAGAAGTTCAGAACAATCTCTGATCTTGCTGAACAAACCATGTTAGTGGTGGGCCCAAAAAACAATGGTCCAATAATAATGGAAGTCAGTATTAACCGTTAATCGCATGCCACGCCATATCAGCCGTATAGTAACGAATCAACATTCCCGCCTTATTTTATTACGGGGTACTCTCCTGGTTCAAATGATAAAATACCCATAATGCCCTTGATGACCATTCCTTCTCTTTTTTCTGCTGCTATAAAAGACCATCTCAGATTACTACAAATTCTGCATTCATATGGTTCATTACCATTAACATTTGGTTGGACTTTTAAATTTTCTGGGTGTTTCCCATATATTTAAATTTCTAAGTTTTTCAATTTTTGTTCCAGTAACCTCTTTTTTTTGGGTTTCATTTTTAAGTTTGCAATTAAAGATGACTGTTGGGGCTGGAATTTCAGTTTCTGATAAGAAATTGATTGTATTAGGGAATTCTATACTTACTGATGTTCATGACAATATTGACATAACTCCAGCCAGTGGAGATGATTTAATGAATGGTGCTTTTATTGGTGTAACCTCTGATCAGCGCGGGTCTCGCCGTGTTTTCCCCGTCGGGAAGTTAGAGTAAGAGAACAATCTTTTATTTTCCACTGTTTAAAGCTTGATTAGGGGAACCAATTTGGTTTCATTTGATTTATTGAGTCCTTATTTTGGTGAAATTCGTGTGCAATTTTACAGGGGATTAAGATTTATGTGCTCATTTCGGTTTAAGTTATGGTGGATGACACAAAGGATGGGTTCTTCGGGAAAGGAAATTCCATTTGAAACCCAGTTTTTAATTGTGGAAGGACACGATGGGTCTCATTTTGATGATTCTGATGAGAAAACGGCAGTTTATACTGTTTTCTTACCTATTCTTGAAGGAGCCTTCAGAGCTGTGCTTCAAGGGAACGCAGATAATGAGCTGGAGATCTGTTTGGAAAGTGGTAATGCAACTGTTTGATCTTTTGCTTTTCCCATAATTGGGTTTTTTGTTTTTACATTTTTTTGATATAGAAGAAATGTTGTTCAAATTGCAGGAGATCCTTCCGTTGAAAGATTTGAAGGGAGCCATTTGGTGTATGTAGCTGCTGGATCAGACCCTTTTCATGTCATTACAAACTCCGTAAAGTAAGAAATCTTTATCTACTCAAATGTGACCAAATTCTCATTACCCTCTTGTTTCCTAGCAATACACTGAAACTTTTGTTAGAGAGGGTCATTGAGCTCAATTGATAAACATAAACCATACTGATTTTTTTTTTCTGCTTCAATTGTATCAGGGCAGTAGAGAGGCACTTGCAGACGTTTTCACACCGTGAGAAGAAGAAGGTATTATTCTTCCTTGGCTTAATATTCTAGGAATGCCACTGCCCAGTGGGGTGATATAAACGCTTGACTTCTATAGCCTTACTAATGCTCATTTTTAATTGGTGCAGATGCCGGACATGCTTAACTGGTTTGGTTGGTGTACATGGGATGCCTTCTATACAGATGTGACATCAGAAGGTGTAAAGCAAGGGCTAGAAAGGTTGGACCTGGTTCATCTTGAGTGCAATTCTGGATGCTTACTATGTGGTGGACTAACATAAATTTGATTGTTCATGTTTGCAGTTTCGAGAAAGGTGGAGTTTCCCCAAAGTTTGTTATAATTGACGATGGATGGCAATCAGTTGCGATGGATACTACTGGAATTGCATCCAAAGCCGAAGATGCAGCCAAGTGAGTACTCAACGCAGTAAAGAGATGGCATTTGTCTCTCTTTTTCTTTCCTTTTCTTTTCTTTTACTTGTGATTTATTTTTTGATTTTATCAGCTTACTAAATTTCTGTTCTTGATTTCAGCTTTGCAAACAGGTTAACAGACATAAAAGAAAACCATAAATTTCAGAAAAATGGTAAAGAAGGGCAGAGAGTAGAGGATCCAGCTATGGGACTTTCCCACATTGTAGCTGACATCAAAACCAAGCATGCACTTAAGTAAGAGAACTTAGAATCTTAATCTTTGTTGTTCCGTTCCATTTTTATATTCATCACCCGGTTAAATTCTTTCTTTGAGTTTCTTGGACTTAGTTACTGATTCAAATCTGATTGGTTGTAAATTTACAGATATGTTTACGTCTGGCATGCGATTACTGGGTACTGGGGTGGAGTTAGACCTGGTGCCACTGGAATGGAACACTACGAATCTAAGAGGACGTACCCAATTTCATCCCCTGGAGTTCAGTCCAACGAACCTTGTGATGCTTTTAACAGCATTGCAAAAAATGGTCTTGGTCTTGTGAATCCCGAGAAAATTTTGAGCTTCTACAATGAACTCCATTCATATCTTGCATCTGCTGGTATAGATGGAGTTAAAGTAGATGTTCAGAATATCCTTGAGACACTAGGAGCAGGACATGGTGGAAGAGTTAAACTATCCAGGAGGTACCATCAGGCATTAGAGGCCTCAATCTCTAGAAATTTCCGTGACAATTGTATCATAGCTTGTATGAGTCACAGCACTGATGGTTTATACAGGTATTAGTTGTTCTTTGGTTTTGTTTGTATACACCCATGATATAATGTTGTATTATTCTCAAGAGTCCAATTTGTTCATGCTTACAATGTTCTTGTAGTGCCAAGAGGACAGCTGTCATAAGAGCATCAGATGATTTTTGGCCAAGAGATCCAGCATCACACACAATTCACGTTGCATCTGTTGCCTACAACACAATTTTTCTTGGAGAATTTATGCAGCCAGACTGGGATATGTTCCACGTAAGCTGCCAAACTTTTTGTTCTTTTAAACTTTAAAAGTTCTGAATTATTTGTTAACATGATAATATCAACTATGTGAATATCAGAGCCTTCATCCAATGGCCGAATACCATGGAGCAGCTCGTGCAGTTGGAGGATGCGCAATTTATGTGAGGTATTAAACTTCGTCCGCGTCTTTAAAGTTGTTTTCAAGTCAGCGAGTTAAGTGATAGAGTAAGATTTTCATGTTGGAACTTAATTCATACTTGCAGTGACAAGCCTGGACAGCATGACTTCAATTTATTGAAGAAGCTTGTGCTTCCCGACGGATCCATACTGAGGGCTAAACTTCCAGGAAGACCTACCAAGGATTGTTTGTTTTCAGATCCTGCTAGGGATGGAAAGAGGTGAAAACAAATTCCCATGGTTACTCATTCAATACTTGTGTTACAAAAGATTCTCTCAATTTATTGTTCATGTGTTCCTGTCCACTTTGCAGTATTTTGAAGATATGGAACTTAAATGACTTCTCTGGAGTTATGGGGGTTTTCAACTGTCAGGGAGCAGGGTGGTGCAATGTTGGCAAAAAGAATCTCATCCATGAAGAACTACCTGGAACTATCACTGGTGTAATCAGGGCGAAGGATGTTGCTTATCTACCTAAAATTGCTGAGGAAGGATGGAATGGTGATACTGTCATGTATTCTCATCTAGGTGGTATGTATTGCCTGCCTGTCTTCTTGATTATTTACCAAATTTGAACTTGATCGTTAATCGCTTATTCATGTTCTCAAAATGTAATTGAATATTCTGAAAACTAGTCCCTTGAGTTTTATTTATGCACCCAATTGTTTTTGTTTGTTGGCTGAAAATTTCTGATGCCATGTTGCAGGAGAAGTAGTTTATCTTCCAAAGAACGCGTCTTTGCCAATTACACTAAGAACGCGAGAATATGAAGTGTTTACAGTGGTTCCTGTTAAAGAACTGTCAAGCCAGGCTTCATTTGCTCCAATTGGACTGATAAAGATGTTTAACTCAGGAGGGGCTATTAAAGAGTTGAAGCATGAATCGGAGAAAAGTGGGATAGTTAATATGAAGGTTCGAGGATGTGGTGTTTTTGGGGCGTACTCATCGGTCAGACCGAAGAGAATAACAGTTGATCTCAAGGAAACTGAATTTACTTACGAAGAGGTGTCTGGTTTCGTGACACTAACTCTGGAGACTCCAAAAGAAGAGTTATACCTGTGGAACTTAACCGTAGAACTGTAAATGGTTCCTATGGAACTTATTTTAGGTTTATCAGCACTGGCCGATCTCGAAGACAAATTGTTGTAGTCTTCTTACGTTGGTTTTTCACTACTACCAGTGAAATAATAAGATCAGCATGCAGCATTTTACCTCAAGTTCACTTTATTGTTATAGGTAGGAACTAGGAGTCCCTCCGTTATAGCAGGTAGGGCTCTCTATATACGCAAGAGATGTGTTACTGTACTGTATTTAAACTGCCAATTATGTAATCTGGGTACTTCATTGAGGAAACGCAATGTCGAATTATATTTATAAGGAAAGAATACATCAGGGTCACTGTACTTCGTGTATGGCGACTTTGCTTATACCCCCATAATAGTCTGGTTACTTCGTGGATGCCCGTATTCTAACAGTTTGGTTAATGTCTATAAAGAGCATCGTACAAAAAGCTTAGAGCCTTATCTGAAGTTGAATAGGATGCACATAAGCAGATAGAATAGAACGGTTTTTTGGGGGACTACTCAAAAATGTTGGAGGATTACTTTGTGATAGGAATGTCTACCCTATACTTATAAGGGGTGTCCTAAAATGTGGAAATGACTAACTATCCTTAACCTAATTAAAATTAAAACTAATCTAACACGTATACATATATATATATATAACCTAATCTAAAATCAAAATTATAACAAATCCATTACTTTTAATTTTTCACAAATTCGTTACTATTAGAGGGTTTATTTTCTTCTCTTCTTTCCGCTTCATCGTCTCGATTCAAAAAAAATAATCTACAATCCATTACGTGGTTGAAAAAAATGAGTAGTAATCATCAAAATGACTTGAAAATGAAAGTTGCAGATAGAAGTTCGGCTAGGAATTATCTGAAACAGTTTGTCGAACTAGCCAAACACACCTTTAATGGAGTTTTTTCTTTCAGAGAAAAGTTCGATTACCTCGCAAAAAAAAATTCCCAGTCGAACTTTTAGTTCGGTTACGTCGCAACTTTTTTCCCTTTTTTTTCTAGCCGAACTTTTAATTCAGTTACCTCGCAATTTTTTTCTCCTAACCGAACTTTTCTCTGAAAACCTATATATTGAGTTTGGTTACGTCGAATATTTTTTTTCCTAGCCGAACTTTTCTCTGAAAGCAAAAACTCCATTAAAGCTAAGTTCGGCTACCTGTGTCTTCAGAACCATTAGCCGAACTACACTTGCAGATGAGTTCGGCTACCTGTTCTTCAGATGTCGTAGCCGAACTTTATTTCCATGGTCAAAATCAGTTTATAAATTTTTCATTTTTTCGAAAATTTTTGCCAATCCAAGGAACATTAACTAAATTTGAAGTATACCTAAGTACCCAAAACCCTCATTTCGAAATCAATCATCTTCAAAAAGGAAAAAGAAAATCCTTCTTCTCAAAAATTACCTTTTAAAAACAACCAAGTAATTAATTTAATCTCACTAATTAATCATCAAACTAACATTAATTAATCATTACACTAACTAATTTAATTGTCAAAGGCAAGTTTGATATTAAAAAAACTTAGATAAAGGATGACTCAATATTACTTCTAAGAGTCGTGTTGTCACGCGGATGCGCGCGTGACAGCTATCATGAAGTCGCGGGTCATAGCCGTAGGATCTGCCAGTTATCGAGATTCACCGATACGAAACCCAGATTTTACGGTATTTTATTAATTTCAATATCTTAGTTATCTTTTTGCTATACGAATTATGACTTAATTGTTAATTAGTCCTCTCCATAAATCTGTATGCTACTCGGAAACTTGTGTTTAAACTAGGGCTGTCTACGGGTCCGGGTCCTCCCGGGTAGTACATGGCCCAGAACCGGACTCGACATATTAGCGTCGGTTTCGGGTCCTAACGGTTCCGGGTCCGGTTCCATAATGTGTTGGCCCAGAACCGGAATCAGTAAAGGTCACGGGTAATCACTGGGTCCGGGTACCCATCGGGTAAAAAAACATACTTATATGACTTCCCAATTTTATGGCTCCTGAGTACTGAAAAAGGATTATTCAACACCTGAAAAGTGACCATCTTTAACATACATACAAAAGTAGAGTAAACTTGAGCTTGGAATCCTTAGATTATGAAAATCAAAGTTACTTTCCTAGCTATAAGTAAGAATCTGCCATTATATATGATAAATATTAAATACAAAAGTTGGCAGACATGTTTTTAGCCGATAACTGCTCCATCAGTAGATTCAGTACCTGCCCTAATGGCTAATATAGTCTGTCGTATTATAACCACAAAAGTTGACAGACATATCATTCTATAAAGTGTAGAAGCCCCAAAAGATAAATGCGTTTTTCCTTCACAAGTACATATACAAAAAAAAAGGATGTAGTTCGCGCACTTCGCATGTTCTTTGGCTATGCCTATATAATATATACATACCAAAAAGAAGTTCCAACCAGTTCACTAAATATTTCACCATCATATTTCCAATTGTTCCTGCAAGAGAAACAAAAACAGTTGATCATATTCCCAATTGACCAAAAAGAAGTAACCATATCACAATCAAAGACCTTGCCTGTGATGAAGCAAGAGTTGCTTCCGTGATTGCACTCACCAAATATACAACTAGCTAGGGACAGGACCACAAGCAAAAATTAAAATTCCCAAATATACAACTAGCTAGGACAAATATTGTATAGACAAACACAAGTAAAACTTTCTTACGAATGTATTTCCTTATACTGTACTACTACTAATCACATTTCGACAAAGTTTAAGGAAATACAAATTTGTGCATTCCAAGGTTAGCTGGTTATTTTACCTTAAATTGATAGTCAGTCAGTTAGACAATGTGCGATGTTGCATCATCATCGTCTGACTCGAGCTCCTCCATTGACTCCAAAAGAGTCTGAAGTGAAGTACTACCTAACCCAAATCCCTCATCTAACACAATAAAATAGTTAGTTGACGTACAAGAACCATAGTAAATGAATCACTAACTAAAATTGATATAATAGCAAACATGAATTGAATATGTTACTTACTCTTCAGCGCACTTCTTATCCAACCACATCTGTTGTTGCTGCTTCTATATGATCAGAATCAGAATCACCAGAATCACTTGACTCACTGGCTACAATTTCTACTTCTTTCGGCTCTGCTGAGTTTACAACTTTACTCTTCTTTGCAGCCTTCGAAACGGAAGCTTTAGGAGGCGGCATACACGGGGATTTCGAAACGGTAAATTTAGTCTTCTTTACAGGAACACAATGATCACCAACACTACTTCCTGTTTGACTTTTCATGTTGCCTCTGCAAGGAAAACCCAACAAACATTTGTATCAGCCTATCAGGTGTCATAAAGTATAAACGATAATAAATTTAACAAGCATATACAGTAAGAAAAAGACAAATGTTCCAAGCATATACGCATAAACAGCATACGCATCAACCACACACAAGGAATTAGTAGTTTATGACTTAATTGCCAAAATGGCAGTAGAAGACTTGCTCTTGTGCATGTTTGCTGCAAGCTACTGAAAACACCCAACCTTCGAGCTATCATTGATTTCTCACAAAAACAACAATAGAGTTCACATATCATTGAGATTACAGGGATACCCATTCAAGCATAATAAGTTTGCCTTGTCTGTGCAAGAGAAATCATCAAGAACAAGGGAAAAAAATTAACATATGCAATATAACAAACCTTAAAAAATCATAACAAATTTTCAGAATCATAAAAAATTGCCCATTCACCAGTAATTCAAAATCACTAAAGTAACACCCAATACTGCAAATTAAAAAATTCTTTCCTCTTGAGTAAGAAGAAACAAAAGGTGTAAATTCAAAACATCCATTCACCATTCAGAGATTCAATAATAACATAAACAAACAAATTAAAACCTAAAATATCCAATTTCATAGACAAAATGTTACCATAATCATCATCATAATAATCCATGTTTTCAAAATCCCCAAATTCATGAAACCCTAAAACGAAAACATAACTCATAACAAAGAAACCCTAAAAACAAGATAATAATAACCTGAAGAGAGGATCGATGAACCACCAATCAATCAATCAACGTTCTGCATAACATCATCAGTAGTAAACTTGGTACCCTTATCTTTATCAGCAGCAACTCTACCTTTGGCCTTACGATCCAAAAGCGACTTCCTATCCTTATCAAGTCTGAGCTTAGTAATAACACACTTTGAATCTTTGATGGATTAACGCCAACATTAACAGTAGATCGGATTCATCGGAATGGGTGGTGAGCTTAATAACTACTTCTGCAGGCAGAGGCATGAGAAGAAAGTAGATCGGAATGGGTGGCGAGCTTCTCATCCTTTCCTTTATATATGACCTATTTTCGCTGGGGATTTTACACAATTAGCCTTTATGAAATACCCGAATATCCGCGGGTACCCGACGGGTAGGATCCGGATGGACCCGTTCATAAACGGGTATATATGGGTAAATACCTGCCGGGTCCAAAGTGGTAAATGGGTCCAATTTAAGGACCCGGAACCGGACCCGAATCCATCGGTTCCGGTTCCGGACCCGGGTAATGGGTACCCATTTACAACCCTAGTTTAAACTTTAAAAGAATCATCAAAACCGATTTTCCCTGTGTCCCTTTAGCTACATAAATTCTCATTTCGTGGTCATATAAATTAATCTCTTTTGGTGATCGTATAAACTTAATCTCATTTAGTGATCGTATAAGCTTATATTAAGAAGAAGCATTATCTTACTAATATAAAGAAAACACCTATTTTTTGGTACGACTCCGGATTTGGTCCGGACCCCCCTAAATTACAAAACTATCCTTCGTAGAAAACCAGTCGTACTTGGTACATCGCGTAAATATCAAAACACTCAAGAGTACAACCGTAAGGAGGGATTTGATTCTCTTCTCCAGACGAAAATAGATCTCCCCCCATCGTCTCACTGGCCGACCTTGACCCCATATTTTGGGGTCATATCTAGTATTCAGAGTTTGCCTCGATTTGGTGTCTGACTCTAACTGGGGTTCGCGGTGGTGGAGGAACCAGATCGGAAAAAGGTGGAATTCTCAGGTAGTTTGGAATATTGGTTTATGAAATTTTCTCAATCGATCCTTAATGTTGGTGGAACGCTTTGTTCTTAAATTTGCCAATTTCACTTCAATTTCTAGCGTGTTGAAATTTGTCCTGTTGCACTTCAGAATTTTGCTCAGTTGATCCTTTACATTTCTGAAATTTATGAAAGTTTGTTCTGAAAATTATCAATTTCAATTTCTAGCAATCGTCCTTTGAATCTTATTTATTCAAATTCATTTTCAGTTGAAATTCGCAAATGTTTTTTTCAAAACTAATGAAAGTTTTTTAAACTACATTTCATTAATTTATGATTCTGATTGAACAACTGTAATGGAGAAATTCCTAGGAGTTTTTATTTTCTTCTTCAATATCATTGGTGAGATTGGAATTTCCTAGAAAGAATGTTACCTTTAACACTAGGAAATTGTTGTCGTTAATGCAATTGAGTATACAGGGAAATGCAAGTCTTTGTTTTGTAATGTTTCTTTTAATCCTTCATCCCGATAGATCATTCAGTTGGGGTTTAATGCATTTACTGACATTGCTTCACTTGGTTAATAATGAATATTTCGACATTAACAACCATTGATCTGATATGTATGTGTTTGATATTTAATATTTTACTCCTTGCATGAATCTTACTGTGTTTCTTTTCCATTAACGTTTAAATGTTTCTGGGATCAGTGGAATAAGGAGGCTTCTTTAGTTGCTTCTATCTTTTCCAGATGTTCACAACCTTAGTTCCCATCTTTAAGAGGCTAATGCATTGTTTCCAGTTCTGTATACATTTCAACTGGACTCTAAATAATGGTATATAAGATTATTAACTTCTGAAGGGTTTGTGTTGTTGATTGTTAGGTTTCCAAAGCTGTTGAGTAACTGGAGTGGATCTTTAATTCAAAACAGCCTTTCTGATGATGATTAGGTCATAGAATCATTTAATATTTTGACATCTTTGCATTGTCACGACGTAGTTAAGATTTTTCGTGAGGATTGCTGCATTTTGTTTGTGCTAACAACATTAAAGCATGGATACGTATTTGATATTGGTACTTTAAGTAAATTAGGTTTAGGTGCTTAGGAGCTTAAGGTTAGGACCTCACCTGTAGTGGTAGATTGCCAAAACATATACCATAATCACACTGTAAGTTAATTGACTTATTTATGATAATGTCGGGTGAATTTAAAATAATGTCTGAGTAAATGATATAAGACTTCTTAGTATAGGCATTACTAATTTCAATCCATATGAATTTTGGCATGTTTGCTCCATTCTTATCTCAGATAGGTTCTTTTGAATCCATATGAATTTTGGCATGTCATTTAGAAATCTATTATCTTTCTCTCTTCTATTAAGAATTTATCTTCAATGATTGTTTAGCTTATATTAGATTTATGTTTGATTTCAATTCATATGAATTTTGGCATGTTTGCTCCATTCCTATCTCAGATAGGTTCTTTTGAATCTAATTATGTCTGAAATTGTTTCAAAAGACAAGACATTAGACATTTATATTATCCGGTTGCTGTGTTTTGCTTTTCAATACTTCCATGGTGCAGACAAACTGTTTGAAGAATTAACCTAAAGACAACTACTATTGTATTCATAACAATGTGGTGATGGTGTTGTGGCTTTGAATACTCTGGGTTGTCCATACTAATTGTACAAATGTATGATTAATTTGTACCACAAATTAAGTTCAAAATCGACTGTTGTTCAAACATGTTTAGTACTTTGAAAATAAGTATTCTTAAAATACAAGCTTTTAATATGAGCCTAGAAGGGGAAATTACTTTCGAACACTATAAATACTTGGAAAACAAAAAGGCTACAGTACTTGGATGGACATGTATTTTTCATCACTTCAGCAATATGTTATAGCTTCTTTTTTTTTATCTATTTGTTGCAATGATTATCTTTTTGATTCTCTCGGTATGTTAACAATGGTGAATTTCTGGCGATGCCCCAAATCTCCTAGCTAGCTGGACTTTGCCAGTTGATGAGCACCCCCAACAAATGGCAGTCAACAATCTGATCACTGTGGAAGCCCAGAGTTAGTTAACAAGGTCAGAGTTCGGAGTTGATGGACATGTGAATTGGAGGAGGGAAAGGCATATCTAGATGAAATGGACCCGCAACAAATGAAAGTTTAAGAACCCACTGTGGAAGAGAAGCAGACCTGTGACCGTGAAAGAAAGAAATCTGAAGTTGTATTTTTTTATTTCCGAATTTTTCGGTGCATGGCGTATGCCTGCAAAACAGCGCGGCAGGCGCATCGTGCATGCGTGTTATACTAGTGCTCATAAGAGAAAGTTTTTTTTATCTCTTATCAGAGATCTAAACAGCAAAGATGAGGTATGAAGTGAATTATGCATCGTGGGTATTAATTGGCTTGAGATGCCAATTCTTCCACCATTTGTTTCCCTCTCTAACAATAAGGTTCAGAATAGAAAGAAAAGGGAAAAACTGACTTGATTTGAGTTTGTAATTCATTAGATATGGTGTTGATCTCTAATATATACAGTATTAGATCAACTTTACATAGGTCATTATCTTATTATACTAAAGGGAAATCGAAAAAAACGTGCAATAGGAACTGCTATAATTTTTTATTGAAGGAGCATTATAAATTAAGAAACTCTTTCTTACCCACCACCACCAGCAGTACTGAAATCAATATTTTTCTGATTGGGATTTTGGATGCGGTTGAAGTTGGAAAGAATTGAGATGAATAAATTTGAGCGTTGGAAGAAGAATAGAATTCGAACATTTGTTATCTAGTTGGTGAAGTTCCCATTACTTCTGACTCAGACCTCTCTGTAATAGTACGAAGGGTTTGTTATATACATCCTACGGCTATGACCCGCGACTTCATGATAGCTGTCACGCGCGCATCCACGTGACAACACGACTCTTACTTCTAACATCCACCCAAAAAATGGGGAGTAGTCCCCCATCATTTTTGACTAGTCCCGAAAAACCGTTCATAGAATATCGAATTCCAACAGGCATCTATTGAGCTCGGCTGTAACTCGAGCCCACTTAATTTAATAACGCCATTGTACTCGGCCGATTTCCAAATCAACAACCTAAAGAATGAGTAAGATCCTTGCAGTTGCAGTTCTGTCAATGTTTTAGACCACCTATTTAGACCAATTTTCAACACTTAATAAAATACATATGCCTGCTTTTCTGGTACCGAAGTAAAAGAAACAGTCGAAATTAAAAGCACTCTACAACTTTATTCAGATCATGTGTGGTTAACACTCGGTTCAAACTATAGTGTGGCACAATATATTCCACTCGCTTAACTGTGTTAGCCATCCATTTGCTGGATCATCCCAATTACCAATCCACTTTTGGACAGTAGGAAGGCTAACTTGAAGGGCGGCCAAAGTGTTTTGAGCCGAATTGAACCAACTGGAAGCATAACTGTTGAGAGTTTCAGTTTCTGAGAACAAAAAGCACACAGCTTTCTTTCTTTTCTTTGGGTTTGAACTTGGGAAGGATCCATCCTACAATACTGGAACAGGAGTTCCATGTAGTGCTACTTCAGGTCGGATGAATTTGCTAGAATGTTATACATGATATACTAGCAAATACTTGTATGAGCTAAATACTGTAGTCATTCGACTCTAGCAAAGGAAGCTGAACAACAGGCCAACACGACTAGCTGTATTTTCAAATTCCATTGTTGAAAATAAGAAAAGAAAAGTCCTACTAGTGTCAAGGACGCATTCCATCCCACTACCTCTGTTCGGTCAGTCATTTCCAATAAGAAAGGCAAGAAGTTGCTCATAAACACAGAACAGAACTAAGCCCGGTAGAGTTAAATTTGCACCAGGAAGAGATGATGCAAGGGCAAATACAGGAATCAGATGGTTGCTGAGTTAAGACAGCATCAGGAAGAGATGATGCAAGGGCAAATACAGGAATCAGATGGTTGCTGAGTTGAGACAAACTGGATGGATCTGATTCACTTCTTGTTCTATTTCAACCCTACAGGGGCGAAACAAAATCCAGTAGTCCCCTACTAAGGTTTCTGTTTAAAAATTTAAAACATTTTTAAATAACAATTCTACAGAATTAGCCTCCACATAAAAAGTTCAAACCAGCATTTTCCTCCAAACAAGCACAACATGTCCCTGAAAGCTTCCCCTACGCAGGCTAAGCAATTTGTACAGAAAACAAACAAGTTTAGCGGCCTCCTCTGCCACGTCCACGACCACGCCCACGGCCACGACCTCGTCCCCCCACTGGCTTACCTAATAACAAAAAACAGTTATAAATGGTTAGTACCCAGAAGCAACATTACAAACTTCACTAAGAAGTAAGAACTTCAAGACGTCCTGTTAATTAGCCACCGATATAGTTTGTGTTTCAGCTAAATATAACCATCACGTTATGCAAAATACGGTGTCAAAATGAATTCCCAATAAGAATTATGGCTAAACAACAACAAAAAACAAAAAGTTAAACACTCCATAACGAAGTGTGGTGATTACCAGTAGTTGCCTTCTTGGGTTTGACCCTAGGTGTCTCCTCGACCAATAACGTCTCGAGGTTTAAGCTGTCAGGAAGGATGTAATAGCGGATATTGTTACCCCTCACACTCAGGTGATCCAATGTCACTGGATTTTTACCCTTCAGCGTCAGTTTCACTGTCTTCAAATGGGTGTTCATACTGATATCCACACCTGCAACAATTCAATGAATTCATTAGTCAAATTGTCAACAGAAAATGAGAGGTACGATCGCGGACTATCGTACAACAAACAAGGATTATATCAGTTCACTGGGCAACATGAGTCACACAAAGCAAAAGAAGAAAGAAAGTGAGATAAACTAACAGGTATGATCGCTGACCATTTTACAACAAACAAGGATTATATCAGTTCACAAGGCAATATGAATCATGCTCGACACTTGGCCTCCCTTGCGTATATACTCTTTTGATTTCTTGTTTCCTTTGTTTCACAATCTCTAATTGCTTGTTTTGAAGAAAAACAAGAGCGAAGTAGTGGTATTAACAGTAAGTGTCTATTAAGTTCCTGAAAACGCATTCTCTGGGTCACTACTACTTCCATATTGTGCAAGGGAAGGGTTAAGCTTTTCTTTGTTCTACTTACGCTGGAAAAGAATCTAATGAATATTTCGGAGCAATGGTACCTAGGAAATTATCCAGCAGGTCTAGCATATATGTTCATGTTTAAAATTTCTATTTCACTATTAAATTTTCTGCTTCTCCTTTTTGGAGACTTTGTACTTCGTCAGCACGGCTAAGCAATTAATTTCGCCCCCCTTCTTCTATTTCACTATTAAAATTTCTATTAAGCACTGATATTTACAATTTTATTTGAAGGCTTGGTGTAAACGGGGTGCTGTCCAGTTCTGAACTTAGATCGTGCTATCAACATCAAATGAGTAAACCAATCTACTAGAGAGGTATCTACTAATCAATGCTTCTTAATACCACAAGATATCAAAGAACAACAGTTGTGCCATCTTATCAGTGAGAGAACTACTAATACCACCACACACTTTTCAATTAAAAAAATATGATGTGATTGTTATGCAGATGTAGATAATCTCAACAAATAGCACCACCTTTCAGCTACACATAAAACCACTAAATGTTGGTAAGCGAGAGAAAACCCTAAATTAAGAAAGGAAAATCTAAACAACAAAGATTGTATAACCTCTAAATACTTGTTAAGCAAACAAGGGGAATGTGACCTTGATATCTACCTCCATCACAATCCAATAGTTTTCTAGGGTTATTAGGTAATAACCTAAAAAACTAATCTAAAGCAAAAAGAGAAATTGGATGCTCCCGCGATTAGGGTTTTACTAAACCCTAATTTTCTGTAACCTAGGTTAACAAATCTGGAAGCATGAAAACGAAGAGATCGCCAGTTATAAGCTGAGTTACTAATACCACCACACACTTTTCAATTAAAAAAATATGATGTGATTGGTATGCAGATGTAGATAATCTCAACAAATAGCACCACCATTCAGCTACACATAAAACCTCTCAATGTTGGTAAGCGAGAGAAAACCCTAAATTAAGAAAGGAAAATCTAAACAACAAAGATAATATAACCTCTAAATACTCGTTAAGCAAACAAGGGGAATGTGACCTTTATATCTACCTCCATTACAATCCAATAGTTTTCTAGGGTTTTTAGGTAATAACGAAAAATCTAATCTAAAGAGAAAAGAGAAATTTGAGGCTCCCGCGATTAGGGTTTTACTAAACCCTAATTTTCTGAAACCTAGGTTAACAAATCTGGAAGCATGAAAACGAAGAGATCACCAGTTATAGCTGAGTTAAAGAGTTAGAAATAGAGGATCTAACCGATGATTGTGCCATGAACGACAGTTCCATTCTTGAGTTCAATCGAAACAGTCTCGTTGTTCAACTTCATCAAAAACCTACAAGAAAAATACCTCAAAAGATTAATTCGAAGAAAGAAGAAATCAACATAAGATCTACAGAAACTAACAGTATAAATCTTTACCTGACGAGCTTCATCTTGGAGTTAGAGGGAGAAACTAGAGGATGGAAACGGAGTAAATCCAGACGAAGAAAAGAAAGAGGTGAGCGAGGAGCCAAAACCCTATAAAAACAAGTAAAAAAGACCAGAACCCCCCTACTATGTCTATGGGTGTAAATAATACCCGAAAATACTCGGCCGGCCTGTATCTGTCCGAGCCCGCCTATACCCGAAGTAGCCCAAAGCCTGTTATGGCCTGTCATGGGCCACTCTGCCTGGCTTGAATTAATTTATTGGACGGTCTCGGGCTTTGCAATTAATTATGATGCCCGGCCTGATACCCGACCTGATGTCCAGCCTGAAAGCCTTTTATGTGTCATTAATCATTTAATATCCTCTTGAAAATACTTAAAAGTTACGATTTTATAATTGTCAATTTTGTGTCAAGAAAAATAAAATATATAATTGTTTTTACTTATAATTAACCTTTTCAAAACATTAATGATAATATATTTTTTTATAGAAAGTTTATTGTACTCTAATTAATTATTTATTATTTATTATAGATTAAAGTTAAAAGTTTGTCATTGTAATTTAAATATAAAATAATACTATCACTTACGGTATACAATATTAGAAAGGAAAGGATACTGAATTAAAAATAAATAAATTTAATACCATCTATCTGAAAATTTAAACTTAAAAGAAAAAAGAAAAAAAATTAAAATAGTGGCCTGTCCGGCCTGCCCGTATAAAAAGCGGGCTTTGGCGGTCTTTGGGTAGAAAATTATCAACTTTTACCCGGCCTGCCCGGCCTGAATTTGTTTAACGGCTCACAAATATTAAGCTGGGCATGCCCGACCTGTCTTAGTTTTTGGGTCGGGCGGCCTGGCCTGCCCGAATTTACACCCCTAACTATGTCTATATGGGTTCAATATATATAGAAGCCCCACTAAATGGATTCTTCACCATCAACTCTATACTTTCACTTTTTGATATTTCTATACCCAGAATTTTTATTTTTGGGACCAGGTTTTGAATTCTTCCGGAATACTGACGTCAGCAACCTTTTTAAATAAATCAGAAAATACCAAAACTAACCTTCACTATTTATAGTTGTTTTGTACAGTAAATCTAACAGAAAATCAAATCAGAACTCTCTCATCTCTTTGTTCTCCGGCGATTTTGTTCTTCATGATATCAATCTTCTAAATTCGAAAGTAAAATTCTTCAGACAATTGTTATGTTGAAAAACAATATACAGGTGGATTAGTTCGCTATATTGAAGACGAGAGGAAGAACTACAATTATTTTTAGTTCGTTCAATTGATTCAGTAATTTCCAGATCTGACGGAAGGAGATGCTGCATTTAAAGAACAACTAATAGGTGTGTTTTCAATTGATTCGGTATTCTATTGTTGTTGTTTGTATTCATCTTTTATTTTTTGATTTCGTTCTTTAACGATGTTCAATTTTTATTTTATTTTTGTATTTTGTGGAGACTGAGAAGTTGAAGAAGACTGGTTGGAAATCTATATAGGTTTGTTTTGGAAGAAGAACAACAAAATTAGGTAAGAATGTTGTTTGTTTTCTGAATTTTGATTTTGATTTCTATTATTTGGATCTTACTGATTTCGGTTTTTGGATTTCGATTTGACACTTAGAAGAGGAAGGATGAGCAACATTGTTTCAGAAGAAGAAGAACAACAATCTAGGTACATATTTTATTGTTTGTTTGATTTCAATTTTTTTCGATTTTCTTGCATGTCCGATCTGAGAAGACAATTAGCATTAGCAACATTGATTAAATTAGTTGTTGATATTGAGAAGACGACGAGGAACAACATTGTTTCAGAAGAACAACTAAAAATTTAGGTAGAGATGTTGTTTTTTATGAAATTTAGGTGTAACTTGAGGTTACATATATTTGTATTTTAGCATGTGTAACTTGAAGTTACACATATATGTCATGTAGCTTATCTATTTGTAAACAGTTATAGCAGTATGTATCTTTAAGACACATTGTATATATTGCTTTCCTTTTGTTGATTGCCCATTGTATTATTTAGCTTGTCGCTTAGGATATACTTCTCATGAGGGGGCAACGCCCCTGAGTGAATTGCTTTCGTGTTTTTTTTTTTTTTGATATTTTTGTTGTATGTTTGTATTTCTCAGGTTGTCGTGGCCGTTGTTAGTTTCATTGATGTTGTTTGCTACTTTTCAGAATTCATTACCACTCGTGTTAGTATTGAAACTACGCTTGATGAGTTTAAAGACGCAGTATGCAAGCAATGGAAGCAATTTACTCCACTTGGTATTTGTTTCTTCTTCCGAGAAGGTGGGAAAGATCTTCCGGTTGACTGTGATTATTCTCTTCAAGCTCTTGCTTCCCTTGCAGATAGTAGAAAGAAGACAAGTTTTGATATATTCTTGCAAAATGTTACTCATGTAGCCTCCTCATCTATCTCTGGGGCAGTTTCTTATATTTCCAATGGTTCTAGTACGTCTTCGAGAAACAATTGCTCAGTTGGAATATATCTGGAAGATAGGAGCAAGCCTGCAAAACCCTTGTTGTCGGATGGTTGGCCTAAGGTCCTTGGTGAGATTGGTCATGTGTTTGTTGAAGTGGTTAAGGAGGTCAGGATTGCTTACACCAAATACCGTCTTCGTACTGGTTTCAACATGGTTGTAACACACAATGAGCGTTCTAGGTTCACGGCTAAGTGTGCAGTAGAAGAATGCGGCTGGAAATTTCATGCAGCTTATATTGATGAAAGGGACGAAATGTTTCAGGTAGTTTTCTTTTGTTTGTTATTTTTTAGCATATGATGTTTTGTTACAATATGTGTAACTTTGGGTTACACATGATGTTTTTTGCATCAGATTGGTGTTTTTTCTGCTTCTATTGTAGTTTTTATTACAGTATGTGTAACTTTGGTTTACACATGATGTTTTTTGCACCAGATTGTTTTCAGCTTCTATTGTAGTTTTTGTTACAGTATGTGTAACTTTGGGTTACACATGATGTTTTTTGCACCAAATTTGTGTTTAGTTTATTTGTTTATATTTTGTATAAACTTTCTCAGGTCAGAGCTTATAACCCTGAGCACACTTGTGGTGCTGGTGGGCGCAATTTGAATCAAAAATACTCAACCAACTTCACGTCTGGTTTGATCGAATAAGAAGTTTGGAAAAATCCACACAAGAAGCCAAGAAAAATTGCAGATAATTTCTAGACCAACTATGGAATTACCCTAGAGTATTATCCGGCCTATAATGGTAGGGAAAAGATTTATGAGACCATTTATGGTGACGATGTGAAGTCATACTCGCACTTGGTATGGTTTATTAATGTTATAAGGGAAACTAACCCAGTTAGTGTGATAGACTTTCAATTTGACCCTGCAAATAAACAGTTCAAACGGATTTTCATCTCGTTTGTTAATGCATCAAACGGTACCGGTTTTGTCGTCCAATGGTCTATTTGGATGATACTTTCCTTACTGGTAGATTTAGAGGCTGCTTGATGACAGCTACTGGGATCAATGGTTATAAAGGTATGTTTTTTAAGTTTTATGAACAACTGCAACTGAGAGATGACTGAGAGTTATACATGTGTAACTCTCAGTTACACATTGGGGAATAACATCTGTAACTTTAAGTTACATATTTGTTTTTAGGAAGTTACACATTGTTTTCTGTTTTTGTGCAACTTATTTTAACTTCATTACTGCACACTTTGTAGGATTTTTCCCCTTGCTATGGCACTAGTCGATTTCGAGAATAACGACAACTGGGAGTGGTTTTTAAGAAATCTGAATGAAGTTGTTGGTGACGGGAGGCCAATCACCTTCCATTCGGATCGCTATGAAGGACTCTTGCGTGGTGTTCCACTTGTCTATCCAGACTCATTCCGTAGCTTCTATTACTATCATTTGAAGGCTAATCTTCCCATCAATGGATCAGATCCTAGGTACTCTCTTGTGCTTGACCACTTCCAAGAAGCGACGTACGCACTCTCACCTGAAAACCATGCTAAGGCCATACATAAAATAAGAGATTTGAATTGCGATTGGGTGGCTGATTATATAGGAACCATCCCAACTGAATCATATGCGAATGCGTTTTTCTAAGGTTGTCGGGATAGACGTACATCTAGTACTCTAGTAGAATCATTCAATAGATGGATTAAGGTTCACAAGAAGATGCCTGCATTTGCTCTTTTTGATCAGGTTAGTAGAGTGCTTTTTCTTTTTTTTCTGTCTTTGTTTCTTGTTTGTCACTTTGTAGATTCATAAGTTTTTTTTTCTTTTTATTTTCAGATTGGGATGAAAGTTATGAAGATAATGGGAAAGCGTCCTGTAGTTGGTGCTAATATGATGACTCCATTAACTCCAGAGTACGAGAAAAGGCTTGAGGCTCTACAAGATGAAGGTTTGGCTTGGCAAGTATTGGTTGCTAGTCCTACCGTGTTTGAAGTTTTAAGCGAAAGAACTCACAGAATGGATCTAGAACGCTGGACTTGCACCTGCCAAAGGTTTTGTTTCTTATACTTTTTTTCTCTTTGTATGTTAATTTTTTGAAAGTTTACAGGGTGTGTATCTTCTAGTTACACTAGGTATAAGCATATGTAACTACCAGTTACACATTGTGTATATGCATGTGTAACTGAAAGATACACATCCTGTATATGCAATGGTGATTTTTTGAGTGTTTATATTTATTTATTTTTGTTTTTTGGAAGGTGGCGCGTATACGGTTTCCCTTGTGCTCATGCTCTTGCATCCATACGAAAGATTAAACGTGAAGCTATTGATTTCATTTCACCGTACTTTACGAGCGACTATTTTAGGAAGACTTATTTGCATGCCATCCAGCAAATTCCCAACTACAACATGCATGTTGATATTGATAAAGACAACACCATAAACCCTCCTATCGTAAAGAAACAACCAGGTAAACCCCCAAGGAAAAGGATTTTAAGTAAAGGCGAAAAGAAAGTAAAGAGGAAAGTTCATTGTAGCAATTGCAAGGAAGCAGGTCACAATAGGGAAAGTTGTAAGAATCCTCTGAAATACTCGCCCCCTAGCTTGAAGCTATCAAAGTTCATTTCTGGGAGTATTGGTTTATGTGTGGGTTTTTTATTTGTCTTGGATTATTAATTTTTTTAGTTTTCTTCATGTAGGTTTGCATCGACCAAACCTTTTTATTTTTCTGCAACATTGATTATGTGCAAGGATCATTTATTCAGATTGTTATTTTTATATTTTTGTGAGTAGACAGGTGTGCATCTTCTCAACACAGGGGAAATGCATGTGTAACTCTGGTTTACACTTATAAAATATGGATGTGTAACTATTACTTACACATTTTTATTTTTGTTTTTATTTTTAATTTAGCATGTTTAACTATGATTTACTTAACTTA
The DNA here is from genome assembly GCF_003573695.1 of Papaver somniferum. Lineage (NCBI taxonomy): Eukaryota > Viridiplantae > Streptophyta > Magnoliopsida > Ranunculales > Papaveraceae > Papaver > Papaver somniferum. The sequence goes on from NC_039363.1 coordinate 85,298,308, forward strand.
TTTTTTCAGCATTTGACATTGTTACACATTCTACTATCCTGTCTTACCTGTTGACCCGAAACTGTTAAATTTTATAGCATATGTAACTTGATGTGTAACTTCAAGTTATATCTGGTTACTTGAAATCTTTTGGATACTTCTGAAACTTCTGTTTACACATTCCACTATAAAATTCACAACCTATTTTATAGCAAGAATTATTGAACCTTTGCCAACAACAAAGAAGTTCTAACAAGATATTTTTGCAAGTCTAATAACAGCTTGTATTTAGCAAAAGTATAAAAGTTATAAATTCAAGGAATTTCAATCCAAAAGTATAGAATTTTTCAAATATAAGAACTGCTTAAATCTAGTAACTGACGAAGTTTATAAGTCTTAACAACATATTACACAACTCTGAAATAATCCTGTAAAGCATGCTTGCCCTCATGTTGTTCACCTTGTTAGTCATTATTGTCACCATTAGTATAGCTATTTTTGTTTGAAGTGTCCAATTCTTCATCCTTGTCTTTATGTAATAGCATACAAATAGAAGACAGTCGGGAAATGAACCTTGTTTGGGCGAACCGACATTTTTGGCACCTGGTTTCACCCCAAGAAGAATGCGGAGTTTCAGTTGTTCATCTATTGCAGCTGCATATGCCTTGGCTTGCCTCAAGTGATTCTGCCTGCTGACCTTATTGTCTGACGAGTTCATGTGGTACCAATACTGACCTTGCCTCAAGTCATCCTCCAGTAGTGTGTAGTGTGAGTTGTCGTTACACATTGGTGCGAAAATTCTGATTGGGTTGCGACACTCAATGAAGTCTTTATGCAGCTTGGGAATCCAGAATTTCTCGAAATCACCATCATTGCTCACAAAAGATTGTTGCATAAACCATTTGGAATATCATCCACGGATTTTTAATTTGAAAATCAAAAGTTACAAATGCAGCAATGAATTTCTTATATTCACACTTAGAGTCTTGGGTTTTACACTTGAAAAATATGGATATGTAACCTCAGATTACACATTATAAATGCATATGTAACCTCAAGTTACACATTATGTAAACCACATTTCACATTCCACTATCATGTGTAACTTTAAGTTACATAAACTTTTCTAAGTTACATTCAACAAGATTTAAAAATTTTCGAACTCCTTACATATGCTTTCGGCGAGAGGAATAATGTTTTTTCATACTTGGGTTTTGAGTTCATCTTTGTCCTTAACCTGATGATATAGAAATCAATGAATTCCTACTCCAGGTACGTTTCTTTGCTCGTAAGTTGAAGCAAAAGTTCTCCATTTATATCGAAGAGTGGGCTTCCATCATTTTTGTATTCGATCCAAGCAATGTATCTACATTGAAAAGAAGAAATAATTAAACAACATAACAAAATCAAGTAGTATGATACAATGTCTAAAATTAGAATGATATATCACAACACCATAACAGAATAATCAAGCTTTGTTTTCGGTTATATATACTCACGTTTTGCGATGGGTATTGAAATATTCAACTACTTGCTCCCTTTGATCGTCATGCAGCATTTCAATTACTTCGGAACCTTTGACATCCTTTCTCATGGTCCCATCATCTTCTACTTGAACTGCATACATTGTTTCTTATACTTCTGGAACTGCATCTATTGTTTCTACTTCTTCTTCTTTAACTGCATCCATTGTTTCTTCATTAAGAATCTTCTTAATCTTTTTTGACTTTGTTTCATAATGTTTCAGATCTTTTTTTTCAATTGTTTTATTCCTCAAAAATCTTAGTTGTATTTGGTTGTTCTCAGATTCCTTCATTAGTTCTCCGGAGGGTTTTGGAGTTTTATCTAGGCCAAGGCTAAAAACGTTCTCCTGAGTTTGAGCTGCGCGACAAAAAAAATAAGCAGAATAAAAAAAAAGTTGCACATGCTCAACTTGTGTAACCTGAAGTTACACTTTCCTTGCATAGCATGTGTAACAGAAAGCTATACTTTCATTAATGTACGTTGTATTATATGTAACCTCAAGCTACACATGCCTTTTACAATGTGTAACTTGAAGTTATACTTGCATTATAAAGAAAACATAAAGGAAAAAAATTCAGAATAATTTACACAAGAAAGAGCGGTTAGCACTTGATATAGGTTCTGCATTTTCCATCATTTGATCACTGTCAAAGTTCAGCTGATTCTGAGCTATGCAACAACAAAAATAGGGGGAATAATCAAAAGAAAGTTTGAACATGGTCATGATTGTGTAACCTGAAGTTACACTTGCCTTGCATAACATGTGTAACAGAAAGTTACACATGCATTAATGTTTAACTTGAAGTTACACCTGCATTACAAACAAAACAGAGAGGGAAAAAAAATAGAATAAGTTACACAAGGAAGAGTGGTCACCACTTGATCTAGGTTTTGCATTCTCCATCACTGCAGGTCCATGTTTACTTTTTTTTTTAATGTCGCTGACAACCACATCTAGGATTGTAGTTCCTTCAACATCCGTCATATCACCATAAGGTCATATTTGCACCAACATGTAAGGCTTCGGATTGTCACCCTGAGTTTGCTGGGTTATAGCAGTTATCACCAAAGAATCATCAAACTGTGTTTGCTGAGTTGTAGCAGTTATCACCAACGAGTCATCAAAATTTGCTGGTGTTGGCTGAGTTGAAGCAGTCATAACCAAACTGTCACCAACAGTTGCATGTGTCTCTTCATCCGTGGGCTTCTCTGTCAATGAGTCATGGACATTTGCAGTTACATCTTCACCTGCCGGTTTGTTATGTTCACCTGCGGCTTTCTTTTGCGGCTCATCCATAACACCACCCTCTGCGGCTTTCTTTTGCGACTCATCAACCACATCTGCAGGTTTGAGATTTTTCTTTGTAACCGCCTTTTCTTTGGACTCTTATTATTTTTCGCACTCTTCATAGCGGAACTATATGTTCTGAGAGGTGTTATGCACTCCTCTGCACAGTTTGATCTTGCATAATTATGGGTGTATTTCCAGCTGCAAGACTGATACATGAAACTGCAAAAGGATTGAAATGAGAGATAATATAACAATTTTATTTATTTAGAATGAAGATGATGATGTTAAATTTTTAAAAAAATGAACGAAAAACAAATCACTTACACTCTTCTTGGAAGGAAGCTTCCGCATCATCTTTGTCTTGGTCACTCTCTTCCTCGGACTCTTTAGTAGGATCAACATGAGTTTATTGATGCTCGGTCTCAGCATGTCCTTGTCCACCATCTTGTTGTTGCATATACTCTTCCTGGGTCACTGCATAAGGTTCAATAGCCATTGCTTTCATAATCTCACAACATAAAATGTTCTTTTTCTAACTTTTTGTATTGGAAAGGTCCTCATCTTTTATCCATGCTCTGGAAATTTTATGCATCAAACATTTGTTTCTTTGCGTGTAGTTGCTCTTTTAGTTTTCCATTCTCAATAGTTTGCACTCAGATCCACCTTTTCAGCTCGTCCTTGATTGGTACCATGGTTGCTATACCAAGGTGCTTTTCAAGTTGTGAAAACTCTTTCACAAAGCTAGCAGTTGGCTGCAATTGAATTTTGGGTCACAAAAAAGTGACAAGAGTTGCGTTTGGGTCACGAGAAAATTTTAATTAGAGTTTAGGTCACAGGACCTTGGTTGACCGTCTTGACATAGTTAAGTAAGAAAATGACTAACTAAAATTCAATTTTTAATTTATCTACCAACTGTGCCATTTTACTTTTGTGAGATACGTGTAGGGCACAAATTAATCTAACAAATAAAAAATCAAAATCTAACATCTTCTTCTCCCGACGAACACCGTCGTCCCTTTCTTTTCTTCATCATACCACAATAGCATCGTGAAATAGCCGCAGCCCAGGTTTGGCCATTTGGTACATAGAGTACGGAATATTTGTATATAGAGTTGTATCTTTTCTTGTCCTTCACATCACACCAACTTTTCAGAAGTTTATTGAATTTTTATTCTTTGTTTCGGTAATCTGCTTGATTCAATGAGTTAGAATAATTGAATCTGTCATATATGAAACAAAAGATTAAAGAACAAGTTGTTACTTGAAAAGTAATTTTAACAGTCTAATTTTCCTCTGGGAAAAAAAACTGTAATGTATGATTGAATTAGAAATGAATCAGTTGGGTTGCTGGAGTCGTCCAGGTTACCAAATCCAGCTTCAATGTTTAAATCCCCATGATCAAGATCTATTCTGTTTCTTGATCTAATGCTTTTAAAATTATTTATTCTCTCTACCATGGAGATTTCAACAATGTCTTCTACGAGATTCGCCAATGGTGGTAAGCTCAACAAGAACATTAGAACAATCTTAAATTTCTCTAATAGAGTCTCGACTGTAATTAAAATAACTAACGGTGTGAAGTAATCAAAAATTTATCTAATAAAATATTAACTTACTGTCAAGAAGGTCAACTACAGTCCTGTGACCCAAACTCTAATTAAAGTTCTCCCGTGACCCAAACGCAACTCTGGTCACTTTTTATGACCCAAAGTCAAAATATCCCTTGAATTTAAATAGCATACAAATTTTCAGTTGAATTTATTGTATTTGCATGTGTAACTTAAAGTTACATAAGCACATTTATATGTGTAACTTAAATTTACACATCACAATTTGATCTTCACTGGTGTTATCTTTCATGTATAACTTATAGTTACACAAGCACATTTTACATGTGTAACTTATAGCTACACATGACAATTTTGATTATATCCAACTTACATCTAACCTATAGTATCATAACTTTACAAAATAGCAACCAAGTAAGATAAAACACTTACCGAAAACTCTGTCATGTTTGTACGCGCTATGAAATCCGATATCACTTGCATGTCCCACCTTCCAACCCCCAGGAGCTTTTGCTCGTTGTTTTTAACTTTTCGATTAATCCTGCTGGTGTGTCCTCAGCAAACAAAATCTACAACATATAAACAATCAATAAATTTATTTATTTAGTTGATCAGCAAAAAATACTTACAACTCAGCTGTAAAACTACTTGAACTACAATCAAGTAAAATATTAACCTTACCGGTAGGTATTGCACACAAGCCTTTACGTTTTTAGGACAGGCTGCATTTGTTAGTATTTCCCCAAACAAATGCTCGTGTAGCAAATCTGGCCAGGAGACCTTGAGAACAGTTTCATAGGTTTCGACAATTGCAAGATATTTAACATTCACTTCGCTAGCATTTTTTTCGCCAAAAAAAAGTACACAACACAAATAAAACCCCAAACTACATGCTTATCCTCAATTTGTGTTCTTCTCGTTTTCTTCTTCATAACTTCTACTATTGTCTCCATAATCTTCTTCTTGATCACTGCCGTTGAATGTTGTGTTTCTTTGATATCATAAAAATACTTGTTATATAATAAGTTTTCATCCAATTTCTTTAAATTAAACCTTTATATCAACTTTTGACCTTTTCTACTTCCAATCCTTTTCATTGCAAGTATACCAGCAAGCTTTGCCGGTATAGACTCTAAAAAGTTTTCTCCAAATTTAAATGAACATGGTACCTCACAATCTCTATCAAAGCAGTTTAAAATCTTCACAACCCCATGTTTGTTAGTTGTTATTTGTTTCATTTTCTTTGGAGCAGCAACATCAAGTTCATCGTAACAGAACATGACAAGATCACTGTAAGGCGCTTTCCTAAGATAACTTTTAGTTCTGTCAGATAATCCTATTGGTTTTATTTCTTTCACCAAATCCTGAACTGCATTGAGTGAGTGTCTTAACTTTCCTGTACACATCACAAAACAAAACAACAAGAATCAATAAGTTGCGTAATTATCAAATACACTCTTTTTAATCGCAAAATCAAAAGCATGGTACAAAGAATGTTTATCTGCCAAGTACACAAACTGAATCATGTTATAATTTGTTTTGCAACTCAATCTTAGACATTCTACAAGGTGTAAATTCAACTTACACATGCATATGAAGATGTAACTTTCATTTACACAACCAATTTTGATGTATAACTATTAGTTACACAACCTAAGGCAAGTCAGTGGTGAGATTTTCAATGTGTGGTATAACTTATAGTTACATAGGCTCATTTTTAATGTAATTGGCCACCATAATTAAACACTAGTTACACATGCATATGAAGTTGTAACTTCAATTTTACAGACCTCATTTTCTGATGTGTAATTATAAGTTACATAAGCTAAGCACTACCTAAGGCAAGATACAAATCACAATACAAGTCAGTGGATTTGAATGTGTAACTTATAGTTACACATGCTCTATTTGTATAGTTACACAAGCAAAATTAACCACCATAACATGATATCATAAACATTGTATTATTTTTGCCAGATGTTTAGTTTGTTCATATGATTGTGTTTATCTACCAGTAATCCAGATCAGTGGTTTCACAATCAAAATTCAAGTCAGTGGTGAGATTTTAATGTGCAACTTATAGTTACACAGGCTCATTTTGTATGTGTAACTATAAGTTACACAATCAATATCCAAACCACAACACAGTCAGTGATGAGATTTTGATCGTGTAACTTATAGTTACACAGGTCCTTGTTTGTATAGTTATATATTCACAAGTATTACATGAGAAATAAACATGAGATCATCACAGTCAATTTGTTGTATAGTTTTCACATCTTAATACCTGTTACGGCAGGATTTTCTTCAGGGGGATTTTTTTTTTCCTCTCACCATTTTAGCTAAAAAAAAATGATCCTGGATCTGCAGTTCATGTAGTAATAAAATCAAGTTAGTTGAATTTAATTCAACTTAGATTTTCTAGGGTTTTGAAATAATAACATCTATGAAATCAAATTAGTTGTAAGGAAAAAAAAACAGAAATGAAATCGCCGAAATACAAATGAACATAGAAGATGGAGAAATACTTACATCGTAGTGATGAAGAAAGTTGAACAAATTAGTGATGTGCTTAAACACCGATATCACCGGCAGCACTCCGTCCAGTCACACGAAAAATAACTACAGAATCGATTCATTTCAAAAACAATTGCAAAATCAAAATACAATCATGTGAAATCGAAAACTAAAACCAGAGAGGAAAGGAGAAGATCTAAAACAGATGCAAACCTCTCTTCTTCTTTCATGTTGTTAATTCTTCGGCTTCTTCTTCTTCTTTCTTCTCAGCAAACAGATCGATAATCTATTATATTTTTTCTAGGGTTTTTGGATCTGGAAGTTTTCGTTTTTTCGATTTGATTTTTTTTTTCTCTCTGCAATTCTCTCTCTCCCACTATCCAAAACAGTCGAATGTGGTGGTTGTGAAGAAAAAGGTAAGTATAGTCATATAAATACTAAAGGTCAGTCATTTCGGCTTCTATTAAATTTTATTTTTAATTCGGGGCCTAGTTTTAAAACTCTTTTAACCAGGGGCCTCATATTATGGGTTATACATGGGTTGGGCCTTAGAATAATTTTACCAAAAAATAATTCGAAAAGGAGACGCAACCCGAATAATGCTACTTATTAGGGTTGGGGAGTCGTCTTGTTTCTTTACTTGTGTGTTATATTTGACTTGACTGATGACGCATTGACCGTTTCCTGCTTCGAAGTCTGATTCCTGCGAAGTATAGTCGGTGGCGCCACTTAGCTCCAAAAGTTGCTTCCTTGGGCCGGTTCTTATGCACTGCGCTTATCGCATTGTTGCTGCCATTGTTGTTGCATAGTTTATGGGCATGACAAGTGGCAAACACAATTGACTAAGTGCTATATTTATCACTTAGCTAAGGCTTAGTTTGGTATTGCTGCGGCTTTTATAAAAGCACTTTTATGTTGTGCGTTGTTGTGATGTGCTGTGAGAAAGAAACAGTTAGATGTTTGATAAAATATTAATTAAAGTTAAAGCTGGTTATAAAAGCAATCAAAGTGCGTTTGGTAAAATATTAGATTCAACCATATTGTTATGGCAAATGACAAAAACAAACATATCTCTGAAATCAATTTTATTGGATTAAAAATAACTAATTTTTCTATCGTCAATTATAAATATATAAAATATTAAATTTACTAATTTTTACTATGTATTAAAAAAATATTTTACTTAACCACTTTTTAATATATATATATATACTAGAGTTTAACTCGTGCCATAATGGCACGGTTGTTATATAAGTTTCTGGATAATTATGTTAGATCAAGAATATATAACGAATTTTCAAGAAAATCTTTATGAATTTTGGAACGAAGCCTGGAAAACGGGGCACTCGTACGCTTGAATCAATAGTGCTTAACGAAACCAACTCTAAGTCATTTATGTAATGTCGAAAAATTAACTCAAGTCAACTATAGACTTCCATATTAGGCCACAAAAATTTAACACCACATAGATGAAAAGAAATAATTATAAGATTTGGCGTTGGAAATCACTTATAGGCCCCTAACGACTTGATGTCTAAATAAAATGTTGTATTTAGAACGTCTAAACATGGTTCCATAAGATAGTGAATTGAAACATGAATTCCTAATGTAAGTGAGTGCAATTCAAAATTCTAACATTTTATCATTATGCGGTGATGGAGTCTGGAATTATGCGGTGATGGAGTCTGGAATTCTGTACTACAAAGAAGTTCATAGATCAAATATAGTGATTAATTAATAATTGATTAGTACCACAAATGGAGTTAATAAATGAGGACCAAAAGAAATGTGTTTAAATCCAAATTTCACCTTTATCTTGAAGAGAATTCGATTACGAAAAGAATTCAAAAAGAATGAGGTCATTACGACATCAGATAAAGAAGTTATGAGAAAAACAAGATTAGAAGATTTGAAGTTATGGAAAGATGTTCGGCTGATAACTTCATCGGCTCGAGCCTGCCGAACCTAGAGACTAAAAATCAAGTTTTTGGAAGAGTTTAAGTAGAAACGTTCGTCTATAATATGATCTAATGACCTAAGCCGAACCTACAAATGAGTTTTGAACAAAGTATCCAGGAGAGTGTTCGGCTAATAAGAGAAATCAAGAAGTGAGCCGAACTTCGGAGCAAGTTTTGGACGAAATACAAGAAGTTACAGGAGAATGTTTGGCAGTAAGAGAGCTAGCTGAACCTAGGTTCAGCTGATAACTCTCCACCACTTTTAGGCCGAACCTGACTCCCATCTAGAAAAAAAATAACTTGTCAGGTTCGGCCGAAGAAATTCATACACGTTTAAGCCGAACCTGACAACTTCCTGGGACACTTTTGACGCGTTTTTGACCCCGTTTTCAATAATACATGTGCCCGGAAGGATTTTAAAGACCTAATTTCGTGAGAACTACATAGAGACACCTCCCAAACATTAAGAAGAAATATTTTACATTACTTTGCAAGCTTGGAGAGAAGAAAACAATAACATAGGAAAAGCTAGGGTTCGGAGCGGTTCTCATCAATCGTAACGATTTCTTTTATAGTTTATCAATTGTATAACATGGATGCTCCTACATCCATGAGTAGATAAGCCCATACTTGATTGAGTACGAATTCTAAGTTCTAGACTTGATTTGCTTTAATATATGTATCTATTTTGATTTCTTCGTATGATTATGACTTGCTTCTACTTTGATTAACGTTTATGATTGATAAATTGATTGCTCTATATGGCCAACTATAGTGGTTTATTGATTGATCTACTGCTAGTAAAGGGTTAGGATATCCGTGTAATTATTGAATAATCCATACACAAGTAGAAAACATGAGACCTTGCAGAGGGATTCTGTGGAGCTATTGTGTGTAGAACGACATTAGAAAGTAGACCTCGCGCTAAGAGTCTAACTACTTAGATTAACCTAAGTCATAAAAAATAAGGCATTCTTCCAATTTACACCTTGAGTGTGCCACTACTTGGTGGCTTGGACGAATAGAATCTGATATTCGAGCGCTTCGGTATCTAGTGACCAAAGGACTTTAGGGGATAACACTGTGCTAGTTGTTATCCCACGGTTGATGATAACTCTATGATTAATGATGAATGGATGAATATATTAAGAACGCGCGATTGGTGGATATTGAAACTAATTGGGGGATATAAATTACTCCCCCATCCAATAGTGTCCGCTAGGGGGTGTTTTTTTGGGGATGGAAATACTAAAATACCCTTCCATCTAAATTAAAATTTAAAACTAAAATTCAAAATCAAAATCAAATCCTAACAAGTTCTTAAAGATAAGTTAAATTGAATTGTTGTTGAGCAAGAAGAAGAAGAAGAAGTGGCTTCATTGAGAAGGTACATGATACCCAATCATATTTAAAGTGTTGTTGTTGTTTTAAATCTTCGTTTGTGTTAGAAACATAAATTGAAACTTTTAAGTTTCAGTTTCAATCCGCTCCTGGCTTGCGTTCATGACGAATACCCTACTGTTTTTTGTGCCGGCATGGTTTTTATGATGAATACCACAGATGAATACCATGCCGTAACTGAGTTCCGACATAGTTTTTAGGATGAATACCATGCCGAAACTGAGTTCCGACATGGTTTTTAGGATGAATACCATGCCGAAACTTGTAATTTCAGACAAATTTTTTCTGTATGTTTTTCTCCTCAAACCGGCACGGTTCACTTGGGAATCGACTATGCCGGCACCACGGCATGCTCGATAATGAACTTTTTGTGCCGGTAGTGTACTTATAATTTCAAAATTGGGGGATATTGTGTATCAGCATGGTAAAAGTATGAATCTCATGCCGATTTGGTTCCTTCCATCATGGTATTCATACTTTTACCATGCCGACACTGAGTTTTTCAAGCGTAATAATGGCGGATTCAATGAAAAAAAAAATGAAATTTCAATACATTAATACCTATATATGACTAATTGGAGCACTTGTATATTCAGCTTGTTTACTTTCCTGGTTGGTTCTTCCCCTAAACTTTCATGATCATAAATATCTTGAGTTAATGTTGTTGCATCAACAAATTCAATGATACTGATTTATTCTAATGATTATCAAACTAGTCTATTAACTTACCTAATTATATTTAACCACTAAACATGATTAGTGAGGGGTAGATTAGGAATTAGTTAAAATACATGGATAAGAGGTGACTTTGATTTACTATTTATATCCCGTTTTTGTTTTTTTCCTCTATCCCCCAATCGCGCGTTCTATATTAAATCATTAACGGTTTACTAACGAAGAAGGATTCCTTGATCATATCTCTCTCTATTGCTTACAACTTGATCTCTTAATTACTTTGTTTATTTATTTTGAAATCTAAAACCAAACCCTCATTTGTGACCTTTCAACAATTAAAACTAACTGCTCTTCGTGGGAACGACCTTGACTTCCATTATATTATTTATAATTGAGTGGAAATAAGATCACTAATTTTATTGCACACACGACAAGCATCATATTGCTCTCATTATTACACAGTTGCTACATACATGGACACATATGCTCTAGTTGTCTTTTCATTTCCTGCTCAAGAAGACTGGACTGAGGTATTTTCAATCATTTTGTTCTAGTTATTTACACTTTATCAAATGTCTGTTTAGGATATCATTCTAAGTTTTTAACTCACTATTTATTTTTTAGTTGGAAGAACATGAAAAGGTTGATTTGGAACCTTCTATCAAGATCAGGAAATAAGGAAGGCCTAGAGTTAAGAGGAGGAGAACATGGAATGAGCCTAAAAAATATTAAAGGCATATTCATGTTTAAAATGTGGTTCAACTGGTCATAACAAAAGTACATGTCAAGGTGGTGATGTTGGAAAGAATCCAAAAGCTAAGAGGCAAATAACTCAAGTAGATGGTGTTACATTCACATTCTTTGACAGAGCTGCTGCATATACTTCTAAGACTAAGAAGAAGCAATCATCTCAACCATTTACTGTTAGGAAAATAACAGTTGCATATTCTTCTAAAGCTAATAAAGCTCCTGCTAAAGCTTGTACAACTTCAAAAAGTAGAACATGAGTCAGACAAAAAAGTGAATGGCAGTATAGTTATGTGGTTTGCAGTAGTTAGGGTAATATCTTTTTAGTATTAAAGTTTCATCTTTATTTGAACATCTATGTTATTTTGGAAAATCTTTATGTATGAAATTAATACTTTTTAAATCAGGTATTACATATGAAATGAAGCATTTTACATGTTAAGACCTTTTCCTAATTTTGTAACTAAATCAGCCATTTGTTGTATAGAATCTCTAACTCTCTCCTTTGCAGCAATGAAGATAGCATCTGAAGCCCATCTAAAAGCATCACATTTTTTGCAGGTAAGTGCTTGTGGGTGAAAACAGTTTCTGCTGATTTTGGTAAATTCGTGTGTGTGAATGAGAAACGAGTCTAAACCCTAAACAATGTACTGCACGGGAGTACTTTTGATTCGAGAGATCAATCTGTACAAATCTGGCCTAAACTAAGAAATGGCCGTTCCAGACTTGCTTCGGTCACAAAGTGAAGGAGAAGCGTTGGTCTTAGGGAGGGAAGCGAAGAAAGTGTTGAGACCAGAATCGTCGTTCTTGAAGTGTGGGTGTTTTTTGACTTGTATCAGAAAATTGGACTGCCTAGCTGAATGAAAAAGCTATCAGGTGATTTCTGAATGTTGTATTATTCTCCTGACCGAAAACTTGTTTTTGGTGGAAATAGGTGAGACCTATTTATACAAGTCGCAACAAAACGTACCCTGGTCTCGTAGGAAGTGGAAACGATTGAGTGGTGGAAGAAGGGAGTAACGGATAACGCCTGGAATTGATGTTTCCATAACGAAGGATACGTTTCACCATTACTTCTTGCCATTACTAACCACCCCGCTTTATGACACTTTCTTGTAACGGGCGTATTGCACGCAGCACGTTGTAAACCACAAGACCAATACCCTGATGAGTATCCCCCAGTTTGTGACATGTTTTGATGTCTCGAGTGTTTTCGGGGAAAACATGTAGCATTTTGATACGTGTGGAAAGTTGAAATTGAGAGGCTTTCCACAGGTAAATAGCATGTGATGCTATTAGGCTCGTCTTGGCTGGTCGCCTAAAACTTGCCACAAGCTCGCCGACTTGGTGGCGAACTTCGATGGCTGAGATCGCATCTTATGAAATAAGGGTAGCCGTTGATTCTGGCTACCTTGTGTTGGCGCCTGAAGATGGCGCAGTGGAGTTTTTGGTGCACGCCAGTGGCAATGCGGCATGGATGGCATGGCTCGTGCATGCCAGTGGCACGATGGTGCAAGTGGCGCCTGGCGTAGCCATGGCCATTAATTTTAGGCGGCTGGTCGCCTGAAAGTTGCCACAAGTCTGTCATCTCGGTGGCGAACTTGGATGGCTGAGATTGCATCTCATGAGGAATGATAGCCGTTGATTATGGCTACCTTCTGTCGGCGCCTGACAACTTTGTCTAAATTAGGGTTTAGCATGCCGAAACCCTAATTAGCGTATATGGCATGCCGTTTGGCATGTGCTCCTGGCATGCGCGTTTTTGGCAAGTTTGGCATGTGCGCCTGGCATGCGCGTTTTACGAGTTTGGCATGCCGATTGGCATGTGCGTCTGGCATGCGCGTTTGGAGGGCTTGGCATGTTTGGCATGCCAATTGTCATGTGTGTCTGGCATGCGTGTTTGGAGGGTTTGGCATGATGCTTGGAATGTGCGTCTGGCATGCGCGTTTGGCGGGTTTGGCATGCTTCTCGGCATATGCGTCTGGCATGCGCGCTTGGCGGGTTTGGCATACTGCTTGGCATGTTGGCGCGGGTTTTGGGAAGCCAACTTAGTATGGCAACCTCTTTTAAGGCTGCGGCGGGTTTGGAGCAACCTAATTGGTCAATGAAAGTAGGGGTCCGTCCAAGCATGGGCGTGGCTACCCTTTTAGTGCGCGTGGCAGGTTTAATGCGACCAGATTGGTTAATTAAAAGAGGGTCGGACAAGCATGGTTGTGGCTACTCTTCTGGAGAGAGTGTGGCGGCTTTAGAGAGACCTTATTGGTTGATGGGAAGTGGGCCCGGCAAGCTAGAGCGTGTCCACACTTCCAGTGCGCTGTGGAGGATTTGAAGCGACCTGATTGGTCGATGGGAAGTGGGGCCGGAAAGCTAGGGTGTGGCCACACTTCCAGTGCGTTGTGACAGATTTTATTGCCTAGTTTGTCTAAGCATAGTTTCGACCAAGGGGTCTAGTGTGCTTCGCGGGGCGCGAAACCCTAATTTTTGCAAGTTAGTCGGGTTTATGAGTTTTTTGTGAGTGAGTTATCACAATAATTGGCTGGATTTTGTATGCTGCCATAAAAGTCCTTATTTACAAAATGCAGTGTGCTTTCCGTCTGAGCATTTTGTGCAATGCCCTTAATTTTGGTACTTGGAGGTTCATGCTACTCTGCTGCGAGTGAACACAAATTCGTCATGCCATACCGATATTAAGGGTTCTGCCGGGGAACATAGCACATGAAAGTACTCAGTGAGTCTTGTATTGGCGAGATGCCGAAATTTACAGAGCGTTTGGGATGGTTTTACATTCGCCAGTCTGGATAAATTTCATGTAAATATATTGAATGGCTCAATAAATATGTTGGTTGGGAGGTTAGCACTCACGGTACCGTTTCCTTGCAGAGTGACATCACATCAGATGCAAGGTTTTACGATTTTAACCCTAAGCTAAAAACCACCATCAACATTAAGTCCCTGCTTAGCACGTAACAGTGGCATTGTTGCAGGGTAAGCATGAGATGGTGACAGATAAGAGTAAAATCGAAAGAGAAAGACATGAAAAGGTTTCCAAGGAGATTCATCTAACCTTTGGTGGAAGGCATGGGGAATCCGTGTTGGCGGCTCTATGTAATTCCAACTTGGCCATAGGGTGTTGGCGTCAGCACTGAAATTTTGGCTACTGATTGGCAGAGATGGCATTGCAATTTGGTCCGTGAATCGGTGAATGACGCTTGCTGGCTAGGTCACAAAACGTATGGATATGGCGCTGCTTTGAACGACCAGGATGGCGTTTCCTTGGCTGGTGGAGATGGCGCTGCTATCTGGAGTAGCGGATGGGTGCGGCTATCTTGGCATGTCGGATGGCGCGGCTACCTTGGGATGTACGTGGAGTGGTGCGGCTAGCTTGGCCGTACAGAGATGGTGCCGCTGACTTGGACGTGGAATGGCCGAGATGGCTGCTGTCTTGGACGCGGAACCCTGAACCCGCGGACTGTTGGCGCTAGCGTGGTGCTGCTGGCTTGGATGCGTCCGTGGCGTGGTGGATGGCGCGGCTGGCTTGGAGTAGGCAGAGATGGCGTCGGCTAGGAGTGGTAGAGATAGATCCATGAAGCGTTGGCGTAGTGTTGGCTTGGCCGTGGAGATTAGCGCCATGGAATGTCAACACCGCGGGCCCAACTGCCTTATTTCGTGCGTGTCCCAAAAGAGAAACCTTTCTCTAGTCGAACTTTAAAACACCATGCCTATAAAAGGCGTTACCCATCTTCCTTAATTTCGTATTGTTTGCTTTGTTTTCATATCTTGGTGCTAGCGGCAAAGGCTTGGATCGGAGGAGAGAGCAGCAGCAAAAGTAGGCGAGCGTATTTTAGGTATGTTTCTCAGCGTTTCTTCTTTTGTTTGATCTTCTGTGTTGGTGTAAACCCTAGCCATAGGCATATCCTCCATAGACCCGTATAAATACTCTTGTATGAATGATTCTTCTCTGCTAGCAGTATAGTAGTAATATTAGTCGTCACATTGATAGTAAGGAAGCCCATTATTATGCAAAGTAGGCGTGCGCGGATGGGTGGACGCCATTAGTTCCTCTCCCATGAAAACCTAGCTTTAGGGTTTCCTTTTCCTTTTGTGGCCGTATGCACGTTTCCCGCGGAAAAACATGGCTCGTTGAAGCGAGTATCAGTCCCCACTCTTTTGGCTATGCGTGTTCGTTTTGGCTACGTGTGCTATGACTTGCGACCAAAATAGATTCTCCGCCGGTGATAAAGTAGTCTTCATGCCCCTCTTTTTTTTGGTAGTAACTTTTCTTCGTTTTGCTCCGTTGTAGTTATTTTGAAAGTGAAAGTAGTATAAGAAAATTTTGTTAGGATGTCACCCGGGAATAGTCCTGTCGCTATGTCGAAAAACATTAGCAAAGCCCAACATGGATGAAGAATTCTTTACACATTATGCCACGGTTAAGAGAAACCATCCCAAATATATGGCTTCTGAGCGGTTAAGAAAATGAAGAAGACGCCCCATCAGTTCGTCCAGGACGCGTGATACGATTTTGTTTTCAGAAAAATGAGTATCCTGCTTCTTCTATTGACTTCAGGGCTTGTAAGAGTCCATTGCGTTCTTTTGATGAATGAATGCGGTTCATGATAAGTCAAGACTGCGTAAGAGACAGTCTGACCATGGCGCAGATCATCAATGCGGTCATGGCTTCTGCAACACTTAAAATCAGGAAGGACATCGTGGGCTTGGTCACTTTTATCTCCATATGGTGTCCGGATACTCATACGACCATATGCAGGTGGGGTGAAATGACTATTTCTTTAGAGAGTGTAGCCATCCTGCTGAATCTTCCAATAACAGGAAACCTTGACATTAATTTGTTTGATGAGGAAGAGGAAATGCGTGCCACTCTTGTTGCCAAGTCGCCAGGGTTTGTTCGGAAAGATTACGAAACGAAGTGCTTCTACAACTGATGGGTGTCTGAATGGTTCTCGAAAGACTCGGAGCCGGATCAGATGAACGGTACACTCCATGTCGCTGCATTTTTGGCTCTGTGGTTATCCAGAGATATTCTTGATGATGGCTCTGGCAAGAAGGAGATAAGACAGGAGCTCATCAAACTGGCCATCAAATTGGTGAAAGGTGTTGTCCTCCCCATCGGCGGCTTGTTTCTTGTATCTTTGTACACCCATCTGGATCACTTGACCGCGGAAATGCATGCTTCTAATGGTCATATGAAATTAGACTCGTATTTCCACATCACTTTTCTTCAAACGTGGCTGTGGGAGCATTTAAAAAATTATGCTCCTAAGACGCTGGCTTCATTTCCTGACTCCTATGGCGGTTCCAGGATACTCCGCTGGTTGAACAAGCGTCCAAAATCCGGGTCAAAGCTCATCGACTTCCTCGACAATGCGTATGCAGTTAACTTTCGTCCTTGGGCTCCGGTCCATACGTCCATAGTTAAGCCGAACACTTTCGCTGCTGCCCCAAATATGACTTTGCTTTCTGCTGGAGAGAATATGAGCGTTGGAGAAATCATATTCATGCGAAGCTGTACACCTGGACACGTGCCATCTTTCTTCAGAGGATCTTATGAGGCGGTTCCTTATAATATTGACAGGGCTGCTCGACATATAGGTTTTGACCAAGGAGTCCCATTTCTTCGTCAGTCGGCGGCTCCGAAAGAATTGCTGTCAGCTGCTCTTGATGCCAGTGTTCTTGTGCCGGGTAAAAACCTCCCTTTCCTGCTCTCAGAACGAAGTCCATCGACGACCTCCAAATACAATGTGTTCTAGCAGGGTGAGTTTCTCGCCCTCCATGGGTTTGTGAGTGACGTGATGAAAGATCCCCGTGGCAAGCCTTCCTATGTGGTTTTAGCGGAACATCCATTGTTGAGGGAGTTTCCTACGGCTGAGCGTAAATCTCCCAGCCCGGATGTGGACAGTCCCCAGAAAAAGGAGTGAAAGTATAAAAACCGTGCGGGTGGTTTTCAGTCAGATTCGACGGCTCTTGTGACTTTTAGTTCTTCCAATATGCGAGTATGTACGATTTTCTTCCTAATTTGGTCGTCTTGCATAAATATTCTGAATTGTTGCCACTGAACATCTCTTCCCTTTTGATTCAGGGTCTCAACAAGATAAACGTCTTTACCAGACTTGCAAGTGGCCAAAAGGTGATGCCTTCTAAAGAAAAGTCCGGCGATTGATAGATACATTTTTGTGTATACGTTGTCCTTAATTTCATGTATTGCTGGTACTCGATTTTTGTACTAATATTGTGTTTATATGTATTTTTAGGAAATAAACATTTTCGGAAAAATTGACTCGAAAAAGTGTTAAAGGCAACCCGGAGGACATTTACTATTCGGAGCTGCGTTGAGAGATTATCCTGTCACGAGTTAGAATCAATATATTTCGAGAAATATGCATGTTGGAACACGCCAACACTAAACATACGCGTGATAAGCTAAAACAGGGAACAAATATATTTTCGTTTCACTTACTGTTGGTGTTACTGTGGGAAATATACGTGCAGAAAAGAAAAATATAGGAAATTATTCCCGAGAATAATATTCCTTCACTGTAAAGGTTTTGAGGAGTAATTGGAGATATTTTACAGCTCATTCATGCGTGCAGAAAAGAAAAAAAATAGGAAATTATTCCCGAGAATAATATTCCTTCACTGTGAAGATTTTGAGGAGTAATTGGAGATATTTTACAGCTCATTCATGCGTGCAGAAAAGAAAAAAATAGGAAATTATTCCCGAGAATAATAGAAAACTCTCCCACGGCTGCAGGTGTGATTGTCGCCAAGGAACCCCTGCTGGTCGCGGAATCAATTGCAGGCGCCACTTTTGACCCTCCATTTTTGACTCCTCCTGAAGGTCACGTGCTGATTGGAGGTTTCAACGTACCAATTAAGTATGAGGCGCTGTATACCAAGATTTGGGAAAGGTATGGACATATTGCCACATACAAAAATATCACTAGACGATTTGCACTGGTCAAGCGCGTGGAAGAAGCTTTATCTTCGATTTATGACATGTGCAATGTGACTGGCCATATTTTTCTGAAGACGTAATCTCAAGCTGGAAGTTTCACCGGGATGTGGGCGTGGGCTTTGAGTTCAACGTCTCCTGGTTCTGTGAAGATCTTTATGAGGTCCAAAGGTTGCAGGCTGAAGCGGCTGACGACCCTTCCGCGGATTTGATTAATCAACAGGAGGCAGAAGTCGAGAAGTTGTCCCAGGAGTTGAAGCTGATACAGGCGGCTCTCCAAAACGCGAAGGAGCCTTTCTCTAAGAAGAGCAAGCCATTGCTGAATGATTTTCCTTGAATATCTTCTGTCTTCTGGACTTCTTTTTGATTCTTCTTCCTCTTGTCTTTTTCTTTCAGATTTTGGAATTTGGAGCGAAAGAAAATTTTTCCAAAGCTTTTTATGAATACTTAAAGACTGGAGTAAAAGGCAAAGCGAAAGGAGCGAAAGAAGAGGATTTTAAATAAAAAAAAAAAAGAGAGACATTTTTATTTTTGTAGATTTTTATTTTTTTTAGACTTTCTTTTTCTTTTGCACTTTATATTTTTGGACTTTGGACTTTAAATTTTGGGACATTATTTTTAAACCCTATGGAAGGGTAGTTTAAATATAAACTGTTTGCAGAGAAGGATGGTGATTACGATATGACCTCGGCCCCTCGGGTTCGTACATGACATAGGATTCGTGGCCCGAGTCGACTACAAAGGTTCATCCCCCGTCTGGTATGGGAGGTAAGTTTGTCGAAACACTCGCGAATCCCCTGTCATTGAGTTACTGTCTTCCTTCGTATGCATATATGTTGAGGACTTGAAAACGGCTTCTTTAATTTCCTAGTAAAGGGCAAGGACTGTCCATACAAGATAAGGGTTCGGATTTCATCACCGTTCTCTTCTTGCCCGCCTTAGGAAAACGACACCAAATGCGAACCTAAGCCTAAAATTTTGACTAGAACGAGACCGATAGGGTAACGAGCTTAACAGGAAAGTCATTCGAAAAATATTGGTTACTCTTTTAAGCATACTTCGAAGTTCTTGACGGTTTCTGTAAGTTGAATGCGTGACTGCGCTGCCTTGTAATACCGGTGAGGCCTTGGATATCAAAGCTCCACCGAGATTCCCTCGCCTCTATTCAACTTACTTTAACTCGGATTGATTCCAGAGGGGTTTGCTTAAATAGTAACGAATTCTGTTCGAAGGATTAGAAGCTGGTCTAGAAACAATCTAAATGGAGCCATCATGATTTTTGTTTGCTAGAAATCAGTAGGTTTGCTGTGGTGGAGTCAGCCTTGTTTGTGTTTGCATAGAACATCCCTTCCTTTTTAGGTCTTTTCTTTTTGATTTTGTTTTTCTAGTGTATGCTCGAAGTTTTTTAAATGGGCTTGGAAAAGAAACACTCTAGGTCGTTTCATTAGTGAAAAACCTAGTAGTTCTTCTTGTGAAGACGGGGAGCTCGAATACTCTTCTTTTGAGAGTCCTGTTTTTGGAAACTTCAGTTTTGAGAATCTGTCTCTTTGTGAGGAAAGTACCCCTGGTACTCCTAGTCCTTTGGTAGTGCCAGAAATAACAACTTTGAAAGCTTTGCTAAACCCAACTAGGACCTTTTCGTCCGTCTTGTATCAAGTTAGCTGAAACCGAGGCAAATTATGAACTGAAACCTGGGACTTTACAGATGCTCCCAATGTTTTTAGGGAAGGAGAATGAGAACCCCTATTTTCATGTTAGGGAATTTGAGGAAGTTTGTAGTACTCTGAAAATTAAAAACCTAAGTGATGATGCGTTGAAACTTAGGTTATTCCCCTTTTCCTTAAAAGATAAAGCCAAATCTTGGCCGTATAGTTTGGACTCTGAGTCAATTGAAACCTATGACCAACTTACTTCTGCCTTTATACACAAGTTTTTCCCAAGGCATAAAACATCGTATATTAGGACATAAATATGTACTTTTGCCCAACAAGAGGGAGAATATTTATATAGGTACTTAGAAAGGTTCAATAACTTGATATCTCAATGTCCTCATCATAGTTTGGAGAAGGTTAGGTTAGTTCAGATCCTCTACGGGGGTTTAGATTATTCAACAACAACCATGGTTGAGTCCTTATGCACAGGTGGGTTTGAGAATAAAACTGTTGATGAAGCGATTACATTTTTGAATGAAATCGCCGATAAGACCCAACAATGGGAAAATAATAGGGAACCCCAGAAAAAAATTCTTCTAAGTAGAGGAAATGTTAATAGGGTAGAAGGATCTTATGAGTCAGATGCCAAAATAGCAGCTATAGCCAAAAGGTTAGAAGCCTTAGAATTAGGTTATTCTAGTGGTAGTAGTGGAAGAAATGAGCCTTTTTGGGAAGGACATGTTGTTGAAGAGCAAGCCAATGCTCTTTATAACAACACTAGGTTTGATAACCAACAGAAGTTTGACCCATATTCAGAAACATATAACTCTGGCTGGAGAAACCATCCAAACCTTTCTTGGTCCAAGGGCCAGAATCAAGGTCAGTCTAGTAATGCTCAGGTTCCCCCAGGTTTTGGCTATACTAAGAATCCTTCAGCTCCGGCACAGTTTCAGAACCCTTCAGATAAGAAGATTATGAGTTTAGAAGAGTCTCTTGCTTTGTTAACTCGTAACACTGTGCAGTTTCAACAATCTGTTGCTCAAGGTTTAGAAGAAAATAAGAGAATAGGCCAGGCTAACTCTCAGGCTATTTCCGAGTTGAAAACCCAGGTTAGTCAGATAAATGAGACATTGAGAGAAAAAGAAAAGTTTCCTAGTAAACCACAACCCAACCCTAGGGGAGTCCATCAAATATCTTTAGCTGGTGAGAAATCATAAAACCATGTGAACTCGATAACAACCCTTAGGAGTGGTAAAACGGTAGACAATAAGGTAGCCATGCATAGTGGACATACTATAGTTCCACCTTCTACTTCCCAAGAGGAGCCCGTAGACGAGGAAACTGAAACAGTCTCTAAGGATTCCCAAGAAATTCCTGATTGGTCTACCTTTGTGCCTAGAGCCCCATATCCACATTTGTTATCCCCAACAAAGAAGGAGTCGACTTTCAACGAGATAATGGAAACATTTAAGCAGGTGAACATCAACATTTTACTATTAGAAGCAATTTGGAAGATGCCTGCTTATGCGAAGTTCCTTAAAGATCTTTGTACAAGAAAGCGTAAGCTTAATGTCCATAAGAAAGCTTTTTTAGTTGGTCAGGTAAGTTCCCAAACACCCCATAAGTATAAGGATCATGGATGCCCCACCATATGTTGTGTGATTGGTACTCACATGGTCGATAAAGCTTTATTTGACTTAGGATCTAGTGTTAACTTACTCCCGTATCATGAATACACCCAGCTAGGTCTTGGTAAGTTGAAACCGACTAAAATGACACTACAATTAGCTGATAAGTCTGTCAAAGTCCCCCGTGGTGTCATAGAGGATGTTCTGATTGAGGTTGATAAGTTTATTTATCCTGTGGATTTCGTTGTTCTAGACACCCAGCCTGTTCAGGACCCAAGTCGTCAAATCCCAATGATTTTAGGTCGCCCATTTTTAGCCACAGCTAACGCTGTCATCAACTGTAGGACTGGGCTTATGAACATATCCTTTGGTAATATGACCACTGAACTAAATGTCTTTAATGTTACTAGAAAACCTTATGAGAATGATGATTTAGAAGAAGTGAATATGATTAGCACTTTAGTTTAGGATTTGGTTCAGGATAATTGGCTTGACACTTTACTGGTAGATTCTTTAGATGATTTTGAGGAAACCATTCTCTTAGATCAGATATGTGATCAATCTTTAGAAGAATCTCTTGAGTATTTTAAAGATTTTATGAACCCAGAAATTCAGGCAATAGTTTTAGGTTTTTCTGAGAATAATGATGACCCTAAGTTTGGGGGTAGAGAACTAGAAGAATCTCTTGAGTATTTTAAGGACTCTGAAGATCCGGAAATTCAAGAAATAGTTAGAGGTTTGTTTGTGAACCCTAAGTTCGGGGGTAGTGATGGTTCTTGTGATTGTATCGTATCCCTAATTAGAGTCCCTAACTTGGGACTCGAGCCTTGTACATCTGAGATATTACTTGAGTCTTTTCAGACTCCGCAACCCGATCCTCCTGATACTGTCCAGGAGGTAACCCAGGTATTAGAGACCCTTTTTTCGGGTGAATCTATTTATCGAGACACACATATGAAGTTCAATTACGCGCCGCAGATAAACCCAGTTGTCTTGACAGAAACCTTAGATGAGGACGTGTTCCTTCTTTTCATTTTTCTGAATCAGTGCAGTTGTCTCATACTGGTGTCAGCTCTATTTGGTCTTATGGACCCACAATTGTTTCGACTATTGATATATGACTTTGGAAGGTGACAATCCTTTTTCAGGTATTTGATGTCTAGCTAAAGACTTTAAATTTAGCATTTCCTGGGAGGTACTCATGCTTACAGTAATATCCTTCCTTATTTCTTTTTCCATCCATCAAGTGGTAACTGTTTCTTATTGTTCATGCTTTTAATTTCATCTTTAGAACATTGAAGACAATGTTAGATTTAAGTTTGGGGGTGGGGAAGAAACTTTTTGTTAGCTCTTAGCTGTAACAAATAAACTCCAGAGCCTAGAAATTTATGCTTATTAAGGTTGGCACTAACCAATCTAAGTGGATGGGAACATCTTGGTTGTAGGAGTTGAGGAACCAATCTGATTAGATGGAAACATCTAAAGAGTCTATTCATAAAAGCACAGATCTCAGGTGTTAGAATTAAAAAAACATGGTAGTTTCGCCATATCTCGTTGAATCCTAATCCTTCTGTTTTTATTTTTTAAGTGATTCGGTGGGGCACACGATTCAAGTTGTTACCTTTGCTAGGGTGGAATAGAGTGATTGAGATACCAACAAAAAAAAAAAACAGACCATTAGACCAACCGGAATAAATTCAATAAAGTTGACCACTGGTGCCCTTGTAAATGCCAGTTGTGTTGACCTAGAGTTAGGTTTATCGACCACTGGTCCCATTGTATATGCCAGTTGTGTTAATATTAGTCAGACCGGTATCTTAGTCCATTAGGATAGGTTCACCTTGGCAGAGGCCTTCAGACAGATATGGGAAACACCATTCACTTTTAACCATCTCTTTATCCATCTTCTTAATCTTTCCATGTGATTGGTTGACTCCGGTTATGATGTCTAGAAACTATCTGAGTAGAGCTCTGTCACTTATATATGAATTATAGTATGCTGAGTGCAAACTCGTGTACAGCAATTGGAAATTCGCATCAGGGTACTTCCTCCTATAGTCAATGTTTGTATGCCAACCAAGGAGATTCTTTAGTTCCTTCCAAGGTTCTGCGTAGATAGTTAGGGTTTGGAGTAATGTTTTTGTGGGTACACCTCTGGTAAACCCTCCGGAGACAACACTCCGCCGCTAGGGCCACCTAGCGGTTTAACGGCTTGCTGCATGTGCTAAGTGTAGTCATTTTATTTTCTAGATTAGTTTTGCTCGAGGACTAGCAAATAATAAGTTTGGGGGTATTTGATAGACACATTTTTGTGTATACGTTGTCCTTAATTTCATGTATTGCTGGTACTCGATTTTTGTACTAATATTGTGTTTTTATGTATTTTTAGAAAATAAACATTTTCGGAAAAATTGGCTCGAAAAAGTGTTAAAGGAAACCCGAAGGACATTTACTATTCGGAGCTGCGTTGAGAGATTATCCTGTCACGAGTTAGAATCAATATATTTCGAGAAATATGCATGTTGGAACACGTCAACACTAAACAGACGTGTGATAAGCTAAAACAGGGAACAAATATATTTTCGTTTCACTTACTATTGGTGTTACTGTGGGAAATATACGTCCAGAAAAGAAAAAAATAGGAAATTATTCCCGAGAATAATATTCCTTCACTGTGAAGATTTTGAGGAGTAATTGGAGATATTTTA
This sequence comes from Papaver somniferum, assembly GCF_003573695.1. Taxonomy (NCBI): domain Eukaryota; kingdom Viridiplantae; phylum Streptophyta; class Magnoliopsida; order Ranunculales; family Papaveraceae; genus Papaver; species Papaver somniferum. The sequence continues at coordinate 85,322,926 of NC_039363.1, forward strand.
CAGCTCATTCATCCGTGCTGAAAAGAAAAAAATAGGAAATTATTCCCGAGAATAACATTCCTTCACTGTGAAGATTTTGAGGAGTAATTGGAGATATTTTACAGCTCATTCATGCGTGCAGAAAAGAAAAAAATAGGAAATTATTCCCGAGAACAATATTCCTTCACTGTGAAGATTTTGAGGAGTAATTGGAGATATTTGTGGTTACTGCTGGGTTATAAATAACTCCTGAGATGTAAGAGAAGGGGGATGAGTGATTAGGAAGTGATTAGGGGAAGAGTTTTAAACACCCGAGTTTCATCATTTTCTCTCCATTTTATCTTTGTAAACAATTTTTGAAGCAATGAACAAATATTTTGAGCGTGTTTACACAATGATGAGCTAAACCCAATCCTTGGGGCTATGGAGGAAGCCGTTGTTTCGGTAAAAGTGATATATTTCTATTAATTAATCACAACAACTCTATTATGATTTTTTCATTGAACTAAAAATTGTTTATATGATTTTGATTAGTTAGGTGTATTTTCTCTTGATAGAATATGCTTGCTTCAGGGTTTTGATATTCTATGCTTGGATTAACATCTATTCTTTTGAAAATCTACATGTCTAGGCAATACTATTAGAATCAATTTGAATGTTGAGTTGCATAATTATTTTTTATTAAATCACTAATATCAACCAATGGTAGAATCCTAGATCTATTCTCTCCATAATTTTCACAACGTCTTTTTAAATTAGTTCGCTATTTTTATTTATTAAAAAAAAAATCTAAAACTCCGCTTTCACAAGTCTTGAACGAATCATACTACTACAACAACTTTGAAAACACATCAGCGATATTGAGCCTCTCAGCAGTGAAGAAGAAGAAAACTCAGAGTCTGACGGTGATGGGGGAAGTTCTTCAGAGCGGGGCAGCGAGTCCTCTTCCAATCCTAGTAGGCCTACAGATGAGTCAGTGAGTCTCCTACACGTTTTCCTCTTGGACTATTTATTTATACCGCACAAATATTCAATTGGTGGTGTTTACAGGAGGAGGTTGCTTATGAAAATAATTCTGAGATGGATATTCACGGCAGTGAAGATATAACTGTGTCTCCAATCATGGAAACCGTACCCGCTGGTAATCTGGAGATAGAGATTGATCGTCGTGAAGATGTTGCTGTTCCATGATGATAGAAAATGCTCCCATGGCTGCAGGTGTGATTGTCGCCAAGGAACCCCTGCTGGTCGCGAAATCAATTGCAGGCGCCACTTTTGACCCTCCATTTTTGACTCCTCCTGAAGGTCACGTGCTGATTGGAGGTTTCAACGTACCAGTTAAGTATGAGGCGCTGTATACCAAGATTTGGGAAAGGTATGGACATATTTCCACATACAAAAAGATCACTAGCCGATTTGCGCTGGTCAAGCGCGTGGAAGAAGCTTTATCTTCGATTTATGACATGTGCAATGTGACTGGCCATATTTTTTCTGAAGACGTAATCTCAAGCTGGAAGTTTCACCGGGATGTGCGCGTGGGCTTTGAGTTCAACATCTCCTGGTTCTGTGAAGATCTTTCTGAGGTCCAAAGGTTGCAGGCTGAAACGGCTGACGGCCCTTCCGCGGATTTGATTAATCAACAGGGGGCAGAAGTCGAGAAGTTGTCCCAGGAGTTGAAGTTGATACAGGCGGCTCTCCAAAACGCGAATGAGGCTTTCTCTAAGAAGAGCAAGCCATTGCTAAATGATTTTCCTTGAATATCTTCTGTCTTTTGGACTTCATTTTGCTTAGGTTTTTTTTTTGAAAGGCAAACGAAACTCCTAGTTCATGGTTTGATTTTTTTTTTTTTTTTTTTTTTGATATTTGGATTGATAGATAATTGTTACCTATGAGGGTTTTGGATTATTCTTTGGAATGAATTTTAGAATAATGTCATTTTGATCATGACTGCTAGTAGCACAAATATTCCAGGAGAGTCATGGAACCGTGAATGTTGTATGACGGTAGAAAGTATGGGATGAAATTTTGGGGATAACATGGCTATCGGTTCCTATTATCAACGTGAAAACTCAAAGTAGCAGATTATGTACTTTGTCTAACAAGTCTTACTCGCTTTTAGGGTATCCCAACAAAATGGATCTTCCGGGCATAAGTCTGAGTTTTCTGGGCGACACCGTTGTGACTGTGAGAAGTCCCCAGTCATTCCTTATCGTGTGATAACTGACAACTGAGACGTTGAACCCTGCGTCGTTTGCTTCTACCATCTTGATATCCGGGTTGAAGAATAAAATTTGGAATTGGAAGTTGATATTGTAACCGAGAGATTAACCTCCCACTGTGGTCGCCAATTTTTTGTGGGTGAAAACGGTTTCTGCTGATTTTGGTAAATTCGTGTGTGTGAATGAGAAACGAGTTTAAACCCTAAACAATGTACTGCACGGAGTACTTTTGATTCGAGAGATCGATCTGTACAAATCTGGCCTAAACCAAGAAATGGCCGTTCCAGACTTGCTTCGGTCACAAAGTGAAGGAGAAGGGTTGGTCTTAGGGAGGGAAGCGAAGAAAGTGTTGAGACCATAATCGTCGTTCTGGAAGTGTGGGTATTTTGTGACTTGTATCAGGAAATTGGACTGCCTAGCTCAATGAAAAAGCTATCAGGTGATTTCTGAATGTTGTATTGTTCTCCTGACCAAAAACTTGTTTTTGGTGGAAATAGGTGAAACCTATTTATACAAGTCGCAAAAAAACGTACCTTGGTCTCGTAGGAAGTGGAAACGATTGAGTGGTGGAAGAAGGGAGTAACAGATAATGCCTGGAACTGATGTTTCCATAATGAAGGATACGTTTCACCATTACTTCTTGCCATTACTAACCGCCCCGCGTTATGACACTTTCTTGTAACGGGCGTATTGCACGCCGCACGCTGTAAACCGCCAGACCAATACCCTGATGAGTATCCCCCAGTTTGTGACATGTTTTGATGTCTCGAGTGTTTTCGGTGAAAACATGTAGCATTTTGATACGTGTGGCAAGTTGAAATTGAGAGGCTTTCCACAGGTAAATAGCATGTGATGCTATTAGGCTCGTCTTAGCTGGTCGCCTAAAACTTGCCACAACTCGCCGACTTGGTGGCGAACTTCGATGGCTGAGATCGCATCTTATGAAATAATGGTAGCCGTTGATTGTGGCTACCTTATGTTGGCGACTGAAGATGGCGTAGTGGCGTTTTTGGTGCACGCCAGTAGAAATGTGGAATGGATGGCACGGATCGTGCATGCCAGTGGCACGGTGGTGCAAGTGGCGCCTGGCGTAGCTATGGCCATTAATTTTAGGCGGCTGGTCGCCTGAAAGTTGCCACAAGTCTGTCAGCTCGGTGGCGAACTTGGATGGCTGAGATTGCATCTCATGAGGAAGGACAGCCGTTGATTATGGTTACCTTCTGTCGGCGCCTGGCAACTTTGTCTAAATTAGGGTTTAGCATGCCGAAACCCTAATTAGCGTATATGGCATGCCGTTTGGCATGTGCGCCTGGCATGCGCGTTTGGCATGCTGCTTGGCATGTTTGGCATGCCGATTGGCATGTGCGTCTGGCATGCGCGTTTGGCATGCGCGTTTGGCGAGTTTGGCATGCCGATTGGCATGTGCGTCTGGCATGCGCGTTTGGCGGGTTTGGCATGCTGCTCGGCATGTTTGGAATGCCGATTGGCATGTGCGTCTGGCATGCGCGTTTGGCATGCTGCTTGGCATGTTGGCGCGGGTTTTGGGAAGCCAACTTAGTATGGCAACCTTTTTTAAGGATGCGGCGGGTTTGGAGCAACCTAATTGGTTAATGAAAGTAGGGGGCGGCCAAGCATGGGAGTGGCTACCCTTTTAGTGCGCGTGACGGGTTTAATGCGACCTGATTGGTTGATTAAAAGAGGGCCGGCCAAGCATGGTCGTGGATACTCTTCTGGCGAGAGTGTGGCGGCTTTAGAGAGACCTAATTGGTCGATGGGAAGTTGGGACGGCAAGCTAGAGTGTGGCCACACTTCCAGTGCGCTGTGGCGGATTTGAAGCGACCTGATTGGTCGATGGGAAGTGGGACCGGCAAGCTAGGGTGTGGCCACACTTCCAGTGCGTTGTGACGGATTTAATTGCCTAGTTTGGCTAAGAATAGTTTCGACCAAGGGGTCTAGATTGCTGCGCGGGGCGCGAAGCCCTAATTTTTGCAAGTTAGTTGGGTTTATGAGTTTTTTGTGAGTTATCACAATAATTGGCTGGATTTTGTATGCTGCCATAAAAGTCCTTATTTACAGAATGCAGTGTGCTTTCCGTCTGAGCATTTTGTGCAATGGCATTAATTTTGGTACTTGGAGGTTCATGCTACTCTGCTGCGAGTGAACACAAATCCGTCATGCCATACTGATATTAAGGGTTCTGCCGGGGAATATAGCACATGAAAGTACTCAGTGAGTCTTGTATTGGCGAGGTGCCGAAATTTACAGAGCGTTTGGGATGGTTACTACATTCGCCAGTCTGGATAAATTTCATGTAAATATATTGAATGTCTCAATAAATATGCCGGTGGAGAGGTTATCACTCGCGGCACCGTTTCCTTGCAGAGTGACGTCACATCAGATGCAAGGTTTTACGATTCTAACCATAAGCTAAAAACCACCATCAACAGTAAGGTAAGCTATTCCGTTGTTGTGTCGATTGTTGCATATCTACATGTACATTCTGGAATTGCAGGTTAAATAGGAGCAAAGTTGATGGTGCAGTGGATAACTTTCAAAGCAGTGATCATCTTCTCCACAAGCTTGACAGCTTGTAACTAATGGTAACAACACCAACTTGGATTTACAATAGTCAGAAGAATCTTCAAACCATTCAAAATAATTGCAGGTAGGTATTGTGCACTTTAAGAACATTTTCCATAGTTTTCATTTGTTGTAGATCGAAGAAATGCTCTTACACCATTACAGGGAACATGCTTGCACCTGGAATATAGCCAAGGACACACTTTTGTCTCATGATTACCTTGTCCATACATAGCACAGTTAGTGATGTTTTTTTTATTCTCACTTATTGTTGTTGTTGCTGCTACTACTACTACCTGGAGAGTCTTTTGCACCTCCACCCATCACTGTTTCTGTGTTTTCTTAACTTACAGTGAATTTTTTTGAGTTGCAGAAACATATGGAACATCATTTGTATATATACAGGTTGAAGAAGATGGAATTGAGAATAAGACCGTTGGGAGATTAGATCTTATTGTGGGCCGTTGATTTTTCTTTTACATTGATGGTTAGATGGATTCCACGTGTTTCCTATTGACTCGAGTCGAATCAGCGTTTCAACTCGGCGATTCAAGTAGATTCGACTCTATTCAGTTGGAAGGGATTTTTAGACTTTTTGGCACTGCCACCTAAGCATTAACGTCTGCTAACAGTCGTTTACCGTTTTTTGAATAAATCGGTCAAAACAATGGTATTTTAATGAATTTCTAAAAGACATGGGCATTTCTTTTTTAGTGTAAAGTGAAAAATAGGGATACTTTATCAAAAAGCCTATCTATTTTATATAGAATATAAAATCTGTAAAATAATATGATCTCAAAATTTGGACCATGAAGAAAATTGATACAACTGTATATTTCATAAGCCTCATGTATTATGGTGGTATGAAATTTTCTATACAAGGTTAATGTATTATTTTCTTTAATTCATCGATCTAAATTAAATAAATTGAAAGAATAAAGTCCGAATCCCAAAATCAATACCAGCACGAATACATATTTTCATTTTTTTCTTCTCTGCACCACATCTTGGCCCGTACAACGCACATGTTCAACAACTAGTATTAATTAGTAATGAGAACTGGTAATTAGAAGTAGTATGTCCATTACTAAAACAAACAATCCAACAATGTGTGCGTCTGTTGGATGGGGATGTCAAATTTAGAAATCCTTGATCGAATGCGGATAAGGCTAAATCCTAACTATCCTCATCCCTGCTCTTGAACCATCCAGCAGAGAATTATTCTCTCCACTCCATCGCTCACTTGCTATATTATCGTTGCTATATTTATATTCAGTACTTTTATTAACGTTATCTCAGTTAGTTTGCCTACTCTCATCATGTTTGATTTGTTATCGTTTGCATACCGATGATAAGTGTCGATGCACACCATTGTATCTCTTTATTTGTCCTCGTATTATTTATTCGTCCAATCTACTTTGTTTTACTAACGCTGCGAATACTGGTTGTGGACACCAAAAAATACCAACATTACTTGGGTTGGGTGTTTACAAGTAGCATGTTACATTTCATCTCAGTTGTGAACACCTTTTTGTTTGGGTTCACATCCAATTGATTAAAAATACAAACCAATAGATAACATCAGATGAAACTATAAATCAAGAGAAAAATATAAGATGCGGAGAAGTAAAGAGGTAATAACACAAACGAATTAACGTGGTTCAACAACGGTGTGTCTACATCCACGGAAAAATGAAAGATGGGTTTTATTATTTGTGGGTGTTACAAAGTATGATGAGTTCTATTACTGAGAAAGAGAAGGAAGGAAGGTGTTCCATGATTTAAGAAGAGGAACGAAGGTTCTTCAACCTTCATCTCCTCTTCCCATCAGTCCACCGACCCCTCCCTTTTCTCCCTCTTCTCCCTCCTGCTTTATAGGGAAGAGAAACGTGTTTATTACTAAAGTGTCATTAGCTTAGTTTCTAAGCACTCTTAGAGTTGATCCAGTGTGTGCCGCTGTAGGCTTGTGTCCAGCTTCAGCTCATAATAGTCGTCCACGTGTCAAGGTATTTTTGGTGTATACAATTTGCCCCTTTTCTTGAGGATTGATGATGAGCGATCCTCAAGAAAAATCACCCTTGCCACGTTTGTCCATGCTTCCGTTATTTCCTTCAATTGCTTCTTATCGTTGGGATTGGTGCTGAGTTCTGGGTGAACTATGCTTCGTTTTGCTTTCATCACTGTCATTGGACATATCGCCTTTGTTGCATGGCCTGAGCTATCGTCAGGTTGCTATTGTTATCATCGTCTCACTATGCACCATCATCGCTTGTGAGTCTCATTTCGGGTAATCAAATGAGCAACGACATGGGTTAATGATTCCAGCGGGTGGTAATAGCTACGTCCATCACTTAGAGGCAGCAGCTTGATCGCAGCATCGTAGCAGTCGTGCCTTCATTCTTACAACAGAGTTGGGTTTGCCACAGCAACAGCAACACAGGTGCGTCTCAACAGCATAAGTGGATCTTTATGCATCATATTCCGAGAATGAGACGCAACATAAGTGGATCTCAGCATCGTAGCAATATCTCTTTGTTGGCACATCAGGATTGTTGACAGCAGCGACAAAAACTTTGGGCAGCAACATTGCTTTATTCACATAGCAGCTCCGGCGTCGGTCAGGCAACATCTCTTTTATTGATACGTACCAGTAGCTGTTCGTAGCTTCTTGGTCTTGTCTACATCCAGCTTTATTGGTTTTCTTTCCTTCCTCCTTACAGCTCCCACAGTTTGCTTATGTTCGTCTTCATCCTCATGTGGTTATTTGCTTGAGCCAAGGATCATACATGGGCCTCGTAGGATTACTCAAATTTATCTGGCACAAAAATATAAGTGGACGACATTTCGTAGGAGTTTTTTGTATTATAATAAATAAGGTAAATTCCTCGTATGAGCAGTAACAAATTTATTAAGTATTTGTATGGTTTGATCTTGCCCCTGCATTGTGGGGAATCGTAAATCCATTGTCGCAGAGGTAAGATGAGTGTTTGAACCTGTCACCCCGTTGTCCAATCTCGGGCCAAGAGATTACCGAACGGTGGGGGTTTGAAAATCTCCCGGAGACGTGGTGTAAAACTGAATGTTTTGCAAACACTCGTTCCGCTGAGCTGCCAAAGGAATGTCATGTTGGGAATCTCTTTCTTATGGAAGCCTTATCCCTGGTCGTACACTCATAGACGCTTATGGGGGAGTCCGGAGAGATTGCGTGTGAACGCTTTACCCAGTATGAAGATATGAGACCGGTGGTGTTTTGAGATTTGTAAAAATGTAGTTTACAAAAATGTAAGACATGTACCAAGTACGCAAAATGTGTGTTGTGTGCGTGATAATGTATGCCAGTATAAATAAAATGTAAGGAATGTAAGGAGTATTCCGTATTTTCAAACTCTGTAGTTAGGTGTGATGTATGTATGCTCCCTTTTGGTTTCAGAAGTTGATTGTTGAAGCTTGTGGAAGCAAAAGTATTTGCTCTTGCAAAATCTTTGCTGATACATTGAATGAGGTTTGCCGCATGGCGTGGCTGCTGCTTCTGCTACTGGTATGGCCTTTGAAATGAACTGTTTCGTCTTCTCATATCTTCTAATTGACTTCCGAGACATTGGTTGTGTCTGGAGGTAATCCATCATCATTGTTGCTTAGGGAAGGTAATGAATCTTGTCGTTTGATTCTTCGAACTTTGTTGCCCCACTGATCGTGTGTCTCTGCGACATAGCCTCTCTGATACTTTAGCATCGACGAATGGTGCTACACTGTAGCCACATATCATTGTAGAAACTATGACCTTGGCTATGTTGTTGGGAGCAGTCATTACTTGAACTTGAGCTACTGCAAGTGCTTTGCATTCATGGTGGTGAGAGCTTCAAACTACTTCACAACCGAACTTTGGCATCCTAGCACAAACGGGAGTTACATCATTGGAGTGGAGAAACGAAAGTGAAAAGCTTTATCTTCGGGTTTGACATCGTCGTTTTCGGGGATCATCGTCCATGCAAGACTTTGTCTCATCGGTCTTTGGAGATCATCCTCACCGGACTCTACAATATCTTGAGCTATGCTTCCCTGGGACTCGTCCATTTTGTTCTTGTCTCATCTTTAATCTTGAACTGGACATCAACTTTGGTACTTCAGCTTTGAGTTTTTATTTACTTTGTACCTTCTCCACTGTGCTTTGCACCTTCGTGTTGTACTTCGATCCAGCGGAATCAAACTCTGGGTAATTTGATCGTTGGCATCGTAATTTGCACGTTGGCTGAAGGTGAGCTCTGAGCTTCGGATTACTTGACTATGTCAATAATGTGAGCCGTAGAGTGGTCCTTTCCTCAACAGGTTATCTGTCGAAGATAAGTCTATTACGGCTTAGACCAAGCAGCGATATTTTTCATGGCTTGGCATCAACGTCGGCCATGCCCCTTCGTGACATCGCTTTGCATGGTCTTCCGCCATGCATCCTCGTGACATGGCAGAGCTTCTTCGTCGGCCATGCCCCTTCGTGACATGGCAGAGCTTTGAGTCTTTATAAAAGAATCTTGATAGTGTACTTCTGATACTGCCAATTTTAAACTTGGAGTCTTTGTAAAAGACTGTTGCTTGATCTTTTGTTTAAACTGGACAGTGGTTTTGTGAATCTTTTATCGTAGGGTTGGAGGAACATATTTTTATCTTCGCTGCCCCTCCGAAGATACTTGGTTGTTGATCGTATACCTGCAAAGAGATGAACGGGAAAAACTTGTCGTAATCCCCTCACTTGGACTGCGGAGCTTAGATCTTCGGGTTGCTTGAATCTTCGTAGTTGAGCTGGGCGGCGGACGTACCATGCTTCATCATTGTCTTCGGTGTGAATTGTGTTGAAAAACATGTAAGAAGTATGTGGAGTGATGGACTGCATCTCCGGATCAACTGGGCTTTGAATCAAGCTCTGCACCATCGTCACCTGTAACTTTTCATCCCTGGACTCTGGACATCATGGAAGACTCTGGCTGTTATCGGACTTTGGATCTTTGTCTGGTGTTGCATCGTATCAAAACATTGCATCACCTTCATTGGATTTGTCCTTCGGGTTACTGATATATCCTTGGAAAATTCGCCAAAGAATAGAAGTATACCAAAAGAACATCGTAGTAACTACTTCGTTGTCATACAATTTATTCGCCAAAAGAATACACATACAATTTTCCCCTTTTCTTCAGACTGTGGCGTCAGTTGAAGTTAGAGGGAAAACTGTCTTCGCATTTTCTATATCGTACGTTGTACAATTTTCCAAAGAATAAAAGTTAGATGGAGAACGAAGGCTCTTCATCCTTCCCTCTTTACCACATAACATCGGCAGCGACATGTTTGCCATAGCAAAGAAATCTCAGCAACTGTGCCTCGTTTTTCTCAGCTTGCATGGACACGCTTTCACGACATTGCCCCATTCTTGTATCCGCGGAGGGACTTCGTTTGGGGACGCAATATCTTTGCAGCAACAATGGTAACATCCAATAGCTTCAGGATTGCTTCAACGAATTCTTTGCGGCAAGCACATCATTGTAGTAGCAGAGACTACAATGATGGATTTCGTCGATCAATTGGTCATCACAACAACCTTGTAGCATCGTGCCTATAGTATGAGCACCAGGTGAGCAATGATAACGAGTAGCAATCATTGGAGCTGTATGGTTGTTGGAATGGATATTTGGAGTTGCATCATTCATGTTACACCAGTGACATGAAACCATCTTTGGATTAATCAAGGGGTTTTGTATCTTCGGATTGTTGTGCAGCAGCTTTCTTGAACTTGAGTTGAGCTGCATGTGCTCATCATTTTTGGGCTATGAATCATCGTGGAGAGACTTCAGATTGTTGTGGGAAGGCTAGAATCTTCCTTTTCATCAGGGTTGTCGTAGTGTGCGGGTTCACTTTGTTCTTTGGTGTGGAGCATCTTCGTTTCTTCATGAAGTATGGTCGAAGAATAGCGTGTGCATGTCACCGTTGAAGAACCTTTGTTGTTGGTTCCTCGTCAGCAGAGCCCGCGTTGGTGGAACCTTCGTCAACTGAGTCTTCGATGAATAGCATAGCCTTCGTTGTTGGAACCTGAATGGTGGAAGCCTGCATCATCATCGTCTTGGTACGTTGAACCACCATCGTTGGAGTCATTTTCGTCCTTATCTTCGGACTCTGGTTCATCGTTGCTGGAGTTCTTTGGTGCATCTGCGGTCGGCTTCGGGTTTTGGCAAGCATTACCAGCATCGGACTTCGGCTGGTGCTCTGTATCATCGGGGTGGAAGAAGAGTCATCGGGCTTGAGTTGTACACTGATAGACCTTGCATCGTCGTCACTGGACTTGTACTTGGGTGAATTTTGTACTTCTTAGGCATCAGCATCACTTTGCACACCGGAATAGAGTTATTATCTGCTTCATTTGTTGATCGTCCTATCTAAGCTTAGGACTTGGGACTGAAGTAGACTGCAACAACCTCGTTCATTACGATCGTGGCAGTCACAGACCTTATTGAAGTATGCTTCGTAATTAACTCCTCGTGTAGAAAGTAGGTTAACCCATCGTCGTCGACATCAGACTTGGCATCTTCATGCCATCGTCGACATTAGACTAGGCATCGACTTGGCATCTTCATGCCGTCGTCGACGTCAGACTAGGCATCGACTTGGAATCTTTACCATTATCGTCTTGGCATGTTGGTACATCAGAATTGTTGGACATTGTCGGACGTAGAACCAAAGCTAGAATTGAAGCACTGGCGTGGCGTCTTCCGTTGCTTTGGCAGTATTCAATCCAGCCATGCCATTTATCCACACAAGAATGGGAGAAAGCTTGACCTGCGGGATCCTCTTTGGAAGATTTTTGAGTTAAAACTTCAACTCCTCTTTAATCGTGCCCCGTTATTCTTTTAGCTAGTTGGGTGTGTACATATCATCGTGATAGGATAGGAGCTGCATCATTGTTGAGATCGCAGGTACATATCACCGGAGTGGGACTGGATTGCTCCAGCAAGCACCAGCTTAGTGCTTTGGCAAGCACTACCAGCATCGGACTTTGGCTCATTTGTGCCTGGAAATATAGCCTCCGGTGAGAATTCCCGCAGCATTCTTCGGTAAGAGGCCTGACGTAATAAGAAGTATTGATTAGGTAATATGTTGAGTCAGACGTCGTCTTTTTCGGCATTACTGAACTATATTTCCAGTACTTCTTTGGGAAGCTTCGTGCTTTCCTTCTTGCAATTAAACCGTGCTTTCATTCGTCGTATTAATTTGAAATTAAAGCACAAAGTTGAAAACACAAAGATCGTTGGACCAAAGCATAAGAACCATGTGTCATCTTCGTGTCATCGTTGGACCAGAGTATAAGAAGTTGAAAACACAGAGATCATTGAAGAGATGCAATCTCAAAGTATTAATACCCTGTGCCATCGTAAAAATTGATACTTGGAACTTTCGTATAACTCTGTTGCTTTGAGCTTCAGCTTGAACTCTTCGAATTTTTGGTATCGTAGCAAGGCTTCGGCTCATCGTCGACTATAGGTCAGCTGGCTCTTTTAGAAACCTTGGACTAGGCTAGAGCTATCATAGGAATGAATATCAGTGAGAGAGATATATTTTTCTCATTGGTAAGGAATATCTTCATGAACTCATGATCTGAAAGAGATATCTTCATATCTAGATCTCTTATTCATGAAGATATGCCTCTATCATCATACAGCTTCACATGGCAGTAGAGATTGGTGCGTAGGCGAAGATACAAAGACATGTGCTAACGATCATCTTTAGCTAGCCTCTTTGGCTAGCAACAATCATCCTCTTTGGGGCACCCCCACCGGATTTTGAATCATCGTTGTAAAGCTTTGTCTCATCGTTAGCCTGATTTATGATATACATCAAGGATGTATCATGTTAAAATACACGTCAAAAGAACGACGATGACATCTTCATGCCATCGTCGACGTCACACTTGAGTTATACCATGTGAAAATACGTCATTAGCTTCGTATTTTGAAGATTTTTTTTATCAGCTTCGTGATTTAAAACTTCATCATTTGCTTCGTATTTTGAAGCTTTTGTCACCAGCTTCGTGTTTTGAAGCTTCGTGATTAGCTTCGTATTTTGAAGCTTTTGTCACCAGCTTCGTGTTTTGAAGCTTCGTGATTAGTTTCGTATTTTGAAGCTTTTATCATCAGTGGATGACTACTCATGCAAGTGATGAAGATCCAAGAAGGTAGAGTGACCTTTTGGCTTCATCATTTCCCCTGCTACGTTGCTTTATGCATTTGTCATTGGTCCTTGGATCCAAGCTTCTTCTGAACTCCATCCTTGTGATGCTGGTGCAAACTAGCATTAGGATAAGGTAGTATTTTCTGACAAAAGAAAGACATAAAACAGAGAAGATAAGGTCATAAAGTAGAATAGATAAGCAGTATGGCTAGTAAACTGACGTCTGTCATTATTCAACACTTTTTGTGGTCTATAATCAAACAACAAAGAATACAATGATTCACAAATACGATGCTGGGATGAACAACAACATAACCATCGGACTTTGGGTTTCCTAGCTTAGAATAATATCTATTACCACAGTCCATTGAGTTATTTTCTCGAACAATGCATATGCAAGGTAAGAAATTCATTTATTGGAAAACATCCCGGACCTATGAACGGTGATTCGTTGAGTTGTTTTTGCAATCTCAGTTCAAGGCATGAACTGTGGGAAACAAATTAAGCTACCGATAGTAAGACATCGGGTTAAAAATCAAAAAGAGTGGCTATGCTCCAACCAAAAAATGAAAACAACGGGGGCTTGACTCGCTTGAGAGAAAGAAAACGTTAAGGTCAAAATATACTGTGTTAGAGGCTAACATCACCAGCAGAACAAATCCCAAGATTAGGTAATAATCAAATCTGGACATGGCAGTTCATTGAACCATTTTTCCAATCGGGTAGAATACGAAGCTAGTTTATTATTAGAAAACAAATCGGAAGAGTATGTATAACATTGCATCTGAATAAACCTCGGCTAAAAGCCCTTTTTGGATAAAAATGCTGAGGAGGTGAAGACCTCTCCTGGGTCTTTTAAAGACTCATGAAAATTTGGCGTTTCATCAAAATATGTAAAATCAATTTCAGAAAGCTTCATTTTCAAGAATAGTAAATTGAAACTTAATAGAAGTGGGTACCGATTCCGAAAAGCAAAGCCACCATTGAGTCATCTTTAAGAACAGTAAATTGAAAATTTTCTAAAAATGAAAACCAGTTTTAGAAATAAAAACTTGAATGGTGATAGATCTCACACAGGTTCGACTACATTTTTCTAGCGCCAAATTGTGAACACCTTTTTGTTTGGGTTCACATCCAATTGATTAAAAATGCAAAGCAATAGATAACATCAGATGAAACTATAAATCAAGAGAAAAATATAAGATGCGGAGAAGTAAAGAGGTAATAACACAAACGAATTAACGTGGTTCGACAACGATGTGTCTACATCCATGGGAAAATGAAAGATGGGTTTTATTATTTGTGGGTGTTACAAAGTATGATGAGTTCTATTACTGAGAAAGAGAAGGAAGGAAGGTGTTCCATGATTTAAGAGGAGGAACGAAGGTTCTTCAACCTTCATCTCTTCTTCAAATCAGTCCACCTACCCCTCCCTTTTCTCCCTCTTCTCCCTCCTGTTTTATAGGGAAGAGAAACTTGTTTATTACTAAAGTGCCATTAATTTAGTTTCTAAGCACTCTTAGAGTTGATCCAGTGTGTGTCGCTGTAGGCTTGTGTCCAGCTTCAGCTCATAATAATCGTCCACGTGTCAAGGTATTTTTGGTGTATACATTAGTGAAATTGAAAAACCCATTTAGGTTTTGGACCGAAACCGAATCTCTGGTGGAGATCTCGGCCATGATCAAGAAGACTCCTCTATATCGGGCCGAGAGGGCGGAGCAATTGTCAAAGTTAGAAAAAAAAAAGACCTGGCAAATGAAGTACCCTATGATATAGGTGTAGTGCACATGTTTGTCTGCCTTAAAATGACCAGCGGAGAATTATTCTCTCCACTCCATCGCTCAAGTGACAGACAGTCGACATTGAAATTCAAATAAAAATAAAAAAGTAGAAAATGTCGAATGTTCAAAACTAGCCGTTAGTATTTGATAACAACACTCATAAACGCTCCTCTAATTCCCCCCCCATCTCTCTCCTCTCCCTCTTACTCCTGCAACAACAAAATTCAGCTTAGAATCATAAACCCCCAAAACTTAGCGTTCTTCTCCCAAATCATTGAAACGAAGAAATTCCTATAAAAATGTTTACAGATGGTTTGGATGAAACTGCTATTAAATGGATCAAACAGGTATTAACCTAATCTTCACTTTTAAATCTTTGAATTCACCTATTTAGAGCTTGTTCTTTTGATTATCTTCAAATCTACTGGGTTCTGGATCTTTTAATTTTACAATTTTTGTTACTGAGGGTTACATTTGATTTTTAGGGCACAGATACGGAGCAGAAAATTAGATCTCCATTAGCAGAGAAATTGAGTCTTGATTCTATTCCTAGATCTCCTTCGCTTTGCAATATTAAGACTATTTCGTCTCCACATAATTTACCACCGCTGAAATTCTACTCTGGATTACTAAGCACTCGTAGCACAGCAGGTTTATCTCTAGATGATGATGAAGAGAGCTCGGCGGCTTCAGTTTCATATGATATGGATGATAATTACTCTGATGTATATGAAGAGGAAGGATTTGGTTCTAGTGATACTGATTTATCTGATAGGTCAAGTGCATTGCGACGCTATGAGCGGGAATTGTTTGGTGTAAAGTCATTTAAGAATCTTGGACTTGAGTCTACGACTTATGTACCAGATGGAGGATATGGATCTTCGATGAATAGAGGGTCGAGAGAGAATCTTCGGATAAATGTTCCTGGAAATATATCAAGGTTTAGAGATGGTGAATTTAATATTAAGGGAAGTAGCCAGAGTAAATCAGCATCAGATTGTAGGGAGCAAGCTCAAGAACAAGTCAACATCTACACTCCAAATGTATAGTAACTGAGTTTTAGAAAGCAAGTTTACTCTAGGGAATGATTAGATTTCTGATGTATAGTTTTTTTTCCTGTCAATTGCAGAGTCGTCCTCGAAATGAAGCAACACCGAGAAGTGTAGCAGATTTGGGAACTCCAAGTGCACCACCTATTTTTGAAATAGGAGAAGAGCATAATAAGTTTGAAGCAGAGGATGACCATTGGGTCGATTCCGATTGCGATGTTGTGATGGAAGTAGAACGAAATGGCTCTGAGATGCATGTTTCAAATGACAAATGCACTGGAAATGAACAAGTTTTTGCAGAGTCGAAGCCAGAGTCAATGACATTGAATGAACAGTACGGAAATTACTACTCTTACTGCCATGGGAATAAGTAATTTGTTTCTTGCTTCCCTAATTTATACAACTTTGTGTGGTGAATGCAGCATCACCTCTGCAGAAGTGGAACCGCAACTTAGCCATTGCAAAACCAGCTCACTGGATCAAACATCTTGTTACAGTACCAGGTGTGCTTAATGGAGTTTTTTGATCCTTGAAATTACTTAAATGGCTTGGCTATTTTCTTAGTTTACGTATTGTAGTATTTGCTGTTTAAATTTTGAATGTCAAGGATAAAGTATGTTTTGATAAACATTCTTGCAGTAGTCAAAATGCTTGGCAAACCATGGTAGCTTATGATGCATGTGTTCGATTATGTCTTAATGCTTGGGCAAGAGGCTGCACAGAGGCACCCGAGTTTCTACGCGATGAATGTCTTCTTCTTAGAAGCGCCTTTGGGTATGCTAACTCTCTCTCTCTCTCTCTCTCTCTCTCTCTCTCTCTCTCTCTCTCTCTGTAGCGTTTTCCTTTACGTACGAGGCTTGACATATTATGTAGATCCTTTTAAGAATTGGTCCTAATTGTGATCTTCCACATGTTTCTTTGACTTAATAGGTTATACAAATTTTTATTACAACCACGAGACATATACCGCAGAGAAGGAAAAGCAGCTGACACCGCGGAAGAAAAATGCACCTCAAAACCAAAGAGGGTAGTTGGTAAAATTAGTGTGGAAGGTACATGCAAATATCTTAAACGACTAAAATACTTTGAGCAATAATATTATCAAAGTATGAGGTTATTACATATAAGGTTTACTAATAACAGCTGGTCGGTTTGTCAAATATACTGCAGTGAAGAAAGTGCGCATTGTCCCAAGGAAAAAATTGAAGATCACATACTCACAGCGTAGTGCAGTTTATATGCAAGCTGGAGCAGAATATGTTAGACAGGTCTCTTCTATGGTGAAAACTCGCATTAATTCACTGAAGCTGGCTCCATTCTCAGTACCATCAGAAGGTTTGCGTCGAAATTTTGTTTGTAATGCAATCCATAAATGAATATTGAATACGTAGCAAACCTCTAGGGGAAACAATAATAGTTCACCCTGGGAGACTTGCTGAACCTTCTTCAGAAAAAATTTGGTCTTAAATTTTGGGGTATCTCAACAAAGAAGCTCGACTGGTTATGATGAGGCAATTACTTTTCTCATGCAGGATACCTCATTTCTTGAACCAAATAATATTTGGCTGCAGGGCTTTCATAAGGATTGTCTTAAAATACAGCTTTTAATCAGTCAACAATGTGGTCTTTTTTGCAGAATCATTTTCATGTTTATTTCAACTGAAAAGTTCAACTGATGAAACGGACGCTGAACCGAATTCCTCAGTTTGCTTGATGGCAGGAACTGGCGTCCATCATGTCTTGTAAGTTTGTACCCTCCTTCTGATTTCGTTTCCTAACACCAAGGCAGCAGGACTAATCTGATCTCGAACAATAAATCTGGCGTCACAACTAAGAGATTGATGAGGAGTATCGAAGAGTAGTGTTTTGCATGGTTGTATTGGACCATTTACCGCAACTAGAAGACTAGAACCGTGTCTTCTTTAAATACGTCAAGTTTATGAGAGGTGTCTAACCTGAGGTACACTCATTTTCCAGTTTTCTGGAGAACCAAGGGGATGCACTTTTGCTGGAGGTACAAGATTTGAATAAAGTCACCCAGGGGAGAGCAACAATTCCGTTGTCATCTTTAAATGATATTCCTGTATGAATTCCTCCTTGACTTTCAAATATTTAGTCTAACAAGATTATTTTGATGATTCATTTATGATGATTCATTTATGATGATTCTGTTATAATATAATCAGAGTGATAGAGTTCGATGGTGGCCAATTTACCATGATGGTCATGAATGCGTTGGGAAGGTTCAACTCTCCATAGGCAGTACAATTACTTGCGATGAGACGAACCCTATGAAGGTTAGATCAATCTACAAAGTTATTAAACAAAAAAATGTTTATCTATTACCTTCTATGCTAAGACTATATAAGTTATTCCCCATATCATATTACAGAGTGGTCCTGTTGTGGAAACCCTTGCGTATGATTTATTGTTGGAATCGGCTATGCGCGCACAACATTTCCATCATAGGAAACTGAGGTTAGATGGAGCATGGCAGTGGTTGTTGACTGAATTTTCTGACTACTATGGAGTTTCAGATTCATACACGAAACTGAGGTGATTTCTCTTTGTTTATTTCCGTTCTTGATTTTTTCTTGAATAACCAATTTTGCTTTATTGTGTGACAAGTCAACCACTAAATAGAGTACTTTCATTGCCAATCTTTTGAACAACCCCCTAAATTATCTCATCTTCTTTGGGTCTGTGTTCAGATATCTTTCATACATAATGGATGTTGCTACGCCAACAAAGGATTGCCTGGAGCTTGTGTATGAGTTACTTGTGCCTGTTATGAAGGCTAGGAGTGAGAGAAGTCTAACCAGACAAGAGGTAAGATATACAGTGACATATAATCTAATCTTTTTGTTCAGTCACAATAACATTTGACCCATATGCAAACTTTAACCAGATAACTGGAAGATAATATCGGAAGCATGCATGGAATAGCAGTTTTGTTAACTTTCACCTTGTTCTTTTTGCAGAAAAGCATATTATTGGACTGTGAAACTCAAGTTCAGAAGCTGTTGGCAAATGTTTTTGAAAATTATAAATCACTAGACGAGCTTGCTCCAACAGGTATAACGGACTTGTTTGGTCCAATACCTGAGTCTGCAGCACCATCTTTAGCTCCTGCGGTGCAACTATACACTCTCATTCATGATATACTTTCTCAAGAAGCACAAACAATATTGAGAAATTATTTGCAGGCAGGTCACCTTAACTACTGGTGTAACATATATAGAAAGAACGAGTGGGATGAAATTGTTGTCCAACATTTATTTATACGTGTTTGCAGACAGCAGCAACAAAAAGGTGTAGAAGGCACATGGTAGAGACAGATGAGTTTATGTCCAGCAATGTTGATGGTTTGCTTATGGATCCCATGGCAATGCCAACTGTTTATCTAAAGATGAAGAATTTGTGCATAAATATAAGCAAGGAGATTCAGGCAGACATCAAAATTCACAATCAGCACATACTTCCGAGGTAATGCCTGCTTATTATCATGAACAAATTCCATCCTATAAACTCAGGTTCAAGCTGTACACTTCTCGTCTCATTCTCATAGTCTACCCTTGAAGTTTCATTGAGGTTCACCAAATTTTGCTTATTTTACTGCATCAAAATCACCAAAAATCTTTCCTCTAAACCTTCCTACAATTTAGTGTGATCCAACTACCATTTAGCTTGGGAGGGAATCCAGGGATGTCAAAACTGATGAGTCAATATTTGATAGTAAATAAAAGAGCTATGGATAATGGGCTTCAGCTTATTATGCTACTCTATACTAACATATATGTGCTTCTTGCAGTTCAATAGACCTTTCAAACATAGCAGCTTCAGTTTACAGCACCGAGCTGTGTAAAAGACTCAGAGGTTTTCTTGCTGCTTGGCCTCCATCTAGCCCCTTGCCACATGTAACGGATCTTCTTATATCAACTGCTGATTTTGAAAGGGATCTTGATTCATGGAATATCAGGTTACTTCAAATTTAAGATTAAGATTGAAGTTTAAACTCAAATAAGAATAATACATATATAAGAAACAATTCTCAGCTTCCAGAACTGGAAGTGCTACCAAATTTGTTAAGCTGAATTTAGCTAATGATTTAAGTATTCTGTCATTTGTTTCAGACAAGTGAATGGTGGTATTGATTCAAGGAACTTGTTTCACGACTACATAATGGTCTGGATAGAAGATAAGCAACTTTACTTGCTTGATCTGTGTAAAATGGAGAAGGTGGTCTCTCTCTCTCTCTCTCTCTCTCTCTCTCTCTCATATATACCCGACGACAACTGTCTTATCCAAAATATATTTTCTTTGCAGGTGCCATGGTCTGGAGTAACTACTAACCACTCAACTTCTCCTTTTGCCGAGGACATGTACGAGAAAATAAAAGATGCTCTAAATGAGTATGAAGTCGTGGTCAACCGATGGCCTCAATACTCTTTAATTCTGGAAAACGTAAGGATTTTGAACATATATTTATTCCAACATCACTAATTGATACCCTTTACAGTGCTAATGCTATAATGTTGCTCCCTTTGCAGGCTATTGCGAATGTAGAGCGAGCAGTCATAAAAGCATTAGAAAAACAATACGTTGATATCCTTACTCCTTTGAAAGATACCATCCCAAAGAAGCTCGGCCTGCATATGCAGAAACTTACAAGAAGACAATCCACAACGCTATATTATGTTCCTAATCAAGTGAGTCTTTATGGGCTTGCTTGCAAAACAGTATCCTTATTTATTTGATACGAAAAGCATGTTTTAACGTCTAATTCAATCTCTTGTGGCGTTACTCAATATATTACAGCTAGGAACATTCTTGAATACCATCAAAAGAATTCTTGATGTACTGCATTGTCGAGTTGAGGATATTTTAAAACCTTGGGGATCCTATCTACCTGTGATAGAAGAAAGAAAGGCAGTTTTCGGCGAGCAGATGAATGGCATTACTGTCCTGCTGAGGACAAAGTACAAAACTTACATGCAAGCGACTGTAGAGAAACTCATCACAAATGTTAGTATTACCAGGGTTTTAATCTGCTCTTTATTGCTTTGCATCTCCGAACTTTCAATATTTTCGGGAGATACATGCCTAAAGTCATATTTGGGAATACCATAATGCTACTCTTTCAATGTTATCTCGCTGACAAGCTTTTCCATAACTTCTTAAAATTAAAGGCAATTTCTTAATAAAAGTCGAGTAATCATGTCTTAATCCAGTTGATTGGCTCAGATGCAGGGTAGTCGAAGTACACATCTGAAAAGAATCTTGGAGGAAACTAAGGAGTCAGATGGAGAAGCTGAGGTTCGGGAGAGGATGCAAAACCTATGTTCACAAGTGATGGACTCTATATCAAACTTGCATGAGGTGTTTTCAAGCAGAATTTTTGTTGCCATATGCCGTGGATGCTGGGATAGAATGGGTCAGGTAAGAACCAAGTCTAAATTCATATACGTTATATGTTCCTTGAAGCCTTGCATATTTCCTTCTTCTGAGAAACCAGCTACAACTTAAGCTGCTTATTTTTGTTTTTGTTTTGCTTTTTAGAATGTGTTGAAGTTTCTGGAAAGCAGGAAAGAAAATAGAATCTGGTACAACGGCTCATATTATGCTCTTGGGGTAAGTACTTCCAATATCAGTAATTTTGTTCTAAAATTTGCTCTTGGATCTGTTTAAAGTTTAAAGGTATGTTTTGTAGATTCTAGACGATACCTTTGCTTCCCAAATGCAAAGATTACAAGGAAATGCATTGGAAGATAAAGACATTGAGCCCCCTCGTTCAGTAGTTGAAGCTCGATCGATCCTTTGCAGAGACACAAAAAATACATCTGATCCATCAACATTCTTCTATGTATAAAAGCAGTTAACTACTTTTGCGCTCGCTCATATTCTTTTTGTAAAAAAAAAACATACACAAAATTCAATTGTTTCAATTTACATGTGACTGTTTTGTTGTCAAGAATTGCAAAACACTAGTGTTCTTCATCTACCAATGAATAAAATAAAGGTTGATTGCAACAGTTACTATTGATGATATTACATAGGATTGTTTAAAATTACAATTGCTGTGTTGATAGTGAAAAAGAAAGAAAAAAATGTGGAAAGTGGAAATAAAATTCATGATAAACTGCCCTTATGCACATACAAGAACTTCGCAATTACATTAATTCTATCTTTCCTAGTTGATTATAGGAAACACCATACAATATTTCATCCTCTTTCACTGGAAATGAAGATAATCAAAGAACCTACTCTAGTTTGGCACTTACGATACCTTCCAGTGATCCAATTAACGCAATTGTACTGATGATTAAACAAACAATGCTGAATGTTTGAAGAATAACCCATTTTCGTGTCCATGCCTCGATCTTCAGCTGCACAAAGTACATCTGCACCGGGAAATATATAGTCAAGGGCCAAAAGGTCAAAGAACCCAGCACTCCCAGAACTTGGTTGAAGTATGGAAAGGTCATTGCAATTCCTGTAGTTGTAGCAACATAAAAAGTTCGAGTGCATAGCCTTAGAGGACTCAGATTGAGACTTGGAAGCAAAGGGAGTTTGAGATTGTAGGATTTGTTGATAAAGCCACTGTTGGGATACTTCTCCGCTAGCCATCCTTCCATGAATGCAAAGACGGGCTGACTGTACACCTATAGAACAAATAATACTCACATCAATCGACCCATTTGCAACAATTTGAAGTCATGAGAACTCACTGTTGTGAAAACCAAGCACATTTTACAGTAATACCTGGTATCCTCCCACTAAATGAACAATGATGCAAACATTAGCAAAGTCGATAAGCCAGAATGGCTCATAGAACCCAAACCCAGTCAAAAGGTTCCCTGGAGTTTGGTTCCCAAAAGCTGCGTATCCAAAGCATCCACAGCAGAGATAGAAGAAGGTGGTGATGAAGACTGCTGACCTAGATGCTTTCTTCATAGTTTTGTTTTCTGCCGGCGGTGACCTCAGAGTATCCTTCAGTTTTTACAAGGTTTTTGTTCATATTTAGCTTCTTTGATTGATAAAAGGTAGAAATGCTTCCACTATATGAAATAAAAAAATCACCTGTATTTCAAGGAGAATTGTGGAGTATGGATAGGCAAAAGCAATGTCTCCAAGTGCTTGACAGACCTTCCATACTTTCTTAGCTACTGTAGCTTGGGGAATTCCCCCATAGCTTCCTTGAATAGTTCCATTTTCTGCAAAATTTGAAGGCCCCATGTTGAAACTTAGACAAAGACATGCTCACTTATTACTGATATACAGAGAACAAACAAGAAGAAATGATACGAATACGTACCAATTACTTTGGCGAAGCCAAGAGCAAATCCAATTGAGGAATATGAGAATGACATGATTGCTGCGACTATGGAGAGCCATTCCATGTCATGGAAATTGGGTATCTGAGAAAACACAATCTGACTGGCTCCGAAGAGAAGCATATAAAATGCATCTCCATGATCACATGGAGCTTCATGGCCTTTGTAGTGATAACAATTCGATCTATAAATTGCTCTGCATTCATCAACATACAGAAATGAAGAACATCCATAAAGACATAAATTTCAGATAACATCACCACATCTTGTTAAGAAACAACTTAACCTTGTTTGAGTTTACTACCGTATCACACTGAGATTTAACTATTGCTCATAGAAAACACACTCCGGCAAATATTCTCAAGTTTACCTCATACTGATCGATGTAGTGATTACGTAAGCAATACCAGTTCCATACATGCTCAGGTATTGAAGAAAACCACACAACCAAGTCTGCTTTCGACCTGAACTTATACCAATGAACCAGAAAATCACAAGCTATAAAAAGCCGACACACTACACTAAAAGAGAAACAGAAACAACTCCAAGTGATCTCAGATCCCGAACGTTAAGAAGTGTGTATGGATTGTTTGTTTAGCAAATTAATGGAGTACCTAGATTGACTTTAACTGCATCCATGTAAGTATGGTTTCGTGTTCCAGTGACTGGATCAGGAGACCTATAACAATCTGATAGAAGAGCAGCAGAAACATATGTGACCATGGCGAAACAAAGTAAGGAAATAGGCCCTGCAATCCATCCCAATTGCGCAGTACTCCATGCGAGAGAAAGAACCCCGGATCCAATAACACCAGTTATTATATGAGCGTTGCACGTCCATATTGTTCCTGATAATTAGAGAGATTTTGTTGCCCAAAGGCCAAAAAAATCAGGCTGAAAGCATTTTAATCAGACGAAATCATATAAACTAAAACAGGCTAGTTTCACTTGAACCAATGGCACGACCAAGTTACCGGTTCTTTTCAGACTTCCATCATCGTCGTAGGCATCATCATCCTTCTTTGCTATTTCCAGAGAGTTATCAACTGCCATTATCTTTGCTGAACAATGTTGTCTGCTAGCTCACTCGTTGCACCACCCAGTTTCAAAAACGTCTCAACTTCACTCCGGAGATAATAAAGAGCAGGGGATACATATAGAGACAAGAG
Organism: Papaver somniferum; assembly: GCF_003573695.1. NCBI lineage: Eukaryota > Viridiplantae > Streptophyta > Magnoliopsida > Ranunculales > Papaveraceae > Papaver > Papaver somniferum. The sequence continues at coordinate 85,347,242 of NC_039363.1, forward strand.
AGAGTTGAATAACATATATTTTTATGTTATCTTGTGGACTTTGGTCTTGAAATGTGTTCACTTCAATCATGTCTTTGCAAGTGGTTGCCAAAATGTATGCAAAGGTCAAAAAAGTGTAGCGATCAAGCTAATTTCACAAGTTATTGCTTCTATGAGATGATGACTGCAGTTCTGTGTCTTGGTCTAGTTTTGTCAAATCCCGATGATGCAATAGTTCCTGAAATTATGAGTTGTTTTAGATTTCAAGTAAAAGTTTTTGTGTGTGGGTTTTTTCCTGCATGGTTAGAGAGGAAGCGTGGCTTGTTATCACACACTCTCTAAATTCTAAACTAGTCAAGCGGGTGGGTGTGTGGTCTCTCCTAACAAGAAGCTCAAAACAAGGAAGTATTTGTCATTTTGTTTCAACCAGAGGACCCAAATGCATATTATTGCAAAAAGTTGAGATTCCCCTAATTCACCTTTAAGGCCTACATCTCTACTATTTTAAGGCCCTGTTCTACACAGACACGGATTCTTTATCTGCATATATCTAATTATCCCTGTCTCTCTGTATTTCATTAATTTAAGAATGGAGGTGCACAACAATATCACATGGGAAGCAGTTGACGGATTTGCTCCAATCTCCAATTATGGACTGATATTTCGAGTAAAACAAGAACCAAGTGTAGAAGCGTGCAGTTTTTACATACACCGGGCTAACTGACCCATACTGACCCATACTAACTCAGGAGAGCAAAATACTACTAGTTTAGGAACTGATGGCGTTAGCTTGAATTAGTTGCGTATACTGTTGTTTCAAGAAATTTACTTGTAGGGAAATCTTTAAATTTCAGGAATCAAATGTATACGGATCTGCCTTAAATAGTGTGGGTGTGATTTGCATGCGTTAGCAGCTCCCAAGATACTGTACACACGCAGCTTAACAAATATTCTGAGACTCCACGGAGGATTAATTGGTACGGTAACTTTTTTCTTATAAAATGTGGTTATGAGAAGTAAATCTAAATAATTACTTCTATAGCTTTCTTATCAAATGTATTACAGACCCTGCTCGCGTCTGACTGTCGAAGTTTCATCCAAATTCTGGAATACACTAACAGTAGAGACCTCGAGTCCCACTTAAGTAGCGTAACTTTCACCACAATTCAGGAAGAAAAGAAAGAAATAAGATGCAAAACCTACTTCAATCATACTTAACATCGACAAGATATATGAAACCAGCTAGCATCTTAAGACAAACAAAAAAGGACAAATATACAAAAGGTCACGAATGAAGACAAGAGCAAGTCGGTGACATTACTCCAAAGGAGACGAAATGTACAATCTGTATATCCTATTTGACTATTAGAAGGTAGGTATGGATAGATTCTTCTTCACAGAATTCAATGGGCAGAAGAGAAGAGAAGAAGTAGAGGAATGATATGATCATGAAAATAAAAGATATAGATTTAGATTTAGTATAAAGGTGAAGGATAATATAGACAATTTCTATTTTTAGCATATCTATTAACCCTCTTCAGTGGATAGGAATAAAAAAGTAGCCCTTAAATATGTCAGGTGAAAGAAATCAGCCTATCTTTGACATTGATTGCTCGAAATCAAAAAATTGATCCGAAATTTTTCTAGGGTTTACAGTAGCAGAAACATAATCGGTAGATAACAATCTATTTTACCTACCGGTTTTGGTTGATGTTCTACATTTCTTAAGGACATAAACCATAATCGATAGGTAAATTGATTGTTATCTATAGATTATTCTTGATTCAAAAATGAACACCATTAACTACCGATTGTGAAAGTAGTAAATTTCGATATTTTATTAAGTTTTGAAAATTTGAATTTGGGGCCATAAACACAATCGGTAGGTAATGATCATCACTTATTAACACAATTTACTACCGATTATGGTAGTATCAAAGTTCAAAAATTAAAGGATTTTGCCAAAATCTCATTTTGGGGCCACTATACATTCGGAAGTTAAAGTTACACAATTTACTACCGACTATGGTAGTACCAAAATTAGAAAATTGAATATATTCGAAGGTTAAAGTAACACAATTTACTACCGATTATGGTAGTACCAAAATCCGAAAATTAAAGGATTTTGACAAAATCTTATTTTACGGCCATTATATATTCAGAAGTTAAATTAACACAATTTACTACCGATTATGGTATTACCAAAATTCAAAAACTAAAGGATTTTGGCAAAATCTCATTTTGGGGCCATTATATATTCGAAAGTTAAATTAACACAATTTACTACCGATTATGGTAGTACTAAAATTCGGAAATCGAAGGATTTTGGATATTCAAAGGTTAAAGTAACATAATTACTACCGATTATGGTAGTACCAAAATTCAAAAATTGAAGGATTTTGCCAAAATCTCATTTTAGGGCCATTATATATTTGGAAGTTCAATTAACACAATTTACTACCGATTATGGTAGTACCAAAATTCGGAAATTGAAGGATTGTATTTTTGGGGCTATTATATATTCGGAAGTTACTTTAACTTCATTTACTACCGATTATAGTTAATCGACAGATTGCGAGGGGAAAATTAGCCATTACGAAAATTGAAAGATAAGGGGTGGCTTCATTTAGGTTTGAGTGACCCTATTTTATTTATTAGTGGCCTCTAATTCCTTTCTAGTGGCCCCTAAAAATGCTAGGTTCTTTCAATGGAGAGTCAACTATTTTGGATTTACTATTTTACCCGTATTAGGATCACATCTCTATCTCTTAATAAGTTTGGGGATTATTTTTCCTGACCAAATTGGGATATACCCAGATTAATTGGGGTATACCAAAATTTAAATGGACTTAGAGCCTTGACTAATGGGTGACCAAAAAGGATAAAGTTACGAAATTGCCCCTGTCAATTCTAATTAAATCTAACCCATTGGTAAAGTCAATTTTATTTACTCTTTTCCTTCTCTTTCTTCATCAATCTAATTATCAATTCTTTTCTCCTTCTATATATTTCATCAAATTCAAATAAACAAAAAAATTTCGATTAGATTTATTTTTATTGTCGATTAATTTTTTTCAAACTTTATCTAGTACTTTAGTTTGTTGTTTGAATGGCATATTAGGTCGGAAAAATCAAAATTGTTGAATTTCAGTTGTGTGGTCGGTAGGGTATCTCTTCGTCGACCTTGACAACTAGTACTAGTCGTTATCTTCCTAAGTTGAGTAATGTGACGACTTTTCATCTCTGAAACTAAGAGGATATCCAACGGAAGGATCTTAACTTCCTAAATATACGACCACCTAGGATTTATTCAACTTTTAATCAAAATTCCTCTCCAACGGAGATGTAAAGAAAGAATGTGGAGATGATATGGAGAACGGTTAATAAGACATCCTCTATGAGATCCTCTGGTTTTAGAAGGTCTCGTAGAGGATGTGAATAATCCAAGTCAACCACGTTTTATTAATTTTTTGTTCTAAAAGTGTAAAAGTTAGTTATTTTGGGTTACAAAATATTCACGAATATAAAAAAAGGTTGGTAAACAAGTAGGGTTTATACGTGTATACAAGTTTTTCAAAAGAAAAACTATCCCATTGGAGATGATTTCATCAGACTTTCTAAAATCACGGAAATTTTAGCTTAATCTCTTCGTAAGATGGCTTCCTACAACATCCACATTGAAAAAATTAGAGGATCCATTGGAGATGCTTTAACACTTTACAGGGTCGTCACAGGCTCATCCTTATACTTTGCCGACTAGCGTTGTAATAATTAAGATCGTCATGTTTTGAAAATTTTGAACCTTGCCGACCAATGACTGCCGTAAAACAGTTTTTCTCTGTACATTTTTGCAATTAGTCGGCATGGTTGGGAAAATCACCTTGACGACTATAGTTTAGTCGACAGGTTAAAAAAATTAATACCTTGCCGAACAATGAAGCATTTATTATACATTTCTCTGAATGTGAAAACTCTTTTGGTCGACATCATGATTTATTACCAATATGCCGGCTATTGGTGGTCGTTATCTTCCTTATTTGGCGACCTTGTCGACTTTTCATACTTTCAGTTCTGAAAATGTTAGTCGTTATCTTTGATAATTTTCGACCCTGCCGACTTTTCATACTTTAAGTACAGAAAGTGTTAATTTCTTCTGTGATTTTGAGTAAGATGAAACCATTATACAGTTGTGCATCCTATTTTAGTGGTGTTTGACTAGTGTGGTTTCTTTTCCATTAACAAAATTAAAAATTCAAAAAACAAATTCTTTTTTTCTCAAAAATCTTTCAACAAAATCCATAAGATCAGTCTAACTAAAACATAATTTCCTAAATTTTACTTCAACTATTTAATCTAAACAAATTAATTAAGCTAATCAAGGTTTATTAGTGCTAATTAAACAAGGGTAATTTAGGCTTTCTTGAAAATATGTGTCTAAGGGGTTTTGGGATTTACTTCCAAAAGACCCTATTTTTTTTATTAGGTATACCCCAATTAATCTGGGTATACCCCTTTCCAGCCAGGTTATTTTTCTTTCATGTTTTTCTCTTTAAAATAACAAGGGGATAATTTTTTGTTCAAGGATAATTGTTGAGATTATTATGTTAGTCCCACATTGTCTGGGTTATCTAAGACCCTGCGGTTTATAATTCTTAGGGCCACTGCACTCATTACCAATTAGTTTTGAGTTGGATGTCCATATTCTAATATGGTATTAGAGCAGGCTATTTGTGTCGAGTCATTTGACCGCACCTTTACTCCGCGTCACCCGATTTACTGTTCACGTGTAGACCCGACGAGAGGATACACGCGAGTGGCCGTGTTGAGATTATTATATTAGTCCCATATTTTCTGGGTTATTTAAGATCTTGCGGTTTATAATACTTAGGGCCACTCCAATCATTGCCGATTGGTTTTGAGTTGGATTCTCATATTCTAATAATAACTTTGGAAAACATGAAAAATTATTTAAATGGTTGATTTTCTTATATTTTATGCAAAATCAAACAAGCCTATCTTTTTGAAACAGAAAGAGTGCATATTAGTCGGTAGATAGAACAAGGAAGTTGTTCCAGGGGCAGCTTTTTTTTTCTCGAAGGGCTCCACCTAATGATGAAATAGGGTCATTGGGTAGTCAAGTGAATAACTCTTATCTTATTTTGGATAATGATTAAACTGTCCTCGGTTAATTTGTGTCAATGATTTTTACTAGTATAACTATTTAAGTATTGGTAGTAGCATTAGATTAGTGAGTTTGATTTAATTTTAAAAATTAAGGGCGTATGCTCCTTTTTAGTTTTCAGTTTCAAAGAAACCTACAACTTGATCATGTTTCCTAGCCATAATAACATATACGGCTACGTGTTCATCAATTGCTAGTCGTAAAACTACTAAAAACTCAGATACAGCTAGGAAAACCAACTACGACTTAGTTATGGGTAAAACTTAAGACTTATACTTAACGTTAAAAAGTTTTTACTCGATTTTTTATTTTTTTAGACAACAAGTTTATTAAAAAAGAAAATAAAAACAGAAATCGGAGTAGACATAAAGTCAAAACCTCCTGAAGAGAAAAATCAGAAAGAAAAAAAAAAGAATTGGTAAAGCAAAGGGTACATCAACAAGCTTACGTAAAGCATTTTATCCTAGAATTATTATCAGGAGATTTTAAGTGAATTCCCTATTTTGGTTTCTTCTTACGCAAAACAGGGTGAAAACCATCCGATAGAGGAAGAGTATTTTCAATGATCATGTCCTCAAATACCAACGATGATGAAAATATGGCATAGTCATCATATTCATTATCATCTGTATATATGACTAGCATATTAAATCTATAATGATCAACAGTAGCAACCATGCTTACCTTCTAAGAGGAGATTAATTCTCTGTTTCTTGCCTTTTGTGAGTATATTCTCACCTCCCTCCTCAGATAAATAGTCCACCGAGTTCGTTTCAAAGAGCCAAGAATCATAGTATTAACAACGTTACTACCCATACTAGTAATAGGAGATATCCCGTTAACAAAATTTGTTGTTGATTCTTCTATCGCTTGATTAGTTGCTTGAAGCGCTATTTGTTCAACAAATGCAAGTTGAGCACTGCTGACATTAAGCGAACCTACTCTAACTGTAGTATCACTTCTTGGACAAGAATGAGAGATCACAGTGTTTACCAAACTATTAGGGACGAGTGAAATCATATAAATAACATTAGAGGTTACCTGAAATTCACTGCTAATTTGTTGCTCATCAACTGTCACCGAAGTGGTTGTGTCATATTTGTTGGATGCGTCACCAACAATTATTTCCGTAGGGACTTCACGTCTTTTCACAAAGTCAGAAATTTACTTACCTATGTCAACGATATTTATCCCATCATTCTTATTTGTTATAGTCTTTCCTTTTAGCACATATTGTGTAATGATTTTCTTTTGTTTGGGAATTTCAGACTTCTCTCAAGAAGAGGTAGTAAGGAACCTTCTTTTACATTCACCAAGTCCATGACTTATCACCCTACAATGATCGCAAAAAGATGGTAGGTTTTCGTACATTACAGATGATATGAAGGTGAAACCTTCACATTAGACAAGCAAAGTTTCATATAAAGGTTGAGCTAGATCAACTTCAATCAGTACTCGTGCATAATGGCCAAATTGGTGAAAATGGGTAATTATGTCAACCTTCAAATGAGAGCCGAGAGCACTTGAAAACTCATAGAGAGTTTGAACTCTCCAATATTCATAACTTAAACCTAATAATCGAACCTAGAGTTGAGCCAAAGATTGGCTTTGATTACTCGAGTTGAATTCTGGAACCCATTTACGTAAATGAATGAAACCATGCTTGAGATGACGTATACCAGCTATTCTCACACGAAGAATATCGTCTTCAGAGTGAAACCTAAAACAAAAGAAACCTTTTCCCAGAGAAAATGTGCTCCATTTGATGTTTATAGGCCACACCAATTTCAATTTTTTTTTGAACCTCAGTTATTCTTAATGGCATTGAACCTTTCGATAAAGTTAATCGAGCAATCAAACAATTATTGCAGTCTTCTAAACCTTTTTGATATTATGATTCAGATATTCGAACCAAAACATGACCGCACTTCATAAATGGTTTAGAGACTTGCAATGCAAACCTCGGGATACGAGTTTTTAACACTTTCCTTTCATGAAGATATAGATTTCTTCGGTGCTTCACAAGATAAAGAGAAAAAACCTTAGGGGGTTTAGATGGATCCAGGAAATCCATGGACAAATGCCATGAGCGTTGTGATCTTCCGAGGATGACTCGGGACAGAAGATTGAGATGTCTTATGCCATGAAAAACCCTAGAAAAATCACTCAAAAATCCCCTCTTGTTTTATCTGAGCTCATGAATTATCTATTACCAATCACTTAGATATTAAAATACTTATAAGCTTATACTAACAAAATTTCTAACGTATGTTAACGATTTTGAATTAACAAAATTGTTATTGGGAGTAGATTATAAGATTCTCGTAAGTATTTTGAGGATATGTTTTATCATTTTCTTCTAAGATTTTCAAAAAGATTCGTAAAAATTATCAAAATCCGCCTTCTAAATCAAAACAAAAAAGACAAAAATATAAAGTTTTTCCGACTTTCAAAAATTAATAAAGTGATTAGCCTAATCCATTTACTAATCGTAATTATTTAGTTAACCATTATAACACTAATTAAATCGACTACTAACTATTACAAAGACTAGTTGAATAAGAGGTCATAAAATTATACTCCTACATTTTTTCTGTCTTTTTAGTCATCCGAAGGTAGCCCTGATAATAAGGTTTTTCTTTCTTTCTTTCTGATGCCAATGTGCACCCTAAATTCACACTCGTAATAGAAGCATCGGTTACTGGTAAAGTGGAGATAAGTACCTCATGCTGGTGGCGGCAGAAATGACATAGGCAATGCCAGTGCCATACAAGTACGTCTGTTGGAATACCCCACACCATAATACACTCTTGTTTCCTGTTAATCATTCATTTGCCAACCACTAATCAATACTACCGAACCGGCACTTAAATACTAGTTAACCAGGGATAACAAAAATAAATAACTCCTATGGATCTCATACTGTGATCTCAAAAACCAAAAAGCTTAAATTTATGCGTCAACTTTATCCAACAAGGCAACAACACACCATCCTTGCTTAATAAAGTGATCTCTTGCGGCAGCTTTAGCAACAGCCAATCAAATAATGAAGATTAAGTTAGCACCGGGCCCTGCTGCATTTGTGTCTTTGTATAGTACCATGAAAATAAGTAAACAAAAAAACCATAAATTCAAGTGGGAATGTTATAAATATCCTCCATTTTTTTTGAAGTCATTTGTGCTAATTGCTTTCACTTTTTGGAGTCAACTTGAGAAAGTTGCTTCCACTTTTTGGAAGCAATTTGTGCTAATTGCTTCCACATTTCAGAAGATAGGGATATTTTCAAAAATTGAATACGATCCGCGAGTTATAATCCCAAAGGTGTCACTATCCATATACAAAAACTCCAACAAAACAAATTGTTCACAAAAACTCCATTTAATATAAACTGTCTATATTACCCTTCTACTTTAAATCACCCAAACAAAAACAAAAATCAACCACACTTTAATTCTTATTATATTGTCACCCCCAACAAGAAATAAACAACCACCAATAAGCACCGCCGCCACCGATAACCACCGCCACCACTTCCGACCACCGCCGCCACCGCCACCACCTCCGACCAACGCCACCCCCACCGCCGCCACCGACCACCGCCGCCACCACACACCCCGCCGCCGCCGCCCCGCTGCCCCCCACCGACCACCACTGCTCCGCCACCGACCACCACCGCTCCGCCGCCACCGCCCGCCGCCGCCACCAATACTGCGCAATTGCACCACCACCGCCACCACCTCCAACCACCGCCACCACCTCCAACCACCACCGCCACCACCTCCAACCACCACCACCTCCCAAAAATACGATGAAACCGATTTTGGTTTCATCATAAATACGATGAAACTAATTTTGGTTTCATCTTGGTTTCGTGAGAAATCACCTGCAAGAATTTTTTTAAGAGGTATTATACATCTTCATGGATAGAAATACATTGTTGAAATACGATGAAACCATAATTGGTTTCTGCGCTTCAACAGCAATACCACCAGTTATGTCTCAAGACCCATTACTCAGCTTCACCTGGTATATCTTTCCATCTAGGTTTACAGGCAATTCCTCATTGTATTGCAGCACTTTATTGCACCTGCAACTACAGATTCACTTCAATCTCATCCTTGGCTTCACTGCAAACACACAAGTTCCACTCATTACAGCTTCAGTTAACTCAACTGACTGAAACCATTACTCCATAGTTGTAGCTTCTGCAACAGTCACCAACTCCAGTTCCATTGCAACTGCAGCCAGGTCCTGTAGTTCAATTCTTGCAACTTTACATCTCCTGCCACAAACAAAACCACCTGCGATGCTTCCATTAAACTCTCCACCAGAAACTGCAATTGAACTTCAGGCCTGCACTTCTTTCTACCTCGCAATCCCTTCTAAACAACAGCAACATGACAGACTATCCCGACCTCCAAATTCTGCACATACTAACTTCCATTACATCCATTCTGCAACCACACTTCTTTAATTCAGTTCGACTGCTCGTCTAATGTAGCACTACCTCCATTTCAAACTCCATCAGCAACAACTTCAGTTTCAATTCAACCACCTGTAGCAGCAACTCCAACTGCATGCACTTGAGCATCGAACATATCCAGTTGAATGCAAGCATAACATCTCCTACTTGAGCTGTACCTGCAACTTCACAACTGCCCCACCTCAGTCACAGATTCAACACCACCATCATCTGCCAATTCTTGTTATATGCCCAACCATCATCTCTGTAACATCACTGGTTCATTTCAGCTGCAGTTCTCTTTGCAGTTCAAAACCCATTAGATCCTGTAATTTTTACCTATCCTAACATACATCTAGGTTCAGGCCTTTCAAAGCACAAATCCTCCTTCTTGCAGTTCCATCAGTAACTCCAGTTCATCTGTGACTTCATTCATTTTGCTACTTCAGTTCAGCATCAGTTACACAATTTGCAAACCTTCTATTCCCTGTAGCTCATAACCATCACTTCATCTCAGTTTCTAGCTTCAGTCTCCGCCATCATTAGCAACATTATCTTCAGCTTATTGTCGCCACTGCTATCTCCATGTATCGTTCTCAAAAGCAACAACATAAACAAATCAAACCCATCTACAATTCTTCTCAATTGCAATTTCCAGTTTCAAATCTCAGTTCAAGGAAACCCTAATACCACTCCATCTTCTCTGAATCAAACCAAAACTTCCCTTGTTCAACTGGAAATCAAATCCAAGTTAAACCTATCTTCTAAATCTTCACAAACTCTTCGAATCGAATACCCATCTTTAACAAACCCATTTTCTCCTTTTCATTTTCTGATTTCTTCTCTGATATCCACAGCAACAGAAACATCTTCTCAATCCCTTGAATTTCTCGGTTCAGAACTCAATAGTTCCTTCCATCCTCTCTCAAGATCGGACTCAATTTCATCTTCAATTTTCTCCTGCTTCAATTGTACTCATCAGCAGCAGAATCAATTCGTCACCAACCCATATATGTTCTTCTTGTTCTTCAATTGTAATTACAGTTGCAACCCTAATTTCACCAATTTCTTCATCCGATCTTACAGAATCATCAAAACATCACCAGATCCACTTGTGTTTCCTTCTGATTTTTAAAATGAAACTATGGTTAGGGTTTTGATTATGGTTGATGTGACGTGAAGAGGAGTTGGGGGTGGTGATGTTTACGGTGGTGGAAATGGTGTTGGTGGTGAAGGAATTGAAGGAGGCGGAGGAGGGTGGTGGTAGTGGTGAGATACAGACGTGAAGTGGTGTGTCGGGGGAGAATAAAATTATTGTTGGTCTTCGTGGAGATCCATTGTTGCTGCTGGTGATGATGGTGGTGGGAGAAGGAGACGGAAGAAAGAAGAAAAAAGAAATCAGAGAAGAAGAAGAAAAGGTCAAGGGCATGTTTGTCTTTTTTTTAAGTAACAAAAACTAAATTTACACATTATTATTTGGCTTGGGGTTTTTGTCCCAGTTTTATTTGAAACGGTTTTTATTTGATAGAAATAATATGACCGGTTTTTTCTTATCACTAGTTTGTTCACCTAGGGGTTTTGTCACTAGTTCTGAATTGAATAAGGGTATATTTTAAGAGGTATTTAAATAATGTTCCCTAAATTCAATGAGATCCCCTCCTCAACATAGAAAAGTACTTCCTTCGTCCCTAATTAGATGAGTTATTTGGTTTTTAGTTTTGTCCAACAATAGATGAGCTATTTCACTAATCAAGGGGGTATTTCTAAAACTATCCTTTTAATTGATTATTGTTACTAGATGAAATATGTATAATTTGATAGTCATGTTTATATTCGTTGCGTAGGTGTGTTAAAATGCTTTTCAACGGTATAAGATTTACAAAAAATCGTGGTATAGTTTAAGAGATAAATCGTTTCTAAATTTTACTAATTATTGTTCATGAGGGTATAGTTGTAGAAAATACTCAAATATACTCCATTTTCCTCCTTGTCTTAAAATTTGTGCAAACTACAAATAGCTCATCTAATTAGGGACGGAAGGAGTAGTAGATATGGAGATCTGGTTAGAGGCAGGCAAATTCATTTGGCACCTCATGGGCTGTAGTTGGGCTCAAGTCACGGTCAACTTATTTCCACAGCTGGTTGGTAGTTGCGTTACTTGTTAACAGGTACTGATGTTAGTTGTGAATGCTCGTTGACGTTGGGAACAATGTACTCCACATATTAAAACGGTAAGTTTTGTCAACTTCCACATGTCAATGTTTTTCAAGCACTAGTTCTATTTTTTCATACCACTGGAGATCAAAAGGCAGTAACCATACTGATTAGCACAACGGTGACTGGCGGTATCATTTTCGTTCAGTGATTGAGAATATCATAAGGCAGGCAGGCAAATTGATCACCGGCCCCATTCGTTAATTTAGCTTTCTACAGGGACGGACCCCCTTCAGAGTTCAGAGGGTCACCCGACTCACCCCTCTTAACGATGACAAATGACAGGCACATACGAAGCCCTTGGTGTTCAAGCTAATTTCAAGAGTGCAGCAGGTTTGATTGTACTGGATATTAACTCATTTTGATTCGATTCAACTCTAAGACGCAAAGAGAAAAAGAAAGTCACGAAAAAAAGATAAAGGGGAAGAGTGTGGGAACATTAGCTAAAAAGTTAAATGAAGTCATTAGGTAGATATCGATTTCAAAAAAAGAAGAAGAGTAGGTAGGCATGATTTCGATTAATGTTTGCTTACCTAGATAATACTTGACGGCCATGGTGTAGGAACGATTCCTGATGACGCCAAATTCAGGATCAGGTGACCTGTAACAGTCTGATAAGAGGGAAACAGATACAAGTGTGATCCCTGCTAGACTGAACAGAGCTATGGGTCCTGCTATCCAACCAAGCTGAGCAGTGCTCCATGCCAATGAAAGTACTCCTGACCCAATCACCGCTGTTAGTACGTGCGCTATTGCTGTCCAGTAACTCCCTTTTATCATCCAACAAGAACAAAACCAAAAACATAAATTAGAACCCCAATGTAACTAGAAATTTTTTTCCATCGTTCTGTGAAATCATTGGAAGAGATCAATATATTAGAACCAGTTCTCTTAAAGTGTTTCGAAGAAGAAGACGATGGTGATTGTGGTGATGCATGTTGGTATTCCAGAAGTGGAACCTCATGATCCTCATCTTGGTCTGATAGTCCTTCTCCTCCCATCACTAATTAGCTAGTTTCTGTGCTACTTTTACAGATTTTAAAGCCAAAGATATAAAATAAGAGGATTCTTCTATTCTTTTTGTTTTGATCAATAATGAAAGGAAGTCATCATTTTGGTTGTTGGCCTTGGCGATCTTCTTCGTTTTGTTCTTTTCTTATTGGTAATAATAGATGAATGACTGAATTTTGGGGTTGGGTTTCTTCGAATGTCCCTTGAAACTAATTTATTATTAAAAAAGAAGTATATGTCTCATGACACACGTTGCATGTGGGATTTGTCAATTCTTGTAGGGGTTCGCTCATTCGTTAAACAAACCGGGGAAGTGGTTATCATGACCTCATAATTCTTTTCTCTCCTATCTCTCCTCTCTCCCACTCCTTCTTCACAACAAAACCATCAAAAACAGTCATTTTCTGCTCAGATCTAGTCCATCAGATTTCTTCATTTTTCCTTACTTTCTAGGTTAGTTAGTAGATTAGTTTGGTTTTTATTATGTTTTCTACTTATCTACACCATTTTGGTGGTTTTATCTACTTTTTTGAGGTTTATCTTCGCTTTAATGGCGATTTTTGGTTATTGGGTTGGGTTTTAAGATCAATAGTGATACTCTCCATGCTCTCTAACGACGAAATCTTCATCTTGGTTGTCTCCGGCGACGGAATCTTCATCATCAACTTATCCAGCGACGGAATCTCCATAGGTGGTCTTTTTGACGATGGAAGCTTCATCACTAGTTATAAGAGATTTGAACAAATCACTCCTACTTTTGGAACATTTCTTTCTAAAGAAGAAAAACAAACTAAATGGTTGGAATTTAATTCCGAGAAAAACCATCCTTCTTCTATTTAATCGGATCTTATTCATACTTGTATTTGTCTTACTCCGATAATCCTTCTCTTTCTCTTGTCGGATTTTTCGGTATTGTACTCTTACGGCATGTTCTTGTTACTTCGTATTCTCTTATTTTCGATCTTAAACTCATTGTAACCTTGAAATCTCGTTAAACAAACCGGGTACATAGCTGATTTCTAAGCCATTATGTCCCTAAAATATACTTTACACTGTTTTTTTTTTTGGATATTACAGATGAAATTGACCATCCAATCCAATGAGTAACCAACATCTGAAATTCCAGTTAGCTACATATTATAGTAAATATCCTTTTCAATCAATTTCAGTCAGGTACATATATAGGATACAAAATGGTACTCAGCTTTCTTTTCAGTTTCTCTTTTGCCGTGCTGTGTATACATAGTGCATATACTGCTGCTGGCTGGTCAGTTCTTAGCCAGAAACAGCTATTAAATTATTTAGCCTAGTCCCCCACCATAACTTGATGGTGCCACCAACCATCAAAAATGATAACCCAACGACATTCATTAATTCATTCATGATACAAGCCAACAAAATATTCCTGGGGTTTGATGTGAAATTTTGATCGTATCCTCTCAAACCACTTTGTTTGCTGAGGAATCTATCTACTGTTATTAATTTAAAAAGAGAATAGAAAGATTGGAGGCACCAATTCAATGGATAGATCCGAGGATCATAGATTAAGAGGAAGACGGAACATCTGATGCCAGATTGAATTCGGGTTATTAGTTTGAAGTCTCATTTGACTAGTAATGCTATTGTTTCTGACTTTATTCCTAAGGAGCAAATGGGCAGTACCAGAGAAATCCATTTTTCACTGTCAACTAAGCACATTTTATTACTAGGATCATCATCATCATATCACGCAGTATTCATGGGGTTTAGGCACATACCTCAGTCACCCATGAGCTTAGCTTATATATAGTACACTATACCTTCAACATCGGTATCGAGGAGATTCAAGGAGAGCATTTGATACTTTCGAATTTTGATGTCTTTAAACAACTAGGCCTGCTTCCTCACTATCTGGTATCACAATGTCAAGCCTCATCATGGGCTTGTATATATCTGGCACTTTTGCGCCAGCCTGTATACACACTTCAACGACGGCAGGTGCTTTACCATAGAACCTCTTCAGTGCACCTCGCAGTGAAGGTCCCTTAGGGTCCCGCACATGCCATACATAATTTGGCGGGACTACTTCGTCGACTGTTGCGTCTTGCCATCCATGTTTGCCGTCTCTCCATTGGTGCTTGAATTCCCCGCACAACTTAGCATTGTGACCCCAAGGACCCACGTGAACCTCTGGGCAGTAGCCACATGCCTTCACCGAGTACTTCTGCATCAACTTCATCACACCCCACCTCACAGTCTCATATGCATTGAGAGTCTCCTGGGCAAGCGTTGGTACAACAGACGCTGCTGGAGCAGAAAACTGCCCAATGTGGCCCATGTACGTATCGAGCTGCAGGAGTGGGTAAGATGAATCTCCAGAGGGTATTGGCTTAGGATCCTCTACAAATCCACCTAAATCGATCACCTTCTTCCCCAGTATCCGAATGGGTTTGGTTCTTCTCCGTGAAGGATATTCTGGTACTTCTACACCTGCTTGTATGCACAGCTCCACAGCAGCTGGAATTCTGTCGTAGTTGAATCGGGTCTCATGCTTAATGCGCCGGCCAAAGGGGTCATACTGGTGGTATGCTTCCATAGGGAGAAGGATATCGTTGACGGAAGCCTTGACCCAAGTGTGGTGGCTTCTGCGGTGAACATTCCCTGGACCTTGACAGTCCTGGATCCGATGACCAGTCTGACCCACATGGACTTCTGAGCATATGCTACAGCACAAGCATCAATATTATTAGGACCAAACTAACAATTTTTTCATCTATCAAGACGAGGTAGTTACAAGCAAACCATGATTAAACTAAGTACCTGCAGCCATGGGCAGGAACAACATGCAGGAGCTGTGCAAGGCCTTGTATCAAAACCTTCCAGGCTTCAACTACCTTATACGCAACGGGAATCAAATCAGGAACGAGTAATCCATTCTTTGGTGGCTCAAGAGGCTTCTCTATTCCCCTCTCAAAAAGTTTTTTGTCAGCTCTTGCAGCCTGTTGGATTTTCTTCAGGGGGACTGGATATGGTTTCTTCTTTTTCTTAGACAATATGGGCGGGAGATCAATATTTTGAGGATATGGTACTGATCTCTTGAGTATGGGATACTCTCTGTCAGCCCCACCAGCACCACAAAAGGTCCTAGCTTTTGAGGGTCGATTAAGTTGAAGCTCTTGGTACCAAAACTGCAACCGCATTAAAACCCAGGTTAGAAGTTTCACGACACAATACCAAAGAAGCATTAACACCATATATCACCAAAAGTGAGAACTTATTATTTGAAGTTATCGGTATCAGAAGGATTCTCGAACACCGTCTTCAAGACCAGTAAAACAAAATTATCTCCCCGACTCATAAATTAAAGTTCGGTGTAAACATTGTTTCCACAAATAAGCAACCATGTTAGGCAATACAACACTGGAAGCATCAGATTTAGCGAATGTATATACTATGTAGTAAATGTAGTCCAAGCTATAGAATAATAAAGAAGATATATGTGATCCCTTCAGTGAGGATATTCATCGAATACGTTGGGTTCATCAGCAACTGATTATCCTTGCCATCAACTAAGATTACCACCAACAGTTCCATATATATATGTAAGAATGTTGATCATCAAATTCCATACCCAGAATCAAACAACTAAAACACACAAGATAATTAATTCAACCCATTAAAAGAAAATAAAAAACAAAGGAGAGTAACAAACCTTGAATTTTATTGGGTTTAACTCCAGAAAACCAAGACACACACCTGATTCCCACAAACAGACATACATGTTAGAATCACAAGTGAAAGATCAGGAGAAAGAGAGTAACTGAGAGAGAGAGAGATACCTTTTTGAGGTGTACCCCATGACCATGGTATTGACGCTGAAACTGACTGTAGCTGCATCCGTTAGGATTGGATAATCTGAGAGTTACACTAATGAAAGATTAACTTATTTCAATTGGGTTGATAAAAGGAGGATCAAAATTTCATATTTCCCAGACCCAAAGTTTTTCTGGTGTAGCTGCGAATATTAGCGGGAAGGAACTACTACTTGACTAACTGGACTGTCATTACAATAGTTATACTAACTATTCTTCTAGATTTAAGACTATTACTAATTCCTATCCGATTATGTCTTTATACTGTCCTATATTTCTTATGAAAATATGGAACGATTTTATGGGCACCATTGTTTTTTTTTTTTTTGGAGACCATGATTTGATCAGGCCACCTTCCCTATAGTTATAAAGGGTGTCCTAGAAGGTGGAAATGACTAGTTTACCCTTTAACCTAATTAAAATTATAACTGATCTACAACTTCTTCTTCCTCTAGTCTACAATTTTTATTCTTCTCTTATTCATCAATTTATGATCATCTAAACCTGATCATATACAAATCTAATCAAAATCATCAAATTTTCATCGTCGTCGATTCATTGAATTTTCATCGTCGATTAATCAATCTTTTGTAAACAAACCCGTCCATAAGCATTTTTTTACAAACCCATTACTTCTAATTCGTTGTTGATTGAAATTTTGAGCAATAGTCATCAAAATAGGTCGAATATGGAGGTTACAGTGGTAAGTTCGGTTAGGATAATTTTGAAAAAAACCCTAGTTTACAACCGAACTTTTAAATATAAAGAACACGAAGAACACTTTGGTTAACAATTTTTTTTGTTCCTAACCGAACCCTGAGATCGGTTGAGTCGCAAAAATAAAATTCAAAACCGAACTCTTCTTTGTATAGCCAAATGTTGAGTTCGGTTAAATTGCAAAAATAAATTCCTAACCGAACTTTACTCAGAAAACCTATATAATGAGTTTGGTTAAGTTGCAATTTTTTTCTGCTAACCGAACGAAGAGTTCATCAATGTTTTATAAACGTTGCGATCATGCCGAACCTATAGATTTTAAGTGCATGGAAAAACTAAGGGTTCGGATGAATGACTGGTTCGTAAAGATTTTGCGAACCTACCGAACTCTATTGTTTAAAGTTTGGTTACAACATGGTCGAGTCGACCGAACCGAACAGAACTCTGTAAACTCAAGCATAGTAGTTCGGTTACATTTGATTTTTCATCATCTAGCCGAACAAACAAAAACTCCATTAAAGTTCATGTTCGGTTACCTGTGTATTTCTGATTTATTAACCGAACTGCATTTGCAGAAAGTTCGATTACATGTTCTTCATATAATATAACCGAACTATGTTGATCTAGTTGAAATTTTTTATCATAATTTTCATTTTGAAGATATTTTACGCCATTTATAGCAACATTAACTAAGTTACAAGCATACCTCGGTACCCAAAGGATGTTTTTTCTCCATATCCACCAATCTCAAAATAATATTTTCTCCATCTTCTTCTTCTTCTACTACTTTAATCACTCAATAATTCTACCTCTTTTAAAAAATTCATATACTAATTTAACCTTAATCAATGATTAATTACACTAACTAATCATTAAACAAAATTAATCAAAAGGGTAATTTTGGTATTTATACAAATATTTAGATAAGGGGTGACTTAGTTTTACTTCAAATATCTTTCCAAAAAAAAAATGGTCCCTCCAAAAAAACAGTGGTGCCCAAAAAATCGTTCAAAATATGTACGTTGTTATCTCATGCATCTCAACCCAAACCACAAGAATTTCATGAATTCTTATGAACATTTTTATGGACAATTTTCTATTTGGTTATATTTTTTAATCACAACATCCTATGGTTTTCCACCACCACCACCCACTACCACCACTTCCAACCACCACCACCACACACCACCAACTAGCACATGCACCACCACCATCACCCACCAGCGCCGAAAACAACCACCAACACCGACCACCATCACCACCACCACCAGGGATGAAGGGAGATTGGGACAAGTGGGTTCTGCCGACCCCACTTGATTTTCAGATTAGCTAAATTAGGTTTAGTGTTTTCGTAAATTATATATCTTGTGGGGGCAAAAACCGATGATAATTTAAAACTCTATTCTTCGTAGGGCAAATTTTAAACTTGATTGATAAAAATACGTTAAATGTATGACATAGATATGAAAATCGATATAAATTACTCTCTAATTTAATTAAAGTATATTTATAACTTCATTTTCACTCAAAACAGTCATTCAAAATCAGTTAGAATGCAATAAAAAAAATGGGCAGACATTTACTACACAAATATGCCCCCACTTGAGAAGAAGTCTGGATCCGTCACTGACCACCACCACCACCAAAAACAACAATAACAACCACCATCATCACCCACCAGCACCGACCACCACCCACCACCACTACCACCACCATACACACACACACCAACCACCACCACCCAGCACCGACACTACCACTACCGCCTCCACACCATCACCTCAACTTATGGATGGTTTGTTTTTTTTTAAAGGGAAACATGATAACCTTGATTTTTTGAACTATATCACGATTTGGTAATCCATTTCAATTTTTATAAATCTGGATTAATCCTAACTCAACCCGATATAATCCAAAACTATATATCTAAAAGAATCTAGGAGATAATTTTAAGAAACATCATAACTCCACTAAATTCAGGTAAAACTAGTATTTATCCATATAAATCCGGATCCAATACTCCCTGTTAGCTTCACATCCAAGATAGTATTTTCTTCTTCATTTTTTTGATTCAAAAGATAATTTATTTTAAACTTGAGCAGAAGCATTACCAAGCTCAACGTACATTATCAAGCTCAGCGTACCAATCCCTATTTAATAACTAATGTTTTATATTTAATATAATACCTTGAGTGCTCCTACAAAAATAAGGATCCATATTATGTAAAAAACTGACTACATTTTCACAATCAGACTCAAAAACTACATTTTTGTAGCCCTTAACTGATTGCCCAGTCTACAACATCCTTCATCGCTATGCATTATGCTTCCTCTGCACATGTTTCCGGATCAAAATCTTCATGGATGAATCTCCCTCTAGCTCCAAGGCATTGTCCTGCATAATCTTTAGCTATCAGTCCAATACCAACTTTATTAGTTGCAGAAATAAAACAAGCATCCGTATTAATTTGAACATGACCTCTATCAGGTGGGATCCAATTCTTGATCTGAGAATTAGTGAGACGAGAGCAATTGTTACTATTTCCAACAGACTCATATTGAATGACAAAAGTGTAAACTTACATAATAGTTTATTTACTATTAGGCTTAATATTTTGAAAAACCATGTTACATCCGTCATTCCATATTAACCAAATAGTAAACATAAAAGTAACAACTATAGAGTCACAATGTGAACCATTAATCTCAAAAGATGAATTAGTAAGCAAAAACCAACTTAATTTCCATTTGGTAAGGCTAGAATTAATATTTGAGACCTGCATAGAGTTAATATTGACAGCATAAGGACACACAAGAAAAAAATGGTTTTCAGTTTCAAATCTTGTTGAGCGTAGACTACATTCTGTTTAATGTCAGCTTTGTATCTAGCAATCCTAGCACTAGTGGGAAGTATATTTACAAGGCACTTCCTTATAAAAAGTTTAACTCTATGTATGGATTTCATTCCCGGCCCACAACCTTTTCCAAATGTTAGATTGTATTTGACCTGCAGAATTATAATTATTAGTATCATCATTATAAAGAGCATTATAGGAGCTTTTGACAGAAAATTTACCCTTTTTATCAGGTTTCCAAATGAGAGTATCCTCACCTATCGTAGGAGCATGCATTCTTAGAATTCAAATAGCAAATTCATAAGTGAAAACAGAGTTTACTAGATCAAAATTCCATTGTCTAGTTTTAGGAAGAAATAAACCGTAAACAAAAGTCAATTGAGAAGTATCTACCAAACTTTACATTTGCTCTGGAGGATTATTCAGATCTTAGACCCAACAGTTAAACCAAATTTTCACCCTTGTACCCAAGGTTGTAAAATCGTAAATCGAAACGCAAATTATTTTTCAACTTTTGAGAATTGAATCGTATAGTGAATTGTGAATCAAATATTCATGATTGATTACTAAATCATGAACAGAAATGTATATATGAAAATAAAGATCAATGCATATGCAATATTCGATGAAAAATATAGTGGAAATGTATACTTATACGATGAGAAATGTATAAATAAGTTATAATCTCAAACGCATCACAAAAACAAGTTGTAATACAACGGTTAAAGCTCTAAAAAATATGTAGAAAAGCGCAAAAGTTCGAATCTCTCCTTTGGTGTTTATTTCTACAGGTTTTCCACGCATAAGAATCACATAAAAAACGGAATCCTCATGATTCCTAGGAAGATGCGATCCCCCTACGTTTCAAAGCAAAAACGAAATTTTTGAAGTGAATCGCACGGTTCAAATCATGAATCATGCGATTTTAAAAACCATGCTTATATCACACTTTACATCCCAACAAGAATACTGTTTGATTATTATGAGACCAAAGAATATGCTTTTCCAAACCCAATAGAAATCTATACTGGGTTGATTTAAATGGACAAAGCTAGAATTCTCAGAATATTTAGCTTTTAAAGCCCTAACACACAAGTCATCAGAGTTATTACATATTTTCCAATCTAATTTACTAAGAAGGGCTAGTTAAATATCACAAGATTTCTAAAAGAAATCACTTTCCAGGCTTTACTTAGGTTTATGAACTTTCCTTCAAGCTTTAATTAGGTTTACCCCTATTTCCTTTATGACCCCACCAAAATGTCTATCCTAGCTATCATGTTCTTTGGAATAGTGAAATTTCCCATATAATGAGCAGGCAAAGAATTCAAAACATGCTTGATCATAGTAGTGCAACCAGCCTAATTTAAGGTCGTCTATTTCCAATTTTTCAACCTATTATCAAATGATTGCATGATGGGTTTAAAAGCCTGACTCTTATTATGACTTATAAAATTTGGGACTCCAAGGTACTTCTCAAAGTCCTTGATACGGCTATATTTAGTGCGTTAGATAAATCAATACAAGCACATTCACTAAGATTTTTGCTGAAATAAACACTAGGCTTGCCAAAATTAAGTAACTGACCTGAAAATTGTCCAAGCTTATCTAATAGGTCCAAAGTTCCGTTGAAATTCTTCGTACATCCGAGATAGTATGAACTAACTTGATTCCTAATACATATCATAGGTGGAGTTTCATAATAGTGACAACTCTGAGTTAACTCCAGTTGGCCTTTTAGAATTTAGATGTCGCGGAAATTCGAAGTTACCACTTCACTAATTTTGGAATGGACTAAGGACCTGATTTTGAAGTACTTGTTAGAGAACTTCTCGGTCGAACTCGCATGCGTTGCTATCTCAAGCATGTTTGTCAATGTTAGTGATCAAAACTATAAGTCTTGATTTCTAGTATACTATAGCCAAGTCCCGGACTAGGATATAAAGTGTAGTTGAGTTCAAGAACTCCATGGTGATCATCATACAAGACGAAAAAATATTCAAGGAACTGGTGGAACTTCATCGACTAAAAGGTATGTGGAGACTTGAACTTATCTATCACTAAAAAGTCTATCTACTCTATCTCCTATCTTGAGAGAAAAGTCGTTTTGCTATATAGACTTTGATTATACAGATTTGCTATTTCGAGCCGAGTTTATCTCGCCTATCTATTTCTCAAAATATATGTTGGTAAGCTTTCGCTTTGGACAAGTTCATCTTTACCTAGTGACGAAAGTCATGTTAAGTTTCAATCACTTGAAAATGGCTTTGACGAAAAATGGTTTGTGAATAACAACTATATAACGTCCTCTAAGAATGTTTCAATGATTGAAATGAGAGTTTAGAATATAAAATCATTATTGGATATAAGCATTGTGTGGTAACACATATATGTATAAGTCCTTATTCCTTGAACCAAAGTATGCGTACTTTGCTGATCAGGAAAACCGGAACAGAGTCCACGAACCCAGTCTGCGAACCCAGTCCGGAACTGTCGGAGGTTCTCTTCCCGAGAAAATCTGCTGGAGTTTGTAAACCCTTTACAAACTTATTCCGGGTACTTAAGTCTGTGTTCCAAGTCCGCGTACATAAGTTGGTTATTTCTTAAAACGATTATTCGTGAACTTATACTTATATAAACTAAGGAATGCAAGTTTGCAAACCGTGGCTATAAAGTTCATGAATCGATTCGAGTGAATCAAATCGTTTTTGCTTCGATTTTGTCTTGTATACTTCTATAAGATCTAAGCAATTAGACAACTCTCTAACTAGTTCATTTGAGTCATTTGAACTAGTTATGGAGAAAAAGAATATGGTTGATATGAAAGTGCTCATATAGCTAACCATTTGGTTAACTAATGTTGAACCAACAAATGCACATGTTTGGGTACGGTTACATAAACCTAAAATCGTGCATTTAATTTGTGTGTAACAAGATAAGTTTTCGATCTAATAGTTGAAATATATTATCTTGAATCTAATCAGGTTTTCATCTAACGGTGAATATTGAATGCTTTGTTACTAAGCTAACTATTAGAGCATTGCTCGGTCGAAATCATATGCGTTGCTATCTCAAGCATGTTTGTCAATGTTCGTGATCAAAACTATAAGTCTTGATTTCTAGTCTACTATAGATAAGGTCTAGGACTAGGTTAAAAAAGTGTAGTTGAGCTGAAGAACTCCATGGCAATCATCATACAAGATGAAGGACAACTCAAGGAACCGGTTGATCTTCATCGACTAAAAGGTATGTGGAGACTAGAACTTATCTATCACTCAAAAGTATATTTATCTCCTATCTTGAGACAAAAGTCGTTTTGCTATATAGACTTAGATTATACACATTTGGTATTTCGAGCCGAGTTTATCTCGCCTATCTATTTCTCGAAATAGGTGTTGGTAAAGCTTTTGCCTTAGCCAAGTTCATCTTTGCCTAGTGACGAAAGTCATGACAAGTTTCACTCACTTTGGAAATTGCTTACTTTGACGAAAAATAGTTTGTGAATAACAACTATATAATAAAGTCCTCTAAGAATGTTCCAAATGATTGAAATGAGAGTTTAGATTATATAACCATTGGAGGATATAAGCATTGTTGTGGAAACACATATATGTATAACTCCTTATTCCTTGAACCGAAGTTTGCGAACTTTGTTGATCAAGATAACCGGAGTAGTGGGTGAGCTAAGTCCACGAACTCAGTCCGTGAACCCAATCCTCAAACTGGCGGAAGTTCTGGACCGAAAAATTTCTGTTGGAGTTTGTGAACTTAAGTCCGAGAACTTAAGTTCGTGACCCAGTCCACGAACTTGAGTAGGTTATATCTAAAAACCATTTTTGTGAACTTATTCTTATATAAACTGAGGAATGCAATTGCAAACCGTGGCTATATAGTTTATGAACCGATTCGAGTGAATCACATCGTTTTTGCTTCAATTGTGTCTTGTGTAGTACATAAGATTTCCTTGCAATTGAACAACTCTCTAACTAGTTCATTTGAGTCATTTGAACTAGTTATGGTGAAGAAGAATATGGTTGATATGAAAGCGATCATATGACTAACCATTTGGTTAACTATTTTTGAACCAACTAATGTACAAGTTTGGTTACGGTTACACAAGCCTAGAAACGTGCATTTCATTTGTGTATAACAATCTATGTTTTCGATCTAACGGTTGATAAATATTAGCTTGAATCTAATCAGGATTTCATCTAACGGTGAATATTGAACGCTTTATTGCCAAGCTAACATTGATTGCAAACCTTGATTTGAAAGACTATATAAGGAAGAAATCTAGCAACTAGGAAACCTAATCCCCACACATTCTGTGTGATACTAGTTGTGCTAAGCTAGAGTCGATTCTCCTTTAACCATTGGTTTCTTCTTCTAAACCAGGTTGACGACTTAAAGACTTCATTGGGATTGTGAAGCCACGACGATACTACTTTCTCATAGTTGTGTGATCTGATCTTTCCATTTTCTATCGTACGAGTTCAATTGAAAGAATTGGCTTGAGATTATATCTCTGATAGGGGCAAGATAAAAAGTAATCACAAACATCTTCGTCTCTTTGTTTGTGATTCCACAATATCTTCTTTCGCCGCGTCGATTAAGATTATTGTGAGGTGATTGATAATACTAGGTTGTTCTTCGGGAATATAAGTCCGGTTTATCATTTGGTTCCCGTTCACCTTGATTTCTATCAAAAGACGGAACAAAACTCATAGGTATATTTGTGGGAGACAAATTTATCTATTACCGTAGACTTTTCTGTGTGATACAGATTTGTTTATTAAAGTCTTCGACTTTGGGTCGTATCAACTCTTAGTTATGGGTGAGATCATCTAAGGGAATCAAGTACGTAGTATCCTGCTGGGATCAGAGACGTATGAGCATAATTGTACCTTGGATCAGTGTGAGATTGGTTGGGGTTCAATTACAGTCCAGACCGAAGTTAGTTTGAAGTAGGATAATGTTTGTAGCGGCTTAATACAATGTGTGTTCAATCTGGACTAGGTCCCGGGGTTTTTATGCATTTGCAGTTTCTTAACAAAATTCTGGTGTCTGTGTTATTTATATTTCCGCATTATATTGTTTATCTTTATAATTGAAATATCACAGGTTGTGCGTTAGAATCAATCAATTGGAAATCCGACCTTTGGTTGTTTATTGAAATTGATTGATACTTGAACATTGGTCTTTGGTACCGTTCAAGTTATCTCTCTAGTATTTGATAAAGACTCGCATATTTCTATTTGCTTGAGTATAGATCAAATCGAGAGTTTGAGATATTAACTCTTTGATATACGTTTTATCTAGATTGAGTTGAACCGCGCCAAGGCCGCCAAACAACGCATGGTAACCTTTGGCCCAAAACCCTAGTTTTGGCCATGCCAAACCGCGCCAAGGCATGCCATGCCACATGTGCCAATGACATGCCAACCACCTTGTCGTGCCATACCATGCCGACGTTCCCCATGCGGCTACCAAAACGAAGGTGTGCGACGATCAACGGCCACCCTTCCATCCTGGATGCAAATCCTAGCCGTCTAAGGTCGCCAAACAACGCATGGTAACCTTTGGCCCAAAACCCTAGTTTTGGCCACGCCAAGGCATGCCATGCCACATGTGTCAATGGCATGCCAACCACCTTGCCGTACCATACCATGCCGGTCTTCCCTATGCGGCTACCAAAACGAAGGCGTGCGACGATCAACGACCACTCTTCCATCCTGGATGCAAATCCTAGCCGTCCAAGGTCGCCAAACAACGCATGGTAACCTTTGGCCCAAAACCCTAGTTTTGGCCACGCCAAACCGCGCCAAGTCATGCCATGCCACATGTGCCAATGGCATGCCAACCACCTTTCCGCGCCATACCATGCCGGCCTTCCCTATGCGGCTATCAAAACGAAGGCGTGCGACGATCAACAACCACCTTTCCATCCTAGATGCAAACGCTAGCCGTCCAAGGTCGCCAAACAACACATGGTAACCTTTGGCCCAAAACCCTAGTTTTGGCCACGCCAAACCGCGTCAAGGCATGTCACGCCATATGTGCCAAATGGCATGCCAATCACCTTGACGCGCCATACCATGCCGGCCTTCCCTATGCGGCTACCAAAATGAAGGCCTGCAACAATCAACAACCACTTTTTCATCTAAGATGCAGATCTTAGCCGTCAAGGTTACCAGCTAACGCATGGCAACCTTTGGCCCTAGTTTGGCCGCGCCTAAACAAAGCCAAAACCCTAACTTTTGTCCGCGCCTAAGTTGCGCCACATTAAAGCCATACTGATCATACTTTCATGCCACTGGCTACCAAACGAAAGGTTGCAATAATCAACAGCTACTTTCCTCTTAAGATGCAAAATATCGACCGTTGAAGGTCACCACCGAGCCAGCAAGTCTCCCAAGCTCAACTTGCCAGACAACAACAACATGCTACATGTTTTCCACGAAAACACTCGAGACATAAACACATGTGACAAACTGGGGGATGCTCATTGGGTATTGGTTTGGAGGTTTACAGCATCCGGCGTACACTACGCTCGTTATAAGAAAGTATCATAAGGATGAGGCAGTTAGTAAATACAGGGAGTAATGGTGAAACGATTTCTTTTATGGAACATCAATTCCAAGCGTCACTGCTTACTACCTCCTCTCATTTACTCACCCGTTTTCCATTTCTTAATGAGACCAGAGTACGTTTCACTTCGACTTGTATAAATAGGCATTACCTATTTCCACCGAACAACAAAATCTGGTCAGGAGAATATATAAAACACTCAGAAAACGTTTGCTAGCTTTCCCATCTGTTAGCTTCCCACTTTCTGATACACGTCACAAAACAACTACTCTTCCAGAATCAACTATTCTGGTCTCAACACTCTCTTCGCTTCCCTCCCAAAAACCAACCCTTCTCCTCCTCTTTGTGACCGAAGCAAGTCTGGAACGACCATTTCTTGGTTTATGCCGGATTTGTACAGATTGATCTATCGAATATAAAGTTCTCCCTTGATGTACATTGTTTAGGGTTTAGACTCGTTTCTCACCCACACGCCCGAAATTACCGAAATCAGCAGAAAATCGTTTTCACCCTCAAACAGGTGGGTATAAACTCCTACAATCTATTGTTAAAGATCGCGAAGAAGATGTTCGCACAAAAAGGTCTGAATGTGATAATCTTCTTCGAAATCTCTTCGTGTTGGAAGAAAGACTTGCAGAAGCTGAAGCAAGATATGACTCTCAACAAAAAATAATTAACGACAAAGAACTCAGTCTTCTCGCCAAAGAAAAATCCTTGGAGACTGAACTTGCAGATGCTCTTGATAAAGTAAATTCACTGGAAGAGAATTTCAGTAGATTCAATTTTAGCTCCACAAAATTATCTTATATGCTTGGAGCATGTAAAGAACATCGTGATACACGTGGTCTGGGCTATAAAGGAATAGAAGCTCCAAAAACTAGTAAGATCAATTTTGTTAAAGCTATTGATAATTCTCCATGTGAAAGACCTTTGGCAATGTGTAGTGGTCCTAAAATCAAGGATTTTGCTCCTTTTACTCACACGAGAACGGTTAAGAATAATTCCTTCAACTGCTATTATTGCGGGAATAAAGGACATTCTGAACGAAGATGTCGTATTCGTTTAAGGAATGCAAAACTTCACAACATTCTTACATGGATGTCTAAAGAAGTTATTAAACCAGTCTCTCACATTGTTGGAGTAAATGGCATTTTCGACAATAAAAAAAACTATGATAAATCCTTTCTTAATTGTGTTTTTGAAACGAAAAATTCCTACAATGGTAGAAGGAAGAATGGCAGAAGAGCAACTGACTACTTATATAACTCTGAGAAGAGAAAAAGACAAAGGAGAAAGAAAGAAATACCAAATTCCGCGTCTATTGTGAAAAAGGTCAGTAAACCAGAGGTATCTGCTCCATATTTCATTCATATCAACAATCGAGTCTCAGAGCTTGAGATCAGCATAACAGACTTAAACGGAGCATCAAAAAACATGGAAAGCGGTTGGCACAGGTACTCCTAATTTCTCTTCTGATAAAACTTCTTCAATTAGGACAAGTGATTTTCCTAAAAAACCTCTTAAAGTAGAGAAAGAAGAAATCAGTATTAATGAGCAAAATCCTCATCTAAATACAACAAAACTGCTCAATACAACATCCTTCATGTAATCAAAGAAGGATTCTCATTGATCTCAAGAAGTGTGTATTGAGAAGGCTGTCAAGGTTGTATGATACCTGTTTTGTTGTATTTGATGATCTTAAATTCTTTCGAGCCTCGGTCCAGTTTTTCTCCTTTGAAGTTTTTTTTCCTCTCTGATCATCCTCTTTCTAAGAAAAATTTCCTTGTTTGGTCGTCCTTCTTCCAAGTATTGCTTCTCCGCAATTTTTCTCCTGGAACTAAGTTGTTCATCACTTGTTCAGTTTGCTCCTCCATTCTCCTTGGTCACGAACAAGTTGTGACATCATGTGCACGTACACCGGACCCACACGGACGTCAATCATACTAAGGTTTTCATGGAACCTCTTTATATTTATATGTGTCGCAGATTGATACATTGTTCCATAAGGTCTAAAGCTTTTACTGAATTTTTATATGCACACAATCGATGGAGACAACAAAGGTGATGAAGTCAAGAAGGGCAAGACTATCGAGTTTCACAAGAATCATGTTTTCATAACATGCTATCATGCTATTGATCATGAAAATAAACTACCAGTCCAGATGCCATCACAACTGGTAGGAAGTCTTCTTCGAGATTTTGAGGTCGATCATGAACAACTCGGAATTGCAATGAGGAATCTTGATTTTCTGAAAAACGAATTGAAGAAAACAACTAATGAGCTCGTTCTTGTTCAATCTATAGTTGCTAATCAGTTTTAGTGTTTTTTAAATCATGTTCTCTTAGAGATAGATTTTCTAGTAAATCTTCTATTTTTCTTATTTTGTTTAGAAGAATAACTAGAGTTTGGAATAGCCATTATTGTGATTACACATAGCTATGTCCAACGTTTTCATCTTCAAGTTTTTGGATTTATTGGTTTAAATTCTAAATTTGTTTGGAAGATGATTTTGGCAGTATTAATCTTTATGCTTTTATATATTGCAATATTGCTATGGGATATGTATGTTTGCGTCCGTGAACTTGATTGTCCCATACCTTGTCAAAAGTAAAGTCGTTCATGAGTTGTTATGCATGTATTGATAAAAGAATGAATTGACTTTTGACAAATACAAAAGTTAAGCCTATTACGTCATTTTTTGATGAAAGATGGGTTAAAATATTTTGTATTTAAGGATTATGTCTATTGTATGTCATTGTGCAAATGGTGATGGAAAATAGAATGAGTCCTTGTTTATTCCACGGAATAAGGTCGATCTCCGATCCATAATTTTTTGTGTACATGTTGTGTTGTTCCATAAGGTGTCTTGTGTTGAACTCTATCGACTGAGACATTGTTTTGGCATAGTTGTTGTTCCATGAGATACTTTATGTCGAGCATGACCAATTAAATTGATTACTTTTTTGATTAGTTTAGTTGTGTATTTCGATTAGATTAATTATGGATTTTCTTGTGATTAATCTAATTGAGTATTTTTAAGTCTCCATAAGTTTACTTATGTTGAGCATGTTCGATTAAATTAATCGTGGGTTCTCTTATGGTTAATTTAATTGAATATTTTGGATTCAAATTCATAATTGTATGTGATTTGTTATGTCCAAAGAAATCCTTCTTTTCTTTTTGAAATTAAGGTCGCTCTTATTGTTCTTTCGGGAATGACATATTATGGGGGAGAGTTCTTAATTGAACTTGTGCTTAATTTCCAAATCTTTGTGGGGAGTGAGACTGTGGAATATTATAGGGGTTATCTTGTATCTTTATAAACTCCTTGATGAATGCATTTAGATTCGGCTTAATGATTGCATCTAAATAAGATGATATATGCTTTCTTTTGGTCATGAAATGTATCTTTCGGAAATTTCATTAGGATCCCGTTCTTGTACCTTTGCCAATTTTATTGACAAAAAGGGGGAGAATTAACATGTAGTTCACACTACAAATACATATGGTTTTTGGATCATTATGTGGGGGGTGGGGTGGGGGGGTGGGGGTGGTTTCCATGTGAGATGGAGTATTGACTAAGGTGGAGTGACATATCACCATAGTATTGTTGTTAAAGTTGTGATACAATTGAACTTTGACGCTGTGTAATGATACTATGACACTGTATAACAATGATTGAGACCTCTTGTTTTCTCATTGTTATAGCTACGGATTTTCAACAACGATTATGCTAAACTTACAAACTTTGGGATCATTGGAGTACTTGGAAGTGACGAATATTTCGAGTAATGTTGAAGATTAGACATGTGGAATATGAGCTACAAAAGTTTATTTATATATTTTTTGTATTCCATATGTATTGATAGTTTCGCACTAAAATTGACAAAGGGGGAGATTGTGAGAGCATTGCTCGGTCGAACTCGCATGCGTTGCTATCTCAAGCATGTTTGTCAATGTTAGTGATCAAAACTATAAGTCTTGATTTCTAGTCTACTATAGCTAAGGTCTCGGACTAGGATAAAAAAGTGTAGTTGAGCTCATCAAGAACTCCATGGTGATCATCATACATGACGAAGGACTACTCAAGGAACCGGTGGATCTTCATCGACTAAAAAGTATGTGGAGACTTGAACTTATCTATCACTCAAAAGTCTATTTATCTCTTATCTTGAGACAAAAGTCGTTTTGCTATATAGACTTAGATTATACACATTTGGTATTTCGAGCCGAGTTTATCTCGTCTATCTATTTCTCAAAATATGTGTTGGTAAAGCTTTCGCCTTAGCCAAGTTCATGTTTTCCTAGTGACGAAAGTCATGAAAAGTTTCAATCACTTTGGAAATTGCTTACTTTGACGAAAAATAGTTTGTGAATAACAACTATATAATAAAGTCCTCTAAAAATGTTCCAAATGATTGAAATGCGAGTTTAGATTATATAACCATTGGAGGATATAAGAATTGTTGTGGAAACACATATATGTATAAGTCCTTACTTCTTGAACCGAAGTTTACGAACTTTGTTGATCTAGAGAACCGGATTAGTGCATGATCTAAGTCCGCGAACTGGCGGAAGTTCTCGATCCGAGAATTTCTGCTGGAGTTTGTGAACTCCATCCGGGAACTTAAGTCTGCGAACTTGAGTAGGTTATATTTAAAAACGATGTTTGTGAACTTATTCTTATATAAACTAAGGAATGGAATTGCAAACCGTGGCTATATATTTCATGAACCGATTCGAGTGAATCACATTGTTTTTGCTTCAATTGTGTCTTGTGTAGTACATAAGATTTCCTTGCAATTGAACAACTCTCTAACTAGTTCATTTGAGTCATTTGAACTAGTTATGGTGAAGAAGAATATGGTTGATATGAAAGTGATCATATGGCTAACCATTTGGTTAACTATTGTTGAACCAACTAATGTACAAGTTTGGATACGGTTACACAAGCCCAGAAACGTGCATTTCATTTGTGTATAACAAGCTATGTTTTCGATCTAACGGTTGATAAATATTAGCTTGATTCTAATCAGGTTTTCATCTAACAGTGAATATTGAATGCTTTGTTACCAAGCTAACATTGATTGCAAACCCTGATTTTAAAGACTATATAAGGACTTAAAGACTAATACCCACACATTCTGTGTGATACTAGTTGTGCTAAGATAGAGTCGATTCTCCTTTAACCTTTGGTTTCTTCTTCTAAACCAGGTTAACGACTTAAAGACTTCATTGGGATTGTGAAGCCAGACCGATGCTACTTTCTCGTAGTTGTGTGATCTGATCTTCCCATGTTCTATTGTGCGAGTTCAATTGAAAGAATTGTCTTGAGATTATATCTTCGATAGGGCAAGATAAAAAGTAATCACAAACATCTTCGTCTCATCGTTTGTGATTCCACAATATCTTCTTTCTCCGCGTCGATTAAGATTATTGTGAGGTGATTGATAATACTAGGTTGTTTTTCGGGAATATAAGTCTGGTTTATCAATTGGTTCCTGTTCACCTTGACTTTTATTAAAAGACGGAACAAAACTCATAGGTATATTCGTGGGAGGCGGATTTACGTATTACCGTAGACTTTTCTGTGTGATACAGATTTGTTTATTAAAGTCTTCGACTTTGGGTCGTAGCAACTCTTAGTTGTGGGTGAGATCAGTTAAGGGAATCAAGTACGTAGTATCCTGCTGGGATCAGAGACGTAGGAGCATAAATGTACCTTGGATAAGTGTGAGATTGGTTGGGGTTCAACTACAGTCCAAACCGAAGTTAGTTTGAAGTAGGCTAGTGTCTGTAGCGGCTTAATACAGTGTGTGTTCAATCTGTACTAGGTCCTGGGGTTTTTCTGCATTTGCGATTTCCTCGTTAACAAAATTCTGGTGTTTATGTTATTTCTATTTCCGCATTATATTGTTTATCTTTATAATTGAAATATCACAGGTTGTGCGTTAGAATCAATCAATTGAAAATACGACCTTTGGTTGTTGATTGAAATTGATTGATACTTGAACATTGGTCTTTGGTACCATTCAAGTTATCTCTCTAGTATTTGATAAAGACTCGCAGATTTCTATTTGCTTGAGTATAGATCAAATCGAGAGATTGAGATATTAACTATTTGATATACTTTTTTATCTGGATTTAGTCCGATTGTCTAGTTGATTCTCTAGAAAGTATATTGGAGTTTGTCCATACAGATTGCTAAGCGAAATATTGGGTGTGGTTGTTAGACCCCCGCTTTTTCACTAACATTCATTGCAAACCCTGATTTGAAATACTATATAAGGGAGAACTCTAATAACTGGGAAACCTAATCCCCACACCTCCTGTATGATACTAGTTTTATTATCTAGAGTCGATTCTCCTTTAACCTTAGGTTTCTTCGAGACCCTGTAGGTTAACGACTTTAAGACTTCATTCGGATTATGAAGCCATTCCGATACGACTTTCTTGTAGTTGTCTGATCTGGTCTTGCTGATTCTACCGTGTTGAGTACAATCGTAAGGATTGGCTTGAGATTGATATCTCTGATAGGCAAGATATAAAAGTAATCAAAATTATTTTTTTCTCATCGTTTGTGATTCCACAATATCTTCTTTCGCCGCGTCGATTAAGATTATTGTGAGGTGATTGATAATACTAGGTTGTTCTTCGGGAATATAAGTCTGGTTTATCAATTGGTTCCTGTTCACCTTGATTTTTATTAAAAGACGGAACAAAACTCATAGGTATATTCGTCGGAGGAGGATTTACGTATTACCGTAGACTTTTCTGTGTGATACAGATTTGTTTATTAAAGTCTTCGACTTTGGGTCGTAGCAACTCTTAGTTGTGGGTGAGATCAGTTAAGGGAATCAAGTACGTAGTATCCTGTTGGGATCAGAGACGTAGGAGCATAAATGTACCTTAGATAAGTGTGAGATTGATTGGGGTTCAACTACAGTCCAGACCGAAGTTAGTTTATAGTAGGATAGTGTCTGTAGCGGCTTAAAACATTGTGTATTCAAACTGGACTAGGTCCCGGGGTTTTTCTGCGTTTGCGGTTTCCTCGTTAACAAAACTTCTGGTGTATGTGTTATTTATTTTCCGCATTATATTTTGTTATATAATTGAAATATTACAGGTTGTGCGTTTGAATCAATCAATTAGAATATCCAACCTTTGGTTGTTGATTTACAATTATTGATACTTGAACATTGTTATTTGGTACCGTTCAAGTGATTTCTCTTGTATTCAATTAGACTCGCAGATTTTTATTTGCTTGAGTAAGTATTGAATCAAGAAAGAGAGATATAACTCTTTGATATACTTTATTAAGATTGAGTCTAGTTGATTCTCTTGAAAGTGTATTGG
This sequence comes from Papaver somniferum, assembly GCF_003573695.1. Lineage (NCBI taxonomy): Eukaryota > Viridiplantae > Streptophyta > Magnoliopsida > Ranunculales > Papaveraceae > Papaver > Papaver somniferum. The sequence continues at coordinate 85,381,459 of NC_039363.1, forward strand.
AGTTAGTCCATACAGATTTCTAAGCGAAATATTGGGTGAGGTTGTTGTACCCCCACTTTTTCAATTGGTATCAGAGCATGCAAACACGTTTAAAGACCTTACAAGTCTGTGTTTGTAGTGATCTGACTCTATGGACAGGAATTCTATCTCCATAAACGTACCACCAGTCTTCGATGGCTCAAACTACTTATGGTGGAAAATTGTTATGCGTGCTTTTCTTCAAGCTCGTGATTTTCAAACATGGGTACGTGTTGTTAATGGCTATGATCCTCCGGTTAATACAGAAGTCGATGTATCTATACCGAAGGATATAGGTAGATATAGTCCAGAAGAAATTCTTGCTGCAAAGCATAATTCTGACGACTTAAATTCTATCATTCATGTCATTACCCCAGATCTTCAGCATCATGTGACTATGTGCACTAAGTCTAAAGAAGCCTGGGATATCTTAGAAACCGTATTTGAAGGAAATACCAATGAGAAAGAAGCAAGGCTTCAAAACCTTAGTTCTGATTGGGAAACCTTCTTATGGCAGATGAAGAAACGTTTGATGAGTTCAATCATAAAGTGTCTGAAATTTTTAATGCATCTTTTTGCATCGGGTAAGACTAATCCTGAAAAGGACATTGTGATGAAAATTCTCAGATCGCTGCCATCTAGATACGATTCTAAGAAGCATGTCATCGTTGAAGGAAATAATCTCACAACTCTTTCCAGAAATACTCTGGTTGGGAAGCTAAATATCTTTGATCATGAGCATACGTCCAAGTCTAGTAAGGATGTTGCTTTCAAAGCATAAAATAACACTAAATTACTTGATAAAAGTAAAAGTGTTTATATCTCTGAAGATGATCTTTTTGAGGCTGATTCATCAGATGAAGATCTTGACAAGTCAATCTCGTTTATCACAAGACAGTTTAGGGATCTTCTTTTGAAGAGAAGTAAACTGTTTTCCAGAGATAAATCCAAGTCATCAGATAAACCCCATAATCGTGTTCCTCCTAAAAATAGGGATATTGATGAAAATGATGACGAGGATATGACTCAGTGCTTGAAGTGTAAAGGTTTTGGTCATTTTGCAAATGAGTGTCCAAATCGAAAGAAATACACTGGTGATAGACGCATTTATGTGTCTAATATGTCTCAATTGTATGTATTGTTAGTGCTCGATTTTATATTTATTTTGTTATTTTATGTCTTTGTAGGTATTTATAGAGAAATAAGCTCTTGCAGCAAAATTGGCTCGAAAAGTGGTGTTTTACACCCCAGGATAAAGTACTAAAGGCACCCCAGAAATGCACCAGAAGCACCCCAAAAATGTGCCGGAGAAACCCCAGAAAAATTACTATTTATGCCAAAAATTACTATTTGCACCCCATAAGGCAAGTGCTAAATGGAAACCCGTACAGGATTAGGGGGAGGACATCTTCTTCTCAAATTCAAAACCAATTTTGGCGGGAAAACATTTCACTTCACTGGAAGAATTTCGGTCGAATGTTTGGAGAAGTTTTTGTGTGATTCAATCGCTGAAACTTCATGGGTAGTTGTGATATGTCCTAACAGAGCTAGTATGGGTGTTTTTTTTGATCAAATTTGGCTGGATAACTTGGTTTAATCCAAACAGGGAGTTGGAGGAAAAACATGAGCTTGCACGAGTTGTGAGGAATTTAAACGTGTACTGCACGTGTTTGGAAGAGTTGATCGATATTCTGGAGCGTAAAGAAGGTATAGAAGGAAAGAAATACAGCTGCAGACGCGTAGGAAAACGATTTTTGGAAACAATATATTTTCGAGAATAAAAGAAATAATGGGATTAAATAAAGAGATTTTGGGAGATTCAATGTCGCAATGATGTATAAATAGGTTCCTAGGATCACATAGAACGGGAGGGGAGAGTTTGGGGTCGAGAGGAGAGCTCAGGAAGCGTGAATCAAGAGTTTTCAGAACTCTGTTGCTGCTGCTCGTGAAGAACAGGGAAACAACGACGGTTTCTTCATCCGTCGTAACGGTTTCTTCAAATGCTTGTCACAGTTTCTTCAACTGGTTTGCAACATTTATCTTCATTGTAACAGTTTCTTCATCCTCTTCTGCAACATTTATCTTCATCATAACAGTTGAGAGTTGAAACAGTCGGTCAGCAACGCGCATGTGTTGTTGCATATTTTCTGTTTCACTATTTTCTCTTCTTGTAAACACTTTTTGAGCCATGAATACATATTTTGAGTGTGTTTCCAACATGATGAGCTAAACCCAATCTTCCAGGGCGATGGAGGAAGCCATTCTTCCAAAAGTTATGTGGTAAAATTTATTTGAATTTATTTATGCAATTCTTTTATGATTATTTGCACCGAATGAAAATTGAGTAATGATTTTTATTAATTAGTTGTGTTTTCTCTTGATGAAGTATGCTTAGTTTAGGGCTTTTGATACTTCATTCTTGCGATTAACAATTGATGTTTTGAAAATCTAATTTAGGCAATGATTAGAATCACAATTTCTTTTGATTGAAGTTATATTGTCTAGAATTGCATGATAAAAATTAACATTAAATTACATGAATTTTGGAGAATGGTGAAATCCTGAACCCCGGTCTCTATAATATAATTTAATTTGCTTTATTTTCTTTAGTTTTAAAATTTAAATCTAAAAGCACAACCTTCACAAGTCTTGAACGAACTCTATTATTTATTACTACAACAACTTTGAAATTACATCAAATTTTTGGCGCCGCCGACGCGGACTTGTCTTTAGGCTAGAGTTTTTAGATTTTTTTTTCTTTTTAGGTTTTTATTTTCATTTGCTCTTCTTTACGTTTTTGGGTTTTTGTCTTTTTCTTTCAGATTTTGGAATTTGGAGCGAAAGAAAATTTTGCCAAAGCTTTTGGTGAATACTTAAAGACTGAAGTAAAAGGCAAAGCGAAAGGAGCGTAAGAAGAAGATTTTTTTTTTATAAAAAAAGAGAGAAAAAAAAGAGAGATATTTTTATTTTTGTAGATTTTTATTTTTTTTAGACTTTCTTTTTCTTCTGCACTTTATATCTTTGGACTTTGGACTTTAAATTTTGGGACATTATTTTTAAACCCTACGGAAGGGTAGTTTAAATATAAACTGTTTGCAATGAAGGACGGTGATTACGATATCACCTCGGCCCCTCGGGTTCGTACATGACATAGGAGTCGTGGCCCGAGTCGACTACAAAGGTTCATCCCCCGTCTGGTACGGGAGGTAAATTTGTCGAAACACTCGCGAATCCCTTGTCAGCGAGTTACTGTCTTCCTTCGTATGCATATATGTTGAGGACTTGAAAACGGCTGCTTTAATTTCCTAGTAAAGGGCAAGGACTGGCCATACAAGATAAGGGTTCGGATTTCATCACCGTTCTCTTCTTGCCCGCCTTAGGAAAACGACCCAAACGCGAACCTAACCCTAAAATTTTGACTAGAACGAGACCGATAGGGTAACGAGCTTAACAGGAAAGTCATTCGAAAAATATTGGTTACTCTTTTAAGCATACTTCGAAGTTCTTGATGGTTTCTGTGAGTTGAATGCGTGACTGCGCCGCCTTGTAATACCGGTGAGGCCTTGGGTATCAAAGCTCCACCGATCTTCCCTCGCCTCTATTCAACTTACTTTGACTCGGATTGATTCCAGGGGGTTTTCTTAAATTGTAACGAATTCTCGTTCGAAGGATTAGAAGCTGGTCTAGAAACAATCTAAGTGGAGCCATCATGCTTTTTGTTTGCTAGAAATCAGTAGGTTTGCTGTGGTGGAGTCATCCTTGTTTGTGTTTGCATAGAGCATCCCTTCCATTTTAGGACTTTTCTTTTTGATTTTGTTTTTCTAGTGTATGCTCGAAGTTTTTAAACGGGCTTGGAAAAGAAACACTCTAGGTCGTTTGATTAGTGACAAACCTAGTAGTTCTTCTTGTGAAGGCGGGGAGCTCGAAGACTCTTCTTTTGAGAGCCCCGTTTTTGGAAACTTCAGTTTTGAGAATCTGTCTCTTTGTGAGGAAAGTACCCCTAGTCCTTTGGTAGTGCCAGAAATGGCAACTTTGAAAGCTTTGCTAAACCCAACTAGGACCTCTCGTCCGTCTTGTATCAAGTTAGATGAAACCGAGGCAAATTATGAACTGAAACCTGGGACTTTACAGATGCTCCCAATGTTTTTAGGGAAGGAGAATGAGAACCCCTATTTTCATGTTAGGGAATTTGAGGAAGTTTGTAGAACTCTGAAAATTAAGAACCTAAGTGATGATGCGTTGAAACTTAGGTTATTCCCCTTTTCTTTAAAAGATAAAGCCAAATCTTGGATGTATAGTTTGGACTCTGAGTCAATTGAAACCTATGACCAACTTACTTCTGCCTTTATACATAAGTTTTTCCCAAGGAATAAAACATCGTCTATTAGGACACAAATATGTACTTTTGCCCAACAAGAGGGAGAGTCTTTATATAGGTACTTAGAAAGGTTCAATGACTTTATATCTAAATGTCCTCATCATGGTTTGGAGAAGGTTAGGTTAGTTCAGATCCTCTACGAGGGTTTAGATTATTCAACAACAACCATGGTTGAGTCCTTATGCACAGCTGGGTTTGAAAATAAAACTGTTGATGAACCGATGACATTTTTGAATGAAATCGCCGATAAGACCCAACAATGGGAAAATAGTAGGGAACCCCAGAAAACAATTCTTCTAAGTAGAGAAAATGTTAATAGGGTAGAAGGATCTTATGAGTCAGATGACAAAATAGCAGCTATAGCCAAAAGATTAGAAGCCTTAGAATTATGTCATTCTAGTGGTAGTAGTGGAAGAAATGAGCCTTTTTGGGAAGGCCATGTTGTTGAAGAGCAAGCCAATGCTCTTTATAACAACACTAGGTTTGATAACCAACAGACCTTTCTTGGTCCAAGGGCCAGAATCAAGGTCAGTATAGTAATCTCAGGTTCCCCCAGGTTTTGGCTATAATAAGAATCCTTCAGCTCCGGCACAGTTTCAGAACCCTTCGGATAAGAAGATTATGAGTTTAGAAGAGTCTCTTGCTTTGTTAACTCGTAACACTGTGCAGTTTCAGCAATCTGTTGCTCAAGGTTTAGAAGAAAATAAGAGAATAGGTCAGGCTAACTCTCAGGCTATTTCCGAGTTGAAAACCCAGGTTAGTCAGATAAATGAGACATTGAGAGAAAAAGGAAAGTTTCCTAGTCAACCACAAACCAACCCTAGGGGAGTCCATCAAATAGCTTTAGCTGGTGAGAAATCATCAAACCATGTGAACTCGATAACAACGCTTAGGAGTGGTAAAACGGTAGACAATAAGGTAGCCATGCCTAGTGTACATACTGTGGTTCCACTTTCTACTTCCCAAGAGGAGCCCATAGACGAGGAAACTGAAACAGTCTCTAAGGATTCCCAAGAAATTCCTGATAGGTCTACCTTTGTGCCTAGAGCCCCATATCCACATTTGTTAGCCCCAACAAAGAAGGAGTCGACTTTCAACGAGATAATGGAAACATTTAAGCAGGTGAACATCAACATTCCGCTATTAGAAGCAATTAGGCAGATGCCTGCTTATGCCAAGTTCCTTAAAGATCTTTGTACACGAAAGCGTAAGCTTAATGTCCATAAGAAAGCTTTTTTAGCTGGGCAGGTAAGTTTCATTCTTATGAACCAAACACCCCCTAAGTATAAGGATCCTGGATGCCCCACCATATCTTGTGCGATTGGTAATCACATGGTCGGTAAAGCTTTACTTTACTTAGGATCTAGTGTTAACTTACTCCTGTATCATGTGTACACCCAGCTAGGTCTTGGTAAGTTGAAACCGACTAAAATGACACTACAATTAGCTGATAGGTCTGTCAAAGTCCCTCGTGGTGTCATAGAGGATGTTCTGATTGAGGTTGATAAGTTTATTTATCCTGTGGATTTCGTTGTTCTAGACACCCAATCTGTTCAGGATCCAAGTCGTCAAATCCCAGTGATTTTAGGTCGCCCATTTTTAGCCACAGCTAACGCTGTCATCAATTGTAGGACTGGGCTTATGAACATATCCTTTGGTAATATGACCACTGAACTAAATGTCTTTAATGTTACTAGACAACTTTCTGAGAACGATGATTTAGAAGAAGTGAATATGATTAACACTTTAGTTCAGGATTTGGTTCAGGATAATTGGCTTGACACTTTACTGGTAGATTATTTAGATGATTTTGAGGAAACCATTCTCTTAGATCAGATATGTGATCAATCTTTAGAAGAATCTCTTGAGTATTTGAAAGATTCTATGGACCCAGAAATTTAGGCAATAGTTTTAGGTTTTTCTGAGAATAATGATGACCCTAAGTTTGGGGGTAGAGAGCTAGAAGAATCTCTTGAGTATTTTAAGGACTCCGAAGATCCGGAAATTCAAGAAATAGTTAGAGGTTTGTCTGTGAACCCTAAGTTCGTGGATAGTGATGGTTCTTGTGATTGTATCGTATCCCTAATTAGAGTCCCTAACTTGGGACTCGAGCCTTGTACATCTGAGATATTACTTGAGTCTTTTCAGACTCCGCAACCCGATCCTCCTGATACTGTCCAGGAGGTAACCCAGGTATTAGAGACCCTTCTTTCGGATGAATCTATTTATCGAGACACACATATGAAGTTCAATTACACACCACAGATAAACCCAGTTGTCTTGACAGAAACCTTAGATGAGGACGTGCTCTTTCTTTTCATTTTTATGAATCAGTGCAGTTGTCTCATACTGGTGTCATCTCTATTTGGTCTTATGGACCCACAGTTGTTTCGACTATTGATATATGACTTTGGAAGGTGGCAATCCTTTTTGAGGTATTTGATGTCTAGCTAAAGACTTTAAATTTAGCATTTCCTAGGAGGTACTCATTCTTACGGTAATATGCTTCCTTATTTCTTTTTCCATCCATCAAGTAGTAATAGTTTCTTATTGTTCATGCTTTTAAATTTCATCTTTAGAACATTGATGACAATGTTAGATTTAAGTTTGGGGTGGGGAAGAAACTTTTTGTTAGCTCTTAGCTGCAACAAATAAACTCCAGAGCCTAGAAATTTATGCTTATTAAGGTTGGCACTAACCAATCTAAGTGGATGGGAACATCTTGGTTGTAGGAGTTGAGGAACCAATCTGATTAGATTGAAACATCTAAAGAGTCTATTCATAAAAGCACAGAGCTCAGGTGTTAGAATTAAAAAAAACATGGTAGTTTCGCCATATCTCGTTGAATCCTAATCCTTCTGTTTTTATTTTTTAAGTGATTTGGTGGGGCACACGATTCAAGTTGTTACCTTTGCTAGGGTGGAATAAAGTGATTGAGATACCAAAAAAAGAGACCAGATCATTAGACCAACCGGAATAAATTCAATAAAGTCGACCACTGGTGCCCTGGTATATGCCAGTTGTGTTGACCTAGAGTTAGGTTTATCGACCACTGGCCCCCTTGTATATGCCAGATGTGTTGATATTAGTCAGACCGGTATCTCAGTCCATTAAGATAGGTTCACCTTGGCAGAGGCCTTCAGACTGATATGGGAAATACCGTTCACTTTTAACCATCTCTTTATCCATCTTCTTAATCTTTCCATGTGATTGGTTGACTCCGGTTATGATGTACAGAAACTGTCTGAGTAGAGCTCTGTCACCTATATATGAATTTTAGTATGCTGAGTGCAAACTCGTGTACAACAATTGAAATTTCGCATCAGGGTACTTCCTCCTATAGTCAATGAGAGTATGCCAACCAAGGAGATTCTGTAGTGACTTCCAAGGTTCTGCGTAGATAGCTAGGGTCTGGAATAAAGGTTTTGTGGGTACACCTCTGGTAAACCCTCCGGAGACAACACTCCGCCGCTAGGGCCACCTAGCGGTTTAACGGCTTGCTGCACGTGCTAAGTGTAGTCATTTTTATTTTGTAATGAAGAAGAGCTATGATTCTAATCATATCTGACAGCTATGATTCTAATGAAGACGAGAAATCAAGCGTTGCACTTATTTGTGAAAATACTGATTTTGATAATTGTAGCAATACATACATCAATCTTGATATTCTTCCAAAAGAAATCTCAACCAATCTGGAAGATGAAATTGACCTTTCTATTGGAAGCTATGTGTATAATGTTTCAGGTTCTACTATGTGTCTAGCAGCTTGCACATCTCAGATGCCTGAATTATATCCAAGATTGACGTTCTCATATTGTTCACTCAAGGGTCATGAACTATCAAAGTGTTACAAGTATAAACATAAATTGAGGCATGTCAACAAACTTCAACGAAGAGCAAATCGATTAGCAAACAAGTTTAAACTCGCTCAGAAGACCGCTGAGGTATGTAAGATTTTATCTTTGTCTAAGAAGTTAGTTTCCAAGGACAAAACAAGACCATTAAAGAAGAAAGTATGGTCAAACGGTTTTGATAGACAGAGGTCTGTGGATTCCTCTCAAGAGGAACATGGTGGACAAATTGTTGTTCACCGCAATACAACTTGATTGTGTTGATTTTTAAATCCTGTCTCATGTGCCTGATCAAAAGAGACAAGGTTGTGCAACTCTCAGGCTTTAGGAAAAGTTTATTCACTTCTTTTCTTAGTTTTTAGGAATTCTGTGTCTATCAATAAAAGGAGGGTTATTCTCGACAATTGTACTCTCTTTAGGGTTCAGAGTTGTGCATGCACGAACCTTTTAAAAAGGTTGTGTAACCCTACATTCCCTTTTCCTTCCCTGAAACTTCTTTTATCTTAAGACTACTTGTTGAGATTGTGATTTGCTCTCACAAACCCATACGTTCATGGATACTCCAAGCATCATGTCTTCTGATGGAAAAGATGTTAATATGATTGTCAAGCCATCAATCATGAAGGAAAAAGAGAAATCTCTGTTATCTCCGACATTGAAAATAAAAATAAGGAGTGTGAGGAAGCCAAGAGCTGTTCAAATTCTCAGAAGTTTTCTGATGTTCTTGAAGTGTTAAAGGAGACGCAAAAGGAGATTCAAAAAATAAAGGCTTTTGTGTTTAAGACTCATGAGATTCAGAAAGCCCTGGTTCGACATTTGTCAAGAAGGTTTATTGATATTAACTCCTATTTTCATGAACCTTATGTCCCAATGGTTGTTGACGACAAGGAGTTCGGGGACGATAAAGAATTCTTCAAAGGTCTTAACATCTAGTAAATCTTCAAATGAGAATTTTATTTTCTTGTTTTGTTTAGAAGAATAACTAGAGTTTGGAATAGCCATTATTGTGATTACACATATCTATGTCCAACGTTTTCATCTTCATGTTTTTAGGTTTATTTGTTTAAATTTTAAAATTATTTGGAAGATGATTTTTGCAGTAATAATCCTTATGGTTCTATATATTGCCATTTGTTATGAGATATGTTTGTTTGCGTCCGTGAACTATGATTGTCCCATATCTTGTCAAAAGTTTAGTCTTTCATATGTCGATATGCATGTATTGATAAAAGAGTGAATGAACTTTTGACATTACAAAAGTTTTAAACCTATTATGTCATTATTGATGGAAGATAGGATGAACTTTTGTTTACGAGGATTATGTCTATTGTATGTCATTGTGCAAATAGTGATGGAAAATAGAATGAATTCTTGTCTATTCCGCTGTATTGATCTTCCATAATCCATATTTTAGGTATATATTGTGCGGCTCCGTAAGTACTCTTATGTTGAGCACTTTCGATTAAATTAATCATGGGTTTTCTTGTGGTTAATTTAATTGAATACTTTTTGGATTCAAATTCATATTCGTATGTGATTTGTTATGTCCAAATAAATCCTTCTTTTCTTATGAAATTAAGGTATCTCTTGTTGTTCTTTCGGGAATGACATATTATGGAGAAGAGTTATTAATTGAACTTGTGCTTAATTGCCAAATATTTGTGGGGAGTGCGGCTGTGGAATATTATAGGAGTTATCTTGTATCTTTATAAACTTCTTGATGAAAGCATTTAGCCTCAGCTATATGATTTCATCTGAATAAGTTGATATGTACTTGCTTTTGGTCATGAAATGTCTCTTTCAAAATTTCATTAGGATCCTGTTTTCGTACCTTTGCCAATTTTATTGACAAAAAGGAGGAGAATTAATATGTAGTTCACACTACAAATACATATAGTTTTCGGATCCATTATGTAAGGGGGAGTGGTTTCCATGTTATATGGAGTATTGACTAAGGAGGAGTGATACATATCACCATAGTATTGTTGTCGAAGTTGTGATACAATTGAACTTTGATGTTGTATGATAATACTATGACATTGTATAACAATGATTGAGAATTCTTGTTTCTCATTGTTATAGCTACGGATTTTCAACAACAATGATGCTAAACTTACAACCTTTGGAATCATTGGAGTACTTGGAATTGACGAATATTTCGAGTAATGTTGAAGATTATGCATGTGGAATAGGAGCTACAAAAGTTTATTTATCTATTTTTGTATTCCATATGTATTAATAGTTTTGTCACTAAAATTGGTAAAGGGCGAGATTGTTAGAGCACTGCTCGGTCGAACTCGCATGCGTTGCTATCTCAAGCATGTTAGTCAATGTTAGTGATCAAAACTATAAGTCTTGATTTCTAATCTACTATAGCTAAATCACGGACTAGGATAGAAAGTGTAGTTGAGCTCAAGAACTCCATGGCGATCATCATACAAGACGAAGAACTACTCAAGGAACTGGTGGAACTTCATCGACTAAAAGGTATGTGGAGACTTGAACTTATCTATCACTCAAAATTCTATCTACTCTATCTCCTATCTTGAGACACAAGTCGTTTTGCTATATAGACTTTGATTATACACATTTGCTATTTTGAGACGAGTTTATCTCACCAATCTATTTCTCGAAATATGTGTTGGTAAGCTTTCGCTTTTGCCAAGTTCATCTTTACCTAGTGACGAAAGTCATGTTAATTTTCAGTCACTTGAAAATGGCATTGACGAAAAATGGTTTGTGAGTAACAACTAATAACGTCTTTTAAGAATGTTTCAATGATTGAAATGAGAGTTTAGAATATATAACCACTGTTGGATATAAGCATTGTGTGGTAACACATATATGTATAAGTCCTTATTCCTTGAACCAAATTATGCGTACTTTGCTGATCAGGAAAACCGGAACAGAGTCCCAAACCCAGTCCGCGAACTGTCGGAGGTTCTCTTCCAGAGAAAATCTGCTGGAGTTTGTAAACCTTTACAAACTTATTCCGGGTACTTAAGTCCGCGTACTTAAGTTGGTTATTTCTAAAAACGATTATTCGTGAACTTATATTTATATAAACTAAGGAATGCAAGTTTCCAAACCGTGGCTATAAAGTTCATGAATCGATTCGAGTGAATCAAATCGGTTTTGCTTCGATTCTGTCTTGTATACTTCTATAAGATCTAAGCAATTAAACAACTCTCTAACTAGTTCATTTGATTCATTTGAACTAGTTATGGTGAAGAAGAATATGGTTGATATGAAAGTGCTCATATGGCTAACCATTTTGTTAACTAATGTTGAACCAACAAATGTACATGTTTGGGTACGGTTACAGAAGCCTAAAATCGTGCATTTCATTTGTGTGTAACAAGCTAAGTTTTCGATCTAACGGTTGAAATATATTAGCTTGAATCTAATCAGGTTTTCATCTAACGCTGAATATTGAATGCTTTGTTACTAAGGTAACATTGATTGCAAACCCTGTTTTGAAAGACTATATAAGGGAGAACTCTAGCAACTGGGAAACCTAATACCCAAACCTTCTGTGTGATACTAGTTGTATTAGCTAGAGTCGATTCTACTTTAACCTTAGGTTTCTTCGAGACCCTGTAGGTTAACGACTTGAAGACTTCGTTGGGATTGTGAAGCCAGACCGATACTACTTTCTTGTAGTTGTATGATCTGATCTTACTGATTCTATCGTGTTGAGTACAATCGTAACGATCGTCTTGAGATTGATATCTCCGGTAGGCAAGATATAAAATTAATCACAAACATCTTCGTCTCATCGTTTGTGATTCCACAATATATTTATTCACCGCTTCGATTAAGATTATTGTGAGGTGATTGATAATACTGAGTTGTTCTTCGGGAATATAAGTATGGTTTATCAATTGGTTCATGTTCACCTTGATTTATCAAAACATGGAACAAAACTCGTAGGTATTCTGTGGGAGACAGATTTATCTATTACCATAGACTTTTCTGTGTGATACAGATTTGTTTATTAAAGTCTTCGACTTTGGGTCGTAGCAACTCTTAATTGTGGGTGAGATCAGCTAAGGGAATCAAGTGTGTAGTATCCTGCAGGGATCAGAGATGTAGGAGCATAACTGTACCTTAGATCAGTGTGAGATTGATTGGGGTTCAACTACAGTCCAGACCGAAGTTAGTTTGTAGTAGGCTAGTATCTGTAGCGTCTTAATAAAGTATGTGTTCAATCTGGACTAGGTCCCGGGTTTTTCTACATTTGCGGTTTCCTCGTTAACAAAACTTCTGGTATCTGTGTTATTTTTTTTCCGCATTATATAATTGAAATATCACAGGTTCTGTATTTGAATCAATCAATTAGAATATCCAACCTTTAGTTGTTGATTTACATTGATTGATACTTGAACATTGGTCTTTGGTACCGTTCAAGTGATTTCTCTTGTATTCAATTAGACTCGCAGATTTCTATTTGCTTAAGTAAGTATTGAATCACGAAAGAGAGATATAACTCTTTGATATACTTTATTAAGATTGAGTCTAGTTGATTCTCTTGAAAGTGTATTGGAGTTAGTCCATACAGATTGCTAAGCGAAATATTGGGTGAGGTTGTTGTACCCCCTCTTTTTCAATATTGTTTCCAGAAAATGCTTAATGATTCAGATAACAGATACAAAAACCTTCTTCTTTTGAACAAATTATGCATGGTATATGGATTAAGCTAGTTTGTGCTTGAATGATAAAGATCTCTGGTTCTGTTTCGTCAAAGGATTTTAAGATCTCATGAGTAGTGAGTAATGTTAAAGATATTAGATCAACATTTTTATGCTCCCCTATAAACAAGTTAAGTAATAAAATAAGAGGCATGGAAGTTGTTACTTGTTACCTTATGCACTTGTTTGGTCAATACAAATAGAATCCGGAAGAAGTTAAGGAATATGATGGCATAGCTTTCCAGCAGAGGCACAAAAGATTAATTGAGGGTAAACACTTTAAGGAATCTGGAAGGAAGAAGCAAAACCCAAAAGTGACTACCAGAAACTTCCAACTATTTGCTGCACTTGACTCGGCGAACTGCGTTGATGTTCCATTTTTTCCAATCAGTAAACCATTCACCCAAACTTAATCCTCTCCATACCAACTTTAGTGGAGATTAAGAGGAAAATGTACAAAGGGCTCAAGTATATAAAAAAAAAGTGTTGGTCTAGGAGGAAAGAGCAATTGGTGGCAAAGAATATTGTGAAATCTATCTAGACTAATACCTTGAGAATTGTTGAGGCTAAGAGGAAACTTCCACACCATACAGAGGAACCTGATATTCAGAAGAAGCTAGTCCTGACGTGGAAAATGGTGGCATGGTAGAAACTCTGCTTAAGAGAGTGGCGCATATCTTGGAAGCAAACTCCACTTCTTCTGATGTGTACTCTATACATTACTCTTTTAAGTTGTTTGTCTGTATGATAATTTATTATAATAAACATATCCAAAGCGGTAGAATTTGTATGAACAGAAATAACCAGTACATGGTTAAAAATCATAGAATTATCAAGGTCTTGGCCAGAAAGATACCAAGAGATACCTAAATAACTTTCTAAACAAATTCAATCCTGACCTCGTGTTCATTTCTGAAACTAAAAAAAAAAGACGAAAATCTCATTAAAAATATTAAAGGATATTGATATAAAAAATTAGTGGTATGTTGACCCAGTTGGGACTGTTGGCATAGCTGGTGGGCTTGCTCTGATATGGAAGAATACAACGCGTATGCTGAGGTGATTTACTTCTACCATCATCATATCAATCCTATCATTACCATGGATAATAGTCCTAGTTGGCTCCTAGGGTATTATGGCCGCCCATATGACCTACCAAAAAAAGTTGACTCATGGAAAATGATTGAAGCTACTGTTATAATCAACAAGATTCCCTTTCTTATTATGGTATAATTCAACTCCATCTTACATGACTCTGAAAAATTCAGTAAACACCCAATTGATAATAAAGAAACTATTTATTTTCAAGACAAAATAAATGAAATTGAGCTCATTGATCTTCGGTGCACTGGATTCCCCTTCAGTTGGTATAACAGAAGAACTGATGAGGCTCTTACCGAGCAAATACGTGATAGATGGATAGCCAGTAAAAATTGGTTATCTCTTTATCTTCACTTTAACATTTCTCACCTCCCAGCTATTGGTTCAGACATCATCTCATTATGCTTAATTCAGATCCTAACTTGAAGAATCGATACATTCCTTTTAAATTCTTTGGTCTCTGGTTAGATCATGAGGATTGTAAAAAAATCATTGTTGCTTGCTGAAACACTAACCCTCAGGGATCCTCAACATACTTTATTGCTTGAAAACCCAGGATATCAAAATAAAAGTTAGGTTACGAGACAAGAAGGTTTATGGCAACATCAAGAGAAATGTTGAAAAGGGAAAGAACCATATGGGATGGTGCTAGAATAACTAGTTTTTCATGGATAGAGAAAAAGCTACCAATAATGCCAGAAAGGAAGTCACGTATTCAAATGCGACAAAGGAAAGGTTTTAGAAAACAAAAAGCAAAGATTGGACAATCAAGCTAGGGGAGAAAAACACAAGATTTTTTCATAAAAATGCTAAAAATAGGCAGAGAATAAATAGAATTGAGACCATCCATGACTTAGATGAGAATTGGCTCACTGAACCAGATGAATTTTTAACTTGTTTCACCAATCATTTTATTCTAACGTCTACTGATGAAACCAATATCCTCAACCCATCTAATACCATCCTCTATTATCCCTTCTTAAAATACCCAACTTAAATCTATCACCGACCCGATAGAAATCAAAAATATCCTCTTCACTGTGGAAAGTGATAAAGCTCCTGGTCCTAATGGATTTGCACCAAACTTCTTTCAAGCCGATTGGGATATTGTTGGTGAAGATAACGTTCACATGGTTCAACATCTTCAAGTATGGCTACAAGCTAAAATAAATGAACTCCATCTTTATATCCACATACCCAATATTTACACTCCAACCTCCCCGGCCAATTTCATGCCTATCAGCCTATGCAACAAAAAATTACAAAATCATCTCCAAACTTTTATCCCAAAGACCATTCTTCATAAAATCATCTCCGTATTTCAATTTTCTTTTATCCCAGGGAGACAAATATCTGACAATGTGCCAATTGAACATGAAATTACACATAGCATGAATAGCAAAAGAGGGAAAAAATTGAGAAGGCATAATAAAAATTGATATGGCTATAAGGCTTTCGATAAAGTGAATTAGGATTTCCTACGGCTATAATGATGGAGAAAATGAGATTTGTTGACAGTCGGTGCTAAAAAAAAAAATTAAACAATGTGTATTTACTACAAATCTGGTTGTGCTAGTTAATGGTGTTCCCTGGAAGGTTTTCAAACCTTCAAGAGGACTCGAACAAGGAGATCCTCTATCTCATTATATGTTTCCATTGTGCATGGAAGCCCTCTCTAGAACCTTGACTCATGTTGAAGAACTGGGGATAATTATTGGTATCTTTATTTGCGGAGATGCTCCCTCTATATCTCATTTTCTGATTGCGGATGATTGCACGGTTTTCTGCCTAGGTAATATGCATGACTGCTAGCACTACCCCTAGAAATTTTTTTAACTTCAAGAAGTCCAGAATCTTCTTTAGTAAAAATACTGAAAAATAACTAGTATCAACATTAATGCTAGTATGGGAATGCATATAATTGATTTTGGAGAAAAATATTTTGGGTTCCCTCTTTTCACAACCAGGAGTAAAATAATCTCTTTGAAACCCTGTGCGGATAACCTAAAACAACAAACCATCATCATCTTTGTCACTTTTACCTTCTGTATTTATCATACGAACTGCTTCAAATTTCGCAAAGAAACCTGCCAAGACATCAACAAGATCCAAAGAGACTTTTTTTGGGGAAAGTACCATAATTATCCTAGAGGTTACTATCAAAAAGCTTGGGATGTTGTTTGCAAACCAAAATATCTGGGAGGATTGGGTTGCATGAACATGGAAGCCTTTAACAGTGTTATGATTACAAAAATGAGGTGGAGAATTACTCAAGACAATGACTTTAAACTGTCTAGAATCATGTATGTTGTTAAATACATAAAAAACAAAAATATCCTCATTATGGACACCAAAGCTTATTCAGGGGATTCTTGAATATGGACGGGCATTCTAAGGAGGAATTGAAAATATTTAGAAGTGCAGTTCTTGGAAGGATGGAGATGGAGCGGGTATCAACATCAAGGTAGTTAATATCGGGTATCGGTATCGTATCGGCCGGGTCCGATACACCTATACAAAAGATAATATCGTTTTTTATCGGTGATACATCATTTAATATATAATTTAAAATAATTATAAAACCATAATAAAAAATAATAAGAATCATACACATATCTCAAATTTCCAACATACAAGATGGTTTATTAGCCATCGTTGTGATTGTCGTCCCATTATGCCGGTAAATCTTTCTTATTATCCTTCATATTTATCTTTTATATTTCTCTGCCTTGCAATCGAAATATATTTTCCTTTTTATATCCTACCATATAGTCATTGATTTTATATATTATAAATATGTTAGGGATTTTCACCTTCTCCAATTGACATTGTACTTGTCTGTAAAGACTAGACGCATGTTGATGAAAAATTTATCCATGAAACTGATATTATCGGTGTACAAGTAAAATATATCGGTTTGTACCGGCCTGTACAACCGATAATATCGTTCCATCTTTGTATCGCTGATATTTTCGATATCGTATAGGTATTTTCTGATATCCGATAAAAACCTATAATATTGGCCCGTACAAACGATATTGACTGTCTTGATCAACATATGGCAAGACAGGTGGATTACTGATCCAAATATATATCTCATCAACCTTATAATTGTGTTGATGATAGTATTCTTATGAATCACCTCATCACTAGAGATGGAACTTCGGATGACATTAAACTCCAGGATTACTTTAACCATGGGGAACAACAGGCTATTAAGGGCACCAAGATTCATACTGGAGAAAAGGATCACATAAGCTGGGACGTGACTGATAATGGGAATTTCTCTATCAAATGTCTCTAAACTGTTAGATGTGGGAGAAATATAATCCGGATGCTCACATTGCAGATTGGAGTAATATATGGAATCTGGACGTGGCTCTAACTATAAAACTATTTATATGGAAACGTCTTCATATGATTTTCGCTAATAATAGTAAGACAACCACTATTTTACACTACATTGATCCTTTATGTGACTCTTGCAAAAGTGGGGAGGAAAGTATGAAGCACCTCTTCCTTTAATGCCTTTTTGCAGTTCAAGTTTGGTGGGAATTATTGACTAATACTCTGAACACTTGAGACATCAATACTACTTTCATTGACTGGGTGAACCTTTGGATTGGAGTAAATAAGTAGCAAACTGCTACTTATGATGCTAGTTGTTGGTTCATCTGGAAATGCAGTAGTGCTTTTATGTTTCAATTTAGGGAATATTAAGAAACTACCACACTTTCAATTTCCCATATAAAAAAGTGCCACTGTTTTTTTCAGAATTAATAAAGTGCCACAACTGATATGTATTCCGTCAGGGCCACTAAATCGGTTTATAATCATTGAAAAAGTCAAGAAAATATGTTATTATTACCTAACTGCCATTCTCTATCCCAAAAACATAAAAAAAGGCCGATCTCATTCATGTCTCATTCTTCTTCTCGAGAGTCGTATTCTTATTCTTCCCGAGAGCACGGGAGCACCTCCCGATCTATAAAGAATTTCTTTTTACTAATTTACTTTTCATTTTCATGATTGCTCCACTTTAGGGTTTGTAGATTGGAATTTTTATGGTTTAGATTTGAATCATACGAAAAACCTTACTCTTCCAATCTAGGAAATCCTTAATTCAAAGTTGGTATTGCTTATGATCGTACTCTTCCAATCTAGGAAATCCTTAATTCAAAGTTGGTATTGTTTATGATCGTTGATGAGAGATTTGAAGATGCATGGATGTTTTATTTGGGTTCGTCAATTTAGGGAAGAAGGTGGTTTGTTTGTTTTTTTTTTTAAAAATATGTCCTGTTTGAGTTGGTTTGTCTCCTTTATTATTTTAACAATTTTTTGGGCACCACTCCATTTTGGAGTGGGACCATGATTTCTCTTTGACTAGGTCATTTGGAAGTAATTTAAAACATACCTTATCCAAATATTCATCATAATGGCAAAATTACCCTTTCTTATTAAGTTATTGTAATGATTAGTTGAATTATCAATTTAAGCTAATTTTAATGATTAGTGTAAAATTAAATCAATAAGTTGTTTTTTTAAATTAAATTATTGAGAGAGAAGAAGGAGAATAAGAGTTTTGGAAGAACTTTTTCTTTTTTTGATCTGAATCTTCAAACTACTCAGGCATACTTTAAATTTAGTTTTTTGTTGCTTGAATTGACAAAAATTTCCTGGAAGTGAGAAATTTATAGCTTGATTTATGTCAGGTCAAACACGTTCAACTACAAGATTTGAAGAACAGGTATTTATCTGCAAATGTAGTTCGGCTAATGTTTCTGAAGGCACGAGTAGTCGAACTTAGTCTTAATGGAGTTTTTGCTTTGTCCTGCTATTAGATTTCCAGGACAGGCAGCCGAACTTTCACTATGGGGTATAAACAGTAATGTTCGGTTTTCTCGAGTCCACCTTCGTAGCCGAAATCTCAGCTTAAAATAAGCAAAAAACATGACTTCGGTTAGGAGAAATATTTGCAACGTAACCGAACTCGATATATAGGTTTTCATAGAAAAGTTTGGTTAGGAGATAAAAATTGCGACATACCGAACTCAATAAATAGGTTCTCGGAAAAAAATTCGGTTAGGAGATAAAAGTTTCGACGTAGCAGAACTCAACATATAGGTATTTAGAAAAAAAGTTCGGCTAGGAAAGAGAAAATGATCAAACTCAACATTTTTTTTACAGGATAAAGTTCAGTGAAGATAAAAAAAAAGTTCGGCTTAACCAAACATTACAGTTGGTCGAAAAAAATTAAGATGAATTTTTTATTAAATAATTAATAAAAAATAGATATTAAAAAAAAATAAAAAAATAAATATACATTAAAATTAAAAACTAAATGACAATAACATAATAAATTGATTAAGTAAAGGGACAATTGAATCATTTGCTATTATTAGGACATTTCTTATCATTAAATAATAGTTGGCCTGATAATTTAATGATCAAAAAAAAAAGAAAGAACAACCCGATGCCAAAAAAATCGTTCTATACTTCTTTTCTTTCTTTGTGTTGGGCTTTTTTCCATAAATTTGTTAACATGTAAGATCAATTCAGCAAAGTCCACATAAGACAAATACTTATTACCTTTGGATTGGTCTTCCCTAAGCAAATTGATACCCCTATTGATATCCTTGTATTTTCCTGTCAGTAAGGCCGGTTCCTATGGCAAAGTTGCCACTTAGCCAGGCCATGTCAAGTTTCTATCAGACGGTCAAGTCTCGACCGCACGATCAAGACTACACCAAACGGTCTAGTTTAGATTGCTACCGGTGTAATGTTGATCGCTTAGCAGTTGTTTAGCTTTTAGTTCTTTTTTTCTTTTCTGTTTTTAGTTATTTTAACAGATTTTTATTATAAAAGGGTCCCATAAAATTTTATATAATCCGTTAATAAATGTCCCATCAAATACAATCAACTAAAATTTTATTGATAAGGAACCCATAAAACATAATATAATATAGTACTTTAATTTAATTAGATTTGTAAGCTTTACCGTAGTGGGGAAGCTAGTTTGCCATGGCGTGTGGCATCCCAACACAACTTTTATACCATCTCTGGTAGGAACCGCCCTTCAAATGGATTTTATGTGATCCTCCCATGAGCAACTTAAAAGCCCAACCTACGATGCAAGTCATACAACAGTGCCTGTACACAACTTTCTCGTGACAAAAACAGCCGAACTATTTGTCTGTCTACACGTGTTGATGGGACCGGAAAAGTTTCCTATGGTCATGAGTTTTTTACCCACATAGAAACGTCCAACTTAGGTGAACGATTAACGTAATCCAACATTTAGGCTTATCTTCAAGTGTGGACAGTTTTGCCTCTTTATGCTGCAATATTTCATTCCAAGAACACAAAATGAAGAGAAGAAAAAATTCATTAACAAAATAAGTAATACGATATATTAGAATTGTCAAATAAACACTGGAATCGGGTACGATAATAACCAGATAACTAAAATGTAAATCATTTGATCAATTAAAGAGCCTTGATGAGATCACAGAACAAATTCCACCCAGTAGTTTCAAATCTCTATTCCTCCTAGTCAACTGGGAATGCAATGATGAAGAAATCGTCATAGTTGGCTTCAAGCTATGTTCACAATGCACTGCGGACTGAGCAAGAACACCGGCGGACTCTTCAAGGTCATAAGTATCTGAATCCAAGTCGTTGAGGGCTACTTCAAGCGCAGTCACGGCCTTTTTGTAATCAAGGCTGCATTGTTTTAGACCCTCTGCTAAAGCCGGGGAACCGTGAGACCCATTCTTTTGATTATCAACTAACAAGTGATGATCAGTAATGAAGGATAGGATGTTTGTAGCGTTGGTGTATGCTAAACCGAAAGAGATATAAGCGAGCAGAATTATATCAGCTTCTGAAGCACGAGGATCGGTGTATATGGCGTCGACACAGAACTTATGATTTGGGGTTTGATTGCAGATTGAATCTACAAGCTTGTTGAGTTTTTTTCCTGCCGTGCTACTGATACTGTCGGAAGGAGAGAAAAACAAAGAGATTATAATGATCAGAGGAAGGAGGAACATAATATTATTCTGATGATTATGATTATGATTGCATTTACCCATTTGAGATGCGGATGTATGTAGTACTCGTATGAATTCTTAATCTCTGATGAAGTGAATCTTGTTTAGGATCTAATATATAATAACTCACGGTGGTAGTACAAAAGAGTATAGCAATCGGCGCACAGCGGACAAAATATAATTATTGTGGATGTGTGAAGATTATTTGCGACTCTTCCATTTTTTTTTAATAGGAAAGGAGAGATCATTCGTTCAAAAAACGGAATATTACATATTGTTTTTATCCCGCTGAATCAAAGACTTAATCTAGTCAGGCTCATTACTAAACAAACTAAAGCAAAGAGAATGGGTTCTTGCAAATTTTGCTAGAGAATCCGCTAAGTAATTTGCATCTGTGTATGCATAAGTGCAAATTCAAAACTCAAACGAACTCAAAATATTAAAAGTATCTTGGACTAGATTGTGTGTTGTCCATTTTATTGTCGTTGTTTTTCCATTTATAGCTGGTATCATACTCAAGTAGTCTCCCTCCAGATGTATCTTTTTCCATCCATTCCCTTGTGTTCATAGGACCACTTCCAATAACGATTGTGCTTCAACTTGCTCCAGATCAATAGCTAGAGGTGCACCTCCTCGCAGTTCATTGATGATGCCTGCAAAATCTCTACAAATTAGACCCAGCCTGGTAATACATTTTTATCTATATGAGAAGCAATTTACGTTGTAGACATCATTGACTGGAGGATGCCACTTTTCACTAATCCCATTACGGAAATGTTATCAGATTGAATACCTATAATTCTGTTCCAGTCATTTATCTGCGACTCACATAGTCTCATGACAACTCTCTTCGTTGTCAACGGGTATCAGTTCATTAAGAACAATTATTCAAACTTATTCAAACAAAGCCACTGACTTGATTAATCTCATAAAAGAGTTAGCTAAATGCTGCGCTATAGATGAAAATTTTTGGAAAGACAACAATAGGGATCAAAACAATGCTCTACGAGATAGAAATACAAAATACTTTCATAACAAGGATAAACAGAGATCTAGAAGAAACAAAATCGAAATTCTAAAAAATGATGACAATGAGTGGTTAGATAACAGAAATGAAATCTCTAAGTGTATAACTAGTCATTTTCAAACAATATCTATAGTGAACTTATACATAGAGTTATATTACCTATCTCAGAAATTTTCATACCGCCAACATTTGCATTTGAGATTTGTGCATAACCTTTTAAGTTTGTGTTGATGGTGGTTTTTAGTTCAGGGCTAAAATCGTAAAAACTTGTATTTAATGTGTTATCGTTCTGTAAAGAAATAGTGCCATTTAAAAATAATGAGTGCGTACGCCTCTTGCTTATATATGTATTGAGCAATTCAATATACTTATATATAAAATTTATTTAGAATAGTATTGGTTGCAAAATACCAGGTATTCTGTTAATTTTATCAAACTCCCACCTGCATTATTTACTCATGTATGGCTTGCTGAGTATTTACCTTATGCTATGTTCCCAGTTGAACTCTTAATTCTAAAAAATGAGGACAATGAGTGGTTAGATAACAGAAATCGAAATTCTAAAAAATGAGCTTGAAACTGTCAACATCGGGAATGAAGAAGTTCCAAGGCCTTCTCAAAGAGTATCAGGATATATTCGCATGGACCTATGAGGAAATGTCCGGCTTAGATGAAAAGTTGGTCACTCATCATCTACATATAATACTCGGATCCAAGCCAGTCAAACAATCTCCAAGACAATTCAGGCACGATGTTGAAGAAAAAATCAAAACTGAGATTCAGAAGATACTAGTCGTCGGCTTCATCAAACCCATTCAACATCCTACCTGGTTGGATAATGTAGTTTCTGTAAAGAAGAAGAACGGTCAAATCAGGTGTTGTGTCGATTTCAGAAATATGAATAAGTGCTTCCCCAAGGACGACTTACCTCTTCCCAACATCGACATGCTAGTAGATGTTACCAGTGGACATGGCATGTTCTCCTTCATGGATGGATATATCATTTCAAACTCCCCTCAGAAACTTTTATTATACTGTAATGTCTTTCGGTTTGAAAAATGCTGGTGCTACCTATCAACGTGCCATGACTGCAATATTTCATGACATGATGTATAAACAAGTTGAAGATCATGTAGATGACATAGTAGTCAAGTCAAAAACTTGAGCAGCCCACACAGACGTCTTGCGACATGTGTTTGAAAGGTGTCGTGAATATAAACTGAAAATGAACCCCTTGAAATGTGCTTTTGGGGTTTCTTCTAGAAAATTTCTGGGATTCCAAGTAACCGCTGAAGGAATCAAGGTTGATCCAACCAAGATCCAGGTTATCCTCACAATACCTCCTCCGCAAACTGTGAAATAACTTCAGAGCTTCATGGGCAAGGTAAACTACATTCGGCGTTTTATACCTGGTTGAGCTCAACTTATCGCTTCATTCACCCCCTTAGTGAAAAAGGGAGCAAGCTTCATTTGGACCAGGCTGCAACAAGAAGCCTTTCGGAAAACTCAACAAATATTGTCATCACCGATTGTTATGAAATCTCTCGTACAAGGAAGACCGTTGTTTCTCTACACTGCTTCCAGCGACGCTGTTGTTGGAGCCCTCCTTGCTCAAGAAGATGATGAAGAGATTGAACGCCCTATATACTACTTCAGTCATACTTTGAGAGATGCTGAACTCAGGTATCCTAAGGTATAGAAATCGTTTCTAGCTTTAATCCATGCTATTCAGAAATTCAAGCACTTTGTACTGTCAAACAAAGTGGTGCTAGTAGATAAAGTTGTTCCTGTCAAGTTCCTACTCTCAAAACCGGCCTTGATAGGTAGGCCGGCTAAATGGCTACTCCAAATGTAGGAGATCGACATAACGTGAACTCCTCCGAGAGATATTAAAGGACAAGCAGTAGCAGACTTTCTAGCAGCATTCCTAGGAGAAGATACTACTGCGCTGCATTAATACCTTCCCGGAGAGTTTCCAGAAAACTCCTTTATCAAAGAGGAAGCGTGGTTATTATATTTTGACGGTTCTGCTATCCTAGCAGCAACACCGGAGGAGCAGGTGTAGTTCTAGTATCTCCAACTGGTGAAGACTTTTAACATTCGTTCAAGCTGGACTTTCAGTGCACCAAAAATTCAGCGGAATACGAAGATTTTCTCATAGGGATGTCACTAGCCAAACAAGAAGGAGCCACACACCTGGAAGTAAGAGGCGACTCGAAACTGCTGGTCAATCAAATGAATGGAGTATACTCACTCAAAGAGCTTCGAAATTACAATTTGAAGGTTTGGAAGAGACTTTGACGGTGAAGAGACGAATTGTGGCATCAACGTGGCTTTCACAACCCAAAGATACTGAAACCAACGATGGGAGAACTCCGATTATTGAAGAACTTAATAGTTTTCTTTCTGAAGGAAAGGTTAGTCTTAAAACCCTAAAAAACTTCTTCATGCTCCATGGAATGTTATACCACAAAAACTTAGATGGATCCTTGTCGAGATGTCTTGGGGGTGAAGAAGCACAGCTACAACTTAACCGTGTTCTGGTGATATATGTGGGAAAACGCTAGTGGTGACTCTTTACTGATGTCTTCAATGCCTCAGATACTACTGGTCGTATATGGAGACCCAATCTCAAACGTTCCAAGGGTCTTGCTCCAATTGTCAAGCGCCATCACATCAATTGGAGATTCTGACTGTCAATTATGCTGGGGACTGGCAGGAATCGTACATCAACTATCTCCGTAATGTTGTACTGCATGCTACCAAAAGAGATGCAGTCAAGATAAATCAAAGAGCCAAGAGATTCATATTTCATGAGGGAATCCTATAACACAATAGCTTTGGAGGAGACCTGTTATAATGTTTGGCGAAGTCTGAAATCCTGACTATGTTGAAAGAGACACATGAATTAAATACCAAGGGAAGAAGAAGTTGTTTCTCCATGTGCATGAAATGTACTACTGGCCAACTATGACCGTCCAGGCAAGTGATGCATAATGATTGCGCGTTACAGTGTTACAGGTCAAGTTAGTGTCCGACAATGATTGCGCGACACTGCATAGACTGTTAAGTGCTAAGAATGTCAAAAACCATACAGGGCCAGTGAAGCTCAAAGGTAGTGCTATACTGTAAAGACATTTGGCTAAGTAATGAAGCTTATTGTCCGACACGATGAAGCTTCATTGAGGGAAAGGCAAGGCCAAAATGGCAAGATGCAACATGCGATGTTGGTATTAAGGCAGATCCATGGAATTGAGTTGGTCCAAACTCAAGGATGGTGCAAGCAGGTAGAATAGACTAAGAATCAGTCCATTAATTAGTTCAAGGAAGGGCCAAAGCTTGAACAGTGCAAACAAGTTACCAATGCAAGAGTGGCATTGTTATTGTCAAGCAAATTGGCTAAGTGAAGCATATGGCGCATGAATAACCAGAATGAGATTGAGGTGTTAGCCTTGATGATTAAAGCACAAGGATTGTCTGTGCATTGGTTTAGAGCAAGAAGATTGCAGGGCCGAGATGGCTAAGCATTGGATATGGTCCAAGTTCAGATATACGCAACAGTGGTGCAATCTGGCTCAGGTGGCGGTTATAAGTTGGTTGTTGGCTTCACAAGCGTGCCAAAGGTACGAGACAAGTTGTAAGGGTTGTGAAATGAGTTTATAACCTTGGTAGAGTGTCCCTAACCGTTCAAGACAAGTGTGGCTTCAATCTGCATGACAACACAAAAGGTGGCAGTTGAAAAGCAGATTGGCGGTTATGGAAACTACCCTATGGGACACATGGTTGTTCCATGTGTGTGCAAGTGTTGTACACGTTTTTTGGCCCTTGTAACCACTGTATAAATAGTTTAGAGACACTAGAAAATCATTAGGCTGCATAGAAGAGAGTTAGTCTCTTTATTTGAGAGAATAAGGCATCACCTGTTTTGGTCCATGTGACGGCCAAGTTTTGTAATCTTCCTTTAGTGCAATAAAATGGGTTTGTTGCAGTATATCTTTTTGTTAATTAAGTTGATGATCTTGTTGAGTTTGTTTAAGTAATGCATGGAAAACCTCTTATGTTTATGGGGGCATAAAGAGTTAGAGAGAAAGAAGATGAAGACTTCCGTTGCATAAATCCTTAAGAGTGAAGGAAGATGCATACTTTGATGAAGTATGCAAGGCTGAGTACTTGTGGGTGAAGTTGATTCACTGAACCACATAGTATTGTTGTTCATGTCCCATTCAAATTTTAGGCGATTAAATGGGCGTGTGACAGCATGTATCAGAGCGGTGTTTGGGGACATTGTTCTTGATTTTTCTCTCTTTTACTCAAGTTGGTGTCATTTGTTTGTCAAATTCAGTGAAGAATTGTTTGGGTTTCTTTAGTATGGAGACTAGAAGAAGTTGATATTGTGTGTAAAGATCAATTAGAATGAACTTTGAAGCTTGAAGTAGCAACATGCCATGAAAGTTTATAACAAAGGTGTCAAATTTCCTGCCCAAAGTGTTAGACGAACAAACAAAAGTCATTGAAAACCGGGTTTTCAAGTGATTGCATGACAAAACTCAAGAGTATGCTGACTTCTATGGTGCAAGTCAGAAGTTTAAGTGCATGTTTCTCACAAATATGCAAATATTACGCATTTAGAATGCATATTTTCATAGTATTATCAGTACCGAGTACATTACTACTTGTAATGGGAATTTTGCTAAAATTCCTGAATGCAAAGATGTTATTGGCCTTTGCAGTGGCAAAGAAGATTGATAACATGTCTATGTGATAGAATTGAAGGTATCTCATTGTAGCCAGTTGGATGGAATATTAAAGTTATCTCTCTCTAATACATGTACCTTGGTGGTAATGCAAAGTCTGTTTGTGAACCAGCATTTTTATGGCAATGTAATGCCATAAAAGAAGAATTGGATGGCCAATTCTTGTCTAGTATAAATCTTATGGAAAGGATGAAGAAAGAAAATGTAAGTTAGGAAAAAAACCGGTACACCAAGGTCTTACATTTGCAAAGAGTTCTTCGTTGATGCTAGATGCACACAAGGAGTGTGTTTACACCTGGTTTATGAGTGGGATCAATATGCTTGGACAAGGGTGTCTAAAGATCTGCATTTGATCATAACCACAAGCGGATGTTCTTGTCGACTGCAAATCAACAATTATTGCTACTGAAGCTGATTTTGGAGAAGGGGAAAGAAAATAGTAACCAGTTGTACATGGAAGTAAAAATGAGTTCTAAGTTTGAAGAAGAATGCGGCATTCTTGCAACATGGAACATAGGAAATGTTGCATCATTTGCAAGGATTATGGCCTTGTTGAGATTGTCCAAGGGATTTGTCCACGAAAGACATTGTGTAACATGACTTTGCTGAGCTCTATAGTGATGCTCAGAATCACCAAGTTAAGTCCGTTCCAGTTGTGCAAAGGTGCACAATATTATGTCAAGAGTTGGGTGCTAATTGGCATAGCAGGTATGCGACAGTAGCATGCACCAAATAGGATTTGGGCATGGCCAAGATGCATAATGCGTTTAGAGATGCAACTTAGGCAAAATTAATGATGCGTGGAGAAGGAAGGACAAAGTAGCGTGATGCATAAGAATGGCATGAGGTCATTTTTAGGAAATCTTCATGAAAGCTAAAGCAACATGATAACATCAGTTTGAAGGAGTATTCAACTAAGTGTCAATTATATTTTGCTTCGTTATGGGAGTTGCATAAGAACGTTGATAAGTAGAAGAATGCATGCGGAAAAGTAAACTGCTACATTGGAGACAGTAGGTGTTGTCTCAGTTCCTTGTTTGTTGCTTAGAAGTGAAGACGAAGTCAGTATTGCAAGAATTGTTAGGTCTTAAAAGTTTCAATCAGTTGGCGCGACTATTTGCTCAAGTTTGAGTATACTTTCAGTTTGGGTCGAGTGGACCTTGGTGTTGGGAATTGTCTCTCTATGTAAGGTAGTAGCGGATGAGGATATTTGAGACGAGAGTTCTTGTCTCTTTCGTTCAAAGTAAAACTAGTTCGTGTGGAAGATGTTACATAGCATATTAAGCCAAAATATGCAATAGAAGACGCTGAAAGTGAAAGAAGTAAATAGAGTTGGTGGCATAGTCGAGTTTGCTGTTGAGAGTTATGTGGAAGTGCGACAACATTTGGCAGCAATAGCATGGAGTAACGCAACTAAAATGAAGATGTAAGTCCATCAAGTATATGAGTTAAGAGTAACTCATAGTTAGGAAGAACATGATGTTGTTTTTCCTCCACATTAAAGCGTAGTATTTTGAAAAAGCAAGTGATGCTTAAATTGCTGGTTTCAAAAGCGCGTGAAGAGGATACCTTGTCCAAAGTGACGGTGGGATGTCCCGGGTATTCCTAAGTCATGACTATACTAAAGTAATGCATTTCAATCATGATGTTGCGACAATGCATGCAAAGACCGGCAAGGTGCAGGTTCTTTGGCATACAGATGATGCAAGTCTAAGAAGGTGAAGTTTGCAATATGATTTGGAGGCCAAATCTAGTAAAAGTGCTTATGTTAGCAAAGTGCAGTAAAGGCTATAGGTTTTGGCGCATAGCAAGAGTGGTATGGAATCATAGAGTGCGTACCTTAAGGCATGGCTTGATTTGGCATAGACGCATATGATTGAAGAATGAGGCCAAGTCTTGTATAAGTCCTGTTATGTTGTGCGGTGCAACTAAAGTCTGAAAATGAAGGAGAAAGACTATGGCAATGACCATTGCGATCAGTTAGGGAGAATCATTACTTGCGTATCCTTAGGCGCAAATAATTAATTCAAGGAAAATTCAAGCCTAATTCAGGGAATTGACAAGAGGAATTTCCAAGTTGCATTTGGGTGTTGATATGCGATTGTAGTTGAAGATGGAGTGTAAGACAACGTGACGACAATAATACAAGTCCGTAGGATCAATGACAAGGCAGTAAGATAAGTGATGGCATATGGTACTAGGCAGAAAATTTTTGGCAAGGGAAAAGGCCAAACAAGTTTGTTGATTTCTGAGATAGGCTCATAAGTTTACAAGGCCAGCGAACAAGTATAGCGAGTATACTTTATTGCGTTCAACGAGGACGTTGAATAGATTAGGTGGGGGAGGTCTATGACCTGCCAGGAAAGTGATGCATAATGATTGCGCGTTACAGTGTTGCAGGCCAAGTCAGTGTCCGACAATGATTACACGACACTGCATAGACTATCAAGTGCTAAAAATGGAAGAACCCTATAGGGCCAGTGAACCGCAAAGATAGTGCTATACTGCAAAAAAATTTGGCTAAGTAATTAAGCTTATTGGACGACGCAAAGCTTCATTGACGGAAAGGCAAGGCAAGGCGAAAGTGGCAAGATGCAACACGCGATGTTGGCATTAAGGCATATCCATGGAATTGAGTTGGCCCAAACTCAAGGATGATGCAAGTAGGTAGAATAAACTAAGAATTATTATATGCATTATTTCAAGGTAGGGACAAATCTTGAACAATGCAAACAAGCTAGCAATACAAGAGTGGCATTGTTATTGTCAAGCAAATTAGATAAGTGAAGCATATGGCGCATGAATAATCAGAATGAGCTTGAGGTGTTGGCATTGATGATTAAATCACAAGGATTGTTTGTGCATTGGTTTAGATCAAGAATCTTGCAGGTCCGAGATGGTTAAGCATTGGATCAACGCCAAGTTCAAAAATATGCAACAATGGTGCAATCTGGATCATGTGGCAGTTATAAGTTGGTTGTTGGCAGGTGCGATACATGTTGGAAGGGTTATGAAATGAGTTTATAACCTTGGTAGAGTGTCTCTAAGCGTTCAAGACAAGTGTGTCTTCAATCTGCATGACAACACAAAAGGTGGCAGTTGAAAAGTAGATTGGCGGTTATGGAAACTACCCTATAGGACACATGGTTGTTCCATGTGTGTGCAAGTGTTATGCACGGTTTTTGCCCTTATAACCACTGCATAAATAGCGTAGAGACATTAGAAAATCAGTAGGCTAGATAGAAGAGAGTTGGTCTCATTGTTTGAGAGAATAAGGCATCACCAAGAGGGTGATGGCCTGTTTTGGTCCATGTGATGGCCAAGTTTTGTAATCTTCCTTTAGTGTAATAAAATGAGTTTGTTGCAGTATATATTTATGTTCATTAAGTTGCTGATCTTGTTGAGTTTTTTTAATTAATGCATGGAAAACCTCTTATGTTTATGGGGGCATAAAGAGTTAGAGATAAAGAAGATGAAGACTTCTGTTGCATAAATCCTTAAGAGTGAAGGAAGATGCATACTTTGATGCAAGTATGCAAGGCTGAGTACTTGTAGGTGAAGTTGATTCACTGAACCACATAGTATTGCCGGTCATGTCCCATGAAAATTTTAGGCGATTAAATGGGCGTGTGACACCAACTATGGAAGATTATGCGGCAGCATCTGTTAAGAAATGCTACGAATGTCAAACTCACGGGAATCTCATCCACACACCTTGTGGGAAAATCAATCCCCTATCGTCAAAACAGCACGAGTATATCATAACTGCGACGGAGTACTTTACCAAATGGGTCGAAGCTATTCCTCTCAAAGGAAACACTGGAGCGACTATTGCATCATTCATCAAGGAGTACATCATTTATCGGTTCGGCGTCCCTAAGCACATCATTACTGATAATGGTAATCCCTTTTCCAACAAGCAGGTACGAGAGATACTTGAAGAATATGGAGTTAGGAAAGTCTTCTCTACTCCGTACTACCCTCAGGGGAATGGGAAAGCCGAAAGCACCAACAAGACTTTAATTCGAATTCTAGTCGAACAGTGCATGATGGACCCAGAACATGGCACGAAAAATTGCATACGGCTTTGAGGGCGTATCGTACGGCACCTAGGAGATCTACCGGAGTCTCTCCTTATTCACTTGTCTATGGCGCTTGTTAGAGCATAGCTCCGTTGAACCCACCAAGCGTTGGTATGTCAAGTTTGATTGTCATATTTTAATGAGACAAAACTCATTAAAAGATTCGCTTGATTATGTACTAGAGTCAACTTCGTATAGGTTAGCTTGAAAGTATTAGGATTTGAGACATTACAAGTATTGCGAAGACTTGAAGAAGTGAAGAAGTAAGGAGCTACAACGACAACATCATCCTTCCACTTGAGGTTAGTGATATTTGACTTTAACTGTTTCATTACCTAACGTATCTTTCAAGTCGTGCATATTGAAAACAAAACTGCGAAGCATGAATGATTATACTCTAGTTAGACATAGTATTAAGGAATACAATACGAGGTTTATTGCTTAACCATTAAACTTTATAGATAAGACATTGACATAATCGTTTGAATGCTATTGTGATTATGTATGGGTATAAGGTGAAGATTTCATCCTAGGAAACAATGTTTTACATTTGTTTTAAGGAAGTAAATTCATGAACTTGTTTTGTGAATCGAAAGAGAAATCGCCAGGCATTATTGGTATTGTTATTCATTGCATATATTTTGAACTACCAATATGTATGATTAGTATAACCGCTCATGACTTGTTTATGTTCTTGGTAAAACTATTCACAAAGGCCTGACTTTTGTATTGGTATGACTTTTATTAGTGAAACCGATCTTAAGTAATCACCTGAGATGGTATGACCGATTTAGTGTTATTGGTATGACCTACTCTGGGTAAAGGGGAACCGATCCTAGTAAAAGGTGCAACCTATCACAAAGGGGAATCGATCCTTGTATGAGGTGCAGAAAGTTTTTAGCAGAAAGGGGAACCGATCCTATAGACATGTGCATAACGTTTTTAGGCAAAGGAGAACTGATCCTATGGACATGTGCAGAAAGTACAAGTTAGATACCATATATATTTGGGAAGCGATCCTAGTACCTAGTCAACCAATTTTTTTTAACTAGCGTGACTATGCAAAGTACTCACATGGAGGCAGAACCGAAACTTGTTTTGGTAAAACCGTGAAACCCATGTTTGGTGATTGAGTATTCTTGATCAATCACGTAGTTCTTGAAAGTCAGATGCACCAATTCTAAACTTGTTTGGAAGTGTGGCAAATCGGTTTCAAGATTGTAAGTATGAAAGAGGACTTACAAAGTAAGGATGTCGACATACTTTGAACATGTGCAGTAATGCTTATCTTTAATTGTTCAAAGTTATACCTTAGTAGATAAAGGAAGAAAATCCCGGATCGAATAAAATAAATTGAGAATCTTTTATTTAAGGTTTTTAATTTTATTTTTGGAAAATGAAAATTAGTAATGTGCATTTGTTAGTTGGAGATTTTCTAAGAAATTTTCGGTCATTATTTGGACAAAGCATTTCCAGGAATTATGGAAACCGAATCTGGAATATATTGCATATCTTGAGAATATTTTCAGTTTTGGAAATTCCTTGGTGTCCAAACTTCCTCGGTCTATAAATATCAAAGTTTTCATTTCGAGCAAACTAATCCTCAGAGACAACAAAACTATCTCAGTTGTGCTGCTACTAGTGAAGCGGCCTATTCGGAGAGGAGGGTAACCTAATTAGGCGAAATCTCTTACGTCCGCTCAGTTTAAAGACTTCTTTGAGATTGAGAAGCTCTATTAGTATCGTTGGTGGGAAACTAGATAATTGCGGTTTATCTTTTGTTTTCGATTGATTTGATTGACTAACGGTGGTTGAACTTTGATTGCACCTAGTTTATTTATGCTTGAGAATTTTCTCTTCTGATATAAGATTCACTCAAACTAGATCAAAGTTTTGACGGGGATCTTTAGACTGTTTGTATATCTAATGACGTCTTGTGATAATTCATTGTTAACAGACTCCGTTCTATGCGTGATTTATCATAAGAGATTCAAGTTGATTGTGTGCAGGTGTTTATTGAATATCTAAGAAGATTTGAAGACAAAGAAGACTTTGAAGATTTTTTATTTGGGTTCATAATCTTTGGTGTGCACAATACTTGTTTCGGTAAAAGAGGATCCAACTATAATCGATTTATCCTTGTGGTAGATTGGATTGATTAGTTGTGTAGATCGGCATCAATACAATTCTTTGTGATTAAAAGTATTGATTGCAAAATCTTAACACTTACTTTGGTAGTTGATAATAAGATAGATCTAAGAACCTAATAAAGGAGTTTATTGAGATAAACAGAAGAGCCTTTTGTCGAACTCACATCACTTGGTTGAAAAGAGTTGATACCAAACAGATTTGTTGTTCCTTTACTGTTTGGAATACGCAGCAAAGGAATTATTCCAAGTACGTGACTTATTACAAGTCGGAGGCGTGGGAATACATACAGAACCATGTGAACTATAGGTTTAGTTGCTTGGTCTCAACTATACGAAGTTGGTTTGATTTTTTATAGCGGCCTAATCCTTAGAGTATTCAATTCTGGACAAAGTCCCGGGTTTTTTCTGCATTTGTGGTTTCCTCGTTAACAAAATCTTGCTGTGTCATTTACTTTTATTTTCCGCAATTATAATTGTTGTTATTATAATTTAGAGTAAATTA
The DNA here is from genome assembly GCF_003573695.1 of Papaver somniferum. Lineage (NCBI taxonomy): Eukaryota > Viridiplantae > Streptophyta > Magnoliopsida > Ranunculales > Papaveraceae > Papaver > Papaver somniferum. The sequence goes on from NC_039363.1 coordinate 85,415,065, forward strand.
CACAAACGTTAATTCTTATTTACTTGAAAGTAATCCTATTTGTGTTTGGTTAAGTCCGAACCATTTATGAAGCAAATACACTTTGTTGTTGCATTGTCTCAATCTTGTATCCATAGTTAATCAAACAAGTTTTCTTGTTGTTGTATTGTCTCGATCTTGCATCCATACACGATCACACAAAGTGTGAACCGATTTGTTGTATTGTCTCGACTCAGTCCATAGACAATCATTTTCGAAGAAAGGACTTATAGGTGGAAAAGTTTTAGTTTGAGGTATATTTGGGTACCCTCGTCTTTTCAGCGCTGATGACATTCTCCCAGCGGATATCAAAATCTCTTCGGCTAGGATTGCAGCAGCAAGTGGAGTCCAATGGAATGAGACCGAAGCATCGATCTTCAGAATACCAGAAGTAGACACTCTGGGTTCCAGGAGAATTAAGGTGGAAGAGCATGCTCAGACGTATAGGAGGAAGATCTCCAGGGCATACGACAAAAGTATAAAACCTCGAGTTTTTCAAATAAGAGATCTGGTACTAAAGACAACCAAGCATATTCAGTAAGACATGTCTGCACCAAAGTTTTCCCAAAATGGGAAGGCTCTTATGTGATCACCAAAGTTTATAAAAGCGGGTACTACAAGATTGTCAAGGAGGACGGAGGAAAATTGGAGGCAGTCATCAATGGAAAATGGCTCAAGGCATACACGATCGATCAGGCATTTCTCTCATATCTGACTTACCTATATTTCCTATTATTTAAGACGCATTGATGTAAACTTTGTTTGTTTACCAAAAATTCAATGTGATTCATTTGCCAAAACAATGTTCGAAAAAAAAAAAAACATTCAAACGTTATCATACCAATTACTAAAAAGAATAGCTCATATAAGACCATCTAGCAAGTTCTAGTCCCTTGAAAGCATCATATTCAGCCTATCCTGATACCTTTCGGCCGTACTCTTCAAGTTTTGGATTGCCTGCTCCACTTTCTCAGATTCCGCATCCAAAGCCTTTTCCTCTTCCAAGATAGCTTTTGCAGCAGGAACGACATTGGAAATGATGCTAGCTCGATCAACTTTGATAATATCAAGGCGCTGTCGGAGCCATCTCACATTGAACTTCATAGATTCACAGGTAGATACCATGTTTTCCCACTTTTCAACAGTTGATTCAGCAACATCACGAATGGATGTACTTTCCATCTCTGTGACCATGGGTAGAAGATAGTTCACCGTGGTAACCAAAGAAGACGAGCAGTGCCGCACCACGTTCCTGGTGTCAATGTGGCCGTACCTCCTCCATATCTTTGTGTACAAAGAAACAAACTCCTTCCGTATTAGGAACTCACCAACAGTCCGGTAACTAGAAGACAAACACTTCATATGAATGTCAAATGGCAAGCCTGTATTGGGGTACTCATATGAGGAGATACCCAAATCCGTGTCTTCCAGATCTGCAACAGTATGCGTGTTTTATCTTGAAGGAAGAGGGGTAGTAAGATCATCGGCATCAACCACTGTTACACATGTTCCAGCAGGGTACCTCTGTAAAAAAAAACGTATATCTACCGGCCATGACAAACGAACACCCATTCACCAGTGAGAAAGTATATCGATATGATCTTCTTAACTCAGATGATCCTGACAGGGGAGTTATCGCAAGACCCAAAGCTTCATCCACTCTGAAGAACGATGTTAACGTTAAAAAAAGGGGTGGGGGAGTTATTACTTCAAAATCAAGAGACTATTAAAATCTTACTTTCGATACAAGCCGTCTATGTTTGGTTGAAAAGTCTGGCTGAGTTGAAGATGATCCACTCTTTCTGACATGATGAAAGAATATATGTTCAACAGGAGGCTCTCTGCTACAAATTGAGAAGAATGTTCTAGTTCCACATGCATATGTATATGCGCTGCAGAAACCCTAGGAGAAAGCGGTACGAATACTGAACAACCGCAGCGGAACTTATCGATAGATGAGGATTCAACGCCGAACAAATCGTGTTTCTTGTTGAATCCCTAATCAAAGCCTAGAGGAGACTGTCAGATATTCAAAGGAAAAATGCTCTTAGCCAGCCTAGCTCAAGACCCTGTCCGTCCATGCTCGTTGGTGTGACTTAATCGACATAAGCATACTCGAAAAGGATAATCGTTATCTTGCGACCTGACTCATTGCTTCAAATTCAAGGAAACTTCCCCTTCCCCGGTAACGTTTATTCACTTCATCTTGATAAGTTTATTTCTTGATTGTCACCATCTTGTGCTTACCCCGCAACAATTTCACTGTTACGTACTAAGCATGGGACTTAATATTGATGGTGGTTTTTAGTTCAGGGCTAAAACCGTAAAACCTTGTATTCAATGTGTTATTGTTCTACAAAGAAATAGAGCCATTTAAAAGTAATGAGTGCCTGCGCCTCTTGCTTACATATGTATTGCGCAATTCAGTATATTTATATATGAAATTTATTTAGAATTGTGTTGGTTGCAAAATACCAGGTATTCTGTAAATTTTATTAAACTCCCACCTGCATTATTCACTAATATATAGCTTGCTGAGTATTTACCCTATGCTATGTTCCCAGCTGAACTCTTAATGTTGACATGATATGACAACTAATGTTCGTTCTCAGCTGAGCAGCATGAGTTTCCCGAAGTGTCAGGATTAAGATGTGCATGAAACAGAGGCATGCAAAATGTGTTGATTCTAAGATGAAAATTAGTGGTTTGTATCGACGCGCAAAATTCGCCAAATTTTATTAATTTTTTGTTAGCTCGCAAGATTCAATTTTTCTAACCTAATTTTATCAATTTACAAAAATTAGGTTTTTACGGTCTGCGCAATATCTCGATCCCTATTGGTTGAGACTAAACCTAGGAAAACTAGGAAATTGATCCATCATGGAACTAGTAGGAGCATAATCCTACCAAAAGTTGGAAAACAAAGAAATATAAGGAAATTGCGACAAATAAAGGTAGCAGCAAAAGGGGGGGTGGCCGCGCCACTTGGCAGGCCGATTTGCCCTAGATGACACCTCCCATGGCCGACCATTCATGCCCTATATTGCTGCATGCCGGCCCCTCTTTCCCACTAGCCAATCAAATCGCTCCAAAGTCGCAGCCTACACTTTTAGTTAAAGGTGGAAGTTAGTTGTACGACACGCTTAGTTTATTAAGGAATCACTAGTGGAAAATGAAAATAAAAAGTATTCCAAAACAACACTTATAATCACTAAAAACGACTACACTTGAGAGCCATAGAATTGTAGTGTTATTTCTCAAAACGAATGGTCCTGAGACTAGTTGAGTTTTTCAGATTACGTTTATCTTCAACAGTCATATTTATAATACTGATACACACAGTCCTTTTGCTGGATTATATTTTATAAAAAAAATCTATTTATCTGATCCAAAGCTAGTTCAGCTGAATCAAAGTTAAACTAATGATGACCTTGAAATTGAATTAACCAAAAAAAAAATACTTGAAATGACTTCACATTTGAATTTGTATTAAGAAGTGTATCCAGTTTATAACTTCAACTATCTAAAATACTCTGGGTAAAATAAAAATGCTTCTATCTGCTGAGGGACAACGCACCTGAATTCTAAACTAAGTTGAAAATGCTTAATGCATATTCCTATTACAATATTTGAAGGAATATACAACTTCATTTACTGACAAACTAGCTCTAATCAGGTCTATTACTCCAATAACTCTAAGATGCAAACAAAAAGCATAATCCCTGTGAAAGATGGAAGACTTTTTCTTTAGTACCAAGAACTTTATAGCTCTGTACAATCTTGAATTCAACACCTATGCACTACAATCAAATCAAAACTTGTTTCAGTATCTTAGTTATTTTCCATGCTCAGTTTACATTGGTTATGCATAAGGAAATATAAAGCTTTTGATTTACCAGCACATCCTTTGCAAAATTTTGCGCGATAAAAGATCGAGTACACGGTGAGCAGCCACAGAAAATGTTTATCCTCCCCTATCCTTAAAGCCATATGGAGTCTTTGATCATAGATTACCCAACACAGAATGGCAAGCAGGTTGGACAAGCTGATAAGAGCAGAAAAGCGCGTATAATTAGAATGATTGAAGTTCTGTCATTTGTAAGAGCAGTATAGCACAACATATACTTGTTGCAAAATAAAGATCACAGTCAAAGATAAACAGCAGTAACATGCCAGTTTTATTTGTATATTCAAAAATGAAAGAAGTAGAGCAAAAAATGATGATACCTATTGTTTAGGAAAGAAATGCTAATAGCAGTCACGAAAGCAACAATAACATCAAGTGGTCTCCTAAGAAATCACATCCCTGCAGTAAAGAAAGGGATGTTAATGGAGGTCATTTGCAAGTTTAACTTTTTTAAGGATCTGCGTTGGAAAATAATAGTATATAAAGGATGGCTACAGCAAATAACAAACATGGTGCGAATCTAAACATTTCATAATCAACCAAGGAAAGCTCGATCAAGAAAAAGTTGGAGCTGATATTGAATTGTAATGTATTTATGATCAATTTCTCCTGCAAACGTGTTTATAAAGTGTTCGAATCTTAAAGCCGAAAATGGAAAGACAACGCATACTTGAAAAGAGGTCTGGGACATAAAAGTTAAACATTTACCAAAACAGATAGGATGACCCTCATCTTATCGTTGATATAATTGTTGAACCATATAGCTGGGAGATACACAGCTAGAATTCTACAAAATATTTAAGGTTTAGTCAGTACCAAAGGCTTACATCCCTAACCCATCTAACATTACTTAAATTATGCCTTCTCCCATTTGAAGTTTTTTGGGATCAGTAATAAATCAAGTATATAAAAGTAAAATACATTCTCAATTGTAACAGTTGTGAAAGCATATGAAGGTTCAGACTGAAGAATGTCACTAAAGCAATTAAGACTATCAATTGATTCCAATTCGTACACTTTGAATAAATGGAGCAGGACAATCAAACAATGTCACACTTGAACCAAAATAACCAAGAGTAGAAAACAATGTTCATGATTAACCTTAGTTTTCTTGTAGTGAGCATATTTATCATCGAGAATATCCAGAATTGACTCTGCAATGATATCCTCCATATCAACTTTCTCTTCCTATAACAGACATTACAGAATTATCAATAGTGCTACTACCAAAAGAAACCAAGGTAGAAACTCTTAACACAAAACATAAAGTCATCATACTATTATGTCCAATTGCAATATTCCTTGTAAATCAATGGTAGAACGAAACTGGAGTCTGCGACAATGCAAGATGAACATAAACCGATATAAATAACAAACCCAGTAAAACATGGGAAGAATAAAACAACTCAGATGTTGATTAACTATAAAACGAGGGGGAAAAAAGTTATCACTTGAACTTCAGCAGCTACAATGGGTCTTTTGGAAACCTAACAACCATAAAAGTTCAAATTTATTCATATAGTTCAGAATTTTACCCGCAAAACTTCACCATTTATGCCTCCATTTGCTAACTAACTAGCTCAACTGAGAAGTAAGTTTCTGCCAACAAGAAGGTAGACTGCGCATAAGTTTACACATAAGCATAGTTGAATGCTTGTAGCCATACCGAAGTGTTCGATAGTAGGAGCAGATGTGACCCTGCATCAAACTTATCTTATAAGCAAAGTAACTATTTCAATACAAACATTATGACATTTTTATAATTTAAAATGCAATATACCTTGCAGCATGCTTTGGCAGATGCAGTTGTCGTATTGTTCTCAAAGTGATAATACCTTCTACATGATAAACTACAAAATTAAACTTAAAATAATGCAAAGAAGAAATTAACTTCATCGTCTTTGACTTATTCCTCATTCTCAGTATCCATGTGCCTCTTGGGCTTGTGAACACATTGCCAAGTTGTTCTGTAATCTTAAGAAGATCAAGTTCCCCAACAACGCCGACGATAATTTCCTGATATATATTAGATTCAAGGGTTATCATCCATCCAAACTATACCATCAACTGAATACAAATGGAAAACCTTCACTACTTTCTCAAAAGCAAAATCATTCCTTAGATATCTCATGAACTCTAACATATTTGGAGTCACTTCCTATAGCATACAAAGACATAAAGACTGGTAAATAAGATTATTATACCACGAGATATTATAAATCCGTATATGCATAATGCATAGCTCTCTTGGAGATTTAGGTGACCAAAAATATTCGGCCACCACCATATCTGGTACCACCACCTTCTTATTAATAAGGTAAGTTACCAGCATAAATGAATTTGAAGGACATACAAACTAAGTAATACCACTTGTTTTCAATAGATATTCCATAACCAATGAAGCTGAGGTCTCCTCCCTTGTTAAAACAACCAATCCATTAAATCCACCAAAAAAAATAAAACAACAAATCCACAAAGACAAAATTAAATTCACCGAACAGTATCAATGAATCGAAAAAAAAACAAACCTGACCCAAATCTGCTCAGCATACAATTTCTCGAGCAGCTTTTGTACCTTTTCTCCATGGCCACATCTCACATGTCCATCCAGATGTGCTTCAGCGAAAAAATTAACTAAATCAATGAGTACAAATCGGCTACAAGAAAATTGAAATCGGGAAATTAAGATTTTCATTTTGTGTTTCTTACCCTGCAATTTGAGAATTATCCATCACACGAAGAAATCCAACTCCAGTTAGGGTTTTGATTCTGTGTTGTTTATTAATTTCTTCAAATGGTTTAAAAACACCACCAATTATTAATCAATTGATGACCATGAATAGATCTGGGGAAGTGAACGATTATATATTAGGGTTTCAAAATTGGGAAGATCTGGGTTTTTAGAGAGATCATGAAGAGATGACGTAAAGAGATTGTTTAATAATAATAGATAAGGTTTTTCTTTTTTGAAGGTGAGAAGAGATTGATTTGGTTTACTGTATTGTAGTAGATGCAAGGTTCTATAGAGAATCACGGATAGAGAATCATTCTTGTTCTTTAATGGTTTCAGTAAATGTCTAGGGTTTGTTCTTTGATGGTTTCATCAGGCTTGGATAAAATGAGAAGAGGGCAGAGGAACGATAGAATGGACATAAGATAAGGGTACTCAAGAAACAAGGCACGGTTTTCTTGACTCTCTTGATATTTGTTCCCATAGAAAACTCTGACCCTCGCAGTCGTTACATAAATCCATCTAAAACGACTTCCACTAAAGCCCGTTATTTTAAGAAAGCCCAAGGGAAGACGTATTTTCAAGGCCCAAGCAGACTCAAAAATCTCATTTTCCACTAGTGAATTGAATCTAGACTGTCCATGTTAGTCTTAAAACGATCACGGACGTACGACTTAGCCGGCTGATTTATCAAGCTTAGCCTCCTCCTGGCACGACCAAACAATCTCCATGGTATTCACCGGCGGTCCCACTTCTATTCCATCCAATTGAAATTCTTCTAGCCTGTAGGTAGCATCCATGATCGCTATCCAAAGTAGGCTAGTCACGCGGTTGAAAAAGGTGTTTAACGAGTTAAGACCGGCCATGGCAGTCTTAAATCCATCGTGGACGTCCAACTTAGCCAGCCAAATTGGATGGCTTAGATTTTATTTTAGGCGACCAATGAAGTGTTGATATGCTCACCGGCAACTCGCCTTTTGGCCAATCAGGTTGCTCATAACCTGCCAGCAACATCTCAAATCGATCACCCAAAGTATGTTGGTCACATGGCCTTAAAAGCCTTGAATTCGTCTGACGGTTGCACGTGGATGTGGCAAAACGATCTCGGCCGTCCAACTTGGCCGACCAAATTGACCGTCCTAGATCTAATTCTGGGCGACCAATAAGGTGTCGTCGTGATCACCGACCGCCCTCTTCCATGAGGACCGATCGACTTGTCCTCAACCTACCCAAACATCTCCTGGCAGCTGCTCAAATTAGGTTGGCTACGCTACTCATAAGAGTCTTGAATAAGAACGATAATCAACAACTGCCGCAAATCATCTCAACCATCCAACTTGGTTGGATGATTTGACCGGCTTAGATCCAATCTTAGACGACCAATGGGATGCCATAATTGTTGTCAGTTGCTGCTCTTCTCCATGAGTCAGTCACGTCATCTTTGGTCGACTTACTTGGCTCCCTATCGTTCGACCAAAGAAGGTTGGTTGCTCTACCAACAACGGCACTTTATATGCACCGATTAATTTGAGATATTTTCTTAACAACGATGCTACATGCATCGAATATAAATGATATTTTATAAATACGGATTTCACGAATAATTTAATTATTTAACCTAAAAGCATTACATGCTATTTTTTTTAGCACTGGCTTACAACAAGTCTCATTCATATGACTACATGTCGCCTAATTTGCACGTGATTGGTCAAAATAATCAGGTCTTGCCAGCAAGACCCGCTCAGCGACTACTACGAAGGACTTGTTCAACTCTTCATGTTACTTGCTCTATATTTCCTATGAAAATATTTGAGATATCAAACATGTCACAAACTGGGAGATACTCATTAGGGTATTGGTCTGGAGGTTTACGGCGTGCGGCGTGCAACACGCCCATTATGAGAAAGTGTCAGGAAAGGCGGGTAGTTGACGGAAGTAAGGAATAGTGGGTGTAAAACCAACCAGTCTTCCCTTCATGACAGGGACATGGTTCTCGCCATTTTTACACGATCCCCACTTCTCCACCACTCAACTATCTCCACTTCCTACGAGATCAGTGTATTCAACTATGACTTGTATAAATCGATTTTCAATCTATTTCAACCGACAAGAGTTGATTAGCGCAAGTACTCAGAAAACATCCGGAACTTATAGCTTACACTCTGCAAGCAGGTTCTACATTCTGATACAAGTCATAAACAACTACATCATATAGAATTCATCATTCTGATCTCAACACCTTCTCTGCTTTCCTCCCTAAGATCAACCCTTTTCCTTCCTTTGTGACCGAATTGAATTTGGAATGACCATTTCTTGGTTTAGGCCAAAATCTTACAGATTGATCTCTCGAATCTAAAATACTCATTGCAGTATATTTGTTTAGGATTTAGATTCGTTTCTCGGCGGCACACCAATTTATAATTTTCAGCAGAAATAGTTTTTATCCTATTACAGTTTGATATTTTGTAAGGTCAAAAACATCTAAAGTAATATGATTTGTAGCACCACAAGGTCGTACAAATGAGAAATGAGAAAAGAAGAAAAAAGCATGAGCATCCGACCTTTTATAGGGTAGTAAAAAAGCAAACAAAGAAGATTCATATTAATGGGGGAAAAAATTACAAAACCTTATAGAGGTGAAAATCAAGACTAACAAAATTGTTGGTAGACTGTTCTCCTCCGCAGTTAACAAACCATCATAACAACCTAACAGAAATAACATCACCGGTACACCACTTCGACAGTCAGGCACATTATGTTTGTCTGAAGGCTAAGACCTTTACCATTGAGGTGTAGATCTTGGGTCATGAAGTAGACTTTTGGATCACTGAATAGCCAAGTACTAGTCATTAAAGTCGTCGTTCCAAACCACCAAGCAGCAATTACCATTATTTATCAAGTGTTCAATCAATTCATTTATTTGTAATTAGTTTAAGTAATTGAAGACTTTGAAGAACAATGAAGCTTAACTTTGTGGATACACAAGTTGTAAATTGGGAACAAGTGGATTTCACTCTCCTAACACCCACCCCACAATTTCATTCAATTTATTTTTCCGGCCTTTTTTTTTTTCCGAAAGCTCTTTGCAGGGCCATGACGATTAAGTCAGTAACCAAAATGCTAATTAAAGAGGTACGTGGAGTAATAACAGACACTACAAGTTAATTGCAAAATTTAAAGCATGATTCCCGTCTGTGAAATCTACATATACGGCCTTACAAATGTTGATATCAGTAAATCAACCACCGCCACCTCCACATCCACCACCACCACGACAGCCGCCTCCACCATCTCCCGGCAATCTGTGATCTCTTAAATTTTGCTTACCCCTAATCTTAGAATTCTGCTTTTGATTATCCTGACGACCACATGCAAAGATAATCGTTGACACAATTGAAACTGACAAAACAATCACACAAGCAAGCATAAACAGGCTTGCAAAGTTGGTAGTTATGATGCCAGAAAACACTCTAGCACCACCACCGCGAATAGAATTCCAAGCCCTGACCATTATTTTCTTTCAAACTACAACCAATTCTCAACTCTTTTCGTTGGAAAGAAATGTGGATGATATATAGAAATCTGTAAGGCTGCTGGAGACATAATCATTGAGATATTTATTTACACACAGTACATGTCTGTTTGGCCACATATATTCAGAATGTTGAATCGAAAACCAAGATTTTTATTCAGTCGACATTCTTAATAGTTAAAGCTACTGCAACTTGCAAGCCTCCCCCCCATTGTGGGTCTACGATAAGATAAACGATAATGATTTGTAAACTGTTCTCGTACACCCAAAGATAATGGTTGTAAGATAAAAGCATCCAACAAGTAATTTAGTAAAACTAAATTTTTAACTTAGTTCTTCTTACTAATTTAACATGAAATTGGGGTTGGTCGAATCTACAAAATGTTCAAACAGAGACAATTGAACAAAAAAAAATGGTCTCAACTCAACCACGTCGCAAGCAAAATGACTTCTCATTGTCAACAGCCGACAACCTGAATTGGTGGGTGTCGGTTACAATTGACTATATGACGTTGTAATAATCAACCCCCGCATCCACCTCCACAGCCACCCCCGCATCCTGCGCCACAACCAGCACCGGCATCTGCTGCAGTATCTTTATTATTATTAGAATTAGGACCATCACCGCAGACAAAGATGATCATTGATATGATCGACAATGATGTTATAATCATGCAAAGAAGCATTAACTTGCTCATGCTGCTGCCCTCAGATAAGTAGTTGCTGAAGATATCGACTCCTGTATCGCCACCATGAGTAGACTCCCAAGTCCTAACCATTTTAACTTTTTTGTAACTGCAACTACTTATCTCTCTTATAGAATATACTAAGAAAATGATAGAGAGGTGATAAGAGCAACAAAGATGGATCTTTTACGTTTCGTTGGTGATCCTTCTTCTTACGGATGTAAATTTCTTCTCATCTTATCTTTATTAACTACGAGCAGTTGAATGGTATAGAGACTATAAAACATAGTCAAGTCAAATTTGCTTATCGATTAAATTCTGGTTCAAACCCTTGACTATATAAACGATATTAATTGGCCATTGGCGTGCTGAATAGCCAATTGGTACTAGTTCACTATCACCACACAAGTCGTAGTTACTTTATTTTTTGTGGACATCTTTGTTTGTAAGCTCGGAATAAGTGGATTTCATATTCCTCATCGCACCACACAATTTGATTTTTGTACTGAGATTTATGCCAGTTTATGATTACAGCATCCACAGACCAAAGACCCCAAATTCAGTTGCTGAAAGTTACAAAAGCCAAACGAATATGCCAAATCTGGCATATAAACCAAGCATAGTCACTTGGGGTTTCAGTTGTGAGCTGCGGCTAAACCCGCTACAATGACCGCTTCACGACCTTTTCTGTAAATAAGAGGGGTTTTCAAAGTTTCAAACCTGCTCGAGTTGTAGCACTTCTGTGGTTCTTCCTAGACTAAAATGTGTTGATTATAAATATTAATTAACTTATTACGAATTAATTTACAATAACGAGGTGCTACTGAATTTGACTTCTACAGTCGTAAATGCCTCATTAACGAAGAAGTGTAAAATTGATCGAGAATACTGCTCTGTATAAACTCCTGATACCATCTGCGAAGACAACAATCAATACGGCTCTGCATATTACTCGAGCAAATTATGTATACGGCTCTCCATACAGCCTCGTTGAATCTTTTCGTTTCTAAATCCTTACAAAAAATCATTTCACTAGTATCCATATACTAATATCTGTAAATCACCCACCACATCCACCACAACCGCCTCCACATCCGCCACCACCACCGCAGGTTGATCCTCGATCCTTCTTAGGCTTCTTCTTACCCTTCATAGGCTTCTGCTTAGAATTATCTCGACGACCACAGGCAAAGATGATCATTGAAACTACTGAAACTGATATCACAATAATACAAACTAGCATCAATACATTTCCAGAACTGGTAATTTTTATCTCAGAATAACCTCTAACACCACCGCGGAGAATAGAGATTAAAGCCCTGGCCATTCTTTCTTACGTACTTTCTCCAAATCTCTACTCCGCTACTCGAGAGAAAGAAATGTCAACGCATAAAACTCTATATATAGACAGAAGGTGGAGAGGGAATCAATGAGCTACGTATATGTCTGCTCAACTTGAAGGACCTTCCTTCCTTGGTTTTAAGTTGACATTGCCGTCCTTAAATTTCATCTTAATTTCCCACAGTTGATTACCAACCAGACAGTCGAGGTTCGAAGAAAAAATAATATATTCAAGGATTTTATAATGTTGAAATTCAAAAACCAAGACAAGCCAGTATTCAAAGAAAAATTAAAAAGAATTTAAAAGAACTGAAACAGTCTTTTCTATTTTACATTTTAACCACCTCATCAAGTTTATGATGTCCTACAGTAAAAATTTGCCATCAAATTGCGGATGGCTGAATCCCTAAAAAGTGTACAAACAAATTGAACGTGGAGGGTATCAATTCAAGCAACCAGCTTTTGGTGTGGAAGAAAAAAAAAAGAAACAGGCCTCTTGTGCAAATAACTAAGGTTTTCCTTGAAATGAGTGCCGCTTTAGTATGCACCCCGACTCTATTTATATATATATAGACAAGTAGTATTTGTGATCTACTATCCTAAAAATATGCCAGTAGCAATAGTTCACATAGGAAACCAAATTACTGGAATAAATTAAGGATCTGAACGAGAAAAATTGATTTCTCACATCACATTTTTCTTACAGTTCAAATTTCTCTTAACTTTTCTTCCTCCCAAAATTTACATGTGATTAAGGGCTCTATATTAAAAAAGATGACATCTTCTCCTCGCTGATGGTGTGCCAGAGAAGTATAAGCAGATTTTTGGTCATGTCAGTAACCTCGTGAGAAAAATGAACTAACTACAACCCATCCTGGACAGCAGCAGCAAAGGAGAATCGTTCAAATACTATACAGCAATGTAAATGGGCCACAAGCGACTACTTGTTTGGATCCAATATCTCATTGATACATGATCTACCTCCTTAATGCTTTATGCCTTGGAAGGCTTCTTATCCTCTGCAGAAACATGTTTTTCATCAGTTGAAATTCTTACTGTAAAACTTCCCTACAAATTCCTCAGTAGCAGCATATACAGTCATCCAACAAGCAAAATACAAAATCAAACAAAACTACAGACTACAAAACGAAGGTAAGACCAGCTAATGTTCAGAAAACGTAAAAGCACAAAAAGGCAACCTATTTAATGGGACTACGAAATAACAGTGCTCTTGTTTGCCGACAATTCACTCATTGTGTAAAATCAACAAACAACAAACAAGACAGCACCATCGACCCTAATTTCGCAAAATCTTCACTTCTTGTATAGATAGTTTTTCTGCCTAATAATTTATTCTTCTCGTATGAAGATTTTATCTCAGGGCGTTTCAATTTCTTTGATGATTCCTTTGTCACTCTTCACAAGCTCAGTTTGTCTTCCTAGATACCTATTTCTTTCTCTCTAAAAATGTCTTTGACGATCTCTTAAACTCATTTTTTTGGATCTTTAAGAGATGTGATAATTGTGGCGGCGGTGGTGGTGGTGGTGGTGGCGGCGTAGAGGCCATGTGAGGGGGAGCTGAAGCTGGCCATGAAGAGAGTATTATCGTACAATGAATTAGTTAGAAAATTAAGGAGAAAGGAAGAAGAAGAAATGTGGTATAGCCACTATATAAAAATACAAAAAAGGAAAATTTGGTGTTTTAGCATTCTACCAATTTTGGGGTTTTAAACAAATTTGGTATCTTAAAATGCAGATCTAGCAGACTAGTTTCATGATTTGAGGGTTATGTCTTAAATTACCAGATATCGAACTGCCTCTTAAAAAACAAATGGATCTCAACTTTCAACTCAAAAGCCCCTTTGTATGCAAAATCATTAATTGCATCTAATTGGTGAATGACCCAACAAACTCAAAACTTAAAAGAGATCAAGTGCTCAAGGCACATGATGTTGATTTTACAAAGGAACTTACCGATTGAAGAAGGGTCTACATGTACATAGAAACTGGCAGCAACTATGAAATAACAAAGAATGAGCATCAGCCCTTTAAAGTAGTTGGAAGTTCCATCCTGCATAGGGACCGTAATTAACATGAATATGAAATTTACAAATTGGAAGGAAAAAAATTACTAACTGATAAATGTTGATACGCATAAGGTGTGCAGAAAACTGGTTTCAAAAACAAACCTGAAGCAAAAAGGCTACAACTAAGACTGTTATAAATAGTGTAGCTGTCTCGAAAACTTGGAAATTTAGGTCCATTGGGCGCCCCATGATCCAGCCAACAATCACGCAAAATGGAATCTGCAGGCAACATTCCAAAACACAAAATCCAAACATAAATAAAAGCAAATCAACAGGGAAAGCAAAAAACATCACAACAGAAGAGAAAGGAATAGTCAACTGACAGAAACCCAAGCTCCAGATGAAGCTAGAAATGTCAGCAAACACAAAAAGTTTATACTTACCGCAAACATTGCTATCTGCGTTGAGGACCCGATGGCAACTCCCAGAGAAATGTCCTACATAAAAAAAAAAAAAAATTATTTTCTACTCAAACTTGTAAAGTGCTAATACTCCCATATGTTAAAAAACTTACTAGCTTGTCTTTCATAGCAAATATAATAGCACTTGCATGCTCTGCAGCATTTCCCACAATGGGAAGCAGGATAACACTAATGAATGCAATCGGCATTTTCCATGCAACAGATGCTCCCTGAAAAAGTAATCCAAAAATTTCTAGGATGAGAAGGACAGCGAAATCCACCATTTCAGCTCCTAATAAACCGTTTTTCTCTTTCAGCATTGACTGCCCAGATATTATACTAGGACTGGTTTTGTAAGTTTACAGTTCATGGTATCTGGCGAAAGAATAAAATTGTCCTTTGCTTAAAGGAAAACATAGAGTGAAACATGGGAAGTTATCATGTAATCTCTTTGGGGAGAAAAGGCCACTAATGCAACAAACCTCTATGGCATCGACCAAGTATTCAGAGAGGACAGAGATCCAAGCTGTCAAAATTGCAAGCCATATTATACATTCCCATTTAGAGATCTCAGGAACTTCATCGTCGTCATCATCACCAGCTTCTCCCTGAGTTAACATCACATTAGAGATACACACAGCGAATAACAAATAAATCTAAACTAGAAGATTCCTGTAAAATGAGAAGCCCTAAGGAAGACCGTCCAACATAATATGTGATGGACTGATTAATATTACTAGACAGCCGCAGCCTAAGTGTGCGTCGTTCCACATATAATGTGTTGGATTAGGGATCACACTTTAAAAGATGAAGAAATTAGATAGTAAAAATACAAACATGGAATAGTCAAAGAAAGGTGTAAAAAGATAGAAATTCTGAGGATAAAAAGGACTTCTCTCATCTGTAGACAGATCTAACCAAATCTGCAATTAAGAAATTTGATTTCTGAAAGCATTGAAGTGTCTAACCTCATATAAACGCTTGTGACTGAACAACTGGAAAACGAGATAGGCTCCATAAGCTATCAGCATTACGCAGCTGCTGAATCTTGACAGCGCCAGTTCTGATTTCCCGTCATGCGCCTCAGTGTGTGTAGCATGGAGTGCAGCTGGAAATAGTATGCCCATAACTGACATCAGGAGCAATCCTGAGTTAACTGTTGCAGCTGTCTGCATAACGGAGGTACAACAATGCCAGTTTTCATCATCCGCAACATGAAGAAGACAGCGTGATTAAGTGAAGCAGATTTTGGAAAGAGGGTTATGCTTACCTTGTTAAAAACTTGTTCCTTCTTGAAGAAAACGACACCACCACTAAAGAACGCACATCCAAGCACCAGCAACATATTTGATAAAATTGAGCCCAGTAATGATTGTTGTACGATGCGCATCATTCCATTTTTCAATGCATAAATTGATATTATCAATTCGGTGGCATTTCCAAAAGTAGCATTTAACAGACCCCCAACTGTATGTTCCAATTCAATGTATTATGAATGGCAAAAAGATCAGAATAGATGCAGATTAATCACTATGAATATTATGTTTATCAACTAGCTAAAATGATTATTAAACAACATTATTTTAGCATCACCTAAGGAATGGCATTAAATATATACACTGCACCTTACCATATGAACCCTCACAACCAGAAAATAAACTGAAGTTAAAACAGGAGAAAGGTTATTAGTTACCTGTAGGTCCAGTGAAGAAAGCTAGCTGCCTACACAACAGATAAACACAATCTGTTTCAGGTCCTTGTGATGTTGGAAAAACTATAACAACTAATGCTAAAAACACAATTAATACAGGGAGACTCGATAGGCCCTTACTCTGTAGCAAAACCCAGACGCTCAGCCAAAGGTGTTATTCCTACTAAGCTCAGAAAAAATACCCAACCCTGAATCCACAAGAGAGAAAATTGGAGCATTAACAAATACAAAGTGTGACAAATTTGCTTAAAGATAAGTGCAACTTACATGATTGCCAGTCAGATAATGTATTAGGATTGCTAGAGGGCCAAAAGGCATAAGTATGTTTAATTTGTTCGAAAAGATCACGATCTTTAAGCTCCGGAATACCGGATTTCCCATACATGTAAAATTAGCTTGTGAACTTGCTTTGGGGTGCAATGCATCTAAGGAATCTGTCGTTCTATCAATTGAGCGAACTGATGGACTTGAAAGATTCTCATCATCAAATTGAAGTACTGATCTTTCGTCTAGTGCTCCCATCTGTGAAAATGCAGTCATTTCGTTATATGTCAATGATAATTGGGTGGACTGTTGTCTACAGCAGTAATGATCCTAACAAGAACCAATTATTGATCTAATAAGACTTTGTGATAATGTTGCTACAACACGATATAAACATGTCACTGGCTAAAATAAATTCAAACGATTAGAGAACTTACTTCTATGTGTGATTGGGGTCCAAACGAATGAGATTTGCTACCCATCTACAGTGTATATGCTGAAAGTAACCCATTACCAAGCATGACACCCATCATTTCCAAGCGTCTAAGTCAAAAGTCCTACAATAAGAAGGGAAGTAAAGAGAGGTGAAGCTAAGTTATCCAAGGAGAGGTCAACAGCCCCAAGGTTCCAAAACCTATCGTTACCTAAACTAATTAGGAAGGAGGTTTCAACCAGTTTCAGGACTAAGTTTTATTTTTATTTATTTTCTAATTGATAGCTATATTCACATGATAAACAAATATCTACTCTATACAATTCGGAGAAAAAAAAATTCCTATTAGCAAGCATTTTTATACAATTCATATCATAAACGCAAAGGGGCAAGGCGAGTGGTATTCATGCCTTAAAAAAGTTGGCCATCCAACCATGCTGTGAAGAGGCATTGTCAACGACAGAGTCGTCCACGACAAACTATCCCCAGAAGAATCTATATGTAACGTTTTTTCAAAGGAAACATAGAATTTGAATAAAAGTGAAAACAACAGCATTGAAGTAATCATATAATTCTTTCTTTTCCTTTACAAATAGTCAAGAAATCCTCAATTCGTTTTAGAAATTTACCAAGACAATAACCTGTTTAGTCAAAATTATAATACTTTTCCTAGACTACCGTAAATTTAAATTTCAAGAAGATTAACAAGATGAAAACAAAAACTTATAAAAGTCATAATGCCATGAACGTGACAACGATATGAGAAAACATGAATCAAACCTTTGGAATACATTTGAAGTAGATCAACAACAAATCCCAATCCCTCACTCGGTGTCTATAATGATCCAGAAGTTTCAGGTGTCTTCAAAAATAAAAACTTAGGGTTTCTGAAAAAAGAGAAGATTGAGGAATCAAGATTGTTTTGTGCAGTCGTAGAGAAGGAAAGAA
Source organism: Papaver somniferum (assembly GCF_003573695.1). Lineage (NCBI taxonomy): Eukaryota > Viridiplantae > Streptophyta > Magnoliopsida > Ranunculales > Papaveraceae > Papaver > Papaver somniferum. The sequence continues at coordinate 85,433,124 of NC_039363.1, forward strand.
TGAGAAGAGAGGTGGACAGAGAGAAGGGGAAGAGAAAATTCTTCGGAGACGAGAAAGGAGGGAATTGACAAGTAAAAACCTTTTCTTTAATCTTTCTTCTTCTTCTCTTCTCTTTTTTTTCTTCTTTTCAATTTTATTATTAGGATGAATTAATAACCAAACAATAACTAATATCCCGTAATTTCCGGTTAACTCCCGTCTTTTTTATATTCCCTCTTCTTCTCCTCCTTCCGAAGAACTGAAAAAACTGAAAAATAGAATTTTGTTTTTATAAAATAGATAGATAGATGAAAGTGAAACGTAGAGGGAGAGTGATAAATATCTGTTGCTTCTTGGACCTATCGATTTTCCGATGGTCCCTGCCTTTTTAATTTCTGTCTACCACCCCTATAATTATATCAGGCAGCCCATGACTGAAAAAACTACCCTCAAGAACTCAATATTAATGCAAGCATCTGCAATTTTCACACTAGAGTGCTAAAAAGGGTTTATGCTAGATACTAAAGGAGTTTTTTTTTTTTTTAGGTTTGAAATTTTGAATAAAGAAGGTGAAGTTCGGGAAATTGGCTATAGATTCAATTCTAGCTTCTAGACCAAAGCACTATAGACATTATAATCAAGGGGGCTTCACATCATTACAAGTTGAGATGACGACGTACCACCCACGTAGAAGACTTTTACTGCGAAATCGTTGTATGAAAATTCTTATGGTTATACGTTGTATGAGATTGGATGAGTAATACCCTAGTGGTTATAAGTCGGCCTGCAATCCTTCTCATGCTTGGAATTTACATCCCCCACTAGAAAAGAAAGTAACAGCACCCGACTTGATTTTTCCAAGAGTTTTTTCATTGCCGTGTTACAAATGCAAGGAAAAAGTCATTTCCCTACTAGTATCTACTCTAGCTCATGATAACAAGATGGAGATATTATGAGTGAGAGAGATAGACTAATTTCACTCATCCATAACGAATATAGGAAACATGGGGATCAAATTACACTTTGAATACTGCCAATTTGTTTCCCACCACTCTTTTCCTAATAGCTAACTCCCCCCAAGAAAATGGGTAATCATGACTTCGTTTATCCATTTCCTTGAACAAGTAAGATTCCGTCAACCAAGTACACTCAGTTAGGCTAAAGGTATAGCCGGTATCTACAATTTTACATCTAATTGTAACTCTTTCTTTTCTTCCATTGCCGCCAATCCTGCTTGCTGTGTAATAAATGGCTTCTCCTTGCATTAAAATGGCCTGTCCTTCGACAATGCTCACTAAAGCTTCTTCTATCTTTCCAATATCTTCTTCTGTTCTGCCAATGAGAGATGACGGACAAAAAGCACATAAATTGGCTGTTTCACGGGGACGTGTCGTCGTGTGTTCTGCAACGCAAGAATCATCTACTTCGGCTACTGGTAAACACATTAACTGATTATGCTTCAACTTGAACTTCAGTCTCATTCCGAATATTTTTTTACATTGAGGAAACCATAATCTCTTAACAACTCATGCTCCAAAGAAGTAAACGTCAAAACAATATTTATGTCAAAGATTTCCAAGTTCATAATTTTCCCTAATAAAAATGACTTAGAAGTGACTTGGTTAGTTTATACTGTCTTTAGTTACTTCGGAAACAAAGGAATCACCAAAAGCAGTTGAAAAAGAAGTTCCTCCTGTAAAGCCAAAGGCTCCTGCCAAACCTCCACCAAAACCTCTACCTGAACTGATGGAACAGGATGTAATTCCTTCACTGAAGGCTATTTTTGAAGCCCAGACTGATATATTAGATGCTGAGCTTTTCTTCAGTGATAACAAGGTTAGTGTTGCCAAAACCTGTTTGTCTGTCTCATGTACAGGTCTATGCCATAAGATCGAAATTCTGCATTAAGTGCCTCGACTTTTCAATACGAATAAACAAATGCTAAATTACATTTACTTTAGTACACACAAATACATTTCTGTGTTTCGCTGATGGATTCTTAGTCAAATAACAGTTGGAAGGTTCCTTTGTGAAGAATGACACTCCTTATTCATTTTGGGCTTTCTTCCCAGACGGAGTCCTTACAGGTAAAGTACCTGAATTATCAATTCTGCAAAATGTCATACTGAACTGAGGTGTATAATGTCTGGCTCTGATTGCTTTTGTTTATTGCTAATAGGACCAAAAGGATTTTCTTTGACATCCTATGGCAATGAAGTGAGCACTATTGAACCTTTTCTAATAGATGAAAAAAAGGTCACAGCAAAACATGTGGTGTTTTGGGTTGAGAAACGATTAGCAGCTCAAGGAATACTTCCTGTTTGGAAGAATGATCAGTAGGATGGATTTGAAGCTCCCCACCCACTGAACCAGACTCCATGGCATAACTCATTCCTTTCTTTGTTTATAATGCCACAAGAATTTGTTAAATGTACTTCAAGAAACTAATACAACTTGAAATTTCAACAGCACTACCATTCTTGCAGATTGCACATCACCTGACAAGGAAAATTATGTGTTATTAGCATTTGTTCATAGTTAAACTCGACCTCTGGCACATACTTGGTTAGTGGTAGGAGGTTATAGACCTGCCTGAAAACAACACAAAGTAGTACGAACCAACACCGGCTACAGTTTCTGAATATAATATTAACACAAAATTGATGTAGCCTTATTAGCATAAACAAGATAAACAGTAACTACTTTCATTTTGATGGCAAATTTACATTTCAAATCAGAGGGAATTATAAGCATGGTCTGTAGAAATAAAAGCATTATCTCACTCATATCACCCAGTCAGCATATTGAGCAAGGAGACGCCCCTTCAAGAGCCACTGACTCTCACAGACAGGGAGACCAGCGATCCAAAAAAGTTCATCATGACACCTGCAACTTCACCTTAATCAAAAAATCCTAGATCACTTTTCTCCGCTCTTCTTGATTTCTTTTCCTTTCCTATTTTGCTACATTCTTCTTTTTCCCATAATGTCATGTAGGTCTATTTAGTGCGAGTTGACATAAAATTCATGTACTTGATGTCAACTTGTCCTCCAGAATCAGATGTAAAACACAGTCACCTGTGTCGTCTCCCTTTAGTCATTGTCCTCCATTTATCTTTGAGGTCTTCTGGTGTTCGAGTTGTGTGGAATACAGACGAACCAAAAGCTAAAATGCTCCTCCAGGGCATATTTTTCTTAACCTCACATGAAACTTTCTCTACTCCTTTCTGTGTCATTTTTAGTTGAAAACATCGGTTAGTAACAGATCGCTACTCGTTGAAAGATAAACGGTACAGAAGCGGTAATGATCGAGAGGAAAAATATAACAATGAAAGCGTATCTGAGAAGTTACGCAAAACACTTGTTATTTTTAACTATTTATATTGTCTACTATTTACTAAACCTCTCATCAGGTGAGGATAACTTTTAAGGAATAATGTGAGAAGTTGTCTACTTTTAAGGGTAACTATTGTTAACTATTTTTAACTATCTATATTGTCTACCATACCTTAAGCATGTCTTCCTCTTCCACTGACCAAGAAAGTGGATTGCGCTTGGGTTTGGGTAGTTTCCTTGCTCTGCGTGATAAAAGAAAATTTTTAGACATTTCATTAGTCTACTTTACCTTCCAAACCATGAGACAATATATCTTTAATAAAGGAGAAACTTGCCGGCGTTTGGCAAGGGATTTTGTTCTCCTGCCAGTCTTGCATCCCTTAGGCTGGTAAGGAGAGGATGTCCCTACCAGATCAACATTATTTGACTGTAAAAGTGTATTTTGAGTAACCTGTTCAGCCTGTACAGACGTCTCAGCTTCTCGACAGCGCGAATCTCCATCTATATTCTCCATGTCCGTGTCCACTTGCATTTCTCCTTCACTCTCTTTTGGGCGTTGATGCTCTTCAACCATCTCTTTCTCAATTTCCTTACCCTTACGTACGCAAGTAGAGGACATCTCCTTCTCAATTTCCATGCCCTTCTGTAGGCAAGTAGAGGACATCCCAGCCAGAGCAACATTCTTTGACGTCTCAGCTTCTCGGCAGGGCCGATTTCTTTCACTAAACTCCCAATCAATTTCCACTTGCATCTGTCTTTCACTCTCTCTTGTGTTCTGATGGTTTTCAACGATCTCATTTTCAATTTCTTCACTTTGTGTTAGAGGACTACCAAACTGACCGAGTATAGGCAAGTCTTTTTGAGTTATCTGTTCAAAATGCACAATCGTCACAGCTTCTGCGCAGGACAAATTTCTGTTACTACACTCAGCATAAGCTTCTACTTGGTTTTCTTGTTCGCATTCTTTTGAGGTTTGATGTTTGTCGACCATCTCTGTCTCTGTTTCTATCCTTCGTGTTGAAGGATTATCAAACTCGCTGGGAATAGGAATGTCTTTTTGTTGATCTTCCATGTTGTTACGCTGAGGACAGCCAGTGTCTTGTGTAACCTCCTCTCCTCCAGTATGCAATACAACATTACTCTCACTTTCCAAACATGTATCTATCCTTAAATTTCCAGCAGCACCTCCAGTAGTAACTACTGCTTCTTGTTGATCATTTTCTAATCCAACAAAAATTGCTTTATCACTACCTCTTTGCCCACTTCCAGAATTAGAGCTACAGCAGTTTCTGTCTGCATCTATTCTTGAATGATTCAATTCCTTCTCGTGAACTGTTAAGTCTTCCTCAGTTGAGCAACCGATAAAAAGACTGCGTAACCTTTTAGCAATGCGAACCTTCTCTTTTGCCATGCTTTTTTCTTTCTTCATTTGGTCAAGCTCGGAAAGTACTCGCTTAAATGAACACAGGGGGCAGTAGAAGTACCCATTGTCATCAAAATTAGGTGTGACATACAAACAAGATGTGTGCACAGCTACCCAGCATCCATTAGCACTACAAGTAAGGACCTGGTCGTCATTCTTACATTTGATGCATAACCCTTGCTCTGTCCAATTTGCCATATCCAAAGAAAAGGGAAGCAGGCTATCTTCTTCTTCAATATCGCTGTACCCACGACATCTTTTCCGGGTCTTACAACCAGTACTAGGTCCAGCAGCATCATTATCATTGTCATCTTCATCATTGTTGTCATCATCATCATAATCAGAATTATCAACTTCTAATATACCGTTGCTAGCATCCGCACATACCTTGGACGCATCTTTCCTTTCATTATTAGACTCATCTTTGGACGCATCTTTGAACACAACTTTAGGATCATCTTTATATGTATCTTTAGACTCGCCTTTAGACGTATCTTTGACCTCATTCGTATCAGCTTCGGTTATACCAATCCTAGCACCCTCATCATTTTTAGATGCATCTTTAGACTCATCATTATCAACTTCTGTTATACCAATGCTAGCATCCGCGTCAACTTTAGACTCGCCTTCGAATTCCTCTTTGGACACATCTATGGACTCACATTTAGAATCATCTTTAAACTCGTCATTATCAACTTCTGTTATACCAATGCTGGCATCCGCATCATCTTTGGACTCACCTTTGTATTCATCTATGGACGCATTTATAGACTCCCCTTTGGAATCATCTATAGACGCATCTTTTGATTCGTCATTATCAACTTCAGCTTTACCAGTATCAACCATAGCACTATCAACAGGTTTAGGACCTTGATCAGCTTTTTCAATGTTTTCTTTACACAACTTATTATTACATCTCTCCACTGCTATTGAAAGATGATCCGAATGAGAATTGCCGTACAACTCTTCAAAATTTGTATAAAGACCAAGACCCTTATCATCATGCTTATATTTCATATTTGCCATCTGAACACACAATTTGAAAAACAACCCCAAATTAATTTACCACAGTCTAATTAATTAAACCCTAATTAATTTACCACCATCTAAAATTCCCAATGCTACATATGTATCAACAATAATTAGTTTTCTAGCAACAGTGTTATGTTACATGGCCAATTGATAATCATCATATTTAAATTGGTCCTGCAACGGTAAAGGCTATCAGAATTTGATTTTGAAAAACAGTCTATATTAACAAACAACCATAATTCAAAAGTTAAAACACTTTCTGCTCAAATTTATTAAAAGAAAAACAGCATGTCAAACAAAACAGATAACTTCTATCGAGTTCTATCAAATTAGGGAAATTAAGGAGAAAAATATGAATATGTTGGAATTTATGTAAAGTTAAAATTAATACCAAACTGAGAGAACCGGCAAGATTTGAAGAAGATATTGCTGGCATTTTTGAAACCCTGGATTTTCTTCTTGCCGGGTGAATTTTCTTCGTCATCTAGTTGGTCCTCATCAACAGAGAGGGTTTTCCTTCTTCTTATTTTGTTGCTGTTAGCATGTTACTGTGTGATAAATTTTCAAAAAAATGAAATAAGGGATTCTTAATTTCGTTTAGACAGTGTGACTCGTCCCTAGCAAGTCATACACTCATTCCCAGGCCGTCACTCGTGCGGGTTAGGGCATTTGAGGGCGGCGTTTGATTCACTTGGCATAGCCCGGCCCCCGTTTCACAACGTAGTTCAAATTCCTATTCTATTTTTATTTTATTTTTTCTTTCCGAACGAACAAGAGAAACTCTCTCAATTTCATATATTAAATATGATTGTTTACATCGATCAAGTACATACAAATTGAGATATATGAACAAACACAAAAATACAAAAGTATTATAATTATGTATTTCGTTGAGGAGATCGATTTAAGGATGGTGTGAAAATTCATATTCCACGATTTGAAATTTTCTTCAATTTTTTTCTTTGAGAAATTTTCGTTTTTTTTGTTAAGAGTAGATGCTCGTGTAGAGGAGTGATTTGCACAGTTCATCGAAATCGCGATCATATCTTGTCGCCTTGGATCTTCATAAACGTGTAGATCTACGTCAATTCGATGTGAATCACCCTCGAATATATGCTTGAAACGACTATGACAATCAGTAGAAACACCTTGAAGGCTATATGAAAATATTATGGAGATATATAACAAGTAATCTAATTGCCTGAAACAGATCATTGGATATGATAATCACCTATATAGAGATATAATAATTACATACTAGTAGGAGGCACTTATATAAACATTATCTAGATCTACCTGGAAAATCTGAGCAAATCTAGATTGAAGATGAAGGGAAGAGAGAAGTTTCTGCAAGTTTTTTTTCTTTCGGAAAAACTATTTTTTCTGCAAGTTTCTTATTCTTTTTCTTGAAAAACAAGTGTGTACTAATCATGAAACTCTTATTCAAGATTGAGAGTGGAGTGGTTACAGGACTGACTTGATCGTCAGCTAGTACAACGACTTGTACAGCAATTTCAAAGGTTCCAAACAGACAACTAGAGTATACAAACCACTTAACATCATAGTCTCAAGCCTTAGTATGAAGAAGGATTCCTATCGTTCCTAACTGACTCCAAGATATCGTGATAAGTTTAAATGGTCTTGATTGGATTAAAAGTAGCACATCCAAACCATATAACAACTCTAAAAACAAAACAAATATTAGGACCCAATGATCCAACAAATTTTCAAGGATTTTTTCGAAATCATAGCAAAATAGGTGACAAAGGTGCAGTGGGATCCATAGATCCATCCTTTTGCCAATGATTTTTTCATAGTAACCGTAACACAAGTAACAAGTATAATCAGTTATCATTAGGTTGACGGATCGGTACAGATCTTTTTCGAAATCGGTCTTGGTGACTTTGCTGTTATTTTAACTGCTGGTGTCTGAATCTTTGGAGACGTTGTTGCAATTAGAATGAGAAACGATACCGGAGTCATGGTTTCTTTAGTTGATGCTACTGAGAGAATTTATGTTGATGTTGCTACTCAAAATTTTAAGGTGTTGTAGATTTCTTGAAAGATAATACCTTGTGTTGTTGGATCAAAAAAATCAATAAAAACTTGAAAAGGAATTTGATGAAAAGTCCAAACTCTTGACTGGAAATCACTTTAATCAACAAGCTACAACAAGATTTAAAATTTCAGCAGGTAAGATTAAGATCCTAGGAAACATATCACTGAAAAGAAATTGTTGGAATTAAAAAAACAAAGAAAAGTAAAATAAAATAAGAAATTGTGAGAGCATTGGTCGGTTATACTCACAAGTTCTGGTATGTCAAGCTTTTTGTCAAATTTAGTTGATCAGAACTATATCATGACTTATAGTCTACTAAATTCAGTCTAGGACTAGGAATAGAGCGTGGTAGTTGTGTATAAAAATTCACCAATCAACCTTAAAGATTGAAGACTGGAGAACAACGAAGACACATATGAGGACTTTATCAACAAAGGTATGTGAAGACTGATTATTCTATTTACTCATATTTCTATCATGATGAATATTACAAAGAAGAAATTTCGAGTTCAAGCCAGTAATTGAAAAATCTCATATTGTAGTTCAATCGATGAAAGCTCTAAACAATTATTAGTTCAACATATTGTAATTGCATAAGAAGTTCATAGGAGACATCAAGTTATTTTCATGTTCACGAACTGGTTTGGCCAATACACGAACTTATAGCATATAAGTAATATACTTGATGAATTAAATCTCTTATTAACTCACTTAAACGAACTGATCTACTTAGTTGGCGAACTGGTTGATTTTAGATGCCTTTGGACACTTTTGAACCCCCAAGTATACGAACTGAATTGATCAATATATAAACAGGTATTTTAAGAGGTTTCTGAACACTTTTTAAATTAAGTACACTAACTTATTTGGACAATTCACCAACTTATAGATATAAAAAGTTCATGAACTATAAGACGAAAATTTGTTCACAAACTGTTTTGGGCTATCCATCGAATGATTTAGTCTTTGAGAGTTATTGAACTCCATGATTGCTTGATGGTTCACGGATAACTTACATTTGGTGCATAGAGATTATATCAGTAAATATGCGGGTGCATAATCTTCTTTGCAATTCAAAACAAATCTCTTATATGGTTACATGATCAATCTAAATTGAGCTTACTTCGTGTTAAAGTAATACATACACATGGAAACTAGTTCAATAACTCAACTTTGATTGTAAGCTACCTAGCATTTTTCATCATTATAAATAAATGACTCTCTACAAACTAGAATCTCAATCTGTGCACTTTTATGTCCTAGTTGCGGCTAGAGTCATCCTCTACATATCTAAGTTTCCTTTCGAAACTGTATTACTTTACCACTTTTTAAGTCTTCATTAAGGTATTCGTGGAGCTCAGCTAGACTATCTTTTACCTGATATTTCTTGATATCCCAGATTTTATCTTATCATCGTAATTCATGTCTATTCTAAGGTCCGACTCTTTTGTTATGATCTCATTCAGAATTATCTATCAGGGAACAGAAAAACCTCACACCATAGTGCTTGGCCTAACATGATAGAAGATAATTTACCATTTTATGCTTAAATGTCTCGAACAATGACATTAGAACCAAAAACCTTTCTATATATCATTGTCGACGCATCCGTACATGATGCTTTACCGTGTTGGGCTCGTGTTGCATATCGGAGTCATTGTAACATAGATACTGCTCACTGTAATGAAAGGGGATAAATTTACATTTTTATAATGCTCTACAATCACACTAGAAAATAATGCATGGTGAGACACCAAATTTTAATACATCGACATTTTTACAAATTTCTATAATAATAAGAGAGGATAAGTTGATATTTTTACGATGCTCCACAATCCTACTAGAAAATAAAGTATTCTGAAATATCAAATTCATTATATCGTTTACTAATTATTAATTTTTCTTTATATCGATAAAGGTTTTCTTTTTGTTGATAAGTTTCGACCTCGGGTTATTAATATCACAACCAATGGCTTTGAAGTTAATTTTTGTTAAGTTCACTAAAAAAAAAACTTTTTAGTTCGTTTTTTTTTCAGATAAGAGAAATTTTATTATTAAAATTCACAAAGCTACAAGGAATTGTCTTTCTCCAGACCCCTTAATACGAAGTCTAGGGGTTCAAACAAACTACTACCATTGACTCTAGCATCCTTAGTCATAGTATCTGAAACGGAGTTTCCATCTCTTTTTTAAAAAGTGCAGGATTAAGAAATAAAAAAATTTAAAGGAAATTGACACTCCTGAATAACGATATTTGTTGTCTAGTTAATAGCACTTAACTTGCCATTTATGACGTTAACCGCATTCTTATTATATCCCTCCAGTTTCAAGTTACTGGTCCCCTGTAATATATCCCATTTGATAGCTTCCAATGCATATAGGGATTCACCTTGCTCTTCATCAACAGCCTTTGTGACTTCCCCTTTAGTTCCTTTGTAATTCCTTGCAACATATCTGAGTATCAGTCCTATTCCAACAGGCATATTCTCATTTATAAAAGACACATAAAAGTTTATTTTCATATCATGGTTCATAGGAGATGTGTTATGACTGAATCGGGATTTGATGGAAATACACATAACAGTAACCTACTACCAAGTTTTCCCGAGGGAGCAACCCCGTTTTTCACCTTGAATTGGTCAAAATATGCCGAATTTATTACTTTCCATGGAGGATTAGATCCAGTAACATGGGGTCTATGGCTGACCGATATTGCACACCATCATTTAGCTATTGGGCATTGGGGACAGATGAGCTTCTGGGGAGCTACTATCATTACAATCTTGGCTAGTGCAATACCTATAGTCGGAGACACCATAATGACTTGGCTTTGGGGTGGTTTCTCTGGGGATAATACAATCTTAAATCGATTCTTTAGTCTTCGCTTGGAGACTTACTCTCTATCGCTCATAGCTTATAAAGTTAGCGCTCGAAGCTTGGTCGCCCAAATTTACTTTTCCCACCTCATAGTCAGGTCTACTTTCCATCAAGTGAAAACGAGGTCCAGTCAGATATAAAGGCATTCCAAGGGCCTCTCCTCCAGACAGACCGGATGCCTGATCCAAGATAACCAACTAAGATAGCTAAACCCAGTCGAGGAGTACCCTATTTTGTAACTAGCCTAGCCAAATCGTAGCTTTCTCGACTACTAGCTAACCCAACGCTTTTACAGAGCATATTTGTCCGTCGCTTCTGGTGTCTATGTCGCTGTCTAGAACTTAAATCGAAGAAAGTGCTAAGCCTAACCCGTGGAACATCGTTCTCAAGTGCATGCAGTCCCATTCTCCTCGCATCTCTTCACCAGAGCTCGTTTTTGGTTACAAAATGAACTAGAAGTAGGACCAAACTGAGAGTGAGAAACATAGACAAAGATGGATTTTTGAATGAGAAATACAAGTTCCCTATCTTCATAGGAATGAGCGGAATAATGGAAAATTGCTCAAGTGGGCTGTGTACCATTCAAAATTTGTATTTTATCTTCCGCACGTGTTGGTTCAAGTGATCGGTTAGCTGGTGCCTCTATATTTGTTGGTCACCTTGAAATGTCTGTTGAAACTTAGTTTAGGTTTGAGCTAGTTGGGACTTGGGAGTACCTTTTCCAATAAAGAAAATCTGGTGAAACGGGCACTTTAAGCCATTTAAACCATCTAAATCATGTGGATCAGTAGACCCATAGCTGGGACATATCCTTTTGGGATCTCCATTGGTAGGGTTGGCTATGGCAGCTAATCCAATCAAAGAAAATAATTCGGGAGCAGATATTCAAGAAGTAAAGCTCAAATGCCTTTTGGCATCACCAGAAGGATCGGAACCACATTCGTAGGTCGATAATTTTTCTGGATAGGTCGAACTATTGGAAGAAAATAGAAAAGGAAAACCTAGTGAGATCAAATAAACTAGCGGATTGATCACTAAATAGATACAAATAGGTGCAAATTCTGACATGGTCTTTTTCAGGAAGGTGTACTTATTCAAGCTTTGAGAGAAGAGAGGAAGCATCCGCTTATGAAGTATCATCGACGAGAATGGTCAAATCCCCTTTTTGTCCGTTCATTGCCATTAAATATAGAAAATACAAAGACAACTCTTATGCGACGTACTAGTGATGGTGATCTCTCGTTTTGATCATGTCCTACATTTGAGTGGCTAAGCTTGGGAACGCATCCGGTTGGGTATATGGAGTCGTACACATTGACACTACCATTTTTGGAACTGGAGGAAATTTTGCAGGACCTGTTTAGCTCGGGATTGCGTCCACATCCAACTTGAGTGCTGGATAATGCATCAGAACAATGTTCTCCTTCAGACCTTTCAACTAATCGATACGACCTCGTAGAGCGGCCATTGCTAAAACTCGAGCAGTTTATTGAAAACTCGTGCGGCTCTGCCAACAAAATTTTATCTTTCGGAGTTGTTGTCAGACTCCGCATCTTGATGGGGGCGCATGTAATACACAAGTATTATCTTTTCAGTACACCTGGGAAAGCAGCATCTAATTTCTGGTTGTTCGTCGAGACGAAAGAGACCCAGAAAAAAGATACTTCTTTTCTATTCGAGAAACGACGAGCATGACTGAAGTGGCTATACATAGAAATATATTTACGGATCTATATTCTTCGATTGGAACAGGAAGTTCCAGAACAGGCTGCTGGTAACTCTAACGAAACTGCGTAAAAGGAATCGATATTACGCGGCGTTCAGTTGAGAAGTGAATGATTTAGAAGGAATAGGTAAAAAATTGAGACGACTATTTCATAAACAGATCTTCAGACGACATGCCAAACCTGGCGATGACTCCTGGAGTCATTCGGGAGGTCAACAAAAAAATGATACTTGAATCCCAAGCGGGGCAAAGAGTTAGGGCTCTTTATCTTTCGGAGAATATTCCGCTTCCAACGGAAGCGGCTTAGTGATTCTATTACGTCGGATGGGGTTTCAGGTACTCTTCTTAGACTTGGATGGGCGAAGAGACTCATATGTCCTACATGTGAGGGCCTTGTAATACAAGAAAGCGAGTAAACTTCTCATTGCGTCTTTCCTCTCCCCAAGGTCGAGCGCAAAAAATAAGATTCTTTCTGAATCTATGTTTGTTGTTCCAACCATTACCAAACTAATACCTATTCCGTTTAGTACTTCACATCGATTATTCTGTTGAGACCCAAATCTAGCTTTGTAGATTTCTCGAAATACCTTCTTACAAAGTTTTGTTATGGCATCGATAACTGCCTCCGGCCTATTTGGAATTAGACGCACATCTTCAACTAATCTCTTAAATCTTCGACTCTAGTATGAATGCTATTCCGATCCAAGGAAAAAGAGAGACAAAGAGAAAGGAATAACCAATAGATGAAGGAACATGAAACCATTATGTTTCAATAGAGGTACGAGAAACGGTTAGGGGTAATGAAGTAGGTGAAGTCGTTGAATTTTGCGGGACTTTTTATTTATTTTGACGATTGGATCTCTCTATGAATGGAAAATTGGTGCTTCAGACCGGGAGTAACCACTACACTAGTGAGAGGGTTCAATGGGAAGAACAAAGGAGAAAGAGCGATGACTTCATTCCCTTAGCTCGGCTTGGCTTCGCTTTAATACCATAAACGAATAAGAGCTCATACGCGGCTTATCTTTATTGCCGGTATTTGTATAATTTAATTCCATTCATGATCCTGTTATCTCGGGGTACTCCGATAACGCAATTCCGGAAGGAGTCGATCTAAGGGCACTGGATCCCTTCGGACCTGGAGAAGGTGTGACGCACCGAAGCAAACGCTTAGCGGTCAATATCCATAAGGAGATTCATGTGAACTTGAATACTTCTTCAATTTGGAGTCATACCCATTCAATAAAAGAGCTTGCCTCTATGACCTTGGTTCTATGAATTTTCAGTCTACGTAGGGGACAAAGTGAGAAACGACACGAAAGTTTAAGTTCCTTCTTTTATCGAAGTGTCTGGTGGAACATCGTATATAATAGGAAGTATGGTCCCCTGGCCTCGCTTGAGAGATAGGGTCATGAAGGAGCATCTTCTACCGTATGAAGTAAATTTTCAATGTTAGGACTGATTTTCATTGACTAGACCCTGTTTGAATTTAGTTAAAAAGACCTTCGATTGAGAAAGATCGTTGGTAAGATGAGTGAGACGGAAATCTCAGTTATCCGCTTTTCGCGAAAATTCTACCCGGGTATGAAGTGTCATCAGATAACAATAAAGAATTGATATTCAATCGCCAGCTAGCCTAAGGCTGAGAATACTAAATTTCGTCTCATTTTTTGTTCGATTTCCCACCTCACAGTCAACTCAGCTTGGAAGATCAGGGTTCCGTTTAAGAAAACTGTGTTAGCTTTATATTGGCACCCATCTTACTTAACAGGGCCATTAGTTGAATACCGATCCGAATTGTGTTAAAAAAAATTCACTTTTCCAATAGAGAATTCTTAGTTATGGTAAATACCCCGAAAAGTCGCACTAGAACGCCCTTGTTGACGATCTTTTACTCCGACAACATCTAGGGTTCCTCGAACAATGTGATATCTCACACTGGGTAAATTTTTAACCCTTCCTCCTCTTACTAAGAGTACAAAATGTTCTTGTGAATTATGGCCAATACTAGGTATATAAGTAGTGATTTCAAATCCAGAGGTTAATATGAACCTTTGCCGCTAACAAAATAAGACAGAGAATATCAAAAAGTTCACATTGATGTATAGATCAAGAAGCTAAGGAAACAGAGAGGTACAGAGAAGAAAGTGGCTTCATTAACCGCGTATGAGAGACCAAAGTCCATCCCGAGGAGCATAATGTATGAGTCTTGGCCAACTTTTGCACCCTTACCTTGTCTTTCTTATTCAATCACCCACCAGGTTGTATGGATCGTGTGTATGTAACATCCCTTTTTAAGCGAGGGAAGAAGCAAGAGAAATCTCCTCTGGAACCGGTTTGGCATAGCGCCCCTTCCGTGGGATACATGATTTCCATTTGGAATGAGCCTAGAAGTTCTTATTTCTTTTTTTACCTAGTTTGAACAATCATTTTCAATAGATACAACACTCAAACTTTCACTCAATATCTTTGGATAAATCTCAGCCGATGGATTGGAGTTAACCTAATCCTAGAGACCTTAATAATAAAAGAAATGACAATTAAGGATTAAGTAAAGCAACTAACAGGCCCGATGGATATAGGACAGGACTAAAGTTACATGACAAGGTGTCCTTTCCTGGTTTACGATATCAACGTGACTAGAAGTTTGTCTTCGTTGAGAAACAAATAGGGAAGTTTTCCAATCGGTTATGTATTGTTTTAACACAAAATTGGTTAAAAAGACCAAAATCAATAATTTCTGGATGTTTAAGACATCTATATTTTGATACTGTTTAAATGGACAAAAACGTAAAAATAGCCAGGATGTGAACAGTTTCATCATGCTCATCTTTAAATATTTTTTCTTATTTTTAATTTACACAGGATGCATCCAGTTTCATGCTTGCTATTTTTTTAAGTTTAAGCCAGGATGAATCCAGTTTCATCCTTGCTATTTTTTATTTTGTCCATTTCCCCATACAAATTTTTACTCATCCATTAGAACCGTGTTTTAAAAATATTTGGACAAATGACCCATTTTCCGTTGTTTTAAAGAGGGAAGGAATTCAGCTGGTCTGAGACTCTGAGTTGTAAGTTACCAAAAATAATTGAGCACCATAACTTCCACATGTACTATAGGATGCAACTTGCATACCCTACCCTCTCTCATATTTCAGTGTTAGAGAATTGATTTGACATAAACAAATTCTTTAACCAAACATTGAAATCAAAATTATGTAAAAAAGCAGATCAATTATTTTCCATAGATAACCAGACTCTCTTAGATACATCACATTGCATAAATAAATGTTGCACATTCTCATCATGGACGTGACATAAGGGACAAACAAATTCAATGTCGTTCACAAATCTGCAAAGTTTGTCACGAGCCGGCAGACAATTATGCAAATATTTCCATAAAAAAAGTTTAAGATTATAGGTGGTACTTGCACACTCCAGAGTCTTCCACGGAAAGTTACTGCTCGGAGATGTATTTTCCTGGAAAGACTTACTGAGCAATATCCATCTTATTTGATCCTTCTCAATCATTGGGATTTAAATTTTGCAGATTTCATTAACAATATCATTAGGCAATGAAGCACTGATAGTGTTAAAATTTCAACTTTTAGTATCATGATTTATTAGCTGACTAACAAATTTCATATTAGCGGAAGGAACTAAATTCAGAAGGCAGAGTAATGCCAATAGATGATATCCGCACATCTTTCCAAATATGACTGCTCCCACCATTAGCTATTTTCCCAATAATAGTGTTTTTTAATGACTTCTAAACCCTGGCATACTCCTCTCCATATCCAAGAACCGCTGGAACTCACCTCATCCTATAAAGGATCATAGTTACTAGATTATTTTTGTTTAAGCAACAATGCCCACGGGTAAGATCCTGTAATAACCTCCAGCCAAGTTTAGTAAGTAAAGCCCTAATGAAAATCGTAGACTGTCATATATTAAGACCACCTCTATTTTTGGGACCACCAACAGTACTCAAGGAAATAAGGTATACACCTCCAGCACTATTTTCCTTATTCCACTAGAATCTTCTCTGAATGGAATCCATTCTACCTTTCAGTTTTTCTGATGCCAGAAAACCGATATTTAATGTGTAGCAAGGGAATCAAAAACAGTTTGGGTTAAAACAGTTCTAACAGATTGATTAAAATGTTTAGATTTCCAACTTCCTAATCTACCATCAAAACTTTCAAGCACGTTCATAAAAGACTTAGTCTTATTTCGATGCTCTAATAAAAGCACTCATATGTACTTATTGATGTAGTTTTTCAAGTGATAAATAAGTGATTCGATTCTCGGACTTGTTAAGATTCGATTTCAGAAATAATAAAGAAAATATATACAAAAGATGTCACAATATCGAGAGGTACTGAGACTCAGGATTCCACCAATTCTCACATTCATGTTGTTCAACTAATAATTCTAGATATTTATAGCTCAAATAATAATAATTTGTTGACTCTAATTCATTGCCGAAAGTAGATTTTGAACGTAATGACTGTATATCTAAAGCAAGAGACATCAAAACACTTAAGAAAGCATGACCCATCAATTGAAATCACAATCATTCATTGAAAATCATAAAATACGATTAAAAATCAATGCAATAAGTCACAGAAGAATTAATAAAATTACCACATGCGTGAAGTATGGCTTCCTCCATTGTCCCATCAAAGGGGTTTAGCTCCTCATATTATTCACGTGCTCAAAATAGGTGTTCATAGCTCAAAAGTGTGAAAAACAAGAGAAAACTAATAAAGCAGCGAGTTTGTAACAGATATAGTTGTTACAGAACTTACTGTTACAGAGCCTACTGATACAAAGAAAATCCTAACGGAGATAATTGTTGCAGAACTTTACAAATTCGAATGAAATGGTGACGGTTATGTTCTTCTTCTTCCTTCTCTGCTGCGATGAATAACGCCTATGCAACCTTCGTCCTTGCTCTGCAACTACCCCCAAACTATCTCAAAGTCTCGGCTACATTGTATGACTCCCCTCTGCCTTTATATACACCACAGGTCCTTAAATATCTCGACTTGAACCAAAATTATCTCCCTTTTCTTTCTTCGCAAGTTCCGGTTATTTCCTCTTGTATTTCTCTGTTCACGCGTTTGTTAAGAATCTGGGATGTCAAAAACTCTTTCTAAAGATAGAGTCAAATCCAGTGAATGATATTCTCCCATATATTGTCTACGTTACTCCCATATCTAAACCTAAACAAATCCGAGAAAATTCATGCTCTGTTTTATCGGGAAACAATGTAAATCTTCTCCTTTTTTAATTCTAACTCAATTAACGCTCATGTTTTGTAGCAACAACGAGATTCGAACTCAATTGTCGTGAAAATCTCCAACCACACAACTCCGACCATTTTTCTCTCCCTTCATGTTATATCGAAATCTTGTTTTTCTTCCAATCCAAACCCATTATGTTAGAGCATAGATCGGTTGAACCCACCAAGTGTTGGTATGTCAAGTTTGGTTGTCATATTTTAGTGAATCAAAACTCATGTTAAGAGTCGCTTGATTATGTACTAGAGTCAACTTCGTATATGTTATCTTGAAAGTATTAGGATATGAGACATTACAAGTATTGCAAAGACTTTAAGATGTGAAGAAGCAAGGAGCCACAACGACAACAATCATCCTTCCACTCGAGGTTAGTGATATTTGACTTGAACTGTTTCATTCCCTAACGTATCTTTCAAGTCGTGCATATTGAAAACAAAACTGCGAAGCATGTTTGAACTCTAGATAGACATAGTATCAAGGAATACAATACGAGGTTTATTGCTTAACCATTAAACTTTGTAGATAAGACATCGCCATAATCATTTGAATGTTATTGTGATTATGTATGGGTATGAGGTGAGGATTTTATCCTAGGGAACAATGTTTACATGTTTTCTAAGGAAGTAAATTCATGAACTTGGTTTGTGAATCGAAAAGGAAATCGCTGGGCGTTATTGGGATTGTTATTCATTGCATATCTTTTGAACATCCAATGTGTGTGATTTAGTATAACTATTCATGACTTGTTGTGTTCTTGGTAAAACTATTCACAAAGGCCTGACTTATGTATTGGTATGACTTTTATTAGTGAAACCGATCTTAAGTAATCACCTGAGATGGTATGATCGGGTTTGTGATTTTATGTCTGACCAAAACTGGGAAAAGGGGAACCGATCCTAGTAAGAGGTGCAGTGCATCACAAAGGGGAACCGATCCTTGTATGAGGTGCAACAGGTTTATAGCAGAAAGGGGAACCGATCTTATGGACATGTGCAACACGTTATTAGGCAAAGGGGAACCGATCCTATGGACATGTGCAACACATTCAAGTTAGATACCATATATATGTGGGAAACCGATCCTAGTACCTAATTAACCTAATTTTGGAAAGCTAGTGTGACTATGCACAGTACTCACATGAAGGTAGAACCGAAACTTGTTTTGGTAGAACCGTTAAACCCATGATTTGTGATTGAATGTTATTTGATCTATCGCATAGTTCTTGAAAGTCATATGAACCAATTCTAAACTTGTTTGTAAGTGTGGTAAATTGGTTTCAAGGTTGTCAGTATGAAAGAGAACTTACAAAGTTAGGATGTCGACATACTTTGAACACGTGCTATGAATGTTTATTCTTTAATTGTTCAAAGTTATTCCTTAATAGCTAAGGGAAAAGAATCCCAGGATCGAAACACAAATAAGTTAAGAATCTTTTAATTAAGGTTATTAATTTCATTTTTAGGAAAATAAGGATTAGTAATGTGCATTTACTAATTAAAGATTTTTTGAGAGATTTCGATCATTATTTTTGGACAGAGCATTTCCAGGAATTATGAAAACCGAATTTATGCTTTAATGATTATCTTGAGAATATTTTCGGTTTTGGAAATTCTTTGGTGTCCAAATTTCCTAGTCTATAAATAATTGAAGTTTACATTTCTAGCAAACTAATCCTTCGTAACATCAAACTACCTCTTCTTGTGCTCCTACCGGTGAAGCCGCCTCTTCGGAGAGGAGAGTAACCTAATTAGGTGAAATCTCTTACGGCCGATCAGTTTAAAGTCTTCTTTGGGATTGAGAAGCTCTACGAGTATCGTTGGTGGGAAACTAGATAAATGCGGTTTATCTTTTGTTTTCACTGATTTGATTGACTAATGGTGGTTGAAGTTGGATTGCACCTAGTTTGTTTATGCTTGAGGATCTTCTCTTATGATATAAGATTCACTCAAACTAGTTCAGAGTTTCGATAGGGGTATTTAGACTGTTTATAGTGCTAAAGACGATCTTGTGATAATCCATTGTTAACAGACCTTGTTCTGTGCGTGATTGATCACGAGAGATTCAAGTGATTTTTTGCAGGTGTTTATTGAAGATCTAAGAAGATTTGAAAATGAAGAAGATATTGAAGATTTCTGATTTGTGGGTTCATAATCTTTGGTGTGCACAATAATTGTTTCGGTAAAAAGAGGATCCAATTAATAATCGGTTTTATCCTTGTGATAGAATTGGATTGATTAATTGAGTAGATAGGCATCAACACAATTCTTTGGATTAAGAGTGTTGATCGCAAAATCTTAACGATTAGTTTGGTAATTGAATATAAGATAGATCTAAGGACCTGACGAAGTAGTTTATGTTAAGATAAACAAAAGATCCTTTGTCTGACTCATATCACTTGGTTGAATAGAGTTGATACCAAACATATTTTTTGTTCCTTTACTGTTTGGAATACGAACCAACGGAATTATTCCAAGTACGTGGCTTATTTATAAGTTGGAGGCGTGGGAATACAGACGGAACTAGGTGAACTATAGGTTTAGTTGCTTGGTCTCAACTATACGAAGTTAGGTATAATTTTGTGTAGCGGCTTAATCCTGAGAGTATTCAATTCTAGACAAGGTCCCGGAGTTTTTCTGCATTTGCGGTTTTCCTCGTTAACAAAATCTTGTTGTGTCATTTACTTTTATTTTCCACATTATAATTGTTTTATTATAATTAAAGTAAATCACACAAACGTTAATTCCTATTTACTTGATAAGTGAATCTTATTGTGTTTGGTTAAGTCCAAACCTTTTTATCAAGTAAACATACTTTGTTGTTGTATTGTCTCGATCTCGTATCTATATAATGTCACACGAAGTGTGAACCGATTAGTTGCATTGTCTCGACTCAGTCTATAGACAATCACTTTCGGAGAAAGGACTTATAGGTAGGAAAAGTTTTAGATTGAGGTATATTTGGTTATCCTCATCTTTTCAATTGGTATCAAAGCAGGCAAACACGAAAATATACAATTTGTGTTTGGTGCGATCCAACCTATAAGAAATTAAATCTTTGTCTGATTCAGTTAACGTTATGCAAGAGTATGACTACTCAAAGTTGACGATGCTACTACTTCGTTGACTCGTGATCCAGGAGTTGCAAAACATCTATGTCTATCTCTGATGAAAGATAAGATGCTGATAAAGAGTTGATAAAACTCCTAAAGCCTAAACAATCTCTGTCTTTGTATATAGGGAAAAACGATTTGTTGGTTTTTAAGGACTTGAGGAGACGACCGTATGGAGGAGACTCCTTGAAGCGAAATTTTTAACCTCACACAGATGCACTACAAGAAGGGAGTGCTTTAAGTTCGAGAGATCAATCTGTAGGACTCCGGCCTAAACCAAGACAATGGTCGTTCCAGAGTCAATTCGTTCACAAGAGAGGATGGGTCGATATGTAGGAGGAAAGCTGAGAAATGTGTGAGATCAATGGTGATCGAAGATTGTAGGTGTGTTGTGTATTCTGCGTGAAGAAATAAGATAAGTTCTGATTGATTGAATTTGCTCTGTTGAGAGTAATTGCTCAGATTTGAGTTCTTAATCTCTTGTTGTCTGTTGACGAGAGATTGTCCTTGTTTTCAATCATGATTCAGAGACTTATTTATGTTGCTAGAATTGTAAACACCTTGATCCCATGAAGTGTGACAGTTGCTGGAGTCAAAGAGTGGGGAAGTGGAAATCGTGTCAAAACCAGTTGCTCATCGTACAGAGACTTGGTTTATTTTCCATCCACTACTTTGCTAACTCCTCCAACTGACTGCACGACTTGCTCACATTCTCATCATGTGTATGAACACATGTGTCGTAGACCGCCAGACCAAAACCCTAGTTAGTATCCCCCCATGTAACACGATTGATGTCTCGTGAATGTGGATTCTGCAAGGTAGACGTGTATTTATTTAGTCAGTTGCTGACTTTATGGGATGATGAGTCCTTGTATTGCTGAGTCGAACGTGATTTGCAAATGTTCTAAGACTCATGAATTGAACGTGTCTGTTGAGACAGAGGTATAATTCTCGAGTAAATGTTGATAGTTAAGGTGAGCAAATATTGCTCATTCGATGGATTATTGAATATTGATGATAGTTGAACCAATATTCCTTAGTCTGAGCAAATATTGCTCATCTGAGCAAATATTACTCGTTTGATGAATTGTCGGTAACATTACCAAATAGAATATTAATTAAAATACTGGCAACTGGACGAGTATAATTAATTAAAATGTTTATCATGAGATCAACACAAAAAATTATTAGTGTTTGAATCTTCTCATAATTATGTTTTGCGGAGCTTTGGATCCGAAACCCTAATTTTGATCAATTACTGATCAATTGATGGTTTATTGAAAATCAACCACGGGGTGAAGGAGGGACCGGCTACATGGGATGATGAGTCGACCATATAACGCCCAGATGCTCAAGTGAGCAAAATACCAAAGTCTCTTGAAGACCAGTTGGTGAAAAGATGATTAAATGCTGGTTTAATCTTTCATTAAAATAATGTTTGTCTGAACCTTAGGTGATAAAACCTAATAAATTATTAATAGATGAAGTACCGACCAAGGGGTCATGAAACCGGCCCTGGTTGTTCATGGGACCGACTGACGATCGTTTTATGAAATTCCAAGTCGTTTGGAAGAGTTCTGGACCTAATACGTGCAA
The DNA here is from genome assembly GCF_003573695.1 of Papaver somniferum. Classification (NCBI taxonomy): domain Eukaryota; kingdom Viridiplantae; phylum Streptophyta; class Magnoliopsida; order Ranunculales; family Papaveraceae; genus Papaver; species Papaver somniferum. The sequence goes on from NC_039363.1 coordinate 85,455,566, forward strand.
TTGCGCAAATTAGGTCAAATTGTGCAAATGTGTGGGACCGGCCTCTTGCAAGCCAAAGAGTCAACCTTGGTCGGTCAAGGCAATGTGCTCATGTCACCAAAGTGTTCGCGTCTCAGTCCTGAGAATTTTGATATTTTTCTGATGTGCGTTTGAGCAACATTTTAAGAAAATACAAAGAAATCAAGGATTTTGCTGAAACTGAGGAAACTTCATAAGATGAAGGAAATAATAATAATAAAATAGGAAATCATGAAGTGTGGAACCGGGTATGGTCAAGGCATTTTCGTCCGGCCAATGAGCCCGGTCCCATGGCACTTTTCCTAATTTTATATTATTTTCATGATTTTAGGGAAATATCATGAAATCAAGGAGTTTGTTGAAACTAAGGAATTTCCTTGAAGTGAAGGAGTTTCCATGAGATGAAATAAGAAAATAATATTAATAATAATAAAATAAGGGCATGTGGGACCGGCCACTGGGGCATGGTCGGCCGGCTGGGACCTTCTCCCGTGAGTTTTCCCCAATTTTATATTATTTTCATGATTTGAAGGAAATATCATGAAATTAAGGAGTTTTCATGAGATGAAGGAAATAATAATAAAAAAGAATCATGAGGTGTGGGACCGTCCACGACTAGGGCATAGCCGGCCGGCTAATAGACACGGTCCCACGACACCTTTCTCAATTTTATATTATTTCCTTGATGTGAAGGAAACACCATGAAACTGAGGAGTTTCCTTAAAATGAAGGATATTTGTTCAAATGAAGGGATTATCATGAGATCAAGGAAAACAATAAAAATATGATAAAATATAGAATTGGGCGTGGGACTGGCCACAGCATGACTGGTCGGTCGGTGGGTCCAGTCCCCTAGCGTCTTAGCTAATATTTTATTTTTATTTTTATTTTTCTTCCTATTTTGCATAGGTTCATCGTTCCTTCGTATTTTGGAATGCTCGTTCGTGCATTCAGGTGCTCGTTAGTGCATTATTGCTGAGTACACTTGCACCATTTTGGTCGGGGCTTACTCGATAACGGCTCACATGCGCGTACGTTGAATATTTATTACTAACCTATGGAATTTTGCTGGGAAATCCATAAATTGAAGTAACGAAATATTATACAGAACGTAGAGTATTTTTCTAGGAATTCAATCGACGAATCTTGCGACTAGAAATAATTAATTGATGGCTCTATACTAGCAGGCATGCTGTCTAGGAGAATCATAATTGTTCCGAAATCGAGGTATGAGCTAGCTGGAGCAGAACGCTCGATTAGAATGTTTATTCTGTAAAGTCAGGGAACATTGCGACGTCCTGAATACGTAGTGCTCCATACTAGTGAGTTATACATCTAAGATCCTTCCAATCATTTCGATTCTTTACAGAAGTGATTACTGAAATTGCTCAGTCAATGAAATATGTCGTGGTCTCAGCTGAGAGACTGCATATATATTCTCTGAGAAGTAATATACTCGATCAGAGACTTTTAAAAATATTCTGAGAGGCAATACGATCGATCAGGGGTGTGGCATGAGCTTTCACGCTTTAATGAGAGATAATTCTCAATATTCGTCTGACTGCTGGATCAGGGATATGTAAGGTTATGATTTTACCCTTTGTTAAAAATCCACCATCAACAGTCTTCTAAGGTACTTATTTTAAAAACAGATTCAAATCTTCTTAAACAGGAGATCAGAGAAAAATACATTCAGCTGAATTGTAAAGCGAAAGAGAAAATGGATCTCACTGTCAAACTAGAGGCTCCTGGTAAATCTCTTATAGAGAAAGAGACACTTCTTATGATTCTAACTGATGATTCTGTTGAGATTCCTTCTGATGAGGAAACTAAAAGTCCTTGCTCGACTTTTACAGACTGTGAAAAACCGGTTTAATCACATCTGAAACAGATCAATATGATGGTAGTTTTCCTGACTACATCAAGTTAGAAGAGGATGAGAAACCAGCTTCTAGATCTACTGTTGATCAAATGAAATCTTTTCAAAAGGAAACTTTGAACCGATTCTGTGATGGTGATCCTAAGGAATACAATTTTCAGTCACTTGACAGGAAACTTATACTTCTTCAACATACGGTGGTAAAAATTTTGAAGGAAGTTTCTTGTCTTAAAAAACTGAAAGACCATTCCTCAGTAGAAAGACAGATTATACCACATCTCGATAATATCAACTCAAAAGAGTCAGAGGAAAGAGTTGTTAATCACTTATGGAAAAAGGTTCCTCCTCATCCATATCGAAACAATTCTAGTTTTGATGAATAACGACTCCAGAAAGAAGGGAAAGGGAGAATCTCTGCCAAAAGAAACAATCAGGAATTTCCAATAATTGTTTCTGATTATCACACTAATGTGGATAATAAGGAAGTATTTAGAATGAGAAAATCTTATGAAAATCTCATTGAAAGAATTAAGAGAGATTTATCTATCTCTGGAAATTCTCACATTAGTACAGTTTCTCCACGTGATCATATCTCTTGAATTAGAAAAGATCATCGTCTTGGGAGAAATTATGTTGGGCAGAAATTCCTAAAGAGAAACATGAACCGAGTTTCTGATATTCGATGTAAACTAGAAAAAGCTTACTCCGATGCAACTTAGTTGTATCAAAATTTTGCATTCTCATCCCTTTTCGTGCTCATAAACTTGGATGGGAAAGGCACAATAAAACAGGAGCACATTTGTTTTGTGTAGTCGTTTATCAGAAAAAATTATGTGACACTTTATGGATAGATGTGAATCCATGGATGTCAGACAAATGTTCATGTTTAACATGATCTTCCAAAAAGAGGTTTTATTTAGAATTTTCGAGTTCTAATAAACCTTCCATCTTGAGTAGTTCGGACTAAGGAAACGAAATATATCCTTTATTATTTTCGGATTCTTCTGAGGTCTTTTGGTCCGAAAGTTGTCTCTTTTAAAAGGAGAAACTATCTCGTTCCTGTATTCTGAAACCCTGATCAATCCTTTTATATCTATTTATACATAACCGAGCACGCCTCCAATAACTCGCAGTGTCTCAAAGGCTAATAAGGAGGAATCTCAAAAGGTTAAGGATTGTCAAGGAATCAATACAGAGAGGAAGAAGAAAGGAATATCAAATATCATGTCTGATTATGATTCTGATAGTTCAGTTGGATCACAAGATGGGTCATTTATGTTGGCCTACAACCTACAAGATCCAACCAAAACCAAGTGGATTCGTTCTGATAGTATGATTAACTATATCCAAGGTTTTGAAGAACTGAGAACCAACCTTATTATAACGGTTCGAAATCAAGATTGACTCAAAGATAAGATTGAGGAAACAAAAGATGATATTGCTGATATGAAGATTCAAGTTGATAAACTTGAGAAACAAGAAGTGGTTGCAGACAAGTCGCTTGAAACATGCTTTAAGAGTTTGAACACTGAAGAGACCTCTGTGAACAACAAGAGCACCACTAAAGATTAAGTTATATGCTGTAATGCTTAATCTAGAAAAATAGACATCAATTTTTGATTACTTTCAATGATTGTATTGGTCTATTATGAATAAAATTATTTGATTTATAATAACTTTCTTGTGATAGTTTTCGATTTACATAGCATGTGCTTGAATGCTTTTATCTTATTTCTATGTATGTTTATGGGATGTTTGATTTCGGTTTTACTACCTTAATGTTCGATCTCATATGTTGTGAACCCTTGTGGTTTGGGTGAATTTTTAAATTTAGAAGGATTAAGTTCTAGCCCTTGTTGGTAGGATTTATCAAAGAATCATGAGGGGTTCTGGTAGAAACAATATGTGAAAAAGTCACAATATGTTGAATCGGTTTTGGTTTGGCATAAAAGCATATGTGTTTCGACGGTTTTCAACTTTTGCTTGCAATTTTTAAAACCGATTTTCAACCTTTCTCTAGTAAAGGTTGGTTGTTGTTATTCTTTTATTTTTGCATAAGGATGACAACATGATGATATTTCGACATCAATTCTCCTTGGACGAAGACGCAAACTTATTGGAGAAATGGATGCGAAATTTGAGGTAACAATGTTGTTAGTTAATTGTTTTTGTTTAAGAAAAGCCTGAGTTTATTTCATATATATTTATTGCTTTTGCTTAACAAAATTTCGGTACAATTGATGTTTATTCCATTATGTGTGTATGGATGTATGTGTGATTCAATTGGTTCCGGTTAAGAAAAACTATCGTTATCTTGCTTTATTGTGTGGTATCAATTGTTTAGGCTTACAAAATTTCGGTGCAATTGCGGTACTTTATTGTCTATGTTGTTTCAATTGCTTCCGGTTGAGGTGAATAATTATGCAAGTTGATTTATTTGGTTTGTATGAATTATTTATGGCTTAACGAAATAAAAGGTTTACGGGTTGAGTTGTTTAGTCCAATTCGATTCCGGATAAGAGAAACTAAGTTAATTCTGATCTTAGTTAGACTTATCGAAGTGAGGTTTCGGTTATTCAATTCTAATTGAATGCCTTAACAAGAAATGATAGTTAACTAACCTATTACTTGTCTTGTTTAAAATTGAAAGGTCTAAGTTTATGGATAATTAGAACCTGATGAGAAAAATAGAGTTATCTTTAGTTTGGTCTTATCGAATAAGCGATTGTTTTTGTACAATCGGTTTAGCAAAGGTACTAAAGTGCTTAGTTGATTTTTGGTTTGCTAAACTAAAATGGAAAAATTATTTTGGACAATTGTTTCCTGGGTAACATATCAAAATAAAACTACTTGTAGTTTCGGTTTTGATATTGGTTATCAGAACATGGTGTGTGGAACTCTCGTTCCTAACTCTACAGGTTGCAAGTCTATTTTGAGATGTGCAAGATTCTTTTCGTGTTGTCCTTTATTTTTTCATTTCTTTGTCATTTTGTGACAAAAAGGGGGAGAAATATATGGAGTAAACAAGTGATACTGGCATTGATTTTATATTGATTGGTATCACTAAGGAAAAGAACATTGATGCTTAAACGTTTAATCTAAACGAAAGAGTGAAAACACAGACTAAGGGGGAGTAACATATCATATTAAGTGGTATAACAAAGACGTGTGGATTGAATATCTACATATCTTCCTTAGGGGGAGTATTAGCTTTGTTATTATAATGTCAACAACGACATTTTTGAGGATTGAATTTATGCAGTTTACTGTGCTGTTGAATTCGGGAATCAAGCGTATGTATAATGAATTCTTGTAATTTGTTTATCCATATGATGTAAGAGTTTTGTCACTAAAATTGAGAAAGGGGGAGATTTTTAGAGCATAGCTCGGTTGAACCCACCAAACGTTGGTATGTCAAGTTTGGTTGTCATATTTTAGTGAATCAAAACTCTTGTTAAGAGTCGCTTGATTATGTACTAGAGTCAACTTCGTATAGGTTAGCATGAAAGTATTAGGATATGAGACATTACAAGTATTGCAAAGACTTTAAGATGTGAAGAAGCAAGGAGCTACAACGACAACAATCATCCTTCCACTCGAGGTTAGTGATATTTGACTTGAACTGTTTCATTCCATAACGTATCTTTCAAGTCGTGCATATTGAAAACAAAACTGCGAAGCATGTTTGAACTCTAGATAGACATAGTATTAAGGAATACAATACGAGGTTTATTTATTAACCATTAAACTTTGTAGATAAGACATCGTCATAACCATTTGAATGCTATTGTGAATATGTATGGGTATTAGGTGAGGATTTCATCCTAGGGAATTAATGTTTACATGTGTTCTAAGGAAGTAAATTCATGAACTTGGTTTGTGAATCGAAAAGGAAATCGCCATGCGTTATTAGGATTGTTATTCGTTGCATATCTTTTGAACATCCAATATGTGTGATTTAGTAGAACCGTTCATGACTCGTTGTGTTATTGGTAAAACTATTCACAAAGGCCTGACTTATGTATTGGTATGACTTTTATTAGTGAAACCGATCTTAAGTAATCACCTGAGATGGTATGATCGGGTATGTGATTTTGTGTCTGACCAAAACTGGGAAAAGGGGAACCGATCCTAGTAAGAGGTGCAGTACATCACAAAGGGGAACCGATCCTTGTATGAGGTGCAACAAGTTTATAGCAGAAATGGGAACCGATCCTATGGACATGTGCAATACGTTTTTAGGCAAAGGGGAACCGATCCTATGGAAATGTGCAACACATTCAAGTTAGATACCATATATATATGGGGAACCGATCCTAGTACCTAGTCAACCGAATTTTGGAAAGCTAGTGTGACTATGCACAGTACTCACATGGAGGTAGAACCGTTAAACCCGTGATTTGTGATTGAATGTTATTTGATCAATCGCATAGTTCTTGAAAGTCAGATGAACCAATTCTAAACTTGTTTGGAAGTGTGGCAAATCGGTTTCAAGGTTGTAAGTATGAAAGAGAACTTACAAAGTTAGGATGTCGACATACTTTGAACACGTGCTATGAATGTTTATTATTTAATTGTTCAAAGTTATTCCTTAATAGCTAAGGGAAGAGAATCCCAGGATTGAAACACAAATAAGTTAAGAATCTTTTAATTAAGGTTATTAATTTCATTTTTAGGAAAATAAGGATTAGTAATGTGCATTTACTAATTAAAGATTTTCTGAGAGATTTCGATCATTATTTTTGGACAGAGCATTTCCAGGAATTATGGAAACCAAACTTGTGCTTTAGTGAATATCTTGAGAATATTTTAGGTTTTGGAAATCCCTTGGTGTCCAAACTTCCTAGTCTATAAATACTTGAAGTTTGCATTTCTAGCATACTAATCCTTCGTAACAGCAAACTACCTCTTGTTGTGCTGCTACTGGTGAAGCCGCCTCTTCGGAGAGGAGAGTAACCTAATTAGGCGAAATCTCTTACTGCCTCTCAGTTTAAAGTCTTCTTTGGGATTGAGAATCTCTACGAGTATCGTTGGTGGGAAACTAGATAAATGTAGTTTATCTTTTGTTTTCATTGATTGCATTGACTAACGGTGGTTGAAGTTTGATTGCACTTAGTTTATTTATGCTTGAGATCTTATCTTCTGGTATAAGATTCACTCAAACTAGTTCAGAGTTTCGACAGGGATCTTTAGACTGTTTGTAGTGCTAAAGACGATCTTGTGATAATCCATTGTTAACAGACCTTGTTCAGTGTGTGATTGATCACGAGAGATTCAAGTGATTGTGTGCAGGTGTTTATTGAAGATCAAAGAATATTTGAAGACGAAGAAGATATTGAAGATTTCTGATTTGTGGGTTCATAATCTTTGGTGTGCACAATACTTGTTTCGGTAAAAAGAGGATCCAATTAATAATCGGTTTTATCCTTGTGATAGAATTGGATTGATTAATTGAGTAGATCGGCATCAAAAAAATTCTTTGGATTAAGAGTGTTGATCAAATATTAACGATTACTTTGGTAATTGAACATAAGATAGATCTAAGGACCTGACGAAGGAGTTTATCTTAAGATAAACAGAAGAGCCTTTGGCCGACTCATATCACTTGGTTGAAGAGAGTTGATACCAAACAGATTTGTTGTTCCTTTACTGTTTGGAATACGAACCAAATGAATTGTCCCAAGTACGTGACTTGTTTATAAGTTGGAGGCGTGGGAATACGTAAGGAACTAGGTGAACTATAGGTTTAGTTGCTTAGTCTCGACTATACGAAATTAGGTGTAATTTTGTGTAGCGGCTTAATCCTGAGAGTATTCAATTTTGGACAAGGTCCCGGGGTTTTTCTGCATTTGCGGTTTTCCTCGTTAACAAAATCTTGCTGTGTCATTTACTTTTATTTCCGCATTATAATTCTTTTATTATAATTAAAGTAAATCACACAAACGTTAATTCCTATTTACTTGATAAGTGAATCATACTGTGTTTGGTTAAGTTTGACCCTTTTTACCAAGTAATCATACTTTGTTGTTGTATTGTCTCGATCTCGTGTCCATAGATGATCACACGAAGTGTTAACCGATTAGTTGCATTTTCTCGACTCAGTCCATAGACAATCACTTTCATAGAAAGGACTTATGGGTAGGAAATTTTTTAGATTGAGGTATATTTGGGTACCCTCGTCTTTTCACATTACTAATCCTGCCTTAGCAAATCAGGCCCAAAGCAAATCTATCCAGCAAGAAAATCCAAGTAAAACTCGCCCAAATTCTTCACAACAAAAGTACGCAATTCTGTAAATTTTTTCCCCGCCTTTTTTTCACTTTTAAACGATGCAGATGGAGCGCCCCTATCTGTTCCTAAAGTGCCTTTAGCACTGGGGTGTGAATAGCAGTGATGTGCCCCTTAATAATTGAAGTGCCCCTTATCCAAAATTGGGATGCCAACAGTAAATCCTCTGAGGTGCCTTTAACACATCTTCTGGGTGCCTATAGTAATTTCTCCAGGGGGTTCAAATACTACTTTTCGAGCAAATTTTGCCGCAAAAGCTTATTTCTCCAAAAACACCTACAAAGACATAAAATAATCAAATAAACACAGAAATGGATACTAACATTATATAGAATTGAGATCAAAGTAAACACATAAATGCGTCTATCAAATACCCCCAAACTTATTATTTGCTAGTCCCGAGCAATCTAAAATAAAATCATAACTCATTATCGCAGGCATCACACTTAGCATGTGCAACAAGCCTTTGAACCTCTAGGTGGTCCTAGTGGCCGAGTTATAGTCTCGGGATGGTTTACAAGAGGTGTACCCACAAAACCTTTACTCCGGACCCTAACTATCTACGCATAACCTTGGAATAGCACTAAAGAACCTCCTTGGTTGACATACTTTCATTGACTACAGGAGGAAGTACCCTGATGCGAAATTCCAATTGATGTACACGAGTTTGCACTCAAGCATATTCAAATTCATATATAAGTGACAGAGCTCTACTTAGATAGTCGCACTATGGACACCAATATCCGGAATCAAACAAATCACATGAATAGATTAAGAAAATGGAAATAGAAATAGATGGTTGCGAATGGACGTCAATTCCAAGATTAATCCTATAACCTAATGGATTGATATACCGGTATGGACTAATATCAACACAGCTGGCATATACAAGGGAACCAGTGGTCTATAATCCAAATTCTAGATCAACTCGTCTGGCATATACAAGGGAACCAGTGGTCGATTTTATTGAACAATTTATTACGGTTGGTCTGATGGTCTGGTCTCGATTTTCTTTTCTTTTCTTTTCAACTTACTTTTTTTTCTTCATAAATAGTAACTCAATCATCCTATTTCAACCCAGCATGCATCAACATAAAAATTGCGCAAAAAATAAAAACAGAAGTAATAAGATGATTCTGAGATACGGTGAAACTATCATGTTATTTCTAACACTTGAGCCATGTGCTTTTATGAATAGACTCTATATAGATGTTTCCATCCACTCAGATTGATTCCTCAACTCCTACAACCAAGATGCTTCCATCCGCTTAGATTGATTAGTGCCATCCTTAATAAGCATAAATTTCTAGGATCTGGAGTTTATTTATTGCAACTAAAAAGTTTCTCCCATACCCCCAATCTTAAATATAACATTGTCCTCAATGTTATAAAGATAAAATTAAAAACATGAACAAGGAGAAACTGTTACCATTTGAAGCAAAAGAGTTAAGGAAAGATATTACCGTGTTGCATGAGCATGAGTTACCTCCCAAGAAATGCTAAGTTTAACTTCTACATCCAGATATAAGAAAGAATTAATCACCTCATATCATAAATCAATAGCCGGAACAACTGTGGGTCATCTTCATTAAAAAGTGTTACCACAGACAGAAGGAAACTGCAACAAACCAAGAATAAACATAGCACACCCTTTCCTAGTTTCCTGTTTAAGACAACTATATCTAGTTGTGGTTCAGGTTCAGGTTCAATAAAGGGGTCTAAATAAAATATTTTCATGGACTGCATTTCCTCATAGGTAAGATCTGAATGTTCAATTTCTAGAGTCTGTAAGAACTTAATTAAATTTTTTGAAGCACATAATAATAACCTGAATAATTGATGATCCTCTAAGTCAATCAGATTTGACTCACACAGTTGTCCACAATGAAAATAGTGGTCACTCTTAAGCAAATGTGTCAATTCTAACATCCTAAAGTACTTAGGCTTAGTCTTAAAACTTAATAGCCGACACATTTTAAAATCATACGTTCCCGCATTTGGAAGAAAAGTTTTTGGTGGAAAAAGAAAATCAATCTGGGTATCATAGCCTGGGTAACCCACATCAACTAGAGGATGGGTTTCTAATAACTGAACTTCCTTATGGACATCGCTAGGTTCAGGAAAACGTGTATGAAGATAATCTGGCACAATGGTTTAGGCACATATATCAAGTCCTACGTGAGGGATCTCTACAAGAGTCAAAGGTGAAGTACATGGAGAATGATAATCACCCCAAACTTAGAGTTTTGGGTGTCTCTAGATAGACTAGCTACAATTTCCCTAATTTTTAGGTCTTCGGATTCCTGGAAATTTTCAATTGCTTCTTATAGGTTATACTCAGGTGACGCATCCTCACTCATATTTAAATTCTCTACGAGTATATCTTCTTTATCTAAGACTAATGTTTCTAAATTGCAAGACTCGAAAACAATATTCTCAGGATAAACCCGCTCCTCTAAATTACCATCGGCTTCGTAATCATAAGGGAATACTACATCGTCTAAAACGGTGGTATCTCTAGTCAAATCCTCGTCCTTTTGAATAAGTGGATAATTATCAAAATTATTTGGACTTGAATTAGAAATAATATTATCATTGTAATTGGAGTAACAAATTCCTGATCACTATGCATATATGTGTCTGATTCTTCATTAACATTATCCTCATCATAATCATCATTATAATAACATGAAAATGGTCGAACCTCATCTAAAAAATTAGTATTACCAATTCTAACCTCGTCATCTTTATTATGCAAATAACTATCCTCGTTTTCAAGGGTACTATTGGAAACACTATATTGGAAATTAATATTTTTTCGAGCAGTTCTATTCTGGACCTCTAAAAAAAGCTTTTGAGTTGACTCACATGACTTCCTTATGGTATCGTGACTCGACTCACATGACTTCCCTATGGTATCATGTATAGAAGGTTCACTCACCGGTGCATTTTGTTTATTCATTTCTAACACAAACCTATTTGTATTCTCAGTTAATTGTTTGAGAGACTCTTCTAGAGGAAGAATAGGTTCAGAAGGATCATAATAGGGACTAGTTTCAACATTTTCATTATATTTTCCAAATACGAGGAACTAGTACTATAATATTCCTTATTTTCTTGCTCGTATGACCGGTGTTTGTGTGGATAGTAATTAGACTCACCATGGTATGAGCCATAACTTTCAAAATTTTGATGTTCCCAACCACTATTCACACTATGGTCAAAGTAATGTCCATTTTGACAATCAGTCGGATATTCGTTGTATTGGCTATTGTAATACCAGTTCGACATTCTTTTATGCACGGGTGTGAGTTGTCACACAAAACAAAACCCACTGACAGGGGATTCATGGGTGGATAGAGTTTTACCTCCCATACCAGACGGGCAATGAACCGTTGAAGTCGACTCAGGCCACCGACTCCTATGTCAGTGTACGAACCCGAGGGGCCGAGAAAGTATCGCAACTGTCGTCCTTCCCTGCAAATAGTTTATATTTAAATTAACCCTTCCTTAGGGCTTTAAAAATAGTAGTAATGTCCAAGTCCAGAAAGTCCAAAAATAAAAAGAAAACGAAAAATTACAACAAAGCAAACCCTAATACAGTTTCCAAAAATAAATAAAAAATAAAATAATTATATACAAAATCTTCTTCTTTACTCCTTTCGGATTTCTCTTTTCTTTCCTTCTTTAGCGATGCTTTCCTTTTATAGCACTTTTTCTTTCCTTGTAGCTTCGCTCCAAATTTAAAAAGAATCGAAAAATACCAAAGGCGTAAAAGAGAACAAAAAGTCTAAAAAATAAAAATAAAAATAAATCTAAAACCTAAATACAAGTCCCCGGCAGCGGAGCAAAAAATTGATGTAGTTTTTCAAGTGATAAATAAGTGATTTGTAACTAGGACTTGTTAAGATTCTATTTCATAAATAATAAATAAAATATATATGGAAGATGTCATAATATTCGAGAGGTACTGAGACTCAGGATTCCACCAATTCTCACATTCATGTGGTTCAACTAATAATTCTAGACATTTATAGCTCAAATAATAATAATTTATTGACTCTAATTCATTGCAGAAAGTAGGTTTTGAACGTAATGACTGTATATCTAAACAATGAGACTTAAGAAAGCATGACCCATCAATTGAAATCACAATCATTCATTAAAAATCATAAAATACGATTGAAAATCAATGCAATAAGTCATAAAAGAATTAACAGAATTACCACATGCGTGAAGAATGGATTCCTCCATTGTCCCAGCAAAGGAGTTTAGCTCTTCATATTATTCACGTGCTCAAAATAGGTGTTCATAGCTCAAAAGTGTGAAAAACAAGAGAATGCTAATAAAGAAGCGAGTTTGTAACAGATATAACTGTTACAGAGAAAACCCTAACGGAGATAATTGTTGCAGAACTTTACAAATTCTAATGAAATGGTGACGGTTCTGTTCTTCTTCTTCCTTTTCTGCTGCGATGAATAACGCCTCTACAACCTTCGTACTTACTCTGCAACTACCCCCAAACTATCTCAAAGTCTCGACTATCTTGTATGACTCCCCCTCTGCCTTTACATACACCACATGTCCTTAAATCTCCTGACTTGAACCAAAATTATCTCCCTTTTCTTTCTTCGCAAGTTCCGGTTATTTCCTCTTTTATTTCTCGCTCACGCATTTGTTAAGAATATGGGATGTTAAAAACTCTTTCTAAAGATAGAGTTGAAAATGCGAGGGTACCCAAATATACCTCAAGCTAAAAATTTTACTACCTATAAGTCCTTTCTCCGAAAGTGATTGTCTATGGACTGAGTCGAGACAATACAACTAATCGGTTCACACTTCGTGTGATCGTCTATGGATACGAGATCGAGACAATACAACAACGAAGTATGTTTACTTGATACAAAGGTTCGGACTTAACCAAACACAATGGTATTTGCTTATCAAGTAAATAGGAATTAACATTTGTGTAATTTACTTTAATTATAATAAAACAAATATAATGCAGAAATATAAAGTAAATGACACAACAAGATTTTGTTAACGAGGAAACCGCAAATGCAGAAAAACCCCGGGACCTTGTCCAGAATTGAATACTCTCTGGATTAAGCCGCTACACAAAATTACACCTAACTTCGTATAGTTGAGACCAAACAACTAAACCTATGGTTCACCTAGTTCCATCTGTATTCCCACGCCTCCAACTTATAAATAAGTCACGTACTTGGAACAATTCGTTTGGTTCGTATTCCAAACAGTAAAGGAACAACAAATCTGTTTGGTATCAACTCTATTCAACCAAGTGATATGAGTTGGACAAAGGATCTTCCGTTTATCTCAATATAAACTCTTTCAGCAGGTCCTTATATCTATCTTATGTTCAATTACCGAAGTAATCGTTTAAGATTAATCCAACCAACACTCTTAATCCAAGGAATTGTATTGATGTCTATCTAATCAATTAATCAATTCAATCTACCACAAGGATAAACCGATTATTAATTGGATCCTTTTTTGCCGAAACAAGTATTGTGCACACCAAAGATTATAAAACCCAAGTCATATCTTCAATATCTTCATTGTCTTCAAATCTTCTTAAATCCTCAATAAAAACATGCACACAATCACTTGAATCTCTTGTGATCAATCACGCACAGAACGGAGTCTGTTAACAATGGATTATCACAAGATCGTATTTAGAACTAACAACAGTCTAATGATCCCTGTCGAAACTCTAAACTAGTTTGAGTGAATCTTACATCATAAGAGAAGATCCTCAAGCATAAACAAACTAGGTGCAATCAGATTTCAACCACCGTTAGTCAATCAAATCAATCGAAAACAAAAGATAAACCGCATTTATCTAGTTTCCCACCAACGGTACACGCTAGAGATTATCAATCCCAAAGAAGACTTTAAACTGAGCGGCCATAAGAAATTTTGCCTACTTAGGTTACTCTCCTCTCCGAATAGGCGGCTACACCAATAACGAAGGATTAGTTTGCTAGAAAGGAAAAATTCAAGTATTTATAGACAAGGAAGTTTGGACACCAAGGAATTTCCAAAACCAAAAATATTCTCAAGTTATTCATTAAAGCACAAATTCGGTTTCCATAATTCTTGGAAATGCTCTGTCCAAAAATAATGATCGAAATCTCTCGGAAAATCTAATTAGAAAATGCACATTACTAATTCTTGTATTTCCCTACAAAATGAAATTAATAACCTTAATTAAAAGATTCTTAACTTACTTATGTTTCGATCCTGGGATTTTCTTCCTTTAGCTATTGAGGAATAACTTTGAACCATTAAAGAAGTAAACATTCACAACACGTGTTCAAAGTATGTCGACGTCCTTACTTTCTAAGTTCTATTTCACAGTTACAACCTTGAAACCGATTTTCCACACTTCCAAGCAAGTTTAGAATTGGTTCATCTGACTTTCAAGATCTATGTGATTGATCAAATCAACATTCAATCACAATCATGGGTTTAACGGTTCTACCAAAACAAGTTTCGGTTCTACCTCCATGTGAGTATTGTGCATAGTCACACTAGATTTCCAAAATTTGGTTGACTAGGTACTAGGATCGGTTCCCACATATATATGGTATCTAACTTATATGCGTTGCACATGTCCATAGGATCGGTTCCCCTTTGCCTAAAAACGTGTTGCACATGTCCATAGGATCGGTTCCCCTTTCTGCTATAAACCTTGCTGCAACTCATACAAGGATCGGTTCCCCTTTGTGATATACGTCACCTCTTACTAGGATCGGTTCCCCTTTCCAAATTTGGTTAGACATAACACAAACCCGATCATACCATCTCAGGTGATTACTTAAGAACGGTTTCACTAATAAAAGTCATACCAATACATAAGTCAGGCCTTTGTGAATAGTTCTACCAAGAACACAAACAAGTTATGAGCGGTTATACTCAAGCACACATATTCGTTGTTCATAACATATGCAATGAATAACAAAACCAATAACACCTGGAAACTTCCTTTTCGGTTCAAAAACAAGTTTATGAACTTACTTCCTTAGAACACATGTAAACATTGTTCCCTAGGATGAAATCCTCACCTCATACCCATACATAATCATGATAACATTCAAATGATTATAGAGATGTCTTATCTACAAAGTTTAACACTTATGCAATAAACCTCGTTTGTATTCTTTAATACTATGTCTATCGAGAGTTCAAATATGCTTCGCAGTTATGTTTTCGATATGCACGACTTGAAAGATACGTTAGGGAATGAAACAGTTCAAGTCAAATATCACTAACCTCAGGTGGAAGGATGATTGTTGTCGTTGTATATCCTTGCTTCTTCACATCTTCAAGACTTCGCAATACTTGTAATGTCTCATATCCTAATACTTTCAAGCTAACATATACGAAGTTGACTCTAGTACATAATCAGGAGACTCTTAACATGAGTTTTGATTCACTAAAATATGACAACCAAACTTGACATACCAACGCTTGGTGGGTTCAACCGAGAAATGCTCTAACAATATCCCCCTTTGTAAATTTTAGTGACAAAACTCTTACATCATATGGATAAACAAATTACAAGAATTCATTACACATACGCTTGATTCCCGATTCAACAACACAGTAAAACTGCTTACATTCAATCCTTGAAAATGCCGATGTTGACATTATAATAATAAAGCTGTTACTCCCCCTAAGGAAGATAGGTAGATATTCCGAAAGTCTTTGTTATGCCAATTCATATGACATGTTACTCCCACTTAGTCTGTGCTTTCACTCTTTCGTTAGATAAACGTTCAAGCACCACTGTTCTTTTCCTTAGCGATACCAATCAATATAAAATCAATGCCAATATCACCTGTTTACTCCATGTATTTATCCCCCTTTTTGTCACAAAAATGACAAAGAAACGAAAAAATAAAGGACAACACGAAAAGAATCTTACAAATCTCAATAGACTTGCAACCTGTAGAGTTAGGAACGAGGGTTCCACACATCATGTTCTGATAACCAATATCAAAACCGAAACTACAAGTAGTTTTATTTTGATATGTTACCAAGGAAACAATTGTCCAAAACAATTTTTCCACTTTAGTTTAGAAAAACACAAATCAACTAAGCACCTTAGTCCCTTTGCTAAACCGATTGTTCAAAAACAACCGCTTAATTCGATAAGACCAAAATAAAGATAACTCTATTTTTCTCATCAGGTTCTAATTATCCATAAACTTATACCTTTAAATTTTAAACAAGACAAGTACTAGGTTAGTTAACTAGCATTTGTTTTTAAGGCATTCGATTAGACTTAAATAACTGAAACCTCACTTCGATAAGTCTAACTAAGATCAGAATTAACTTAGTTTCTCTTATCCGGAATCGAATTGGACTAAACAACACATCCCGTACACCTTTTATTTCGTTAAGCCATAAATAATTCATACAAACCAAAATAAATCAACTTGCATAATTATTCACCTCAACCGGAAGCAATTGAAACAACATAGACATTAAAAGCACCGCAATGGCACCAAAATTTTGTAAGCCTAAACAATTGATACCACACAAACGCAAGATAACAATAGTTTTTCTTAACCGAAACCAATTGAATCACACACAACATCAATTGTTCCAAAATTTTGTAATCCTAAACAATTGATACCACATAATAAAGCAAGATAACAATAGTTTTTCTTAACCGAAACCAATTGAATCACACACATCCACACACACATCATGGAATACACATCAATTGTACCGAAATTTTGTTAAGCAAAAGCAATAAATATATATAATATAAACTCGGGCTTTTCTTAAACAGAAAAACAACTAACTAACAAGATTGTTACCTCAAATTTCGCATCCACTCCAATATGTTTGCATCTTCGTCTAGGGAGAATTGGTATCGAAATATCATCATGTTGTCATCCTTATGCAAAAACAAAAGAATCACAACTACCAACCTTTACCAGATAAAGGTTGAAAATCAGTTTTAACAATTGCAAGCAAAAGTTGAAAACCATCGAAACACATATGCTTTTATGCTAAACCAAAACCAATTCAACATATTGTGACTTTCTCACATATTGTTTCTACCATAACCCCTCATGGTTATTTGATAAATCCTACCAACATGGGATAGAACTTAATCCTTCTAAATCAAAAAGTCACCCAAACCACAAAGGTTCAGAATATATGAGATCAAATATTAAGGTAGTAAAACCGAAATCAAACATCCCATAAATCAATTTGCAATACACCATAAATATTGAACATAAAATCAAGTATTGAAATTACCTCAATCTTTTAGGAAATTGAATTATGAAACCAACGCAAAAAGAATGAGGTCATTCCGAGTTTGGACGTAGAAGTTATGTACAAAACAGTTTTTACACTTCTTCGTAAGGGGACCTCTCACTAGGATCGGTTCCCTCACCATGACATGGTACTAGGATCGGTTCCATCACTGTGACAGGGTACTAGGATCGGTTCCCAAGAGTTGCTTGTGACAGATCACAACACTAAACTGTTTTCGACATAACTTTTGCATACGATGTCCGAATTCAGTGTTTTTTGGATCGTTTTAACCGTAAAAACAATACCTACACATATATGATCAGTAGATATCAACATCATAAACTCACAATTACCGTTTATTTCAAAACCCAAATATATAGAAAGTATGAGTATAGAAGAAAAGAAATCTCCTAAAGATGTTAATTAGTCATATAATAATCGAGAGATCATGTGCTCAGTTTTTCATGTGCTTCCTCACCGTTAAAAATATTGAGTACTAATGATGAGAATGCACATTCTAACACAACTAGGTTGTGTTAAGTTGATCCTTGCCTTTTTCGTCACGAGTGACTAAGACCGAGTCATCATTCTTGACCTCTTACTTGGTTTGTTTTCTCTTGTTCCATATCCTGTTTTTCTTCTTTGACTTGTGATGAAGAGTTTCATTGTCACAATGTACACTAGTATAAGAGAATTCAGACATAATGTCTCTCTTTAGTCTTTCAAGAAAACTCTTGTAATTATTGTCACCAACAATTAACAGCCGAGAGTCATTCTTGTGACTAACTTTTGGTCCCTTCTTGGCTATGGAGGACTTCGGGATCCATTTAGTGTTGGGTTTCGCAGGAGAAACTTTCTCTTTCATACCATTAGGATCATTGTCCTTTTGAATATTTTGCAAAACACCCTTTTTCCAATTTGGAAAATCGAATCTTGTTTTTGCATTTAAAAAGTCATCTCTCTTTCTATAATTGGGACTTTTATGAAACGATCTTGTCGAGTGATATGCAAAAATTGAACTATCATTATAATAGTTCTTTTTCCTAAACTTAGGACAATACCGATCTGAGTTCCTTTGGGGAGCAATCTTAGCCAATTCGTTTGATACATAAGAAAGTGCTTCTTTAAACTTACGAATATTGCATCCCCATTCCACATGCCCTTTATTACCAAAATAACTACAATGCTTTGTAACATACGAAGTGTGAGTTTTAATGTTACCTTTTTGTGGATCCTCTTGCATTGGAGCACGATGATTTCTCTTCCTCCACTGCTTCTTCTTATCTTTGTTCAACTTTGTTGCTTTCTTGACATTAGTAGAAGTGCTCTCTTTGATTGTCGTTCTTGAAGAGTATGATTGAACATGATTATTAGGCTTGACCGATTTTCCTTCTTTACGAGCATCTTTTACATCAGTGGAAGCCTCTGGTTTAGAAGAATTTGTAACTTTGACAAATTTTACCTCTTTGCTAATACGTGAAGCATCTATTCCCTTATAACCCAATCCTCGTGTATCACGATGATTTCTACTTGCTTCTAACATTGAGGTTAAATTGTTTGAGCTATCATTGAACTTTTTAAGGTCCAAATTTTCTTCTTCTAACGTCTTGATTTTATCAAGAGCAATAGCTAGATAATCCTCAAGACGTATTTCTCGTGAAAGATATTCTCCTTCTTTATCTTCAAAGTTCTTTTGTTGAGAGTTAATCTTTGCATCAGATTCAACAAGTTTCTCTTCCAACAAACGTACTTTTTCAAGAGATGTATTACGATCTCAACTTGAGAAAGACTAGCACATACTTTGTCATTAAGACTCTGTATTTGTTGTAAGAATTTTCTTTCAGCAAGTTATACTCTTCATCGAGATTTTTATACTTTAAAGTTACATCTCGTTCTCTTTCAAGTATTGAAAGAAGTTCATTAGAACAAAAAATAAATTATTTGCTTAATTCCTTTAGTTCAGATGTTTTTACACTTGATCTTTCATCAGAAATCTCAAGCATAAAACTTAAAAAATTCTCGTTATTAAAAAGACATTTTTCAGAGTCTGAATCATTGATTTCGAATACAGGGCTTAACTTAGTCTCATCTAGAGAAGATTCAGACTTATTCTCAGAAGAGCAAGTAGAACTTGATGAAGAAGCTCCTTTTAAGCATTTCTTAAAATCAAAACTTTCAACATCTTGCGATACGTTAACTGAGCCTTTCTTTAGTTTTCACTCTCGCTTAACTTTGCTTTGGCCCATATCTTATAAGTTGGATCCCATCAAACAGAGATTGTTAGATCTTTTCGTGTTTGCCTGCTCTGATACAAATTGAAAAGGCGAGGGTGCCCAAATATACCTCAAGCTAAAACTTTTCCTACCTATAAGTCCTTTCTCCGAAAGTGATTGTCTATGGACTGAGTCGAGACAATACAATTAATGGGTTCACACTTCGTGTGATCGTCTATGGATACGAGATCGAGACAATACAACAACGACGTATGTTTACTTGATACAAAGGTTCAGACTTAACCAAACACAATAGGATTGCTTATCAAGTAAATAGGAATTAACGTTTGTGTAAATTAATTTAATTATAATAAAACAATTATATTGCGAAAATATAAAGTAAATGACACAGCAAGATTTTGTTAACTAGGAAACCGCAAATGCAGAAAACCCCGGGACCTTGTCCAGAATTGAATACTCTCAGGATTATGCCGCTACACAAAATTACACCTAACTTCGTGTAGTTGATACCAAGCAACTAAACCTATAGCTCACCTAGTTCCGTCTGTATCCCCACGCCTCCAACTTATAAATAAGACACGTACTTGGAACAATTCCTTTGGTTCGTATTCCAAACAATAAAGGAATAACAAATCTGTTTGGTATCAACTTTATTCAACCAAGTGATATGAGTCGGACAAAGGCTCTTCCGTTTATCTCAATATAAACTCTTTCTTCAGGTCCTTAGATCTATCTTATGTTCAATTCCCGAAGTAATCGTTTAAGATTAATCCAACCAACACTCTTAATCCAAAGAATTGTGTTTATGCCGATCTGATCAATTAATTAATTCAATCTACCACAAGGATAAACCGATTATTAATTGGATCCTTTTTTGCCGAAACAAGTATTGTGCACACCAAAGATTATAAAACCCAAGTCATATCTTCAATATCTTCTTTGTCTTCAAATCTTCTTAAATCTTCAATAAAAACATGCACACAATCACTTGAATCTCTTGTGATCAATCACGCACAGAACGGAGTTTGTTAACAATGGATTATCACAAGATCGTCTTTAGAACTAACAACAGTCTAATGATCCATGTCGAAACTCTAAACTAGTTTGAGTGAATCTTACATCAGAAGAGAAGATCCTCAAGCATAAACAAACTAGGTGCAATCAAATTTCAACCACCGTTAGTCAATCAAATCAATCGAAAACAAAAGATAAACCGCATTTATCTAGTTTCCCACCAACGGTACACGCTAGAGATTCTCAATCCCAAAGAAGACTTTAAACTGAGCGGCCATAAGAAATTTTGCCTAATTAGGTTAGTCTCCTCTCTGAATAGGCGGCTACACCAGTAACAACAACAAAAGAGAAATTTTGTTATTACGAAGGATTAGTTTGCTAGAAAGGCAAACTTCAAGTATTTATAGACAAGGAAGTTTGGACACCAAGGAATTTCCAAAACCGAAAATATTCTCAAGTTATTCATTAAAGGACAAATTCGGTTTCCATAATTCCTGGAAATGCTCTGTCCAAAAATAATGACTTAAATCTCTCGGAAAATCTAATTAGCAAATGCACATTACTAATTATTGTATTTCCCTACAAAATGAAATTAATAACCTTAATTAAAAGATTCTTAACTTACTTATGTTTCGATCCTGGGATTTTCTTCCTTTAGCTATGAAGGAATAACTTTGAACCATTAAAGAAGTAAACATTCACAACACGTGTTCAAAGTATGTCGACGTCCTTACTTTCTAAGTTCAATTTCACAGTTACAACCTTGAAACTGATTTTCCACACTTCCAAACAAGTTTAGAATTGGTTCATCTGACTTTCAAGAACTATGTGATTGATCAAACAAACATTCAATCACAATCATTGGTTTAACGGTTCTACCAAAACAAGTTTCGGTTCTACCTCCATGTGAGTATTGTGCATAGTCACACTAGATTTCAAAAATTTGGTTGACTAGGTACTAGGATCGGTTCCCCACATATATATGGTATCTAACTTATATGCGTTGCACATGTCCATAGGATCGGTTCCCCTTTGCCTAAAAACGTGTTGCACATGTCCATAGGATCGGTTTCCCTTTCTACTATAAACCTTGCTGCACCTCATACAAGGATCGGTTCCCCTTTGTGATATACTTCACCTCTTACTAGGATCGGTTCCCCTTTCCCAAATTTGGTCAGACATAACACAAACCCGATCATACCATCTCAGGTGATTACTTAAGAACGGTTTCACTAATAAAAGTCATACCAATACATAAGTCAGGCCTTTGTGAATAGTTCTACCAAGAACAGAAACAAGTTGTGAGCGGTTATACTCAATCACACATATTCGTTGTTCATAAGATATGCAATGAATAACAAAACCAATAACACCTAGAAACTTCCTTTTCGGTTCAAAAACAAGTTTATGAACTTACTTCCTTAGAACACATGTAAACATTGTTCCCTAGGATGAAATCCTCACCTCATACCCATACATAATCACGATAGCATTCAAATGATTATAGCGATGTCTTATCTACAAAGTTTAATGCTTAAGCAATAAACCTCGTTTGTATTCCTTAATACTATGTCTATCGAGAGTTCAAATACGCTTCGTAGTTATGTTTTCGATATGCACGACTTGAAAGATACGTTAAGGAATGAAACAGTTCAAGTCAAATATCACTAACCTCAGGTGGAAGGATGATTGTTGTCTTTATAGCTCCTTGCTTATTCACATCTTCAAGACTTCGCAATACTTGTAATGTCTCATATCCTAATACTTTCAAGCTAACCTATACGAAGTTGACTCTAGTACATAATCAAGCGACTCTTAACATGAGTTTCGATTCACTAAAATATGACAACCAAACTTGACATCCCAAAGCTTGGTAGGTTCAACCGAGCAATGCTCTAACAAGAGTCAAATCCAGGGAATGGTATTCTCCCATATACTGTCCACGTCACTCCCATATCTAAACCTAAAAAAATCCGAGAAAATCCATGTTCTGTTTTATCGGGAAACAATGTAAATCTTCTCCTTTTTACTTTAAACTCAATTAACGCTCCTGTTTTGTAGCAACAGAGAGATTCAAACTCAATTGTCGTGAAAATCTCCAACCAAATATCATCCAAGTAAAGCACAAAACTCCGACCATTTTTCTCTCCCTTCCTGTTATATCGAAATCTTGTTTTTCTTCCAATCCAAACCCATTATTAATCATGTCTTGGCAAAACAGGCCCAAAGCAAACCTATCCAGCAAGAATATCCAAGTAAAACTCGCCCAAATTCTTCACAACGAAAGTACGCAGTTCTGTAATTCTTTTCCCGCCTTTTTTTCAGTTTTAAACGATGGAGATGCAGTGCCCCTATCTGTTCCTGGAGTGCCTTTAGCACTGGGGTGTGAATAGCAGTGATGTGCCCCTTATCCAAAATAGGGATGCCAACAGTAAATCCTCTGAGGTGCCTTTAACACATCTTCTGGGTGCCTATAGTAATCTCTCCAATGGGTCCAAATACTACTTTTCGAGCCAATTTCGTCGCAAATGCTTATTTATCCAAAAACACCTACAAAGACATAATCTAATCAAATAAACACAGAAATAGATACTAACATTATATAGAATTGAGATCAAAGTAGACACATAAATGTGGCTATCACTTATCCTGCAAGCCCACTTTCTTAATATTAAGAATATTAGTGATGAGCATTATAGACTGATTCTGATTTCTCGAGCTAAAAGTTATCTCAGACATCAAAGTTAATAGCTTGTCCAGATATTTTACTAAAATTCTCAATGATATAGTTGGATTTCTTACTTGAGATGGGTTCGCCTTAGTAAAAATTTATCTGTAAAAAATAAATATGAGATAGCAGGACTAGTTGTTGAAACCTTTATACCATGAATAAGATCATGACTTTCAGCATACATCAAAGCCCTAGATGGTCTAAATTGTTCCCCTAGTGCTCCATTTAAAAACACAGAAAATAGAGGTGGTGGTAACATATTGGCTTATGAGGTTGAAAAAGCGGGGGTCTAACAATCACACCCAATATTTCGCTTAGCAATGTGCATGGACTAACTCCAATATACTTTCAAGAGAATCAACTAGACAGTCAGAATCAATCTTAAGAAAAGTATATCAAAGAGTTATATCTCTATTTCTTAATGTAATCAACAGATCAAACAGATAGAAATCCGTGAGCCTGATTAATATAAGAAACAACTTGGACGGTATCAAAAACCAATATCCAAGTGTAAATCAATTTAATCAACAAAAAAAGGTTGGATTCACAATTGATTGAACTTACGCACAACCTGTGATATTTCAATTATATAAACAAATATAACGCGGAAAAGAAATACTGCAGACACCACAAGTTTTGTTAACGAGAAAACCGTAAATGTAGAAAAACCTTGGTACATAGTCCAGATTTGAACACCACACTGTATTAAGCCGCTACAGACACTAGCCTACTCCAAGTTAACTTTGGACTGGAATGTAGTTGAGCCCCAACCAATCTCACACTGATCAAGGTACAGTTGCGCTCCTTACGTCTCTGAATCCCAGCAGGACTCTACGCACTTGATTCCCTTGGCCGATCTCACCCACAACTAAGAGTTGTTACGACCCAAAGTCGAAGACTTGATAAACCAATCTGTCTCACACAGAAAAGTCTATTGAATAAATAAATTTGTCTCCCGCGGATATACCTATGAGTTTTGTTTCGTCTTTTGATAAATCAAGGTGCACATGAACCAATTGATATACCCGGACTTATATTCCCGAAGAACAGCCTAGAAATATCAATCACCTAACAATAATCTTAATCGTATGTTAGCGAAACAATATATTTTGGAATCACAAACGATGAGACGAAGATGTTTGTGGCTACTTTTTATCTTGCCTATCGGAGATTAAATCTCGAGCAAATCTTAGAGAAGATAGCAATCAATCACGACAGAAAATATCAAGATCAGAACACGCAACTATAGAGAAAATAGTTGTGTCTGGCTTCACAATCCCAATGAAGTTTTCAAGTCGTTAACCTACAGGGTTCCGTGAAAAACCTAAGGTTAAAGGAGAATCGAATCTAGTCGCAACTAGTATCACACAAGAGGTGTGGGCATTAGTTTTCCCAGTTGCTAGAGTTATCCCTTATATAGTCTTCAAATCAGGGTTTCCAATCAATGTTACCTTGGTAACAAAGCATTCAGTATTCACCGTTAGATGAAAACCTGATGTTGATGGTGGTTTTAGCTTAGGGTTAAAATCGTAAAAACTTAGTCAGACAGTGACGTCACACTTGATTAATAATATCGCCACTAGCACATTTATATAACCATTCAACATGTCTGTGTAAAATTACCGAGGTACCTTTCTTATATGCCATGCTCCTCGGCAGAGCCCTCGGTACTGACTGGCATCATCTCTGCACATGACAGTCGCGCATGCTAGGCAAACGTGCCGATCACGCGTGCCACATATTTTAAACTAGGGTTTCGACACGCTAAACCCTAATAGCCATATCTCCGCGCCAAAGGCATGCCAACCATGCCAACTGCACCACCGTGCCAATGGCATGCCATGCCAGCCACATCTCCGCGCCAAAGGCATGCCAACCATGCCAGCCGCACCACCGTGCCAATGGCATGCCATGCCAGCCACATATCCACGCCAAAGGCATGCCAACCATGCCAGCCGTACCACCGTGCCAATGGCATGCCATGCCAGCCACATCTTCGCGCCAAAGGCATGCCAACCATGCCAGCCGCACAACCGTGCCAATGGAATGCCATGCCAGACACATCTCCGCGCCAAAGGCATGCCAACCATGCCAGCCGCTCCACAGTGCCAATGGCATGCCATGCCAGCCACATCTTCGCGCCAAAGGCATGCCAACCATGCCAGCCGCACCACCGTGCCAATGGCATGCCATGCCGGCCACATCTCCGCACCTAAGGCATGCCAACCATGCCAGCCGCACCACCGTGCCAATGACATGCCATGCCAGCCACATCTCCGCGCCAAAGGCATGGCAACCATGCAAGCCGCACCACCGTGCCAATGGCATGCCATGCCAGCCACATCTCCGCGCCAAAGGCATACCAACCATGCCAGTCGCACCACAGTGCCAATGGCATGCCATGCCAGCCACATCTACGCGTCAAAGGCATACCAACCATGTCAGCCGCACCATAGTGCCAATGGCATGCCATGCCAGCCACACCTCCGCACCAAAGCCATGTCGGCCATGCCTCCATGTCGTTGGCTGCCAAACGAAGGGTTGCAACAATCAATGCCACCCTTCCTTCTGAGATGCAACTCTCAGCCGTCCAAATTCGCCATCAAACGCGTGGCAACTTTTGGCCCAATGTCAAGCCCTAATTTTGGCCGCGCCTAAACTATGCCAAAACCCTAATTTTGGCCGCGCCTAAAACTATGCCAAAATCCTAGCTTGGCCGCGCCTAAACCATGACCAAAGCCACGCCGGCCATGCCTCCATGCCGCTGGCTGTCAAACGAAGGGTTGCAATAATCAACGACCAACCTTCCTTCTGAGATGCAAATCTCAGCCGTCCAAGTTCGCCAACAAACGTGTGGCAACTTTTGGCCCAATACCAAGCCCTAATTTTGGCCGCGCCTAAACCACGCCAAAGCCATGCCGGCCATGCCTTCATGCCGCCGGCTGCCAAACGAAGGGTTGCAACAATCAACGACCACCCTTCTTTCTGAGATGCAAATCTCAGCCGTCCAAGTTCGCCACCAAACGTTTGGCAACTTTTGGCCCAATGCCAAGCTTTAATTTTGGCCGAGCCTAAACTATGTCCAAACCTTAATTTTTGCCGCGCCTAAAACTATGCCAAAATCCTAGCTTGGCCGCACCTAAACCATGCCAAAGCCACGCCGGCCATGCCTCCATGCCGCTGGTTGCCAAACAGAGGGTTGCAACAATCAACGGCTACCCTTCCCTCTGAGATTCAAATCCCAGTCGTACAAACTTGCCACCAAACGACTTGTGGCAATCTCTTGTCTACGGTGCCAACTCTTTACACGGTGCCAAAACCTGATGAGTGCTAAAAAGTGCATATTTCTATACCTTTTTTATTGGCAATTAACTCATCTTTTGTGCTCTAATTCTCCATTTTATCCCATATTCTGTATTTTCATTGTTTTCAAGAATAAATACTTTTCTTAATTAATTTTGTATTTTTAGGTTCTAAATAAAGTTTGGATGGAATTACGGAGCGAAAAGAGCAGAAAAGTGGTGGAAGCCGATAGGAATCACGCAAGGAATCCGCGAGGAATGTTGTGCACAAGACCAAAAGGCTAGAAATGGGCTTAACAAGGATGAATTGTTCTTAAAGAAGATATGGGCTTGGCATACCCAAGGCCCAAAACCCTCACCCAAACCCATTTCCAATATCCATAGCCCACTGATAGACACATTTTTGTGTCTAATTTGTCCTCAATGTCTGTATTGTTTGAAATCTATTTTTGTACTAATATTGTGTTTTTATGTATTTTTAGGAAATAAACATTTTTGGAAAATTCGGCTCGAAAAGTTGATTTTGTCACCCGGAGGACAAGTGTTATTCGGACTCTCGCTTTTAGATAAGGGGTAACCTAATTACTAAGGGGAACCCCAGGTCACCCCCAAGGCATCTGCTATTCGCACCCCAGTCCAGGATAGGGGGCATATCATCTTCAACCTTTTGAAATTCAAATTTTGGCGGGAAAAAATGTTCTTGAACTGCCGTGACTAGGGTTGAGGATTTGAAGGTGTTCCAGTGAGATTTAATGGCCCAAATTAAATGGGTTTGTTCCTAGGGCCTAGATAGAGCTGGTATGGGTGTTGGATTCGGTCAAATTTGGTTAGATAATCGGTGGGAATCAAAACAGGGAAGATATTCTATTTTTGGAATTGTTGGATGGAAGAGACGTGCATGGGTTAACTCTATTGGCTGGAAACTTCTCCTACAGCTCAGAGATGATGCGTGAAAGAGATAAACAAGGAAACAATCCGTAGCAAATCAGAGAAATAAAGAAAAATTATTTCGGAAAATATTATTTTTATGGCCGGATATTCTTGGAGTTATTACAAGGATTGGAGTGACCTGTTGTGTATAAATAGGTCCCTAGTGTCGAGCATAAGGGGCTAGGAAAGTTTAGGAAGTCATTGGGAGAGAGTTAGAGCTGAGAGAATCAAAAGAAGAGGCCGACAGGCGAAGAAGTTCTGCTGCTGCTCAGCCAAGAACACGAAGAACATTAGACGGTAAGAGAAAGTCGTTGAAAAGTGTCGCTTACTTGCGACAATTTCCAATTCCTTTCTCGCGACTTAGGAATAGTGCTTACAACACTTCAGTTGTGCCGTTCTTTCTGGACGCTTCCTGCGTGTCGCAACGGACGGTCTTAAATCGATTTTCCTATTATTTCATCATTTGTAATCAACTATTGAGCATTAATAAAATCTTTTGAGATGTATTACACCATAATGAGCTAAACCCAATCCCAGGGGTGATGGAGGAAGCCATTCACACAATATTTATGTGGTAATTGTTATTTATTTAATTTTTGCATTATTTTTATATGATTAATTGCATTGAAAAAAATGATTTAAATGGTTTTTATTAATCAATTGTATTTTCTCTTGATAATGCATGCTTAGTTTTATACTCTTGATGCATTATGCTTGCGACTAACATTTGATATTTTGGAAATCTGCTTTTGGGAATTATTAAGAATCAAATCAATTGTTTAATTTGCATAATTAAAAATTAAATAACATTACATAAATATTGTTGAATGGTGGAATCTTCACCTCTATTTTTCTCCATAAAATTTATATCACTTGTTAATTGAATTTTCTACATTTCTAAATTATTTAAATTTAAAAAAAAATTATTCCCTTCACAAGTTCGAAAAGAATCCAGTTTTTACCACTATCTACAACAACATTTGAAAATACATCAAATTTTTGGCGCCGCCGACGCGGACCTGTGCTTAGGTAGATTTTTTTTTTTTAGGTTTATTATTATTTTTTTTTCCTTTTTACGTTTCTTTTTGTCTTTGATTTGCAGGTTCGAAGTGGAGTACTAAGGACCTTGGAAGGAAAAGCTTAAAGCGAAAGGAGCGAAAGAGGAATTTTCTTTTTTTGTTTTATATATAGAAAAGAGAGAGATTTTTATATTTTTTTTAGGTTATTTTTCTTTTTCTTTTGCACTTAACTTTATTTGGACTTTGGACTGGACTCTTGGACATTATTATTATTTTTTAAAACCCTACGGAAGGGTAGTTAAATACAAACTGTGTGCAGGGAAGGACGGTGATTACAATATCACCTAGGCCCCTCGGGTTCGCACACGGCATAGGAGTCGTGGCCCGAGTCGACGACAACGGTTCATCCCCCGTCTGGTACGGGAGGTAAGTCCAATCGAAACACTCGCGAATCCCCTGCAAGCGAGTTACTGTATTCCTTAAGGTGATCATTGATTGAGGACGAATTTGGACTGTCTTTATTTTCCTAGTAAAGGGCAAGGCCTGGCCTAAACAAGATAAGGGTTCGGATTTCATCACCGCTCCCTTCTTGCCCGCTTTAGGAGAACAAAACCTAACGCGAACCCAAGCTTTAAAATCTGATTAGAAAGAGACCTATAGGGTATCGAGCTTGTTAGGAAAAATTTTCGAAGGATATTGGTTATTCTTTTAGCATACTTCGAAGTTCATGACGATTTCTGTGAGTTGAATGCGTGACTGCGCCGCCTTGTACTGCGGTGAGGCCTTGGGTATCAAAGCTCCACTAAGCTTCCCTCGCCTCGATTCAACTTACTTTGACTCGGATTAATTCAAGAGGGGTTTGCTTAAATTGTAACGAATTCCCCTTCGAGAGATAGAAGCTGGTCTAGAAACAATCTAAGTGAGCCATCATGCTTGTTGTTTGCTAGAAATCTCTAGGTTTGCTGTGGTAAAGTCGAGTCAGCCTGCTGTGTGATTGCTAGAACCTTCCTGTTAGGATTTTTATTTATTTTTGATTTTTTTTAGTGTATGCCCGATTTTGTTAATAGGGCTTGGAAAAGAAATACTCTAGGTCGATTGATTAGCGAAAAACCTAATAGTTCTTCTGATTTAAGCAGGGAGCTCGAAGATTGTTCTTTTCAGAGCCCTGTTTTTGGAAACTTCAGTTTTGAGAATCTGTCTCTTCGTGAAAATCTCATAACCCCTAGTACTTCTGTTGTGCCAGCGATGGCAACTTTGAAAGATTACATGTTCCCAACTAGGACCAACCGAGCTTCGTGCATTAAATTGCCATCCACTACGGCTAATTTCGAGATAAAACCTAGTATTCTCCAAATGATCCCTATATTCTTAGGAAAAGATGATGAGAACCTTTTCCATATTAGGGACTTTGACGAAATTTGTGGGACAATTAGAAGAAAAGACCTTACTGATGAAGTCTTGAAACTTAAGATGTTTCCCTTTTCCTTGAGAGATAAAACCAAGACCTGGCTGAACAACCTACCATCTGAATCCATTGAAACATGGCAGGAACTTATTGCCGCTTTCTATATGAAATTCTACCCTAAGCATAAAACTGCAGCTGTTAGGCAGACAATTAGTGCTAGTGTGCAACAAGAGGGAGATTCTCTTTATAGATTTTTAGAGAGATTAAATGATCTCCTATCTCAGTGTCCTCACCATGGATTTGATAAGATGAAACTCGTACAAATTATTTATGATGGTTTAGACTATTCTACCAAAGACATGGTTGAGTCTATGTGCGTTGGTGAGTTCACTAGTAAAAGTGCTGATGATGCTTTTACCTTCTTAGAAGTTATCGCTGAAAAATCCCAACAGTGAGAATCTTGTGTTGAACCCCCTAAAAGACTCTTGGTCAATAGAAGTAGCACCAATGTGGTAGATACGAGTTTTGTGTCTGATGCTAAGTTTGCTGCTTTGTCTAGAAGGTTAGAAGCGTTAGAAATGGGTCAACCTAAAAATAAGTCCCTTGTTGAACCTAATAGAGCCTCTCAAATCTCTAGTTGTGGAATAGAGCCCGATAACTCATTTTGGGAAGGTCAGGTTAGTGAAGAGCAAGCTCATGCTGTCTATAACAATGCTAGGTTTAAGAACCGTCAGAAGTTTGACCCCTACTCAGAGACCTACAACCCTGGTTGGAGAAACCATCCTAATTTCTCTTGGTCTAAGGGCCAGAATCAAGGCCAGTCTAGTAATTCTCAGCCTCCCCCAGGTTTTGGTTATACTAAGAACCCTTCAGGACAGACCCAGAACCCATCTGAGAATAGAATAACTAGCTTAGAGGAAACCCTTAGTATATTAAGGAAGAGCCAGGAAATGCTATCACAAAGCCAGGAAATGTTAGTAAAAAGCCAGGGTAATTTTCAAGAGGAAACCAAACAGAATTTTAAGAATAGTGCCCAGTCTTTTGCTAAATTAGAACTTCAAGTCGGCCAAATAGCTAAGTATATTAATGAGAGAGAGGAAGGAAGGTTCCCTAGTAATACCTAACCCTAGAGGAGAGAAATCGTACAGTCATGTTAACTCTGTTACGACCCTTAGGAGTGGAAGGAAAGTTGATAATAAGGTCGACATACCTGAAAGTGAACATGCTGTAGTTCACCCTTATGAGCCAGAAAGAGAGACTGATAGAGTCTCCAAAGAGACCAATGAGGGTCCTGATGAGCCCGGCTTTGTTCCCAGAGCCCCGTTCCCCCAGCTGCTAGTTCCGACTAAGAGGGAGTCCAACTTTAATGATATATTGGAGGTTTTTAAGCAGGTTAATATCAACCTTCCATTATTAGATGCAATTAGGCAGATTCCCTCTTATGCCAAGTTCCTTAAGGACTTGTGTACGCGAAAGCGTAAGCTCAGTGTCCAGAAGAAAGCCTTCATAGCTAGTCACGTGAGTTCTATTATTCAGAATACCACTACTCCTAAGTATAAAGACCCAGGGTCCCCTACCATTGCTTGTACAATAGGTAAGTACCGTGTTGAGAAAGCATTGCTTGACTTAGGAGCCAGTGTGAACTTACTGCCATACCATGTGTACCTTAAGCTAGGACTTGGTGAGATGAAACCTACCCAGATGACACTTCAGTTAGCTGATAGGTCCGTTAAAATTCCTCGTGGTGTGATCGAGGATGTTCTCATAGAGGTAGACAAGTTTATATATCCGGTGGATTTTGTTATCCTAGATACCCAACCTGTCCCTGACCCAGAGAACCAAATACCAGTGATTTTAGGTCGCCCGTTTTTAGCTACATCCAATGCGATCATTAACTGTCGAAATGGTATTATGAATTTGTCTTTTGGTAATATGACTATTGAGCTGAACATTTTTAATATAGTAAGCTACCCTCTGAACTAGATGACTCGAATATAGAAGAGGTGAACATGATAGGAACATTAGTCGAGGAGTCATTACCAAACACTTTGTTAGAAGATCCATTAGAGAAATGCCTAGCTCACTTTGGGATTGATTTTGATGATGATAAGGTGATTAATGAGGTGAATGCTTTGTTAGATTCAACCTCTTTGTTAGATACTAGTAATGGATGGAAACCTAAGTTCGAACCACTACCAGTTTCTAAGTCTACCCTAGTTCCTTCTTTAGAAGAGCCTCCTAAGTTGGACCTAAAACCATTGCCAGATACCCTGAAGTATGTGTTTTTAGGCCCGTCTGAGACTTTACCTGTGATTGTTTCTTCCGACTTGGATAGAGATCAGGAAAGTAGGCTAGTAACCGTCCTTCAAAACAACAAGGAAGCTTTAGGGTGGACCATAGCAGACATTAAGGGTATAAGTCCTATTGTTTGTATGCATCAGATCTATTTAGAGGAAGACACCAAACCTTCTAGGGAGATGCAACGTCGACTAAACCCCAATATGAAAGAAGTAGTTCGAACTGAGGTTCTTAAGCTATTAGATGCAGGCACTATCTACCCTATTTCAGACAGTAAGTGGGTCAGCCCCGTTCAGGTTGTTCCCAAGAAATCTGGTATTACTGCAGTCCAGAATGATAACAATGAGTTAATCCCGACCCGAGTGACCACGGGTTGGCGTGTTTGTATTGACTATAGGAAATTGAACAAGGTCACTAGGAAGGACCACTTTCCCCTTCCCTTCATCGACCAGATGCTAGAGAGATTAGCTGGACATAGTCACTACTGCTTTTTAGATGGCTACTCTGGATATAATCAGATCGTTATTGCCCCAGAAGACCAGGAGAAAACCACTTTTACCTGTCCATTTGGTACCTTTGCGTATAGACGCATGCATTTCGTGCTATGTAATGCCCCTGCGACTTTTCAACGTTGCATGATGAGCATATTTTCTGACATGGTAGAACGGTTCTTAGAGGTCTTTATGGATGATTTTTCAGTGTTTGGTTCATCTTTCGATGAGTGCTTGCATCATTTGTCATTAGTTTTGACTAGGTGTAAGGAAAAGAATTTAGTGCTTAATTGGGAGAAATGTCACTTTATGGTTCGTTCAGGAATTGTTCTAGGGCATATTGTATCTTCAAAGGGTATAGAGGTAGATAGAGCCAAATTTGACCTTATTAAAACTTTACCGGTCCCAAAAACCGTAAGAGATATTAGGTCATTCTTAGGGCATGCTGGTTTTTATCGTCGTTTCATTAAGGATTTTAGCTTGATGTCTAGACCTCTTTGCAATTTGCTTGCAAAAGATGTTAAGTTTGTCTTTGATGATGCTTGTTTAGAGGCTTTTGAGAAGCTTAAGTCATTACTCACCACCTCCCCCATAGTCCAGGCACCCAACTGGAACCTACCCTTTGAGATCATGTGTGATGCTTCAGATTATGCTATTGGTGTTGTGCTAGGTCAGCGAGAAAACAAGTTACTTCATGTGATTTACTATGCTAGCAAAACTCTGAATGATGCCCAGTTGAACTATACCACTACCGAGAAGGAGCTATTAGCCATTGTGTTTGCCTTAGACAAGTTTAGACCCTATCTCTTAGGTTCTAAGATTATCATATATACTGATCATGCTGCTTTAAAATATCTTTTGTCTAAGAAGGATACTAAACCTAGATTGATTAGGTGGATTCTGTTGTTGCAAGAGTTTTCTCCAGACATTAGAGACAAAAAGGGTGCCGAAAATGTTGTAGCAGATCACTTGTCTAGGCTAGTTGTTAGTTACCCAGATGATTCCCTTCCTATAAGGGATAGCTTTCCTGATGAACAATTGTTCTTTGTTACCCAATTACCTTGGTATGAGAATATAGTGAACTATCTTGTTACTGGTCGAATGCCCCAACATTGGGGTAAACAAGATCGTTCTAGATTTTTAGCTGAGGTTAAGCACTTCTTTTGGGATGATCCTTATTTGTTTAAGTATTGTCCAGACCAGATTATTAGGAGATGTATACCTGAGAGTGACCAGTCCAGTATTATTTCCTTTTGTCATGATCATGCTTGTGGGGGTCACTTTAGTGCTAAGAAGACTGCTGCTAAGATATTGCAGTGTGGATTCTATTGGCCTTCGTTGTTTAAAGACTCCCATAGTTACTGTGTTACTTGTGAACGTTGCCAGAAATTAGGAACCATTTCCCGTAGGAACATGATGCCCTTGAAACCGATTCTGATTATTGAGGTCTTTGATGTGTGGGGTATTGACTTTATGCGTCTGTTCCCTAATTATTTTGGTAACCTATACATCTTTGTCGCTGTAGACTATGTCTCTAAGTGGATTGAAGCGGTTGTGTGTAAAACCAATGACCATAGGGTTGTGATTGAGTTCTTGAAAAATAATATACTTACACGTTTTGGTACACCGCGAGCTATAATTAGTGATGGAGGGTCGCACTTTTGTAATGGGCCTTTTAGGCTTCTGATGAAGAAATATGGTATTACACATAAGGTAGCTACCCCGTATCATCCACAGACTAGTGGTCAGGTAGAGGTTTCCAATAGGGAGATAAAACATATATTAGAGAAAACAGT
Source organism: Papaver somniferum (assembly GCF_003573695.1). Lineage (NCBI taxonomy): Eukaryota > Viridiplantae > Streptophyta > Magnoliopsida > Ranunculales > Papaveraceae > Papaver > Papaver somniferum. The sequence goes on from NC_039363.1 coordinate 85,490,271, forward strand.
TAATCCTAATCGGAAAGACTGGTCGTCTAGGCTTACTGATGCCTTATGGGCTTACCGTACTGCGTTTAAGACCCCCATTGGAATGTCGCCTTATCGGTTTGTTTATGGCAAGGCATGTCACTTACCTGTTGAGTTAGAACATAGAGCTTATTGGGATGTTAAGCAGCTAAATTTTTCACTTGACGAGGCAGGAGCCCATAGGAAACTCCAGCTCAATGAGTTGGACGAGATTCGTATAGATGCTTACGATAGTGCGAAGGAGTATAAGAACAAAATGAAACTTGTGCATGATAGAAACATTTTACGGAAGTCATTTTCTCCAGGTCAAAAAGTTCTTCTGTATGATACCCGCTTGCATCTTTTCCCTGGGAAGTTACATTCTCGGTGGACGGGTCCTTTTATTGTTCGCACTGTTTTTCCTCATGGAGCTGTTGAGATCGAGACACCGGATGGTAGTAGTTCTTCGAAGGTTAACGGTCAGAGATTGAAACCCTTTTTAGAGCCCTTTCCTACAGGTGATGTTGAGGAGGTCCCTCTGGAGGACCCTATTTACCCTTGATTGACCATCGAGGCGGATTGTATGTTGTATATTAGTTTTTGATTTTCTTCACCCAGGTACTATCTTTCCAACTTATCCTCGTGTTATGTTACTTTTGGTACTGCTCTTTCATTAGAAACATTGAGGACAATGTTAGATTTAAGTTTGGGGGTGGGGAAGAAACTTTTTGTTAGTTTTAAGTTGCAATAAATAAACTCCAGAGCCTAGAAATTTACGCCTATTAAGGATAGCACTAACCAATCTAAGTGGATGGAAACATTTTTGTTTTAGGAGCTGAGGAACCAATCTGACTAGATGGAAACATCTATAGAGTCTATTCATAAAAGCACAGAGCTCAGGTGTTAGAAATAACATGATAGTTTCGCCATATCTCGTCGAGTCCTTTTCACTTTCTATTTTTAGTTTTCTTTTATTTCAAGTGATTTGGTGCGGCACACGATTCAAGTTGTTACCTTTGCTAGGGTGAAATAGAGTGACTGAGTTACCCAAAAAAAAAAAAAAAAAAAAAAAAAAAAAAAAAACGGACCAGTTAGACCAATCGGAATAAGTATTAACACTTGGATAACAATATGCGTGTGTTCTCCCTGTTTCCGTCGCCTAAGCAAGCGTGGAATGCAGGACCCGTGGGAACTATCGTGTAATCTGCTGACAAGAAGCATGCGCTTGGATCAAAAAGATCTATTCATGCCGTTAAGTTAAAAAAAAAAATGGTTATTGTTATGTGTAGTCAACTGCTGGTTCCCTTGTATTTGCCAGTTTGTTGATCTAGATTTAAGTTATTGACCACTGGTTCCCTTATATATGCCAGTGTGTTAATATTAGTCAGACCGGTATCTCAGTCATTTAGGTTAGGTTCATCTTGGCAGAGGCATTCAGACAGATATGGGAAACACCGTTCGCTTTTCAACCATCTACATTTTTCTTTCCATCTTCTTAATCTTTTCATGTGATTAGTCTGACTCCGAGTATGATGTCCATCGTGAAACTATCTTAGTAGAGCTCTGTCACTTATATGAATTTTAGTATGCTTGAGTGCAAACTCGTGTACAACAATTGGAATTTCGCATCAGGGTTCTTCCTCTTAGAGTCAATAATTGTATGCCAACCAAGGAGGTTCTTTAGTGCTTTCCAAGGTTCTGCGTAGATAGCTAGGGTCTGGAGTATTGGTTTTTGTGGGTACACCTCTGATGAACCCACCCGAGATTAACTCGGTCACTTTTCAAGAATAAATTTTGCTCGAGGACTAGCAAATAATAAGTTTGGGGGTATTTGATAGACTCATTTTTGTGTCTAATTTGTCCTCAATGTCTGTATTGTTGGAACTCTATTTTTGTACTAATATTGTATTCTTAGGAAATAAACATTTTTGGAAAATTCGGCTCGAAAAGTTGATTTTGTCACCCGGAGGACAAGTGTTATTCGTACTCTCGCTTTTAGATAAGGGGTAACCTAATTACTAAGGGGCACCCCAGGTCACCCCCAAGGCATCTGCTATTCGCACCCCAGTCCAGGATAGAGGGCATATCATCTTCAACCTTTTGAAATTCAAATTTTGGCGGGAAAAAATGTTCTTGAACTGCCGTGACTAGGGTTGAGGATTTGAAGGTGTTCCAGTGAGATTCAACGGCCCAAATTAAATGGGTTTGTTCCTAGGGCCTAGATAGAGCTGGTATGGGTGTTGGATTCGGTCAAATTTGGTTAGATAATCGGTGGGAATCAAAACAGGGAAGATATTCTCAAATAGGGAAGATATTCTATTTTTGGAATTGTTGGATGGAAGAGACGTGCATGGGTTAACTCTATTGGCTGGAAACTTCTCCTACAGCTCAGAGATGATGCGTGAAAGAGATAAACAAGGAAACAATCCGTAGAAAATCAGAGAAATAAAGAAAAATTATTTCGGAAAATATTCTTTTTATGGCCGGATATTCTTGGAGTTATTACAAGGATTGGAGTGACCTTTTGTGTATAAATAGGTCCCTAGTGTCGAGCAGAAGGGGCTAGGAAAGTTTAGGAAGTCATTGGGAGAGAGTTAGAGCCGAGAGAATCAAAAGAAGAGGCCGACAGGCGAAGAAGTTCTGCTGCTGCTCAGCCAAGAACACGAAGAACATTAGACGGTAAGAGAAAGTCGTTGAAAAGTGTCGCTTAATTGCGACAATTTCCAATTACTTTCTCGCGACTTAGGAATAGTGCTTACAGCACTTCAGTTGTTCCGTTCTTTCTGGACGCTTCCTGCGTGTCGCAACGGACGGTCTTAAATTTATTTTCCTATTATTTCATCATTTGTAATCAACTATTGAGCATTAATAAAATCTTTTGAGATGTATTACACCATGATGAGCTAAACCCAATCCCAGGGGTGATGGAGGAAGCCATTCACACAATATTTATGTGGTAATTGTTATTTATTTAATTTTTGCAATATTTTTATATGATTACTTGCATTGAAAAAAAAATGATTTAAATGGTTTTTATTAATCAATTGTATTTTCTCTTGATAATGCATGCTTAGTTTTATACTCTTGATGCATTATGCTTGCGACTAACATTTGATATTTTGGAAATCTGCTTTTGGGAATTATTAAGAATCAAATCAATTGTTTAATTTGCATAATTAAAAATTAAATAACATTACATAAATATTGTTGAATGGTGGAATCTTCACCTCTATTTTTCTCCATAAAATTTATATCACTTTTTAATTGAATTTTCTACATTTCTAAATTATTTAAATTTAAAAAAAAATTATTCCCTTCACAAGTTCGAAAAGAACCCAGTTTTTACCACTATCTACAACAACATTTGAAAATACATCACCCACTTCTCCTGTAGCCGTCAGATTGGATCATCTCAGCATCCTACGGTCGCCTCATCGTCGTGCATCAAAATCTGAAGATCCTGATTCACACTACAGCACCTAACTCTAATCTGCGTCGTTAATTTTGATGTATTATACATCCAACGGTCGCTACAAGCTCCCTTCTATCTCGCCGTCAGATTAATCTATCAATTCCACATCCAACGGCTGAGTTTTGAAAATCATCAAGCTTGTTATCCCCGCCACAACCCAAGCACCTAATACCTATACCCATCAACCAAACACTCCCCTCCTTCTTCTCCATCGACTTCACCTCCCTCACCCCCGTCTGCAGAACCACTCCCCATCGCCTGCACCACCATCATCACCTCCACCACCTTTCTCAACCACTCCACAACCAAACCAACTACAACCCATCTCCTTTCCCATCATTTCCCTACCTCTCTACCTATCTATTTCATCAATCTCTCTTCTTTTCTTTCTCTGAAACCCTAGGAGAGAAATTGATGAATTATGTCGAGTTAGAAAAGCAATTGGAAGGCATGGAGAGGAGCAGGAGAGTCAGAAGAAGAATGGGTCGACGCATGGAGTAGTTATTATTCCATCAAATTAAGTAACTCAGTAACCCTAATTTCTCTGATTTGGGGGAAAATTATTGTAACCCTAATTGAGTGCTTGTAACTATAAATAGATGTTGTAGGTGTGTGTAAAAGATATGCCTGGGATAGCCAGTGCTTCACCCAAGAGGACTGGAATAGCCAGTGCCTCAAGGGTTAGTTCTTAGTTTAAATTATTTTGTAAACTTCAATTGTATTTGTCCCATCCATGCTCTGATCTTGTTGTGCTTGAACTGTCTAGGATTGAATATCCTTTTAGGTTGTTAAAACACTAAGCAAGCTTCTCTGCGGGTAGTTTCAGTGTGAGAGCCCCAACTACTACTAGGATTAGATTCATCTTAGTGTTCTTAGTAATCTTTCTAGACCAACCCTTAGATGAACAGCCGGCTTTGAACCACAACTGTCATCTAGTTAATCAGTGATCCTAGAAGCTCACTGATAACTAACAGGGAATAAGAACATAGTTGGAGGACTTAGCTTAGGTGAAGAGGGGAATTCAAGCCCTAGTTTCCAAAACTCACTTTCATCCAAAAATCCATCACTGTTTAGTTTGTTCAATATTTGTTGTTTCATGTCCTGTTAGTGTCTTGTTTAATTCTGTTAGTTTTTATATCCTTGTTTAGTTAGTTCACTGCTTAGATAATTAGCTTAGGAAACTTAAACTCACACCCTAGTCCCTGTGGATTCGACCCGTATTTGCACAAGCTACAATAGACACCGTGCACTTAGTGTTTTTGGCGCCGCTGCCGTGCACAAGCTACAATCGACATCGTGCACTTAGTGGATTCGACCATGTTTTTGGCGCCGCTGCCGGGGACTGGTGCTGTGTAGTTGAAAATAAAAAAATAAAATAAAAAAAAAGTAGTGTACCTGTCTTAGTGTAACTTAGCCTGTTGTAGCTGTAACTTAGTGTTTTGCTGTGGTAACTTAGTATAACTATATTAGTGTAATAGTTTTAGTATAACTTAGCTATATTAGTATAACTGCATCTGTAACTTAGTGTAGCTCTTAGTGTAACTTAGCTTTAGCTGTAACTGTAGTTCTGCATCTCCTGCATCCATATCTGCATCATTTAGCATCTACATCTTAGCTGTAAGCATTGCATCCATTGCATCCATATCTACATACCTGCATCATCTCTAGTTTGCATATTGTCATCATAACTTGCATCTGTCACTTGCATATCATTGCATGCCTGCATCTTCTTCATATCTTCATCTTGCATTTGCATCTGTGTTTGCATCCTTGCTCTTCAGCTTTGCTCATTGCCTGTATCTTTGCCATGCCCTGTAAGCATGATGCTCTGCAGCCTTGCTTCATCTGCAGCATTGCCCTGTGGCCTAGCACCTATAGCTAGGGGTGAACATGGTTCCGGTTTTCACCCAAAACCAGACCGAACCAAACCGATTAGAATAAAACCGAACCAAACCATTTATTAATGGAACGGTTTTGGTTAAAAATGTTAAAAACCGATAGTAGTGGTTCGGTTTTGGTTTCTGTTAAGAACCGAACCAACTCCCAGTGGAAAACCGATTGTTAATGGAAGGGTTATTATCCAGATTTTCCACCGTAGATTTAGGGATTAAATCCTACCCATTGATTAAGACTATAAAGTTAGAAACCCTAGAAACTAAATCTCATTTTTTTTCTCCCATCTTCTTTCTTCTCCTCGTATGCGGCTGCTACTCAGTACCCCCACTTTTTTCTTCTGTTTCTATTTACTTTCTCATCTCTTTCTCATGTTCCTACAAGAACAAGAATATAGCAAAGCTTAAGAAGAACATATACAAAACAGAGAAAGCTTATTTGTGTAATATGAGTTGATTTAGGGTTTTCCATATTGTTTATTTTTATTTCTAGAGTTGTAGATATTGTTTACTGACTGTTGAATTGATTGGGTTTTTTTTTTGTAACGGAGAAGAGGTGGTGGTCGTCGTTGGTGATGGTGGTGTTTTTTTGTATGCAGTGGTGGTGGAGACGTGGTGGTTACTGATATATATTATACTATGACCTCTTCTTTTTTCTGGTGAGGTGAGAAACTTGTTTTCCCCTTTTCAATTATCTGATTCATTACACCTTTCAATTGAATGTTTGCATGTTAATTTTAACATAATAGTGTTTTTGTTTGATTGGTTGTTTGTGGGTTTAAATTTGGATCCAATTATTTGATTTTTACTTCAATCAAGGATGATGTTGCTGGATGTCTTGAGTATTATGTAGATCTTGCAGGAGCTGCAAATTCCAAGCACACGATTCCTTTTAACGTCCCAAATCCAATCAAAGACATTTATGATTCATGTTCTCAAGGAACCTTGGTTGATCCCTGGTTATACATGTTTCTTCTTCAATCTTTGTAAACTCTTGGTTACATTGTTCTGTAACTTTTTTGGGGGTACATACCCATCTTGTGAATCCAATTTCATAGATAAGATAATCATATATGTAAATTCCTTTTGATGTTAATGATGGATTTAGGCAAGGTTCTTTTGTGATATTTTATTTTCTGTGATTTTTTTTTGAACAGTCAGTTACCTAAGACTGACACAATTATCGGTTATCCAAAACCTAATGGTTAAAACCGAAACCGAAGGATAAAACTGAAACCGAAACCATTGGTTAATGGCTCGGTTTTGGTTTGGAAAATTAGAAACCGAGAGTAGTGGTTTCGGTTTTGGTTTTGCTAGAAACCGAGCCGAAACCGACCATGAACAGCCCTACCTATAGCATTGCCTTGTCTGAAACTTGCTGCCTGAGCATACTTGTTATTTTCTTGATGTGCTGCTTGCCCTTTTTCCTCATTGCTTCTTGGCCTCATCCATTTGCTTCAAAGAGACTGATCTTCTATTTTGAGCCAACAGGTGCTGCTACAGCCAGCCTCTGGTGCTGCTGTTGTTTTCTGTGTTGTTGCTGCTGCTGTCTTGCTGCCTCCTACTGCTGCTTCTTCTTCTTGTTGTTGTTGCTGATAAGCCTCTGATGCTCTTGCTGAAGTTGCTATTGCTGTGAACCAATCCCAACTGGGCTGTGCAACTAAAACAGAACAGCTGGGCTGTGCTACAAGAGTAAGCCTGAACTGTGGGCTTGACCCAAACAAAAGTTGACAACCATTTTCAAACCCAGTTGCACTTCTTTTTGGGCTGTGTAAATTCTAAAAGTGATTATGGGCTTGTGAATTGGACTGTGGACTTAGTTACATTTTGGGCCTCAAACTGAAATTTGTTTAAACTGTGGGCTCCAACCATTCGTGGGCTTAGACTCAACTGAACTTTAAACCCCTACATTGTGAGCTTAGACCCAGACCAAAAATTTGAAAAACGTTTTAAAGTTTTAAAACCCAACTGGGCCTCGCATTTCAGTTAACTGCTAGCCCAAAAACCCAACTGTTTCTGAACTCTGGGCTTGTTTCTGAACTATGGGCCTGAACCAAACTTCGAGTGGGCCAAACTTTCAAAATTCCAAAAAACCAACGGTGAGATTTACTCACCAACAGTGGGCCTAAGAATCAAAGTTTTTAAAACAAATTTGGGCTCCAAAAACAACCCATCTGGGCTTCAGACCAAGCTTTGCCCCAAACGGTTGGGCTCTTTTATTCAAAACCTTTTGCTGGGCTCAATTCAAACTGATTCGTTGGGCTTCACTTCACACTCAGCTAGGCTTCATTTTGCACAGCAGTTGTGGGCTGTTTTCAAATTTCTAGTGGGCTGTGCATTCTTTCACCAATGTGGGCTTTCTCCCGATTTTAAAACCAAATTTTTCTTTTCAAAACCCATTAAAAACCAAATGATTCCCTAAAAACCAAAAGTTTCCCATAAAAACCAAATGATTCCCACAAAATCAAATGTACGGTAGAATTTTCTTGTATATACTCCAGTAGATAAAAATTTTAAGTCCTATGATTCTAAAATTTTAAGTCCTATGATTCTTTTGTACATATTTTGCTAATCCAATATGATCTCGGCTGAAATATGTTGGATTTTTTCCTTGAATAACGGATTTCGGTTCTTTCGTCAAATCGGGTATTCTCTTTCCTTTTTCTCTACTCAGCATGATCCTCTTGTATGTTGTAGTGTAATTTTGTTCATCTTTTGAAACATTGAGGACAATGTTTAGTTTAGGTTTGGGGGTATAGAGTAGATATCCTGATAACATGCTATAATCGAAAAATAGAACTCCTTCCTTTTTGAAAAAAAATAAATCAAAAAATCAAAATAAAAAATATAAAATTGAAAAAAACATAAAAATAGAGCTCATTTACCTTGAAATGTTGACTCTTGTGCATGTATGTAAACATAAGGATTCTTATTCTAGATATTTAGGCACCCTGATTCTAGCACAATTCACATAGTGATAAGAAACTTGCACGCGCACGATCTACCAATACATGTATAGTCTCATCCTTGAGGTGTTCTATCAGAAGTTTTAGTTGCCAATCACTTTAGAATACTGAACGAAACTTGACTAGCTTGTTCTTTGGTTGGTTGGGATAGAAGGTGGAGGTTACATTAAGAAAGACAACCATCGAATTTAACTGGGTGCATCAAAAAGGGATACCTCTTGCAAAGTGTCATGTAATTTTTTGTTTCTTTTTGTTCATGTATCAAAAGTGTAACTATGTTGTAAAGATCAAAGTTATTTCTTTAAAAAAAAAAAAAAAAAAAAAAAAAAAAATCAAAAATATTCAGAAAAATCAAAAAAAAAATATCAGAAAAAAAAAATCAAGTATTTATTCCATGTTTTGTCATGTTAAAGACAATAGTTCTCTCTTGTTCCAAAAATAAAAGAGAGTAATCAATGTAAATAAGAGTCATGTAAAGAGTCATCTTTTTGTTGTAAATAGTCTTGTAATAAGCAAGGAGGGTGCAGCCATCGATGTATAACGCGGGTAAACTGAAATATCACCAACTCATTGGGTGAACATTCACAATTCTCGTAAAGCCGGACAGCTAGCTTGGCTTAGAATTCGGTTCTTAGCCTAAAAACTATCTCTTGGTGATTAGTAGTCATAACTTCCGATCTTTCTTTAAACATGTGTAGATACACTTTACACTCTTATCACGTGTCTTTAGTTGTTATCAGTGCTAGGATTGTGCCTTTGATAGCTAGATTGACATCTCCATTTTGCTGTGAGCTTCTACTGTCTTGCACATGTCACATTTCATGGAATATGAGCTTATATTTTGTCCTAGAACTTTGTAGGTACGTTCTAAGAAAACCTTCACGAGACTTCAACTCGTCCACTAGGGACACTTAGTGGTTTAAAAGGCTTATTGCATTCGCTAAATGCAATCGAGAGACCAGGGACAGTGGTATAGGTAGGATTTCCTTAGTTTTGTTTTACTTGAGGACAAGTAAAATTCAGGTTTGGGGGTATTTGATGAGTGCTAAAAAGTGCATATTTCTATACCTTTTTTATTGGCAATTAACTCATCTTTTGTGCTCTAATTCTCCATTTTATCCCATATTCTGTATTTTCATTGTTTTCAAGAATAAATACTTTTCTTAATTAATTTTGTATTTTTAGGTTCTAAATAAAGTTTGAATGGAATTACGGAGCGAAAAGAGCAGAAAAGTGGTGGAAGCCGATAGGAATCACGCAAGGAAGCCGCGAGGAATGTTGTGCACAAGACCAAAAGGCTATAAATGGGCTTAACAAGGAAGAATTGTTCTTAAAGAAGATATGGGCTTGGCATACCCAAGGCCCAAAACCCTCACCCAAACCCATTTCCAATATCCATAGCCCACTTCTCCTGTAGCCGTCAGATTGGATCATCTCAGCATCCTACGGTCACCTCATCGTCGTGCATCAAAATATGAAGATCCAGCTTCACACTACATCACCTGACTCTAATCTGCGCCGTTAATTTTGATGTATTATACATCCAACGATCGCTACAAGCTCCCTTCTATCTCGTCGTCAGATTGATCTATCAATTCCACATCCAACGGCTGAGTTTCGCAAATCATCAAGCTTGCTATCCCCGCCACACACCCAAGCACCTAATACCTATACCCATCAACCAAACACTCCCCTCCTTATTCTCCATCAACTTCACCTCCCTCACCCCGTCTGCAGAACCACTCCCCATCGCCTGCACCACCATCATCACATCCACCACCTTTCTCAACCACTCCACAACCAAACCAACTACAACCCATCTCTTTTCACATCATTTCCCTACATCTCTACCTATCTATTTCATCAATCTCTCTTCTTTTCTTTCTCTGAAACCCTAGGAGAGAAATTGATGAATTAGGTCGAGTTATAAAAGCAATTGGAAGGCATGGAGAGGAGCAGGAGAGTCAGAAGAAGAATGGGTCGACGCATGGAGTAGTTATCATTCCATCAAATTAGGTAAATCAGTAACCCTAATTTCTCTGATTTGGGGGAAAATTATTGTAACCCTAATTGAGTGCTTGTAACTATAAATAGATGTTGTAGGTGTGTGTAAAAGATATGCCTGGGCTAGCCAGTGCTTCACCCAAGAGGACTGGAATAGCCAGTGCCTCAAGGGTTAGTTCTTAGTTTAAATTATTTTGTAAATTTCAATTGTATTTGTCCCATCCATGCTCTGATCTTGTTGTGCTTGAACTGTCTAGGATTGAATATCCTTTTAGGTTGTTAAAACACTAAGAAAGCTTCTCTACGGGTAGTTGCAGTGTGAGAGCCCCAACTACTACTAGGATTAGATTCATCTTAGTGTTCTTAGTAATCTTTCTAGACCAACCCTTAGATGAACAGCCGGCTTTGAACCGCAACTGTCATCTAGTTAATCAGTGAGCCTAGAAGCTCACTAATAACTAACAAGGGATAAGAACATAGTTGGAGGACTTAGCTTAGGTGAAGAGGGGAATTCAAGCCCTAGTTTAAAAAACTCACTTTCATCCAAAAATCCATCACTGTTTAGTTTGTTCAATATTTGTTGTTTCATGTCCTGTTAGTGTCTTGTTTAATTCTGTTAGTTTTCATATCCTTGTTTAGTTAGTTCAGTGCTTAGAGAATTATCTTAGGAAACTTCAACTCACACCCTAGTCCCTGTGGATTCGACCCGTATTTGCACAAGCTACAATCGACACCGTGCACTTGCCGTTAACAAGTAGGCTTCCTCTTTGCTCTTATTTTCTTACATCCTTTAAAGCCTACCAAAACCCTAATTTGGCCACGGTGCCAAATCCCTAATTTGGCTACGCAAAAGCCATGCCGGCCATGCCTCCATGCCGCTGGCTGCCAAACGGAGGGTTGCAACAATCAACGGCTACCCTTCCCTCTGAGATGCAAATCTCAGCCATACAAACTTGCTAACAAATGACTTGTGGAAATCTCTTGGATACGGTGCCAACTCTTGGCCACGGTGCCAAAACCTTAATTTGGCCACGCCAAATCCATGCCGGCCATGCCTCCATGCCGTTGGGTGCCAAACGGAAGGTTGCAACAATCAACGGCTATCCTTCCTTCTGAGATGAAAATCTCACCCGTACAAGCTCGCCACTAAACCAAACGACTTGTGGAAACCTTTGGATACGTTGCCAACTCTTTGGCCACGACTCACACTTAGCTTTTCCAATTCTATGGTCACGGCACCAAACCATAATTAGCCACGCCAAGAGCATGCGCAAGTCATGCTAGCATTGTGGCCACGCCACTGGATACCAAAGAAAGGCAACCACAATCAACGGCTAACCTTCCTCTCAAGATGAAAAATCTCGACCGTCAAAGATCACCACCGAGTCGGCAAGCCTCCCAAGCTCAACTTGCCAAACAATTGCAACATTCTACACAAAACACTCGAGACATCAAAACATGTCACAAACTTGGGGATGCTCATCAGGGTATTGGAAACATCAATTCCAGGCGTTACCCGTTACCGCTTTCTTCAATTTACTCAACCATTTCCACTTCTTACGAGACCAGGGTACATTTCGTTGCGACTTGTATAAATAGGTATCACCTATTTCCACCAAAGAACAAGTTTTGGCCAGGAGAATACAACTCTCATAAATCACTTGTTAGCTTTCCCATAGATTTCCACTTTCTGATACAAGTCGTCAAACAACTACTCTTCCCGAATCAACTATTCTGGTCTCAACACTCTCTTCGCTTCCCTCCCTAGACCAACCCTTCTCCTTCACTTTGTGCCCGAGGCAAGTCTGGAACAACCATTTCTTGGTTTAGGCCGGATTTGTACAAATTGATCTCTCGAATCAAAGTACTCCATTGCAGTACATTGTTTAGGGTTTAGACTCGTTTCTCACCCATACACTCGAAATTACCAAAATCAGCAGAAACTGTTTTCACCCTCAAACACCTGATTAGACTCAAGCTAATATCTTTCAACCGTTAGATCGAACTTAGCTTGTTACACAAAAATGAAAAATGACTTCATTTAGATATGAGTAACCGTACCCAAATGTGTGCACCTTTGTTGGCTCAATAATAGTTAACCGAAGTTATCCATATGAAAACTTTCATATCAACCTTATTCATCTTAACCATAACTAGTTCAAATGACTCAAATGAAACTAGTTCTAGAGTTGTTCAATTGTTTATATTCTCATAGAAGTATACTAGACACAATTGAAGCAAAATCGATTTTGATTCACTCGGATAAATTCATGAACATCATATCCATGGTTTGCAAAAGATTTCATTCCTTATCATATAAATATATTAGTTCATGAACAAACCGATTTCAGAACATAACCCACTCAAGCATGCAAACGCATACCTAAGTGTCCCCAGTACGCGAACAGTTACGCATACTTCCAAACTCAATAAATTCCTAGAACTTGAACCTCACGCCAGTACGCGTATCGATATGCGCACTTGGTTCTCCGACCTTGACTAAACCAATCAGTGCGCATACGGGTATGCATACCATGGTTCCCGGACTTGGATTACACATATGCAAGTACGCATACTGTGCTTATATCCAATTGTTCTAGACTCTCATTTCAACCATTAAAACATTCTCAGAAGATGACAATAGCTGTCTCAAACAAACTATTAGCTTCAAAGCAATTTTCAAGTGATCGAATGATCAATACGAAATATTTCGAGTCTACATCAAATGGTTGTCTCACACAAATCATGTAAGATGTTACCAGGCGATTTTCACATGATCATCTTTTGACTTTCGTCAAGAATATAAGATGAACTTGGTTAAAGAGAAATCTTACCAACACATATTTCGAGAAATATGTAAGCGAGTTAAATTCAGCTCGAAATGTGTATAATCGAAGTCTATATAGCTATACGAATTTTGTCTCAAATAGGAGATAGAGTAGATACACTTTTGAGTGATAGATGAGTTCGAGTCTTCACATACCTTTTTGTTGATGAAGTTCTACAAGCTCCCCTTAGTAGTTTTTCGTCTTTAATCGATGAACGCCGTGAAGTCTAAAGCTCAATTACACTTTCTATCCTAATCCGAGACTTAGCTATAAGTATATTATAAATCAAAACTTATAGTTTTGGCAACTAAACTTGACAACAAGCTTGAGCGAGTTCCACTGAGCAGTGCTCTAACAGAGGTGACACCAATCAGGATGAAATCCTAATTTAGTTAAAAATTCAAGTAAATACTTTCACTAAGTCCTATCAAATGCCTTAGACATATCTAATTTAATAGCCATCAAACCTTTTTTGGATTTATACTATTTCATTGTATCAACTAACTCATGCGCCATAACTATGTTATCAGTCGTTAGTCTAGATTGAATAAAAAAGGCTTGATAAGGGGAGTTTTTTTTTCTGTACTAAAGAAAATTTCATTCATTAGAAGCAAACATTACAGTTATCCTTCTCTACTGCTATAGAGATATCAGGTGGTATATTTCCTTCCAACATGAAAGTAGTGTTTTCCTCTCTAGCTTTTTTAGCTAGTAAGTGAGCTACTCGATTACTTTGTCTATGTACAGACTTACAAAACCAGATTTGCTTGGTTTTAAATTTATTTCTAACTTGTAAAAGAAAACCTTGATTGAACCAATGGACCTGCAACTCTTTTTCATTTATTGATCTGGCTACAAATTCACAGTCTACTTCAAATATTGCATAAACAATATTGAGTTTCTCCAGCCATTCCACTGCTTTTTCTAGAGCTTTACATTCAAAATATTCATCTCCATAGTCCTCTGCAACTTCCTCTCCCAATTGTATTCCTCTTGCACCTAAGCATTGACCTGCAAAATTACGGATTATTAGTCCAAGGCTTCATTTTTTTGTATCTGGCATATAAGATCCATCAATATTGATCTTAATATAGTCCTTATCTGGAGGCAACCATTCTTTCACCTGCAAATTATTAGTACTGCTATTAATATCTCTAGCTAAAGTTCTACTACATTGTTACAAAAGATAATTAATTCTAGCAATAGTTCCTTGCTGATGAGGTCTAGTCTTCTGAAAGATAAGAGAACACCTATCTTTCCAGATATACCATAAAGTACACATGAATCGTGTAGATTATCTTCCTCCATTACATAGAGAGGAGGTATATTTTGATCTGCAGAAAAATACCAACTTACAATCCAGTTTATCAAACTTGGAAATTGTTCATATATGGCTGATATATTGATATTCACCCATCCAAATAGTTCTAGTATAGCTGCACTCAAAGAAAAGATGATTAAGTGTTTCAACATTGTTATTACAAAAAGCACATTGAGTATCAATGTTAGGATTATATCTAGCAAGAAAATACCTAACTGGTACAATGTTTTTAATGCACTTCCAGATGAAAAGCTGAACTCTATGAGGAACTCTTGTTTTTCATAAATGTTTCCATGTCTCAGTGGGAATAGGGTCACAAGCTACCTGAGCATTAACATAATCACTGCATATTGTATTATAAGCATTCTTTACAGTAAATTTCCCTTTCCTATATGGTTTCCATATGAGGAAATCCTCACCACTAGTTGGTACATTCATGTTTAGAATCATAGTAGCACAATCCTGGTTGAATAGAATGTTGATAATATCAGCATTCCAAATTCTAGTTCCAGGTAAGAATAAGTCACAAAAAAGATTATAATTTTCAAAAATAGATGCTCCGGCAACTGGAACATGTGGGCTATCTAAACCAATAACCTAACAATCTAGCCAAATACTAATTTTTGTGCCACATCTAACAGCCCAAACAAAATATTTTTGAACTACTTCAGGACCAGTATAGAAACTTCTCCATAACCAAGAGCAGTCATCTTTTAGCTTATCAATATGCATAAAACTACCATTTTTAGCATACTTGGCTCTAAGAATTTGAACACAGAGGGAATCTTCACCACTACAAGCTTTCCAAGTTTGTTTAGCAAGTAAAGCAATATTAAAGTTTTCAAGATTTCTGAATCTTAGACCTCCTAGAGATTTAGGAATGCTAAGTTTATTACATCCTATAGGATTATAGCCTCTATTGTTCTTATGTCCTCACCAAAAATGTCTTTGAATAGAGTCAAGTTGAGCTAAAGTATTGTTTGGAAGTTTGAAACTTCCCATCTGATGAGTAGGCAAAGCATTTAGGACATGTTTCACCATAGTAGATATGGAAGACTGATTCATGGTTTTTCCTTTCGATTTCTTTAACTTAGAGGCAAAGGAATGTATGATGGGTTTAAAACCTTTATTCTTATCTCTGCCTAATAACAAGGTAACACCCAGGTAGATGTCTGAATCTTGTATTTCAGATATATTTAAGGCTCTAGCAAGATATTGTTTAGTATTTGGACTTAAAATTTTCCTAAAATAAACACTAGATTTATTAAAGTTAAGCATTTTTCCAGAGTACTTACCAAAGTCACTAACAACTTTAAAAATACCTGAGATATTATGCATGTCAGACTTTGCAAATAATAAAATATCATCTGCAAATAATAAGTGAGTGATTGCATGAGCATTTCTTGCAGCTTTCACACCTGATATAAGATGATTATCAGTAGCAACTAATAACAGTATAGAAAGGTATTCCATAGCAATAATGAACAGATAAGGGGATAGAGGTTCCCCTTGTCTTATTCCTCTAGTAGGACTATACTCATGAGTAGGAGTACCATTTAGCATGATAGAGATATTGGTAGTAGTTATGCACTGTTCAATATACCTGCAAAAAATTTCATTAAAACCTATTTTCTTAAGCATACCCAAAAGAAAAGGCCATTCAATCCTGTCAAAAGCTTTAGAAAGGTCAAGTTTTATAGTCATAGTACCATTGTTTCCCCCCTTATGTTCCATTATGTGTATCATCTCATGAGCTATAACTATGTTATCATGGATAGCTCTACCTGGCACAAAAGCAGATTGAAAAGGTGAGACAATATGCTTTAAAAAAGGCTTCATTTTATTAGCTAAGATCTTAGAGATGAGCTTATAGATAGTATTACAATGGCCTATAGGTCTAAAATCAACAGGATTTTTGGCAATTTCAGTTTTGGGTATTAAACTTAAGTAGGTTTTGTTAAATTCTCTATAAAACCAGTTCCGAAATTTTTTTGCACAACACAAACAACATCATTACCCACAATATCCCAATTAGCTTGGTAAAAACCAGCTTGAAAACCATTAGGCCCTGGGGAGCTCCAAGAGGACATATCCTTTATTGTTTTGTGAATTTCCTCAGCTAAAGGAATATCTGTAAACCTGTTGTTATCCTCATAATTTAAAACATTAGGTATAATTTTAAAAATATCATCAATTAAGACAATATTATAAGAGGTACTAACAGTACTGAAATGGTTGACAAGCAAATAAGCAATATCTTCTCTTTTATCAAACCAAACACCATCATTATTACATAGACTATCTATATTTTTCCTGAACATCCTTCTATTGGCAAGTGTATGAAAATACTTAGTATTATTATCCATTTCAGTAACAAACTTATCACCATATTTTTGTTTATAAAACTCACCTTGAATTGAAAACCAATTTTCAAGTTGTCTAGTAACATTCATGAGTTTGTTATGTTGATCAGCAGAGGGCTGTTCATTCTGGATTTTCAAAAGTTGATCTTGAAGATTATTGATATTTCTATCAATGTCCCCAAATCCCACTCTATTCCATGTGAAAGTCTTTTCCTAATTCTTTGGTGTATCACAGATAAGTTAAAAACAGGAGTACCAGCAGAATCATTTTTCCAAGCTATACCTAACTGAGTTTTAAAAGCAACATGCTTCATCCACATAAAAAAATATTTAAATTGTCTCCACATATTTTTAATGGAATTCTCAGTGTGAAGGAGAATAGGGAAATGACCAGAACTAGCCTGAACAAGATGAAATAACTTAGCATGAGGAACATTTATGTTCCAATCCTGATTACCTAGAGCTAGATCAATTCTAGATTTTCTTACTCCAGTGCCCATGTTATTGCTATACCAATTACAATCTCTACCAGAGAAACCTTGAAAAAGCAGGGGTCTAACAACACCACCCAATATTTCGCTTAGCAATTTGTATGGACAAACTCGAATAAACTTTTAAGAGAATCAACAAGACTCAATCTATTAAAAGTATATCAACGAGTTAGAATATCTCAATCTCTCGATTTGATCAATACTCAAGCAAACAGAAATCTGCGAGTCAATATCAAATACTAGAGAGATACTTGGATGGTACCAAAGACCAATATCCAAGGATCAATCAATTTAAATCAACAACCAAAGGTTGGATATTATAATTGATAATATACGACGCACAACCTGTATTATTTAAATTATAAAGATAAACAATATAATGTTGAAATAGAAATAACACATACACCAGAATTTTGTTAACGAGGAAACCGCAAATGCAGAAAAACCCCGGGACCTAGTCCAGATTGAACACACGATGTATTAAGCCGCTACAGACACTAGCCTACTCCAAGATAACTTCGGAATGGACTGTAGTTGAACCCCAATCAATCTTCCACTGATTTAAGGTACAATTGCGCTCCCTACGTCTCTGATCCCATCAGGATACTAAGCACTGGATTCCCTTAGCTGATCTCACCCACAACTAAGAGTTTCTACGACCCAAAGTCGAAGACTTGAAATAAACCAATCTGTCTCACACAGACAAGTCTATCAAAGGATCAATCTGTCTGCCACAGATAAACCCTAAAGGTTTTTGTTCCGTCTTTTGATAAATCGAGGTGAACAGGAACCAATTGATAATCCGGTCTTATATTCCCGAAGAACAGCCTAGACTTATCAATCACCTCACAAATCTTAATAGTATGGTAGCGAAACAAGATGTTGCGGAATCACAAACAATGAGACGAAGATGTTTGTGATTTATTTTTATATCTTGCCTATCGGAGATATTAATCTCAAGCCAATCAATCTGATTGTACTCATACTATAGAAGATGCAAGATCAGATCACACAACTACGATAAAAGTAGTATCGGTCTGGCTTCACAATCCCAATGAAGTATTTAAGTCGTTAACATGGTTTTAGAAGAAGAAAACCAAAGGTTAAAGGAGAATTAACTCTAGCATGCAAACTATTATCACACGTAAGGTGTGGGGATTAGGTTTCCCAGTTTCTAGAGTTCTCCCTTTTATAGTCTTTCAAATCAGGGTTTGCAATCAACGTTAGCTTAGTAACAAAGCATTGAATACTCACCGTTAGATGAAAACCTGATTAGATTCAAGCTAATACCTTTCAACCGTTAGATCGAAAACTTAGCTTGTTACACACAAATGAAATGCACGTTTCTAGGTTTGTTAACCGTACCCAAACTATGCACTTGTTGGTTCAACAATAGTTAACCAAATGGTTTTCCATATGAGCATTTCATATCAACCATGTTCTTCTTCACCATAACTAGTTCAAATGACTTCAAATGAAGTAGTTAGAGAGTTGTTAAATTGCAAGGAAATATCATGTACTACACAAGACACAACTGAAGCAAAGATGATGTGATTCACTTGAATCGGTTCATGAACTTTATAGCGACAGTTTGCATACTTCATTCCTTAGTCTTTATAAGTATTAGTTCACGATCAACATCTTTAGATATAACCTACTCAAGTTCGCGGACTAGAAGTTCACGGAAGGAGTTTGATAGACGCATTTATGTGTCTAATTTTTCCCAATTGTATATATTGTTAGTGCTCGATTTTGTACTTATTTGGTTATTTTATGTCTTTGTAGGTGTTTTTGGAGAAATAAGCTTTTGCTGCGAAATTGGCTCAAAATGTGGCATTTGAACCTCCGTAGATAACGTACCAGAAGCGGAACCCCGAAAAAGTGCGAAAAACATCCCAGAAAAATTACGAAAGGCACCCAAGTTTTGGTTATTTCCACCCAATAATTTTATTTCAGCCCCACTTGCTATTCGCACCCCATCAGAGGATAGGGGGAATCCTTCTTCACATTTCAAATTAACGTTTTGGCGGGAAAATGTTTCCAACGAGAACAGAATTTAGGGTTCGATTGTTAGGCTATCTTTGGAGAGATTCAACCGCCAAACTAACTTGGGCTGGATAATCCGGAATATCGACTAACAGGGAAGAAAAATACTCGGTTCAAACAGAGAAAGAAAGTCGGGTCCTGTTTGGTTTGTTGCCAGAAATATAGCGTGACTAGAATGCAGATATATCTTCCCACAAATTCTAATATATCTTATAAAGGCCTTGGAAAGTATACGACTCAAAAGGAAGACGCGTAAAGAGAGTTTGGCAGAGAAAAAAACCCGTAACTTGCTGTGGAGATAAACAAAAATATTGGGGAAGATTTAGTCGACCTATTGTGTATAAAAAGGTTGTTACGAGTCCAAGATAACTTATCAAGAGTTTGGGGAAGGTTTGGGACGCAGAGGAGCGAAGAAGAAGGATTAACAACAATTCCCACATGCTGCTGCTGCTGCCATTAGAGGACCTTGAAGAACACGAAGAACAGACTGCACAGAGCAGTCTTATTTTCCGCAGCGTCAACAGCAGCAGCGGAGTGTCGTTGTTTTACAGCAGTTCCCTAGTATCGTTTCTTTCTGGACGTATTTTGTGGGTCACAGAACCACTGTTTTATAACTTTTGACTCTTTTGATCACACTTTGATCTTTGAATTAATATTTTGAGTGTATGATTAATATGAATAGCTAAACCCCAATACTGGGATAATGGAAGAAACCATTCTTTATGCATGAGTAATTTTTATTTAATTCTTTTATGACTATTTGCACTATTATGAATGGAATTATGATTTTTATTGATTATTTGTGATTTTGTCTGATGATGTATGCTTAATCCATGATATTCTTGATGCATCATGCTTATGATTTACATATATACCACTTTACAAAATCTATTTTTGGCGAAGTAAGAGTCGATATTTGTTATCAATATAAGCTTTAATTGTCTAGAATTAATAATTGAACCGCATGAGTATAAGAATTGGTGACATCCTGAGTCCGAGTATCTCTTGATCCTGTGACAAATGTTTGTATATATTTTTATGTTTTTAATCTTTACAAGTCCGAGCAACGAACTCTTATTTACCGCAATCGAAATACTATAACAAAATGGCGCCGCCGACGCGGACTTGTTTATAGATTTGTTTCTAGGTTTTTTTTTTTTTACTATTATTTGTTCCTTTTTACGTTTCTTTTTGTGTCTTTGATTTACAGGTTCGAAGTGGAATACTAAGGACTTGGGAACAAAAAGTTTAAAGCTAAAAGCTAAAAGAGAAGAAAAAAAAAAGACATAATATTTTTTTTAGGATTTAATTTTTATTATTATTATTTTTTTTGTATATAGCTTTTATTTATTTATTTTTTTTAGAATTTGTAAATAGGCTTTATTTTTCATAATTTTTGTAATTTTTGGACTTTTTATTTGGACTTTATTCTGGACTTTTGGACATTTTTTTTTATTTTTTTAACCCTACGGAAGGGTCTTATTATTAATAAAAAAAATTAAATATAAATTGTTTGCAGGGAAGGACGACGATTACAATATCGTCTCGGCCCCTCGGGTTCGTACATGACATAGGATTCGTGGCCCGAGTCGACTTCAACGGTTCATCCCCCGTCTGGTACGGGAGGTAAGCTTTCGAAACACCCGCGAATCCCCTGTTAGCGGGTTTACTGTATTCCTTAAGGTGATTCATTGATTGAGGACGAATTTGGACTGTTTTTTAATTCCTAGTAAAGGGCAAGGCCTGGCCAATACAAGATAAGGGTTCGGATTTCATCACCGCTCCTTTCTTGCCCGCCTTAGGAAAACGAAACCTAACGCGAACCCAAGCTTAAAACTTGACTAGAACGAGACCGATAGGGTAACGCGCTTATTAGGAAAAAATTTCGAAGGATATTGGTTACTTTCTTAAGCACACCTCGAAGTTCATAATGGTTTCTGTGAGTTGAATGCGTGACTGCGCCGCCTTGTGATAGAGGTGAGGCCTTGGGTATCAAAGCTCCACTGAGCTTCCCTCGCCTCAATTCAACTTACTTTGACTCGGATTGATTCCAGAGGGGTTTGCTTAAATTGTAACGAATTCCCTTTCGAAGGATTGGAAGATGGTCTAGAAACAATCTAAGTGGAGCCATCATGCTTTTTGTTTGCTAGAAATCAGTAGGTTTGATTTGGTCGAGTCATCCTTGTTTGTGGTTGTATAGAATTCCCTTGCAATTAAGAATGTCGAACTGGTATGATACAAGCCAATACAATGAGTATCGACCTGAATTTGAATATGGACATCATCAGTTTTATGACCATGGTGGGAATAGTAGTTGGGAACGCCAACCTTTTCAAGGTTATGGTTCATACCATGGTGAGCCCAATTACTATCCACACGCGAATTGGTCTTACGAGCAAGAAAATCAGGAACACTGTAGTACTGGTTACTCATTTTTGGAAACTAGTCCTGATTATGATATTTCTGAACCTGTTCCATCTCTAGAAGAGACCCAACAACGGATTGAAAGGACGTATAAACGTTTAGTTGCAATGAATAGTTCAAAACAAGAGTGTACACGATATTCTGAGATGATAAACGAGAGTGGTGAACGTATAAGTGTTATGCTCAGTGAAATTCAGGCACGTCTAGAGGCAGAAAATGAACAGTTGGCTAATGCTGCTCGAAATAATCTAAATTTCCAAAATAGGGTTTCTAATTCTACCCTTGATGTCAATAGTGAATATTTGCCTAATTTAGAGGACGAGGCTAGAATAAAAGACACTACTTATTTAGATAAGGTTCAATCATCTTTGTACTATTATGATGATGAGGATAGTAGTAATGAAGAATCTGAAATATGTAGGCATAGTGATCAGGAATCTATTAATCCAATTGAGATTTATAATGATTATATTATTTCTAGTTCAAATCCAAATAATTTTTATGATTATTCACCTATTCAAAAGGACGAGGATTTGATTAGGGATACCACCGTTTTAGACGATGTAGTTTTTCCTTTTGATTACGAAGCCGATAGTGGTTTAGAGGAACGGGTTTATTCCGAAAATGCTGTTTTAGAGTCTAGCGACTTAGAAACAATAGTATTAGATGAAGAAGATATACCCGTAGAGATGAGTAAAGATGCACTACCTGATAATAAATTAGAAGAATCAATTGACCATTTTCAAGAATCTAATGATCCAGAAATTAGGGAGATTGTAACTAGTCTATCTAAAGACACTGAAAACTCTAAGTTTGGGGGTGATTATCACCTTCCTAGTGCCTTACCTTTAACTCTCAGAAAGTCCCTTCACTTAGGACTTGATATCTCTGCCTCGACAATTTTAAAAGATTACCTTCATACTCGTTTTCCCGAACCTAATGATGTCCAGGAAGAAGTTCAATCGTTAGAAACCCATCCTCTGGTTGATGTGGTTTGCCCAGGCTATGATCCCCAGATTAACTTTGTTTTCCCACCAAATAGTTTTCTTCCAACTGTGGGAACGTTTATATTTCAAATGTGTCGAATATTAAGTTGTGAGACTAAACCTAAATGCTTTAGGAAATTAGAATCGACACATTTGCTTAAGAGTGACCACTACTCTCATTGTGGTCAATTTTGTAAGTCAAATCTTATCGACTTAGAGGATCCTCAGTTATTTAGGTTATTATTGTGCGCTTCTAAGATCATATTTGAGTTTTTACATACTCTAGGACCTAATGATTCGGATCCCACCTATGAAGAAACGTAACCAATGAAAATATTTTATTTAGACCCTTTCTTAGAACCTGAACCTGAACCACAATTAGATATAAATTTCTTAATCAGGAAACTAAGTAAGGGCATGCTAGTTTTGTTCACTTTCTTGGTTCATTGCAGTTTCCTTTGGTCAGTTCTATTTGGTTTTGAAGACCCACAGTTATTTCGACTGTTACTTTATGGTTCGAGTTGACTAATCCTTTCATAAGTCTGGCTGAAGACTTTAAACTTAGCACTTCTTGGGAGGTATCCCATGCTCATGCAACACGGTAATATCTTTCCTTAACTCTTTCGCTTCAAATGGTAACAGTTTCTCCTTGTTCATGCTTTTAGTCTCATCTTTAGAACATTGAGGACAATGTTAGATTTAAGTTTGGGGGTATGGGAGAAACTTTTTAGTTGCAATAAATAAACTCCAGAGCTTAGACATTTATGCCTATTTAGGATTGCACTAACTAATCTAAGTGGATGGAAGCATTTTGATCGTAGGATTTGAGGAACCAATCTGAATAGATGGAAAAATCTAAAGAGTCTATTCATAAAAGCACAGAGCTCAGGTGTTAGAAATAACATGATAGTTTCACCATATTTCGTTGAGTCCTTTTCACTTCTATTTTTATTTTTTCATTTTAAACTATGTTTCTCTGAGTGATTAGGTGGGGCACACGATTCAAGTTGTTATCAATGCTAGGGTGAATTAGAGTGATTGAGATACCATGAAAAAAATATTGAAAAAAAAAATTGAGACCAGACCATTTGACCAAAAGGAATAAATTCAATAAAGTCGACCACTGGTACCCTTGTATATGCCAGTTGTGTTGACCTAGAGTTAGGTTATCGACCACTGGTACCCTTGTATATGCCAGTGTGTTGATATTAGTCAGACTAGTATCTCAATCCATTATGATAGGTTCATTTTGGCGGAGGCCTTCAGACAGATATGGGAAACACCGTTCACTTAGTAAACATCAAAACCATCTATGTTTTTCTATATCCATATTCTTGATCTATCCATGTGATTAGTTTTGACTCCGGATATTGATGTCCATAGTGCGACTATCTTAGTAGAGCTCTGTCACTTTATATGAATTTTAGTATGCTTGAGTGCAAACTCGTGTACAACAATTGGAATTTCGCATCAGGGTACTTCTTCCTGTAGTCAATAAGTATGCCAACAAAGGAGATTCTTTAGTGCCTTCCAAGGTTCTGCGTAGATAGCTAAGGTCTGGAGTACAGGTTTTGTGGGTATATCTCTTGTAAGCCCTCCCGAGACTATAACTCGGCCACTAGGGACACCTAGGGGTTTAAAGGCTTATTGCATACGCTAAATGCAATCGACGATGCCTGCGACAGTGAGTTAGGATTTTATTTTGTAGTTTTGATTTGCTCGGGACTAGCAAATAATAAGTTTGGGGGTATTTGATAGACGCATTTGTGTGTCTAATTTGTCCCAATTGTATATATTGTTAGTGCTCGATTTTGTACTTATTTGGTTATTTTATGTCTTTGTAGATGTTTTTGGAGAAATAAGATTTTGCGGCGAAATTGGCTCAAAATGTGGCATTTGAACCTCCGTAGATAACGTACCAGAAGCTCCCCATAAGTATGCCAGAGACACCCTAGAAATACCCCGGAGGAACCCCGAAAAAGTGCGGAAAACATCCCAGAAAAATTACGAAAGGCACCCAAGTTTAGGTTATTTCCACCCAATAATTTTATTTCAGCCCCACTTGCTATTCGCACCCCATCAGAGGATAGGGTGCATTCTTCTTCACATTTCAAATTAACGTTTTGGCGGGAAAATGTTTCCAACGAGAACAGAATTTAGGGTTCGATTGTTAGGCTATCTTTGGAGAGATTCAACCGCCAAACTAACTTGGGCTGGATAATCCAGAATATCGACTAACAGGGAAGAAAAATACTCGGTTCAAATAGAGAAAGAAAGTCGGGTCCTGTTTGGTTTGTTGCCAGAAATATAGCGTGACTAGAATGCAGATATATCTTCCCACAAATTCTAATATATCTTATAAAGGCTTTGGAAAGTATACGGCTCAAAAGGAAGACGCGTAAAGAGAGTTTGGTAGAGAAAAAAACCCGTAACTTGCTGTGGAGATAAACGAAAATATTGGGGAAGATTTAGTCGACCTATTGTGTATAAAAAGGTTGTTACGCGTCGAAGATAAGTTATCAAGAGTTCGGGGAAGGTTTGGGACGCAGAAGAGCGAAGAAGAAGGATTAACAGCAATTCCCACCTGCTGTTGCTGCTGCCATTAGAGGACCTTGAAGAACACAAAGAACAGACTGCACAGAGCAGTCTTATTTTCCGCAGCGTCAACAGCAGCAGCGGAGTGTCGTTGTTTTACTGCAGTTCCCTGGTATCGTTTCTTTCTGGACGTATTTTGTGGGTCACAAAACCACTGTTTTATAACTTTTGACTCTTTTGATCACACTTTGATCTTTGAATTAATATTTTGAGTGTATGATTAATATGAATATCTAAACCCCAATACTGGGATGATGGAAGAAACCATTCTTTATGCATGAGTAATTTTTATTTAATTCTTTTATGACTATTTGCACTATTATGAATGGAATTATGATTTTTATTGATTATTTGTGATTTTGTCTGATGATGTATGCTTAATCCATGAGATTCTTGATGCATCATGCTTATGATTTACATATAATACTTTACAAAATCTATTTTTGGCGAAGTAAGAGTCGATATTTGTTATCAATATAAGCTTTAATTGTCTAGAATTAATAATTGAATCACATGAGTATAAGAATTGGTGACATCCTGAGTCCGAGTATCTCTTGATCCTGTGACAAATGTTTGTATATATTTTTATGTTTTTAATCTTTACAAGTACGAGCAACGAAATCTTATTTACCGCAATCGAAATACTATAACAGAGTTCACAAAATCCAGCAGAAATTCTCGGACGAAAACTTCAGCCGGTTCGCGGACTTGGCTCACGCCACATTCTATTTCTCTTGATCAACAAAGGTCGCAAACTTTGGTTCAAGGAATAGGAATTGTACATAAATGTGTTTCCACAACAATGCTTATGTCCACCATTGGTTATATAATCTAAACTCTCATTTCAATCATTTAAACATTCTTAGAGGACGTTATACAGTTGTTGCACCATTTCTCGTCAAAGCAATTTTCAAAGTGATTGAAACATAACATGACTTTCGTCACTAGGTAAAGATAAACTCGGTTGAAGTGAAAGCTTACCAACACATATTTCGAGATATAGATAGGCGAGGTATACTCGGCTTGAAATACCAAATGTGTATAATCAAAGTCTATATAGCAAAACGACTTTTGTCTCAAAGAGTAGGAGATAGAGTAGATAGACTTTTGAGTGATAGATAAGTTCAAGTCTCCACATACCTTTTTGTTGATGAAGTTCCACCGGTTCCTTGAGTAGTTCTTCGTCTTGTATGATGAATCTCCATGGAGTTTTTGAGCTCATCTACACTTTCTATCCTAGTCTGAGACTTAGTTATAGTAGACCAGAAACCAAGACTTATAGTTTTGAGGGTACATTATTTATATGTCCCTACTTTTGACACCCAATAAATATATCCTTATACAACAATAAATTTGTCCCTACTTTTTAATAACCTTATCCATTTAAAATTAGATTACCTTAATACCCTCACCCATATAATATTTTTCTTTATTTCAAAATGGAACAAATTTCTTCCTCTACCACTTCACCACCACCACTAGCACCACCACAACCAACATTCAACTACCATTCCACCACCACCGTTTAACAACCGCCACCTACCAACCGCCACCACCACTAATATTTAACCACCACTCCTTAACCACCACCATTACACCACCACAAGTCCTTCGCCACCACTAGTCTGTTGCCGCCACCACTACTAGTTCTCCGCCACCGCCGCCACCATTGGTTCAGATATTTTTGTATCAACAACAATAGTGGATCCAAATAAAAATAGAACCAACAATAGAAGTTGATCCAATTTAGGGGATCAACAACGATAGTTGATCCAAAAAAAAGGATCAACAGTAGAAGTTGATCCAATTTAGTGGATCAACAATGGTAGTTGATCCACTAAATTGGATCAACAATAAAAGTTAATCCATGTAAATAGAGTGAACTTGGCGTGAGTCGAACACGCATCATCTGACATGGAGTCAGTCATGCTACCATTGCACCACAAGTTCAACATTGAAAGAAATTTACGTGATTTAAACTACAAAGCATGATTTAAACTACAAGCATGATTATACTTATCCAAGGAAATATTGTCAACAACATGAGTTGAAAGGATCAACAACAGTAGTTGATCCATAAAAAATTGGGTCAACAACCATAGTTGATCCCATAAAAAATTGGGTCAACAACAGGAGTTGATACCATAAAATGGATCAACAACAACAATTAATCTCATAAAAACATAAACACCATTCAAAGCAACATTTATCACTGCCCTAACATCCACCACCACTGTCGCGAAACACAAATAACCACCACTGCAACTATACCTTCCACCACCATCAAAAACATCCAACATAAATACAATTATAATACTGTCATTACCACCAACCTAAAAAAAGGCGTCAACAACAGTAGTTGATCCCATTTAGGGGATCAACAACAGTAGTTGATCCCATTTAGGGGATCAACAACAATAGTTGATCCAATAAAAATTGGGTCAACAATAGGAGTTGATCCAATAAACGGGATCAACAACAGTAATTGATCCAATAAAAACTGAAGTAAGTAGGTTACTGAAAGGACAATTTTTATACCTGGAAGACCATCAACATATTGAACTCGATCTCGAACACAGATTCAAACCTCCATTAAAATAGCACCAATAGTTCCCATCACCAACTGTGACCCAAATCAAACAGAAACTTCATCTTCTTTGCTGATCTAACTCGATCTCAATCTTAATTTCATCTCAGCAACCCTAATTTCACATCCCATTCTTCAATCTCTCAGTTTAGATTTCACAATAGCTGAACATATTAACCTTAATAAATATGTTGATAGCGGTTGCGGAGGTAACAGAGGTGATGGTGCCGGTTTTGGTGGAGGAACTCGAGATGATGATGATTCTTTGATAATATAACTCGATCCCAATCTTAATTTCATCTCAGGAACCCTAATTTCACCTTTCGTTCTTCAATCTCTCAGTTTTAATTTAACAGCAGCAGAACATATTGACCTTAATAAATCTGTTGATAGTGGTGGCGGAGGTAACGAAGGTGGTGGTGCTGGTTGTAGTGGAGGCGATCAATATGGTGGTGGTGATGGGAACGATGAAGATGGTGGTGGAGACGGAGATGAAGATGGTGGTGAGCTTGATCGTTTTTCTCCGGATGAGAAATAAAGAAGATAAGAAGAAGCAGAAATGGGGTATATTTGGAAGTCCCTAAATTGTTGATGGGCCCTGATGGGCTTATAGATAAAGAGGGACATTATTATTATGTGATAAGGATATCTGTATAGACCATCAAAAGTAGGGACAATAATTCAATTACCACTAGTTTTGATCACTAACATTGACAAACATGCTTGAGATAGCAACGCATGCGAGTTTGACCGAGCAATGCTCTAACAATCTCCCCCTTTGTCAATTTTAGTGAAAAAACTATCAATACATATGGAATACAAAAAAGATAAAGAAACTTTAGTAGCTCCTATTCCACGTGCCTAATCTTCAACAATACTCGAAATCTTCGTCACTTCCAAGTACTTCAACGATCCGAAAGGTTGTAAGTTCAGCATCACCGTTGTTGAAGATCCGTAGATATAACAACGAGAAAACATAGTTCTCGATCATCGTTATGCAGTGTCACAGTATTATTATACAGTGTCAAAGTTCAATTGTATCTCAACTTCAACAATAATACTATGGTGATATGTATCACTCCCCCTTAGTCAATACTCCATCTCACATGGAAACCACTCCCTCTTACATAATGATCCGAAAACCATATGTATTTGTAGTGTGAACTACATATTAATTCTCCCCTATTTGTCAATAAAATTGGCAAAGGTACAAGAACGGGATCATAATGAAATTTCCGAAAGAGACATTTCATGACTAAAAGAAAAAAAATGCATACCAACTAATTTAGATGCAATCATAAAGCCGAAGCTAAATGCATTCATCAAGGAGTTTAAAGATACAAGATAACTCCTCTAATATTCCACAGCCGCACACCCCTCTAGATATGACCATTAAGCACAAGTTCAAAAGAACTCTCCCCCATTTGATATCATTCCCGAAAGAACAAAAAGAGCGACCTTAATTTCAAAAAAAAAGAAGGATTTTATTGGACACCAAAAACCATGAGAATGATTTTCTATATCCAAAAACTCAATCAAATTAATCACAAGTAAACCCATGATTAATTTAATCAGAATACACAATCAAATTAAACACAAAAAGTGATCAATTTAATTGATTATTCTCGACATAAGAAAACTTACGGAGCTACGACTAAGTTAACCATACGAGAATGATTAGCTTAACCGTCCATATACTCAACACAAGAAAATCTTATGGAGTATTGCAGTATACACATAAAAAATGGATCAGGGAAGATCAA
Source organism: Papaver somniferum (assembly GCF_003573695.1). Classification (NCBI taxonomy): domain Eukaryota; kingdom Viridiplantae; phylum Streptophyta; class Magnoliopsida; order Ranunculales; family Papaveraceae; genus Papaver; species Papaver somniferum. The sequence goes on from NC_039363.1 coordinate 85,520,006, forward strand.
TACTTCGGAATATACAAGGATTCATTCTATCTTCAAACATTATTTGCATAACGACAATTAATAGACATAATCCTTGTCACAAAAGATTTTAACCTATATTCCATCAAAGATTGACATAATAGGCTTAACCTTTGTATTTGTCAAAAGTCCATTCATTCTTTTATCAATATGTGAATATCGACAACAAACGACTTTACTTTTGACAAAGTATGGGACAAACATAGTTCACGGACGTAAACACATATATCCCATAACAAATTGCAATATAAAAAATCATAAAGATTAATACTGCAAAAATCATCTTCCAAACAGATTTAGAATTTAAACAAATAAACCTAAAAAACAAGAAGATGAAAATAATGGACATAGCTATGTGTAGTCACAATAATGGCTATTCCAAGCACTAGTTATTCTTCCAACTAAGCCAAAAATAAGACTTACTAGGCAACAATGTCTTTGAGAAATTACTTATCATTCCCAAACTCCTTGTCGTCAACAGCCATTGGAACACAAGGTTCGTGGAGGAAGGAGACAATACCAAAAAAACGTCTTGGCTGATGATGTCAAACCAGGGCCTTCTGAATTTCCAAAGATCTTATCACGCAAGCCTTTATTTCACGAATCTCCTTTCTTGCTTCCTTTAACTCATAAAGAACATCAGAAAACTTCTGAGAGTTAGAAGGTAGAGCCCTTGGCTTTCTTGCATTCCTCCTTTTTCTTTTCAAGGAAGGAGTTACTGGAGATTTCTCTTTTTCCTTGATTGATGGCTTAACAATCATGTTGACATCTTTCCCATCCAAAGACATGATGCTTGGAGAACAGCTATAAGCAACTGGTTTTTGTGAGTGGAATTCACAATCTCAACAAGCAATCTTAAGATATAAAGGATATCAGAGAAGGAAAAAGGAATGCAGGGTTGAAACCTTTTAATAGGTTCGTACACGCCCAACTCAAAACCCTATAAAGAGTAGAATTGTCGATAATAACCCTACTCTTTTGGCAAACTGGTTCTTTCCAAAATCAACAATGATATGGAAGAATTCCAAAGATAAAATCAACACAAAGCTAAAAAAAACAAAATAAAAAAAATCAATAATTTTTATTTCATAGCCTGAGGTGTGTAGAATCTTGTCTCTTTAAACAGGCACATGAGACAAGATGCACATAACAACACAATTAAGTTGTGTTGTGGTAAACAACAATCTGTCCACCATGACCCTTTTGAATAGAATTCATGGAACCTTGCCTTTCCTTGTCTTTAGACCAAGTTTTCTTCTCCATTGGCCTAAATATTTCTTTGGAAACTACTTTATTTGAAGAAGATATGATCTTACATACCTTAGATATTTTTTCTGCCAGTTTAAGCTTGGTAGCCAGACGATCTGCTCTTCTTTGAAGCTTGTTGACATATCTCATCTTGTGTTTGTACTTGAAACACTTTGATAGTTCATGACCTTTGAGAGAACAATAGGAGCATGTCAACGCATAGTATGGATCAGGCGTTCGTGAAGTGCAAGTTGCTAGGCACATAGTATATCCTGAAACATTTAACATGGAGTTTCCAAAAGAAGGGTCAATTGATTCTTCCATCTTGATTGGATTCTCTTCTACAAGGCCATCAAGATTGATATGTGTATTGCTGCAATTACCAAAATCAATGTTTTCATACAGAAGAGGAACACTTGATTTCTTGTCTTCATCGGAATCATAACAATCAGACATCTAATCAAGTGTCACAGCAAGACCTTTGTTCCCAATGTATTTTCTACGGTTTGGGCACTCGTTTGCAAAATGACCAAAACCTTTACACTTGAAGCACTGAGGCATATCCTTGTCATCAGTGTCCCTATTTTTAGGAGGAATGCGATTATGTGGTTTGACTGATGCTTTAGGCTTATCTATGGAGAACCGTTTACTTCTCTTCAACAGAAGATCTCTAAACTGTCTAGTGATCATCGAGACTAACTTGTCAAGATCTTCATCTGATGAATCTGTCTCAGAGTGATCATCTTCAGAGATATACACATTCTTACTTTTATCAAGTAATCTTGTGTCCTTTTGTGCTTTGAACTCAACATCCTTAGATTTAGATGCGTGTTCGTGATCAAAGATCTTAAGCTTCCCAACCAGTGTATTTCTGGAGAGATTATCAAGGTTATTTCCCTTAACAATAGCATGCTTCTTAGAGTCGTATCTAGATGGCAGCGATCTAAAAATTTTCATCACAATGTCCTTTTCAGGAATAGTCTTACCCAATGCCAAGAATGCATTAACAATTTCAGACACTTTGTGATTAAACTCATCAAATGAATCTTCAGCTGCCATACGAAGGTTTTCCCAATCGGAACTAAGGTTTTGAAGCCTCGCTTCTTTTTCACTGGTATTTCCTTCAAATACGTTTTCTAAGATATCCCACGCATCTTTAGACTTAGTGCAATTTGACACATGGTGCTGAAGATTTGGGGTAATGGCATGTATGACGGCATTTAAACCGTCGTAGTTTTGCTTTACAGCAAGTATCTCGGCAGGACTGTATTCACCAATATTCTTGGGAACAGTTACATCTCCAACTGCCACAATGGGAGCATCATAGCCATTTCGCATAGCAATTTTCCACCATAAGTAGTTAGAGCCATTGAATACTGGTGGTACATTAATAAAGATAGCACCTCTATCCATAGAGTCAGATCGCTACAAACACAGATTTGTAAGGTCTTGAACGTGTTTGCCTGCTCTTATACCAATTGAAAAAGCGGGAGTCTAACAACAACACCCAATATTTCGCTTAAAAATCTGTATGGACAAACTCGAATAAACTTTTAAGAGAATAAACAAGACTCAATCTATTAAAAGTATATCAACAAGTTAGAATATCTCAATCTCTCGATTTGATCAATACTCAAGCAAACAGAAATTTGCGAGTCAATATCAAATACTAGAGAGATAACTTGGATGGTACCAAGGACCAATATCCAAGGATCAATCAATTTAAATCAACAACCATAGGTTGGATATTATAATTGATGATCTACAACGCACAACCTGTATTATTTCAATTATAAAGATAAACAATATAATGCGGAAATAGAAACAACACAGACACCAGAATTTTGTTAACGAGGAAACCGCAAATGCAGAAAAACCCCGGGACCTAGTCCAGATTGAACACACACTCTATTAAGAAGCTACAAACACTAGCCTACTCCAAGCTAACTTCGGAATGGACTGTAGTTGAACCCCAATCAATCTCCCACTGATTCAAGGTACAGTTGCGCTCCCTACGTCTCTGATCCCATCAGGATACTACGCACTGGATTCCCTTAGCTGATCTCACCCACAACTAAGAGTTACTACTACCCAAAGTCGAAGACTTGAAATAGACCAATCAGTCTCACACAGACAAGTCTATCAAAGGATCAATATGTCTCCGACAGATAAACCCTAAAGGTTTTTGTTCTGTCTTTTGATAAATCAAAGTGAACAGGAACCAATTGATAATCCGGTCTTATATTCCCGAAGAACAACCTAGAGTTATCAATCACCTCACAACAATCTTAATCGTATGGTAGCGAAACAAGATATTGCGGAGTCACAAACAATGAGACGAAGATGTTTGTGATAAATTTTTATATCTTTCCTATCGGAGATATTAATCTCAAGCTAATCAATCTAATTGTACTCGTACGATAGAAGATGCAAGATCAGATCACACAACTACGATAAAAGTAGTACCGGTCTGGATTCACAATCCCAATGAAGTCTTCAAGTCGTTAACCTGGTTTTAGAAGAAGAAAACCAAAGATTAAAGGAGAATCAACTCTAGCACGCAAACTAGTATCACATGTAAGGTGTGGGGATTAGGTTTCCCAGTTGCTAAAGTTCTCCCTTATATAGTCTTTCAAATCAGGGTTTGCAATCAATGTTAGCTTAGTAACAAAGCATTGAATATTCAACGTTAGATGAAAACCTGATTAGATTCAAGCTAATATCTTTCAACCGTTAGATCGAAAACTTAGCTTGTTACACACAAATGAAATGCATGTTTCTAGGTTTGTTAACCGTACCCAAACTATGAGCATTTCATATCAACCATGTTCTTCTTCACCATAACTAGTTCAAATGACTTCAAATGAACTAGTTAGAGAGTTGTTCAATTGCAAGGAAATCTCATGTACTACACAACACACAATTGAAGCAAAGATGATGTGATACACTTGAATTGGTTCATGAACTTTATAGCGACAGTTTGCATACTGCATTCCTTAGTCTTTATAAGTATTAGTTCACGATCAACATCTTTAGATATAACCTACTCAAGTTCGCGGACTTAAGTTCAAGGAAGGAGTTCACAAACTCCAGCAAAAAATCTCGGACAAAAACTTCCGCCGGTTCGCGGACTTGGCTCACGCCACATTCCATTTCTCTTGATCAACAAAGTTCGCAAACTTTGGTTCAAGGAATAGGACTTGTACATAAATGTGTTTCCAAAACAATGCTTATGTCCACCATTGGTTATATAATCTAAACTCTCATTTCAATCATTGAAACATTCTTAGAGGACGTTATACAGTTGTTATACCATTTCTCGTCAAAGCAATTTTCAAAGTGATTGAAACATAACTTGACTTTCGTCACTAGGTAAAGATAAACTCGGTTGAAGTGAAAGCTTACCAACACATATTTCGAGATATAGATAGGCGAGGTATACTCGGCTTGAAATACCAAATGTGTATAATCAAAGTCTATATAGCAAAACGACTTTTGTCTCAAAGAGTAGGAGATAGAGTAGATAGACTTTTGAGTGATAGATAAGTTCAAGTCTCCACATACCTTTTTGTTGATGAAGTTCCACCGGTTCCTTGAGTAGTTCTTCGTCTTGTATGATGAATCGCCATGGAATTCTTGAGCTCAACCACACTTTCTATCCTAGTCCGAGGCTTAGCTATAGTAGACCAGAAATCAAGACTTATAGTTTTGATCACTAACATTTACAAACATGCTTGAGATAGAAATGCATGCGAGTTTGACCAAGCAATGCTCTAACAAACCTAAGTCCATAAGGCAGCAAGTATTAATCTGAGTTTGCACATATTTATCTTTCATAGTAATATTAGACAAATCTCTTTCATTATGAAAATGAACATTAAGGTCACCTATTACTAACCATGGCTGACTAATATTTTCACCTATTCTATTCATATAATTTCATTGCTCCTTATTAGCATCAAAGTAAGTAGAGCCATATATGAAAGATATAAGAATGTCAGGCTTAGAAGGGTGTAAAGTAGAAACAACATGAATAATGTTATTATTAGCTTCTTGAACCTCACATACAATACCATCCTTACACATTAATATAAACCCTCCTGCAATACCAATTCTATCAATGCAAACATGGTTACAGTAATTAAGAGATCCAGCTAACATTATCATTCTATTTGAATCTATCTTAGTTTCAGAGAAAAACAAGAAATCTGGTAACTGAGTTTTAACAAGAACACGCAACTGTTCCTTAGTGAACTTTTGGGCAAGCCTTTGCACATTCCATGCAAGAATATTCATAATTGGCACACTTTTTAAAAGAATAGAAGGAAATTCAAATAGTAAATCACAGTTAAAAACCGTATGTAAACAAACTTGATGATAAAAATTAATTTTGTTTGGTTTTGTGTATACCTGAGATGGTCCTTCCTGATAATCATTCATGGGTTCTTCTGATATGGGTGCAGCTGAAATATCTGAATCCATCATTGAGGATTGATGTTGGTGCACATTAGTAGCTTTCTCATTTACAAGATATTTTGTGGCTGGACATGAATATTATGAGGATTCATTGCAGGAGGCTGATCTAGAGAAGAGTTTCTCAGCCTTTTAACGTTTCTTTGATCATCATTATCTTCATCGCCTTCCAATTCTGCTTCCATAGAATTATCCATATCTTGTTCCTCATTACCTCCATCAACAGCGGCTTCGTCTCTCATCAGAGCTTCATATTCCTCAAAAGACAAACTGTATAGATAAAGGAGATACTCAGTTTGAGAACAAGTTTCCTCAACATGATCAATCACAAAGCATTTAAGACAAATATTCTTTGGTTGAATATTCCAATGGTAACGAACCCAGACAGCTCCACCATCAATTGTTTTCCATCATCCACCCCGGTGAAGAGGTTTTTTGAGATCAATGTATATTATAGCTTTCACAGTGTTGCCATATTTTGGCCTGCAATTTTCCGGCCTAGTTTCAATCTTTCTTCCCATGAAGCTTAAAGCCTCATCAATGACAACTACATTCATATGCTCCAGCTTGAGATATTTGAATTGCAACTGGAACTTCTGATGAGTGAAGACATAATACTTCAACGGAATATTGGAATAATATTTCTGCACCACAAATAAGACACCATCAATCAGCCACGGACACTCTGAAATGACTTCATCTCTTTCTTCTTCATTATTCAGCTTGACTAACATGAGGTTATGACCCACAATCCCGATTTCTTTGTTGTGATATTTCCTCCATAAAGAGTTAATTTCTTCTCTTATAATTCTCATTTTCATCTTTTTCTTCTCAACAAGCTTTCCTAGAATACCAGAACTCCATTATTCTGCAGCTTGAGTGATTGTTTGGGTAGATACAACTGTTCTTCGATTGGCTGGAATTTCAATATTAGCTCTTCTTAGTTGTCTTGAGAGAAGGTTGATGTTATTTCTTTGTTAAGAAGACATATTGTAATTCTTTCGAAATTGAATTCTGCAGTTTCTAGATCTAGTTTTCAAAGTTGAGAATACAGTAAGATAACTATAGGTATTGGTAGTATTTATCCTGAATAAACTTTCCTTTTGACTCAAACTAAAATTCCTAGAATCAAGAATAATATCTTTGAAAACTCTTTGAAGAGTAACAGAATAATTTTTAGAATGCCACCCTGATTCGAAAAGAATTTTCTTACTTTTTTTTAGGCTTAAAATTCGAACTAATTGAGGATATTTTGAGTAACTTGGTGAAGAAAGAAATAACAAAAAATTCTGCATGTAACTTAATTTCCTGCATTAAATGTGGAGACTGATTGACCGGAGATTAGGAGCCAAAAAAAATTCTAAATTTTGTAGTTGATTTTCACTCGGATGAAGATCACGATCATGTATCACCATGAATGATTTCTGATGTTGACAGGACTGCTGGTATAATCAATTAACCATCTGTGTTTCTGGCTTGTTTGGATTTTCCATATTTTGAAGAACTGTTGATCTACTAATATGAACCATCATCAAAAAAAAAAAAAACGGTTTGCACCACTGCTAAAAACACTATTACTATTCGTTCAGCTGCACCATGATACAGACTGAGTTCCACCACTGGTTTCCCCATTGAATGATTATCTTGAGACCTACAAAGATTCACACATCCATTCAGTTGGCGAAATTTTTAAAAAATGAAAAAGAAAACTGATGTAATTGAAATAACATTTAAATATAATTCCACAATATCTATAGATTTTATTGTTTGTAATTCAGTAAAAACATAGTAGAAATCATGAATCAGTTTGTAATCATAAAATCAAAGAAAAGATTATCATATTGAAATCATAGAATCAAAGAATTTTTTTTAAATTTTTCCTAAATTTCCGGTGCTTCTCACTTCTCAACAAGTACCTGTATAGTTATAATCCAGTATTTGCTTGATAAGGGGAGATAATCTTGTTCAAAAGAGGTTTAAGTCTATTGGCAATTAGTTTATATATGATTTAATTTCAAGGTCGAAAGTCAACAACGGTCTTAGGGCAATTTTTCTTGGGTATGAGAGAAATAAATCTTATGATTATTTTCTTTGAGCATATATTTACCATAAAAAAAAAAGATTGAACCATTTCCACCGTATCATCACCAACAATGTCCCAAATTTGTTGGTAAAAGCCCGGCGGAAAAATATCAGGACCAAGGGAGGTCCATGGTCTCATGTTAAGATGTGGTTCTCATTAGATTAACATTATCAGAATCAGAAACGGAAGATTGAAAACAATCAAAGAAAGTGTCAATAGAAATAGGAATGCTACTTCTACTTATAAAAGATAAATGATTCTTAAGATTATCAGCTATATCATTTCTATCCGTAATCCACACTCCTGATACATCTTGTAAAGCCTAAATTTGAGTTCTTCTCTTCCTATAATTAGCCCTAAAATGAAAGTAACATGTGTTTCTATATCAAGTTGCATGGAATCATCTTTATCCATTTGTTTATAAAATTCTTCTTTAATATTCTGCCAAACCGAACGAAGAGGTTTGCTTGGTTTTCTCACGATGTAGCTCAGAAATAGTACAAGCAATCCTGGTATCACTAATATACAATATACCTTGAGTATGAAGACTCTTTAGTTAGTTATTAAGACGAGTAACTTTTGTCTTAATATGGCCAAAGGTTTGGGAATTCCAACTACTAAGAGCATGTCTAACCTGTTTCAGATAAATTTTTAGTTTAAAGGCTTTGGAACTTTGTATTGTAGTCTGCCAATATTTTTCTACTACGGAGTCACATCTAGCATATTTTAACCAACATCTGTTGAATATTCTAGGTCTATTTACAGGACTAGTATCCCTACCCGTAGTAAGCACTAGTTGACTATGATCACTAGCTACACGAGTAAGATGATAAACATCGGAATTAGCAAACAAGTTGAACCAAACATCATTATCTAATGCTTTATCAAGTCTTTTTTGAATAAATTCAGCACAACGTCTCTTATTAGACCAAGTAAATGGATTACTAGAGAAATTTATTTCATGCAAACCTAAAAAATCAAGGAAATGTTTAGAGGTATCTAAGATTGATTGGGTAACATGAATCTTACCTTCCTTTTCAGAATTATCTAAGATTATATTCAAATCTCCTATTAAAATACAAGGACATGACAAGTTTCGACTAGTTTTCCTAATAAAGTCTCATTGTACATCTCTATTAACATTAGTTGGAGCATCATAGACACAAGAAAGTAAGACTTTGGCCCTAGCATCAATTTTCAGTTCACAGTTCACCATATTATAAGCAGAATTAACTATCCTAAAATCTATACCATCTTTCCACAAGACACAAAGACCACCAGCAAGACCTATAGCATTCACAATATAAATATTTGAGTAAATCAGATTTCAGAGGTCTAATTAGAATTATCATCTTTCTATAACGAGTCTTAGTTTTTGCAAGGAAGATAATATCAGGATCATTACTTCTGACTATATTTTTAAGATAAAATCAGTCTCTTTAGTTCCATAATCTTGGACATTACAAGATATTAACCTCGTGTTTATATAGTCTTGGTGACCCTAAGAACAGGCCACAAAGAAGAAGTAGACAGTTTTGATGATTTTTTTGAAAATCAAAAATTTGCAGCAAACAAACTCTACTAAACAAATTAACAAAACTAGACAACTTGAATTAACAACTGGATGGGAAGTAGGCGATGGGCTCAGCATCAATTTATGGAAAGATAAATGGATATCGGATTCAACATTAGACATGAACCAACTCAGGAATACTGACAACTCTTATTTAACACTTGTGGCAGATCTCATTGATTCTACCACAAAAAAGTGGAATGTTACATTAATTTACTCTTTGTTTACTAACAACATAGCAGGAAAAAATTGTAGTATTACAATAGCTTTCAATAGGAAAGCTGAACCAAAACCAGAAAAATTTAGATGGCTGCTTACTAAATCTGGATAATTTTCTGTTAAAAATATGTACCAAAAGTTGACAAAAAAATACTATCAACACACACAAATTATGTATGCCTGACTCTTTTTGGAAGGTTTATGGGCATTAAATCTGTCACAAAGGATTAAAATATTTACATGGAAATGCCTTCAGGATGCAGTATCCACAAACCTCACATTATCCATATTCATGAAAGATATATCCCCAAAATGTTCTTTTGGCTGTGACACTGATGAATCTTTAGAACATCTCATTTTTCATTGTCAATTTGCTAAATCAGTTTGGGCTATAGGACCTAAGCCAGTAGAATTACATTTCAGCATTTCTACAACTTTCCTAGATATCTGGAAGTAATGGATGGCTCAACCAAACAAAACCTTGCCGATAGAAATTATCATGACAAAAATTTGCTTAATTTGGAAAGAAAGATGTGACAAGGTTTTTGAGAAGAAACAAAAAACTAGCCTACAATTAGCTACGGAAATCCAAAAACATCTGCAATTCTGGAGTAATGATAAGTTCACACTAGTTCATCGAGACATAGGAAACTTCCTAAAACAGGCTGGATATTATCTAGTACTTCACAATACAAAATTAACTTTGATGCAGCTTGGATATCTAAAGACTTACCAGCAGGTTATGTTATAATTCTGCGAAATGACACAGGTACCTGTGAGCAAGGACAAGCAGGGCCCTTCACAACGACATCTCCAGAAGAGGCAGGGGCATTAGGTTTTCTTCAAGCAGCTAAATGGGCAAGAGAGAAAGGCATTTCCAAACTGTAAAAATCTCTTAGATTACTTGAATAGGTCTCCTTCCTCTATCTTGTGGCAAAGTATGAAATTAGTTTCTGTTCTACTTTTTTAGGGCTTTTTTTCCGCTCCAAGAACTGCCAACAATCCAGTTGACCTTCTGGCAAAGAAAGTTAGGACTTTCCAAAGAATTTGTAATTATGGCACCTTTTTATATTATGGAAGCTTTAAAAGTAGATAAATCAAATGTCAAACATTCACCAGTCATTTTGACATTAGATGGCTCTATTCCACCGGATGTAAGGGTTATTAACCCCCAAAGTTAGCTCTTTTGAATAAATTTTAACTTGCAAAAAATAAATTAACAACAGGAGAATAATTAAACTAGAATTTAGCCTAGACGCACAAATCACCACAACGAAAATTCGGCAAACATTAGGGTTGTGAAAATCAATTACTTAGTTCATTATTGAGTTTTATAAAAAAGTTGGTGCCGTAAAAATAAGTATAATCACGACCCTCCTGCATCTTTGTAGTAGATAATGCGCGCTGCCTCAAAAAATCTCAAATGGTTGATAAGAAATGTTGCAACACAAACGGTACTCCCAACATATCCTTCCTAGCACCGTTGAAATAGATGAAATGATATCCATACCTATTATGTCTCGGGGATGTGGTCCTCTTGTTTGGTAAATGCTATGGCAGCAAAAACCAAAAAACTTAACTTCGAAGACAAAGGTTTTCATTCCAGTCCCACAACTGCAAGTATATTTTCATCAAGGCCTACCAGTGCATGGCATAATATAGAATAACACGTGAAGACCATAACTGCGTACAAGTGATAACTAGCCAACAGATCAATAATGCTAACCACACAGCCAGTTTGGCCTGTCCTCAGCGTCAATCCAAACTATGTATACGTCTCATCCCCACCATACCCTTTATTAATACACTTCACCCGCTTCTCTCTTAAAACGTGGTACGTGTACAATGATTGCCAACGCACCCACGGTCCATGCTGCTCTAATTTTGTCCTTCCAACAGTCTCAAGTCAACTACTTTCTGTTCAGTATGTGGGTGCATGTGTTTGCAAATTTCTTAAGAAAATCCACACACCTACCAACAGAGTTACAACTTACATTGTTTACTAGTAGAAGTTCCATGATTTTCATCAGATAAAAAATGTATAACTCGACTCTTTTGCACATGTACCTGGTATTGAAACCAATTATCAACCATAATAATCAAATTGAAGAGAAACAAAACATTGCGATAAAGAATAATTCTATAGAAATGTATCATTTGACAATTTTGAGTGTTAAACAAACTCATTTTTCTTTTCTTTCACCTCAAAAAAAAGTCCGCCAGGAAAGGCAGCCGACGGTACTCCTGTCCTTCGACTCCTTCCAATATAGCATATACATGAACTTGAGAGAATGGAACCAACTAATATGACTACTACATGATATTATATTATGAAGTCTCTGAAAACATTTACAACTTTTATCTGCACTGCTGCAGAAGGACGCTGAGACAGAAGATTGAGAGAGAACAAAGATTCTATGAATGAGGGCTTTCTTCAGGCTACCGCTAATGCTACTATAACTACACTCGTAGGAAAAGAAAGAATCACACTAACAAAAGCTTTCACGATTCAGAAGAACCTAGGAAAGCAAGTTGTATCATGACCTGCAAAAATTATATGCTACAGAAGTGACGCTGGGATAAATATATATAAATATATCCAAGGTTGAACATGCGGTAACAAACCCTTTTATGGATTAATGTTGCAGTCACGCAAGAAAGCTTGTTCATAATTGATGAATCTAGCCCAGTAGTTCCTGTACTTGGGCATGCCAATCTCAAGCCACGGTTTCATGTTTCCATTGTAGTGGATGACGGCTGCTCTATCGATTTCCTTCTGGCCAACACTTGGGTTGTATCCAAGTCCTAACACATGCCACGACCGATGCAGGGGGAATGTGCTTTTCCAAAATGTTATCAGACCTGGAGGTAGCGTCCCCAACTTCCATAGCTGTCTGTCATGATTCTGTCCGCCAAAGATGAGCGTACATGTTAAAATTTGAACTTACCACATCAATATAATAAAATTAAAGATCGATTGTTGAATCATCCAGTATATTTGTGGTAGAAGATTCATCACACCCTGTTTCAAGTATTGCCTGTCCTATAACAAGTTTACTGCATAATTAACGGCCAGGGGTCACTTCCCTACGAACTCATGAGTTTCTGTGCGCCCTGGTGTTTAATAGTTACAGGATATGGGTTTTCGATGTGGCATAGATATTTTTATATAATGGTATAATACCCTAATTCAGTAATAAAAGTTGGTACTTAGAGTTGGCTATTAGGGTTGAAAGGACCAGATGAATAGCTACTTAAAAAAAAAGAGTAATAGTAAGAAAGAGATTAAACTAAACATATACTACTTACCAGCCTTTGCCATGAATGGTAAACCTCTGTTCTATTCTGCTTCTTCCACTCGTCCAAATCAAAGATATTCATTCCATAAGCCCATCCACAAGCATGAGGATCGAAGTTTTTCGAAATAAGAGGATTGGAAAAGTCGAGATAACGATCAAACCGGTGGAAGCTTTCTCCACAAGTTTCAACTGCACCGTTTACATTTCCTTTCAAATCTATTGACCAAAGGCCACTGAGATCCTTCTGTACTACAATATCGTCATCTACAAACAGAACTTTGTTGAGCTTGGGGAAGATTTCTGGCAGATAAAAACGAAGATGATTTAAAATGGAAAGGTACTTGGGGTTCCGAAATTTCAAGTTTGAATCAGATTTTGCGCGATCAGCCTTGAAGTAATAATCTATCATGGAAGGAGAACCAAGCTGCTTCAGAACTGGACTATAACTCGCGTTCAGCCATGTAAATTCTTCAATGTTCTGAACCTGGATAGTAGCTTGGCTTGGTAGATTAGCAAGAAACCACATTCTCATTGCAGCATAATTAAGCCTGTCTGTGACAATGTGAAATACATGTTTTGCTGGATCCTGCCAAATATAAAAAGTAACAATTAGATACAGCTATACAGGCTCCAATGCACCAAAGAGTAATACTAGTTCAAGTTTGTTTTTTTATGAGAGTAACAGTATCCAGCTATAATTCTGCTTTTCCTGTAAATGTGAAGCTCTACCTTAGCATGAGAAACAGTTGAATTCACAACCACTGCTGCAGCCAATATGTTGTCTGAGAATAATGCATAGTGGAACAGACTTGGATCCTCAAGTTTTTCTTGATTGGGAAACTGCTGCTGGTCAGAATTCAATGAATAGTATTCTGTTGAAAGACGCAACGGAACGCAATGAAGACCTTTAGGAAGAGTTTTCGCTGCGAGTTGTGTCAAGAACATTGTCTGCTTCTTGTGCACTCTGAGTTGTTCTTCTGTCGAATGAAGGATAGCACGAAGCTTCTTTATCACCGCAGCACAATCATCTTGAATTTGCTTACCCGTGGCCAAAACTTGCTCCATTGCCTTGAGTTTGTCATTTGCGCTGCAATAAGATGACAAATTCAATAAGTGCTCACCAAGAGATGTAATAATATTTCATCACCATTTTGAGCAAATGTTCAAAGATAAAACTACAACCCACCAAATAAGAACTACGGTTTAATATTAAAAATCAAGGACTTACTTCCTTGGTAGGTCAGAATCTTTAGATGCATCCCCAAGTGCTCTCTGAACTTCCTTCATCCGCACCCGCAGTTCTTTGATATAATGGGGGTTATTGCGAGTTGCTCCAAGTCCAAGGTAGACCCTTGCCCTAATAAGCTGATCTCTAAGATGCCGAACTCGAGCATCTGACAAGACTGTTTGAACTCTCGGCCTTTCAACCTTGTTAGTGACGTGATCTCCTGAATCAGATTTTCTAGTAGTCTTTCCAGGTTGCTGATATGCTTGGGCTCCCTAAAATCAGAGAAGAGAAACAAAAGATATATCACTTTTTCTTGCAGATATTCGTTCCTCTAATTGAGATCAATCACCCTTTGTTTTTATTTCTGATATCATATATTTATTGTGCCAAGTTACAACATTATAAGGTGAACTTGGTGTGCGCCATAAATTCTTATTACTGTTCAGCTCCTAGTTCACAAGACTAAACAGTAGAAGATGAGGGACACAACATGCAGAAGAACCTTGCACAAAATTTGTTGCACCATTTCCTTTCCCAAATCCCTTGAATTGGTCGAATTAAGTTTCGATATGACAATCACTTAACTGTGCAGATTATAATTATACGAATACACACGCACATAGCAGGCACAACCTTGAGAAACTCAAAAGAACAAAAAAAAATGTATCAAGTACCTTGTTCTCATTTGCAACCTGCTTATCATTTTCATCCACAAATTTAGAATTCTGTGCGTCACCAGCATCATCGCTCTCATTCTCTGCAATAAACCCTCCAGTGACAAGCTTGATTGGATTTTCCTTATCGTCTTCTTCTGTAGCAGATAATGCTCTGGTTTTATGTTCTGTTGACTTCACTGATGGCAATTCTGTAAAATTGAACCCAAAATGAATTCTATTACAGACAAATTTAGTAATCACAATCAATCTCAACATTACAGTTTCCAGAAATAGAAAAAAAGATGCAATAATTGAACTTACCATCAATAGACTCTGGGACATTCAAAACTGAATTCTCAGAAGAAATGATTCCAATCGGTTCTCTCAATGTCTTTGGTATTTCCTACACAAATCAGATCTCCAATTCGTTCAATAATTTTAACCTAGAAACAGACAAATGATAATAATTCAATAGACAACTTTTACCTCTGGAAGTAGATTTAATTGCCTGCTCTCAACTCCAAAACTCTTCAAAATACAAACAAGCACAGAAAAATGATGAGACAAAAAAAAATTCACAATTTGATAAACACTACACAAGAAAAGGTGATAATTTAGTTACCAGAGAGGAAACTTCTTCACCAAAATCATTCTTAGCTGCAGGAAACACCGAACAAAGAACCAAAATTAGAGTGAAAACAAACCAAATAAATCAGACATTTCCTTACATTCTTGTGTTAGAATAACAACTTACAAGATGAAACAAGTTTATCAGTATAAAGAACGATTGGAGCAAGAACGGTGAGAAACAACAAGAACAAAACCGGTTTTCTCAGCTTCATTCTTTCTTTCTGAAAGAAAAAAAAACTAAACCACTTTCTCTTTTCTCTTTTATAATAATTCTTTATCTTTCAACGGCTTTGCTAATAAACAATGGAGCTCACTTCCCTATATATCCACACGCGTACGATAAATCTCTGCAACTTCGAAACAAAACAAACCGCTTCCCCTGATTCCTTCCTTCCTATTATCGAAAACGAAAAACCGCTTATTACCAAAATAAATACCACTAAATCTCTACGAAACCGGTTTTCTAAGGATGAGAAAACCACTTTTATCTCTTCTTGTTCTTGGCATTATAATGTAATAAAAACCTGGTTCAGAATTTTCCTTGATATTTGGGGCAGAGTAGGAGGAGGACAGGGAAATAAAGAAATCGTCGGTGCGTGAAATAAGCAGATAGAATTTTAGAAGTAGAAGAAGAATAGGAGGAGAAGAATGGAATTAATAAAATCAATATATTGAATTAAATAGAAAAAAATATATATATGTATATAAATTTGTTTTCGTTGAGGGTGATTCGGTAATTGGTGTTCTCATATTACGTAAGAAAGAAATCTTTTCGTTGTTTCCAAACGAGCGAAGAATGTATTTTCAAATGGAAAACAACTGATTTGTTGTCTCCATAAAATATTTATTGGGAGTCCCTATGTGATGAAAAAAACTCACTGATGTCAGTCACAACAAATGTGCACGAAAAATAAAATTGAAATTCATGTTTTCACAATCTCGTCAAATTGAGATAGAATTCTAGATGATCAATCAAATTGATTACAAATTTCATTCAAACAAATTAACAGTTCAAATCTAATGAAGATATTCATTACATCGATCGGACTCGATAGATTTTTTCATCGTTTTTCATCCAAAAGATAAAAAAGAATAAAAATAAAAAATCTCAATTCTATGGAACTGATCAAGTTGATGGTTTCATATTTCAATCTGAAACAAATAACACCTTAAAGGGTTCCAAAACTCAATTATCAAAGTTTCTTAGATTATCAGCTGAAAGAAATCTGAATTTCCTGAGTACAATGGAAATACAGAGAGGGAGAGATGAAGACGATAATTCAACGGAGAAGAAGATGCTATTTCCACCCACCCTTACGAGCGCCCCAACGTTTCAAACCCTTTTCTTGAGCCCAGTGAGTCAACCGAGCCACCCAGTTTCTCAAACTTAAATTTATCTTTAGCAATCAGTTTTCATGGGGAAAAAAAAGTGTTGTTAGCATTATGAACAACAACAATTGAACTTTACTTGATTGAAATATTACTACCAGCAAAAACAAATGGGTGGATCAATTGCAATTGTACTAACACTATGTTTGTTTACTCCTGACTCATCTGAGTCGTCTGGATCTCAGTTATCTGGGTCTGAGTGAAATCACCTGACTCATCTGGATCTGACTCAATATGTTTGTTTTGAGTCAGATCTGACTCATATGACTCAAAAAAACGTGAGTCAGTGGTTTGGTCCCGTGAGTCAGAGGTATTTTGTTACCTGACTCAAATGGGTCCGAGTCAGGAGTTATGTCTGAGTCATAGATCGAGTCAGATCTGACTCAAAATGCAAAACAAACGGTCTGACTGCTGAATCGGTCCGAGTCAGAGATCGACTCAGATCCAGACGCCGAGTCAGCTGCAAACAAACAAGATGTAAGTTACTAACACAAACTTGAAAAGGAAATTGCTGACTCGTTTAAAGCAAACCACATATAAATTTATAAAAAGAACAATTGTACGAGTAAAGTCGTCTTCTCCACTTCTTCTTTCGAGAACTTAGTTAAATATCTCAACTTCTCATATATCAGATTGCTTTTCTGGGGAAGGTGGTGGTGTTATTTTGTCAATTGGGGGATACTGCGGCTGCTGGTGGGCTGGATCAAACGGAATTGATCATGCTAGCGGAAGGAAGAGAGGCAAATATTAAGATAGTACTCCCTCCGTACCTATTATATAGGCGGAATTTCTATTTTTCCTTGTACCACTATATAGGTGGAGTCTAAATTTCAAAACGGTTTTTTACTTATATTACCCCTATTTATTTGCTTTGGAATCATCACAATTGAATATATGTCTCTAACATTGGGAATATAATTAAGGGTAAAACATGAAAAAACATAGAAATGTATAAAATCAATAAAAATTTCTTAATCTAAAAGAACTAGGATATGACCCGTGCCATCACGGCACGGGATTGTTATTGTTCTTGCAAATTGTGACTTTATTCGATGTTTCTATAGTGCTTTAAGATATTCACCCCATGTATTTGGTTCAAGAATCAAGATCATAAACCTATATTATTGAATTTTGTAAGATTGTAAAAATAAGTTAATGATTGGAATATCAAACCAACCCCTCACAAAAGCATGGGATCAGCAAGAGATTTTGGAACAATCACGCATGTTTTACAAATTAATGTGTGTTAGTTTATATTTTCCTCTTCACGGGCTTTGGTTAGTTCTTGCTACCGGCTTTCACTTATGCATCTTAAATAAATCTAAATTTTATAACAAATTCGTCCATGTTAGTAAGAGAAGGCGATTTTTAAAAATAATCACAAAGAGAAATTATTGTGTGTTAATTTGTATTCTGCTTGCAAGGAATTCAAGATGTATCCATGAAGTTGAATGATATGGTCATAATCTCTAAAATATTGGCATAATCACTAAATCCAACAACTTTTATAAGCCTAAAACAGGGATGAGAAAAATACTTGGTATGCATGCAAGAGACATAGGACTGAGCAGTATGTGGTGGTCACCCAGCTCCAATTTTCTCAGTATATAAAATCCCGGGTTAAAAATAATTTTGGTCTTCAGTTCCGTCCGTATTTGTTTAAAATTACCTTAAATGTCGTTATACGAATCTCCCAAATCTCGTGTAACGGTTCTTTGAAGGTTCTTTAGAGCCTAAAATTCTTGGCAGTCCTATTACCTCCCCAATGTCGTCACTCTATAAGTATAAAATTCCTTGAAAAATCTAATTGCATAGGTTAATTATCATGCTTTATCCTAGGGATCGATTTGTTTGTAGTATTTGTGCAAAGGTTGGGTGACTCTTCAGTCCAGATCATTTAATTTCAACAAGAAAACTTTATATTTTAGAGGCATCAACACCGCTTTGATAATGGCAGTCCATGTTCACAGCTTTAAGCATACCACCCTCGGTGCTACATCTACAGTTGCAGCCTTATTTCAAACTTCATTCCCTTCAGACTATTGTCATAGCTGTCATTAACTCATCGTGTTATTTTTTTTTTATCGGTAAATTGAAGTCATTATAATTTTATTATCTTTCGTAGTATAGTATGAGATGTTATTTTTCCGAGTGGTAAGATAAGCCAAGGAGACCAGATACTTCAATGAGTAATTCCTATCTTGTATAGATATTAAAAATAAAATCACGTTAAACATAAAATTCTCGTATAGAAAAAAAAGAGTAAATCTAATTCTTTCATAAGTTAAACATAAAATCATGTTATTTTTCTTGGACAATTTAAAAAAAAATATTTGGATATCGGCACTGGATAAACAACCAATACAATGAGAAAAAAGAAAATGATAATTTGTTATGTCTTCTTTGTGTTGTCTTATTTTTGAACGTAGTTTTAATCATACATTAAACCAAGCCTTGTTCCTGGGTAGCCTGGTGCATTATCGCTATCCATTATATGTCCATTACCAAAATACTCCTCATAAGGTACGGCAACCTGACACCTGCATTCAGAGTCACGACCATATAACAGTTAATGTAAACGGTACCACTTTTTTGGTAATTCAATGGATGCTCAAATATTACAATACCTCATAAAGAGTTCGAGGAACTCGCATATTTGTTTTTTCTTTGGATCATTTTCTACATTCCACGCAATAAAGGCCATTAATATAGAATGCAGGTTGATTTACATATATCACTTTCGTTCATTGAATTTAAAAGAACATACCTTCATGTACTATCTTTATTTTGTCGTGTCTCCTGTGGATGTAGTTAAACAAATACCTTACAAATATGATTTGATTGGCCAATAGTTGTAGTAATTTCTAATGGAACTTGCGGGAGATGTGGATTCTTATCACTTATATAGTCCTCCGTATTACAGCGAGGCATTAATGTATTTTTCTGATTCACTTTAATTTTTTAATGCTTCCGTTATAAAATTCGATTTTCAATATTTCCTCTTTTTCAAAAGGGAGCATTTAGTTACTTCCCAGCAATTACAGATAATATGTATTACCGTTTTTGTTAAGTGTTCAATGAGACTATAGCAATTACGGATATCAGACGTTAGGTTCCTAATAGCCTTTCACTTGTACAAAAAAGTGGGATTGAACTGTAAAGTTCAGTGAGACTATATTATAAGAGAATTTTGAATGCATAACATCGACAATCCACTTTTAAGATTAATTCCTAATGGCACCTGTAAAGTTCAATGAGACTATAGCAATCAGATCTCATTTTTAGTCAGGGCTAAAAAATTCATTATTAGATCTTTCCTAACTCTGGCTTGAGCCAAGGGTTGATAAATATTTTTTCTATGCCCTTGTTTCTTAGTCATTCGAATCAGAACGGAAATGGTAACATGATTTTCCGTTTTCTGAGTTGAATCATCTAGTTTGTACAATGAGCATTCTTACAATTTTCGCATCTTAAGCTCTCGTTCTCATGCTCAAATGGATGTTAGTTGTAAGAATGTTGTAGTGTCCAAATTTTATATCAAACCACAGACTGTTTAGATATATAACGTCCGTACCTTCCATTAAGCCAATTTCATGGACTAGAACTTCCATTCTCCATAGTAATTAGTAATCTGGATCTTCCATCAAACCAATTTCATAGACTAAAACTCTCCAAGTCATTGTGAAAGTTAGAAATGTACATTACAACCGGCATCCCATTTGGCACCAACTATTCAGAAATTATCTTCCTGTTTGTCAAACAACAAAAATGCAGCTGTCGAATTCCCTCAATTGGATGACAGGGTTATTTGACGGGGTGGGAGGGGTGTGGGGGGGGGGGGGGGGGGGGGGCTACATGTGATTTCCCCTTCCGCCATATCAGGCAACTGATTGAAGCTCTTGTGGGTGCTTCTTGGAACAGTTTTGGAGGGGATACATGTGATTTGGCTCGCCATTAGTGCGTTCTGCATGGATGAGAGAAAAGGATTAGCAATACATATTTTTCAAATCAAAACAGACTGAACCAAACAAAGTAATACCTGGTGTTTGAGCAAGAGACGTGCAGCAATAGGAGTGCTCACCAAATAAAACAGTGGTTTGGTACTTTTTAGTTTGTTCAAGATTTGAGAAACGAATGTGAACAAAGGGCAAACCACCGTGAGCTTTATATAGGCTCCCTTGGTATCATAAATATCAATAGTTGTAACGGTTGTAGCATAATAGCATTAGTTGTATATCACAAAAATAAGTCTCAAATAATAACGGTCGTAGAAAGAAAAAAATTAATTTGTTTATATTTTTCATGAAATTCCTAAATCGCAACCGTTCTTTAAATGCCTAAGTTGTATATCCCAAAACATATTGGTCGCTGGATCTGGACCGTTATTTATGTGTCCAAACTATAGAGATATGTCGATGGAGAAAAACATCATTATATATCCCAAAACACATTAGTTGCTAGATCTAGACTATCCTTTATGTGTCCAAACTATAAAGAGCCGTCGATGTAGGAAAATACCATTGTCCCTTATAATATAGATTGGTGTCCCGCCTATATATGTGGTACCGGGGGACTAAGTGTTAATAGCCAAATTTATGTAGAAAATCAAACAAGTGGACATCATGCTGCTAGCTCATGCTTCCGGTATCATTGCACGTGGTCTACAACTAAGTGACCTTGATGTGGCCAAATCTTAGCTGAATGTCATAGCTCCACGTGATCCATTACGAACATTAAAAATTAAGGTAAATTATTAAATGCAATTGTTTGTTTCATGAAAACTCATTGGCTCACCAAACCTTGCAAATTGGATTTCAGCTCATTTTGCTCGGTGTAGTCGACCGCCAGAGGCCCATAGGAGTGAAATCTGATCTTTGTATCAGCTGTGCATATATATTGGAGGCGCCTTCACCCGTAGGTATTCCATGCGTTTGCGTTTATCAGCTAGGTATGTATTGGAGGAATCACCGTAAAATGTTGCGTTTCAAAGAGGGTAGGCATTTTAATCCCAATTTTTTTTTTTTTTTTTTTTTTTTTTTGTAAGAAATGGCCTTACATTTGTTTCTTGATTGGTATCCTAATTTAATCCCAATTTTTAAGATGACATTTGTGCAAAAGAATAAAAAAAGTCAGAAAGGGGCTTCCAAAAATGCGCCAAAAAAATAATCAGATTCTTTCTTTCTCTCTCTTCCCTCGCTCCTTCTTCAACAACAAAACATCAAGAACAATCCTTCTCTACTCAGATCTAGTTCATCTTGGGCTGGATCTGAGCAGATTTCTTAACTATTTCTTGTTTTCTAGGTTAATTAGTTAGTTGTTATAGCTTAATATTTATTATGTTTTTATCTTATCTACACCATTATGGTGGTTTTACCTACTCTTTTGAGGCTTATCTTCGCTTTAATGACGGTTCTTGGTTATTGGGTTGGGTTTCAAGATCGATAGTGATGCTCTCCAACAACGAAATCTTCATCTTCATCGGTGATTTCTTTGACGACGGAAGCCTCGTCACTAGTTTCAAGAGATTTGAGCAAATCACTCCTATTTTGTGAGCATATCTTTCTAAAGAAGAAAAACAAACTAAATGGTTGGATTCTAATTCCGCGAAAAACCATTCTTCCTCTGATTTAATCGGATCTTATTCATACTTGTATTTGTCTTACTCCGGTAATCTTTCTCTTTCTCTTGTTGGATTTCTCGGTATTGTACTTGTACGGTACGTTCTTATTACTTTGTATTCTCTTATTTTCGATCTTAAACTCATTGTAACCTTGAATTTCCGCTAATGAAAGGGTTCCTTGTTTATCAAAAAAAAAAGGCACCAAAAAAATAGAAAGGAGAGATGAAAACAATTTCCAAATCTACCACTTTTTTTTTTCTTCACATCAAAATTAAAAATATTACTTGTCAGTCTTTCGTCGTGTTATTTTTCGTTGGTCGGTCCTCACTGCTGTGGCAGTAATCTAATTGTAATCAACATGAAATGTTCCTTATTAACTTATACTAATTTTTATAATTTATCAGTTGAATCAGAATTATCTAAAAATACGAGAGGAACAAAATTGTCGCTCATTATCCTTGCTGGCTCATGAAATGTGACAATGAAGCTGCTTGTGTAACTAGTTAGTCCGATGTATTTCTTCTATTTACAGTTGTTGTTCTGTTCGATTACCGCATCAATATACTGCTATGCTAATCTTCTGAACCAGTAGTAATCAGACCGCAATACCAACCAATAATTGGAACCCAATCCCAGCTCTTATTAATCATACAAGAGAATATCAATTACATTTAATCAATCAAATACGTTTGGAAATTAATTGCTTTGAGATGTTTTCCAGTTTCTAGAAAAGACAGACACGAGGACAACAAATGATAGTCTGTGGCTAGGAATGTTCTTATTTGGATGTTGGGTACACGTAAAGAAACGGACGAATATAAGGCGTGGTTGAGGAGTTTTATCATATATCCCATTATGAGTCTCCCTCTTTTCTAAAGGAATATTATGATTAAACATATTCGGACCATATTCAAACGTTGCCATGACATGATAATCAAACTTATCCGTTTAATTAATTAAGATGGTGATGATGATCATATGAACAACTAATCTGTACAGTTGTTCATCACGTTTCGATTTTTATATTCCCATTCGAAAAAGTTAGTTGCCTTTGTTAACGTGACTTCATTTTGTTCCCTTTCTAACTGCTGCATTAAGCTGTGGAAATAAACACCTCGGGCTCTAGGCAGTAAAAAATTGTTTTTCTATTTATTAATAACTTAGATGGTATAAAAGACCTTGCTAGTTTGGGATTTAGTATGATTATTTTGAGCTTATGACTACAAATAAAAAAGAATATTTTGACGTAAAATGGATAACAACTTATCCGGTAAAATAATTTCTGATTAATTAATGTTAATTTGGATGATTAAATGATGTTTGATCAAGTTAATCCTGAAATTAACTACCATTAATTCATCGTTAAAATTTGATTTTTTTTAATTAAACTCGATCCAGAATCGGTTGATGTTAGTGCAGTTACAAACCGTTTCTGGGTTGAGTTTTTTCAAATGACGAAGTAAACCCACAATCGGGTTTTTTCAGTACTCACATAAACCGACTGTTGAAATCAGTGTTTATGGATGTCCACATAATCCAATTATACCTTACTTTCATAAACAAAATATCCATTACATAGTTTAGGAAATTAGCGCGCTACATATATAGGATTCAGTATTGGAATTCTAGAATTTGACACATCAAATGTTCGTCAATGAACCTCCGAGCACGTCGGTACAACGTCGTATATTCTTTGTGGTGAATGAACTTAGTTTTCCCATTATGAACTCTCCATAGCCCGTTGAAACGTTCCAGCTGAAATTCAATGAATTATTAAATATTTATGCGAACTTTTAACGATGACATAAGTATAAATATTATCGGATTACTCACTTTTTTCCTAAGAGGAGCTCGTGGATGATGGTTGTATACCATATTTCTAACTTTAACATACTCTCGAATTGCATTTTTTATGTGGTTGAATCGAAATGCCAAGTCTCTCCATTAGCGGTTGTTGGGATTCGTTGTACGCCCGTAAAAGAACTCTTTAACTCTCTTCCAAAACATTGAATAGATTTCGTTCGAACATTCACGAAACGTATTAGCAAACGATTTAACGAGACACAAATCTTCATACAGTTTTCATTCAATTTTCTAGGCTAAGTGTGTGATGTGGGAGTGGCTCAAAGAGGTTGTCATTATATAGATAAAGACTCAACGACTACTTTTTTCGAATTCAATTCACACAATCGGATTTTAGGGATGTCCTGATAAGATCACGTCTTATCGGCTATGTCAACGGTGTTGACCCGGTACGTCACTTGAGCATATGTGGTCTTCTGAGTCCGTTGTTCGGGTCAAGTCTAGCAAAATTATGGAAGCCGCCTTGGCTAGTGACAGCGAAGCGTGAGAATATGAATTTTATGAAGAACTCGATATTTATTATTAGATTTATTATTAACTAAAAATATATTTTATTATTATTAGGATTTCTCATAGGATTTGTTTTAGGGTACCCTTTGGTTTATTGATTTCTTTGAATCATGACATTTTGAGCTTGAGTTGTTGGCCATTGAATAAGAAACGAATCGTTTCTTATCAATTGGTATCAGAGCAAGTTCGGTTTTATCCCGACTTTTGTGACATCCTCATCATCATCAACCATCATCGATTCAGTCATCTATCTAACATTATCATACACCCGCAATCACCACCATCTTTTTCACCGTATTCATCAAAGAAAAAGAAAAAAGAAAAAAGAATCGTGAGATTTTGAAGTATCATATCCGTCGGTAATTACGTAGCAACACATGTTCAAGATGATATCGTGGACAACAACAGTGAAGCTTTGTCAGTAACTATGACTTGTGAGGTTAGTTTAATTGCGAAGCTGCTACACTTCTCCCACTCCTTTTCCTTAATGGGTGTCACTGATATTATCCTTTGATCCCTTGGATTGGGACTAGCAGGGGATCCCTTTGTGTGGTATCACACCTCTATCTCCATGACACCTCATGGGGGAAATGGTTGGTGAACATGACTGGGGGAAGCCTTGCATTTTCGGTTTAATTGGTAAGGTGTTAAGGGTTTTGTCACCATTCACATGCATGCGCTAGTGGTATTTATTTAGTCACTTCATCCATCAATACTGTGCAATATTATTGTCAAGTGCTTAATTGTCTACATCCACTGATTCGCGTCGTTTAGTAATTCATCTTCGTACCATTTGTTACTTAAACCTTAGAAACAGATGCTTTAAAGCTCTTGCTCGTCAATTATCATGTCTGTCTAATTCTTCTTGTCTAGACACTTGCTCAGCCCATTATCCACAAAACCCGACTTTAGCCCATTACCCTAAAAGCGAAACTTTCAAGCAAACAATAAAAGCAGCGATCCTAATATATGTCAGTATGGCTTGGTACAATAAATACCGAAACAAGAATCTATCTCATGTACTTCCAATTTTTGGTTGTACTAATGCAGTAGAATGGTTATTTGAAGTGGAATCATATTTTGAGTCTAATAATATTGCACCACATGGGAAAACTCTAATAGTTGTTGCACATCTCGAAGGGACTGCATTGAGATGGTACAAGTGGGAAACTCTTTATATGGGTCTTGGTATAATTTCTTGTGTGGCATATTGTCTAAGTTTGCAAAGATGACTTATGAGACGTATCAAATTGTTAAAGTTGCAAATCTCATCAAATTGAAGTAACTCAAGATTTCAACCCTATATCGTCGCATACATTTGTAGAGGTTGTTGAAGATGTTTGCTCCGTTGATACTACTGAAGTAACATGCACCGAGTCGAAGACAGAAGAAAATCAAATTATGTTTATACCAAAACCGGACCTTGGGGGCAAGGTCTCATTTAACGAGGGTGGAATGATAATACATCGTTCGGAGCCTATGTGTGCATATATAACGGATTTTGAGGGCAAAGTCCCGTTTAAGGAGGGTGGAATGATAAGACCACGTCTTATCGGCTATGTCAACGGTGTTGACCCGGTACGTCACTTGAGCATATGTGGTCTTCTGGGTCCGTTATTCGGGTCAAGTCTAGCAAAATTATGGAAGCCGCCTTGGCTAGTGACGGCGGAACGTGAGAATATGAATTTTATGGAGAACTCGATATTTATTATTAGATTTATCATTGATTAAAAAAATATTTTATTATTATTAGGATTTCTCATAGGATTTGTTTTAGGGTTTGTTTTCTTATTTTCCATGTATTGTAGCCTATAAATAGGCTTTTTCTATTCTATAATAATGATAACAAGAAAATTATTAAGCAAATTGCTACCCTTTGGTTTATTGATTTCTTTGAATCATGACCTTTTGAGCTTGAGTTGCTGGCCGTTGAATAAGAAACGATTCGTTTCTTATGATGTTCACATAGACCGATTGTGTCCTTGAAAAATCATATAAAATATGCCTCTCAATAATCAGATTTTAATATTGCACATGTAATCTGATTCTTGGAAGAAAAAAATTATAGAAAATATGCCACTTTTTCTTAGCAGAATCAGATTACATTGAGTGCCTACATAGACCGATTATGAAGGTTGTCAAAATCCGCTTTCTAAAAATCGGTTTCTAGTATTTCACTTGTAATAGGATTCTTGTCAAAAAAAAGATACAAAAAAATTGTCACTTTTCCTCGCATGAATCGGATTACATGAAATGCTCACATAAACTGATTCTGAAAGTGTACCCCTGGAGAACTGTAAGAATCAGATTTTATATAGGTAAATGTAAGCCAGAGTCCTGTATTTTTTGCACACACACATTATAGTTGGTTCTTTTATCGCGTCTTAGAAAAACACAAACAATTGTCAAAAGAAACCAGATTCAGTCATTCATAAACTAGGAATATAAACAAAAATAATTCGACAATAAGTTTAAGACATAATTTTTGACTCCATAATTATCCATAGTTAAAGACATAAGTTTGAAACCATTCATTCATGAAAATCCCCATCACGACCACGACTACCTCGTCCTCGTTTAGTAGGTTGGGCGCTGCTCGATTCACCTTGAGTCTTTCTTTTTACGGTGACTCTCTTCCTCTTTTTCTTTGGTTCCTCCACCACCGGTTCCCCAAACTTCGCACCCGCTTCTACATATTCGAGATTATTCAATTCATCAATCAACTTTTCATTGGCCTTAACATTTTTTCCTTCCCTGATATTTAGCCTTGCTTGGGTTATCAAGTGTCTGACTCATCTTCTCGGTTTCCATTTTAAACAATAAACATTGAACAAATAATTTTAAAACCTTTAACAAAACCGTAATTGATTAACAATACGCACCAAGTATTCTATAGTTGTATCTTTGTCCTCTATATGGGGCCTCTCATCTACTCGTATCACTCGAGTATGCGAAACATTGAGATACCACATCATGTAACCCGGAATTGCCTCATCATCTGTTTTCGATCGACCATCCAAAACATATCCGTTGAACCTTCTGTCTTCCCAATATTCACATGATGGTAAAGGGTGGAGAACAATCTCAATATTATTATCCAATGACTCGCTTTTTTTCTCATTGATATTGAACTTCTTGTGTTCCTTTGGGATTTTTTGTATGTAACCGCATTGTCTTGCGACTCTCGTCGGGTTGTACATTACATATCCTCTTGGGTGAAACAAAGACCCAAAATAAATTTCTTGCTCGGCGCACCCAACCATCTTTCCTTTTCCTTTAGCCAAATCTTTCTTGTAAGGGTCAAAGACAACATCTTTCGTCGTCAAGTTGTCCAACTGGCTTCTCAACTTCAGATAATCCACATCTTGGGACTTTGACTTACTGTTGTAGGTGTATATGTCTCCATAATACCTATGGTCCCATGAATATCAATTTCTTTGTTACTAAGCTATCTTAGCTTTGATTGTAGGCAACCCTGATTTGAAAGACTATATAAGGGAGAACTCTAGCATCTGGGTAACCTAATCCCGATACTTCTGTGCGTCCTAGTTGCAAATTAAAGTCGATTCTCCATTAACCTAGGTTTTCAGTTCTTCTGATAAACCAGTCTAGGGTTAATGACTTGAAGACTTCATTTGGGATTCGTGAAGCCAGTCCAACTGTTTTAATTTGTAGTTGTGTATCATGGTCTTACACTATCTATCGTATTGAGATTAATCTTCTCTAAGGTTTTCTCGAGATTTATCTTTGATACGTAAGATACAAGAAATCACAAAGTTCTTTGTCTCATACTTTGTGGTTCCACAATAACTTATTCTATCAACATATAAATAAGTTATAGTAATGTGACTAGTATTTCTATGCTGCTCTTCGGGAGTATAATATCAGATTATTAGTTGGTTTTTATTCACCTTGATCTTTGAATCAAAGACGGAACAAAAATAATAAAGGATATACATATCTGCGGGAGACAGATTTTTTTTTATAAGTCTTCGACTTTGGGTCGTAGAAACTCTTAGTTGTAGGTGAGATCAGCTAAGGGAAATGCGATTGTACCTTAATCGGTGTGAGACTTGATTAGTGCTCAACTACATTCCAGTCAGAAGTTAACTTGTAGTAGGCTAGAGTCTGTAGCGGCTTAATACAGTGTGGTTTTCAAGTTTGGACTAGGTCCCAGGGTTTTTCTGCATTTGCGGTTTCCTCGTTAACAAAAATTTTGGTGTCTGTGTTATTTCTATTCCATATTATATTTTTATTATATAATTAAAATATCACATGTTGTGCGTAGTTCAGTCACAGTTGATAAATCCGACCTTGTTTGTTTGATATTAACTTGATTGACACTAGGATATTAGTCTTTGGAACCGTCCGAGTTATTCTCATAACAATTAGGTTCATGGATTTCTATATGTTCGATTTACTAATTGCATTGAGAAAGAGATAAAGCTCTTTAATCCTTTTCGTGATTGAGCTCAGCTTAATGCTCTCAAAATCGTATTAGAGTTTGGTCCATATAGATTTCCGAACGAAATAGTTGGGTGTGGTTGTTATACCGCCACATTTTCAATTGGTATTATAGCAGGCAAACACGCTAAGACCTCATAAGTCTGTGTTTGTAGCAATCTGACTATATGAACAGAAATTTTATCTCTATAAACGTATTGTCAGTCTTCGATGTCTTGAATTACTTATGGTAGAAAATTTCTATGTGCACCTTTCTTCAAGTGCAAGATTTTCAATCATGGGTTCGCGTAGTAAATGTCTATGTTCCTCCAATAGTTATAGAGAATGTTGTATATGTTGCGAAGGACATTAGAAGATATGGTGAACCTGAGATTAGTGCTGCAAAGCAAAATTCAGACGAGTTAAACGTTATTATCCATGCCATTACCTCAGATCTTCAGCACCATGTGACTATGTGCACTACGTCTAGAGATGCTTGGGATATCTTAGTGTTTTGGGTAAAAACTGATTCTGCTGGTTTTGGTAATTTGGGGTGTGTTGATGAGAAACGGGTTCAAATCCTAAACAAATGCACTGCACGGGAATGCTTTTAGGTTCGAGAAATCAATCTGTAAGACTCTTGCCTAAACCAAGAAAATGGTCGTTCCAGATTCAATTCGGTCACAAGGTGAAGGAGAAGGGTTGATCTTAGGGAGGGAAACAGAGAAGGTGTTTGAGATCAGAGTGTTGAATTATGAAGGTGTGGCTGTTTATGACTTGTGTATCAGAAAATGGTTTATGGATACTTTTGTTGATAACACTTGTGTTCCCCTTTTTTGAATAGGTTGAAAACCTATTTATACAAGTCATTGAGCGCACCCTGATCTCGTAGGAAGTGGAGGAAGTGAAATAGTGGAGAAGTGGGTTTTGTGCGGAAGGTAGTGATCATCGTGTCTCGTTATGAGGGATGACTGATCACACGTTCTCCCACTACTCTCATTACAGATAACCGTCCGCCTTTCCTGACACGTTCTCGTAATGGACGTGTTGTACGCTTCACGCTGTAAACCGCCAGACCAATACCCCAGTAAGCATCCTCAGTTTGTGGCATGTTTGATGTCTCGAATAAGTGGGTCGTGGGACCCACCGCGGAGAATAGCATGGTGCTATTAGGTAAAACAACTAAGTTGTTTATGGGGCCAATATAAAATATTGTATGTATTCGATGCATGTGAAGCATCGCAATTAAGCAACTCAAACTAATCGATGTGTATGAAGCATCATCGTTTTAGATACTGATCGCATAAGTCGCGGATTGGCAAATTAAAGGAGGCATGATCGACCACCTTTGAGTGATCATTTCAGGGCCCTACTGTCAAGTCATCACTTGGTCGATCGCCTCATATGGAAGAAGTATGGCCGGTCTTCACAATGTTGCTTTGCTTGTTTTCTAAAAATAAATCTATACCATCCAACTAGGCTTGCGAAGTTGGATGATCGTGATAGTTTGCGGCATTTTCAAACTGCCATTGACGCGACTTTAGGGTTTAGGAGGCCGCACGGCCAAACCTCTTTGGGCGAGCGATTTCGAGGCATTAAGCCCTAGTTTGCGTAGGCCGGTCAATCACGTGTAAAGGTGGGCCCATAGTGATCACGATGACATCTTCGGGGCCGTTTAAGATTAAATCTAAGCCATTCGAATAGGCTGGCGAACATGGATGGTCATGAACGATTTGCGGCAGTGACATGCGGCCGTAAAAGCGAATTAGGGTTTCAAAGTTGCGCGTTCATCCTACTTTGGGTGAACGATTCTATACGTTCCAAGCTTGCTATGAGCAAGTCGATCGACCAACGATGGAGTTGGGTCAACGATGAACGTGTTAGCATCTCGTTGGCCACCTGAAATTGGATATATTCCGCCCAACTAGGCCGGCGAGAATGGACAACCGTGATTGATTTGCGGCAGTTTTTCAATGCCACAAAGTGATTTTATGGCTTCTTAAAACAGCGTGTTCACGCTACTTTGAGCAAACGATTTAATGCTCTCTGGTCTTGTTGCGAATAGGTCGATCGACTAAGAGAGAGCTTGGGCCGACAGTGAACACATTGGCACCTATTTGATCGCTTGAAGTGCGATCTAAGCCGTCCAACTAGGCTAGCGAAACTGAACTGACACGATCGATTTGCGACAGTTGTGTACTGCCGCGACCCGAATTAGGTTTTTGAATGCATCATGTTTGCTTAAGTTTGAGCAATAGGTTGTGCGCCTTATAGGCTTGTCGCAGGCAAGTTGATTGACAAATGGGAAAATTTGTATGCCAATGAACATGTCGGCACTCCCTTAATCGTTCGTAGGAAGATCCAATCCGTCCAACTAGGCTTGAAAAGTTGGACGGATATGATAGCTTTTGAGACTGTTTTTTATGGTTTTAGCTTGTTCGAGCTTTGTTTTTATGCAGCGCAAACGCCCATATTTGGGTCAGCGTTTCAAGCGATTATGGACGAGTTAAATACATCTCGATCGACTAGGGAACTAGTGGGGCCGCTGGTGGTCACTATAGTGATTGCCTAGTTCTGCTAGGACTAGGCCATGCTTATTAAATCGTACGGCTAAACTGTGTGGCCGTGATCATTTCTGAGACTGACATTAACAAGTGTGTGAACGCATTGATCTCTTTGTCCAAGAGATGTAGCATGTATGAGTATTTTTATGCAGATCTCAATACTAGCGCTTCGGGAGATTCATGCTACTCTG
This sequence comes from Papaver somniferum, assembly GCF_003573695.1. Taxonomy (NCBI): domain Eukaryota; kingdom Viridiplantae; phylum Streptophyta; class Magnoliopsida; order Ranunculales; family Papaveraceae; genus Papaver; species Papaver somniferum. Next base: position 85,552,013 of record NC_039363.1, read on the forward strand.
TTGAGAGTGAGCATTGATCGTCATGTCATGTCAGTATTGAGAGTCCGGCTGGGAACATAGCATGGAAAATATCAGGCGAGTCATGCATTAGTTACTAATGCTGGCATAAAATAGAATTCACAGAATATTTGGGATTGCTACTATGCGCACCATTCCGAATGAATTTCATATATACATATATTTTGTTGTTCAACACATGCGTAAAGAAAGAGGTTTGAGCACTCGTTATTTTCAAGCGGCCATCATTCCTTTGCAGGATCACGACGCTAAATATAGGGTTTTACGATTTTGACCCTGAACTAAAAACCACCATCAACATTAAGTCCCCTGCTTAGCACGTAAAGGTGACATTGTTGTGGGGTAAGTACTAGATGGTGACAGATAAAGAAATTCTCAAGAGGAGTTCGATGCACATTACCAGGATAGAGACTGGCTTGGTCCTTGCGTAGGGCACGTTTCCTTTCAGCGCAGTTATCTTTTTCAGATAGATAAGTACCTACTTGATTGTTATCCCGTATCTGGAGCCTTTATACACGGCGAGTTGAGACTCCTTTTCTTCCCGGCTCTTGCTGATTTGTGGAATATAAAGAAGACGCTAGATCCTTTTCTCATCACATGATTGCTTCTCTTCCACGATCCAGGTATTGCTCCTTGTTCATTGTGCATATTTTTGATTGATAATAACGATTTTTATTTACCAGTTGTTGGTATGATTATAACGTCCCTTTTTGCAGTGTATGATGGGAACTGCTGGTGATGATTACTCTTTTACTTCTCCATAGAAGAGCTTCTAAGTCAACAAACCTGAGGCTAGCGCGTTCGAGGAGGTGATGGCCAAAATAGATCCTCCATTTCTTGAATATGATCATGCCATACAGGGTATGTCTCTTCTGCAACTATGTTTCATTCGGGAGCGTGCTCAGGCTTTCTTGGATTCGGTCGGCATGGAGGAAGAATGTAGGCACGGCGAAACGTCTCAGCTGCCGAATGCGAGAGCTGAAAGGTTTGCAGCTCGGTTAAACCGGCAAAGGATCGAGCATCAGCGGCCTTCCAGTGAAAACAAGTATGATTACCCTATTTATAACGGAGTCATCATCCTCGATTCTGACATGGAAGAACCAGATTATCCTCAGGACGATGTTGGGGCAGTTCCTGAGGGAGAGGTCGAATTAGATTCCGTGAAGGGTATTGAAGCAACTGCCGGAGGGAACACTGAAGTGGATGCTGAGGAGATCATGGTAGCGGCATATGGAGAAGATGGTGAAGCGGCTTCCAAGAATGAAGATGTTGAAGCGGCTTCCAAGGGCGATATCGGCGCGTCTCCTGGAGGGAATATTGAAGCGGATGTTGAGGAAGGCGTCGAAGCGGCATTAAAAGGGGAAGTCGATGTGGCTTCCGGAGAGGACACAACGGTGGCTTGTGATGAAAGTGTTGAAGCAGCTTCCAATGATAGCACCAGTGAAGGCACCGCTGATACTTCCAATGTCTAAAGTTTCCCTTTGTTGCTTTCATTTGTAGTTGAGCACTTTCTACGGTTTTGTAGACCTTTTCTTCTCGTACTCTCAGTAGTTTTGTGGTTGATCCTGGTTTTAATCTAATGATTTTCTCTTTGATATCCGGGAACCCTAGTTGTTGTGTTTCTCCAGTAAGGTTGCGATAGAATCTCTCCACGTGACATTTGATGATGTGTTCTCATGTGAACGCGCACTTGACCTTATGATGATCGCATATAACCCTAAAAAATAGCGAAGGGGATTCAATGATGAAAATCAGAGATGGTCATGAACCTGCCTGCCTTTCAATTGTGTTGCAATCCGCCTAATCATGTGGTGATTGAGGAGTTGCTTTATTGTTGGAGTAGACTGCTTTTCAAAGCGTTTGCCCTAATAATTACAATTCCTTTGCTTCTTTTCTTCCTGCAAGTATTCCTTCGATGTTTCTCGAAAGATATGAGATGTTTCTTTTAGGGTTTTGTCTTTCTGGTTTGAAATGATGGGTAATGAGAGTTTTAGGTTTGTTCAAGACTTTGTGTCATGATTCAGGAGTAAAGAGATTTCTAGAAGGAAATAATACGTTGATTAATTGACAATATTGAAACCCTAATTATGAATGCAAGCAGTGCAATCATTTTGGAGGAATTAAAATATTGCATGAAAGAGGAAATTGCTAAAAAAAATACTAAAGTGAACGCTTGAGGAAAAGATAGCACAGCGTTTTAGGTATGGAGAGAACGCTGGAGGAAATGGTAGCACATCGTTTTAAGTACTGTTGGGTTCGAGCCATCGTGAGTGAATCATCACGCCTTCCAGTTTGTCAGCATTGATGAACTTGCAGCAACCTCCTAAGATAACATTTTCCACCGAAATATGGCTTATCTTCCCTTTATGTAGGTGAATCATACTGAGCGGTTATTTTCACGATCATATCCCCAACTTGAAACGCGGTCGCCTTCATTAGCAAATATCCAATTTGAAATGGGTTTGGGCGTTGTACGGCTACTTGATCCTTGGGCTTGCCGTCTTTGACCGAGTCAGCTTCTAAACTTTTAACAAAGCGTTTAAAAGGACCAACATCCTTTCACATCTCCTAGTGGCGGATGGGTTGTTGATTGGAGCGAGTCCCTGAGACTTATCAGAAGGAGGAGTGACTGGTTTCAAAAAGGGTTGTTCGATGAGACTTACTTGGGTTCAGAATCTTCTAACGTATGCTGACGGGATCTCTCCAAATAATTGCTTCACATTTGTGAGTGACTGATACGACAACAAATAGTCTTCGGGATTGGATGGATTGTTGGAGATCCTCTCAGGTATAGATACCGGAAAATGACACACCCCTAACCTTGATTTGTTGTCGTGCACCCATGAGATCCCCAGGATCATATCATAATTCGGGTAATCTTTCACAATATGAAACTTACCGCGTATTTGAGCGTCTCCTATCTTGATCTCGAGGTCGGTGTACCTATAAGTGTTTCTGGACTCTCCTTCAGAATTTTTTATTGTGGTTGAGAAATGAACAACGTCCTGCTTCGAGATCTTTGCAGCTTTCAGGGCCTTGACGGTGACGATGTTGAAATCAGATACTACATCAATCAACACGTTGTCGAACTCAACATCCTTCAAGCGCGCGACGGTTATGAGTCCCCAATTACATCTTGCGTTTCCTAGGAAGGATTGAGGCTCAGGAGCAACTTCCTTAACTAGAAACAGACGCTTGCCTGATACGCCCCGGTTAAGAGCCCCAAACATGTCTTGACGCTGTGCCTTAGAGAAATACATAATTTCACACAACCGTTCCATCATAGACTGCACAGTCTTGTGAACAGAGTCCCCAGAAATCATGCAACTCCTGACAGAAAGGGGGTCTCCGTTGACTCATTCGTTTCCAAGTTGAAGTTCTCCTGCATCCACCTTCTCTTTGAAAATGCGCTCAACTTGTTGCAGTCACTGGTTGGGTGATTGACGAACCTGTCATAATGACAAGATTTGGGATTCGTCATTTCTTCTTCCGTAGGTGGATGCCTATGTCATGTAACTAAGGGTGCCTAAACTGGTTTAGTGGGTTGTTTTAGCCTTTGGGCCTTATTTTTGCGTACTCAAGCCCATGTTGGGTGTAATTCAGTTTTATTTCCTTAGTTAAGGCTAGCCATTGGGTGATTGAGTAGAAATGTAGGCTATTTATTGGCCGTTGTTGCTGTAAGAGAAACCAATGAAGAAAATTAATGAAAACTAGGCTCTATCCTTAAGTTGGGAAGATAAGGTATTGCAGTTGTGAATTCTTCATCTTGTTTCATGACAATTGGTATCAGCCATTAAAGAACACGATCACTTGTAGTTATGACTGGAGGTGTTGATAAAGCTACTACAATGAAAGAGGATGCATCTCAGTTGCAGACTCATTCAGGTCGGTTACTGACATTGGGGGAGGCTGTTAAGAACATCTCTTCTGAGGTTCGTTCCTTATCTAATGATATCATTCATGTTAAAGAATCACTCGCCACAATCGTTCTTCTGTGTCAAAGATTGGGTATTCCTTCTGATCCAGTTCAGACGGAAAATCCAGAGCAATCTGCCATACCAGCTACTCAGGAGTTGATTCATCAATCTGGTAAATACTCTCGACATCCTAAAATTGATTTCCCCGGATTCGATGGTACTAATCCTAGAGGTTGGATGCGTACGTGCAATAGGTATTTTCAGTTAAATTCTATTGATGAACTTCATAAAGTAGATCTATCTTTAATCCATTTTGATAGTAAAGCAGATTCATGGTTTTTAGATTATAGAAGGTAAACCTTTCATAAATTGGCCTCAATTTTCATCTGATGTATGTTGTCGATTTGAAGACGTAGCTTATGATAATTATGTTGGCAGTTTTAACAAATTATCTCAACTTACTATTGTTGAAGAATATTTTGACCGTTATGAGTCTTTAAAAGCTTTAATGAAGTCTCGCAATCCCAGTTTATCTGAAGATTATTATACTATGAGTTTTATTAGTGGGTTAAAGGAGGAGATTCGTAATGTTGTTCAAATGTTCAAGCCTACTTCGGATTCAGATGCCTTCTACCTCGCTAGAATGCAACAAGCCTCTGTTGATTTTCAATACAAACACCGTAAACCATTTTGTAGACCCTTTTAACCACCTACCACCAAATATTTACCCTCTACTTCCAAACCAATTTTATCACCCCTCACTACTCCACCCAAACCATCTTTTTCCAACACAAAACCATTTGTTACACTTCCTCCTACACCCACTAAACATGAACCCACCACACCCCCTATTAAAAGACTTACTCCATCTTAGATGAAAGTGATAAGAGACAAAGGTTTGTGCTATAATTGTGATGAATTATATAAACAGGGACACATGTGTAAGACTCAGCAGTTGTTTATGTTGGTAGCCTCAGATGATGTTGCATCTCCTTCTTCTGATATTGAAGATGATGTTTCTTCTCCTCCTGCTCCTGAGTTATCTACCATGGAAATATCTTTACATGCTCTAACTGGATTGGTAACACAAAATACCATAAGAGTACCTGGTCAGCTTTTTTCTCATGATATACTTATACTTATTGACACTGGCAGCACTCACAACTTTGATGATGCTAAATTAGCTGAGCAACTCCAACTTCCAGTAGAGCCCACTGGTCTAATGCTAGTGACAGTGGCTAATGGTGATTCAACAATCAATAGTGGCATCTACAATCAACTATAATGGTATATGCAGGACTACCAATTCCACGGAGATTTAAGAGTTTTACCACTTGGTGGTTGTAAATGGTTCTTGATGTAGATTGGCTCAAGAAATTGGGTGACATCACCTTCAATTTGGCTGAACTGAAGCTCACATTCTTTCATCAAGGACATCAAATTACTCTATAAGGCAGCTCCACATTACCTTCTTGTAACTTGATCAGTGGTAACTCTTTTCTGAAATTCTTAAAGAATAATACACCTACTATCATTGGCCAATTATTTTCTATCTCCACTATTCCTTTAGAACCAATTCATCCTGAGATCTATACATTGTTAGAATCATATGCTTATGTTTTTGAACTACCTACATCCTTACCACCTCAAAGAGCTATAGATCACCAAATACCCTTAAAGCCTAATTCTGCTCCTATCTCTCAAAGGCCATACATATGCCCTCACCTGCAAAAGACAGTGGTTGAAAAATTGGTTCAAGAAATGCTGGATGCTGGATTTATACAGGACAGTCACAGTCCTTTTGCTTCACCTACACTTCTAGTCAAGAAGAAAGATGGCTCTTGGAGATTCTGTGTGGACTAGAGAAAACTTAATGACATCACCATCAAAATAAGTTTCCCATTCCACTGATTGATGATCTATTGGATGAACTTCATTGTGCTGTCATTTTTACCAAAATTGATCTTAAGTCTGGTTATTATCAAATCTTAATGAATTTTGCTGATATTCATAAGACTGCATTTAGAACCCATCAAGCGCACTATGAATTTAGAGTCCTTCCATTTGGTTTAACAAATGTACCTGCCACCTTTCAATCCTTCATGAACACCATTTTTAGGGAAATTTGTTTTGGTGTTTTGTGATGACATTTTGATTTATAGTAAATCATTATAAGAATATACAGTGCATTTAGCTCAAGTTTTTTCATTATTGAGACAACATTCCTTGTTTGCCAATAAGAACAAATGTTGTTTTTTTGCTCAAACCGAGCTAGCTTATTTGGGATACTTAATTACTTCTGAGGGTGTAGCTGCTGATCCTAACAAGATAGCTGCAATGCAACAATGGACACAACCTACTACTATGAAGCAGTTGAGAGGATTTCTTGGCTTGACTGGTTACTATATAAGGTTTATAAGAGGTTATGGAAACATCAGTAAACCATTAACCAAAATGTTGATGAAGGATTGTTTTTCTTGGTCACCTTCAGCTTTACAAACATTTCTAGCTCTCAAGGAGGCAATGACATCTGCACCTGTTTTGGCACTACCTGATTTCTCTCAACCTTTTATTCTTGAGACTGATGCTTGTTCTACAGGACTTGGAGCAGTTCTGATGCAATCTGGTCAGCCTATAGCCTTTTACAACAAACCATTGGGACCACAAGTACTAGCCTTGTCCACATATGAAAAGGAACTATTGGCCATTGTCATGTCAGTTCAAAAGTGGAAACAATATTTATCTCACCAGCAGTTCATCATTCATACTGAACACCAGAGTTTTAAGTACTTCATGGAACAGAGAATCACTACTGTATTACAACAGAAATGGCTCATGAAATTTCTGGGTTTGAACTACATTATCAAGTACAAAAAAGGGTTTGAAAATAAAGCAGCTGATGCTCTATCAAGGATTCCACATGATGCTTCTGCATTTCACTCTCTATCAGTGGCTCAACCACAATAGACTCAAGATATCATTTCAATCTATACTGAAGACACTGCAGTCCAATAGCTCATCTCTCAGCTGCTGATTTCACCAGTTCATCCTCAATACTCCTTGCACAATGGCATTCTAAGGTACAAAACAAGAATTTATGTTGGCAATTCTTTGCAAGTTAGAAATAAAATTATCCATTATGTATATTCATCAGTTGTGGGTGGCCATTCTGGCATGTTGGGTACTTATAACAAAGCCATTGCTTATTTCTATTGGCCCAAGATGAAAGAAGACATTTTCCAGTTTGTTGCTCAATGTGACATCTGCCAATGCAACAAAACTGAACACTCTGCTCTTGCTGGCCTTCTACAACCTTTTCCAATTCCAGACACAGCTTGGCAGCATATCTCAATGGACTTCATTGAGGGTTTACCCATATCTTACAGAAAGAATGTTATATTGGTGGTAGTTGACCGACTGACAAAATACAGTCATTTCATTGCCTAGAGCCATCCCTTCACTGCAATTTCTGTGGCAAAGGAGTTCATGCATCACATTTTCAAGCTTCATGTCCTTCCTAGCTCAATTGTATCAGACAGAGATAAGGTATTTCTCAGTCACTTTTGGCAACATCTATTCAAATCTTTAGGTACTCAGTTGACCCTCGGCATCTCTTATCATCCACAAAATGATGGGCAAACTGAAAGAACAAATGCTTGCCTTGAACAATACCTTAGATGCATGACTGGTTCAACTCCTAAGTTGTGTCTCAATTGGCTATCCTTAGAAGAATGGTGGTTTAACACAAACTACCACACTAGCCTCAAGATGACTTTATTTCAAGCCTTATATGGCTACACTCCAACTCACTTGGCATTTCCTATTCAAGCTACCACTTCAGTTGCTGTTGTTCAGGACTATCTGGTTGAGAGAGATCACATGTTACAATTACTCAAAGAAGACCTTGCTAAGGCTCAACACAGGATGAAATATTTTGCAGATAGCAATATGACTGATAGATCTTTTACTGTGGGAGATTTGGTATTTCTGAAATTGCAACCTTACAGGCAGTCTTCTGTTGCTCTAAGATACAATATGAAGTTGTCTGCTAAATACTTTGGACCATTTGAGGTGCTGCAAAGAATTGGCAAGGTAGCTTACAAGCTCAAATTACCAGTGGGGTCTAGAATTCATCCAATTTTTCATGTGTCTCAGCTGAAGAAAAAGATAGGCCAACATGTTCCCACTGCTACTTCACTGCCACTAGTTGATGTTTCTGGTGCGTTCATAGTCACCCCAGTAGCAGTTCTAGACTCCAGACACATCCTCAGAGGAGACACCACCATTCTCCAACTACTTATCCATTGGGCTGGAGCTCCTGTTGGAGATGCTACATGGGAAGATGCAAGTCACATCCAGTCACAATTTCCAGAGTTTATTCTTGAGGACAAGTATCTTCCAAAGGAGGGAGTATTTTCATGTAATTAAGGGTGTCTAAACTGGTTTAGTGGGTCGTTTTATCCTTTGGGCCTTATTTTTGCGTACTCAAACCCATGTTGGGTGTTTATTTCCATTCAGTTTTATTTCCTTAGTTAGGGCTAGCCATTGGTTGTTTACACCCATTGGGTGATTGAGTAGAAATGTCGGTTATTTATTGGCCGTTGTTGTTGTAAGAGAAACCAATGAAGAAAATTAATGAAAACTAGGCTCTATCCTTAAGTTGGGAAGAGAAGGTATTGCAGCTAGTGAATTCTTCATCTTGTTTCATGACAGCCTAAGAGGAGGTAGCTTGATTGCGTCATCTTGAATCCATGCTTCCAGTAGTTCAATGACTTCGTCTAATGAAAATGGGAAGTCTGGAGCATCCCCAGCTTTAGGAGTTTTAGCCGTGGCTTTCTGTGATGGGGTCGTTTGCGCTGGCACTGCGCGTTTGGGTTGTTGCTCCGTTGCTGGAGTTTTCCTTTTCCCTACTTCACCTACCGCGCTTACCGAAAGACCAGTGTTGTATTGCTTGTTGATAAGACGCATGTTCCCTCGAGTTTTGCGTGCATCCTCACCCCTGGCCGGTATGGTTCTTTTTAAAAGCGCTGGTGCGGTCGTAGCCGATCGCTTAGCATCTTCATGAAGTTCAGAGAACGTCTGGAAGCGAAGATTTTTCAGTAAAGCACGATAGATGGGAACCATACCATTAATGCACGACTCTACCAATTGTTTTTCGGTTATGTTTGGATCATGACAGTCCAAAGCTTGAATTATGAATCTCTTGACATAATCGTTCAGATGCTCGTTGTTTCGCTGAAACATTCTTCCCAAGTCCGAGAAAGTGATTTGCTCGTACACGAAGAAATACTTCTTGTAAAAGGCGGCGACCATCTCACACCAGTTCGATATGCTGTTTGGTGCGATGTTGTTACACTTGAAGAAATGTTAGGGTTTGCGGATGCTCTGGCTCTGGTAATGGGAGGTATTATCGAGGGAATATCTCCTGCTCCGCTGGTGTTGGTAGTAGAGGACGTAGTTCCACGAGATGCATTGATCGTATTGACAGGCTGTATGGTAGCGCCACTGATAGGGACATCAACACCGAGAGTGTTATCAGTGTTAGTTGGTGGACCCGGAAATGTGTATAAAAATGAAGCGATGAAACGGGCCTACAGTAATACCGCAAGTGCACGGTCGTCAGTTGTAGCTCGTGCAAGTACGGGTCGATCCACAGAGATCGGGTGTGTTTCGGAAGTGTTTTAGCTAATTGGGTTTCTAGTTTTTGCTTTGGGCTTAGAAGCCTTTTGGAATTGTTGGGCTTAATGTACTATTGGGTTTGTTCACAATAAAATGAACTGAGCTTGGGCTCAGAAATGTGGAATATGGGCTTTGGTTTCAGTAAACTGATTTGAGCTTTGGGCTCAACAGTTCACTATGAATTGGGCTTAACAGTTTACTAGGCTTTGTCCTTACAGTGAACTGAGTCTTGTGCTCAGTTGTTCACTTATGTAGTGGGCTGGGCCTTAACAATGAATTTGACTTGGGCCTTAATGAACTGGGCTTTGGTTTCAGTCAAGAACCTGGGCCTTTGGTTAAACCTGAATTGGATTGGGCTCAACTTTTGAAGTGAGCTTTGGGCTGCAGGAACTGTGGACTATGGGCTTTGGAGCAGCAGCCAGAGCAAGAGCTGCAGCAGTTTGGCAGCAGCAGCTGCAGAAAGGCAGCAGCAACAGAAGAATTGGCTTGGCTGCAGGAGAAGAAGGGGGGCAGCAGCAGCACTTTGGCAGAGCAGCAGGCAAGAAGTGGCAAAACAGCACAAGGCCAAGAAGAGGGAAAAACAGTGCAGCAGCACAAGTGCTGCAGCAGCAGTTGCAGCAATAGAAGAAATGCAGCAGGGAAAGCAAGTAAGCAGTGAAAATGCAAAACAGAAATGCAGGTAAACCAAACAAGTGGAAGGAAACAAGACTAACAGTTGAAGATGGATTTATGGATGACAGGGAAGGTTGATTATGGAACTAGGGGTTGAATTCACTCTAACTTTTACTGTATTCTCCTATAGGAAGTTAAACACAACTATGGTACTATTTCCAAAGCACTAATTGTCTTTCTACAGCACAACTAGTCAAGGGATTATGAATTCAGCTTGAGTTGCAGCTTATCAGCAGCTCATGAACCTAACTACAAAGCATACTTGGCATACATTGTGAAAGTGAGGTGATGATGAGCTAAGTTCAAGTTTTTCCTAAACTTGTTTAGCCTTCTAGAGCAGTGTGATCAATGTACTACACAAGAAGACATTAGAGATTCAAGTCCCTAGCAGGGTGATTTAGAACATGACAAACAGCAACTAACAGTGCAATGAGACTAACAGTTGAAACTGCAAATTAACAAGAACATCAAAACTAACAGTGCAATGAGACTAACAGTTGAAACTGCAAATTAACAAGAACATCAAAAACTAACAGGAACAAGACACTAACAGTGAACAATTGAAAAATATGCAAATGGTTAAAATTGAAAGTGAAATTAAAATCAAACCTAACCCAAATTGGGTGGAAACTTGGCTAGTCCAAGAACAGTTTTTCATTCTACAGCACCTCCCTTTTATACCCAAATTACAAATTAGGGTTTCAACACATTTTCCCCAAAAATATCACTACACAGTACAATTAGGGTTTAACTTATTACCCAAAATTTAGCTTCCAATCTCCAAAATTTGCTCGACCCATGCTTCTTGATGTCCCTCTGATGCTCTTCCTGCTCCTATTGTCCCCTAATTTCTAGCTATTTTACTCACCCCAAAACCTAGGGTTTCAGAGGTTGTGAGATGAAGAAAATAGCTAGGCTAGGGTGTTGTCGGGTGTTGGAGATGGTGGTGGCAGTGATGGAACTGGTGGTGGTGAGGGAATGGTTGCGGCAGAGGAGACAGAGGAGGAGGTGGTGTTGCAGAGCTCTGCAATTTTTTGGGAAGAAGGGGAAGAAGAGCTCGGGAGAAGAATGGGAGAAGGGTCTGTTTGTTTGGGGTGGATGGGTTCGGTGCTAGGGTGTGAAGCGGCTTCATCGAGTTCGATATTTGCGAAGCTTAGATGTTGGATCATTAGATCTGAGTGGAATCGAACGGATAGATGGAAGGGTGTGTGAAGCGACCGTCGGATTCTGAGGTGCAACGAAGTTAACGGCACCAGATGGAGTTAGGTGCTGTAGTGTAAGGCGGAGATATCAAACTTTGATGCACAGCAAGGAGCGACCGTTGGATTCAACTACCATCTAATCTGAAGGCTTGGAATTTCAGCGCTGTGGTGCTTGGCAGAGACTTCCGATTTTGATGCTCTATGAAGGAGCGACCGTCGGATGCTTCTGAGAACTGATCTGATGGCTGAGAACGGAGGCGCTTTTGTGTGTAGAAAATGAGGTTGTGCGCACCATTCTTCGCGGCTTCCTTGCGTAATTTCTCCCGGCTTTTCACTACTTTTCTGCTCTTTTCGCTCCACGACTCATCCGAACTTTATTTATTACCTAAAAATGCAAAATTAATTAATAAAAATATTTATTCTTGAAAACAATGAAAATACAGAATATGGGATAAAATGTAGAATTAATGCGCAAAAGATGAGTTAAATGCCAACAAAAAGGGATAAAATATACAATATTTGGCACTCATCAAATACCCCCAAACCTGAATTTTACTTGTCCTCAAGTAAAAAAAACTAAGGAAATCCTAACTATACCACTGTCGCTGGTCTCTCGAATGCATTTAGCGTATGCACTAAGCCTTTTAAACCACTAAGTGTCCCTAGTGGACGAGTTGAAGTCTCGTGAAGGTTTACCAGAGGTGTGCCTACAAAACCTAAGGACAAAATATAAGCTCGATTCCATCAAACGTGACATGTGCAAAACAGTTAAGCTCACAGCAAAATGGAGATGTCAATCTAGCTATCGAAGGCACAATCCTAGCACTGATAACAAATAAGGACATGTGATAAGAGTGTAAAGTGTATCTACACATGTGTAAAGAAAGATCTGAAGTTATGACTACTAATCACCAAGAGATAGTTTCTCAGGCTAAGAACTGAGGTCGAAATCTAGCTAGCTGTCCGGACTTTACGAGAATTGTGAATGAGTTGGAGGTATTTCACAATTCTCGCGTTGTACATCAATGGCATACACCCTCCTTGCTTATTACAAAAACAACAAAATGACTCTTTACATGACTCTTATTTACATTGACTATCTCTTTTATTTTTGGAACAAGAGATGATGGAATTGATAAATACTTGATTTTTTTTGTTTTTTTTGTTTTTTTTTTTTTTTTTTTTTTTTTTTTTTCTGAATTATACATCGTTTTTTTTTTTTTTTTTTTTTTTTTTTTTTTTTTTTTTTTTTTTTTGAACAAGGAAACACTTTTGATACATAACAAGAAGAAACAAAAAATTACATGACACTTTGCAAGAGGTAGCCCTTTTTGATGCACCCAGTTAAATTCGATGGTTGTCTTTCTTAATGTAACCTCCACCTTCTATCCCAACCAACCAAAGAACAAGCTAGTCAGTTTCGTTCAGTATTCTAAAGTGATTGGCAATCGTAACTTCCTATCCAACACCTTGAAGATCGAGGCCATACATGTATTGGTAGATCGTGCGCGTGCAAATTTCTTATCACTATGTGAATTGTGCTAGAATCAGGGTGCCTAATATCTAACTAAGACTCCTAAAAAAATACTATTTTGCACAAGAGTCAACATTTCAAGGTAAATGAGCTCCATTTTTTATGATTTTTTCATTTTTTTTTTTTTGAATTTTGATTTTTTAAATTTTTTGGAATTTTTCACTTTTTTCCAAAAAGAAGGAGTTCGTTTTTAATTATAGCAAATTCTCATGGTATCTACTCTATACCCCCAAACCTAACTAAACATGTCCTCAATGTTTCAAAATATGGAAAGAATTAAAATGCAACATATGGAAAGGGGACATGTGAGTAGAGTAAAAGGAGAGAGAATACCCGATTTCGGCGAAAGCAGAATTAAAACTCCGTTATTCAAGGCAAAAATCCAACTATTTCAGCCGAGATCATATTGGATTAGCAAAATATATACAAAACGAACAAAAGGGGTTTTTAAGAAATTTTATCTACTGGATTATATACAAAAAATTCACCATACACTAACAATCTAAAGAGTTGAGGATCAACCCAAAAGACGAAGTGTAGACATTTCAACAGCTTCACACAATAATAATAGGAAAGAAACGCAAGTGAAACTGTGAAACAAAATGAGCTACCCCCAAACCTGGATTTTACAGAAGATATAGTTTTGAAAACAAAATCGCGCAGTTTCGGGGGTTCATCATGCAAAAGGTCTAGCTCGAAATGAACTGTGCTAGGGACGGGCAAACATGCTAATTCCAACTGTGGCTCTTTAAATGTATTATATTTTGAAGCAAAATAGTCCAAGAGGACTTGGGAAGCACACAGTTCCAATCCTAGATTAGGAATTTTCAGAAAAATTGGTTTTACAATATGGGTACAAACCAAATCTAGGTTGGGTGGAAGGCCATCAGATTGTGACTTAGGTAGGACGATAGGCACATCATTATCAATCAAATCAAAATCTCCTAACTCATCTACACATGTCACATCATGCTCACAATCATCAATCACATTGGCAGGTTCACACTTAGAATCATCAACATCATCAACAAATTTATTCTCATGCATCGGCAAATCAGGAGAAATATCACAATGTGACCTAGGTAGAGAATCAGACACATCAAATATATTTTCATGCATATTAGTGTCTACAGAAGATTCAACTATTCCTATGTCATGCTCATCTTCACAGAATAATTGTACGAATCCCATGTCAATATCAAAATCATATGAATTACAATGAGTATTAGAAAAAACAATATTCATGAAGGTCGAGGGCGAGAAGCCGTATGTTATTGAACCAACAGGTTCCATAATATTTTCATGTTCTTCTAACATATTATCATAATCATCATAATCATCATCATGGTAGCATGCATATTGGTCCTCATTAAAAGTGGTGGTGTCATTAGTCGATTCATGTTCCTCTAAATTAGGTTCATATTCATCATTTACATGGATGGGACTAGACACTTCATTAGGGACAACATACATTTCCTCATGAATTTCCTCCTTTTGTAGGTGAAGCAAAATCTGATCTAAATGTGCCTTAATTCGTGATGTAGATCTATCGAAGTTTTGCTCACTGAGTCTGAAAGCTTCTGTGGTGGAGTCTAAATTCATGGGAGTACAAAATTCTTCATGTTCAAATTGTGGTGAATGGTACATGTATGCATGGTCATTAGGGTCTACAAAATATTGATCGCAACCCTCAAAGGATTGATTATGGTCCCAATGACTACCATTCTCACAATTTATGGGCATTTCATACCTTGGATTTTCTCTAGATTGCCTAAAATTATGCAAAATATGACAATTCTCAACAGGGTGGTCTAAACTACCACATGCGGGACATGCATAGATTTCAGGTTGCCTAAGAAAATTAGATGTGACAGATTCCTCATGTGATTGCATTTCTAAAGCTGCGATTCGAGCTTCTAATTGATCCACAAGAGATGATTGTGTGAGTGAGGCATTAGCAAAATGTTCATTTTCACGTTGTGGCAAACGATGCATGTGTGAATAGTCATTAGGGTTCATGTATTGAGGCTCGGGACTTTGAAAATGTCCATAATAATTCCTATGACTATTGACATCATGGTCTATGGGAGGTGCATAACGTGAAGTTTGTCCACACGCAAGTTCTCTAAGGGATTTGTTGTATTCCCCAACTGTAGAAAAAGATCTATACATGATTGGGCTCAAAGGCTAAGTAAAGAGTTTACAAAGCTCAGAATTTGGTTTTTAAAGGGTTTGGATTTTTGGGAAAATTTTGGTTTTGGTGGGATATATTTGAAAATTTGGTTTAAAATTGGGAGTAAAAATAAAAAATTTTGGTTTAAGATGGGAGCAAGTAAAAATTTGGTTTTAAAATTGGGAGCAAAGTAGAAAATTTTAAATTTTAATTTTTTTTTTTTTTTTTTTTTTTTTTTTTTTTAAGGAAATAAATTAAAATAAAATTTGGTTTAAGAAAATAAAATTAAGAAAATTTTGGTTTTTGAATGGGAGCAAGCCCACTGTGCAAGCCTCTGATGAAATGGAAGGAAGGCTGCGGCCCACAATCGGTTATCAGCTGGGTTTAAACCCAGAGTCCAAAATACAAGTCCAATGAAAGAATTTAAACAAGCCCACACAAAATAAATACAAGCCCACAAATTAAACAAACAAGCCCACAAATAAATTATTACAAACCCAAAATAGAAAAATAAAAAGCCCAAAAAATTGGGTTAATTATTACAAGCCCACAATTAAAAATTTGGAAGCCCACAGGTTGGGTTCTCTCAATTGAATGGGTTTAGGCTTACCTTTTTAGCACAGCCCAGCTGCTCTGATATTGTTGCAAAAACCCAGTTGGGTTTTGGTTCTTTTCCTTGGTGGCGTCCCAGCAGAGGAAAAACAGGTTCAGAATCAGCAGGTCCAACCGCAAATGAAATGAAGCAGATGCAGATGCAAATGCTATGAAATGAAATACAAAATAGCTAAAGAAAAACACAGATAAAACACAGCACCAATCCCCGGCAGCGGCGCCAAAAACTTGGTAGGCCTTTAAAAGGGTATAGAAATTATCCCCGGCAGCGGCGCCAAAAACTTGGCGGGCCCGGAAATGTGTATAAAAATGAAGCGATGAAACGGGCCTACAGTAATACCGCAAGTGCACGGTCGTCAGTTGTAGCTCGTGCAAGTACGGGTCGATCCACAGAGATCGGGTGTGTTTCGGAAGTGTTTTAGCTAATTGGGTTTCTAGTTTTTGCTTTGGGCTTAGAAGCCTTTTGGAATTGTTGGGCTTAATGTACTATTGGGTTTGTTCACAATAAAATGAACTGAGCTTGGGCTCAGAAATGTGGAATATGGGCTTTGGTTTCAGTAAACTGATTTGAGCTTTGGGCTCAACAGTTCACTATGAATTGGGCTTAACAGTTTACTAGGCTTTGTCCTTACAGTGAACTGAGTCTTGTGCTCAGTTGTTCACTTATGTAGTGGGCTGGGCCTTAACAATGAATTTGACTTGGGCCTTAATGAACTGGGCTTTGGTTTCAGTCAAGAACCTGGGCCTTTGGTTAAACCTGAATTGGATTGGGCTCAACTTTTGAAGTGAGCTTTGGGCTGCAGGAACTGTGGACTATGGGCTTAGGAGCAGCAGCAGCAGGAGCAAGAGCTGCAGCAGTTTGGCAGCAGCAGCTG
The DNA here is from genome assembly GCF_003573695.1 of Papaver somniferum. NCBI lineage: Eukaryota > Viridiplantae > Streptophyta > Magnoliopsida > Ranunculales > Papaveraceae > Papaver > Papaver somniferum. The sequence goes on from NC_039363.1 coordinate 85,568,695, forward strand.
CAGAAAGGCAGCAGCAACAGAAGAATTGGCTTGGCTGCAGGAGAAGAAGGGGCAGCAGCAGCACTTTGGCAGAGCAGCAGGCAAAGAAGTGGCAAAACAGCACAAGGCCAAGAAGAGGGAAAAACAGTGCAGCAGCACAAGTGCTGCAGCAGCAGTTGCAGCAATAGAAGAAATGCAGCAGGGAAAGCAAGTAAGCAGTGAAAATGCAAAACAGAAATGCAGGTAAACCAAACAAGTGGAAGGAAACAAGACTAACAGTTGAAGATGGATTTATGGATGACAGGGAAGGTTGATTATGGAACTAGGGGTTGAATTCACTCTAACTTTTACTGTGTATTCTCCTATAGGAAGTTAAACACAACTATGGTACTATTTCCAAAGCACTAATTGTCTTTCTACAGCACAACTAGTCAAGGGATTATGAATTCAGCTTGAGTTGCAGCTTATCAGCAGCTCATGAACCTAACTACAAAGCATACTTGGCATACATTGTGAAAGTGAGGTGATGATGAGCTAAGTTCAAGTTTTTCCTAAACTTGTTTAGCCTTCTAGAGCAGTGTGATCAATGTACTACACAAGAAGACATTAGAGATTCATCAAGTCCCTAGCAGGGTGATTTAGAACATGACAAACAGCAACTAACAGTGCAATGAGACTAACAGTTGAAACTGCAAATTAACAAGAACATCAAAAACTAACAGTGCAATGAGACTAACAGTTGAAACTGCAAATTAACAAGAACATCAAAAACTAACAGGAACAAGACACTAACAGTGAACAATTGAAAAATATGCAAATGGTTAAAATTGAAAGTGAAATTAAAATCAAACCTAACCCAAATTGGGTGGAAACTTGGCTAGTCCAAGAACCAGTTTTTCATTCTACAGCACCTCCCTTTTATACCCAAATTAACAAATTAGGGTTTCAACACATTTTCCCCAAAAATATCACTACACAGTACAATTAGGGTTTAACTTATTACCCAAAATTTAGCTTCCAATCTCCAAAATTTGCTCGACCCATGCTTCTTGATGTCCCTCTGATGCTCTTCCTGCTCCTATTGTCCCCTAATTTCTAGCTATTTTACTCACCCCAAAACCTAGGGTTTCAGAGGTTGTGAGATGAAGAAAATTAGCTAGGCTAGGGTGTTGTCGGGTGTTGGAGATGGTGGTGGCAGTGATGGAACTGGTGGTGGTGAGGGAATGGTTGCGGCAGAGGAGACAGAGGAGGAGGTGGTGTTGCAGAGCTCTGCAATTTTTTTGGGAAGAAGGGGAAGAAGAGCTCGGGAGAAGAATGGGAGAAGGGTCTGTTTGTTTGGGGTGGATGGGTTCGGTGCTAGGGTGTGAAGCGGCTTCATCGAGTTCGATATTTGCGAAGCTTAGATGTTGGATCATTAGATCTGAGTGGAATCGAACGGATAGATGGAAGGGTGTGTGAAGCGACCGTTGGATTCTGAGGTGCAACGAAGTTAACGGTACCAGATGGAGTTAGGTGCTGTAGTGTAAGTCGGAGATATCAAACTTTGATGCAAAGAAAGAGAGCGACCGTTGGATTCAACTACCATCTAATCTGAAGGCTTGGAATTTCAGCGCTGTGGTGCTTGGCAGAGACTTCCGATTTTGATGCTCTATGAAGGAGCGACCGTCGGATGATTCTGAGAACTGATCTGATGGCTGAGAACGGAGGCGCTTTTGTGTGTAGAAAATGAGGTTGTGCGCACCATTCTTCGCGGCTTCCTTGCGTGATTTCTCCCGGCTTTTCACTACTTTTCTGCTCTTTCCGCTCCACGACTCATCCGAACTTTATTTATTACCTAAAAATGCAAAATTAATTAATAAAAATATTTATTCTTGAAAACAATGAAAATACAGAATATGGGATAAAATGTAGAATTAATGCGCAAAAGATGAGTTAAATGCCAACAAAAAGGGATAAATATATACAATATTTGGCACTCATCATTAGTTCCATCGGAATTGGTCGTCGATCCAGACTTAAGATCCATCATTTTTAATTTTTAGAAAATTGAAATTTGATCTTGCAACTGAGAGATTAATCTCCCGCTGTGGTCTCCAGTTGTTTTGGTGTAAAAACTGATTCTGCTTTTTTTGGTAATTTGGGCATGTTGATGAGAAACGAGTTCAAACCCTAAACAAATGCATTGCACGGGAATGCTTTTAGGTTCGAGAAATCAATCTGTAAGACTCTGGCCTAAACCAAGAAATGGCAGTTCCAGATTCAATTCGGTCACAAGGTAAAGGAGAAGAGTTGATCTTAGGGAGGGAAGCGGAGAAGGTGTTTGAGATCAGAGTGTTGAATTATGAAGGTGTGGATGTTTATGACTTGTGTATCAGAAAATGGTTTCTGGCTACTTGTGTTGATAACACTTGTGTTCCCCTTTTTTGAATAGGTTGAAAACCTATTTATACAAGTCATTGAGCGCACCCTGATCTCTTAGGAAGTGGAGGAAGTGAAATAATGGAGAAGTGGGTTTTGTGTGGAAGGTAGTGATCATCGTGTCTCGTTATGAGGGATGACTGATCACACGTTCTCCCACTACTCTCATTACAGATAACCGTCCGCCTTTCCTGATACGTTCTCGTAATGGACACGCTGCACGCTGTAAACCGCCAGACCAATACCCCAGTAAGCATCCCTCGGTTTGTGGCATGTTTGATGTCTCGAATAAATGGGTCGCGGGACCCACCGCGGAGAATAGCATGGTGGTATTAGGTAAAACAACTAAGTTATTTATGAGGCCAATATAAAATATTGTATGTATTCGATGCATGTGAAGCATCGCAATTAAACAGCTCAAACTAATCGATGTGTATGAAGCATCATTGTTTTAGAGCCTGGTCGCATAAGTCGCGGATTGGCGTATTAAAGGAGGCATGATCGACCACCTTTGAGTGATCGTTTGAGGGCCCTACTGTCAAGTAATCACTTGGTCGATCGCCTCATATGGAAGAAGGATGGCTGGTCTTCACAATGTTGCTTTGCTTTTTTTCTAAAAATAAATCTATACCATCCAACTAGGCTGGCGAAGTTGGATGATCGTTATCGTTTGCGGCAGTTTCAAACTGCCATTAACGCGACTTTTGGGTTTAGGAGGGGGGTAGGCGCGGCCAACCCTCTTTGGGCGAGCGATTTCGAGGCATTGAGCCCTAGTTTACGTAGGCCGGTCAATCACGTGTAAAGGTGGGTCCACAATGATCACGTTGACATCTTCGGGGTCATTTAAGATTAAACCTAAGCCATTCGAATAGGCTGGTGAATGATGAGTGCCAAATAATGTATATATTTATCCCTTTTTGTTGGCATTTAACTCATCTTTTGTGCATTAATTCTACATTTTATCCCATATTCTGTATTTTCATTGTTTTCAAGAATAAATATTTTTCTTACTTAATTTTGCATTTTTAGGTAATAAATAAAGTCTGGATGACTTGCGGAGCAAAAAGAGCAGAAAAGTAGTGAAAAGTCGGGAGAAATCACGCAAGGAAGCCGCGAAGAATGGTGCGCACAACCTCATTTTCTACACACAAAAACGCCTCCGTTCTCAGCCATCAGATCAGTTCTCAGAAGCATCCGATGGTCGCTCCTTCATAGAGCATCAAAATCTGAAGTCTCTGCCAAGCACCACAGCGCTGAAATTCCAAGCCTTCAGATTAGATGGTAGTTGAATCCAACGGTTGCTCCCTTGCTGTTCATCAAAGTTTGATATCTCCGCCTTACACTACAGCACCTAACCTAATCTAGCACCGTTCGTTTCGTTGTATCACTTCATCCGACGGTCGCTCCTCGCTTGCCTCCGCATCACCGTCCGATCTACCTACCAGCTCCACATCTCACGGCTTAGTCTTGCTGAACATCAAAAATCGATGAACCCGCCACACACTGGAACACCAAACCCTATACCAGCTACCCAAACGCACCCTTCTCCCAAACCATCGACTTCTTCCTCTCCACCTTACCATGTGCAGAGAGCTCTGCAACCACCATGTACGCCACCACCTTCTTCAACTCCACTGCCACCACCACACCTCCACCATCATCACCCCTATCTTTCTCCATCATTACCCCCTTGTTCTAGCCTCCTATTATATAGTTTTCTCCCCTAATTTCTCTCTAAAAACCTAGGGAAGAAATCAATAAAATAGGACGAGTTGGAAATTCAATTAGAAAGCATGGAGAGGAGCAGAACAGCAAGGGGAAGAATGGGTCGAAAGAAGACTCGTCAAATCACATGTTAGGTGAGTTTAATTTCAAACCCTAATTTCTCTGCCAAATTAGGTATTTGGGAAATTGCCCCCAATTTTCAATTGAAAAAGCATGGAGAAGAACAGAGATGATATGGGTATGGCCGAATTAGGTGAATTAGGTGAGAAATCCCAATTATTTTAATGTTTTCAATTTGGGGATTATTTGGGTGAAGAACCCTAATTTTGTATTTTGGGGAAATGGGGTCTGTGGGTATAAATAGCCTTGTGGGTGTTGTTGTAAAACTTTATGCCTGGATTAGCCAGTGTGTCCAGAACCAAGTTCTGTTAATGATCATTTTTGTGCTGTTCATGTTGTGTTCATGTTTAGTGTAATATCCTGTTGTGTTCTGTGTGTGATGTTTGTTCCTGTGATGTTTTGTATCCATCTGTCATGTTATGTTTGTGTTAATTAGCATGTTTGTAATGTCTCTTCACATGATCATGTATTTTCCCTGTTTAAACCTCAGAGAAACTTTGAACCATGATGGTTAGCTATTAGGATGGTTTTTGTTGAACTCAAAATAGCTTAGGCTAGTTAGATTCCTAAAAGCCCAACTGATTTGTGATTAGTGGTGCTGTAAGAAGACCACTAATGCTAGGGGTCAGTGGTGGCTCTAAGGAGTTAATCAGCTACATTAGTTAGTAAGCCACTGCCTAGTTAGTCTGTGATTGGTTGTGCCTTAAACAGACAGCCAATACTAGGGGTTAGCTAAGGCTGTAAGGTTAGTTAACTAGACATATGACAAAAACTTAACCTAGATGAACTAGCTAGGTGAAGGGAATTCTCATCCATCTCCTTACACTTCCCATCCACAATTTCTTTCCATGTTCTGTTTTGGTTAAGTTGTTCTTAGTTTTCTTTTCTTTGCCACTGCCTTTGGCTCACTGCCACTGAATTTTCTTGTTTCTTCTGTCTCTTAACTTCACTGCCTGTCACTAGCTCAGACTATCTAGGAAACTTCAATACACCCCAAGTCTCTGTGGAATGATCCCTTGCTTACTTTCTATACTAAAACTTGGCCTTGTATACTTGCAAGAGTTTTTGTGTGTTTCTAACCACACCAAGTTTTTGGCGCCGCTGCCGGGGACTTGGCTGCCGTGTTTTTGAAGTTTTTCTTGCTGTTCTTTGCATGCTCATACCTGCTGTGTAGTTCTGATAAGCATCTTAGTGTACTCATCTTGCATATTGCATCTGTAGCTGTAACTTAGTACCACCTCTAGTGCATCTGCATCATTTGCATAATCTCTTCTCCTTTGCTTCAACTGCATCATTCTGGGAACTGAACCTCTTCTCTGAGTTGCCAGGTGCTTGTGGTGCTGCTGTTGCAGCCTGTTGCTGCTGAATTGCTCCTGTTGCTGAAGCTGTTGCCCCTGCTGTTGTTGCTGTGACCTTGCTGTGAGGCTGAGAACAAACCTCTGGTGCTGATGTGCTGCTGTGAAGCCCAAATAGAGCTGAGCTGCTTCTCCTGCTGCTGCTCCTGATCCTGCTGCTGTGCCTCAGCTGTTGCTGCTGTGCAAAGGCAAGCTGCTGCTACCCCCTGCTGGTCCTGCTGTTGCTATGATCCAAAGCCCAACTGGGCTGATTCCAAGCAGCTGAAAAAGAACAAAGCCCAACTGGGCTTTGCAACTGAAATACCCAACTGGGCCTCAGAAAAGCCAAAGCTTAGGATGATCTAAAGCCCAACTGGGCTTTTGCAACCAAACTGAGCAGCTGGGCTGTGCTTCAAAGGTAAGCCTAAACCCATTAAGAGAACCCAACCTGTGGGCTTCCATTTTTAATTTGTGGGCTTGTAATAATTTTTTCCATTTTTTTTGTTGGGCTTGTAATTTAAGTTAACTTTTGGGTTTGTATTTGAGCTTAACTGTGGGATTGTCCCTATCAAAATTTTGGGTTTCAAAAACCCAACAAACAACCTAAACAAGGTTAACTGAACCTACCAACTCAGCTGGGCTTCATTAGTTTCTGGGCTTACTAAAGTCGTTAGTGGGCCGTGTACCCAAACTCTAGGCCGAAAGTTGGGCTCTGTTTCACAACAGTTCTCCAAACCCATTGCCTCACCAAAGCACAACCAAAACAGTGGGCTTATCCCCATAAAAACCAAATGTTTCCCATCAAAAACCAAATGTTTTTCATTCCCATAAAAACCAAATTTTTCCCAAAAATCCAAACCCATTAAAAACCAAATTTTGGGCTTTGTAATATAGTTACTTAGCTTTTGAGCCCAATCATGTCTAGATCTTGGTCTACAGTTGGGGAATACAACAAATCCCTTAGAGAACTTGCGTGTGGACATACTTCACGTTATGAACCTCCCATAGACCATGATGTCAATAGTCATAGGATTATTATGGACATTTTCAAGTCCCGAGCCTCAATACTTGAACCCTAATGACTATTCACACATGCATCATTCGCCACAACGTGAAAATGAACATTTTGCTAGTGCCTCACCCACACAATCATCTCTGATCGATCAATTAGAAGCTCGAATCGCAGCTTTAGAAATGCAATCACATGAGGAATCTGTCACATCTAATTTTCTTAGGCAACCTGAAATCTATGCATGTCCCGCATGTGGTAGTTTAGACCACCCTGTTGAGAATTGTCATATTTTGCATAATTTTAGGCAATCTAGAGAAAATCCAAGGTATGAAATGCCCATAAATTGTGAGAATGGTAGTCATTGGGACCATAATCAATCCTTTGAGGGTTGCGATCAATCTTTTATAAACCCTAATGACCATGCACACATGTACCAATCACCACAATTTGAACATGAAGAATTTTGTACTCCCATGAATTTAGACTCCACCACAGAAGCTTTCAAACTCAGTGAGCAAAACTTCGATAGATCTACATCACGAATTCAGGCATATTTAGATCAGATTTTGCTTCACCTACAAAAGGAGGAAATTCATGAGGAAATGTATGTTGTCCCTAATGAAGTGTCTAGTCCCATTCATGTAAATGATGTTGAATATGAACCTAATTTAGAGGAACATGAATCGACTAATGACACCACCACTTTTAATGAGGACCAATATGCATGCTACCATGATGATGATTATGATGATATGTTAGAAGAACATGAAAATATTGTGGAACCTGTTGGTTCAATAACATATGGCTTCTCGCCCTCGACCTTCATGAATGTTGTTTTTTCTAATACTCATTGTAATTCATATGATTTTGATATTGACATGGGATTCGTACAATTATTCTGTGAAGATGAGCATGACATAGGAATAGTTGAATCTTCTGTAGACACTAATGTTATTATGCATGAAAATATAAGTGATGTGTCTGATTCTCTACCTAGGTCACATTGTGATGTTTCCATTGAATTGCCGATGCATGAGGACAAATATGTTGATGATGTTGATGATTCTGAGTGTGAACTTGCTAATTTGATTGATGATTGTGAGCATGATGTGACATGTGTAGATGATTTAGGAGATTTTGATTTGATTGATAATGACGTACCTATTCTCCTACATGAGTCACAATCTGATGGCCTTCCACCCAACCTAGATTTGGTTTGTACCAATATTGTAAAACCAATTTTTCTGAGAATGCCTAATCTAGGTTTGGAACTGTGTGCTTCCCAAGTCCTCTTGGACCATTTTGCATTTAAATATAATATCTTTGAGGAACCACAGTTGGAAATTGCATGTTTGCCCGTCCATAGCAAAGTTCATTTCGAGTTAGACCTTGTACATGATGAACCCCCAAAACTGCGAGATTTTGTTTCCAAAATTTTATCCGTTGAAAAATCCAGGTTTGGGGGTAGCTCATTTTGTTTCACAGCTTCACTTGCATGCCTATCATATTATTATTGTGTGAAGCTGTTGAAACCTCTACACTTTGTCTTTTGGGTTGATCCTCAACTCTTTAGATTGTTAGTGTATGGTGAATTTTTGTATATAATCCAGTAGATAAAATTTCTTAAAACCCTTTTTGTTCCTTTTGTATATATTTTGCTAATCCAATATGATCTCGGCTGAAATATGTTGGATTTTTTTTTCCTTGAATAACGGAGTTCTAATCTTGCTTTCGCCGAAATCGGGTATTCTCTTTCCTTTTTCTCTACTCAACATGATCCTCTTCATATGTTGTATTTTAATTTTGTTCATATTTTGAAACATTGAGGACAATGTTTAGTTTAGGTTTGGGGGTGAAAAGTAGATACTTTGATAATATGCCATAATTGAAAACAACTCCTTCTTTTTGAAAAAAATGAAAAAAAATAAAAAAATTAAAAAATGATAAAAAAACATAAAAATGGAGCTCATTTACCTTGAAATGTTGACTCTTGTGCAAATATGTATTTTTAGGAGTCTTAGTCTAGATATTTAGGCACCCTGATTCTAGCACAATTCACATTGATAAGAAATTTGCACGCGCACGATCTACCAATACATGTATGGCCTCGATCTTCAAGGTGTTTGATAGGAAGTTACGATTGCCAATCACTTTAGAATACTGAACGAAACTTGACTAGCTTGTTCTTTGGTTGGTTGGGATAGAAGGTGGAGGTTACATTAAGAAAGACAACCATCGAATTTAACTGGGTGCATCAAAAAGGGCTACCTCTTGCAAAGTGTCATGTAATCTTTTGTTTCTTTTGTATATGTATCAAAAGTGTTTCTTAAAAAAAAAAAAAAAAAAAAAAAAAAAAAAAAAAAAGAAAAAAAAAATCAAAAAAACAAAAAATCAAGTATTATCAATTCCATCATCTCTTGTTCCAAAAATAAAAGAGAATAGTCAATGTAAATAAGAGTCATGTAAAGAGTCATTTTTGTTGTTTCATTGTAATAAGCAAGGAGGGTGTATGCCATTGATGTACAACGCGAGTAATTGTGAAATACCTCCAACTCATTCACAATTCTCGTAAAGTCCGGACAGCTAGCTAGATTTCGACCTCAGTTCTTAGCCTGAGAAACTATCTCTTGGTGATTAGTAGTCATAACTTCAGATCTTTCTTTACACATGTGTAGATACACTTTACACTCTTATCACATGTCTTTTTTTTGTTATCAGTGCTAGGATTGTGCCTTCGATAGCTAGATTGACATCTCCATTTTGCTGTGAGCTTAAACTGTTTTGCACATGTCACGTTTGATGGAATCTGAGCTTATATTTTGACCTAGAACTTTGTAGGTACGTTCTAAGCAAACCTTCACGAGACTTCACTCGTCCACTAGGGACACTTAGTGGTTTAAAAGGCTTAGTGCATACGCTAAATGCATTCGAGAGACCAGCGACAGTGGTATAGTTAGGATTTCCTTAGTTTTGTTTTACTTGAGGACAAGTAAAATTCAGGTTTGGGGGTATTTGATGAGTGCCAAATAATGTATATATTTATCCCTTTTTGTTGGCATTTAACTCATCTTTTGTGCATTAATTCTACATTTTATCCCATATTCTGTATTTTCATTGTTTTCAAGAATAAATATTTTTCTTACTTAATTTTGCATTTTTAGGTAATAAATAAAGTCTGGATGACTTGCGGAGCAAAAAGAGCAGAAAAGTAGTGAAAAAGCCGGGAGAAATCACCAAGAGCCGGAAGAATGGTGCGCACAACCTCATTTTCTACACACCCCTCCGTTCTCAGCCATCAGATCAGTTCTCAGAAGCATCCGATGGTCGCTCCTTCATAGAGCATCAAAATCTGAAGTCTCTGCCAAGCACCACAGCGCTGAAATTCCAAGCCTTCAGATTAGATGGTAGTTGAATCCAACGGTTGCTCCCTTGCTGTTCATCAAAGTTTGATATCTCCGCCTTACACTACAACACCTAACCTAATCTAGCACCGTTCGTTTCGTTGTATCACTTCATCCGACGGTCGCTCCTCGCTTGCCTCCGCATCACCGTCCGATCTACCTACCAGCTCCACATCTCACGGCTTAGTCTTGCTGAACATCAAAAATCGATGAACCCGCCACACACTGGAACACCAAACCCTATACCAGCTACCCAAACACACCCTTCTCCCAAACCATCGACTTCTTCCTCTCCACCTTACCATGTGCAGAGAGCTCTGCAACCACCATGTACGCCACCACCTTCTTCAACTCCACTGCCACCACCACACCTCCACCATCATCACCCCTATCTTTCTCCATCATTACCCCCTTGTTCTAGCCTCCTATTATATAGTTTTCTCCCCTAATTTCTCTCTAAAAACCTAGGGAAGAAATCAATAAAATAGGACGAGTTGGAAATTCAATTAGAAAGCATGGAGAGGAGCAGAACAGCAAGGGGAAGAATGGGTCGAAAGAAGACTCGTCAAATCACATGTTAGGTGAGTTTAATTTCAAACCCTAATTTCTCTGCCAAATTAGGTATTTGGGAAATTGCCCCCAATTTTCAATTGAAAAAGCATGGAGAAGAACAGAGATGATATGGGTATGGCCGAATTAGGTGAATTAGGTGAGAAATCCCAATTATTTTAATGTTTTCAATTTGGGGATTATTTGGGTGAAGAACCCTAATTTTGTATTTTGGGGAAATGGGGTCTGTGGGTATAAATAGCCTTGTGGGTGTTGTTGTAAAACTTTATGCCTGGATTAGCCAGTGTGTCCAGAACCAAGTTTTGTTAATGATCATTTTTGTGATGTTCATGTTGTGTTCATGTTTAGTGTAATATCCTGTTGTGTTCTGTGTGTGATGTTTGTTCCTGTGATGTTTTGTATCCATCTGTCATGTTATGTTTGTGTTAATTAGCATGTTTGTAATGTCTCTTCACATGATCCTGTAATTTCCTGTTTAAATCTCAGAGAAGACAACTGAACCATGATGGTTAGCTATTAGGATGGTTTTTGTGAACTCAAAATAGCTTAGGCTAGTTAGATTCCTAAAAGCCCAACTGATTTGTGATTAGTGGTGCTGTAAGAAGACCACTAATGCTAGGGGTCAGTGGTGGCTCTAAGGAGTTAATCAGCTACATTAGTTAGTAAGCCACTGCCTAGTTAGTCTGTGATTGGTTGTGCCTTAAACAGACAGCCAATACTAGGGGTTAGCTAAGGCTGTAAGGTTAGTTAACTAGACATATGACAAAAACTTAACCTAGATGAACTAGCTAGGTGAAGGGAATTCTCATCCATCTCCTTACACTTCCCATCCACAATTTCTTTTCCATGTTCTGTTTTGGTTAAGTTGTTCTTAGTTTTTCTTATTCTTTGCCACTGCCTTTGGCTCACTGCCACTGAATTTTCTTTGTTTCTTTGTCTCTTAACTTCACTGCCTGTCACTAGCTCAGACTATCTAGGAAACTTCAATACACCCCAAGTCTCTGTGGAATGATCCCTTGCTTACTTTCTATACTAAAACTTGGCCTTGTATACTTGCAAGAGTTTTTGTGTGTTTTCTAACCACACCAGTGAACATGGATGGTCATGATCGATTTACGGTAGTGACATGCGGCCGCAAAAGCCAATTAGGGTTTCAAAGTTGCGCGTTCATCCTACTTTGGGTGAACGATTCTATGCGTTCCTAGCTTTTTATGAGCAAGTCGATCGACCAACGATGGAGTTAGGTCGACAGTGAACGTGTTAGCATCTCGTTGGCCACCTGAAATTGGATCTATGCCGTCCAACTAGGACGACGAGAATGGACAACCGTGATTGATTTTCGGCAGTTGTTCAATGCCGCAAAGTTATTTTAGATCTTCTTAAAACAGTGTTTTCACGCTACTTTGAGCAAACGATTTAATGCTCTCTGGTCTTGTTGCGAACAGGTCGATTGACCAACAGAGAGCTTGGGCCGACAATGAACACATTGGAACCTCTTTGATCGCTTGAAGTGCGATCTAAGCCGTCCAACTAGGCTAGCGAAGCTGTACGGACACGATCGATTTGCGACAGTTGTGTACTGCCGCGACCCGAATTAGGTTTTTGAATACAGCGTGTTTACTTAAGTTTGAGCAATCGGTTGTGCTCCTTATAGGCTTGCCGCCGGCAAGTCGGTTGATAAAGGGGAAAATTGGGCTACCAATGAACATGCCGGCACTCCTTAATCGTTCATAGTAAGATCCAAGCCGTCCAACTAGGCTGGAAAAGTTGGACGGATATGATGGCTTTTGAGACTGTTTTTTACGGTTTTAGCTCGTTCGAGCTTTGTTTTTAGGAAGCGCAAACGCCCATATTTGGGTCAGAGTTTGAAGCGATTATGAACGAGTTAAATACAACTTGATCGACTAGGGCACTAGTGGGGCCGCTGGTGGTCACTATAGTGATTGCCTAGTTCTGCTAAGAATAGACCATGCTTATTAAATCGCGCGGATAAAATGTGTGGTTGTGATCGTTTCTGAGACTGACATTAACAGTCTAGATTTTTCTTTAAGGAATAAATATGCGTTCGATCATGCTAACATATTTAAAAAGCGTGCCAACGCATTGATCTCTTTGTCCAAGAGATGTAGCCTGTTTGAGTATTTTTATGCAGATCTCAATACTAGCGCTTCGGGAGATTCATGCTACTCTGCTGAGAGTGAGCATTGATCGTCATGTCATGTCAATATTGAGAGTCCGGCTGGGAACATAGCATGGAAAATATCAGGCGAGTCATGCATTAGTTAATAATGCTGGCATAAAATAGAATTCACAGAATATTTGGGATTGCTACTATGCGCACCATTCCGAATGAATTTCATATATACATATATTGAGTTGTTCAACGCTTGCGTAAATAAATAGGTTTGAGCACTCATTATTTTCAAGCGGTCATCATTCCTTTGCAGGATCACAACGTTAAATATAAGGTTTTACGATTTTGACCCTGAACTAAAAACCACCATCAACACTTAGCAACCGTATTTGAAGGGAATACCTCTGAGAAAGAATCTAGGATTCGAAACCTAAGTTCTGACTGGGAAAACCTTTGTATACGGCTGATGAAGATTCATTTGATGAGTTTAATCACAAATTTTCTGAAATTGATAATGCATCTTTTGCACTGTGTAAGTCTATTCATGGACATTGTGATGAAAACTCTCAGATCTCTACCAGCTCGATACGGTTCTAAGAAACATGCCATCGTTGAGGGAAATAACCTAGAAACACTTTCCAGAAATACTCTTGTTGAAAAGTTAAAGATCTTTGATCACGAGCATTTATCCAAAGCCGGAAAGGATATTGCATTCAAAGCATAAAAGAACACCGATCTACTTGATAAAAGTAAAAGTGTTGGCAACTTTGTGAATGATCCGATCGAGACTGAATCATCAGATGAAGATCTTAAAAACTCAGTTCTCTATCACAAGACGATGTAGAGATCTTCTTTTGAAGAGAAGTAAATGCTTCACTAGATATAAACCCATATCATCATTTAAGAAACATGATCATATCCCTCTTAAAAAATGGATATTGTTGACACTGATGATGAGGATAAGCCATAGTGCTTCAAGTGCAAAAGTTTTGGGCATTTTACTAATGAGTGTCCAAATCGTAGAAAGTGCACTGGAAACAAGGGACTTTCCGCAACTCTTGATGAAACATCTGTTCATTATGATTCTTGGAGGATGAAAAATCAAGTGTAGCACTCCTTTGTGAAAATATCAATTTTGATAATTGTAGCAATCCGTGTTAGAGCAGTGCTCGGTCGAACTCGCAAGTGTTGCTATCGCAAGCTTGTTTGTCAAGTTTAGTTGCCAAAACTATAAGTCTTGATTTCTAGTCTACTTGTAGCTAAGTCTCAGATTAGGATAGTAAGTGTAGTTGAGCTTTAGACTCCATGGTGTTCATCGATTGAAGACGAAGAACTACTAAAGGGAGCTTGTGCAACTTCATAAACAAAAGGTATGTGGAGAATTGAACTCATCTATAACTCAAACGTCTATCAACGCTATCTCCTATTTGAGACAAAATTCGTATAGATATATAGACTTCGATTATACACATTTGATATTTCGAGCTGAGTTTAACTCGCTTACATGTTGGTAAGCTTTCGCTTTAACCAAGTTCATCTTATATTCTTGACGAAAGTCAAAAGATGATCATGTGAAATTCTCCTTGTAACATCTTACATGATTTGTATGAGACAGTCATTTGATGTAGACTCGGAATGTTTCGTATTAATCATTCGATCACTTGAAAATTGCTTTGAAGCTAATAGTTTGTGTGAGACATCTATTTTCGTCTTCTAAGAATGTTTCAATGATTGAAATGGGAGTTTATAAAAAATACCCATGATTGGATATAGCATAGTATGCGTACTTGCATATATGTTGTCCAAGTCCGGGAACCATAGTATGCATGCCCGTATGCGTACTTGTTGGTTAGTGAAAGTCCGGGAACTTAGTATGCATACTGGTATGCGCACTGGCGTGAGCTCCAAGTTCCGGAATTCAACTGAGGTTTGGAAGATATGCGTACCCGTTCGCATACTGGCGAACCCAAACCTAGTCCGGCCTCTTAGATATACGTACCCGTTTGCATACCTGAGTTGGTTATGTTCTAAAATTGGTTGTCCATGAACTAATACATTTATATAATAAGGAATACAATCTTTTACAAACCGTGGCTACAATGATTACGAATGATTCAAGGGAACCAAAATCGATTTTTCTTCGATTGTGTCTTCTATACTTCTACGAGAATATAAACAATTGAACAACTCCATAAATAGTTTCATCTGAGTCATTTGAACTAGTTGTGATCAAGATGAATATGGTTGACATGAAAGTCTTCATATGACTAACTTCGGTTAACTATTGTTGAGACAACAAAGGTGCACACGTTTAGGTACGGTTTTCCGTATCTAAATGAAAGCACATTTCATTTGTGTGTAACAAGCTAAGTTCGATCTAACGGTTGAAAGATATTAACTTGAGTCTAATCAGGTTTTCATCTAACGGTTAATATTGAATGCTTTGTTACCAAGGTAACTTAGATTAAAAACCCTAATTTGAAGACTATATAAAGGGAAACCTAATCCCTACACCTCCTTTGTGATATTAGTCGCGACTAGAGTCGATTCCCCTTTAAGCTTAGGTTTTTCTCAAAACCTTGTAGGTTAACGACTTAAAGACTTCATTGGGATTGTGAAGCCAGACCCATCTATTTCTTTGTAGTTGCGTGTTCTGATCTTGCTGTTTTCTATCGTATTGAGTACTATCTTCTCTAAGATTTTCTCGAGATTTATTATCCGATAGGCAAGATAAAAAGTAGTCACAAACATCTTCGTTTCATCATTTGTGATTCCATAATATCTTGTTTCGCTACTATACGATTAATATTATTGTGAGGTGATTGATATTTCTAGGTTGTTCTTCGGGAATATAAGCCTGGTATATCAATTGGTTCATGTTCACCTTGATTTATCAAAATACAAAACAAAACTCATAGGTTTATATGTGGGAGACATATTTATCTATTCAATATACTTTTCTATGTGAGACAGATTGGTTTATCAAGTCTTCGACTTTGGGTCATAGATACTCTTAGTTGTGGGTGAGATCAGCTAAGGGAATCAAGTGCGCAAAGTCCTGCTGGGATTCAGAGGCGTAAGGAACGCGACTTCACCTTGAATCAGTGTGAGATTGATTAGGGTTCCACTACATTCCAGTCTGAAGTTAACTTGTAGTAGGTTATTATCTGCAGCGGCTTAATAGAGTGTGGTGTACAAATATGGACTAGGTCCCGGGGCTTTTCTGCATTTGCGGTTTCCTCATTAACAAAATTTCTAGCGTCTGTGTTATTTTTTTTCCGCATTATATTTTATATAATTGAAATATCACAGATTGTGCGTAGTTCAATCAATTAGATAATCCAATCTGTGATTGTTGATATAAATTGATTGATACTTGAACATTGGTCTTTGGTATTTGTTAGAACCCCGCTTTTTCAATTGGTATCAGAGCAAGCAAAAACGATTAAGACCTTATAAGTCTGTGTTTGTAGAAATATGACTTTATGGACAGAGGTGATATCTCTATAAACGTACCACCTGTCTTCGATGGCACCAAATCATGGTATGCCGAAACTCGAATTAAAAAACAGTCATCCGCAAGGGTAGATTCCAAAACCTTTTGGACAAAGGTGTACAACAAATATAGGCAAGATTTTGGGAATCCGAATGGAAGAAGTGTTCAACAAATTCATGGTAGGCATCAAGTCATCTAAAATGTGATACTTGCTTATTTAGCTACCCAACATTGGATTTTGAACGCTAGCCACTTTAGATTGTCCATTGAATAATTTGTAAATATTTTTGTGGATTATTTTACATAATCCATGTTGTTTTATCTTCCAATGAAACACCACTAACTAAGTAAGTTTGTGTTGTGTTTTTGTAGCATGAAGTCATGAATGCCCGTTACTTGGTGGAAAAGGGGGAAGCATTCACATTCGATGCAAGCCATCACTTCTTGGTATCCAAAATCCCGAAGTATGACCTAGACTTTATGGTGGGTGAATCAGACTCGGATTCCTCTGAAGAAGATTGATGATTTTAGAAGTCTTTGTGTAGGTTTTGTGGGGGATACCTCTATGTAAACCCTCACGAGACTATAACTCGTCCACTAGGGTCGCCTAGGGGTTTAAAGGCTTGATGCACGTGCTAAGTGCATCCGTGATTCCTACGAAAAGCAGTAGATATAAAATGAATGAAAAAAAAATTATGAAATGGTCACAATCGGGTTATATATGACTCAAAAAAATCTGATTGTATCTGTGCTTACTTAAACTGATTCTGTAAGTCCTCCGTTAATTTTGAAAACAGTACCAAGAACCGGTTTAAAAGTGCATGAACGTAAACCGATTCTGGGTTGTGTTTCCGAATAAAAAATCTAAAATTTCAGTTGTTTGATTAAAATGAAGATCAATTTATATTAGTTGATCTCACATCTAAGAAGATTAATTAACACTCAATACGATTAATTAATGATAATTAATCAGGGGTAAAATGGGTAGTAAGAGAATAGTTGGATAAGGGGTTGTGAAAACTTTATTTCTAATGACTTTTTTTTCATCTATTAACATGCCCCAAATAAGTGGACTAGGCCCCGAACTAGCCAGGAATTACATAACACTTAATCACAAATAAATCCCTACAGATGAATCTTATATAGTTCATAGCGTTTATCATGCTTGACCTCTCTTATGTGGCTTGGACAAATTTGGAACGAGCTTTACTTTTTTTGAAAAAACAAATAAATAATAAGTTAATATGATTTTAATTAAATAAAAATAAGTCGTTAAAAAAAGGAAATTTTTTTTGAGATGCTGCCTGGTTCATGGATGGATAATCCACAATGATTCTCCTTTATCATCCATAAAATTTCCACATACTTTCTCACAACTTTTATTGACAAAGGAAAATATTTTGAAGGCTCTTATTTTATTTTCTTGAATTTTCATTACCGAATAACGCCACAAACATTTGTAACACACAGTCCCACAAATTAAAAGTGGTTAAAATGAAATCTCCGTCACTTGCAACTGATATCCAAAATCGAATAAGAGAGATATTGTATCTTCTTCTCGAGTGTGGCGAGCACCGGCCATGTGGGAATGATATTTAAAGTTGGGTATCATAAGGGATGGATTTTTTACGGTTAGATGGTGAATCCCTGAGGAACGACCCCGTACGTGGCATCGAGCATAACCTTTATATTATTGGTGGTATACCAACCATCAGGTGAGATAAAGACTATCGACCAATCGATTATTTATCGCTTGGTAGAGTCTACATCACATTTAGGATGGGTTTGGTAATGCTTTTGTTTTTGCAAAAGCACTTTCAAAACCTATATATATCAACATATTTTGAAATTGGTGTTTGGTAAAAAATAATCAAAGTGTTTTTTTATCCAAACCACTTCCCAGATTCCTCAATTTTTAAAAGTTGGGGAGGAGGAGTTTTTAAAAGCTACAAAAGCATAAGCTTTGGTCCCAGCAAAATTTAATGTTCGATTTGTCCTTTTTGTCCCTATTTTATTTTGCAAATGGCAAAGTTACCCTTAAATATATATACAATTAATTTTTTATTTTTTATATTTTATTCTTTAAATATTATTATAATACCATTTTATTTAATTTGTTAAAAATAAAAACAAATATTAAATAATTACTTAATATTAGTTTCATTTTATGTTTGAAATCAAGAGTATAAAGCACAGTTTGGCTAAGTTTGCCTATGTAAGTGGTGGTCCAGATTTGTCTAGAGGGGAGATAAATCTATGGTCATGGTTTATTCAACTTAAATATTAACATAAGTGTTTTATTAGTTGGTGTCTCATTAATTTCCCATAATGAATTTGATTTATCTTAATTAATATAATAAATACATAATTCCATTAATAAATAATTTTAGTAAAAATTACATCAAGAGACATTATTAGTGGTAGTGGAATAAGTAGGGTGGCAGAAGCGGTGACGGATGTTAGCGAGTGGTTGAGGAGGTAACATTAATGCTGGTGGATGAAATAGTGTCGATGAGTGGTTTTTATGGTGGTGGGTGTCGGTGAGTATTAGTGAACAATATTAGTTCAGTATCTTTACAACACGATTGACAAAGGAAGATACCAAATATTTCAAGGGTAATAACAAATCATATAAGGAAAAATAATCATGATTGTTGGATCATCCAATTGGTAACCCTGCTATCTTTAGAACCCCGATCCTGTAAATCGTGGTTTTACTATTAGGAATAAAATTGATTGCAATATAAAAGATGACGTACAAGAAAGAAAAAAAAAAGATAAATTAATTGACGACTTAAGTTTGTTGAACCTAAATTTTATACATGATGTTTGTGGTTGAAATTAAAAGTACGCACAAGGACCTACGGGTTGTGGGCGGCGCTGGTGGTGGAGAAATGAGTGGTAACAAATGGTTTTGTAGTGGTGCCGGGTGTTGATGAGTAGTAATAGATTATGCTAATTCGGTTTTGCAACAAAATGTATAACATTATCAAATTGTGAAGATGTGGTTGATCATAATAAAAATAAACTCGGTTAAAATACATGAAAATTAAAATAATAAAAAAAGAACATCGGAATGACACGCGATATGATAGCTATAAATGAACGGCATGAGTAAAAATCAGTACACAAAAAATTGGTTATTATTGTGGCGTGCTGTTACGGCACAGGTTATATTCTAGCTAGTTATTCGATCTCCCGAATTCTTTATTACAAAACGAATCTAAGTTAGGCAAGATAAAAATCGGTTTTGGTTTGTCCTCCCAATTGATAAATCCACAGTTATGGTCGATCACATGAGTACACACTTTAGTTGATAAAGAATGCATTACATATCATCTCCTTCACATCTCAAAAGTCAAAACTAAAACAGAGAATTTGTTCGACTGGAAATAACAAACCTACCTTCTTATATAATTAATGCCTGGTATGACAAGTGCATTTAAGAACTTTAATTCTCAATTTTTGAGCAAACGAAAATCAAAAAAAAAAATTAGAAAGGAAAGATAGATTGCAGAGAGAGAAAAATAGAATTCAAAAATATACTTCTTCCTACTTTTATTTACATCTTCTTCCACGTAAACAAACATTTCTGACCAATCAAACTACTCTGAGGTAAAAAAAATTTTAGGAAACTTTTTCTTTTTACAGTGCTTCGTGTATGAATTTTTGAGGTTTCTATCATTTTCTTGAATCTCATTTGTTGTATATTTAATTGAAAGTATACATTTCCAAAGATAGGCTAATTGATTACAATAATTTCATAGTTGGATTTAAGGGGTGTTTGTGTTCTTTTATTGGCCAACTTATGAAAATTTGATTATCGCAAAGCGCTGGATCTTGGGTTTCGATGTTTCAGAACTTTTTGATCTAGAAAAGTGAGATTTTCTCAAGTACCAATTTTTCCTTTCCATCATCTTTAGACTTTGGTGGAAATATTATTTTGGTTTCTTCTTGATATAGACATAAGGAGAGACTTAAAATATTATTCCTATTTCGCACTATAACTTGGCAATTGGTCGGCATTTACGAAATGGTCACACGCATACATATACGCACATACTAACTCACATACACACTCGTGCGCACAAAGACACACAAACACATGCAAGCACACATGTATAAATATCTATCTAGGTATCCGACATCACTGAATTGGACTTAAAATTAAAGTAGATCAGTGTTCCACTGTGTTGCATGTTTCGTAGTTGGTATTATTGCTTTGCCGAAATAAAGTAAAATTGTATATAAATTTCAGTGTGTTCTTTTTTTCACTTTTCAATTCGCTTGCTTGAGTGTTTTAAGCATTGGAATTTTTTGTTTTTGATATAAAATCCTCTATTTGCATATTTGTGTACTATTTTTCAGTACTAATGCTACAATATTGTTTTTTAGGATGGCATCTAAATCAACTCTTCCAATCGTAGAAATTTTATTGGTTCTACAAGGGATGGTGAAGACTCATATAGATTTAGTATGGCTCTAAATGGTATCAATTTTCTCGTACCTTCTTAATAACTTAATGTTATTTTACCCATCATATTATTGTTACCTTTTGTTAGGAAATTAATATATGTCGCATAAGCCTTGCTAAAATTTTGAAATGACTTTGGGAAAACACAAAAACCAAGAATGAAAAGTAAAGCAAAAAAGGGTTTATGACATAATTAATTATCATCAATGTCGTTAAAAGCTTTCTTTATATTTAGCACGTATCCAACACGGTCCTGTATCCAACACGGTCCTTTCAGACATATATTTTAGTCACTTGAGGTTTTTGAGTGAGTAGTAAGAAACACAACACACGTATATTTCTCTTACATTAGATCAAAGTAGATAACCTTAATGATTTTGCACTTTTATAATATTGTTATGATCATAGTGTTTGTTTGAGAGATGGGTTTAAAGAAGGGCATGATTCTAATACAGAAACCATGAGTAAGCAATGAAAATAAGAGGAAACTTCTCTCTTCTAAATAAAATTTCATGTTATGGAATGACTTCATAATCAATAATATATATTTTATGCACCTGGATGAGGGAAGCAATATTGATATACGAAACAGGTAGGTCAGTCTACAAATCAACTTTTAGGAATATAGGAAACTTTTTTATGAGAGACAGGAATTATGAGCACCACGTTGATTGGGTAATTAAGTAACAACGCAACTAAAATGGGCAAAAAATATGCATGTACAGATGTTTTGATTTTAATGTCAATTTATTGTACAATATTTTGAGTTTCTTTCTTAATTTTTTACTGTACAAAGTATTAGGATGAAGGGACTATGTTCTATACTATTTTTATATTCAGTGGTAGTGTAGCGCCCCCAAAGCTAGCAGCTGACTAATCCAAGTGATTAACTAAATAAAGAGGCACTATGAATCTGAATCATTTACTTAAACATTCAATTAAGAAATCTGCTTCAAAACTTAACCCAATAACTAACCCGCTCTGAAACATATATATACAATAAGTCCTCTCAAATGATACATATACAATAATCATTTGGTTTACAAATATAATATGCAACATAATAACATAGCAGACATTAACCAACTAACGAAATCAACCCTTGAAGCCTCCACTGCGCAACTTTGATCCGTCTCTGAAACTGAAAGTGGGAATGGGTGACCACATCATCCCTAAAAGGGATGCCCAGTAGGAATAACATCTTACTTTCAAGTAATCATAAGCAAGAGTTGAAAAACAATACATGTTTTTCCGAAGCATTGAACAGTGACTAAGTCACTGTAATAAACATACATGTATATGGAACAAACTCCTTCTTTCAAACAATGTATAATATTCGTGCTAACCACACTCAATAGCTATTGATATCACCAAGACCATGATGACCCACTCTAAGCATAAAAGCTGAATTCATGTAGATATAATTGTAAAGGAGCGTATCCTATATACTACAAGTGGAAATTCTCATTTCCCATAACAATTCATAGTGACAAACAAAACATTACAAGTCCTTTCCAAATTGTGGAAATATTCACAAAATCAACAGAATTATCATAATGCAATTTAAACAAAGCATGGAATGCAAGGACAGACAATGCATGAGTTTGATCAACATAAACTTTTGTAAAAGAAAACATCAATGGTTACAAGAGAGTCAAAAGTATTCCCACTTCTTTTGATGACAAGCCACACCTACCTCGAGATCCACAATCCACTGATTCATCCTTTAAATCGACCGTTGTTAATACAAACTAGCTGTTAATCATACAAGAAGTTTAAGTATCTAGCCTAAATGGCTCACACAAGAATCATACAAGTCTAAGTAATAATTCTAAGTCCATTTATGATTTTACACCTTTTCATTATCTATCTTTAGCATAGCTAAAATTTACCAATAGAATTAGGTTAATTCTATAGTCCATAAACAAGTCTTATGACTATCTATAACTTTGTAGAAGAAACTAAAGGATAATTCATACCACAAGATCTAAGTCATGTTCACTAATAAAATGAACTCTAAGCCCAGTCCACTAAACAGGCCCATTAAGCTAAGGCCCAGTCTAATTGAATCTATTAACGGTCACTAACAGCCCTATATTTCACCACCACAACCACCATTGCCAATTTTGTTTAGGGGTGAGAATGGTCCGGACCGAACCGGGTTTTAGCCTCATCCACACCTAAAATTTTCAAGTTTGATATCCACGTCCAACATATCGTTGGATTGGGCGCGGCTGATCTAACTAACTTTTAAAATTAATTAATATTAGGAGAAAATGTTGGGATTGCTATTTATATACTAATGTCAATGCACATTTCACCATTGAATATTGTTTGAATCGGTAAACAAATATTTCGGACCAATATAATAAATCAATAAAACATAGTTATTAAATCTTTAGCACCACATAAGCATTCTTCCTAGAGTAGTTGCTAATATAAATAAGAGAAATTCTGTTATTGTCATTTCGGTACATTTAGTGTACTTTACGGATAGAGGAATACATAAAGTTGTACAGAGTAAAATAATAAATTGTTCGTTTGATTATAGGTTCTTATCTCGGTCAGAACAATAAGGTTGTTATGCTCATTACCAAACTTGCTGAAGAGTTGAAATATAACCAACATATATCTTTTTCATCAATGGTTGAATCAATCATCACAAGAAGAATTAGGTCAAAGATTATGATACATTATGGGAAAATAAATTTTTCATTCCAGAGAAGCAAATGAAAACTTTCATAAAAATTCTCTTAGAACCGAGAATGAAGTTTCCATTATGTACATGCCATATCATGTATTAGTAACTACATCCAATCTCTAAAAAAAAAAAGTATTTTGAAGGTTAGGAATGGGGTAGTTATGAAATCCCCATGAATAAGATCAAACCTTATTCCATGGTATGTACATGAGATTCCTCTTTTTTAATCTTAAGCAAGCCCCAAGAGGTCTTAGTTGATCCATTATTTATCCTTCATCTTTCGTTTCCTTCTCGTTTGTTTCGAGAAAAATATCGATCCATTTCTATTCTTTATTTTTCTATTGATTTTTTTTACGATCGAGATGTATGGATCCATGGATCTATGTGTCTATATAGATCGGGTTCATGGATTAAGGAAAGTGTGCAAAACCTCTATTTTCCTCCGTCATTTTACGAGTCTCTTTCTTTTTGTGTATGGCATCACCACCCTTTGACGACATTTACTATTTCATCATAACTTAATTTAAAAGCTATATTTCGACGTCAGGTGTTTTCGAGATGCTATTAATAACCAACGAATAGCAAGTATTTTTCCTTGTGTAGGTCCTATTTCAATGGGAACTCGGTGAATCGACACATCTCGCTTTTGCTGCTATATCAAGAGTTACTCCTCGTATTTCTTGACGTAAGCGAATATGAGTTACTCATAACTCAGAAGAACCTTTTTACTTCACACTGCAATTTCCATCCTATATATAAACATGCATAATTTATTTAGATTAGTCCAATGCCTATATTTTATGATAGTTTCTCAAAAGGCTGCATCAACGTTAATTTTTTCATAGTCTGAATTTGGTGTGCTCTATGTTTCAATAATTGCATATTTTAGGCCCACTAATAGCAACTACCACTTTAGCAATATATTTTGTTAGAGTGTAAGCAGAAAATAATTTCTCTCCTAATGGAACTACACTTTATTCTGTAATTCGTTTTAAATGAAATAAACTATCTTGAGCATCAAAAAAAAATCATCTTGGATTATGCTATACCCAGTCTATTTTATTCATCCATCTGCCATAGTTTTATTATCACTTTCCATGTGTAAATTTTGTATTCCTCTTGTTATTCCTCACCCCATAGCTTCAAGCATTTTTGCCGCTCCAGCCTGCTCCTAGTATTGTTATGGAATGCTTTCAATATGCTCCTATATATAAAATCATACATGATTTATTTGGATTAGTCAAATGACTCACAATTGAAACCAGAACATGATTTCTCAAAACAAAATAATTCGGGAAAGGTTTTCATGCCTTTTTGCAGATGACTTAAAGTGCCTTTTTGCAGATAACTTAAAGTTTCCATACATGTTAAAAAAAAACGCGACAAAAAAGGTCAGTTCACCTTCTATGCGATTCTGGTTAAGTAAAAAACAACGTCAACAAAGTCATTAGAGAAGCACGGATACTTTATCAAAAATTCCCATTATGCACCTATTTGATAATATAGTTATTTTAGCCTAGCATTTTTAGGGGTCACTCAAAAAGAATTAAGGGCCATTCTTTTATTCCCAACCATTAAAGAGGGTTAAGGGGTGTCTTAAAAAATAGAAAATTATCTATATTGTCCTTCAACTTTATACAAAATCTAAACCTATATCCTTTATTTTTATAATCATATCATTCCTCTTCCTCTTCTCTTTTCAGCCATTGAATTTTTTTTCATCGCATTAATTTCGTTTGAAACCAAAGATCGTCGATCAAACGAATTTTGTGATTGATTGTTTAAAATTAAAACCCAAAATTCATTGACCTTAAAGTTGAAACTTAGAACATAAAAACAAGAAATAAAAACGAGTTAAACAAACAAAACAGATAGATGATAGTATAGTTGTGATCCAAAATTAGGATTTTATTACTTGAAATCAAAAATTTGATCAGAACTTTTTCTAGGATTTACAGTAGCAGAAACATAATCGGTAGATAATAATCTATTTTACCTACCGATTATGTTTGATGTTCTTTGGAAATGAAGAACATCAACCATAATCGGTAGGTAAATTGATTGTTATCTACCGATTATTGTTGATGTTCTTCATTTCCAAAGAACATCAACCATAACCGGTAGGTAAATTGATTGTTATTTGCCGATTATTTTCCTGCTACTGCTTTAAATTTTCTGTACTAAAATTAAACACAATCTGTAGATAATAAGCACAGTTTACTACCGATTATGGTAGTACCACAAATTCGAAAATCGAATATATTCGGAAGTTAACGTAACACAATTTACTACCGACTATGACCAATACAAAACTCGAAAATTTGAGTTTTTTTTTTCCCAAAACCTGATTTTTGGGCCACTCTATATTCGGAGGTTCGAGTAACAATATAAACCTCCGAATATAGTATTGCCAAGGCTCTATATGTCGAGGCTCGTGGTGGTTCCAAAGCCCTATATGCCAAGGCTCATGGTGGTTCTCATTTGGGAGCCAACACATATTCGTAAATCAAATGAATTACTTGGTCTTCCGATTATGACTAGTACAAAATTCGAAAAATTTCATTTTTTTCCAAAATCTGATTTTTGAGCCACTCTATATTCGGAAATCTGGTTAACTACTACTTCTTCCGATTATGTCAAGTCCAAAATTCAAAAAAAATCATTTTTTTTCCAAAATCTGATTTTTGGGCCACTCAATATTCGGAGGCTCGAGTACCAATATAAACCTCCGAATATAGTAGCTCCAAACCTCTATATGCTGAGGCTCATGGTGGTTCCAAAGCCCTATATGCCAAGGCTCATGGTGGTTCTCATTTGCGAGCCAACACATATTCGGAAGTCAAATGAATTACTTGGTCTTCCGATTATGACTAGTATAAAACTCGAAAATTTCATTTTTTTTTCCAAAATCTGATTGTTGAGCCACTCTATATTCGGAAATCTGGTTAACTACTACTGCCTCCGATTATGTCAAATCCAAAATTCGAAAAATTTCATTTTTTTCCGAAAATATGATTTTTGAGCCACTTTATATTCGGAAATCTGGTTAACTACTACCGCTTCCGATTATGTCAAGTCCAAAATTCAAAAAAAATCATTTTTTTTCCAAAATCTGATTTTTTGGCCACTCTATATTCGGATATCTGGTTAACTACTAAAACTTCCGATTATTTCAAGTCCTCCGATTGTAAGTTTATCTCCCGAATGCTAATCAAACTTCTTCCTAAAACTTTCTTGTTTACGAAAGCTACTCAAACTTCCGATTGTCTCCTTATCTTCCGAGTGCTATTCAAACTTCTTCCTGAAAATTTCATCTTTACCAAAGGAGGTGAAATGTCCGATTGTGCACTAATCTCCCGATTATATAAGGGAAATTTTGCCATTAAGAAATATGCAAGATAAGGGGTATACTCAATTTAGATTTGGGTGATCCTATTTTGTTTTATTGTTGGCCCCTAATTCCTTTTGAGTGTCCCCTAAAAATGCTAGGAATTTTAGTTGGAATAAAGAAAAATACAGGTAAAATTGGAAAAACAAATTCCTAATATGTAACGTAAATATACTATTGCAATAAAACATTATTACTACCGTGTGTACAATTATTTGTATACCATTTTAATGGGACATGATAAAATGAGAAAGAGACAAGAAGAAAAAAATATATTTATGTCTCAGAATTATTTATATGTAATTTTTGTGGAAATTTAAACATGGGTAAAATTGGAAAAAAAATACCTATTTTTTATGAATTGGTAAATATGGATAAAATTGAAAGAAAATGTCCAGTTTCTCTAAAAGTCTGACTTTTAAAGTTTTGTTTTTGGTATATCAACAAATCCCTAGATTTTCATAGTACCCTATCCGTCTTTGTAATTAGGTAATTGATAATTTTGTCGATAAAAAACTAATCTATACCGTTCACATCACTCTTCAAATCAGTTGATAGGAATTTTAATAGGGAAGGCCGCTCATTCCATAAGGGCCAAATCCGGCCCATACTCACTCCTAACTAGTGCGCAAATCCAATATGGTGAAAGAATAGACAAGAGCCATAGCCGAAGTAAATGGTAAAAGTGAAACTCACACCGCTTTCTCTTTCATAAGGGGGGAAAAAGAGTCCAAACTGAGTCAAAAATGGTAGTCATTTGATAAGTGGCATCATATAAATTTTTAGTAGTACGAAGAGAAGTAAATCATTGACCAGTGCAGGATTATTTCATGTTAGCTTGAGCTCTGGAGAAAAGTCATGTGATGAGTCTGGCGACGTTGACTAAGTCAAACTTGTGAATTTCATTGTCTTCCTCAATAAATCCAAGACAATTTCTCTCCAATTTCCTCTCAATCTTGAATGAAAATCTGAATTCTATAACTTTAATCTAGTTCTATTTGATTTTCTTTTAATGATTTCAAATCTAGGTTAATATTGTTTCAAAATTTGTTTTTAACCTAATTTTTCGTGTCTACCCTAATTTAGAATTTCCTATGATGCTTTTGTTTTTTCAATTATGAATATCCTTGTTTTAAATCTTTACTATAGTTTCATCATGACTTTTAACTTTTACGGATTATTTTTCTTGTTTCATATTTTAGGCTTTGATATTTTAACCCTAATTCGTTTAGTTTTCTTTTTTGTTCTTCAGGATAGGTCATGAACTGAAGGAGGTGTAGACATAGGGTTACAGAGTCATTATCATGAGATTTTAATTGGACAAGAAAGATTTTTGGACAAATGTTTGTTTCTATCTTTGGGTATGGTTCATTATTTTTATTTAATTCTATAAGATCTGGATTTAGGGGTCAGTGTTACTTGTGAAATTAGCTTTCTTGATATGCTTTTGCATGATGAGATCCTACCTAGTGTAGGGACTGGTTCAACTTTTCTCTTGGAGGTTATCTGTAATATGTTTAACTAGTCCATGAATTGTGATTGATGATGTTCTTCTTAGTAGGTTTATTAGGTTGTCTTTTCAGATTTTATCTATGGGATTCAATTAGAGTATCTCTTCTGTGTTTTCTTTTAAAAAGCAGTGATTTAAGATATATTACTGAGACTATTAACAATTTAAATTTGTCTTTGGCTCTCTCTCTGAAGTTTTTATTTAGGAAAATTCTTATAGAATAGAGTTTTTCATTTGATATAATATGTTTATGTGGATAATGAAGATTTTCTCGGAATTTTTTCCACACTTGGCATATTTCCTTCATGCACGATGATACCTCTCTGATTCTGTAAAAGAGTATGTTTGTCTGTTGAGTTGCCTGATCTATTTTGGTATTATAAAAAGAATGTTCAGTCTTTTTCAGTTAATCCATATCAACAAGTTATCATGAAAGAAGCTTAACTAGCAGTATGAATCCACTATCTTCGTTATATATTTAAAGTTTTTAGTTTCTGAAGTATAACTATCCTTATTCCTTCACTGTGGGTTTGTTTTTCTTTGTTAGTTACTGAGAGTTATAATGAAGATACGTGTTGATCAAGTGAGAGTTTTATATTTAGATGAAGATATTGAAGAATTTTCATTTAGATTTGCTGCTTTACTATGTGATAAGTATCGTAATTATCATAAAACGTCTGTCAACCATAATCTTAATAGAGTTTAGATTATAAATTCTCCTGATTTTAAGCTAGCAAAACCCTATGTTCAAGGAATGAATGGTATTCAAAACCTTTTTATTGTAATGTTTAAGAAGATGCAAAATTTGGAGTTAGCTTACGCAACTAGTCCATCTCTTATTTTTGGTCAACTGTTTGTTGTACAACCATTAGGTGACTTAGAATCGGTTTTCGATTTAGTCTGGAATACTACTTTAATGGCAGTACAGATAACAATCCCATTAGTTCTTATTAATGAAGGAACAATAGAGAAGTTATTGAGCATATTGGTACCATTGAGACTGTGGAAACACCTTTAGGGAACTTTCATGAAGCAAAGGTTATGGTTCCTCTGAATACCCCTATGACTAAAAAGGTTGTTTATAATACTGCAAGAAAGACTTATTATATGTCTGGTTTTTATCTTAAGCTTCCTTTTCATGCTTGCAAGAAGTGTTTTGTGTTCTATCATGATGAAGCAAAGTGCAAGGAGTTTCAGATGAGGATATATGTCAGGGCTTTACCTGCTCCTTCTCCTAAATCCATTAACGTTGTTGTTACCAAGGTGGTGTCTTTGGAAAGAGGTGAAAGTTCTGGATCTGCAAAGAAAAGTGATGTTGATGTTTCTGGTAGTAAAGTCTCTTAACCATCAGCTTTTTCAGTCAGACTTCAACCATTTGGATCTTCTAGAGTATCTGGTTCCTCTCTTTCGCTTCCAGTTACTTCTATTGTTGTACCTTTTGTTTCAACCTTGTCTATTAGAGATTATGTTATTCCTGTTAATATTGTTTTACCTCATGTGAATCCTAATAATGGTTCTAAGGCTCCTATGGTATCTTGTCCCCGTGATGAGAGCTTTCCTTTTGATCCTGCTGCTATTATTCATGATAAAAAAAGGAAAAATATCTATAACTTCTCATGAATTTGTTTTCTTAGGTTGTAACACTTTCTCATTATATTCAACTATGATGCCTACACCTCAGTGGCCTCCTATGGTATCTATGCCACCTTTTACTCCTCATATTAGTTCTTCTTTTAATCAAGGAAGTTCCAGCTTGAACTTGAATGAGAATGTGGAATCTAATGTGGTTTGGTCTGCTTCATGCACATCCTTTTCACAGACAGTTTTTACATCTTCAGGGGTTATTTTTAATTCCTTAACTGAAATGAGCTTTTCTTCGGATGTTTTTGCGAATTCAATGCAGTACTACTTGAATCTACTCCTCTGGCTACTCTTCCTCCAGAACCTCTGATTTTGGATGAGGAATTTGAAAAAACAAGTAAATCTCATGATGACTGACTCTGTGGACTCTATGGATGATGAGCCTTCTTCAGTTCATGACCTTATAAGTCTTCTAAAAAACTATATTCTATTTTGTTTTTGTTTTATCTTATTTTTCATCTTTATTTGTTAATGTCTACTTTCGACTCTCTTAGTGTTCTTTCATCATGAAGATTCTATGCTAGAATATAAATGGTTGGCTATATTTTTTAAACATTTAAAAAAAAATAAACCTAATGCAAGTTGTCTATTAGAAACCATGGTAGACACTGAAACTGTGCACAAGTATAGTCATCATCTTCCTTTTGATACGTGGTTTGTGGTGCCTGCTGTAGGTAAATCTGGTGATTTAGATTTAGGATATTTTGAAAATTCTACTATAGAATTGATAGGTAGTTCTTTTAACACGATTCTTATTGTTTGCGACATAACTCCGACAATCAGAAACTGCATTGTGTCTATGGTTCTTTGAATGTTATGGATATGAGAAATCAATGGAATTATTTAAATCACATGAATGAAGATGGTAATAGACCTTGGTTACTACTAGGAGATTTTAACTTTATACTACATGCTTTTGAAAAACAGGGTGGTAATTCTGATAATTGTTTCCCTCCGAATTTTGTTAGAAAAAGTTTAGTTCAGCTAAAATGAATGAAATTTTTTCTTTTGGTAATCCATTCACGTGGTGTAATGGACGATTCAAGAATCCAGTTGAATTGATTTTTGAAAAACTAAATACGGTTTTTGTGAATAATAAATGGTTATCGGTTCTTCCTCACACCATGTCACAAATATTTATATTCCATATAAATTCTTTAAATGCTGGCAACTGAATCCTGAATTCAATAGTGTTCTTATTAATTCTTGGTAAAAGCGTGTTCATGGTTCTCCAAGTTTTA
This sequence comes from Papaver somniferum, assembly GCF_003573695.1. Classification (NCBI taxonomy): domain Eukaryota; kingdom Viridiplantae; phylum Streptophyta; class Magnoliopsida; order Ranunculales; family Papaveraceae; genus Papaver; species Papaver somniferum. Next base: position 85,599,839 of record NC_039363.1, read on the forward strand.
TTGTTACTGGTAAGCTTAAAATCTTAAGCAAGTTTCGGTAAATGGAACATACACTCATTTGGTCATATTAAAACTAATATTGCTAAGTTGAATTCTGAAATTGAGAAGCTTCAGTCAGTGCCTTTTACTCCCGCTATAGGTAATTATATTTTGAATTATTCTAAGCAGCTTGATTTTTGGTATGAGATTGAAAATTCTTTTTATAAACAAAAGGCTAGAATTGACTACTTTACTCAATATGATAAAAATACGAACTTTTTTCACAACTCAGTGGAGCTTAGGAATATGTATAACATTATTCATACCTTAAGAGACAGTCAGGTTAATTGGCTGAAAAATAAAGAGCAAGTAGTTTCTCTTCTTTCAAATCATTTTAAAAAGTATTTATACTTCTTCTATGCCAAGTAATGCTGATATCGAAGAAGTTTTAAAATATGTGCATCCAATTATTACAGATGAAATGAATGTAGCTTTAGTAGCAATTCCTACTATTGAAGAAATTCATTCCAGTGTTAACAATATGGCCCTTTGGAAATCTCCGGGACCTGACGGGTTTCTTTATAGATAATTGGGAGGAAATTTCTGTTGAGGTTATTAATCATGTTCAAAGTTTTTTTTCGCAATAAGTATATTCTTAAGAAGTTAAATCACTCCTTCATTGCTTTAGTACCTTAAGTCAATAATCCTTCTTCTCCTAATGATTTTAGACCTATTAGCTTGACTAACATTGTCTATAAAATTATTTCAAAAATTTTAAGTAATCGTTTAAAACCTCTTCTTGAATCTCTTATTTCTCCTTATCAGTCTGCATTTATAGCAAATATGCAGATTCGGGATAATATTATTATTAGTCATGAAATTTTGCATTCTTTTAAAAAAATGGTTTTATGGCTATCAAGCTTGATCTTTCAAAAGCTTTTGGTAGATTAGAATGGCCTTTTATTCTTTTTGTTTTTAAAAAATTGGGTTTTTTTGAAGATTGGTGTCAATTGGTTTTCAGTGTATCAGCAAAGTTTCTTATTCAGTTCTAGTAAATGGCTCACCTGGTGAGGTTTTTTACCCTTATAGGAGCATTAGACAATCAGATTGTCTATCACCTTACATCTTTTCTCGAGAAAATTCAACTATGTCGGAGCATCATTAGGTCCAAAGAGAATTCAACCACACTGAAATGGATGGTCCAAAGTCCTCCAGCCTTTCATACTTTTGGAGAACTTCCTGCAATTAAGGAGACTAAAAACGAAATGAAGTAGAAAGGAGACTAAAATATAAATGAAGTAGAGAAGAAGGTAGTGCTACTAAGAACCTAGCAGAACTTTTGATTGATCGGTGGAATGTTCGCGATTTTCCTCTTTTTCACAAGCATGACCATAAAGAGAGGCTCTCAATAGTATCTTTTAACCGTTGTTGCTAAGCTATAAAAAAAGATGACATTCTTGTATATTCAATCAAAAAGAAAGAAGAGAAAGAAAGTTCACTGGGAGTTAGAGCCTACGCTTGCTTGCTAAACAAGACATCCTGGCGAGCTCCGTCAGTTAGATTCTTTACTTTACTTATTAGTATAAAAAGTACTCACTATCAAAATGAAAGACGATCGATTATCTATCCAAGAAGAGAGAGAGAGTCCCATATACGAGAAAAGGTCACAAATAAAGTTGAACCATGTAACATTGCAAAGGCATAATGATAAACAATTCCACTTTGAAGTTGACTGATTCGCTCGGCCAATCGTCGGAATGTGTACGAGATACCATAAGGGCCCAAGATCTCAATAGCACCTTTGTCTAAAGCTTCGAATGAGACTTCATATCCGAAACGCAGGAAAGATCTGACTAGAAAGTCATTCAAAAATTGATCGAAGAACCAGAGTTTATTGAAGAAGCAATAGAGTCGATTACAAAAAGTACTTGTTTGAAATGCTAGGTATAGTGCTATATCCAAGTGGAAAAACGTTGTCCCAACAAACATATACTGACTATTTAGCTAAAATGAACCTGGGTACACACCGAACTCTTCCGTACAAAAAAGTGATTAATGCAATTAGAAATTTTGATATCTTAGTAGAAGGAGGCCAGTCGAACAAAAACTAAAAATAAAGTGAAGTAGAAAAGAGTCTAAAAGATAAATGAAGTAAAGAAGAAGGTAGTGCTACTAAGAACCTACGGCAGAACTTTTGATTTTTGAAAGTTTATTTTATTTTATTTTACCCATACTAATTTAGACCATTTATTCAGGAATGAGTTCAAAAAAGAAGTTCCCATACAAGTGTAAGCTTTAGAAGAGAAGGAGTACGGCGCCCAACCCCAAGGAAGAGAATGGCATAAGTAGCACGGTCTATCAATCGAATTTTCAATTTTCTATTCACTTTTGATCGGGCCTGCTGGTTGACCCAATCATGATATTTCATTCAAGATATGGCTTCTTCGACCCAATCTTGATATTGAGGGAAGGGACCTTTTATAGAAAAACTCCGGATATGCGAGAAGCTCTGAGATTCAATCCTACACAAATTTGCCTCGGGCCTGAATTAGAGTAAAGCTTGCGCTGCTTTTTGGCCCTGCTACTTTACTAAGTCCAAGACAAACAACTATAGGCACCGCGAACAATAGCGTTTTTTGAGGATGTATGTCATCCGACTGGGTTCTTTATTGACACAAGTTTGTCGTAATGCTGGACCTATGGCGAATGCATCTCGACGCGTGAGACGATTTGACTATATCTAAGTCCTTTTTTTACGTCTGAAAAAGCGGGGGTCTAACAACCACACCCAATATTTCGATTAGTAATCTGCATGGACTAACTCCAATATACTTTTAAGAGAATCAATTAGACAGTCAAACTCAATCTTAATAAAGGTATATCAAGGAGTTATATCTCTCTTTCTCGATTCAATATTTACTCAAGCAAATAGAAATCTGCGAGTATAATTGAATACAAAAGAAATCACTTGAACGGTACCCAATACCAATGTTCAAGTATAAATCAATTTCAATCAACAACCAAATGTTGGATTTCCCAATTGATTGATTCAGACGCACAACCTGTGATATTTCAATTATATAACAAAATATAATGCAGAAAAGAAATAACACAGACACCAGAAGTTTTGTTAACGAGGAAACCGCAAATGCAGAAAAACCCTGGAACCTAGTCCACATTGAATACACATTGTGTTAAGCCGCTATAGACACTAGCCTACTACAAACTAACTTCGGTCTGGACTGTAGTTGAACCCCAATCAATCTCACACTGATCCAAGGTACAGTTGCGCTCCTACGTCTCTGATCCCAACAGGATACTACGCACTTGATTCCCTTAGCTGATCTCACCCACAACTAAGAGTTGTTATGACCCAAAGTCGAAGACTTTAATAAACAAATCTGTATCACACATAAAAGTCTACGATAATAGATAAATCCGTCTCCCACAGAAATACCTATGAGTTTTTGTTCCGTCTTTTGATAAATCAAGGTGAACAGAAACCAATTGATAAACCAGACTTATGTTCCCGAAGAACAACTCAGTATTATCGATCACCTCACAATAATATAAATCGTATGATGGAAAACTAGATATTGTGGGATCACAAACGACGAAATGAATATGTTTGTGACTACTTTTCTATCTTGCCTATCGGAGAAATCAATCTCAAGTCAATCCTTACGATTGTACTTAGTACGATAGAAACAGCAAGATCAGATCACACAACTACAAGAAAAGTAGTATCGGTCTGGCTTCACAATCCCAATGAAGTCTTCAAGTCGTTAACCTACAGGGTCTCTGTAGAAACCTAAGGTTAAAGGAGAATCGACTCTAGCTAATACAACTAGTATCACACAGGAGGTGTGGGGATTAGGTTTCCCCGTTGCTAGAGTTCTCCCTTATATAGTCTTTCAAATCAGGGTTTGCAATCAATGTTAGCTTAGTAACAAAGCATTCAATATTCATCGTTATATGAAAACCTGATTAGATTCAAGCTAATATCTTTCAACCATTAGATATAAACTTAGCTTGTTACACACAAATGAAATGCACGTTTATATAGGTTTGTGTAACCGTACCCAAACATGTACATTTAGTTGGTTCAACATTAGTTAACCAAATGGTTAGCCATATGAGCACTTTCATATCAACCATATTCTTCTTCACCAAAACTAGTTCAAATGACTCAAATGAACTAGTTAGAGAGTTGTTCAATTGCTTAGATCTTTATAATAGACACGATTGAAACAAAAATGATTTGATTCACTCGAATCGATACATGAACTTTATAGCCACGGTTTGCATTCTGAAAAAGCGGGGTTCTAACAACAACGCCCAATATTTCGCTTAGCAATCTGTATGGACAAACTCGAATATACTTTTAAGAGAATCAACAAGACTCAATCAATTAAAAGTACATCAACTAGTTTATATCTCTCTCTCTTAATTTGATTTCCTCAAACAGAAACTGCGAGTACTAATCAAATACAAGGAATAACTTGGATGGTACCAAAAGACCAATATCCAAGGATCAATCAATGAAAATCAACAATCAAAGGTTGGATTACTCTAATTGATGATCTAACGCACAACCTGTATTATTTCATTTATAAAGATAAAACAATATAATGCGGAAACTGAAATAACACAGACACCAGAAATTTTGTTAGCGAGGAAACTGCAAATGCAGAAAACCCCCGGGACCTAGTCCAGATTGAACACACATTGTATTAAGCCGCTACACATACTATCCTACTCCAAGCTAACTTCAGACTGGACTGTAGTTGAACCCCAATCAGTCTCCCACTGATTCAAGGTACAGTTTTACTCCCTACGCCTCTGATCCCAGCAGGATACTGCGCACTTGATTCCCTTAGCTGATCTCACCCACAACTAAGAGTTGTTACGACCCAAAATCGCAGGCTTTGACAATAAACAAATCTGTCTCACACAAACAAGTCTATCAAAGGATCAATCTGTCTCCCACAGAAAAACCCTAAAGTTTTTGTTCCGTCTTTTGATAATAATCAAGGTGAACATGAACCAATTGATAATCCGGTCTTATATTCCCGAAGAACAACCTAGATAAATTAACCAACTCACAACAATCTTAATCGCATGGTAGCGACACAAGATGTTGCGGAATCACAAACAATGAAATGAAGATGTTTGTGACTACTTTTTATGTCTTTCCTATCGGATATATTAATATCAAGCCAATCAATCTGATTGTACTCGTACGATAGAAGATGCAGGATCAGATCACACAACTACGATAAAAGTAATATCGGTCTGGCTTCACAATCCCAATGAAGTCTTTAAGTCGTTAACCTGGTTTTAGAAGAAGAAAACCAAAGGTTAAAGGAGAAACGACTCTAGCATGCAAACTAGTATCACACGTGAAGTGTGGGGATTAGTTTTGCACAGTACTAGATGTCTCCTTTATATAGTCTTTCAAATCAGGGTTTCGCCTTGATCACAAAGCAAACAATATCCACCGTTAGATGAAAACCTAATTTAGATTCAAGTTAATATTTCTCAACCGTTGGATCGAAAACTTAGCTTGTTTTACACAAATGAAATGCACGCTTCTAGGTTTGCTAACCGTACCCAAACGTGTACATTTTTTGGTTCAACAATAGTTAACCAAAAGGTTAGCCATATGAGCATTTCATACCAACCATATTCTTCTTCACCATAACTAGTTCAAATGACTTCAAATGAACCAGTTAGAGAGTTGTTCAATTGCAAGGAAATATTATGTACTACACAAGACACAATTGAAGCAAAGATGATTTGATTCACTCGAAGCGGTTCATGAACTTTATAGCCACGGTTTGCAAATTGCATTCCTTAGTCTTTATAAGTTTAAGTTCATAAATCATCTTCAGATATATAACCTTCTTAAGTTTGCACACTAGGTTCGCGGAATTAAGAAACCTGGCAGAGTTTACAAACTCCAACAGAAAATCTCGGCAAAGACTTTCCGTCGGTTCACGGACTGAGTTCGCGGACGCAGTTAGTTTGTCAACTCCAGCAGAATTTCTCGGGATGAGAAGTTCGGTTGTTCGCGGACTGAGTTCGCAGACTTGGCAACAAGCCATTCTTCCGGTTTCTCTTGATCAACAAAATTCGCAAACTTTGGTTCAAGGGATATGAATTATGCACATATGTGTTTCCACAACAATACTTATGTCCATCATTGGTTATGTAATCTAAACTCTCATTCCAACCATTGAAACATTCTTAGAGGATGTTATATAGTTGTTACACCATTTCTCGTCAAAGCAATTTTCAAAGTGATTGAAACATATCATGACTTTCGTCACTAGGTAAAGATAAACATGGTCGAAGCGAAATGCTTACCAACACATATTTCGAGATATAGATAGGCGAGGTATACTCGGCTCGAAATATCAAATGTGTATAATCTAAGTTTATATATAGCATACGACTTTTTGTCTCAAGAAGTAGGAGATAGAGTAGATAGACTTTTGAGTGACAGATAAGTTCAAGTCTTCACATACCTTTTTGTCGAGAAGTTCCATCGGTTCCTTGAGTAGTTCTTCTTCTTGTATGATGAATCCCCATGAAGTCCTTGATCTCAAGTACACTTTCTATCCTAGTCCAAGACTTAGCTATAGTAGACTAGAAATCAAGACTTATAGTTCTGATCACTAACATTGACAAACATGCTTGAGATAGCAACGCATGCGAGTTCGACTGAGCAATGCTCTAACAATCTCCCCCTTTGTCAATTTTAGTGACAAAACTATCAATACATATGGAATACAAAAAAGATAAAGAAACTTTAGTAGCTCCTATTCCACATGTCTAATCTTCAACATTCCTCGAAATCTTCGTCACTTCCAAGTACTCCAATGATCCTAAAGGTTGTAAGTTTAGCATCACCATTGTTGAAGATCCGTAGCTATAACAATGCGAAAGCATCGGTCTCGATCATTGTTATACAGTGTCATAGTATTATTACACAGTGTCAAAGTCCAATTGTTTCACAACTTCAACAATAATACCATGGTGATATGTATCACCCCCCCTTAGTCAATACTCCATCTCACATGGAAACCACTCCCTCTTACACAATGATCCGAAAACCATATGTATTTATAGTGTGAACTACATACTAATTCTCCCCCTTTTTGTCAATAAAATTGGCAAAGGTACAAGAACGGGATCATAATGAAATTTCCGTAAGAGACATTTCATGACTAAAAGAAAATACATACCATCTAATTTAGATGCAATCATATAGCCGAAGCTAATAGCATTCATCAATGAGTTTAAAGATACAAGATAACCCCTTTAAAATTCCACAGCTGCACACCCCTCAAGATATGACCATTAAGCACAGGTTCAAAAGAACTCTCCCCCATTTGATGTCATTCCCAAGGGAACAACAAGAGCGACCTTAATTTCAAAAGAAAAGAAGGATTTTGATTGGGCACCAAAAACCATGAGAATGATTTTCTATATCCAAAAAATCAATCAAATTAAACACAAAAGTGACCAACTTAATTGATTATGCTCGACATAAGAGAACTTACGGAGCATACGACTAACATAACCATTAGAAAATGAATAGGATAGCAGTTCATATACTCAACATAAGAGGAATCTTACGGAGTATGAAAATACTCAACTAGATTAATTACAAGAGAACCCATAATCAATCTAATTGGAATACACAACCAAACTAATTAAAAAAGTAATCAATTTAATTGTCATTTGTTTTGCTCGACATAAAAATACTTATGGAGCAATAACTAAATAACTAAACAAGATGATTAATTGTCATGTATTGATTCATCCTTAAATCAATACATGAATACCGATCAGGAACGACTTTACTTTTGACAAAATATGGGACAACATAGTTCACGGACGTAAACACCAATATCTCATAAAAAATTGCAATATAACAAATCATAAATATTAAATAAACAATCATCCTCCAAATATTTTAGAATTTAAACCAATAAACCTAAAAAAAACAAACAAGAAGATGAAAAATAATAGCTATGTGTAGTCACAATCATTGTTATTCAAGCATTAGTTATTCTTCCAACTGAATAAAAAAGAAGACATACTAGGCAACAATAAGAACACGAATTACTCATCTTCTTCTTCATCAGAGATACTCCAAGATGCTTGAATTGCGTTCAAATCTTCCTTGAGCTCGGGAAACTTTGTTGCAATCAAGGACAATTGTTCTTGAACACACTTTACTCTTAAATCAACCTTACACACACCTTTATGAATTTTTTGAAGAAGGCTTATGGTAGTAGGGTCGCTAAAATCAAGAGAAGAAATTCTTTGTCGCTTGCAAGCATTTTCCTTTATGCGCCTAAAGGTACACGGACGAACCGGTTTGGGGACCCCAAGAGAGTTTCCTATTGAATCAAACCCACGATCACGGCAAATTTGACTAATCAAGCAAGGGTACCCTAACATCTTGACGGGTGAAGTCATCGAAATCATTTGAAAGATTATAAAACCACAAATATCTAGACTTGGAATACCCCATTCAAGGAAATAAACCAATTCCACAAACTCATGACTCCACCAAGAATTTTCAATTGTGGAGGGACAAATATTGGGGATACCAAGTTTTCCAAAAGCCATCAAAGCAATACTAAGATCATTAGTAGGGAAATTTCCTTGAATCCAAACGACCTTCTTGCCACAAAGCCCAACTGAGATATCATCACATGATGGACGTTCATCACTTGGTCTAGGAAGCCGTACGTTTCCCAACGGGATTTTGGTAATCCTTGAAATTAATTCTCTATCAAAAAGAAACCTTTCTCTACCAATCATGGATTTGAACTCCATCTTGTTGTAATCAACATCATGAATGTTGGCATAGAAAATCCTTGAAAGTGAATCAAATCCTTGACCAAGACCATCAAAGATATTTCCAAGATTGAATTTTCTAAAGCATACCAAATCCTTTTCATGCCCATCAGAGGAATCCAATTTCTTTTCTAGAATGGAACCTTTTGAAGCTATATTATCAAACATTCTATCACAAGAATCATCCACAAACCTAATTCTGAGAGAGTTTTGGTCACAAGGAGAATTCAAGCTAGAGGATTTTGAGCTTTTAGAACTCCTTTTTGTGCTTCTAGGATTCATCATAGATCTAGAAATATGAAATAATCAAAAGAAATTTACTTACTTGGAGTGAATCTTGAACACCCTTCCTTTTAATTTCTCCAAAGAAGCTTTAATGGAGGAAAGCAATAAAACCCTAGAGGTTCACATACGCGGACTGTTTAAGATGATGAAGACGTCCGCGAACTTCTTTTATATACCCTACATGGGCATTGACCCGTGCACGAACCGTGACCCATTTGAGGAGTAGGATTTTTAAAAGTACAACCAACAGGAGGAAGAGTACCTACTGAAAATCTCTTATCAGAAAAACATAAGAAAAAAGAGATTAAAACAAAAAATCAACCTGTTACTTGCCCCATTTCAAGTTATATACAAATGGGATAGAGCCAATCCTGAAATCAGGTGTTGGAAACTGCATCGAATTTCCCATGCAATTTTTCTGGTTGATATTTGTACCCAGAGTCAGGAGTATAATCGTAATGATAATACTTAGAGTCGTGTGGGTTCTTTTTCTTATGACAAAGAGATGACCTTTTCTGACAAATGGTTCCTCTGCCTAATTCATACGAATCATTTTTATTGGCTTCACATGAATCGGTGTTGAGAACAGTTTGTGCATCATTAGAAAATGATTTGACAGGCACAAAACTCTTGTCAGAACAATTCAAATTCTCCATGGAATCAAGCTTTTCTAAGAATTGCAAAACACTTTCAAACGCTCTAAACAACTCTTTGTCAATGGAACCTTTATGGTAGTATTCCTCAAAGAGATTAAGTGAGAGTCCATACCCTTGAGCGTTGACCATGTTTCCTCCGATAATTCTTTTTATTCTTTTCCTTAGATCGTTTCTTCACATCTAGATTTTCTGACATGCTAGATGGTACATGATTATCACGTGCACCCATAGGAATGAGGTGTGATAATCTCCGAACAATCTTCAAGGAACTCTGGTGTGCGTTACAGATGCCATAAGCAAACCTCCCAAAAATATTTCCCATAGGGATAGACTTTTGAGGATCGGACAAACACAAACTTATGAGGTTTAAGATGTTTGCCTGCTCTGATACCAATTGAAAAAGCGGGGGTCTAACAACACCACCCAACATTTCGCTTAGCAATCTGTATGGAAAAACTCGAATATACTTTTAAGAGAATCAACAAGACTCAATCAATTAAAAGTACATCAACGAGTTTATCTCTCTCTCTATTGATTTCCTCAAACAGAAACTGCGAGTATTAATCAAATACAAGGAATAACTTGGATGGTACAAAAGACCAATATCCAAGGATCAATCAATCACAATCAACAACCAAAGGATGGATTACTCTAATTGATGATCTAGCACACAACCTGTATTATTTCAATTATAAAAATAAAACAATATAATACGGAAACTGAAATAACACAGACACCAGAAATTTTGTTAACGAGGAAACCGCAAATGCAGAAAAACCCCTGGAACTAGTCCAGATTGAACACACGATGTATTAATCCGCTACAGACACTAGCCTACTCCAAGCTAACTTCGGAATGGATTGTAGTTGAAACCCAATCAGTCTCCCACTGATCCAAGGTACAGTTGTACTCCCTACGCCTCTGATCCCAGCAGGATATTGTGCACTTGATTCCCTTAGTTGATCTCGCCCACAACTAAGAGTTTCTACGACCCAAAATCACAGGCTTTGACAATAAACAAATCTGTCTCACACAGACAAGTCTATCAAAGGATCAATCTCTCTCCCACAGAAAAACCCTGAAGTTTTTGTTCCGTATTTTGATAATAATCAAGGTGAACAAGAACCAATTGATAATCCGGTCTTATATTCCCGAAGAATAGCCTAGATAAATCAATCACCTCACAACAATCTTAATCGTATGGTAGCGGAACAAGATGTTGCGGAATCACAAACAATGAGACGAAGATGTTTGTGACTAATTTTTATATCCTGCCTATCGGAGATATTAGTCTCAAGCCAATTAATCTGATTGTACTCGTACGATAGAAGATGCAAGATCAGATCACAAAACTATGATAAAAGTAGTACAGTCTGGATTCACAATCCCAAAGAAGTTTTTAAGTCGTTTACCTGGTTTTAGAAGAAGAAAACCAAAGGTTAAAGGAGAAACGACTCTAGCATGCAAACTAGTATCACACGTGAAGTGTGGGGATTAGTTTTTCACAATACTAGATGTCTCCTTTATATAGTCTTTCAAATCAGGGTTTCGCCTTGGTCACAAAGCAAACAATATCCACCGTTAGATGAAAACCTGATTTAGATTCAAGCTAATATTTCTCAACCGTTAGATCGAAAACTTAGCTTGTTATACACAAATAAAATGCACGCTTCTAGGTTTGTTAACCATACCCAAACGGGGACATTTGTTGGTTCAACAATAGTTAACCAAAAGGTTAGTGATGAGTGCTAAAAAGTGCATATTTCTATATATTTTTCTTGGCATTTAACTCATCTTTTGTGCATTAATTCTACATTTTATCCCATATTCTGTATTTTCATTGTTTTCAAGAATAAATATTTTTCTTACTTAATCTTGCATTTTTAGGTAATAAATGAAGTTCGGATGAGTCGCGGAGCGAAAAGAGCAGAAAAGTAGTGAAAAGCCGGGAAGAATTACGCAAGGAAGCCGCAAAGAATGGAGCGCACGTCCAAAAAGCTAGGAATGGGCTCAAGAAGGAAGAATTGTTCTTAAAGAAGATATGGGCTTGGCATACCCAAGGCCCAAAACCCTTACCCAAACCCATTTTCTATATCCATACCCGCTTCCATTCCCGACCGTCAGATTGGATCGCATCTGCATCCTACGGTCGCTTCTTTGCCTGCGCATCAAACCTCGATACTTCCGCTTAACACTACAACACCTAACTCCATCTGGTGTCGTTAATTTTGTTGTATTGTATAATCCAACGGTCGCTTCAGGATCCACTTCGTCTCACCGTCAGATTGATCTTTCATCTCCATATCCCACGGTCTAGATTTGCCAAACATCGAACTCGATGATCCCGCTACACACCATAGCGACCGAACCCTATGACCTAACCAAACATCCCCTTCTTCCCAAAACAATCAACCTTCACCTTCTTCCTCTCCACCATACCCTGTGCAGAACCACCACCATCACCCTACAACAGCCATCTCTACCACCTAACCGCCACCAAATTATCTAACCACCACAGCCCACTCTCACCACCTAACTCGTATGATGATTTTCAGTCATCTTCATCAATTCCACACGCCACTGAGGTCGAGTGATTTTGATGAAAGTGATTGCATGTCTTCAAATAACGACAGCAAGGCTATGGAGAGGTAGAGGAGTACAAATGGAAGCATGGGTCGAGAAGAATTGGGAGTTATCACATCAAATTAGGTAAAATATTTAACCCTAATTTACTGTTTTGGGGGTTTTGCTTGTAAAGTGTAATTGAGTATAAATAGATGCTTTGGGATGTTGTAATAGGTATGCTGGAATAGCCAGTGTCATTTGGTTTGATTTTGGGAGAACTGGATTAGCCAGTCTCTCCAATTTTTGTGTTGTTCCATTTATGTTCACTGTGATGTTTTATGTTTAATACTATGTGATGTTAATGTTTAGTTCCTCAATTGTTCTAAGTTTATCCACTGTTATGTGCTTCCCATGTTATGTTATTGTGTTTAAATTCATGTTTTGTTTCACTGTCAACTGTTAATGTATGTTTATCTTCATGTCTATCATGCTCTGAACCTCAAATGCTAGGATTAGATGAAGCTATGAACCAGTAAGGAGTCAGATCAAATTATGACATTCATGTTGTGTTTGGAATGCTGAGATAGTATTCATCATGTGCAGCTCATGCCCAATGTTGCTAAGCCCTTAGACTAGTTGTACTTTAATCAGACAATTAGTACTTTGGTAAGTATTTTAGCTGTGATTAGAATATCCCTTAGGTTAATGGTGGATTCAACGTCCTAGTGATCTTCCTCTTGTCTTCATTGTTTTCTTATTTCTACTTCACTGTTTTCTTCACATCACTGCCCTTGGCTTAGGCCTTGGTTTATTACACTGTCATTTTATTGTCTTTGCTTCACTGTTTATCTCCATTGTTGTTTGCTGTTTTGTGCCTTTCTTATCACTTGCTGTTCACTGTTACTTTGTTAGTTCATTCTTTTTCTTACTTGTTTCCACTTGTTCACTTGTTTCCACTGTTACTCTTGTCTGTCACTCTTTGTTGCACCATCTCTTTTTCACTCTTTGTCACTTCTCTTCTTCTTTAGTCCACTGTTAGGGTAAAAAGCCAAGAGCCTAGCTAATCTAAAGGCCCAGCCAACTGAGCCCAAGGCTCAGTTCATTCCAAAAATCAAAGGTCCAGTCCACTGTGGACTTAATCAAAGCCCAGGTGAAAAGCTAAGGCCCAGTTCACTGTTACCAAGCCCAGTTCAGTCCATCAAAGGCCCAAACTGCTTCACAGTTAGTCAAAGCCCATCTTGCTCTTATTGTGAAAGCAAAAGCTTCAAAGTTATTCAAAGCCCATTGATATTCAAAACCCTTTGGTACTCAAAGCCCATTAGCAATTTAGAAACCCAAAATAGTTAGAAACTCCAAACACACCCAGTCTCTGTGGATCGACCCGTACTTGCACGATCTACAACTGACGACCGTGCACTTGCGGTATTACTGTAGGCCCGTTTCATTTCGCTTCAATTTTATACGCTTTCCCGGGCCCACCAACTTGCGGTATTACTGTAAGCCAAAAACTTGGTAGGCTTCTAAAAGAAGCCTACGACTATGTCTAACTGCAAGTGCACAGTGTCGATATGCAACACAGGGCAAGAACAGGTCGATCCTCAGGGACAAGGTGGGTGTAAGTTGAAACTACAATTTAACTACTACTGATTCAAATTGAGAGTAACCAAAAGGGGGGGTTTGTGTCGATACGACAAAGATGTTGGCAGAGATTACAACAGTAAAATAAAGATGCAATAACAAAGATGTTAACACTGAGAATGGAGATACTAGGATTGTCAAATCCACCACTAACTCACACTATATATATTCAGCTAATTATACTACTCTTGTCCTTGTGACAGATAAGGGAGAAGTGTCAAGTCTACCACTTACCTTAGGTGTTTCACCAATGGATGATTCAATCACAACTAAAGTATCAATCCGGAGCACTAACTGTCTAATTAAGCACAACTAGTCAAGGGATTAAAAATAGTCTCTTAAGCATGAGTTGCAGCACAATCAACACAGTTTTTATTCTAACTACAATGGATGCCTGACATACACTGTGAGAGCAAAGTATTGAGCACTAAGATCAAATCTATCATACAACAGTTTAAGCATTCAAGAGCAATATAAATAACGTGAATAATATAGCAGAAAGCTAGGGCTTCATCTAAACCCTAGTGAACTATTTAGAACATCATAACATCATAAACATGAACTGATATTGAAAACAAAAATTGGAATTGAACTGGACCCTTGAGCTTGGCTAACCCAAGTCTCAAGTTTTTGGCGCCGCTGCCGGGGACTCGGGTTTATTTCTCTAGTAGTTTTATTAGCTATTTTTGCATTTCACTGCATAGCATTTGCATCTGCATCTGCTTCACTTCATTTGCTGTTGGACCTGCTGTTCTGAACCAGTTTTTCCTCTGCTGGGACGCCTCCAAGGAAAAGAACCAAAGCCCAACTGGGTTTTTGCAACAATATCAGAGCAGCTGGGTTGTGCTAAAAAGGTAAACCCATTCAGAGAACCCGAATTGTGGGCTTCCAATTTTTAATTGTGGGCTTGTAATATTAAAGCCAATTTTTGGGCTTTTTATTTTCTGTTGGGTTTGTAATTAATTTTTGTGGGCTTGTTTGTTTAATTTGTGGGCTTGTATTTAATTTTTGTGAGCTTGTTTAATTTGGACTGGTATTTTGTATTCTGGGTTTTTAAACCCAGCTGAGCTTGTAACCGATCACGCTAGGTTAACTCGTTAGTGGGCCGAGTACCCAAATTCTAGGCCGAGATTTTGGACTCAGTTTCACCAAACGTTTTCAAACCAGCTGAGCCAAAGCAAACACAAAACCAACAGTGGGCTTGCTCCCATTCAAAAACCAAATTTTATTTTCTTTTAAAATAAATAAATAAATAAATATTTTCTCTCCCATTCAAAAACCAAAATTTTTACTTGCTCCCAAATTTTAAAACCAAATTTTATTTTGCTCCCACATTAACAACCAAATTTTTTTTTTTTTTCTTTTATCCCACCAAAACCAAATTTTTCCCAAAAATCCAAACCCTTTAAAAACCAAATTCTGAGCTTTGTACATTCTTTACTTAGCTTTTGAGCCAATCATGAATAGATCTTTTTCTACAGTTGGGGAGTACAACAAATCCCTTAGAGAACTTGCATATGGACAAACTTCACGTTTTGAACCTTCCACTGACCATGATGTCAATAGTCATAGGAATTATTATGGACATTTTCAAAGTCCCGAGCCGCAATACATGAACCCTAATGACTATTCATACATGCATCATTCATCGCAACGTGAAAATGAACATTCTGCTAGAGCCTCACTCACACAATCATCACTTATGGATCAATTAGAAGCTCGAGTCGCAGCTTTAGAAAAGCAAGCACATGAGGAATCTGTCACATCTAACTTTCCTAGGCAACCTGAAATCTATCCTTGTCCCGCATGTGATGGCTTAGACCACACTATTGTGAATTGCTATATTTTCCATGAATTTAGGCAGACTGGAGAAATTCCAAGGTTTGTAGAACCTACAGATTATTATGATGGTGGTTATTGGGACCATAATCAACCTTTTCAAGGTTGCGATCAACCATTTATAGACCCTAACGACCATGCACCCATGTATCAATCACCACAAGGGGAGGACGAACAATTTCACATGAGCCCTTGTATGCAATCTATAATGGAAAACATCAATCTCCTCAAACAAAACACTGCTAGTTTAGAAATGCATACATTGAATGATCATAGCAGCATTGTTATCCCTAATGAAATTAATTATCAAAATAGTGTTTTTAACCCTACTCATGATAGTCATATTGAACATGAACCTAATCTAGAGGTAAATGAGTGGAATAGAAACACTATATTTTTTAGGGAAGGACACTCTTGTTTTGTTGAGGATGATAATAATTATGATGTTATATTAGAAGAACATGTCTATACTGATGATGTTATGGAACCTTTGGGTTCAAATACATTAGGCTTCTCTGCCCAGACCTTAATGAATGATATCTCTTCTAGTATTCCATATGATGTTTCCATTGAATTGCCGATGCATGAGGACAAATCTGTTGATGATGTTGATGATTCTAATTGTGAACTTGCTAATTTGATTGATGATTGTGAGCATGATGTGACATGTGTAGATGATTTAGGAGATTTTGATTTGATTGATAATGACGTGCCTATTCTCCTACATGAGTCACAATCTGATGGCCTTCCACCCAACCTAGATTTGGTTTGTACCAATATTATAAAACCAATTTTTCTGAGAATGCCTAATCTAGGTTTGGAACTGTGTGCTTCCCAAGTCCTCTTGGACCATTTTGCATCTAAATATAATATCTTTGAGGAACCACAGTTGGAAATGGCATGTTTGCCCGTCCATAGCAAAGTACACTTTGAGTTAGATCTTGTGCATGAGGAACCCCCAAAACTGCGCGATTTTGTTTTCAAAATTATATCTTCTGTAAAATCCAGGTTTGGGGGTAGCTCATTTGGTTTCACAGCTTCACGTGCTTTTCTTTCATGTGTGAAGTTGTTGAAACCGCTACACTTTGTCTTTTGGGTTGATCCTCAACTCTTTAGACTTTTGGTGTATGGTGAATTTTTTGTATATAATCCAGTATATAAAAATTTTAAAAATCCTTTTGTTCCTTTTGTATATATTTTGCTAATCCAATATGATCTCGGCTGACATATGTTGGATTCTTGCCTTGAATAACGGAGTTCTAATATTGCTTTCGCCGAAATCGGGTATTCTCTTTCCTTTTTCTCTACTCAACATGATCCTCTTCATATGTTGTATTATAATTTTGTTCATATTTTGAAACATTGAGGACAATGTTTAGTTTAGGTTTGGGGGTATAGAGTAGATACCACGATAACATGTTATAATTGAAAACAAGAACTCCTTCTTTTTGAAAAAAATGAAAAATGAAAATAAAAAATTAAGAATTGAAAAAAAAGAAAAACATAAAAATGGAGCTCATTTACCTTGAAATGTTGACTCTTGTGCAAATATGTAATTATTAGGAGTCTTAGTCTAGATATTTAGGCACCCTGATTCTAGCACAATTCACATAGTGATAAGAAATTTGCACGCGCACGATCTACCAATACATGTATAGCCTCGATCTTCAAGGTGTTTGATAGGAAGTCACGATTGCCAATCACTTTAGAATACTGAACGAAACTTGACTAGCTTGTTCTTTGGTTGGTTGGGATAGAAGGTGGAGGTTACATTAAGAAAGACAACCATCGAATTTAACTGGGTGCATCAAAAAGGGCTACCTCTTGCGAAGTGTCATGTAATTTTTTGTTTCTTTTTCCTTATGTATCAAAAGTGTTTCCTTGTTCCAAAAAAAAAAAAAAAAAAAAACGATGTTTATATTCAAAATATATAAAAAAAAAAAAAATCAAGTATTCAAATTCCATTTGTGTCATGTAAAGAAAATAGTTCTCTCTTATCCAAAAATAAAAGAGAGTAGTCAATGTAAATAACAGTCATGTAAAGAGTCATTTTGTTGTTTCATTGTAATAAGCAAGGAGGGTGTATGCCATTGATGTACAACGCGAGTAATTGTGAAATACCTCCAACTCATTCACAATTCTCGTAAAGTCCGGACAGCTAGCTAGATTTCGACCTTGGTTCTTAGCCTGAGAAACTATCTCTTGGTGATTAGTAGTCATAACATCCGATCTTTCTTTACACATGTGTAGATACACTTTACACTCTTATCACATGTCTTTATTTGTTACCAGTGCTAGGATTGTGCCTTTGATAGCTAGATTGACATCTCCATTTTGCTGTGAGCTTAAACTGACTTGCACATGTCACATTTGATGGAATCTGAGCTTATATTTTGACCTAGAACTTTGTAGGTACGTTCTAAGCAAACCTTCACGAGACTTCACTCGTCCACTAGGGACACTTAGTGGTTTAAAAGGCTTAGTGCATACGCTAAATGCATTCGAGAGACCAGCGACAGTGGTATAGGTAGGATTTCCTTAGTTTTGTTTTACTTGAGGACAAGTAAAATTCAGGTTTGGGGGTATTTGATGAGTGCTAAAAAGTGCATATTTCTATATATTTTTCTTGGCATTTAACTCATTTTTTGTGCATTAATTCTACATTTTATCCCATATTCTGTATTTTCATTGTTTTCAAGAATAAATATTTTTCTTACTTAATCTTGCATTTTTAGGTAATAAATGAAGTTCGAATGAGTCGCGGAGCGAAAAGAGCAGAAAAGTAGTGAAAAGCCGGAAAGAATTACGCAAGGAAGCCGCAAAGAATGGAGCGCACGTCCAAAAAGCTAGGAATGGGCTCAAGAAGGAAGAATTGTTCTTAAAGAAGATATGGGCTTGGCATACCCAAGGCCCAAAACCCTTACCCAAACCCATTTTCTATATCCATACCCGCCTCCATTCCCGACCGTCAGATTGGATCGCATCTGCATCCTACGGTCGCTTCTTTGCCTGCGCATCAAACCTCGATACTTCCGCTTAACACTACAACACCTAACTCCATCTGGTGTCGTTAGTTTTGTTGTATTGTATAATCCAACGGTCGCTTCAGGATCCACTTCATCTCACCGTCAGATTGATCGTTCATCTCCATATCCCACGGTCTAGATTTGCCAAACATCGAACTCGATGATCCCGCTACACACCATAGCGACTGAACCCTATGACCTAACCAAACATCCCCTTCTTCCCAAAACAATCGACCTTCACCTTCTTCCTCTCCACCATACCCTGTGCAGAACCACTACCATCACCCTGCAACAGCCATCTCTACCACCTAACCGCCACCAAATTATCTAACCACCACAGCCCACTCTCACCACCTAACTCGTATGATGATTTTCAGTCATCTTCATCAATTCCACACGCCACTGAGGTCGAGTGATTTTGATGAAAGTGATTGCATGTCTTCAAATAACGACAGCAAGGCTATGGAGAGGTAGAGGAGTACAAATGGAAGCATGGGTCGAGAAGAATTGGGAGTTATCACATCAAATTAGGTAAAATATTTAACCCTAATTTACTGTTTTGGGGGTTTTGCTTGTAAAGTGTAATTGAGTATAAATAGATGCTTTGGGATGTTGTAATAGGTATGCTGGAATAGCCAGTGTCATTTGGTTTGATTTTGGGAGAACTGGATTAGCCAGTCTCTCCAATTTTTGTGTTGTTCCATTTATGTTCACTGTGATGTTTTATGTTTAATACTATGTGATGTTAATGTTTAGTTCCTCAATTGTTCTAAGTTTATCCACTGTTATGTGCTTCCCATGTTATGTTATTGTGTTTAAATTCATGTTTTGTTTCACTGTCAACTGTTAATGTATGTTTATCTTCATGTCTATCATGCTCTGAACCTCAAATGCTAGGATTAGATGAAGCTATGAACCAGTAAGGAGTCAGATCAAATTATGACATTCATGTTGTGTTTGGAATGCTGAGATAGTCTTCATCATGTGCAGCTCATGCCCAATGTTGCTAAGCCCTTAGACTAGTTGTACTTTAATCAGACAATTAGTACTTTGGTAAGTATTTTAGCTGTGATTAGAATATCCCTTAGGTTAATGGTGGATTCAACGTCCTAGTGATCTTCCTCTTGTCTTCATTGTTTTCTTATTTCTACTTCACTGTTTTCTTCACATCACTGCCCTTGGCTTAGGCCTTGGTTTATTACACTGTCATTTTATTGTCTTTGCTTCACTGTTTATCTCCATTGTTGTTTGCTGTTTTGTGCCTTTCTTATCACTTGCTGTTCACTGTTACTTTGTTAGTTCATTATTTTTCTTACTTGTTTCCACTTGTTCACTTGTTTCCACTGTTACTCTTGTCTGTCACTCTTTGTTGCACCATCTCTTTTTCACTCTTTGTCACTTCTCTTCTTCTTTAGTCCACTGTTAGGGTAAAAGGCCAAGAGCCTAGCTAATCTAAAGTCCCAACCAACTGATCCCAAGGCTCAGTTCATTCCAAAAATCAAAGGTCCAGTCCACTGTGGACTTAATCAAAGCCCAGGTGAAAAGCTAAGGCCCAATTCACTGTTACCAAGCCCAGTTCAGTCCATCAAAGGCCCAAACTGCTTCACAGTTAATCAAAGCCCATCTTGCTCTTATTGTGAAAGCAAAAGCTTCAAAGTTATTCAAAGCCCATTGATATTCAAAACCCTTTGGTACTCAAAGCCCATTAGCAATTTAGAAACCCAAAATAGTTAGAAACTCCAAACACACCCAGTCTCTGTGGATCGACCCGTACTTGCACGAGCTACAACTGACGACCGTGCACTTGCGGTATTACTGTAGGCCCGTTTCATTTCGCTTCAATTTTATACGCTTTCCCGGGCCCACCAGTTAGCCATATGAGCATTTCATACCAACCATATTCTTCTTCACCATGACTAGTTCAAATGTCTTCAAATGAACTAGTTAGAGAGTTGTTCAGTTGTAAGGAAATATTATGTACTACACAAGACACAATTGAAGCAAAGATGATTTGATTCACTCGAATCGGTTCATGAACTTTATAGCCACGGTTTGCCAATTGCATTCCTTAGTCTTTATAAGTTTAAGTTCAGAAATCATCTTCAGATATATAACCTTCTTAAGTTCGCACACTAGGTTCGCGGACTTAAGAAACCTGGCAGAGTTTACAAACTCCAGCAGAAAATCTCGGCAAAGACTTTCCGTCAGTTCACGGACTGGGTTCGCGGACGCAGTTAGTTTGTCAACTCCAGCAGAATATCTCAGGATGAGAAGTTCGGCAGTTCGCGGACTTGGCAACAAGCCATTCTTCCGGTTTCTCTTGATCAACAAAGTTCGCAAGCTTTGGTTCAAGGGATAGGACTTATGCACATATGTGTTTCCACAACAATACTTATGTCCATCATTAGTTATATAATCTAAACTCTCATTCCAACCATTGAAACATTCTTAGAGGACGTTATATAGTTGTTATACCATTTCTCGTCAAAGCAATTTTCAAAGTGATTGAAACATATCATTACTTTGGTCACTAGGTAAAGATAAACATGGTCGAAGCGAAACGCTTACCAACACATATTTTGAGATATAGATAGGCGAGGTATACTTGGCTCGAAATACCAAATGTGTATAATCTAAGCTTATATGCAGCATACGACTTTTTGTCTCAAGAAGTAGGAGATAGAGTAGATAGACTTTTGAGTGACAGATAAGTTCAAGTCTTCACATACCTTTTTCTTGAGAAGTTCCACCGGTTCCTTGAGTAGTTCTTGTTCTTGTATGATGAATCGCTATGAATTCCTTGAACTCAACTACACTTTATATCCTAGTCCGAGACTTAGCTATAGTATACTAGAAATCAAGACTTATAGTTTTGATCACTAACATTGAAAAACATGCTTGAGATAGCAATGCATGCGAGTTCGACCGAGCAATGCTCTAACACATTCCTTAGTTTATATAAGTTTAAGTTCACGAATGATCGTTTTTAGAAAATAACCAACTTAAGTACGCGGATTGGTACGCGGACTTAAGTACCCGGAATAAATTTGTAAATAGTTAACAAACTCCAGCAGATTTTCTCGGGAAGAGAACCTCCGTCAGTACGCAGACTCTGTTCCTGTTTTTCTGAGCAGCAAAGTACGCATACTTTGGTTCAAGGAATAAGGACTTATACATGTATGAGTTACCACACAATGCTTATATCCAACAATGGATATATAATCTAAAGTCTCATTTCAATATAGTTGTTATTCACAAACCATTTTCCGTCAAATCCATTTTCAAGTGATTGAAACTTAACATGACTTTCGTCACTAGTAAAGATGAACTTGTCCAAAGCGAAAGCTTACCAAAACATATTTCGAGAAATAGATAAGCGAGGTAAACTCGGCTCGAAATAGCAGATGTGTATAATCAAAGTCTATATAGCAAAACGACTTTTTTCTCAAGATAGGAGATAAAGTAGATAGACTTTTGAGTGATAGATGAGTTCAAGTCTCCACATACCTTTTAGTCGATAAAGTTCCACCAGTTCCTTGATTAGTTCTTCGTCTTTGTATGATGATCGCCATGGAGTCTTTGAGATGAACAACACTTTTTATCTTAGTCCGAGACTTAGCTATAAGTAGACTAGAAATCAAGACTTATAGTTTTGGCAACTAAACTTGACAACAAGCTTGAGATAGCAACATTTGCGAGTTCGACCGAGCAGTGCTCTAACAATCTCCCCCTTTATCAATTTTAGTGACAAAACTATCAATATATATGGAATACAAAATAAATAAATAAACTTTTGTAGCTTCTCTTCCACATGCATGATCTTCGTCACTTCCAAGTACTCCAATGATTCCAAAGGTTGTAAGTTTAGCATCATGGTTGTTGAAAATCCGTAGCCATATATAACAATGAGAAAACAAGAATTCTCAATAATTGTTAGACAATGTCATAGTATTATTACACAGCATCAAAGTTCAATTGCATCACAACTTCGACAATAATATTATGGTGATATGTATCACTCCCCCTCATTCAATACTCCATCTCACATGGAAACCACTCCCTTTTACATAATGATCCGAAAACCTTATGTATTTGTAGTGTGAACTACACATTAATTCTCCCCCTTTTTGTCAATAAAATTGGCAACGGTACGAAAACTAGTGGGATCCTAATGAAATTTCCATATAGACATTTCATGACCAAAAGAAAGAACATATCAACTTTTTAGATGCAATCATATATCCGAAGCTAAATGTTTTCATTAAGGAGTTTATAAATATACAAGATAACCCCTATAATATTCCACAGCCGCACTCCCCGCAAAGATTTGGCAATTAAGTACAAGTTCAATTAAGAACTCTCCCCCATAAAATGTCATTCCCGAAAGAACAATAAGAGCGACCTTACTTTCGCAAGAAAAGAAGGATTTCTTTGGACATAACAAATCACATGCGGATATGAATTTGAATCCAAAAATACTCAATTAAATTAACCACAATAAAACCCATGATTAACTTAATCGGAAATGCTCAACATAAGAGAACTTTCGGAGCCGCGCAGTATATACATAAAAATATGAATCAGGAAAGATCAATACTACGGAATAGACAAGGATTCATTCAATTTTCCATTACTATTTGCACAATAACATACAATAGACATAATCCTCGTAAACAAAAGTTCATCCTATCTTTTATCAATATTTGCATAATGACATATAATAGGCTTAAAACTTTTGTAATGTCAAAAGTTCATTCATTCTTTTATCAATACATGCATATCGACATATGAAAGAATTAACTTTTGACAAGGTATGGGACAATCATACTTCGCGGACGCAAACACACATATCCCATAACAAATTGCAGTATATAAAACCATAAAGATTAATACTGCAAAAATCATCTTCCAAACAATTTTAGAATTTAAACAAATAAACCTAAAATCATGAAGATGAAAACGTTGGACATAGCTATGTGTAATCACAATAATGGCTATTCCAAACTCTAGTTATTCTTCTAAACAAAACAAGAAAATAAAATTCTCATCAGAAGATTTACTAGATGTTAAGACCTTTTGAAAATTATTTATCGTCCCCGAACTCCTTGTCGTCAACAACCATTGGGACATAAGGTTCATGAAGATAGGAGTTAATGTCAATAAACCTTCTTGACTGATATCAGTCAAACCAGGGCCTTATGAATCTCATGAGTCTTAAGAACAAAAGCCTTTATCTATTGAATCTCCTTTCGTGTCTCTTTCAACACTTCAAGAACATCAGAAAACTTCTGAAAATTTGAAGGAACAACTCTTGGATTCCTCACATTCCTTCTTTTCCTTTTCAAAGTTGGAGACAACGGAGATTTCTATTTTTCCTTCATGATTGATGGCTTAACAATCATATTAACATCTTTTCCATCAGAAGACATTATGCTTAGAGTATCCATGAGCATATGGGTTTGTGAGAGGAAATCACAATTTAACTCAACAAGTAGTCTTAAGATAAAAGAATTTTTAGGGAAGGAAATAGGAATGTAGGGTTACACAACCTTTAACAGGTTCGTGCACGCACAAACCCTAGAAAGAGTAGAATTGTCGAAAATAACCCTCCTTTATTGATAGACAGGGAATTCCAATTTTGCATAAAAAACAAAACTAATAAAAGAAGAAAACAAACTTTTCCTAAAACCTGAGAGGTGCACAACCTTGTCTCTTTTGATCAGGCACATGAGACAAGATACACAAAACAACACAATCAAGTTGTGTTGCGGTGAACAACAATCTGTCCACCATGTTCCTTTCGAGAGGAATCCATAGACCTCTGTCTATCAAAACGATTCGACCATACTTTCTTCTCTAATGGTATTGTTTTATCCTTGGAAACTAACTTCTTTGACGAAGATAAAATCTTACATACCTCAGTGGTATTTTGAGCAAGTTTAAGCTTGTTTGCTAATCGATTTGCTCTTCGTTGAAGTTTGTTGACATGTCTCAATTTGTTTTCGTACTTGTAACACTTTGATAGTTCATGACCTTTGAGTGAATAATACGAGCACGTCAATCTTGGATATAATTCAGGCATCTGAGATGTGCAAGCTTCTAGACACATGGTGGAACCTGAAACATTATACACAGAGTTTCCAATAGAAAGGTCAATTTTATTTTCCAGATTGGTTGAGTTTTCTTCTGAAAGACTATCAAGATTGATGTATGTATTGCTACAATTATCAAAATCAATATCTTCACAAATAAGTGCAACACTTGATTTTTCGTCTTCATTAGAATCATAGTTGTTAGACATTTCATCAAGAGTTGCAGTTAGACCTTTGTTCCAAGTGTATTTCTTTCGATTTGGATACTCATTTGCAAAATGACCAAAACCTTTACACTTAAAGCACCGAGGCATATCCTCGTCATCAGTTTCATCATTATCCCTATTTTTAGGAGGAACACGATAATGAGGTTTATCTGATGACTTGGATTTATCTCTGGAGAACTGTTTACTTCTCTTCAAAAGAAGATCCCTAAACTGTCTTGTGATCAACGAGACTGACTAGTCAAGATCTTCATCTGATGAATCAGTCTCAGAAAGATCCTCTTCAAAGATGTAAACACTTTTAATATTATCAAGTAATTTAGTGTTCTTTACCGCTTTAAAAGAAACATCCTTACTAGACTTGGACGTATGCTCATGATCAAAGATCTTTAGCTTCCCAACCAGAGTATTTC
This sequence comes from Papaver somniferum, assembly GCF_003573695.1. Classification (NCBI taxonomy): domain Eukaryota; kingdom Viridiplantae; phylum Streptophyta; class Magnoliopsida; order Ranunculales; family Papaveraceae; genus Papaver; species Papaver somniferum. The sequence goes on from NC_039363.1 coordinate 85,625,433, forward strand.
TGGACAGCGTTGCGAGATTATTTCCTTCAACGGTGGCATGCTTTTTAGAATCGTATCTAGATGGCAGTGATCTGAGAATTTTCATCACAATGTCCTTTTCAGGAATGATATTACCCAATGCAAAAGATGCATTAACAATTTCAGACACTTTGTGATTAAACTCATCAAAGGATTCTTCATCTGCCATACGAAGGTTTTCCCAATCAGATTTTATGTTTTGAATCCTAGCTTCTTTCTCACCGGTATTTCCTTCAAATACGATTTCTAAGATATCCCAGGCTTCTTTATACTTTGTGCACGTATTCACATGGTGCTGAAGATCTGGGGTGATGGCATGTATGATAACATTTAAGCCGTCCGAATTTTGCTTTGCAGTAAGAATTTCCTCTGGACTGTATCTACCAATATCCTTAGGAATAGATACATCACCTTCTGTATTAACCTAAGGATCATAGACATTAACAACACATACCCATGTTTGAAAATCACGAGCTTGAAGAAAAGCACGCACAACAATTTTCTACCATAAGTAGTTTGAGCCATCAAAGACTGGTGGTACGTTTATGGAGATAGAATTCATGTCCATAGAGTCAGATCGCTATAAGCACAGACTTGTAAGGTCTTTAAACGTGTTTGCCTGCTCTGATACCAATTGAAAAAGCGCGGGTCTAACACCCACACCCAATATTTCTCTTAGCAATCTGTATGGACTAACTCCAATATACTTTTAAGAGAATCAACTAGACAGTTAGACTCAATCTTAATAAAAGTATATCAAAGAGTTATATCTCACTTTCTCAATTCAATACTTACTCAAGAAAATAGAAATTTGCGAGTCTAATTTAATACAAGAGAAATTACTTGAACGGTACTAAAGACCAATGCTCAATGATCAATTTCAATCAACAAGCAAAGGTTGGATTTCCCAATTGATCGATTCAACGCACAACCTTTGATATTTCAATTATATAACAAAATATAATGCGGAAAAGAAATAACACAGACACCAGAAGTTTTGTTAACGAGGAAACCGCAAATGCAGAAAAACCCTAGGACCTAGTCCATATTGAACACACACTGTATTAAGCCGCTACAGACACTAGCCTACTACAAAAACTTCGGTCTGGGCTGTAGTTGAACCCCAATCAATTTCACACTGATTCAAGGTACAGATGCTCTCTTATGTCTCTGATCCCAGCAGGATACTACGCACTTGATTCCCTTAGCTGATCTCACCCACAACTAAGAGTTGCTACGACCCAAAGTCGAAGACTTTAATTAACAAATTTTTATCACACAGAAAAGTCTACGGTAATAGATAAATATGTCTCCCACAGAAATACCTACGAGTTTTTGTTCCGCCTTTTGATAAATCAAGGTGAACAAGAACCAATTGATAACCCAGACTTATATTCCCGAAGAACAACCGAGAGTTATCAATCACCTCACAATAATCTAAATCGACTAGCGAAAGAAGATATTTAGGAATCACAAACGATGAGACGAAGATGTTTGTGACTTCTTTTAATCTTTCCTATCGTAGAAATCAATCTCAAGCCAATCTTACGACTGTATTTAGTACGATAGAAACAGCAAGATCAGATCACGCAACTACAAAGAAAATATTTGGGTCTGGCTTCACAATCCCAATGAAGTCTTCAAGTCGTTAACCTACAGGGTCTCCATAGAAACCTAAGGTTAAAGGAGAATCGACTCTAGCTAATACAACTAGTATCACACAGGAGGTGTGTGAATTATGTTTCCCAGTTGCTAGAGTTCTCCTTTATATAGCCTTTCAAATCAGGGTTTGCAATCAATGTTAGCTTAGTAACAAAGCATTCAATATTTACCGTTAGATGAAAACCTGATTAGATTCAAGCTAATATCTTTCAACCGTTAGATCAAAACTTAGGTTGTTACACATAATTGAAATGCACGTTTATTTAGGTTTGTGCAACCATACCCAAACATGTACACTTACTTGGTTCAACAGTAGTTAACCAAATGGTTAGCCATATGAGCACTTTCATATCAACCATATTCTTATTCACCATAACTAGTTCAAATGACTCAAATGAACTAGTTAGAGGGTTGTTCAATTGCTTAGATCTTATAGAAGTATACAAGACACAATCGAAGAAAAAACAATTTGATTCACTCGAATCGATTCATGAACTTTATAGCCACGGTTTGCAAACTGGCATTCCTTAGTTTATATAAGTTTAAGTTCGCGAATAATCATTTTTAGAAAATAACCTACTTAAGTACGCATACTGGTACGCAGGACTTAAGTACCCGAACTAAGTTTGTTTTCAGTTTACAAACTCCAGTAGAAATTCACTTGGATGTGAACTTCTGACAGTGTGCGTACTGGTACGCGGACTTTAGTTCCGGTTTTCCTAAGCAGCAAAGTACGCATACTTTGTTTCAAGGAATAAGGAATTACACACGTATGAGTTACCATACAATGTTTATATCCGACCATGGTTATATAATCTGAACTCTCATTTCAATCATTGAAACATTCTTATATGACGTTATATAGTTGTTATTCACAAACCATTTTTCGTCAAAGCAATTTTCAAGTAATCGAAACTTAAATGACTTTCGTCACTAGTAAAGATGAACTTGGACAAAGCGAAAGCTTACCAACACATATTTCGAGAAATAGATAAGCGAGATAAACTCGGCTCGAAATAGAAAATGTGTATAATCAACGTCTATATAGCAATACAACTTTTGTCTCAAGATAGGAGATAGAGTAGATAGACTTTTGAGTGATAGATAAGTTCAAGTCTCCACATACCTTTTAGTCGATGAAGTTCCACCAATTCCTTGAGTAGTTCTTCGTCTTTGTATGATGATCCCCATGGAGTCTTTGAGCTCAACTACACTTTCTATCCTAGTCCGAGACTTAGCTATAAGTAGACTGGAAATCAAGACTTATAGTTTTGGAAAATAAACTTGACAACAAGCTTGAGATAGCAACGCTTGGGAGTTCGACCGAGCAGGGCTCTAACAATGTGGTTCACCCGAGCCACCTTCTTCTATGAACTCTTCTACCCATGAAGCCCTACCATCATTGTGAAATTCCATAAAGTGAGCTGGTCCCTTTCGACTCATAGGGATTCCCGGGTTTGTCCTTGCTCCGTCCAGTCTTTGATTGACAGAGAGCGGGAACGTTTTCTAACATACCTTTCTTTATTGAATTTGTAAACCTCCTAAAAATGTGCTTTCAGTTTAAGATTGGTGATTTTCCCTACTAAACCAACTGTTGAGATGGTGCTGCCGGTATATCCTGCATCTGGTGTTTGTTAGCTCTTGTGGATCCCAGTTGCTTTCATTTCGTTGGTAGTTGTTCTTCTGTAATTATGTTTCCTTCCCCTATTAAAGAAAGCTAGTAAACAACCTTATCGATTAATCGTAGGTAAGGTCGCTAATGATTTGATTTGGAAGAGAAAGAAAAGAAAGAATCTTTCCCACACCTTACCTAGACGGGTGAAAAGGGATCTTCTTTACAAAATATGAGAAAGAGAAATCCTATCGACGTTAGATACATGTTTTGTTCCGTTGATCAAGATCATGCACAATCAGCGCTCCTAAATGCGGTGTACTTCCGTTAGACCATATTGCTTTGATGTGCTTTGGGTTGGGAATGGCGCAATAGACTATAATGGGCAAGTAAGGAATATTAGAATAGGTATTGGTGTCAATCTATCTGTATTATTTGTCTTAGAAGCAGTCAACTAAGATAGCTTTGGTACCAAGCAAACACTATCCCCCGTTAGATGAATCTTTGAATCTGATTCACATAAACAAATATGTAAGTTGATATATAGCTACTATGTTATGCGTACAAGTACATGTAATACGGGTTCAGACTTATAATAGTTTTCCAAGTTTTTAAGACTGATACCACTGTCTTGTATCCGAATCTATAGTAGTTATATATTCTCTCTACATCGATCCGAAATATTTCTGAATAACATCAATGACACATATCACTGTTCCAGGATATTTTCAAATGATAACTTGAATCATGATTTTGATTTTGAACAATAAATTGTCCTTAACCGAAATTCATCAAGTATGAACAAATGTTCATTAAGCTTAGACATTAGATTTCGAGATTTATTATCAAGATAAACTTGATTCGAAATTGTTGTCTATGCATAATAGTCTAATTATTTATGCGACATCGTCTCAAATGATAGAAAAGTGAATATAACTTGAGATATAGGTGGTTCAGTCTTCACTTACCTTTTGTTGATGAAGTTCTCCAAAAGCTTCGGTTGATCTTCGCCTTCAAAAGGTAGAACGCAATGATGACTGTCGAGATCCACTATTTCTTAACTACATTTTTATCCTAGCCCTAGAATTAACTAATTGTAGACTAGTAATCAAGATATTTTTGAAAACTAAATTTGAGAACAAGCTTGAGATAGAAACACTTGTGAGTTCGACCGAGCAATGCTCTAACAATCGACCCCTTCGTCAATTTTAGTGACAAAACTATAAATACATATGTATAAAAAATAAAGCTTCGACAACTTCTATAATCCAACATGTCTTCATTTTCTCGGCTTCTTCAACGCCTTGAACTCTTCGTAATTTCAAGCTGCAATGATTCTGAACGTGTTCAACTCGGCATCGTTTTTGTTGAAGAACCGATTCCATAACGATAACAACTTTTGAAAACAAATATTCTCAATCGTCATTATACAGAAACATAGTATTATTCCTTCTCAAAAGTTCAATTATATCTCAATTCTGAAGTAATACTATGATGATATGTTTCTCCTCCTTAATCAATACTTACATCTTTTGTATAATAAGTGAAACCTATAGATTATTAATTCATTCCCCCTTATATAAGATCCCTAAACCATATGTATGTAGTATGAAACTATTAATAATTCTCTCCCTTTTTGTCAATAAAGTTAACAAGGGAAAGAAAATTGCGGGATCGTAATGAATACAACCAAAAGATATGTCAATTTTTAAGGAAGTTTTGAGATTCCACATTATAACATAGTTAAAATGCAACTCCTTATATCAACTTATTTTAATGATATCACATAGTAAGAAAATACTTAACACTCATCTAGGAGATTTAAAATACTTAGCGCTCATATCAGTCAACCTTTTACACCTCGTGCGCCTATCTCACCTTTCACATCATAGGGAGGTAAGCATTTGATTATGTAAAAATCTGATTTTTCTAGCAGTGATTGCATCAAGTGTTGATTCTGAAACATATGGTTGCATTTTTCTTTAGTATCCAACTAGCACCTGCAAGAAGACATATTGCCACCTAAGAGTTACTCTGTATCAATATTAAGTTAAAGAGTTAATTTGTATCAGTATCAAGGTTTAGGTCTAGAGGTTAACCAAGAGCAAATCCATGTAATGACTGCCATGTTTCTTTGAATGATTTCAACTTCCACCTCCAACAAGACTACCTTAGCTTTGGCAGTAGATGTTAAATGAATTCTCCATAGTCCTTTATACTGACACTCAATCACATAACCCATAATTGTAAGAGACATGCATTTAGTGGTGCAGCAGAAAGTTTCTCTATTGATCTTTCGGGTGGTTTAATTCTTTAAAGCGCAATGTTTGTTTCATCAATAAAAAAAGGAAAAGAGGATTCTATAAGGGAGCCCATATCTCCTTTTTTTTTTAAGATTAGAAAAAAAAATGTTTGGGTTCCTACTGATTTCTTTATTTAGAGGTATTGTTTGTTTTAGAATTCAGCATGCTCTAAATACTCTTGTCCAGAAATGTGCAAGAAACTCAACTCAAATTAATCTATCAAGTATTGTTAATCTTGGTGACTATTTCTCAATTCAAAAGATTTTAATCTTCGGGGTTTTATTGTTTGGTGTCGAATCCTATCATCTGGTATAAGAGCAAGGTTAGCTCTAAGTTCATATTTATTACAGAAAAAAATTCTCTTTTTTTACTTGCCTTTTACTTACTCTTTGATTCTAAAAATGAGGTTCAGGAATTAAGTCAACATGTTCAAGGTTAACTACAAAACTATTACCGACTTCTTGAGGTTCTATTACGATTTCTCCCTTTGAAAATTCACAATTACATTATTGTTTTGATACGTGCATTTTTATAACCAACGCGACACCTTACACACAACAAGAAGGTCTGTCATGTCTAAAGATATAAGGAGGCTAAAAAAAATTATATAAAATCGTGGACATTAGTGAACTAAATATAAATATTAGGTGGACTAAATGCAAAACATTACATAAACTTAAATTATTATTTTTTACTATTTTTTTAAATGATTTTAGGAGCGCCATAGCTAGGGTTTTTCGAAGTTCCTCTTGAAGGAGATGTCACGTCTATCACAAATATTTTTCACCTTATCATTTCATTGGTTTTTGTTATGGTGTTTTTCACCTTATCATTTCATTGGTTTTTGTTATGGTATTAGTGATAGAGAAGAAGACGAGAAGGGGAAAATGTGGTGGTACGTGGTGACGTAGAAAATATTAGGTTTTAATTGGAGATATTGGTTTCCTGCAGGTTTGAGGTTTTTTTTCTTGACAACATTTAATACTTTGAAATTTCTTTGGGCAGGGCATAAATTAGACTAATTTTAACTCAAATTTCATTTCCTCCAAAAAAAAAAAAAATTAAAAAAAATTAAAAAATAAAGGAAGTTAGTTGTTTCATTGAATTGTGTTTGCTTACTATTGTAGTGGTGTATATTAGAATAAGAGGGTACTTCCGGAACGAAGTTGACTAGAGTTATTATTTTGATGATCATTTTTTGTAATACTCATATAGTTGAGTTAGCACCCATAAATCGTCAAAAGTTGTATTTTTTTCCATTCGATTCAGGTTTTGTCCCATGTGGTTTTCCTGACAAGGTTTTAACGAGGCAACATCTCGCAGATGATGAATTTTTATTCAAAATGTTGATATTGTTCTCTTTTTCCTTCGCCAGATATTTTTTTCCCATCGGGTTTTTACTGGAAAGGTATTAGTGAGGCAATTTAACTCAACATGGTGGTCATCCAAGGGGGAGTTGTATTAATTTTGGTTATTTGGTGGATACCCACCATTAACTAGGTCATTTTGTTAGACCACGTCAACATAACTATCTCCTATGAATTTGGATATCATTTTGATCCATATAAGGTATGACACTATGACTACAAATTTTGTAAACCTGTGGTACTGTAAATGCATATTGGCACTTTGTTGAAGAAACTACATCAACTATTTCTGCAAATCATCTTCGAGAAGCTAGCAATCCAAGAAGCAAGTCCTCAATGTATCTGAAGAAGCATGAAGACTCGAGAACACTACCATTAGAAGACTAACACAAAAGAAAACTTCATCAACTATCTGACATCTTCATGAAAGCATTGTTGTCTCCAACATAAATTCGATCATCAAAATTGGGAAGTGCGACTCGAAGATTTGCAATCCAAGATTCAACTGAATTACTTATCAGCGGGAGCATCATAGTAAAAGGTATTTTACAGGACTATCATGTTGTACTCTTTTTCCTTTGTCAAGGTTTGTCCCATTGAATTTTTCTTTGTCAAGGTTTTAATGAGGAAACATATGCAAGTCCAGCTCCGTTTTAAGTGTACTCACAGTTGTATTATTTTCCCTTCGATCAGGTTTTGTTCCTTTGGGGTTTCCTGACAAGATTTTAACGAGGCAATTAGCTTAGACACATTGACATCGGGGAGAGTGTGTTACTAACGTGTAATAATTATGTTAAGAATATCTAGAATAAATCTCGTTTATTATTGGGATGCCCTTGTGTCTAGCCCTTTAAATAGAGGCTTCGGTGTTCGTCTATAATACACATTTAACGAGAACTCTTTCTTCTTTCTCTCTTTACTCTATTTTACCGGAGATGGGAAATAGAAAAACCTTTTCTTTTGAAATATCTTTACCAAAATCAGCCCAATAATGTTGGAGAGGGTAATAGGCTAGAACAGAGAATTTAATAGACTAGAACAGAGAATTCGATGACGTTGTTACTGTCTAGGCTCCGGTATTTTTCTCATTCCCGTCTCAGTGTTGTCAAGTTTCTATTGTTTCGCCCTCGTTTTCTTAATACAAATACTTCATTGTGTTCTTCTCACGATCAGCTCATCTCAAAGAAATTGAATTGTAAAAACGAGGAACAGCCTCAGGATTTGAATTGTCATGTTAATGATTTCTGTTCCAAATTTGTTTCTTCAGATATTTATGACAATAATTCAATGATATCAGAATTGGGTCGTGGTGGAAAAGCTCAAGAGGCCAGGAATGTGTTTGATAAAATGCCATACAAAGACAATGTCTCTTATGCTTCCATGATTACTGTTTATTTAAAAAATGGTGATTTAGGAAATGCTGAAAAGAAAATAGTACCCGAAGCCGAAGCAAGTGTCGTAGTTAATTCTGCCATGATCGATGCTTATGCCAAAGCATGTCGGATGGAAGAGGCCTGTCGTATTTTTGATGAGATGCCAGAGAGAAATGTTTACTCGTGGACGAGTTTGATATCTGGGTATATAAGAATTGGACAAATTGATGAAGCGCGAAGACTTTTCGATCAAATGTCTGACAAAAGCGCTGTTACTTGGACCACAATGATTTTGGGTTATGCTCGGAGTGGTTTGATTATGGAATCGAGGGAATTATTTGATCAAATGCCTGAGAAAAATGTTGTTGCTTGGATTCTATTGTAAAATCTTATGTGGAAAACAAGCAGATTGATGAAGCCCGGAAATTGTTTGATAAGATGTCATTCAGAAATTTATATTCTTGGAATATAATGATATCTGGTTATTTGGACAACAAGAGAGTTGGAGAAGCTATTGAGCTTTTTAGAGTAATGATGCCTCAAAGTAATGCAGTTACTTGGACTAGCATGGTTACAGGTTTGGCGAGAAATGGACTGATCAAAGCTGCAAGAGAGCATTTTGATCAGATGCCTAAAAAAGATGTGGCTGCATGGAATGCAATGATCACGGCATATACTGACGATGGTCTCATGATTGAGGCAAATGAGCTTTTCAATTTAATGCCAGAGAAGAATGCAGTATCTTGGAATGCTGTAATTACTGGTTACGCCAGAAATGGCCCAGGCTATGAGGCGTTGAAGCACCTAGCTCTGATGCTTCGTACCTGTTATAGGCCAAATGATATTACTATAACCAGTGCCCTGACTGCTTGTGAGAGCATGCAAGAACTCATGCAAGTCCATGCCCTTGTAATACTGCTTGGGTTTGACTCTGAAACATCAATATCAAATGCATTTGTAACTATGTATTCTAGAAGTGGAGATCTTGGAGCCGCTGAAGATGTTTTCAAGGCCTTGCAGGATAAGGATATTGTGTCATGGACAGCTATGACATTGGCATATTCAAATCATGGATATGGGAAATATGCATTGCAGGTATTTGCCTGCATGTTGAGGTCTGTGACCAAGCCAAACCACATTACGTTCGTGGGCGTGTTGTCCGCTTGTAGCCATGCAGGTTTTATTGAGAAAGGCCGGAGGATCTTTGACTCAATGAGAAACGGTTATGGCCTGGAACCAAAAGCGGAGCACTATTCATGCCTTGTCGACCTTCTGGGTCGAGCAGCAGGTCACATCATTGAGGCTGTGAAAGTGGTGAACGGAATGCCACCAGAAAAGAAGGATGGAGCTCTTATAGGGACACTGCTTGGTGCATGCAATTTGCATGGGAATGTTGATGTTGCAAATCAGTTAGAGGAGAAACTTTTAGAGATGGATCCAACTGGCTCAGGAGGGTACGTGCTTTTGGCTAATCTATATGCAGGACAAGGGAAATGGGATGATTTCGCACGAGTAAGGAAGAAGATGAAGGATAAGCAGGTGAGGAAAGTAGCTGGTTTTAGTCAAATTACAGTTAAGGACAAAACTTATGCGTTCTTTGTTGGAGGTAATTCACACCCACAGGTGAAGGAAATATATGCAATGTTAAGAGAGACGCTTCTACCACCGATGAAGGATATCGCTTACTTGCATAACAACCCCTTTATTCTTGTATAGTAGTTCTGGATGCAAATATGTTAGTTGATTCAAATACATTTAGAGGGATTTTCAATTTCACTGTCTAAGACCCGGAAGTTAGAACATATGCACCACCTGTGGCATTCTCTGCAGAAGTGGTGGGAGACGAAATAGTAAGGATAAATCTCATTGATCTCCAAAGAACATCTCCAAGTATATATAAGAAGGAAGGCTGCATAACTTCTAAGACGTGTAATACTCTAAATTTCAAGGAACTGGGATTTGGCAACTTTACGAGGAAAGATATGGGGTGCAGCTTTAGCAATTGGTTGTGGTAAAGGAGCTATTAAATTTTGAAATCTATTTGTTTGAGAACTAGTCCATAATAGATGCGTCGTTGGCAAGGCCATTTCTCTATCTTTTGATTCTTATCTATACTAAGATGTATAGGATTCTCAGTGGCATTTTATTTGGGGAATGATCTCAGGTGATCGGAAGTTTGGAACCAACAACATTCATGATACTTCTGTTTAGAAACATAACTTGGCAGAATGAAATGGGTTGACTACCTCTCCTGTTATAAAGAGGCTTCAGAAGAACTCCTTAAAGGAATTCAAGGTGGGGAAGATCAGAAGTGCTTGTGGAGACTAGGTACCATCGCCATATCTTAAGTAGCCTTCCTCCAACATTGCAGTCGAAAAATAGGTACCATCATATATCTCAGTTTTTGTTCAATTGGTCTTTGATAGGAGGGAGGGAGTTGTTTCTTACATTCGTCATTACTTCACTGCAGCTAAAAGAGCCTCATTGGATTCCCAAAATGGAATTTTGTCGGTCAAATTATTCGGAGGTTCTTACTGTATGGAAAGGCTGCTAGCTTTTCTTTTGAGCTTTCTTAGGCAGCCTGGACGGCTTTTTGTTACTGCTAAAGGCGTATCTCGGCGATTACTTTAACTGTAAGAATTCTTTGTTTCTCGTTTTACTCTAGTAATCATCCTTTAGTAATTGTTTCACTTAGCAGATAAATTCTATCTCTTATAAATATTTTGATTGACCTAAAATTAGTACTGAAAATGATGAAACTTTATCAAATACTAGTATATACAGTAGTTGATGGACTACCTAATTTTGGGCTTGTCATGCAACTGAGTTATCATTATCATCAGTTAAGATAAAGCTTGTTCCGATTGTATTATTTAGGAGGATGCTAAATCTCAATCACACCAAACTAGCACACACGTAATCTATTAGGACCTTGGAAATACATGTTAATATTGTCTCAACTTTGTACGTTAGCATTTGTTTAAATTCGTTTGACTATGTCAAAATCACCCATCATTATCACATTTTGGTTATGTAGGCAAAGTGGAGGGATAAAAGAAGGACTGAGTGAACACACCCTTTCTTAAGTGTCTTACTCAACTCAAGTCTCAGTCACAACTCACAAGGAAGGTAATCGATTCCGCTGTTTTACCATGCATGGTTTCTTAATTATGTTCTACTATTTACTTTCCTCTCTTTTGGGTTAATAAGAAAATGCCCAGCCCCAATTATAATCAACAAAAATGTGCAGTTTGTGTTAGGTGGATTTGGTTGATAGTACTATAAACTATGTTCTAGCTAGATTAGTGACAAAATGGAATGCATATCATCATCCTAAGACTACCTGCCCGGTGGAGGAGGATGATTATGCACAATCTAGTTTGTCTTTGAGTAACTGACTCATGTCGGCTGTCTTCCTTTGGCTTTGAGGAAATGTTTCTTATTCCTTTTTTTTCTTTTCCTTACGATACTAAACCACTCATACTAAACTATGTTATTGAGCTAGGAAGGAAAAGAAGAAAAGTTTATTTTAAGTTTTTTCAACTAAATAGATATAGTGAAATGAGCCATGATTCATGATGTTATGCTTCAAGATAAATAATGAAGGATGCTTTATTTTTGTAACATCTAGTATATACTAAGAATTGGTCAACTAACACAAACAAAACTTCACCAAACCCAACTCACCATGCGTCTAGCCGACAAAATTATATAACAAAAAAATGGGTTCAATTTTGATTAGTAAATCCTTTCTCTTTTCTTTGTTTTTTGGTTGTTGCATCCATGAGTAGTTGATTAGTTGTTGGTTATTGGAGGGATGTGGATGAAAGAAAGAAAAGGATATAGAAGCAGAATCAAAGGGATTCACCCCTATTTCTCTCAAATAATCCCTATATTCAGCTTACATATAGATGATCCAATCCCTTTGAATATGATGACTGAAAGATTCACGAGTCGTCGTCGGAGCTAGATAGATGCCAAGTAGATGGTGGACTAACTTCTTTTAAGTATTTTCTTGGCGCCAACTCATTCTGTTTAGTTACTTTATGACAAGCAAGCTAAAATGATGGCCAAGTTTACGATGATGATGATAGTTACATTAGTTCAATCAATCTGAATAAAGAAGTTACAATTCAAAATTAACGGTCCAATTTTCACTTTCGATCTTTCTCTTTTACTTTTATTTTAATCATTCTTTTCTTTTTAGCAGTATATCTGTTGTTTGTTAAGCGTGGCGGTCCCCCAAGGATACAAGTTGTGAAGCAGAAGATTTGTTGGGCGGCAAATACTTGGGATTTGACCAAGAAGACTCTTTTAATACAGTACTAAGAATGTTTAAAGAAAAAGACATCAAAAGAAGATAACACAACACATAGATCCGTTGAGTTAATTTACATTACACACATTATTGAATGTAGGAATTAATCAGGATGGGCTGTTTTTCCTCCCAATTTGTCACAGCCAGCAAAGAAACCAGCAAAGAAACCTGAAGATTTCAACAACTCATTTTAAATCTACGGATAAAAAAAAACATAATTTTTAATTGGGTTTTTTAGTTTCATTCTTAATTGTGTTTCACGCTATTCTTATTGGCGTTCAGATGGATTCCACGAAACTGTGAAACCTTACTTGGATTTTCCGTAGAAGACCCCAACTTGGAAGCCACTAGACTTGACATTCCATGATTTTTCCATACTTGGAATAGTTTGGATTCCACCATAAAATTTACTCTAAAAAGAAGTGAAAACCCTAGTGTTAAGATCCCCTTAGATGGACCACCAGAAGAACCCCCTAGAAAATTACTAGGATCATCAAAAGGAAGATGCATGTTCTTTTGTCGAGACTCGAGAGAGGCATTACTTACCACTCCATTTTTGGTTAAAGGAAATTAATTACGGTGTTTATTTACTATAGCACCAAAAGCAAACAACATCCAGAGACCATTCACTCACATTTCATAAGTAACACACACTTAGCCAAGAATAAAAGAACATGCATGAAATGCGACCAACATACCCGTTGGAGTCGGAGCACGTCACTTTTTTTTGTGACTTGAAAACTCACTGGACTTCAACTGTTTGTGAAAGGATGCGTGGATGAGAAAAGCAAATTAAGACAATACATATAAACGTGCTGCAGTATCAAAAGAAGAAGAAAGAATGCGTACGTGATCAAATAGTTGAACCGGATATTCATTTCTTAACTTGAGGATGTAAACCAGATGCAAGGCTATACTCATACTCTTCTCCTCTCACACTACTACACTTCTCTTTTGTTCCTTTCTTTTTCTTGGAAGTTTGAAGTTTGACGGTTTGAACACTCCATCCAACTTAAAGACTTTTACTCTTATTGGTGGGGGGGGGGGCTCGAACCCCAACCTAATCCCCCCAGTTTTTTAACTTTAAAATAAAACAATAACATGCCGAGTATTGTGTCCGAGGAATTATAGAGAGGATCCACATATATAAAATGAATAGAGGAATCAAATCAAACAATCATTCGGGGTGATTTTAATTTGAAAACATAACCATGTAGTGCGTATCTATTGTACATTGTATCGTGTTTTGTATAGAATGGAGAAGCAAGCAAACAAACATCTGCATCCTTTTGTTGTTCGAAAATTTATAAAAGGAAAAAAACAAAATAAAAGTAAAAGAAGAAGAAGAAGATAAAGAAAAGGTTGGAAGTGAAATGTATTAAAGTATTGAAAAGAGAGAGAGAGTAGTTAAAGCTGAGAGAGTGAGTGAGTGAGGCATAGAGAGGATGGTGATGGTATAAAATAATAAATAATAATGATGAGTAATAAATAGTGGGGAGAAAAGAAACCCAAGGCAAGGAAGAAGAATAAAGCAAACAGAGAGAGTGGGTGAAAGAAAATAGAGAGAGAAGAAGAAGGTTTGGGGAAAAAATACTGCAGAGTTGTTTTGTCCTTGTGTCCGTCTTCTCTTCTCACTTCTGTGTTTCTATCTTTTCTTCTTCTGCTGCTGCTCATCCACTTTCTTTGCTAAATGAAGTCACAATACAACAAGGAGTAATCACATTTAGATTCATTTTCAAGAGAGACATCATAGAGAAGAAGAGACCAAGGAGATTGAGAGATTAACAACGCCATGGGAGTAGCTTTGGCAATCAGAAAAGTTGTGAGAAAAATTAGACTCCCTTGTGGTGCTACTGGTGCTGACCTTGATGATGATCATCATCCAACGGCTCTTCACAGGAATGTATGCTTCTTCTTTATCTTTTTCTTCTAATTAATTAACCCCTAATTTTACTTTTTGCTTCAGACTGATTTTAGCTCGTTTCTTACCATCATCAATCTGAATTATGCCTAGCTTTGTTCTTGTTGGGGTCTTCTCTGTTGGTTTTGTGTCTTATTTTCTGTATCATCCTCATTGCATTCCACTAAACTAAAAGGAACAATTCAAGGTTTTTAGTGAGTGGCTCACCTCAGTAACTTTCCCTTTTTAGACGAGAAAAATTGGAAAAATCCTCCATCAAAATTTTCCTTTAAAATCTTGTTTCCACAAATTCTCAGTTCACTCCTTGCTCTGCCCCATTTTAGTGCACTTAAGAGTCTCTATGCTTCTCTGTTTATGGATCTCTAACTTGGTTGTGTTCAAATTGACCTCCTCTGAGAAACTGTGTCGTTATTGCAGATCTCCAACTGTAAACAAAAAAGTGTTTACGCAAAGGAGGAGAATCTTTCATCATCTCTAACAGAAGAGGAAACACAATCAAGCAGCGCCATCAAGGTTTCTCACTTTAACTTTGCTTTGCATTATTAAAAAACAAAAAACTAACTTGAAAAGTTAAAGAGCCAAAGACCAAACCACTATCTTGTCATTTGCCATTTGGTGTCATCAACACCACCAACCAGCTTAAGCTTTTTGAATTATAGATGGATGCAGTAAAGTGAAATACCCCAAATTTGATTGTTCTGGTCTTTCTGTCTGCGACTGTCTGGTGTCTTTGATGGGGATTCATGAGCGGCATGGGCCATGCTATAGATTTTGTCTTCTCAGTCCCTGAGAGCTGTAGTCCACACTTCTTTCTACTCCTCGGTTCAGCTACCATCTTTTGAGTCAGGGGGGAGCATTTTATTATTAAACATGATGACAAAAAAAACCATGGTTCCAGTCCAGGCTGGATTTTCACGCTCTCTATTCAAATCTCTATGACCACCTATCTCAAGATCTTACGCGGGAGAATATACTTGCCATTTCATACTCCTGCCACCTAGAATGTTGATCCCTTGTCCTAGATAGATTGCTTCGTTCCCCTAACCCCTATTCCGGGGATCTCAGCAGAGTTTTTTGTTTTTCTTTCTTGTTAATATTATCTAATTGGAAAGCTGAACATTATTGTATTGTCTTATTGTCTCTAAGGAATTTAACAGGGCTCCTTAAAACTAAAAGTTTCTCCCCCCTCTGTTTGTCTGATGTTTTCAGAGCTTATGTGCAATATGCCTGGAGCCATTGAGCTGCAACAACAACTGCAGCAGTAGCAGTACGGGCAGCAGTCCTGGCCAAGCTATTTTTACAGCACAGTGTTCTCATGCATTCCACTTCACCTGCATATCCTCAAATGTCCGGCATGGCAGTGTTACCTGTCCGATATGTAGGGCTCACTGGTCTCAGCTCCCTCGCACTCTGTATACCCATTCTTCCTCTTCTTCTTCTTCGTGCAGTCAACAACTGCTTCCTAATACCTGCAACAATAATCAGATTCAGGCAGATGATCCCATCCTACGGATCCTCGATGAGTCCATTGCTACTTTCCGGGTTCACAGGCGTTCCTCCCTCCGCTCTGCTCGCTATGATGATGATGACCCAGTCGAGCCACTGGATCACACAATGCCTTCACCCAATCACCCTCGTCTCCATCTTACTCTTGTCCCTTGTACTGGTCATCCTCACTCTAACTTCTCCCCTCTTCCACACCCATCTTTACAAGGTGCCACCAGCCCATCATACCATCTGTACGCTTGTGAGCTTTCGACCCCACCACATCATCACTTCTGCAGCTCGTGCCCAGTATCACCAGAAAACACTATGTCACCCTCTACCAGAAATAACAACCCTTACCATCATCTCAGCTTCAGTAACAACAGAGCTTACTTATCTGTGAAACTAGCACATCAACAACCTACAGACATAGTCTTAGTCGCCAGCCCTAATGGACCCCACCTTAGGCTTCTTAAGCAGTCCATGGCACTAGTTGTTTTCTCTCTGCGGTCAGTCGACCGCTTGGCTATTGTCACATACTCTTCTGCTGCTACACGCGCCTTCCCGCTGAGGCGTATGACTTCTCATGGTAAACGGACAGCCTTGCAAGTCATTGACCGTCTATTTTATATGGGAGAGGCAGACCCAGGTGCAGGACTCAAGAAAGCAATAAAGATACTCGAAGATCGTATACATAAGAACCCAGAATCATGCATCCTCCATCTTTCTGATTCTCCTACGAGATCTTACATAGGTCACGACATAGATGTCACTACCATCCCAACACCAATCCATCGATTTCATGTCGGCTTTGGGTTTGGCTCATCATATGGATTTGTGATGCATGAATTCGAAGAATTCCTGACAAGATTGCTAGGAGGGGTGATCAGAGAAACCCAGCTGATGATTGGGGAGGATGGAGGGATAGCAAGGCTGGGAGAACTAAGGGGAGGAGAAGAAAGGAGAATTCCATTAGAGTTGGGCGAGAACGGATTTGTTCGTGTTGGTTATAGCTACATTGAAGGTGGGGTTGAAGAATATATAAGAACAGGAGAAATTGTGGTTAGCACGTGCGAAAAGAGGGAAGTCAGTGATGGTGGAGAAGCAGGGGGTAGAAGAGACATGAGCATTATCTCTGCAGCAAGGACAAGCAGTGCAGAAAGTTGGAATTACCATGATCCTTACATGACCAGAAGATGGGCTAAGCATTTACATGGACAAAGATTGTAACTCCTATAAAAAAGAAAAGAAAAAGATACATAATACAGATACGAGATTACTCAAGCCTCTAAGACTAGGATGTACCCTTGGCTGGACTAGCCAGGCTATGCTTTACTCATAGAATACCACCAAAGTTTTCTGGAATCTTTCTACTGAAATTTCAGTTGTTCCTTCCTTCTTTATGTAACATAAGTTGTCAGAGTCGTGTTTCCTTGATAGTTCAACAGTTTCCGTATACTGTTGATTTATAAGGATGCATAGGTAGTTCAATATTCATTCATCAAACAGTTTTGATTACTAAGTGTCATTTAATCCCTTTTCCCCACTACCTATTGGCCAATGTGATCGCTACTGCTAATAACAGTTGCGTATGAGTCATACCTTCACAGGGCATGTTGGTAAAACAGAGATGGACTTCAATTATGAATGACCCAAGATGGTATAACTGACCAAAAACATAAATTGCTAGAAAACCAGAAATGAAGATTTACTATTTCTATTAATTAATAAAAGGCTACTTCTAGTTACAACATATGAGCATCAATTTCCCAAGTAAAGCCTAATCATGGGGACAACTGATAAGAATGAAAAAAAAAAAAGAGGAATAAGCATCCATTTGTTCAAATGACAATGAAACTTGCCTCTTGACAGCTGGTTATTAGGTGCTCTCGAACCCAAATATTCTGAAAACACCTGGAAGCAAGTAATATACAGCAGCAGTTAGAGTTGAGTTCTTACAGAACGTGTTGACAATATGTACCGAAACTCGGATTGCACAGAAACATGGAAATAAGGGGGAAAATTGTTATCTACCTTCATCAGCCTGGTACTTGTTCTTGTCGTCTCCTGCATACGCCAATAAGTTATATTTGGGATTCCATTCCACGCTGTTCATTGCCGCCCGACAAGGAATTTGATGAACCGTTCGACCACTTTCGACGTTAGACTGAATGAAACAGCAGGAAAGGCGTTAATATGCTGCTATCTCCTATTGCTCAAGCCAGCCAGTTTGCAAGGGGAGGCAAAACTTGGCTCATAAACTCCATAAGAGACCACCTCCATCCCATCACAGTGGCTGATGGGATGGAGGTAAAATATACAAGAAGTGAGGAAAATATTCAACGACACGTACAATATCAATAAATAGATCTTCACTGGCTGAAGCAATAAACTCTCCCGTGTGATTGAAGCTTATGGTTCTGACAGGCCATCTGAGGAGAAATAGAAAGGGTTAACTGCAATGGTACGTATTCAAAAAGTTCTAAAGTGGTGAGCGTTAAATTATCAGCTTCTTAGTCTTATAAGATAAAACTGAACCTTAACCATGATAATGAAATATACCTTTTGTTGACATAATTATTACTCCTAGAATTATCATATTTTACAGCATACATATTACCAGCTTCATATATAGTATAAACATACCATGTTCAACAGCATAAACTACACCATACATGTAGCAATCAGTTCATACTTCAACTTAAAAAGTCAGCACCATACCTAGTAAAGAGGTAGTAAGATAAGAATACTATTACTTCACAATTAACTTCTACCTCTATCTCCTCATGCTTGAATGATGGATAAATCAGATTTTCTTTCTATTCCACAAGGCTAGAAGAGAGTCCTTGTCAAGCTTGCCATGTGTCTCTCTAGCCTTTCCATATGAGATCGAGAGACACCACATTAGGTCACACGGGAGACCTCAAACTACTCTACTTAATCTAGCATTAACCATAAGCTGAGTCTTTAGTGCATGATCAAACATAATCATACCTTATTCCAGATACTACTAATCCGGCTTAACTTGAACTATTAAAGGATTAGCTTAAACTATTTGTTGCCAACCACAAAAAAGAAGAAGAAAAAAAAAACTTAAATGTGTGCTGAAGGTACAAGGTCTCTGAGGACCAATTCTAATCATAGTAAATCCAATGGAAACTTACTCAAGCTTTGTAAAGGTCCGTACACAGAGCATCTCTGACAGATCCCAGAGGCTGACTAGAGAATCAGCACTCCCAACAGAAAAATATCTGGCATTAATGAAAGAAGTAGAGAAGAAAAATGAGTTACCATACTTGAGAATTGTATCTAATATTAAGGTGGGGAGGACCAAACAGGTTTCAATATATGAAAACAACCTAGCAGCACAATATATGAGGAGAAGACGGAGAACGCAAGGGTAATGATAGTACAAAGTTGAAATACCTTCCATTAGGAGCAATTGCGATGCAATAGCAACCTGCTGTATGAGCTGACAGAGTGTGTAGTGCTTTAAGAGATGGGTAAGCTAGAACCTCAACAGTACCTAAGCAGATGGTATAAATTAAACCCCACGGATTAGGATATAAGGCAAACCAGTATGACGGATATCAATGAGTCAATGACACAGACTTAAATGAAGAACATGAATTTAAATTCCTTGCAATCAGCATGTCATCGCAGAAGGCAAAATTTGCTGAGCAGAGGTTGCAATAAATGAGAAGACATTTCAATAGCCGTTGTTAGTTCTTACCATTTCCTGTTGTAAGAAAGAAAATCTCTCCCGTAGTATTCCAAGCAATTTCATTTACCTGATTAAAACAACACAATTCAAGAACAGATCTAGGTGGCCATAGACTCATAAATAGGTACTATCAGCAGAGTTTTAGACATCCAATACCTCATAACCAAATTTGCGCTTGTGAATTGGCTTAAATTTACGAACATCCAGTATTGTTAGCTCATCATCCTACACCAGACGAAGGGAACTGATAATTATAATTGGAAGATCTTTGAAGATCGTTGCTCAAATAAAAATTGCAGAAAGACACGGCTTACCCTATTTCCAACAGCTATATGTGTCCCATCTGGTTTATATGTAATATTAATATTTTCCCCACTGAGTTCCACCTGTTGAGAGCATTTACCACCTACAGCGATCACACACTATTGAGTGATAACCATCGATACATTAAGAAGTAAAAACTACCAGGTCGCCACAGTGAACTACAACGTAATGTATCTATTATATGAGACTCAGAAGCTCCTGGAAAAATTCTGAATGAAACCGTAAAAGTTTAAAAACTACTTACTACGAGCATCCCAGAGTCGGACAGTTTTATCACCAGATGCAGTCGCAATTAATTCAGCATGTTTAGGGTCCCAACATAATTGATCCACACTATCAGTGTGCCCCTTCAGTTCAATATCTTTAACCTTGCCCTGCACCCATTTTTCTTCCAAATGAGTTGAAGCAAAATGAAAGGACTAAAAACAGATAAATTGTGCGAACTAATAACCCTAAACTTACAACAACAACAAAAATTGAGCTTATCGTGAGCAAAAAAAAAGCCCTAAATCGAATAAGAGTGACATACATGCCCGTGAGGCTCAATGTGCCAAATTCGAGCGGTTTGATCAACAGAACCTGAAGCGAGCTTCGTGCCTAAGCAATTCCAAGCTACCGAATGGACCTAAATGAATAGCGAAAGTAATTTTTTTGATTAGAAACCTTGAAACAAACTAAAAATAGTTCCCCGGGTTAATCTAACTTTCAATTTTAGTTAGGGTTTACCTTCTTCTTGTGACCTTGAAATTCTCTGCTATGAAGATTGTTTTTAAATGGTACTTGTGGTGTAGTGGTTTCCTCCATTCTCCTTCTTCTTCTTCAGCTGCGAATCTCACTTCTCCTCTGTTAAAGCTTGCCTTTTAGTTTCAGAACTCAGAAGATGACAGTCGAGATGAAGACTGGTGGTGCTAAGTATATTTTAGTCCAAGACCCTAATAATGCAACAAAATCAGCCCGTTTAATAACGGGCGGACCCATGAGATATATAGTATAGCCCGTTTAATTGTACCACAAAAGCCCGATAGGGCCCAATGGAGTTGATATGTGCAGGCCTGAGAATTTGGTATGTCAGGTAGTGTCTAAGTGTAATGATACGCCTTTCTCTCTTCTTGTAATGCATGGTAGTTCTATCTTAGAATGCACAAGTGTTATCTATTTTCTAGAGGGCCGTGATTAAATACAACCCAAATCTCGACTAAATGCAACCTCTTTTTGTGATTACATAAATTATTAACCCATCTTAAAGTAGGTGATCAAAATTTAACTCTCTCGTCATCATTATCGTTTTACTAGTTTTAAGAAATCGTCATTATACCGTCTTATGACTCTTATTTCTGTAACTTAAGAAATCCGAAACCTTATATTAGTTTCTTGATCTAACAAATCATATTTATCGTCAATATTTCGTTTTACTTCTTAAAATCATATCCACATCCGATATTTTCAAATGATCAACATCGATCAGAATTTTCACCACCAATATTACTCCTAAACCCCTATTCTTAACTCATTTAGAATTTAACAATTTAAAATTTGGAGGATCGGATCTTTCAGGTCACAAAAGTACTAAGAGATTGAATTTCTCCAAATCATGTATTGATTTAATGGCAGTGTTAAGAAAATTAAAGAACTTAGAACCTAGTCAAAAAGACAACCCTAAAATTGATCTATAAAAAGAAAAAGAAAAAAAGTAAGATTTTCATGGTGATTCAGTTGAGTAATTTTGATAAACTAAAAATTTTGGAACTGCATATCGGGTAAATAACGAACTTCTTCGTTAATAGAGCGAGATATATTACCCGCTTCATGTGTGGTTTACAATTTTCTTTCATTCTAGATTGGGTTGTATTTGACTATAATAGGGGTTGTATTTAGTCATCTCTTTCTAGAGTCATCTATTTTCTAAAAAAAGGAAAACAATACGGATCTAGACTTTTTAAGAAGCCAACTTTTAAGGAAGGGTTTTTGATGCTTGGATGTATATAGTCACACTATAAAAACACAGTACATGTCACACACAATTTTAATATAAATACATAGGATGGTAAAGCCTAAACTTTTGATATATGTTATCTTCATTAGCCAATATATTTATTTTTTTATTTATCAACAATTTACTAGTAATAACAACTTTTTTTTTTGGTACACTGGCCAAAGACCAAACACTAAAACTCAACTCTCAAAGTTCTAGTAGTGGTTTTACCAATAAAATCCGCACTTAACAAATGTGTAATTTCTTTTGGAGGTTGCAAAGTACGCACACCCTTCATCTCCTTTGTTGTACTTGCCTTCACTAAGTAGCCCGCCATTCCATTTGATTCTCTATATCTTTGAGTAAAAATAATGTCTTCAAACTCCTCTTTCAACGTTTTTGTATCCCCCACCATCCCCTTCATAATTCATGGGATAGCTCCATCACGGTTACGTAAAATCACAACATAAATTAAGTCGCTCTCCAGCTCTAGTTTCTTTATGCCCAACTCCTACGCCAACTTACCATCCTTTATTACTATTGTTTCTGTAAATGTGTTTTGCATAGCAGGTCAGGAAACTATCATCGTCTCCATGAATCACTCCTTCAATTCCAATGTAATGGTGCTGATTTGAAGCACCGTCACAATTGATCTTACATTAACCATATTTGGAGTACATCCAAGGGACTACTACATCCTTGACTCTGACTTTTTCTTTCGTCAACTTGCAGAATTTTCTTCCTCTTCTTAAAGCACCTACAAGGATTTTAGTAGGTACAAACTGAATCTTTTTAAAAATCCAGTCGTCCCTTCCTCTCCATATAGCCCAAAGAATAAATGGGAAAATGATCTGCCACTCCACCCCACCAATTTTCCTCTTAAAACTGCACATATTCTTGAACATTATGGGTGAGAAAATATCAGTAACTAGTTGGAAATCAATCAAATTATTTATCTTCCTCTATAATGACAAACCACACTGCATCGTTTCAAAGTTATTATTAAACAAACAACAACCGGGGTGGGAGCTTATATGTTTCCGGTATAAAGACTCATTCAAGTCTATTATGGCAAAGTAGTTACAAGAAAAAGTGTATTTTTTGTGAACAGTTCAACTTCTACAAAAATTTCCAGTCAGGATTAGGTAAATCAATGCACATCCTATTAGAGATAAGATAACCATAAGCATCTCGAATTGTTACTTCCCCACTTTTACTATGCGACCAAAAAACCTGATCATCACAAGTGTTTTTACTACCAGTTGGTATATATTTTATCAGTTTATCCACCTGCAGTGAAATTAGACTATCAATGGCATTCAAACTCCAAGTTTTAGTATGCGGATGAATAATGTATTTAATAAGCAAATTAGGCACATTCTAACTAAAAATGTAGGCAATTGCAGTTAAATGAAGATCAGATATCCATGGTTCATTCCAAAGGTCAACACTCTTACCATCCCCAATGTTCCACCTAGTACAAGAATTTACAACATCCCTCCCTTTGAGAATGCTTTTCCAACTCATGGAGATATCTGACTCACATTTGCATCTCCAAAGCTCACTGTCAGAATAAATACTTTGCTTTCAAAAGCTTGGTGACATCTGAATTAGAATGGGAAAATACCTTCCAAGACATTTTTGCTAGAAGTGAAATATTATTAGCCTCCGTGTCCCTCACCCCTAAACCCCCAAACTCAAAGGCTTACGTACCTTACTCCACTTGACTTTATATAAACTTTTCTTATCCTTGTCCCCTCCTCATGAAAAGTTTTTCTTGTACATATTCAGTCTAGAGATAAGACCATTTGGATATTTAAACATGATATGGTTTGAGACGGGATCAAGAACATATCTAGTCAGAGTAGTTCTCCCAACAACATTCAAAGTCTTACATTTCCACCATTGTAGTTTGTTGATTAATTTATCATTCACATCAAGATAAGTATTTGCTGACTAATTATTCACGTATTACCAGTTAAAAGATTGGTAGAAGAAGTTATTGTTGTTCATTAAGAATATCTACTAAATAGATTTACTAGAACTATTCCTAAAGAGTACACATGTTCTGCTAGGATATCTAGTATTCAAACGTCTATCGAGAATTCAGGTTCTGCTAGATGTTATCAAAACAAGGATATTTTTTAAGTTGAGTAACTAGGGTTTTAGATTGTTTGGTCTCGTTTACACGAAGTTGCAGGTTTACTTTTTGTGGTAGCTTAATTCATTAAGTATTCAAAACTGGACTAGGTCTGAGGTTTTTCAACAAGATTGTAGTTTTCCTCGTTAACAAAATTTTGGTGTGTGCTTTATTTTATTTCTGCATTACAATCGTCTTTGTATAATTAAAGTATTTTCACTCGTACGTTTAATCAAAACAATTGGGTTGATATAGTTAGGTTCGATTTCGATACATATTTTATATACCAAGTGTATACCTTATGTTACTATATTCTTGACAGTCTCTGTCTATATTAATTAGGTCACGCAAGGTATCTGTCATACAGGTTGATATCGAAAATATTACATAATTTACTTGGTACCCTCGTCATTTCACCTACACGAAGTTGCAGGTTTACTTTTTGTGGTAGCTTAATTCGTTGAGTATTCAAAATTGGACTAGGTCTGAGGTTTTTCAACAAGATTGTAGTTTTCCTCATTAACAAAATTTTGGTGTGTGCTTTATTTTATTTCCAAATTACAATCGTCTTCGTATAATTAAAGTATTTTCACTCGTACATTTAATCAAAATACTTGGGTTGATCCCTATAGTTAGGTTCGATTTCGATACCTATTATATATACCAAGTGTATACCTTATGTTTACTATATTCTTGACAGTCTCTGTCTATATTAATTAGGCCACGCAAGGTATCTGTCATATAGTTTGATATCGAAAAGATTACGTATTGTACTTGGTACCCTCATCATTTCACCTACCTACGTTTTGGAACTTCAGATATCTATGGCATGCATACCTACCCTGAGTCAATATTTCAGTAGTTCTGAAAACTCTCTTTTGATGTTTTGAAACATTCCCAATCTCCATAGATATAAATATCATTGCTTGGAAATTTCCAAATGATCAGTTTGATACAAAAATAGTTATTGAACGATAAATTGTTTCGAATGAAGATTGCAAAGGATCTATGAACATCCATCGCTTGAATCATAGTTCGAGATGTTTAACAAGACCAGCTTGATTAGAAACTTCTTCTTCGCAATATTAAATCTACTAGGAGTTATACGATATAGTCTCATATAGATATAATGGTAACGATGTGAGTAAATAGAATGGTTTAGTATTCACGTACCTCTTTATTGATTAATTTTCTCAACATATCTTTGTTTGATCTTTAGTCTTCAATCTTCGAGTGTTATTCATTTATGCCTGATACCCAACTACCATACTCCAATCCTAGTCCGAGATTTGACATAAATAAACTAGGTTTTAAGATATAGTTTTATGGATCTAATATTGACAACAAGCTTGATATAACACAACTTGCGAGTTCGACCGAGCAGTGCTCTAACAATTCTACTTAATGATATAAAAACATGTTTGTGAACGAAAATGAAATCCTTAACCAATATTTTTCATATATCTGATTTGCTTGTGTACTTTTCCATGTTCAGTTTAGTTTCCCTTAACTCATTAATACCCCACCCCCTCTCGGTTTTACATAAAAGATTGAATACAAATAACTACTTAGAGCTCTCCAAGGAACGATCCTATTTTACACTTTTTTCATAGTAAATCTTAAGTAGTAAGTAAATTTGACGCGCTGCGACACGCATCAGCCTCCAAGATCTTGTATCTTCACCAGTTGTTAAGAAATAAGGTTTGTGGATATAATTGATGAGATTAACAACTTAAGTGTCATCATCATCTCTCAGGATTCTTGAAAAGCATGAATTCATCCTAAGATATTACCAATTTGCATCATTATATCCTTCATGGTTAAGAGCTTATACCCGGATATTTTAAAGAGAGAATGGAATAAAACACTTAAAGATTGCTCAATGACCCAATCATTATACCAAGGAATTTTATTTGTCATCAGTTGCCCTGTATTGCAGTATTATTTGTCACCATCTCCTAACACTTCAAATTGCCAGACCACAGAATTTTACCAACAAACCTGTTAGAGTTATTTGGGGTTTTCTTTTTGGAATTTCCGCCAAATTTATAGCGAATGAACTTTTTCTTGAGTATTTTTTCTTATTTTTTATATTTTCATACCCACTTAGTACAAATAACTATATTTACCATTCTCAACATTTTAATTCAAACTCCACTTTTATATTTAGGAAGATAAACTCTATTCGACCCTACCTAACTTTTTTCTTGATTGAGCAGAAGATTTCCAAAAAATAATGTGTCATGATCTTCTCTATTTTCTTCCCTAGTAATGTAGGAATCTAAGATAAAGAGAGGTAGTAGATTGGCAAACTGGTTAAAATAAAATTTATTTGAAATAGCCTACCACCTTTAGTGAGATAATTTATCTGCTAACCGCTCAACTTCCTTTGAGATTTCTGCAAAATATTGTCTCCAAAACTCCACATATTTGGACTTGCTACCAAATGGAATCCCCAAGGTCAAGCACTGTGGTGCACATTTTTCCTGACTATAACGAAGCCAAGCGCAGGAGAAAAACCATCCCTATGGTAACTCATTCTTGCTTGGCTTATAGTGACAAAAGCTAAGTTTTCGTCGTGTATTTGAAGAACTGATATTTTAGATTTTTAATGTCTATATACGTTAAAGCATAAATTCATGAATGCAAATTAAAAATTGAAGACGGAGTTTAGTTTCCGCACATTAAGAAAATTGAGTTTCTATCGTCCATCTCGTAGCTTGAATGAGGATCATATCGCTTTCCCTCACTAGCTAAGCCAAATCTTTTGGCTACACTATATCCATGAGATGTACCATAATGCTTTCCCTTGGCTATAGTGTATCTAAAGCTAAGAAAACCTTACACCATAATGCTTGGCCTAAGTAGTTAATAAAAAATTTTACTTTAAGACAACCAAACACATCAACATAAGCAGTGGCATCTTGATGTATACCAACCTCAACAATTATATTTTTCATAAAATTGACACTCAAACCAGAAAATCCAGAAGAATGTTCTGCAAGTTCTTAATATTCACCACACTATCGTCAACAAAAATAATTAGATTATTTATGGCACCGCCATCCAAAGAAGGCTTGGACCCAGAAGTTAGGCTTAAAGAAGCAAATTTTTTTATCATTAAGGAAAAAAGAACTACAACACAATGAAAAGGATATGTGATATTGGATTACCTTGTCAGATATCTCTACTACTCTTCAGAAGCTTAAAGAATTTTCATTAACATAGGGAATCCGACACTAAAAATGCACCATTTTATTCAATTTCTCCATTTGTTTCCAAAACCGAATCTACTAATTGTAGTATCTAAACAAGACCAACTAATGTTATCAAATGTTTTCTGGAAATCCACCTTCACTGCCAAACCAAGTATGTTTGATCTCTGTCTTCAGTCAAAGAGTTATGAGGCTATAAGAAAGTCCTCGGTGATTTGTCTTTCATCAACATATGCTCCTTGTAAATATGAAATGATAGAAGGTATAACAAACTTTAATTTTTCATAAAGAAGCTTTGAGATAACCTTGTATATACCTCCAACGAGACTAATGGGTTCAAAATTGTTCATTGAAACTGTACCATCACATTTTGGAAAAAGAATAACATTGTTGCAATTTAATCTCCAATTTAGCATGCCGGTATTTTCAAATTCGTTAATCACAAGTATCAATTGAGGTTTTATAGTGTCTCGTACCGTCTTGAAAATTTCCATACTACATCTATCATGACTTGGAAATTTATTTTTGCCGAAGTGCCAAATAACATTTGTTTTAAATCATCTCCATCAAAGGGCCTTTCTAGCATAATGCTCTATAAACGAGTTTGAATAATAGTTTTTAACTACAACTAGCCAACTCTTTGTCATGACACATTGTCTTATTTATGACTAAAATTATTCTTATTTGGCCTCTGTCTATGAGAAACGTTTCTGTGGAAAAATTAGAATTCTTTTTCCCATCAACTAGTTATTGCCCCGTAGATTTAACATGTCATTTCCTAGCCAAATTCAAAGAAGCAGATTTATGTTTCACCTTAATAACTTTTCTAGCAACGAAATCCTCTCCAGACAAATAGTTAATCTCCTCAAGGCTATCATAAATATTAATCAAATTTTTCACTTCAGCTTGCCGGGTTTTTGTACCCCGCTTTTTTATGAATTTTTCTTAGAACTTGAATTTTTTTTTTTGGCCAAAATGAAGCTTGGCATGCTCACAAAAGTAACTAGCCCACCGAATTTTCATATTATGAAGAAACAGAGGATGAGAAAGAAATTAATTCTCAATTTGACTGAAAGATGAGGAGAAGTACCAACGTTGATCATGATCAGAAATCGGCCTCCCCATTATGAACTGAACCAAATTTGGGCTCTTTTCCTCCCAATTTGCAGAGCATAAATTAAAACTTGTTAAATCTACCTAAAAGTGACAGATTTTGGAAAATTTTCCATGTGAGTTTTCTTCCAGACGACTGCAAGTTCACTAAATTACAAGTGTTGACAAATCTCGTGAATTTCTTCTATTCAGAAGGTACACACCATCTTTATTTGCTCCAGAAAAACCATCTCCATTTCTTTTCGTTTAATTTAAAATCGCATCGCAATCTCCCCCGAGCAACAATAATCATGGATGATAGTTCTAATATCTCTTATTGCTTACCAAAATTGATCTGAGCCCGTTGAATCAGATACAACAGAAATTGAATTAAAAATCCATAAGAAATTATCTCTCAAACTTACAAGAAACAACTCAACACGTGCGACGCACATACTCCGTACTAGATTTAATAATAACAATTCATTTGTTCAATGAAAAAAAAAATTGCGACTCAATAAAAAAAATAACTTACAGTGGCCAAGAAATATTATTCAAATATATTGGATTTAGCTTATTTTTTTTGAATATAAAACTAGTTCAAGACTCCACACAATACAAAAATAAAATGTATTAACAATGTCGATGTCACAATAGTACAGTGGAACAATGGTAAAGTTATTGGATGATAATACCAGTGCCCAAGTTCAAAACTCGTTAGCACCAATTCTTCACCGTTCAAAGAGAAAACGAAATATACTGATAATGGTTTGATTATGATTAATATTAACAACTTAAATACACATATCAATTTTTCTTTCACCATTTACAATTTACAATTTAAATTTTATAATCGTGGTCTTTAAAAAAAATGTTTTAATTATTTTCAAACAATTTGATTTAAAGCCCAAACATTATATTAAAGTTAAAATCTCGAAAAGACTTACCTATCAGACCAGGAAGTTAGGAAAAAAAGAAAAAAAATAATCCGCCTCATGCTTATGAGTTTTGCTGACGAGTTTCGAACTCAGATCGTTAGTATTATCACCCTAGAACATCACCACTATTCAAATATTACGGTGGACATAATAATAAATCAAATTTAAAATGTTTTTAGTGGCTCTCGAGGGCTTTCAGGGCTGTGTTTATGGTCCGTCAAAAATGCGGCCCCCTCCATGTGCCAGGACAAGGCTTTGCTTGTTTTGTGTCTGGGTCGGCCCTATAGAATGCATGCGTGAAATTATTGCTGAGAATATACGAAAGAATATACTCCTATTAAGTTACTCCAATGGTCCCGTTTCCTCTTTGAATTTGGTTAGGTCTGCATCGGCGGGAAAGGAGAGTATACTCTCGACTGTCAAGTATGACTGTGAGGCCTTATGATTTGCTCCAAAAAATGAATAAAAAAATTTATTATCAAAGAAATTTGAAGTTCAAGGAATAATGATGCATTTAAATAATCATCATTATTTGACATAATAACGTGTTAACTAAACCTAATGCATTTTGTGTTGTCTTGCCTTTATATCTAAAGATAAGAAAGAAGAAAAAGAGGAGTAGTTGATGTTTGCACCACTAATTAAGCTTAATTTTAATCAACATCATCAAACTTGATTTTCCAACAATAATTATGAAATGAAAAAGTAAAATAATTTTTCCATCCAAATTTGTTGGACCACTCCACAATGTCCACATTTTAGTATCTAGTGTCGTATGAGGGTTCGACACATGGTTTCATATTGACAAATAAAATCCGTGAACAAAAATTAAGAGCAAATTAATTGACCACCTTAAAATAAAAGAGAATATCAAAGAAAAATAGTTTTCTTGCATCTTCCAGAGTGATAATTAGTCTAAAAACTGGAATCGTTTCACATGAAAACTGTTTCATCAGCTAAGTTAAATAGTTTTCCTTTGGACAATCAGAGTACGCAGGACACACCATGCGGGCCTTGTACTGCATGCAAGTTTCGTACTGAATGGCAGAACATGCGTAAAAAGAGAGAAATTTAGTCTTGTAGCGTTAATAATAAAAGTAAAACGAGATCCCCAAGTTGATGTGTTTGATCGTGATCTTAATTGGCTGATTTCATGAGTACATGGTCCCGATTGGAATTAAGTGACTGATTTTGAAGCTGAATTCAAGACCCAACCACCAAACTTAATTATTACAGTATGTAGTAGTAAGATGAAGATGGGTTGTACTCCACGAAGATATGCAACAGAACAGACCATGCTATATTGTTACTAGTATATCATGCAATATGTTTTTTCTCTTGGATTGTGAAGCCTGTGGTTGTGGGCGTTGCCCAGTAGAGAGAAGAATCTTGGCACGAGAAAAGCATTCCTGTTTGGTTTGTTTTGTTTTGTTTTGTTTTTGTTTTTGTGTCACGGAAGAAAACATTTATAGCTCGGCTGCTAAAAGTCCAAGAGTAGGGCATGCAGATGGATTGCACCCAGTACTAGATCTACTACCACTATTATATCTAGTGCTGGCTTTGATTGCGACTCGCCAATTTTCTTCTTCCACTCACTGCTACCTTCCCCTCTTTTTTCTTTCTTTTCTTTTATAGCTGATGACCAGCCCCACTATTAACTTTGTTCCTTTCTAGCAGTTGGTCCATTAATTAAGCAGTAGTTAGTTGATGCAGCTTAATCCATCTTAATTATAACTAATCACGATGAACTAAACTCCCAACTTCCAAAACACCGGTGGGCTTCATCAAAATTACCACAAAACGTCCCTATGTTGAAGTTCTGCACGGGGTTCTCAAGACTTGTTGGCTTTTTTTTTTTTTGATCGGCCAATGTAATAACTACACTCTGGTACTGCTGCATTGCTCTACTCGTGCCAAGTGGTTTCTCTCGCTTGTTAGATCTGTCGGTTGGTTACTTGCTTGGTTGTTGTTGTATATATGTATGTGGCATGTCCTAGCCACACCAACAACACATATAATAAAGTCACCATTTTCATGTGTTCATTTATTACATTTGACCACCGAACTGATTAAATTGCAAAGTGTCAAAAAAGGTTGTTTTTGCAGCGTATATATCACGGTATGTAATACTCCTTTCGTTGCTTCATTTTAGCCTAAAAATAGGTCAAATTGGAAAAATAAAAGTAATATTTTTTCAGAAACAGAGGTGGTATCAAAATGACAGGATATATTGTAATCTTCAGCCTAGAAACATTGGTTGTTTTCGTAACCGAAACAATTTGGTGAAGGTCAAATATAGTCAAAGAGACTATGTTTATTATTAGCAACAGCGCACACTCACAATCATTGAATCAGCAGAACAGTAATATATTTTTGTATCTGCAGTAAAAATCTAGGACCGTGTTAAAAGCTGTTTGTATGTATGTCCTTGATTTGTGGACAGTATCACGATTCGTAGTAGAGTCGTAAAAAGGAGTGAAATCAAGAAATCATCCCACGACAACTCTTCTCTCTACCCTAGAGTCCTAGACTCTCTCTACTACTATTAATCTATCTCCAGATCTCTATTTCAGTTTTGCATAAAACTCTTCTCTTCTCTCTTTTACCGCCACCACCGCCACTGACCAACTCTAGGTTTAGTAACTAAGTAAAGAGATATACTAGGCGCCGCTCTGATTCCACAGCCGCCGCCACCACCATCGCTAACAAAGTCTACTCCTGCTTTGATTTTGGATTGGGTATAATCTAATCTGGCAAGATCCGATCAAATATGTCTTCATCAGTTGGAAGGTACATGGCTTACTCACCATCTCCTTCTTCAAGTACTACCGCTCCTCACTCTCCTCACTTCTCTGGAATCCGCTCTGCTACTACTGCTCTCGTCGAACAAGAGAAGTAATTTACGAAACCTATTCCTATGTTTTTTTGTTTTTTTATTTAATCAACTGTTTCTATTGGTTTAAGGTCATCGTATTCATGAGATTATGTGATTATACTATTATGTTTTTGCTATTCTTATGTAATATACTTGATCTTCATAATATGTTAATGGTTTTGATTTTCGGATACTCAGTGATGTAGTTGCTCTCCTTTGCTAATTGCTGGCATTTGGGGTGCCTGCAGGTACCTCTCAGAGTTATTGGCTGAGCGTCAGAAGCTGAATCCTTTTATGCCAATACTACCCAACTGTTGTCGCTTGTTGAACCAAGGTCAGTTTCCAACAACATTAGCCAATTTTATTTTGCTACGTGGAGCTGTCTTTGCTTAATCCTGGTTGATCCAATACCACATGTATGTTTTATCTTTTCATCAAAGAAAATAAAATATTTGTGGTTTGGGATAAATTGTGCATCGTGTGGTAAAGAGTAGTGTTCAAAGGTGAATCTGTCGTCGTGCTGTAATTGCACTTCTTTGATAGAGAATAAAGTGCTAATGTTGTCTGTACAGCTTCATGATGGACGGACAATGTATACATTGGCGACATGGAGTTTCTAATGACGTACTAACATTAATAGAGTCTAATATCTAACCTACTGATTTCACCGAGTTAGTGTTATCAGAATGGGTTTTAGTACTATCTGCTTATGAGCATTCAAAGGGATCGCTGGTCACTTGCCCTCGTTCTGGTCTTGTTAAGCTCTCACATTCGTATTTCCAATTTGCCCAACTACCTTCAAGTATAACTGATCTACATGCTATTTAACGTGCTCTAGGTTACATACTTAACTTTATTACAGTAGAGAGTGCTAATTCTGGATCAACCCATTTAATTAACCCATGGTGTATGTCCATTTGTGGCAGATGCTGACTAATATATTAACAAAAGCTAACTAGTGTACATCTTATTCTTGAAATTGACATTTTGGAGCAGAAATAATGCGTATAACCACAATGTTGGGGAATGCATCACTTTTTGAACAAAGTGGGCTTGAACATGCTAGTCCCTTGTCATCTGGAGGATTATTTTCAAATGGAGGAGCTGATATTAGTGGATGGGCATCAGCATTTCAATCAGAAGTATGGATACTGACCATTAACATAACTCCTTTTCCATCTAATTTTACTTCTTTCAGAAGCATTCTGACTTAATTGTTTTACATCCAGTGCTAACCTTGACTTTTGTTTTTTAGTGATGGTACATCGGATATCCATTTTTTCTAAGGTTTGCAGTGTAAGACTAACATCGTTGAAGGAAGAATTAGTAGATATTCACCAGTGTGGCTTAATTAACAATCAGAAAGTCGACCATCTTATTATCTTCTTTACATCGTGACCAAACACGTCATTTGTGTATCCTGTGCACCATAACTTAACTCCGGTGCCTAGTATGATCGTATTTAGAAAGGAAACAGCAGGTTCTGAGGCCCAGACAGCGAAATTTCTGTGCATTTTCGACCAGATTAGAAATTTGCCTGCTTGAGATTAGGTTCACTCTCCCCGGAGACGTCTCATAGAACTGTTTGCACACTGAAGCTTCAGATGGTTTGCTTTTGGGTTTTGAAATATTTTGCTAGAATGTTGGCATAGTATGTTATATGATTTGAGCTTTGGTCATACGCAGGAAGCATGTTAAATGATCCCATTCTGCATTTACTTTATGTACTTCAATGGTTTGTTTATTACACGGAATGTTGTGATATATATGCATTCTTAGCAGCTTCGAGACACAATAATCTGCTATGCTTTTAAGTTCTGACGAATTATGGAGTTGTAATCTGCAGAGGTTAGGGTTGCTACAGCAATCATCAGCTCAAAGCTGGCTTGGATCACAAGGTAGCTCCTCGGGTCTTATAGTTAAGAAAACAATTCGGGTGGACATTCCTGTAGACAAGTACCCTACTGTATGTAACAAGCTTCTTTCTCTCTAACATGGCAAAGCCAAATCCCTCTAGGCAGTTGGCTTTCAGGAAAAAAAAATTTAGAAAGAATTTTAAGGTTTATCTTCATTGCCTATTTTTTACAGTTCAACTTTGTGGGTCGTCTCCTTGGACCAAGGGGGAATTCTCTTAAGCGCGTGGAGGCAAATACGGATTGTCGGGTGCTGATCAGAGGGCACGGAAGCATCAAGGATCCTACTCGGGTAATAACATGATTAATTTTTTGTTTGTTGTTGGTTATGACATACGAGTGACTCAGTCATGCAAAAAAACTTGAAATGCGCTTTTTTTAGTAACTGTTACCTGGGCAATTTTGTTGCACGTGTCATGTGGTCTGTGGTCGTTGAATAGTACGTTTCATTTGAATTACTATGAGTTTACATAATGATGTTGTGTTACCTGGGCAATTTTTTTTAGAAGAACCGCTTTTTCTTTTCTTTTCTTTTCTTCTGGTTCTCCAATCATGAAAACGTCAACCTTGTTTTGATGTTTGATAGGAGGAGATGATGAGAGGAAAACCAGGCTTTGAGCATTTGAATGAACCTCTCCACATACTCGTGGAGGCAGAATTACCAGCTGAAATAATTGATGCACGATTGATGCAAGCCCGTGAAATCCTCGAAGAGTTGCTCAGACCAGTGGTAGATTCCTGCCCTCACAATTACTTAATTCTAGTTTATTTTTCTTTTCCCGTGCTTCACCTTTTCTTTCTTCTTCTGTGTATTCAATCCAGGATGAATCTCAGGACTTTTTCAAGAAACAGCAACTCCGGGAGCTTGCGATGATCAATGGTACTCTGCGTGACGAAGGTTCACATATGTCAGGGTCTGTGTCGCCCTTCAACGACAGCCTGGGTATGAAGAGGGCAAAAACAAGGGGCTAGAGGCTCTGGGTCTGCAAATCCAAGGTGGTCTTTGGGGCCTGTGGTGTGAAAACTTGTTGTGGATAGTGCCTCTACAATCTGTGTGATGAGCACTGGGGAATCTCAATTGTCGGTGGAGCACTGGTAACTAAGGCTGTGTCGGTTACTATATGAAGTGTGTTCTCAGTATCTGCATAAGCGGCAGGAGGATGGATGCTTTGATGATAAGTAGGGAAGCTAGTGGGTGCCGCCATTTTCGTTTCTAAAGATTGCCTTCATGTTGGTTGGTCAGTATCATTGTCTGTGTCTAGTCTGTAGTATGATGTTTGTTAGGTCAGAAGTGGTGATAGCAGTTTTGATAAATGGTCCAGGGAAGAAAAAAAAAAGTTATGTAATGCTAGCTGTTGTCTTTATTTCAGAAGAAAAGGTAACATAGACCCTTGTTTGTAGTGTCCTGGTGCCAGTGGGATTTGAATCACTTGATGCAGTGCTTTGTACTCTTTCAGGAGAAGTGTAGGTTGTATTTGAAGTTCCAGAAATTATTAGATGTCGCATTATATCAGTTACTGTTTTTTTTTCTTTCTTTTTTTGTTTCTTTTAGCAGTTTATATAATAATTTCAGCTTTCCAACTAAAGTAGAGTTGCAAAAGGGCCGACCCATCCAAATCGATCCCGCACGTACCCGGTGAAACCGTGGGTTTTTATACCGAACTCGCCTGTAGCAGCTTGCTAAAAGCCTGACATCGATGGTTTTACAGGTTCGGTATAAAAACCGACTGAACCCACCCGTAATAAACCGATAGTTAATTGATGAAAATTAATCCTAGTGTCCATTTTTGAATTTTAGATTTGGCCATTTACAAAATGGTCTTACTTTTTATAATTGGTTTGCGAAATGATCATGCTTGGTTTATTGTTTTGCAAAATAGTCTTTTTCCACCCGATTTAACACTTTTTGAACAAAACGATGTTATTTTTTCTGAATATACCCTCCCCGAAAATACCCTTTCTAGAGGAGAAGCGGTGAATCCTTTGAGTGAATGCAGTTTAACGATCCTGAATACGGTGTAACGAACCTGAATGTGGTTTTACGTTCCTGAATACGATGTAACGATATGTAAGCGGCAACACCGCCACCTACAAATAGCACCCCGTCAAAAAAATTATATAATGAAGGTAAAACTTAAAATTGTGTATGGAGGGATAAATAAGGACACCTAGATAATTTCATTAACATATTTAACTGTGAGTCACCACTTAACTCTTTTCCTAACGGAAGTATGATCATTTTGTTAAGTTTGTAACAATGGGATGTTTTTGCGAATCGGGTCCTAATACTAGGACTTTTTTGTACATTTTTTTTAAAATTTTAATCTTAAATTTGAAAACTTAATAACTCATAGTTGTTTAACTTGTTTTTATCTTTTTAGATTTTAATCTTAACTTCGAAGACTTAATACCGCTTGGCTAGAACCTGACTAGATCAACCCGAAACCTGACCGACTCCAATCGGGGTGGGGGTACCGTATAGAGTCTTGGGTTTCCAGAAGCAACTAACGAAGATACAGGCGGGGTTGGTTTTAATTTATAAAATCGAGGTACTAGCGGTTTGGTCGATGGTTTTAGGTGAAACCGGAACCGACCGATCCAAGTACAGCTCTAATCTAAAAACACCAAAAGCTACACAGATAGCGGCAACTCCACCATGATAATTAAAGACCAAAAGGTATTTCTACAAGTATAAAATAAGTACTTTCATGCCCTAGGTTTAAATTGAAAATGCAGTATAGATTAGTCGTGGTGATAATCATATACAGCATAGTCCTCGTATAACAAGGATCCATCCTCATTGTAGTGAAGAAGGTGGTAGCAGTTATCACAGAAATAACTAGGATTTTCTGGGGCCCACTTGTCCTCCACTGTTACCTTTGTAGCACGGTAGATCCTGCAGACAGAGCACTTCTCAAAACGGGTTTTTAGTTGGAACATAAGCACTGGGTAAGCTGCCCGGTTCTGCTCATCCTCTGGATGGATCAACCTCATGTCCCTTAATACCATGAAGTGCTTGCAATCTCCCTAAAGCACATTTGTATTGAAACAACAAACAGCATAAGCATTCACTTTTAAACGGGACCCAAGTTTGGAGAAGAAACACACAATTATTACTGCAAACCTCCAAATGCAAACCGTTCACATTCAAACAAACACAGCAACACCAGGGAAAACTTCTCTCAAGAGTTGCTGTTCTGCTTCTAAACAACTTCAGCAATCGTTATTCTTTTTTAAGGTATCCGTTCACGCATTTCGCTCTTTTGCCTTAATTAAGTCGAAAAGCAAATTCGTGTTAGGCAACCACTCACGAAATTGCTTTTCAAGTTTTCAACTTCTAAAAGCAAGAAACTTGAAGTTGCTTACAGCCAAAAACTTGATTCACAGATCAGAAGCAAAGCTGTTTTAACTTCAAAAGTCATTCTGTGATGGGTCCCAAATTAACTTTTGGCTTTTCGACTTAATTAAGTGGAGAAGCTGCTTTGGGAAAGTGTTTGCTTCTTGCTTCTGAGAAGCACTTCTACTTCTGTGATAAGCAGAAGTGCCCTCGACGCAGTATCCAAACACCCTCCAAGGGTCTAGGTTATGCACACACATGTATTTTAAGGCAAAATTTTAGAAGCTGGATGGTAGAGGTACCTGGTGGCAATATATATACCCAGCTCCAAGTCTAAAACTCAGGTCGCAGAAGCGGACCTTATGCATATCGACAGCTTTGAAGTTAGGCAAGTGAGAGGTCTTCGTATCTCCAAATAACGCTTTTTCCTTCGACTGTAGAGGACCAGATAGGATCCAGTCCCATTTCTCAAGTGCTTCTTTCTTAGAGTTCCTAATCCAGTCGAATATAGGTTCGCTATAATCTACGGCATCTGGATCTCTCAAATCATTGCAAAATACGTCCTAGAAAAAGGAAACAAGTATCATGTTGGTAGATACCAATTTAACCAGATAAGAAATGTATGATAAAGTCAGCACTTACTTCGATGAGAAAATATCCAGAAGGATCAGACTGCTTTTCTTTTTCCATCAGCTGGTCTGTAGAGCAAAAAATTTGATCCCTCAGCTCTGCTAGAGTTTGATTCCCTAACACCAAGAACTCCTGGGTCTACAAAACAATTTCAGATAATGTAAGTGGTAGCGTAGGAAAGGTGACACAGTTAAATACATCAATGGGCCAACAGAGATGGATGAGTGAGAAGCTTCCACTGAAGAGAAGAACAGAAATACCTTTATGGTCTTTTTTATACTGTGATATATCTCAACACAAAGAACCACTTCCTGAAAAGATACAGCCACGTGTTCACGAGTATTTGATGATTTCATCTACAAAGTTTTATGACAAGGAAACATGAAACATAATCAGGACAAGGATATTATTCATTCAATCCAACTTCACCTACATTACATATAAGCTCCGTAGTATAAGAGAAATATCACACTGGAAGATATAGAGAAGACGAAGAAACCAGGAATATTTAGGAATAAAAAAATGCCTTAAGATACTGGGGCTATATCCCAAACACATGGATCCGTACTTTCGTTGAAGAATTGATGAACCTAAGTGTTCTCATCCTCTCGATATTCTCTGAAGAAGGCACTACTCCATCACCAGCATTGCAGCTCCCACTGCATAACATATAATTCATCAAAGTGACAATGAGAAACAGAAGGGAATAATCGCTAGTTGAATTGTTATACACTGGGTCACATACTTGAATGAATGTAATCTAGCAGCCACTTTATCCTCATCCTGCTTTTGCTTGAGGTTTGCAAGCTGCTTCACTTTTGCAGTGTAACTACTCTGACAGGAGTATAGAACAGCAAAACTTTGAATAGATTATCAAAATCAATAAATACTAAGTGGAGAAAAACCTCGAGCAATGCCAAGCAATCTAACCTAAATAAAACATCCAGAAACAGAATGAGATTATAGCTAAGTTCATTCAACAGAAGGAAACGACCAACGTTTTACTCTTTAATCGATCTACTTCCTCACTATGTTTCTGACTTATTAATCTACAAAGGGTTGAACTCGTCGAGACAAATATCAAAATACAGAGCTCTAGTTTTTAACATTTGTAGTTTTAATTAGAGCTAATTACCGAGGTCAAAGAATGGGGATGAAATGTTAGTAAAGCAAATGCATACATACTTCCAGTTCTGCAGCACGGCAATCCCTGTCAAATTTTCTCCCCCTTTTCCTGCTCTTCTTTGAGTTGCTTTCAACCAATATGCCAGAAGAATCAGGATCACCGACTTGAACCAGAGAGCCGTTTAGTGACTCATAAGATGGCGATGTATTTATTCTCTTTTCTGAGCTTTCTGAATGAGCAATAGCACAACATGAGGTTCCTAGGTCATCTTTGCTCCTAAAATATGACACAAATTCAGACACAGGGTTATGAATGCAGGATGTGGTGCATATGTTAGCAATGAAGGTACAGGCCTACAACATGGTCACATTATTACTCACATTCTGTTAGAGAGATCTTCTAAAACTTGTGGTTCATTTTCATCATTGTTCTGCAAGCAACAACAGATAGTTAAGTAAAAAATGCTGATCAAAATATTTGAACTCTTCGGAACTAACAAGGATGAGTACCTGAAATGCTTCTTGTAAAGCTTTTTCTACCAGTTCTTCCTCTGTATAGATTTTGAGCTCATCAACACTGAGAAATCCCATAGCATATGTCAAAGAAAAATACAAACTAGTATGGATAATATTCTAAAAATTATAGTCAAACTCTATAGCATTGTAAGTATTCTCGTAAAAAACAAGTTCTAATAGATGACTTACGATAGATCTTCCTCACATAAATGGAATGAATCTACACATAATTCTGCCTTTAAACTCTGCAGCGGGACAAACCAAATAAACAATGTCACTTACAGAAAAGAAAATGGAACCAACTTCACCTATCGGAAATTACAGCTTTTTCATAAGGTTCCATTCAGACGATCCAAGCAGACCCTTACTATAAACTTTAAAGGGTCAGGGTAATCTTATAATCGATGAATTTAGCGAGTTAATCGGCTCAGTGTATTCTTATAATCAATTAATTAGCGGGAATAAAAGTGAGTTCAGCGGCAAAAATAAATAAATATAGAAACAGAAAATTGAGACAGTATTAGTAATATCAACAAACCTGCAGTTCTTCAAGAACCAAATCCTCAAAATGACCTAATCTGATGAGGGGACTAGTAAGATCAGGAACGTAAATAGGCCCACCACGCGCTATGGAACTACAAACAGATTGTTCATCTTCTTCTTCCAATCCTTCTTCAATGGAATAATCGACCAATTCCATATATAGGTGCTTTCTTTTCTTTCAGAAACACTTAAGGTGCTTCTTTTTATCCAACGGAGTAGAATAGTCTGTAACTGAAGGTAGTTAACCCTGTAAATTCCGTTTAAACTTCTTTAGTAGGAGTAAAACTCATATCAAAGATAATTATATCTGCAAGCAATTATAATATTCTAGACATAATCCAAGAAGGAATTGAACTCAACAAGAAGCATCTTAAGGTAAATAAACCATCTTTGAAGAGCAAATTCGAAAAGGCCAAGTATTTTTTAGTGAGGAAATTGATTGAATAGGTTGTAGGTTCATTTGTACCGAAAATAACAATACTCAATTCAAAGTTCACATCAAACAAGTCAATAGCTAAAGAATAGTTATTCTGAACCAAATACCTCAACAAGAAAAGGAAGACCGAGAGAGAGAGTGTTTATGTAAACCTAAATTTGGCACAGAGGAACAATTCTTCTTCTGCTTCTGAATTTCTGATTTCTAAAATGCGAGACGAGAGCGAGCGAGCGAAAGAGATTTGAGAGATTTCCTTACTCTTTTTCCTTCTTCGTTCTTCCAACGTTTCGTGAATTGACCGTGGTAGTATTCGTCGTTGGTATTGTTAGGGGCATCCACAAATAATAACTACCAAACACTCCGTCCGTCCCACTAGTTCAAATTTGCACAATTTTTAAGTTAATTAGGGAAAAAAAATAATTTTACGCGTTTTTTTACAGTTATACCCTTATGGATAATAACTAGTGAAATTTTAAAATGAATTATCTCTCAAATTATACCACGTATGTTCGCAAATTTCATACCATTTAAAAGCATTTTAAAACACCTACGTAACGAATACAAACATGCATATCAAATTATACATATTTCTTATAATCAATTAAAAGGATAATTTTAGAAATATCTCATTGTTTAGTGATATAGGTCAATTATTATGGGACAAAATCTAAAAGTAAATAGGTCAATTAATAGTGGGACGGAGGGAGTATGTCATATATGCATCAAATGGTATTGTAAATGGTGAAACAAATGTTGTTGTTTTTTTTTGGCGGAAAAAACAACGACAAAATAAACAACAACTAAGTAGAAATGCTCTCAGCAAGGAGAGGAGCAATACACAAAGGAGGAGTACTTAACCACCGGTTAGGCAACTGGTTTCTTTTTGCAAAACTGGCAAGGTTATGAGGAACATAATTACCAGATTTTCTGACAAAAAAAAATCGACTTCTTGAATCTTCTTTATAAGCTCCCTGATTTGAAAGATCTGAGATCTGATTTTCCAAAGAACTTTGATGGAGTTATTCTTTAGGATGTTAACGATGATCAGCGCGTCGCCTTCCACAACGATATGGTCAAAACCTTTCTTGATCCCCAATTGAAGAACGAGAATAAAAGCTTTGGCTTCAAATTCTACTGGTAAATGGAAAATGAATGCCTCAGTGCAGCATCCTTCAAACTTGTAGTCGTAATTTCTCGCAATTGCATCACAGGCCGAGTTACCATCAACATAAGCCCCATCCACATTGATTTTTATAGCATGTTCATTTGGTGGGGACCAACTGCTATTTGAATCTCCAGGTTGAGTAGCCACAATCACAGAGCTTGTGTCATCAGTACCTTCCTCCTTTCCAGCTGGTTGATTGTAGAAATTAAACCAGTAACTAGCATGTCTAACAATACTACTCACATTTGGCTTGACCTTATTGAAAGTAGCTTCAAAATTTCTTTCATTGGATATCTTTTATACTCCAGACAAACAACAAGATTTTTGGGAGGGGGGGATATCTTTTATACTCCATAATTTCTTTCATTGGATATCATCTTCTTGGGAGTAAGAAGTAGAAGCACGCTCATCTTGAAACATCTTTTGAATGGACTTTGAAGATAGTTCACCTTTAGGATGTTTTGTCCATACCAATTTGTCCTTAGTCTCCTCAATGTCATCGGGGATGTATATATCTTAAATTTGACAAGCATGTTAGAGCATAGCTCGATTGAACCCACTAAGCGTTGGTATATCAAGTTTGGTTGTCACATTTTAGTGAATCAAAACCCATTTAAAGAGTCACTTGATTATTTACTAGAGTCAACTTCGTATAGGTTAGCTAGAAAGTTACTAGGATATGAGACTTACGAGTATTACATAAAGACTTGAAGAA
Organism: Papaver somniferum; assembly: GCF_003573695.1. Lineage (NCBI taxonomy): Eukaryota > Viridiplantae > Streptophyta > Magnoliopsida > Ranunculales > Papaveraceae > Papaver > Papaver somniferum. The sequence continues at coordinate 85,668,152 of NC_039363.1, forward strand.
TGTGAAGAAGTAAAGAGCTACAACGGCGACATCATCCTTCCACTTGAGGTTAGTAATATTTGAATTGAATTGTTTCATTCCTAACGTATCTTTCAAGTGGTGCATATTCAAAACATAACTGCGAAGCTGTGACTGATTATACTCTAGTTAGACATAGTATTAAGGAATTAAAATACGAAGTATAACGTCTATATTTGAACTTCGTATATAAGACAACGACATAATCGTATGAATGCTATTGTGATTATGTATGGTTATGGGTGAAGATTTCGTCCTAGGAAACAATTTTTTTCATTCGTTTAAAAGGAAGTAAATTCATGAACTTGTTTTGTGAATCGAAAGGGAAATCCCTAGGCTTATTGGTATTGTTATCCATTGAAAATCTTTTGGTTACCAATATGTGTGTTTAGTATAACCGTTCATAACTTGTTTATGTATCTTGGTAAAACTATTCACAAGACCTAACTTTTGTATTGGTATGACTTTTATTAGTGAAACCGATCTTAAATAATCACCTGAGATGGTATGATCGATTTGTTGTAATTGGTATGACCTACTCTAGACATTGGGGAACCGATCCTAGTAAGAGGTGCAACCGATCACAAAAGGGGAATCGATCCTTGTAAGAGGTGCAACAAGTTTTTAGTTATTGGGTAACCGATCCTATGAACATGTGCACCAAATACAAGTTAGATACCATATATATGTGGGAACCGATCCTAGTACCTAGTCAACCAAGTTATGGTAACTAGCGTGACTAATTATAGTACCCACATGGAGGTAGAACCGAAACTTGTTTTGGTAGAACCGTTTAAACTCATGGTTGGTGATTTGATAGGATAATCAATCACATAGTTCTTGGAAGTCAGATGAACCAATTCTAAACTTGTTTGGAAGTGTGGCAAATCTTTTCCAAGATGGTAAATATGAAAAAGAATTTACCAAGTAAAGATGTCGACATAATTTGAACATGTGCAGTAACTCTAATCTTTTATTGTTCAAAGATATTCCTTAATAGCTAAAGGAGAATCCCGGATCGAAATAAATTGAGAATCTTTTAATTAAGGTTTTTAGTTTTATATGCTTTTAATTTTCAGCAATTAAAATGCATATCTTTAGAAAATATAAATTAGTAATGTGCATTTACTAGTTGGAGATTTTCTACTGAGATTTTCGGTCAATATTTGGACGGAGCATTTCCAGGAATTATGAAAACCGTTTTTTCCCTTATTGCATATCTTTGAGAATATTCGGTTTTGGAAATTCCTTGGTCTATAAATATTGAAGTTTGCATTTAGAGGAAACTAATCCTCAGAGCCAGCAAAACAACCTAGTATGTTGTTACTGGTGGAGTCGTCTATTCAGAGAGGAAAGTACCATAATTAGGCGAAATCTCTTACGAGCGCTCGTTTTAAAGACTTCTTTGGGATTGGGAATCTCTACAAGTACCGTTGGTGGTAAACTAGATAATTGCAGTTTATTATTAGTTTTCGATTGATTTGACTGACTAACGGTTGTTGAAATTTGATTGCACCTATTTTGTTTATGCTTGAGAATCTTCTCTTCTGATATAAGATTCACTCAAACTAGATCGAAGTTTCGACAGGGATATTTAGAATTGTATATAGATCTAAAGACGTCTTGTGATAATCCATTGTTAACATACTACGTTCTGTATATGATTGATCACAAGAGATTCAAGTTGATTGTGTGCAGGTGTTTATTGAAGATCTAAGTAGATTTGAATACGAAGAAGGTTTCTGATTTGGGTTCATAATCTTTGGTGTGCACAAAACTTGATCGGATGGGGATCCAACTATAATCGGTTTATTTTTGTGATAACCTTGATTGACTAGTTGAGTAGATCGGCATCAATAGGTTTCTTTGTGATTCGAAGTATTGATTGCAAAGTCTTGACAATTACTTCGGTAGTTTTTATTGGATATATCTAAGAACATGACAAAAGAGTTTATTGGGATAAATAAAAGAGCCTTTTGTCAAACTCATATCACGTTGTTTGAAAAGAGTTGTTACCGAACAAATTTGTTGTTCCTTTACTATTTGGAATACGAACCAAAGGAATTGTTCCAAGTGCACGACTTATTGCAAGTTGGAGGCGCAGGGATACAGACGGAACTAGGTGAACTATAGGTTTAGTTGCTTGGTCTCCACTATACGAAGTTGGTTTAGATTTTGTATAGCGGCTTAATCCTGAGAGTATCCAATTATGGACAAGGTCCCGGGGTTTTTCTACATTTGCGGTTTCCTCGTTAACAAAATCTTGTTGTGTCTTTTACTTTTCTATTTCCGAAATATAATTGTTTTTATTATAATTAGTAGTAAAATACACAAAATTTAATTCTTATTTACTTGATAGAAATCCTATCGTGCTTGGTTAAGTCTGAACCTATTATCAAGAAGTGTATTGTCTCGATCTCGTATCCATAGACGATCATATGAAGTGTGAACTTATTAGTTGTATTGTCTCGACTCTGTCCATAGTCAATCACTTTCGGAGAAAGAACTTATACGTGGAAAAGTTTTAGATTGAGGTATATTTGGGTACCCTCGTCTTTTCAAAACAGTTTGGGTTGAGAACAACTCTTATATGAGCTCTTTGTTCCACCTTCTGGGGTTCCTCTCCATTAAGTCACTGACATATCTGATCTCACATCTTGGAGTGACTTCTTCCTGTATGAAGTGATTCGGAGTTTGAGGCAGCCATGGGTCCTTCCATACTTCAATTCTAGTTCCTTCCCAAACCAACCAACACCATCCTTTCTTCATGTCTTCTCTGCAATCTAGCATAGCATTCTAGGTTGAAGAACCTCTAGTTTTTCTCTTACAATCCCAAAAAGATGAGTATTTTAGATATTTGGCTCTCATGATCATACTCAAAAGGCAATCTGGTTCACTTAAGAATCTCCAAATGTTCTTACAAATTAAAGCCTTATTTAGCTCGTGGAAGGATCTGATGCCGAGACCACCAGCGGCTTTGTTGTTCTCCATTTTTTACCACTTTATAAAATGAGTCTTCCTTGCTTCAGTTGAGTGACCCCACCAAAAATTATGCATGATTCTGGCTAAACCTGTTGATCCCAGATTTAGGCACAATAGCACTTGACATATTTTAAGGAGAAGTGCTTTTCGCAAAATTATTTTGTTTCACAAAAAAAAAAATTACTTTTTTTGTTCTTAGAAGTCATTCTAATTTTTTACCCAGCCGAAAAGTAATTTATGCATATGTATCCAAACAGGTTATCAATAGTTATGCCAAATTTGATCAAAGGTAGTTTCAATATGCACCTGGTAACTCAGCATACATCACCATATTGTACAATCATAACTAAGCGTAAGTTTTTGACCCGCCTCACTGAAACGTGGTTTCAAACAATGTTAGATTTGAATGTTACATTTCATTTATGCTGCTTTGTATGGTTGAACCTACTGACAAACACCAAGTTTAAAAATTTTCAAAGGAAAAAAAATATATATAATTTTTTGAGATGACGGTTAGTTTTTAGTCGTTGATTTCATTCTAACAGCTCATTCAAAAATCTATAAATAACCTCGTTCTTCCGTATCCCAAGTTAGCATCTACTGGATATGTTAAAATATGAACCAAGGTCAACTGTAACAACAAGATTTAAGTTTTTGGAGCAACTAAAATCGCATGTTTCCTAAGATAATGCTAAAATGATGATCTTGGTGGAACACACTATCAAGTATTAATTTGATACAGACATTATGTTTCACAATGTCGATTTTCATTTATTTTCTTATTTCCTATACAAGAAAGTTTCATATTGTGTGTCATTGTCCAGTTTGTGAAAACGCAATTCCAAGTTAAGAAAACATTAAATACAATTATGGGTGGGGGGTGGGGGGGAGGGGTTGGGGGGATCTACTTGCCGTGTGGAGCAATCTTAAGGCATGCTATGTTGGTGAAGATTGGGTGACGATATGCATGATCAAATCTTAGAATCACATTTACCTTAAAAAGAGATATCTACTAGTTTCCCAAGATGAGGGCATGTGTAAAGGAAGAGGAAATAAATAGCAAAGTTGAAAGTGGGTGGATACACATTTGTTGCGAGTTAGAATGACCAGATCCATAAAAGATCAAATTGATTATACACGTGGAAAATCTAAATTCTCTCATGACCACAACAATATTAATGAACTTGCTAAGAACCACATTGAGTTCCTCGCTGAATTTTTTTTCTAGAAAAACTACTTAGAAGTAGATTATATGAGTTATTTGGCACTAACTGTGTTTTTATTTGGAACAACTTATAAATAACTTTGTTTTTATGTATCTCAATTTAGCATTTACTAGAGATGTTGAAATGTGAACCAGGGTCATGTGCGGTGATAAGATTTAAAAAAAATTGAGTTTCTAAATGACACGTTCTCCAAAAGAATGCTAGAAAGATCATCTTGGTGGAACACATTATATATCAAGTATTAACTTGACATTGACATTTTGTTTTAAATTGTTTTGTTTCATTTGTAATCTTGTTTTTTATATACAAGAAGTTTTTATATTGTGTCAATGTCCAGCTTGTGAAAAGGCAAGAAACATTAAATACAATTGTAGCGGCAAAATTTTCCTTGCCATGTAGACCAATCTCAATAGTCAATACATGACTATGTTGGTGAAGAATGAGTGACGAAATACATGACAAATCTCATAATCATCTTTTCCTTAAAAAGAGATATTTACCACTGACTCGGGATGAGGATCTGTATAAAGGGAAAGCAAATGAATAGTGAAGTTTGAAGTGGGTAGATATGCATCTGCTGCGAGTCAGAACGACCAGATTTGCAGAAGAGTATGCTGACTATATACATGAAAAAGTTAGATTGTACATGACTACAACAGTAATAACGAACTTGAGAACTATATCAAATGCCTCACTAGGCTTTTTTCTTAAAAGAACTACCCAATGGTAGATTATATAAGTTGTTATCCACTAATTGTATTCTCATTAAAAGAAAATAGTGGATGGGGTGTTAGGAGTTCGGAAAATAGTGGGGAGAGAGAGTGAGTAAGATTGGGAGAGTGACTATCATAGTCGTAGCTCGATAATCACTTAAAAATATGAGAATTCAAGTCAAATGAGCGTCAAAACCGTCTCGAGGTAATTTTCCTTGGTTACTAAAATCTACCTCATGATCCGACTTCGGTGGTGACTTCAAATATGCATCGGGACTCAAAGTATGTTCATGTGTGATTCAAATTTTTTAGAGTACAAAAATCCATCATGTGACCCAAATTTGTTAGATGTTTCAACAACTGCATGTTTCACGATCCAAGATGTGATACAAAATTTGTTGGGGGGGGGGGGGAATCCACTTGCCGTGTGGAGCAATCTTAAGGCATGCTATGTTGGTGAAGATTGGGTGACGAAATACATGATAAAATCTTAGAATCACATTTACCTTTAAAAGAGATATCTACTGGTTTCCCAAGATGAGGGCATGTGTAATGGAAGAGGAAATAAATAACAAAGTTTAAAGTGGGTGGATACACATTTGTTGCGAGTTATAACGACCAGATCCATAAAAGACCAAGTTGATTATACACGTGGAAAATCTAAATTCTCTCATGACCACATCAATATTAATGAACTTGCTAAGAACTACATTGAGTTCCTCGCTGATTTTTTTTTTCTAGAAAAAACTACTTAGAAGTAGATTATATGAGTTATTTGGCACTAACTGTGTTTTCATTTGGAACAACTTATAAATAACTTTGTTTTTATGTATCTCAATTTAGCATTTACTAGAGATGTTGAAATGTGAACCAGGGTCATGTGCGGTGATAAGATTTAAAAAAAAAATGAGTTACTAAATGACACGTTCTCCAAAAGAATGCTAGAAAGATGATCTTGGTGGAACACATTATATATCAAGTATTAACTTGACATTGACATTTTGTTTTACAATGTTTTGTTTCATTTGTAAATCTTGTTTTTTATATACAAGAAGTTTTTATATTGTGTCAATGTCCAGCTTGTGAAAAGGCAAGAAACATTAAATACAATTGTAGCGGCAGAATTTTCCTTGCCATGTAGACCAATCTCAATAGTCGATACATGACTATGTTGGTGAAGAATGAGTGACGAAATACATGATCAAATCTCATAATCATCTTTTCCTTAAAAAGAGATATTTACCACTGACTCGGGATGAGGATATGTATAAAGGGAAAGCAAATGAATAGTGAAGTTTGAAGTGGGTAGATATGCATCTGTTGCGAGTCAGAACGACTAGATTTGCAGAAGAGTATGCTGACTATATACATGAAAAAGTTAGATTGTCCATGACTACAACAGTAATAACGAACTTGAGAACTATATCAAATGCCTCACTAGGCTTTTTTCTTAAAAAAACTACCCAATGGTAGATTATATAAGTTGTTACCCACTAATTGTATTCTCATTACAAGAAAATAGTGGATGGGGTGTTAGGAGTTGGGAAAATAGTGGGGAGAGAGAGTGAATAATATTGGTAGAGTGGCTCTCATAGTCGTAGCTCGATAATCACTTCAAAATATGAGAATTCAAGTCAAATGAGCATCAAAACCGTCTCGGGGTAATTTTCCTTGGTTACTAAAATCTACCTCATGATCCGACTTCGGTGGTGACTTCAAATATGCATCGGGACTCAAAGTATGTTCATGTGTGATTCAAATTTTTTAGAGTACAAAAATCCATCATGTGACCCAAATTTGTTAGATGTTTTAAAAACTGCATGTTTCACGATCCAAGATGTGATACAAAATTTGTTGGATTTGCGGAACCTTATCTTAACACTTAAAATCTACTCAAGATAACAAAAATTATTATGTGACGAGAATTTGCAATATATTTCAAAATATTTATGTATTGTGATCTTAATCTCTTATTTTAACCTTTACATATCTATTTCGTGAATCAAAATATTTCATTATATCGTGAAAAATTTACCGTGGTGACACAAAACATTCCACCAAATCAAAAATAAATAAGTGACGATATGCTTTGTTGATAAAAAAATTGTTATGTTGACGCGCATTAGATCTTGGATTCTTATTTCTTTCCCGTGCTTAAAATAGTTTAATGGCTTTAACTAGTGAACAAAAGTACGAGAACCCTGGCCAATCGAGTTATAACAAGTTACTTGTCATTTTGTTGTTGGAAAGATGCGGTCACCTATGTTTTTCATATTAATGGATCGTACAACCTATCGACAATCACATCTATTAAACTCAAATCAAATATTATTTGCCGGTCGGCCACAATGCCGGTTTTGATTTGTCCCCACCTCTTTTCCCTTTTATTTTATATTAGAATATTATTATTATTTTAGGGTTACCTCTTTCAAGAACTTCTTATTTTGATCAAAACTCATGATTTCCTTATCTTGGCAAATCTTACTTCATGGACCATATGGTTTGCAAAGCAAGCGTTCCTGCAACCAATACGACTTTCCACCATAATAAATATTATAATAGTATTATTTAAATATCGTTAACTTTTGGTCTTTCAAGCAAAATTAAGAGTTTCGATCAAACTCACATTATTCATAAAGGACCAAATAACGCTCGACGGACCATCATGAAATACCAAAATTCTCAGGAATGGTCGCGGGAGACATGGCAACACGAGCATGATGCGTGTCGTAACCACAAAAAATTAATTAATATTTTTCCACCTAATTAACAAGTAATATAGTGTAGTCAAGTTCGTTCCCACGAGGAGCAAAAGGTTTTAGTTGTTTAGTTGTCACAAAAAGAGGGGATTGGTTTTAGATTTTTAAAACAAAAGAAAGTAAATAAATCAATTAAAAGTATATGTTGAAACCAATAAGAGAGATTATATCAAGGAATCCTTATTCGTTGCAAAACAATCATTCAAGTTATGTTCTTTTCCACTTTTTATTAGTCACGGATTATCACCAACCATAGGTAAATCAGCTAACTTAGTGTTAAACCCCTAAATCCCTAGTATCACCGGATACGAAAGTTCTCGACTACCGGATTCTATTCACCAACCCACCTAGTAGTAGCTCACTCAAGATGTAATTTAGTTAAACACATTAAGATTTATGAATTTATTAGGTTGATATTAGTAGTTAGACTCTTAGCTCAAGGTCTACTTGCTAACGTTGTTTCCACACACAATTGCTCCACGGAATCCATCCGCAAGGTCTTGTGTTTGCCACTTGTGTAAAGAGTCAAGAAACGATTACTTATCCCCTAACTTTCACTAGCCTTAGATCGATTAACAAATCAATTTAGTATGCATCCTAAACGACCTATCAATCAACCATGAATGTATAAACATTCCTATTAGTAAAAACAAACGATAATCATGTGAAAAACTTCAAAGTAGATTTAAAAAAAAAACTCAAATCATGTGTTAAGAACTAGGAATTCATCCTCAATCAATAAGAAAATTAGCTATTCATGTTTTTGAAATTCATACAAATAATTAAAAGGAGAATTTTTAAATTTCACACAAATAATTAAAAGAAGAATTTTGAAAGTAAGCAAAAACACAAGTGTTGTGTGTGTAGAGGTGTGTCTAAAAGTTGTGTAGAGAACTTCTCTATTTATAGGCTTCAATTTCCTAGCAATCCTCTTAGGAATAGAATCCTCATTCCATAATAAAACCACTTTCCCTTTGTAGCTCAACTTCCAAATCCAAGTCTTTCTCAAATCTTCCATCTTCTCTTTCCAAATCCAAGCCCAATTCTTCAAACCCATGAGTCTAGATGAGTCTAGAAAATTCTTCATCAATTGATTCGCCGGAACTTCACTGGTACCACCGGAATACGGCACAGGAAAGCTCCCTGCCGGTCGCTGGAATCTTCATCGCCGCTGACAGAATGTTCCGTCCGGTACCGTTATTTTTAACTGTCAATCTAACGGTCTTTTGTTAGTCAGCTGGGTCAAGGAAGGGAGTTAGCCGAGTCAGCTCAATATTACTGGCTATGAATTTTGTTCACCTCTGAAATGACTAGTTTTCCCTTGTCGCTCAATTTGGATGATTTCTTCTTCTTTTCTTCCACATGACTCCAAAGTACCTATAAACTCAAAATACGCGTAAAATACATAATTTACAAGAAAAATAGCAGAGAAAGCATAAACAATAGATAATAAATAGGATGTATTCTACACCCTATCAAATTCCCTCACACTTAGAATTTGCTAGTCCTCGAGCAAATCAAACTAAAACTTACAGCTTCAAAGCGTTCCAGCGTCCCAAGCATCCAAAGAGTTATGAGGACATAGAGTTTCTGCATGCTAGTAATAAGAAGTTAGAAATACTAAAGAACATATTATTATTCTCAAATGTTGAGTGAGAAATAACCACACCATAATGAGAGAACGCGTGTTTGAGAAGCGATCAATAAGCATTTCGCCTCGACTTCTGCCTCACCAAAAAGGGTTTTATGAAATTGCACTCAAAAGACGTACTTTTATGGTTCTCACATTTGTGCAGGTAGGAATGAAGAGAGAATTCCTGCAACACGTTGAATGGTGGGAAGGAAACTTCCGAAATATTTTAAAAACCCACATCTTTTAACATCTTGAAAAACTATTTTTCTGACGATCTCCAAGAAAGGAAATCAACCACTATTATCGAGGATGAGATTACTTACTCACCTTCACATCCGATCCCCAATGATGATAACACCACTCTCACAGCATCCAATAGAAACGTCTTCAGCTCCTCGTCTTTATTTTCTTGGTCTTCGGCTTCGGCTTCAACTATTGATGATAAATGCTCGAACTTCGTAATTCCTTGACAATTTGTAACTCTTTACCTTAAATCCTTGTCGCTTGAAACTTCCTTATAGATTTTTCCTTCCCCACGGCTTATTAAATGAATATTAAAAACAATGATAAATTTTTCTCTTGTCTCATTTTTTTTTTTCATTTTACTTTTTTTTAGAGACAAGAGAAATAAAATACAAAACAAGGTGAAAATAAAAACAAACCATGGCCGTGGGAAAAAATACTTTACCGCTTAATTCTTCACAACTTGTATCGTCTCGAAGTCATAAACTTCAATAATTCTCACCTATTGCTTTTCTTTGCTCTTGTAAATAAGTGTTCAACTTGGATATAAAATTATGCTCATTGCTATGTAAGTCTTCAACATGTATATATAAAAATCCGCTCATTTTATGTTGCTTTACTTGGATATGAAATTTACTCTTTTTTTGTTCTGTTGCTTGTAAACCTTGAACTTTTTCAACTTTCCTTGTAGATTTTGATGTCGCTCCCTTGTTGATGATGATGGTATTTCTATGGACCCGTTGTTGTCGAGAGAGAGAATTGTGCTAACTGCAAATCGAACTACAAGAAGGAGGCTTTCATCTATAGACGTCACCCTCATGATTGACAAAATTAGCACTCAAGAGATCAAAAAGTAGTGCTTTTATTGGTGGGAGGTTGGGTAGCTCACCATTCTACCCAGAATTAATTTATAGTGACACACACTCAAAAGAAAGCTCTTTAGTTATTTATAAAGAATTTTTGGTCGGTGCCTCGTATGATATAAATAGGGTAGTCTCCACTAATGATTGATCAGAAACTCTAATAATGCATGTCTCCCTGCTCCTAATCTGCATCACAGGCATGATTAAATCCATTATTTAACACTCTAACAAGCAAGAAATCCGAACGTAGTTCCCTAACACTTCCAAGTTCAGTTATGTCGGTCAGAATTCTCTATGTAAACATACCCAGAAGTATGCTAGTGACTCTAAAATCTCTAAAAGTTGGAGGTTTTATGCAAATTTTTTTTTAATATGCTTAACCACTCCCCCATTCTTAAACCTTACATTGTCCTCAATGTAATCGAATCGTCCAAGTAAAGTCAAGGTGGGAAATCCTAGTATGATGTGGAACAAGAAAATAAATAAATAAACAAAACAAAAAGAAAATAAAAAGTAAAAGGATAAGAAATACAAAACCTATGGGTTGCCTCCCATTAAGCGTTTGTTTTAAAGTCGACGGCCTGACTTGCCACTTGTAAGATTTACTCCCCATATACTAACAGTCGGAAATTTGGGGATCCATCCATAGTACCTGTTTTGCAAACACTGGCTTCATACAAATATTAGCACAAGAAAACAATAGTGAAATTATCGCCCGGTAGAAATTTCCCCCACATTTATTCTTGTCCACACTCGGAAGTGTATAAAGAACATAGAATTTGGGAACTTCCATGTATTTCTCTTGGCAAACCTGCATAGTGTTAGCATCAAGTATTTCCAATGGTGGATATCTAGAAACAAAATCATCCAAAAATACTTTTGAAGCACATACATTCAAACCAATAAGAGGTAAAGGAGAAGAATCAATATGCAAAAAGTTAGACAAACCTTGCACAATCTCTTGTATTACAGAATCCTCTTCATCCTTAAAAAATTCAAGTGAATTACTTACATCTTGTATATCATGGTCCTCTATCAAACCTTGCAACCATTCTTTGTCGTTTTCTTCCTTAACCAAATTCTTGGCATCATTAAAATCTTTGGCAAGTTCAATTGGGTCTTCCACAATATCATTCAATTTGGTTTCATTCTCGAGCATCATCTCTTCAACATTTTCATCATCGGAATCGGGCCAGTCCTCTCTCATAAAATCCTCTTCGGTGTAAATCTCAAGATATTCTTGTGAGGGTGTGATTACTGATTTTTGATGGGGTTGTAGTAAATAGGATTCGTTTCAGACTTGTGAAGGAAATGAAATTTTTAGATTTAATAAAAAAAAATATATATACAAAAGTATTAACAATGGGCGAGAGGTACTGGGACTAAGGATTTGGCCGAATTCACTACACAGGGTTCATTCATATATTCTTTGACAAATAAAACTCAATAAAATTAACATAGACTCTGATTTTGCCAAGATAGATTCTCAAAACATCGATTGTAAGTCCTAAGCATGATGTATCAAAACACCTAAGCTAAGCATACATCATCAAATTAAATAACAACCAATTAATTGAAATCATATTTCAATTTTAGATCAATGCAAAAGTCATAAAAAAGAATAAAATAAATTTACCCGTGTATGAAATTCACCCTCCTTCGTCGTCTCAGTGTTGGGTTTTAGCTCATCATGATAAAAACACGCTCAAAATATTTATTTATTGCTCAAATGGTGTTTACAATGAAGAGAAGAAGAGAAAATGGTGTAAAACTGTAATCTGCGACGCACAAAAAGCGTCATAGAATGAACGATAAAAAACAAGTGTTGCTGCTGTTTAGACTGCACTGCGGCCCACGGCTGTGCGTCTTAGAAACTGTTGATAAACTACCGTCCTTCCGAGTCTGTTCTTCGTGTTCTTGGTGTTCTTCATCATCAGCAGCAGCAGAAACAGAGTTTCATCAACTCTTGATTTTTGCTTCTCTGGACCTCCTCTCGACCCCAAACTCTCGACACCCATTCTCTGTGATACCAGAAATCTATTTATACTCCTCAGCCTCATTTAATCACGCTATAACTCAAGATAATTATCTCTTTACTCGGCTTAAAGAGAAAATATTTTTTGGATATTTTCTTCCTTTAATTAGCTCTCCACGCGCTGAAATGATGTATAAACACTCCAAACATGATCTTACACGCTGTAGAATTGAATCAACACTCTCCAAACACATGAGTCACGTCTAAATTTGATGTGATCGTGTGATATTCATTTCTTGAACGTGCTTCCTGATTTCTTGATTGCGATGATTCCAGCCAATTATGATCGATCCTAACACCCAAAATGTCTTCCTCTATCCATATCACAAATACCCATTGAAAATCAGAGGTTTAATCGAACTTTAACCCCTCCAAAAATCGATCGACCCAACTGCCAGTGAGAAGAAATATTTTTCCGCCTTTTTCCAAAATTTGAATTATGAGAAGAAAAGTGTCCTCCCCCTAATCCTGTACGGGCATCCCTTTAGCAATTGGGGTGGAAATAGTAATTTTGGGGTGGAAATAGTATTTTTTCTGGGTTCCTCCGGTACATTTCTGGGACGCTTCCGGTGCATTTATGAGGTGCCTCCGGTACATTATCCTGGGGTGTAAAACACTACTTTTCGAGCTCATTTCGCCGCAAAGGCTTATTTCTCTAAAAACATCTACAACAACACAAAATAACACAATAAGTACTTAATCGAGTCTAACAATACAGAATATTGAGAACAAAATAGACACATAAATGCGTCTATCAGGGTGTTACACCGTTTATAACAATAGGTAAGTCACACCCAATCTCCTCCTTTTGAAGAGGTGAAGGATCGTTATTATGATCCGGAGTTGGAATAACTTTATCCTTGTTACAATAATTTTCATAAGGTTCAAAATCATCATCGTGACCTGTATAATAATGTTTTTCATGCTCCATTCTTAAAGCTCTTTTAGCTTCAAGAATTGCTTCATCCGATGCTAGGCCTTCATCGATCAATAGATAGAACCTTCTCTCAATTTTCCTCAAACTAGGTTGCCTTACACCGAGGAGATCACGCATATATTTAGAAGCATTACTATCCTCCCCTCCTAGTGATTATTCACTTACATACCCGTCATAAGGTTGTTGATATGTATGAGAATATCCATAAAGTGTGTATCCTAAGGATGGTTGGAAGTTGCCATAATTTTGAGGTTGAAAACCGTATGGATTGTTGTAATATGCTTGCTCTTGTCCACCATACATGGAAAACTGGTACCTGAAATAAGATTCTCAAAAAACTAAGTTAGATACCATATAGAATCCAACAAAGCAAGAATAAAGGAAAAAGAAAAATAAGAACAATTAAAATCGTCCGCTGCTCCCGGGCAGCGACTCCAAAATTTGATGCGTGTCGTAACCACAACAAATTAATTAATATTTTTCCACCTAATTAACAAGTAATATAGTGTAGTCAAGTTCGTTCCCACGAGGAGCAAGAGGTTTTAATTTTTTAGTTGTCACAAAAAGGGGGGATTGGTTTTAGATTTTAAAAACAAAAGAAAGTAAATAAAACAATTACAAGTGTATGTTGAAACCAATAAGAGAGATTAGATCAAGGAATCCTTCTTCGTTGCAAAACAATGATTCAAGTTATGTTCTTTTCCACTTTTTATTAGTCACAAATTATCACCAACCGTAGGTAAAGCAGCTAGCTCAGTGCTAAACCCCTAAATCCCTAGTATCACCGGATACGGAAGTTCTCGACTACCGAATTCTATTCACCAAACCACCTAGTAGTAGCCCACTCAAGATGTAATTTAGTTAAATGCATTAAGATTTATGAATTTATTAAGTTGATATTAGTAGTTAGACTCTTAGCTCAAGGTCTACTTGCTAATGTTGTTTTCACACACAATTGCTCCACGGAATCCCTCCGCAAGGTCTCGTGTTTGCCACTTGTGTAAAGAGTCAAGAAACGATTACTCATCCCCTAACTTTCAGTAGCTTTAGATAAATTAACAAATTAATTTAGTATGCATCCTAAACGACCTATCAATCAACCATGAATGTATAAACATTCCTATTAGTAAAAACAAACGATAATCATGTGAAAAACTTCAAAGTAGATTTAAAACAAAAACTCAAATCATGAGTTAAGAACTAGGAATTCATCCTCAATAAATAAGAAAATTAGCTACTCATGTTTTTGAAATTCACACAAATAATTAAAAGGAAAATTTTTAAAGTTCACACAAATAATTAAAAGAAGAATTTTGAAAGCAAGCAAAAACACAAGTGTTGTGTGTGTAGAGGTGTGTAGAGAACTTCTCTATTTATAGGCTTCAATTTCCTAGCAATCCTCTTAGGAATAGAATCCTCATTCCATAATAACACCACTTTCCCTTTGTAGATCAACTTCCAAATCCAAGTCTTTCTCAAATCTTCCATCTTCTCTTTCCAAATCCAAGCCCAATTCTTCAAACCCGTGAGTCTAGATGGGTCTAGAAAATTCTTCATTAATTGAGTCGCCGGAACTTCACTGGTACCACCGGAAAGCTCTCTGCCGGTCGCTGGAATCTTCATCGCCGCTGACAGAATATTCTGTCCGGTACCGTTATATTTAACTGTCAATCTAACGGTCTTCTGTTAGTCAGATGCGTCAAGGAAGGGAGTTATCCGAGTCAGCTCAATTTTACTGGCTCTGAATTGTGTTCGCCTCTGAAATGACTAGTTTGCCCTTGTCGCTCAATTTGGATTATTTCTTCTTCTTTTCTTCCGCGTGACTCCAAAGTACCTATAAAACTCAAAACACGCGTAAAATACATAATTTACAAGAAAAATAGCAGAGAAAGCATAAACAATAGATAATAAATAGGATGTATTCTACACCCTATCAAAGCATGCCACCATGGTCGGTTTCCTTGGCTTCCAAAATACGGTCCCACATCCATCATTGATTAAGGACCTAATTAATCTTTTGGAGTTCATAATTGGTTCAAACTCTCTCCAACGACGACCACCAACAACCGGTTTCTATACCATTGGTTGGTCGTCCCTCTTCCATAATTAGGTTTTACTACCTAATGCTCCACATAGCACTATTATAATTATGATTAAACATCAAGTAATCATCCATTCGCCAAATGCTCTGTAACTGCCTTTGGTGAATGCTCAATCGAGCATCTGGGAGCCACAAAGGTTTATATTGATCCATCACCACCATGGCCAGTCCCCTCTCATCCATGGTTGATCCTCATTCAGTCATTGGTATATCATGGCCAGTCCATCACCACCATGGCCAGTCATTGGCGCCACAAAGGTTTATGTTGATCCATCACCACCATGGCCAGTCCCCTCTCATCCATGGTTGATCCTCATTCAGTCATTGGCATATCATCCATCTATCAAAATTAAGGTTTTGGACCTAAATTCTTCGCAAAGCATAATTCTGAACAGGTTCAAACACCAATAGTTTATGTTGATCCAACAATCAATATTTTAATTAATAATTAATATTCGGTCCAGCTACCAATATTTTATTAATGTTTCAATCAATATTTTATTGATCCAATTATCAATTGCTCTGCGAAGCAATATTGATTCAAATATGAGTCATATTTCATGTTGATCCAGCTATAACAGTAGTTTCTTGGTCCATCGACCAACAATTAGTTGGTACACCAACCTAGTTCGACCATTATTTTAATGTTGTAATCTCTCTGCGTCATTCGACTTACTCATGACATATGGATCGAGATAAACCTTCTATGATCATTCTCCTGTCAAATGCTTGACACAACAACATAATGGTTTATGATCGACCCAGAAATCTCATCAAACCTATGCTTATCAATCCAAGTCATTCAACTATCATTGTTGCGCCATCTAGCACAATGATAAGTCACAATTATCAGTAATCCATCTGACTCAACGTTTATGGTCCACAAAGGATGTTATTGTTCCAGCAAACACTTCGTGATCCGTCTATCATAGAATTATGAACTATGTTTAATTCATCAGTTAAGACTCATAGTCTAACTAGTCAACAGTTAACCATGTGAAATACATCTACAAGGCAGACTTTCACATGAGACATCAATTCGGGGGGGGGGGGGGGGGGGGGGGGGGGAGTATTCACCAGGTTTTTGGTCCGGCGACCTATATCACTATAGTAGGGTAAAACTGATTCTGTCAAAATGGTAAAATGGGGTTGGTTGATGAGAAGCGAGTTTAAACCCTAAAAAAATATATTGCACAGGAGTACTTTAGATTCAAGAGATCAGTCTGTACAATTATGTCCTAAACCAAGAAATGGTTTGTTCAGTCTTGCTTCGGTCATAAAGGAAGTAGAAGGGTCGCTCATAGGGAGGGAAGCAGAGTAAGCGTTGAGATCAGAGTGACAAGTTCTGTAGGATGTTATTTTTTATGATTATGTATCAGAAGGTAGAACTTGCTTGTAAATGGTAATATGTTGTCTTCTCTGTGTTTTATGGATACTTGTGATGATCCGTGAATAGATTTTAGAGTCTATTTTATATCGAGTCATAATTGAACACCCCGATCTCATAGGAAGTGGAGGTTGTGAAGTAGTGAAAATATAGAGATCGTGTAAAATTGACCAAAACTGTGTCCTTATTGTTGAAGGAGGACTGGATGGTTGTGCACCCATTACTCCTCTACTTATCAATTATCCGCTCTTTTTGACACTTTCTCATAACGGGTGTGTTATACATTGTTAGAGCATTGCTCGGTCGAACTCACAAGTGTTGCTATATCAAGTTTGTTGTAAAATTTAGTTGATCAAAACTATATCTTGATTTCTAGTCTACAATTAGTTAAGTCTCTGATTAGGATAGAGGTATGTAGTTGAGAATCGCACATTACCGTGTTCTACCGCTTGAAGTCGAAGATCAACCGAAGAATTTGGAGAACTTCTTCAACAAAAGGTCAGTGAAGACTGAACCACCTATTTCTTAAGTTATATTCATATTTCTATCTATGAGGCGTTGTCGCATGACTAATTAGACTATTGCAATGATGAGTGCCAAATATTGTATATATTTATCCCTTTTTGTTGGCATTTTAACTCATCTTTTATGCATTAATTCTACATTTTATCCCATATTCTGTATTTTCATTGTTTTCAAGAATAAATATTTTTATTAATTAATTCTGCATTTTTAGGTAATAAATAAAGTTCGGATGAGTCGCGGAGCGAAAAGAGCAGAAAAGTAGTGAAAAGCCGGGAGAAATTACGCAAGGAAGCCGCGAAGAATGGTGCGCACAACCTCATTTTCTACACACAAAAGCGCCTCCGTTCTCAGCCGTCAGATCAGTTCCCAGAAGCATCCGATGGTCGCTCCTTCATAGAGCATCAAAATCTGAAGTCTCTGCCAAGCACCACAGCGCTGAAATTCCAAGCCTTCAGATTAGATGGTAGTTGAATCCAACGGTCGCTCCCTTGCTGTTCATCAACGTTTGATATCTCCGCCTTACACTACAACACCTAACCCCATCTAGAGCCGTTGACTTGTTGTATCAAAAAATCACGGTCGCTACAAGCTTCACTTCATCACCGTCCGATCTATCTACCAGCTTCCATCAGGCTCAGCGTCACAGAACATCAAGATTCGATACTCGCCTCACACCCTAGCGACCGAACCCATCCACCAACAAACACCCTTCTCTCCCAAACCATCGAACCCATCTCTCCCATACCTCTGCAGAACCACCTCTCACCTGCCGCACCACCATCATCACCACCACCTGACCCCCAAATCACTCCACTATTTCTCCCCAACTCTACCTAAACCCATCACGTACCATCTCTTTAATCATCATTTACAACCTCAATTTCTCATCTCTCTGCCTGAAACCCTAGGTGAGAAATTGGTGATATAATGATGAATTAAAGCATCAATTGGAGCTCGAGAGGAACGAGAAGAAGCAGGAGAAGATTGGGTCGACGAGATGGAGCGAGTATCTCATCAACAGTAGGTAAATCAATTTCACCAAACCCTAGTTCTACTGACTTTGGGGAAAAATTGGGAAAAACCAAATTGTGTATTGGGTATAAAGGGGTGTTGGGTGAAGGTGTAGAAGACTATTTACCTCTCTGGACTAGCCAGTAGAGAATTTGCTAAAATTTTATGAATTTCAAATTTCAGTGTTCTTCTCAGTTAACAGTTGCAAGTTGCTTATGTGTTGAATTATCTGATATGTTGCTAGTTATGTATGAATTATCTATGTTAGTGTATGCATGTTGTCACTTCATGGTTAGCATGAGCTAATCATCTTCAGGCCAAGGCTCAGTGAAGCCTTGTGCACTGTCAAGTGTGAATGAGCTAGATAGTTCTTCCCTGCTGTGTTTGATTGTGCAAATGAGAGATGTCAATGTTCATAGAGCCTGTGATTGGCTGTACTGTCAAAAGACAGCCAATGCTAGGGGTAGACTAGTGAGCAAGTTGGTGTTCTTTCATTTCTAGTTGTATGCTTAGGATTGAACATAACCTAGACCATGTCACTTGATTAGGACACAAGGTGGATCATAGCCTTGGCTTACCCACCACTTCTCTTTCAGTCAATCTTAATTTCAGTCACTTTTTCAAGTCCTGTGTGTTTGCATTTCAGCTATATTTCTTGCTTTTATTTCCTGCATCTTGTAGCTACTGTGCACTGAAGTCAGTGCAATCCTGCCTCTTGCCCTTGGCTGCCAAGCCTTGGTTGTTTGTTGCTTTTCTTAACTGCTTCTTTATTGCTTTACCCTGCATTTTTGGTTCTTTGCTTATCTTTCCCTGCTTGGTTCTTAGCCTGTTTCTCTATTGCTTTACCTTGTGTTCTTTTTCTTGCCTGAAACCTTGCCTGCCCTTAGCTCATTACACACCTTAGCTAGGAAAACTTCTCATATGCTCCTCTCCCTGTGGACAAACCCCTACTCACTCTTTTATTACAAATATTGACCTTGTATACTTGCAAGTGTATTGTGTGCATCTCTAGAATCACACCAAGTTTTTGGCGCCGCTGCCGGGGAGCTGGCTGCCTTATCTTGAAGTTTTCAAGGTCTGCTGTTGGTGTGCAAGTGTTGGTGACTCTGCTGTGAAGCTGCTGCAGTGCTGCTGTGCTGGTTGAGCTGCTGCTGCCAAGTCTGCTGTTGCCAACTTTCTGCTGCTGCTGGTGCTGCCAACTTGCAACTGCTGCCAACTGCTGCTGCTGATCTGCTGGTGGTTGCTGCCAAGCTGTTGCACTTGCCAAGCTTGCTGCCAGCCTGCTGCTGCCAACCTCTGCTGCTGGGCTTGTGCAACTCTTCTGAACTGGGCTTGTGCAACAATCTCTGCGCTGGGCTTGAACCAACTGAGCTGGGCTCAGTAACCTCAACTTCTGCTGGGCTTGTGCAACTTCTGCTCTTGGGCTTGCAACTTCAGCTGGGCTCCGTTGCTCTGCTGGGCTCTGCTACACTTGCTGCTGCTGGGCTTGGACGTGAGCTGCTAGGACGATCCTAAAGCCCAACTGGGCTTGCAACTAAAAGGGGACTAAAAGCCTATTTTTGGGCTTCCCTCCAAAAACAAGTAAGCCTAACCCATGAGTTAACCCACTTGGGCCTCATTTAAATTCAAATTTGGGCTTGTAATAATTTATTTAATTATTTATTTGGGATTGTAATAATTTTTTTTTCTTTTTTTTTTTTTTTTATTATTTGGGATTGTAATAATTTTTTATTTTCTTTTTTTTTTTCTTTATTTTTCTTTTATTTTTCTTTTTTCTTTTATGGGTTTGTTTAATTATTATTATTGTTTTTATTTTCTTTTATGAGTTGTGATAATTTATGATAGGTTTAGTTCAAAAATTTTCAAAAACCAAAATTTTTAAACCAAAAACAAAACCCCTTCTTTAAACCAAAACCCATTCAAAACCAAATCTTCATAACCCTTGGGCCAAATTGTTTCCGATTGCTCTGTCTGACCAACATGTTAGTTAAGGTACCTACTAGGACATGATTGTGACCTACAGAGACCAGACAAACAGACTTGTTAGAATTAACCCAGACGAACCTATCGAAATTCTAAGTTCTGAGGGAGACAGTCCAGATCAACCAGAAACAATGGGAGAACCACGTACCCTCAAGGATTATATGTACCCAACTAGAGCCAGTCAACCGTCCTGTATTTTGCTACCCGAGGCTAATGGCCATTATGAGCTGAAATCTAGCACAATACAGATGCTTCCTATTTTTAGAGGTGTTGAGAATGAAAACCCGTACCACCACGTGAGAGAATTCGAGGAAATTTGTGGAACTCTGCGTTTCACTCAAATGACCGACGAAACCCTGAAGTTAAGGCTTTTTCCTTTCTCCCTGAAAGATAAGGCAAAGGCCTGGCTCTATGCTTTACAGCCTCAATCCATCATGACATGGGATGACCTCACAAAGGAGTTTTTCAAAAAGTTTTTCCCGAACCACAAGACTGCGACAATTCGTCAAAGTCTGAATAGCTTTGTGCAATTAGAAGGTGAGACCTTAGCTAGATACCTGGAGAGATTCAATGAATTATTGCTCCAATGTCCCCATCATGGTTTTGAAAAATGGAGACTTGTGCAAATTTTGTATGAAGGTCTAGATGTGTCCACCCGAACAACGGTTGAGTCGATGTGTAATGGTCTATTCGTAGATAAAACTGCTGACGCGTCTTGGGACTTCTTAATTGAAGTAGCTGAAAAGACGCAACAGTGGGAATCCATCCGTGAAACCAGAAAGACTACATCCGAAGCAAAGGCTTTTAGGATTGAAGCGGATTTTGAGGGTAGAGCAAACATGGCATCAATAGTTAGGAGATTAGAAGAGTTAGAACTACATAAAAATTCAAAACCTTCCACCACTACTCTCCGAGAACATGTCGCTTCATCTGTTTGTGCTGCTTGTAACGACCCCAACCATCAATTCCAAAATTGTCCAGATTTGCTTGCAGTCCAGGAGTCTAGGCTTGAACAGGCACATGCCATGTTTCAGAAACCAGAGCATAACCCTTATTCACAGACCTACAATCCAGGATGGAGAAACCACCCTAACTTTTCATGGTCAAAAGGCCCACTCAAGGAGGACCATCTCAACCCAATCAGAGCTATCAAACAATCAGGGATATCAGAACAATCAAGGTTATCAACACCGAGAAACCCTCACAACAATCAAACTCTCAACAACAATCATCCTCAACAAATACCGACAAGAGATTGTCCACCTTAGAGGAAATGTTCCAGAGTTTGATGCAAAGTCAGAAAAATCTAGATCAAAAGATGGATCAAATATGTGAGAGAGAAAAGGGTAAACTTCCGAGCCAACCCCAACAAAATCCAAAGAGGATATTTCAAACAGGCACAACATCCTGCACTGAAACCTCACCTGATCAAATCCATGCCATTACCACCCTCCGAAGTGGTAAAGTCATCGAGAACAACGTAGGCGAACCTAATGAGTCTGATACAAATTCCACGTTGTCTCCACAACCCCAGAAAACCAAAGAATCTGAGCAAGTTGGAAAATCTGACAATTCTACTGCTGTGAATGTCCCTTTGCCAACTCATCTTCCTGTTGCTCCATTTCCTCAAAGATTGTTCAACAGAAAAGTACCCATTACAATGAGATGTTAGATCTGTTCAAGAGAGTCAACATCAACATTCCTTTTCTTGAAGCAATCAAGCAAATCCCTGCTTATGCCAAATTCCTCAAAGACTTGTGCACTCAAAAGCGCAAGCTCAATGTGCAAAAACGTGCTTTCTTAGCTGAGCAGGTGAGTTCCATCATTCTGAACAAAACTCCACCCAAGTTTAGGGATCCAGGATGTCCAACAATTTCTTGCACTATAGGAGAACACACGGTCAATAAAGCGTTATTAGACCTAGGTGCAAGTGTTAACCTACTGCCATATTCTGTTTATGAGCAGTTAGGTCTTGGGGAGTTGAAACCAACATCTATCACTCTACAACTGGCAGACCGATCTGTCAAGATTCCTCGTGGAGTGGTGGAAGATGTTTTGATCAAGGTTGACAAATTCTATTTTCCCGTAGACTTCATTGTCTTAGACACTCAACCTGTACAAAACCCAGACTGTCACATTCCTGTCATCTTAGGACGTCCTTTCTTGGCTACGTCCAACGCGATCATCAACTGTCGGAATGGAGTGTTGAACTGTCTTTTGGTAACATGACGGTAGAATGTGTTCGATATTAGTCAACAACCTGTGAATCTTGATGATGATGATGTACATGAAGTTAATATGATTGAAGGATTAATGCAAGATTCGTTGACTAACATTCTATCCGTTGACCCCTTTCAAGCATGTATGGAGAACTTTAACCCTGATTTCTATGATGATGCATACTGTAGTGACGTCCTATCTCTGCTCGAATCTGTACCTCAAATGGACGTCACTGAAAGGAAATATGAAGTGGAACAACCCCTATTCTCTGATTCCAAGCTTATTCCATCCATTGTTGAGCCACCCAAGCTTGAATTGAAACCATTGCCTAGTACGTTGAAGTACGCATTCCTAGGTTCTTCTGATACTTTACCTGTCATTATTTCATCATGTTTAGACACGGAACAGGAAAGTAAGCTTTTAGAAGTACTTAAGGAACACAAAGAGGCCTTAGGATGGACCATCTCAGATCTCAAAGGAATTAGTCCCACCATTTGCATGCACCACATTAACCTTGAAGAGAATGCCAAACCATCGAGGGAAATGCAAAGGAGACTTAATCCTAACATGAGAGATGTAGTCAAAGGAGAGATCCTGAAACTACTTGATGCGGGTATCATATACCCAATTCCCGATAGCAAATGGGTTAGTCCCATTCAAGTTGTGCCTAAGAAGTCAGGCATTACTGTTGTTCAGAACGACAAGAATGAATTAGTCCCTACTCGTACAACCACAGGATGGCGAGTATGCATCGACTACAGGAAGTTGAACACAGTAACAAGGAAGGATCACTTCCCGCTCCCTTTCATTGACCAAATGCTAGAACGTGTGTCTGGACACAGTCACTACTGTTTTCTAGATGGCTTTTCCGGTTATAACCAAATTCACATTGCTCCGGAAGATCAGGAAAAAACTACATTCACGTGTCCATTTGGGACGTTTGCTTATAGACGTATGCCCTTCGGGTTGTGTAATGCACCTGCTACTTTTCAGCGTTGCATGATGAGCATTTTTTCTGACATGATAGATAGTTTTCTCGAGATCTTTATGGATGATTTCTCTGTTTTTGGTTCCTCGTTTGACGAGTGTTTGAAGCATCTTGCCCTCGTGATATCCAGATGTAAAGAAAAGAACCTTGTTCTAAATTGGGAAAAATGCCATTTTATGGTGAATTCAGGAATAGTTCTAGGACACATCATCTCAGAGAAAGGAATTGAAGTGGATAAAGCTAAAGTTGACCTCATTCAACATCTACCACAACCTTGCTCTGTGAAGGAGATCAGATCATTTCTAGGTCATGCTGGTTTTTACCGGCGATTCATCAAAGATTTCAGCAAGTTGTACATCCTAGTCGCAGTTGATTACGTTTCTAAGTGGGTAGAAGCCATAGCAACCAGAACAAATGACCACAAGGTGGTACTTTCATTTCTAAAGGAAAACATATTTGCACGTTTTGGTACCCCTAGAGCTATCATCAGTGACGGCGGTTCACATTTTCGTAACAAGTACTTTGAGTCTTTAGTACGCAAGTATGGCATAACTCACAAGGTTGCTACTCCGTACCACCCTCAGACTAGTGGACAAGTGGAAGTGTCTAATAGGGAAATCAAGCACATTCTGGAGAAGACGGTCAACCCGTCCAGGAAAGATTGGTCATTGAGATTGAATGATGCTTTGTGGGCCTATAGAACAGCTTATAAGACACCAATTGGCATGTCCCCCTATCGTCTAGTGTATGGAAAGCCGTGCCATCTACCTGTGGAATTAGAACATCGTGCCTACTGGGCAATCAAAGAGCTGAACTTTTCTCTGACGAAGCTGGAATTCAACGGAAACTTCAACTCAACGAGTTGGAAGAATTGAGAAATGAGGCTTATGACAGTGCCAAGCTGTACAAGCAGAAGATGAAGATATTTCATGACAAGCGCATTCTGCGCAAATCCTTCACTCCTGGTCAGAAAGTCTTGCTGTATGACTCCCGATTACATCTTTTTCCAGGAAAACTGCGTTCCAGATGGAAGGGTCCGTACCTAGTACGCACAGTTTTTCCTCATGGAGCTGTAGAGTTGGAGGATGTCTCCAACAAGAACGTTTTCAAAGTCAACGGGCAGAGATTAAAGCCATTCCTTGAGCCATTTCCACCCGACATTGAAACAACCGACCTGGAGGACCCAGTCTATGTGGACTAAACTGGTCCACTCTTTCCCTAAATAACCAAAAAGTTTTCCAAATGTTCCCTAAAAACCAAAATTTTCGTTTTCCCATCAAAACCAAATTTTCTTGTAGATAATGTGTTAGTTAAATTTCCTTTTGTATATATTTTGTGCTCATCCATTGTGACTGCTAATATGATGGATTTTTGCCTTGAAATAACGGAGTTTTAATCGAGCTACCACCGTACAATCGGGTATTCTCCTTTTTACTCTACTCAGCATGTCCTCTTCATATTGTTTTAATTCTTTCCATTTTTGAAACATTGAGGACAATGTTTAGTTTAGGTTTGGGGGTATAGAGTAGATACCATAAATGCATAATTGAAAAAACTCCTTCTTTTTGAAAAAAATTGAAAAATTCCAAAAAAATTGAAAAATCAAATTAAAAAAATTAAAAAATAAAAAAATCATAAAAATGGAGCTCATTTACCGTGAAATGTTGACTCTTGTGCAAATATGTATTTTTATTAGGAGTCTTAGTCTAGATATTTAGGCACCCTGATTCTAGCACAATTCACATAGTGATAAGAAATTTGCACGCGCACGATCTACCAATACATGTTTGGCCTCGATCTTCAAGGTGTTTGATAGGAAGTTACGATTGCCAATCACTTTAGAATACTGAACGAAACTTGACTAGCTTGTTCTTTGGTTGGTTGGGATAGAAGGTGGAGGTTACATTAAGAAAGACAACCATCGAATTTAACTGGGTGCATCAAAAAGGGCTACCTCTTGCAAAGTGTCATGTAATTTTGTTTCCTTTTGTATATGTATCAAAGTGTTCTTAAAAAAAAAAAAAAAAAAAAAAAAAAAAAAAAAAAAAAACGATGTATATTCAAAAAAAAAAAAAAAAAAAAAAAAAAAAAAAAATAAAAAAAATACAAAAAAATCAAGTATTTATCAATTCCATCATCTCTTGTTCCAAAAATAAAAAGAGAATGTCAATGTAAATAAGAGTCATGTAAAGAGTCATTTTTGTTGTTTTTGTAATAAGCAAGGAGGGTGTATGCCATTGATGTACAACGCGAGTAATTGTGAAATACCTCCAACTCATTCACAATTCTCGTAAAGTCCGGACAGCTAGCTAGATTTCGACCTCAGTTCTTAGCCTGAGAAACTATCTCTTGGTGATTAGTAGTCATGACTTCAGATCTTTCTTTACACATGTGTAGATACACTTTACACTCTTATCACATGTCTTTTTTTGTTATCAGTGCTAGGATTGTGCCTTCGATAGCTAGATTGACATCTCCATTTTGCTGTGAGCTTAACTGTTTTGCACATGTCACTTTGATGGAATGAGCTTATATTTTGTCCTTAGGTTTTGTAGGCACACCTCTGGTAAACCTTCACGAGACTTCAACTCGTCCACTAGGGACACTTAGTGGTTTAAAAGGCTTAGTGCATACGCTAAATGCATTCGAGAGACCAGCGACAGTGGTATAGTTAGGATTTCCTTAGTTCTGTTTTACTTGAGGACAAGTAAAATTCAGGTTTGGGGGTATTTGATGAGTGCCAAATATGTATATATTTATCCCTTTTTGTTGGCATTTTAACTCATCTTTTATGCATTAATTCTACATTTTATCCCATATTCTGTATTTTCATTGTTTTCAAGAATAAATATTTTATTAATTAATTTGCATTTTTAGGTAATAAATAAAGTTCGGATGAGTCGCGGAGCGAAAAGAGCAGAAAAGTAGTGAAAAGCGGGGAAATTACGCAAGGAAGCCGCGAAGAATTGGCGCACAACCTCATTTCTACACACAAAAGCGCCTCCGTTCTCAGCCGTCAGATCAGTTCCCAGAAGCATCCGATGGTCGCTCCTTCATAGAGCATCAAAATCTGAGTCTCTGCCAAGCACCACAGCGCTGAAATTCCAAGCCTTCAGATTAGATGGTAGTTGAATCCAACGGTCGCTCCTTGCTGTTCATCAACGTTTGATATCTCCGCCTTACACTACAACACCTAACCCCATCTAGAGCCGTTAACTTCGTTGTATCAAAAAATCTGACGGTCTCTACAATCTTCACTTCACATCACCGTCCGATCTATCTACCAGCTTCGCATCCAGTGACTCAGCGTCACAGAACATCAAGATTGGATGAAGCCGCCTCACACCCTAGCGACCGAACCCATCCACCTAACCAAACACCCTTCTCTCCCAAACCATCGAACCCTTTCTTCTCCGCCATTACCCTGCTGCAGAACCACCTTCTTCACCTGCCGCACCACCATCATCACCACCTCTCCCTGACGCCCCCAAATCACTCCACTAATTTCTCCCCAACTCTATTCTACCTAAACCCATCACGTACCATCTCTTTAATCATCATTTACAACCTCAATTTCTCATCTCTCTGCCTGAAACCCTAGGTGAGAAATTGGTGATATAATGATGATTAAAGCATCAATTGGAGCTCGAGAGGAACGAGAAGAAGCAGGAGAAGATTGGGTCGACGAGATGGAGCGAGTATCTCATCAACAGTAGGTAAATCAATTTCACCAAACCCTAGTTCTACTGACTTGGGGAAAAATTGGGAAAAACCAAAATTATGTGTATTGGGTATAAAGGGGTGTTGGGTGAAGGGTGTAGAAGACTATTTTACCTCTCTGGACTAGCCAGTAGAGAATTTGCTAAAATTTTATGAATTTCAAATTTCAGTGTTCTTCTCAGTTAACAGTTGCAAGTTGCTTATGTGTTGAATTATCTGATATGTTGCTAGTTATGTATGAATTATCTATGTTAGTGTATGCATGTTGTCACTTCATGGTTAGCATGAGCTAATCATCTTCAGGCCAAGGCTCAGTGAAGCCTTGTGCACTGTCAAGTGTGAATGAGCTAGATAGTTCTTCCCTGCTGTGTTTAGATTGTGCAAATGAGAGATGTCAATGTTCATAGAGCCTGTGATTGGCTGTACTGTCAAAAGACAGCCAATGCTAGGGGTAGACTAGTGAGCAAGTTGGTGTTCTTTCATTTCTAGTTGTATGCTTAGGATTGAACATAACCTAGACCATGTCACTTGATTAGGACACAAGGTGGATCATAAGCCTTGGCTTACCCACCACTTCTCTTTCAGTCAATCTTAATTTCAGTCACTTTTTCAAGTCCTGTGTGTTTGCATTTCAGCTATATTTTCTTGCTTTTTATGTTCCTGCATCTTGTAGCTACTGTGCACTGAAGTCAGTGCACAATCCTGCCTCTTGCCCTTGGCTGCCAAGCCTTGGTTGTTTGTTGCTTTTCTTAACTGCTTCTTTATTGCTTTACCCTGCACTTTTGGTTCTTTGCTTATCTTTCCCTGCTTTGGTTCTTAGCCTGTTTCTCTATTGCTTTACCTTGTGTTCTTATTTCTCTGCCTGAAACCTTGCCTGCCCTTAGCTCATTACACACCTTAGCTAGGAAAACTTCTCATATGCTCCTCTCCCTGTGGACAAACCCCTACTCACTCTTTTATTACAAATATTGACCTTGTATACTTGCAAGTGTATTGTGTGCATCTCTAAGAATCACACCAAGTTTTTGGCGCCGCTGCCGGGGAGCTGGCTGCCTTATCTGTGAAGTTTTCAAGGTCTGCTGTTGGTGTGCAAGTGTTGGTGACTCTGCTGTGAAGCTGCTGCAGCTGCTGCTGCTGCTGGTGTAGAGCTGCTGCTGCCAAGTCTGCTGTTGCCAACTTTCTGCTGCTGCTGGTGCTGCCAACTTGCAACTGCTGCCAACTGCTGCTGCTGATCTGCTGGTGCTGTTGCTGCCAAGCTGTTGCACTTGCCAAGCTTGCTGCCAACTGCTGCCAGGCCTGCTGCCAACCTCTGCTGCTGGGCTTGTGCAACTTCTTCTGAACTGGGCTTGTGCAACAATCTCTGCGCTGGGCTTGTACCAACTGAGCTGGGCTCAGTAACCTCAACTTCTGCTGGGCTTGTGCAACTTCTGCTCTTGGGCTTGCAATTTCAGCTGGGCTCCGTTGCTGCTTCTGCTGGGCTCTGCTACACTTGCTGCTGCTGGGCTTGGACGTGAGCTGCTAGGACGATCCTAAAGCCCAACTGGGCCTTGCAACTAAAAGGGGACTAAAAGCCTATTTTTGGGCTTCCCTCCAAAAACAAGTAAGCCTAACCCATGAGTTAACCCACTTGGGCCTCATTTAAATTCAAATTTGGGCTTGTAATAATTTGTTTAATTATTCATTTGGGATTGTAATAATTTTTTTTTCTTTTTTCTTTTTTTTTTTATTTGGGGATTGTAATAATTTTTTTTATTTTCTTTTTTTGTTTTTCTTTATTTTTCTTTTATTTTTCTTTTTCTTTTATGGGTTTGTTTAAATTATTATTATTGTTTTTATTTTCTTTTATGAGTTGTGATAATTTATGATAGGTTTAGTTCAAAATTTTCAAAAAAAAAAAAAAAAAAAAAACCAAAATTTTTAAACCAAAAACAAAACCCCTTCTTTAAACCAAAACCCATACAAAACCAAATCTTCATAACCCTTGGGCCGAATTGTTTCCGATTGCTCTGTCTGACCAACATGTTAGTTAAGGTACCTACTAGGACATGATTGTGACCTACAGAGACCAGACAAACAGACTTGTTAGAATTAACCCAGACGAACCTATCGAAATTCTAAGTTCTGAGGGAGACAGTCCAGATCAACCAGAAACAATGGGAGAACCACGTACCCTCAAGGATTATATGTACCCAACTAGAGCCAGTCAACCTTCTTGTATTGTGCTACCCGAGGCTAATGGCCATTATGAGCTGAAATCAAGCACAATACAGATGCTTCCTATTTTTAGAGGTGTTGAGAATGAAAACCCGTACCACCACGTGAGAGAATTCGAGGAAATTTGTGGAACTCTGCGTTTCACTCAAATGACCGACGAAACCCTGAAGTTAAGGCTTTTTCCTTTCTCCCTGAAAGATAAGGCAAAGGCCTGGCTTTATGCTTTACAGCCTCAATCCATCATGACATGGGATGACCTCATAAAGGAGTTTTTCAAAAAGTTTTTCCCGAACCACAAGACTGCGACAATTCGTCAAAGTCTGAATAGCTTTGTGCAATTAGAAGGTGAGACCTTAGCTAGATACCTGGAGAGATTCAATGAATTATTGCTCCAATGTCCCCATCATGGTTTTGAAAAATGGAGAGTTGTGCAAATTTTGTATGAAGGTCTAGATGTGTCCACCCGAACAACGGTTGAGTCGATGTGTAATGGTCTATTCGTAGATAAAACTGTTGACGCGTCTTGGGACTTCTTAATTGAAGTAGCTGAAAAGACGCAACAGTGGGAATCCATCCGTGAAACCAGAAAGACTACATCCGAAGCAAAGGCTTTTAGGATTGAAGCGGATTTTGAGGGTAGAGCAAACATGGCATCAATAGTTAGGAGATTAGAAGAGTTAGAACTACATAAAAATTCAAAACCTTCCACCACTACTCTCCGAGAACATGTCGCTTCATCTGTTTGTGCTGCTTGTAACGACCCCAACCATCAATTCCAAAATTGTCCCGATTTGCTTGCAGTCCAGGAGTCTAGGCTTGATCTAGAGAGAAATATAAAACTATTGTAAATTTGGATACATGAAAATATGCATACCAGTTTACATACTGGGAGAACTGTCATAGGTCCAGAGCCGCAATACCCGATATCCATACCTTAAAAAGTATGTTGCTCGTGAACCAGGAATGACACACATACAAAGTATGCATACCGTAAAGAAACTGTTGGTTTTGAAGCCGGCGTGGTATCCATACCCGGTACGCAATCCGAAAAAGATCTGTGAGTTCCTGAACTCGGTTTTTGTCTTAATGGTACACATACCCAGTACATATACCATGACAAAAATAGTCACGAACTCGGTTTTTGTCTTGAGCTAAGAATGCATTAATGTTCAAAAAGGAATATCATCATATGAAAAGGTAGAGTATTTACAGTATTGAAAATATTTTGTTCTCTCTAAAAGTTGTTTACTATCCTCAAAAGTTTGTGTTTAATGGGACGTTGGTTTGTGTACCATGAGATGTACCCGCACTTTTCTCTTATGCCCGTGCAAAAACCCCAACTTGAAGTTAGGTCACAAACCGACCGTCAACCCAAAAAATACCTCTTTACAAGCTCGTTTATATACCCTAAATTGTGATTGAGAAATTTTCATCCAAGGAGTTCCGCAACCAAGCATGTCTTCTATGTCACGAATCTTCCAAAGCATGGAAAATCTCTTAATTACGATGGTATTGAAACAAGAGGAAAAAATAGAACTCTGGTTGATGACAAAGTTGTTGAATCATCCAAAGATTATACTGGTGTGAATTGTTATTTTGCATATGATCATCAAGATGTTGAGCGTGGAGAGATGATTTTTGCTAATTTTATTTATGATTTTCTTAAACAATTGAGGAAGCAAAACTATAACTTGTTGAAACGCTAAAATGTCTAGACATGTTAAGGACTGAGTTGAAAAAGGTTTCTACTGATCTTGTTCTCATGAAATCTCATGTTTGTAATCTTCTCAATGGGGATATTTTCTCTGAAGAGCTTGTGGATACAATTGATGAAAAATTCAAGGGTCTTAATAGCAATGAAGAGTCTGGAAAAATCTAGTTTACATTGTTTTCTATTTCATTTTTAGGAAACTTCTTGTGAGAATTTATTCTTGCTTTTGAGAAGGATAACTAGGGCTTGGTATTTAGCACAAATTGTGATTACACAAGCTATTTCCAACGTTTTTCATCTTGCATGTTTTTAGATTTATTTATTTAAATTATAGAGTTTTTGGAAGATGAACTTGCAGTATGTAATCATTATTGATTTAATATATCGCAAAGTCTTATGAGATATATGTGTCCTTTAGTTTTTGTAAATTGAATTGATATCTCATATATGCTCAAAAGTTAAATCTATTATGGTTTTTATAAAAGGAAAATATAACAAATTGTTTGAGAATTTTTCGCATTATCGATCTTATTGTGACCACATTTCTATGTTATTACTGCACTATACACTCCGTAAGATTTTCTTATGCTTAGTCAATTCGATTAAAATTGTCTCTTTGTTCGTAACTGGCGCTGAGATTAATTTATATTGATGTTTAGGATACAAATCCATGTGATTTTTTAATGTCCGACAAAATAATTCTTTTTACAAAATTAAGGTCACTCATGTTGTTCTCTTGGAATGGCATCAAATGGGGTAGAGTTCTTAATTGAACTTGTGCTTAATTGCCATATCTTTGTGGGGTGTGTGGCTGTGGAATTTAAATGGTATGCTTGTATCTTAAATATCCTAGATGAGCGCTAAGTATTTCATACTCTATGATATCATCTAAATAAAGTTGATACGTAATTCCTTTAAATCTTGAGGTATGTTTTGGTTGAATTCATTACGATCCCATGATTTTCGTACCTTTGCAATTTTTTATTGACAAAAAGGGGGAGAATGAACAGTATTTTCGCGTTACATACATATGGTTTACGGATCATTATGTAAGGGGGAGTGAATCAATATATATAGGTTTTACCTATTATGCAAAAAATGTAATTATTGATTAAGAAGGAGAAACATATCACCGTAGTATTACTTCTAAGTTGTGATACAATTGAACTTTGAATAAGATAAAAAATATTATGTTTCTGTATAACGACGATTGAGAATGTTTGTTTTCAAAGTTGTTATCACTAAGGATCTTCAACAACAACGATCTGAGTTGAACATGTTCAGAATCATTGCAACTTGAAGTAACGAAGAATTCAAGGAGTTGAAGAAACCAAGGAAATCAAGCATGATGGATTCAAGGAGTTTTTGAAGCTTTATTTTTTAATCCATATGTATTGATAGTTTTATCACTAAAATTGACAAAGGGTGAGATTGTGAGGGGATTGCTCGGTCGAACTCACAAGTGTTTCTATATCAAGATTGTTTTCAAATTTAGATGATCAAAACTATATCTTGATTTCTAGTCTACTATTAGTTAATTCTCGGATTAGTATTGAAGTATGTAGTTGAGAATCGGACATCACTGCGTTCTACCGTTTGAAGTCGAAGATCAATCGAAGATTTTACTTCTTCAATAAAAGATAAGTGAAGACTGAACCTATTTCTCAAGTTATATTCATCTTTCTATCTATGAGATGTTGTCGCATGACTAATTAGACTATTGCAAGCATATCAAGAATTTCGAGTCAAGTTTATCTTGGTAATTAGTTCTCGAAATACATATGACTAAGCTTAATGAACATTTGTTCATACTTGATGGATTTCGGTTAAGAATAATTTATTGTTCATAATCTAACTCGTGATTCAAGATTATCATTCGAAAATATCCTGGAACAGTGATATGCGTCAGTGATTTTATTTGGGAATATTTCGAATTGATCTAGATAGAAATATAGAACTATTGTAAATCTGGATACAAGACAATATGCGTACCAGTTTACATACTGGGAGAACTGTCATAGGTCCGGAGCCGTAGTACATGTACTCAGTACACGTACTATATGTTGACAACAACTTTCTAGTACGCATACCCGGTATCCATACCTTAAAAAGTCTGTTGCTAGTGAATCAGGAATGGTACGCAAACCCAGTATGTATACCGTAAAAGAACTGTTGGTTTTGAAACCGGTGTGGTATCCATAGAAAGTACGCAAATCGGAAAAGTTCGGTGAGTTCCTGAACTCGGTTTTTTTCTTAAGGGTACACATACCCGTACATGTACTTGCCTTACCAAATATTTTCAGATGCACATAAAATTATTTCTGTGAGATAATTAACATTTGAATAAATCTCTAAAGACACCATAGACATGATTGATCATATTATAACCTATTGTTGTGACTCAAGCTTAAATTATTAAGTGTTAATGAAAATGATTAAGTTAATGGTTCAATCGGATAGTTTCGGCTAACCGTTTATGAACAATGTCTTTGTACAAGGTTCGGTTACGGTTCATCCTAACCAGAGTGTATGTCTTGATATGTTAATCAAATTTCAAAGATTCATCTAACGGTGGATATTATTTGCTTGGTTCCAAAGCTATCTTAGCTTAAACCTAAAGCAACCTATACTTTGAAAGTCTATATAAGGGGAACCTCAAGCAACTGGGATCTTTGAATCCCAACACTACTCTTGTGTGTCCTAGTTGTAAACTAGATTCGTCCTCTCCTTCAAACCCTTTTAGGGTTTAACGACTAAAAAGACTTCATAGGGATTCATGAAGCCAAGTCCAACTATATTTTATCTTGATAGTTCGTGTATCCTGATACTGTTTGATTTTTGAGCTACTCACTCAAATAAGATATATAGATGCTCTTCGGGTTTAATACTTGTGAGGTGAATAATAATCTAGGATGCTCTTCGGGAAGCATAAGTCCGGATTTTGAGGTTAGCTAGACTTTGTCTATTGCTATCGATTTCCAGTCTCATCTTGATCCATTGATCAAAAAGTAAATCAAAAATATAGGCTTATTAGTGGGAGACATATTGGTTTAAAGTCTTCAATTGAGTTAAAGCAACTCTTAGGTTGTAAAGGACGTCAACTAAGAGAATCAATTACGCATAGTCCAGCTGGGATTCAAGAGGCGTAAGGAACGCGATTGTAACTGAGTTGCTATGAGGGTTTAATTCGGTCTCAACTACATTCCAGTCTGAAGTTAATTGGTAGTAGGCTAGTGTCTATAGCGGTTTAATATAGTTTGGTGTTCAATCTGGACTAGGTCTCAGGGTTTTTCTGCATTTGCGGTTTCCATGTTAATAAAACTTCTGGTGTCTGTGTTATTTCTTTTCTGCATTATATTTTTTATCGTTATAATTGAAATATCACAGGTTGTACGTAAATCAATTAAAGTGGATAATCCATCCTTGTTTGTTGGATACGACTTGACTGATGTTATTGTATTTTTCAAGAGGTAAGTAAAAGTTCGTTGCTCGGACTTGAATAGATTTTAAAACGAAAATATATGTACAAATTTGTCACAAGATGTTCGAGAGGTATTGGGACTAAGGACTTGGCCAATTCTTCATGCATGTGGTATATTTTATTTATTCTTAACAATTACTGCTCAAAACATAAATATATGGACTCTTATTTTGCCAAAATAGATTCTCAGAATATTAGTTATAAATCGTAAGCATGGGACATCAAACATTTAAGCAAGCATGCCGCATCAAATAAAATGATAACTAATTAATTAAAATCATTTTTCAATTTTTAATCAGTGCAAAAGTCATAAAAAGAATAAATTAAATTTACCACAATGACGAAAATAGACTCCCTCCGTCGTCCCAATGTTGGGTTTAGCTCCTCATATTAATCATAATCTCAAAATGTTTTATTATTGCTCCAAAGTTGATTACATTTGAGTAAACAATGCAACAGAGAAATAGCAACATCAGTTCTTGTTGCGAAGACGATGTTGGACTGTTACAGAGAAACAAATGGTGACGGAAAAATAAATGCTGTGGTTTACTTCTCTGTTGCAAAATATGATGAAGAAACTGTTGCGATGAAGATAAACGTTGCAGAGCAGTTGAAGAAACAGTTGCAAATGGATGAAGAAACCGTGGCCGATTCCTTGTTCTTCACGGGCAGCAGCAGCAGCAACAGAGTTCTGAAAACTCTGATTTCTGCTCCTCTGGCCCTCCTTTCGACTCCCAACTCTCAACAGCCCTTACCTGTGATAGTAGAAACCTATTTATACACCTAAGCCTCATTGAATCTCGCCATAACTCCTCAAAAATCTTCACAATGAAGAAAAATATTTTTGAGAATAATTTCTTATTTCTTCCTCTGTGTACGTTAATTGTCTTGGAAATCTTCATAAACTGATTGATACGCATCCTAGGAGAATATCTGGGCTTAACTACACAAACATGCAACATCTTTTACGTGATTTTCTTTCCAAAAATGAGACGATATTCTTTTCTCTGTTTTGATTGGGAATTGATTTTCTGGACAAATTTGATCGATCCCAACCACCATAATATCTTCATATACTCATATCACATATACCCATTAAGTCTAAGCTCTTTAATCTCGTTAAAACACCTTCAAATGTCGAATTGAAAATCTGCCAGTAAAGGAAAGAATTTTCCCGCCAAAACAAATTTTGAATTTTGAAAGAAGGTCGCCCCTTATCCAGTGGTCGCCCCTTATCCAAAAGCGAGAGTCCGAATAACACTTGTCCTCCGGGTGCCAAAATCAACTTTTCGAGCCGAATTTTCTTAAAATATTTATTTCCAAAAAATACCTACAAATATAAAAAACAAAAATTAGTACAAAATCGAGTGCCAACAATACGGACATTGAGGACAAATTAGACACAAAAATGTGTCTATCAAATACCCCCAAACTTATTATTTGCTAGTCCTCGAGCAAAATTTATTCTTGAAAAGTGACCGAGTTAATCTCGGGTGGGTTTATCAGAGGTGTACCCACAAAAACCAATACTCCAGACCCTAGCTATCTACGCAGAACCTTGGAAAGCACTAAAGAACCTCCTTGGTTGGCATACAATTATTGACTCTAAGAGGAAGAACCCTGATGCGAAATTCCAATTGCTGTACACGAGTTTGCACTCAAGCATACTAAAATTGACAGAGCTCTACTAAGATAGTTTCACGATGGACATCATACTCGGAGTCAGACTAATCACATGAAAAGATTAAGAAGATGGAAAAAGAAAAATGTAGATGGTTGAAAAGGAACGGTGTTTCCCATATCTGTCTGAAGGCCTCTGCCAAGATGAACCTAACCTAAATGACTGAGATACCGGTCTGACTAATATTAACACACTGGCATATACAAGGGAACCAGTGGTCAATAACTTAAATCTAGATCAACAAACTGGCAAATACAAGGGAACCAGCAGTTGACTACACATAACAATAACCATTTTTTTTTTTTTTTTTTAACTTAACGGCATGAATAGATCTTTTGGATCCAAGCGCATGCTTCTTGTCAGCAGATTACACGATAGTTCCCACGGGTCCTGCATTCCACGCTTGCTTAGGCGACGGAAACAGGGAGAACACACGCATATTGCTATCCAAGTGTTAATACTTATTCCGATTGGTCTAACTGGTCCGGTCTTTTTTTTTTTTTTTTTTTTTTTTTTGAAAAAGGTAACTCAGTCACTCTATTTCACCCTAGCAAAGGTAACAACTTGAATCGTGTGCCCCACCAAATCACTTGAAACAAAAGAAAACTAAAAATAGAAAGTGAAAAGGACTCGACAAGATATGGCGAAACTATCATGTTATTTCTAACACCTGAGCTCTGTGCTTTTATGAATAACTCTATAGATGTTTCCATCTACAAGGTGTCCTCAACTCCTAAAACAAAAATGTTTCCATCCACTTAGATTGGTTAGTGCTATCCTAAATACGCATAAATTTCTAGGCTCTGGAGTTTATTTATTGCAACTAAAAAGTTTCTCCCATACCCCCAAACTTAAATCTAACATTGTCCTCAATGTTCTAAAGATGAAACTAAAAGCATGAACAAGGAGAAACTGTTACCATTTGAAGCGAAAGAGTTAAGGAAAGATATTACCGTGTTGCATGAGATTGGGTTACCTCCCAAGAAGTGCTAAGTTTAAAGTCTTCAGCCAGACGTAGGAAAGGTTTAGTCAACTCGAACCGTATAACAGTAGCCGGAATAACTGTGGGTCTTTAAAACCAAAAAGAGCTGACAAAAGGAAACTGCAGTGAACCAAGAAAATGTACAAGACTAGCATGCCCTTACCTAGTTTCCTGATAACTATCGCTAATTGCGGTTCAGGTTCAGGTTCTATGAAGGGGTCTAAATAAACTATTTTCCTCGGATGCATTTCCTCATAGGTAGGATCCAAATTATTAGGTCCTAGAGTTTGGAAAAACTCAGATAAGAACCTGGAGTCACAAAATAACCTAAATAATTTAGGATCCTCTAAGTCAATTAGGTATGACTTACAAAGTTGACCACGGTCAGAGTAGTGGTCATTCTGAAGCAAATGTGTCGATTCTAATTTCCTAAAGTACTTAGGCTTAGTCTCAGAACTTAATAAGTGACACATTTGAAATCTATACGTTCCCACAATTGGAAGAAAACTATTTGGTGGGAAAACAAAGTCAATCTGGGTATCATAGCCTGGGCAAACCACATCGACCAGAGGATGGGTTTCTAACGACTGAACCTTTTTCAGGACATCATTAGGTTCGGGAAAACGAGTATGAAGGTAATCTTGTAAAATTGTCGAGGCAGAGATATCAAGTCCTAAGTGAAGGGACTTTCTGAGAGTTAAAGGTAAGGCACTATGAAGGTGATAATCACCCCCAAACTTAGAGTTTTTAGTGTCTCTAGATAGACTAGTTACAATCTCCCTAATTTCTGGATCATTAGATTCTTGAAAATGGTCAATTGATTCTTCTAATTTATTATCAGGTAGTGCATCTTTACTCATCTCTACGAGTCTATGTTCTTCATTCAAGATTATTGTTTCTAAGTCGCTAGACTCTAAAACAGCATTTTCAGAATAAACCCGTTCCTCTAAACCACTATCGGCTTCGTAATCAAAAGGAAATACTACATCGTCTAAAACGGTGGTATTCCTAATCAAATCCTCGTCCTCTTGAATAGGTGAATAATCATAAAAATTATTTGGATTTGAAGTAGAAATAATATAATCACTATAAAGCTCAATTGGATTACTAGATTCCTGATCACTATGCCTACATATTTCAGATTCTTCATCACTACTATCCTCATCATTATAATAGTACGAAGATGATTGAACCTTATCTAAATAAGTAGTGTTACCAATTATAACCTCGTTCTCTTGATTATGTAAATAACTATCTTCATTCTCAAGGGTATTATTGGATACACTATATTGGCAATTCAAGTAATTTCGAGCAATTCTTTCGTTCGTCTCAGCTATCCGCTTGAGGTGGTCTTCTAAAGAAGGTTCACTCATTATTGTAGTTCTTTCGTCTATAATTATACTATTCATATCTAACTTACGCGTCGACTCAGCTAACTTACGTGTTGACTCTAGTAAAGAGGAATTATCAGAAGGATCATAAAAAGGACTACTTTTCAATAGTTTGATTGTATCCTCTAGAGACGAAGAACTACTATAATCTTCTTGCTCGTAAGACTGATGCATGTGTGGATAGTAATTGGGCTCACCATGGTATGAACCATAACCTTGAAAAGGTTGGCGTTCCCAACTACTATTCCCACCATGGTCATAAAACTGATGATGTCCATATTCAAATTCAGGTCGATACTCATTGTATTGGCTTCTATCATACCAGTTCGACATTCTTAATTGCAAGGGAATTCTACACAACCACAAACAAGGCCGACTCGACTCCACCAAAACAAACCTAAAGATTTCTAGCAAACAAAAAGCATGATGGCTCCACTTAGATTGTTTCTAGACCAGCTTCTATCTTTCGAAAGGGAATTCGTTGCAATTTGAGCAAACCCCTCTGGAATCAATCCGAGTCAAAGTAAGTTGAATTGAGGCGAGGGAAGCTCAGTGGAGCTTTGATACCCAAGGCCTCACCGCTATCACAAGGCGGCGCAGTCACGCATTCAACTCACAGAAACCATCATGAACTTTGGAGTGTGCTTAAAGAGCAACCAATATTTTTCGAACGAGTTTCCTATTAAGCTCGTTACCCTATCGGTCTTGTTCTATTCCAAATTTTAAGGTTAGGTTCGCGTTAGGTTTCGTTTTTCCTAGGCGGGCAAGAGGGAGCGGTGATGAAATCCGAACCCTTATCTGTATTGGCCAGGCCTTGCCCTTTACTAGGAAAATAAAGACAGTCCGGTTCGTCCTCAAACAATTATCACCTAAGGCAGACAGTAACCCGCTTGCAGGAGATTCGCGGTGTTTCGATTGGACTTACCTCCCGTACCAGACGGGCGATGAACCGTTGTCGTCGACTCGGGCCAGACTCCTATGCCGTGTACGAACCCGAGGGGCCGAGACGATATAGTAATCGTCGTCCTTCCCTGCACACAGTTTATATAATTTTTTTTTTAATAATAATACCCCTTCCGTAGGGTTAAAAAAAAATAACAAAGTCCAAGAGTCCAGTCCAAAGTCCAAATAAAAATAAAGAAAAAAAATTACAGTTTTCCTCACACCTCTAAAAAAAAAATTAAAATTAAATCCTAAAATTGTCCTTTTTTTCTCTCTTTCGCTTTTCGCTTTAAGATTTTTCCTTCTCCAAGTCCTTAGTTTTCACTTTGAACCTGCCAAAATAAAGACAAAAAGAAACGTAAAAAGGGAACAAACAATTCTAAAAAATAAAATAATAATAAACCTAAAAAAATAATCAATATAACAAGTCCCCTGGCAGCGGCGCCATTTTGTTATTGTATTTTTCAAGAGGTAAGTAAACAGTTCGGTTGCTTGGACTTGAATAGATTTTAAAACGAAATATATGTACAAATTTGTCACAAGATGTTCGAGAGGTAGGGTTTTGGGACTAAGGACTTGGCCAATTCT
The DNA here is from genome assembly GCF_003573695.1 of Papaver somniferum. NCBI lineage: Eukaryota > Viridiplantae > Streptophyta > Magnoliopsida > Ranunculales > Papaveraceae > Papaver > Papaver somniferum. The sequence goes on from NC_039363.1 coordinate 85,708,486, forward strand.
TCATGCATGTGGTATATTTATTTATTCTTAACAATTACTGCTCAAAACATAAATATATGGACTCTTATTTTGCCAAAATAGATTCTCAGAATATTAGTTATAAATCGTAAGCATGGGACATCAAACATTTAAGCAAGCATGCCGCATCAAATAAAATGATAACTAATTAATTAAAATCATTTTTCAATTTTTAATCAGTGCAAAAGTCATAAAAAGAATAAATTAAATTTACCACAATGACGAAAATAGACTCCCTCCGTCGTCCCAATGTTGGGTTTAGCTCCTCATATTAATCATAATCTCAAAATGTTTTATTATTGCTCCAAAGTTGATTACATTTGAGTAAACAATGCAACAGAGAAATAGCAACAGCAGTTCTTGTTGCGAAGACGATGTTGGACTGTTACAGAGAAACAAATGGTGACGGAAAAATAAATGCTGTGGTTTACTTCTCTGTTGCAAAATATGATGAAGAAACTGTTGCGATGAAGATAAACGTTGCAGAGCAGTTGAAGAAACAGTTGCAAATGGATGAAGAAACCGTGGCCGATTCCTTGTTCTTCACGGGCAGCAGCAGCAGCAGCAACAGAGTTCTGAAAACTCTGATTTCTGCTCCTCTGGCCCTCCTTTCGACTCCCAACTCTCGACAGCCCTTACCTGTGATAGTAGAAACCTATTTATACACCTAAGCCTCATTGAATCTCGCCATAACTCCTCAAAAATCTTCACAATGAAGAAAAATATTTTTGAGAATAATTTCTTATTTCTTCCTCTGTGTACGTTAATTGTCTTGGAAATCTTCATAAACTGATTGATACGCATCCTAGGAGAATATCTGGGCTTAACTACACAAACATGCAACATCTTTTACGTGATTTTCTTTCCAAAAATGAGACGATATTCTTTTCTCTGTTTTGATTGGGAATTGATTTTCTGGACAAATTTGATCGATCCCAACCACCATAATATCTTCATATACTCATATCACATATACCCATTAAGTCTCAGCTATTTAATCTCGTTAAAACACCTTCAAATGTCGAATTGAAAATCTGCCAGTAAAGGAAAGAATTTTCCCGCCAAAACAAATTTTGAATTTTGAAAGAAGGTCGCCCCGTATCCAGTGGTCGCCCCTTATCCAAAAGCGAGAGTCCGAATAACACTTGTCCTCCGGGTGCCAAAATCAACTTTTCGAGCCGAATTTTCTTAAAATATTTATTTCCAAAAAATACCTACAAATACATAAAATAACAAAATTAGTACAAAATCGAGTGCCAACAATACGGACATTGAGGACAAATTAGACACAAAAATGTGTCTATCAACTGATTCTAGGATACTGATTTTTGGGATCATCCAAGAACTCTCACACGTAAATCAAGTTCACAGACTAGTCTTTGTAAACTTTTTGATTGTGAGAGAAAGAGATATAACTCTAGATATTATTTCTTGATTGAGATTCATTATGTCAAACTCTCGGAATTGTATTTAAGTTTGTCCATACATGTTTCCTAAGAAAAAGTTGGTGGTGTATTTTAGTACTCCCATGTTTTCACACACTACATGATGTAGACCGCCAAACCAATACCCTAATGAACATCCCTCCTTTGTGACATTGTTGATGTCTCAAGTGAAAATATAAAATAAGTCGACGTGTATGACTAGCTTGACCTACATAACTAGGTTGGCAAGTTGCGTCGTGTTGGACGTGGTTATCCAACCCCTCTCCTTGACACCATGACATGTGAAAAGTGGTCATGAGAAGTGGAGAAGAGGATGTTTGGTCATCCAAACAACTAAGTATATGATGTTGGTCGTATATATAAGACCCACATGTTTCGACCAATTATATAGAGCTATGATGCAGGTAGGTCGTGAGTGGAGAGTCAAGTTTCATAACAATATGTCTTTCCATGAGAAGTACTCAAAAAACCAGCACATTGTGCTCATGGTTAAATAATTCACGTTAAGTAAGTTATTTAAATATATTCAATACATGTACGTATATGGTTAAACAACTTACATTGAGTAAGTCGTTCAAAATTATTCGATAATGCAAGGTATCGTTTACAATTATGTGTTTTAGACGGCCCGAATGAGTTGCAGACCCTTTTAAAGGTCATCACACTTTTGGAACAGATCGAGCGACATTATTTGGCCGATCAATGGGAGCTTTACAAGTAAGCTATGGACAACCTGACTGGTTGATTGGAAATAGGGGTGACAGGTAGCAAATGTGGTACCTGATTGGTCAATCAAGATATGAGCTAGATTAGTTAGATTGGCAGACCAAGTTAAGTGGTCGGGATCATTCTGCGACTGACTTGGACGATCATGACTTAACCTAATTATGTTTTTAGGCATCTCGACCATCCTTATTTGGACGGTCATTGGGAGTTAAACAGGTAGGCTACGAGCGATCTGATTGGTCGATTGATACAAGCAGCCGACGTAAGACATGATTGGTCAATCACCGGAGGCATTGGGATAACTAGATTGGCCGATCAAGTTGGTGGTCGGGATTACTCCACGACTGACTTCGGCTGTGACGATTTAAACCTAGTTATATTTTAATTACTTCTCAATCATAACTAGGGTTTCTAATGCAACCAAAAGAGGGAGGTTTTCACTCATTGCTTAGACAAGCTAGCCTTCAACCAATAGGAGCCAGGATGCTATGCTTCATTCCAATTTGAGAATAATAATTAAAAAAAAATTGTTGTCACAAAATTGGGTAAAATAAACAGTTTTTGAGTGTTGGTACAAAATTGAATGGAGTAAGTAAATTTTGTGCGTCAACACAAAATCGTTAAATTTGTTAGTCTTACATGTAGCATGGTGACCACCTGGTCCAGTTGGCACAACTGTCATGCTCTTGATCAGGTTCTCTCATGCATAACTTGACTAGACACTTTAGTTTTGATATCTTCTCTGTATGGCCGATGTTGACCTTTTTTCACTCTAATTTTTTCGTATTTTAATTTTGGAATAATAGGGAAAGCGGATGGATAGGTAATGGCATGCAAATGTACATACCATCTGAATTAATTATAAAGAAATTATAAGAATTAATATAAAAATGTGGGATTCGGCCTAGCTAGAGGATACATCAGAGGATAACTATATTACTACTAGAGGCAATAATTAAATTAAATGAATGTTACGTTACCCATTTTCTCTATCCTTAATTAAACATTATTAGAATACCATTTATAAGTGATTTGGGTTAGGTTAGGGTTCATGGTTCACCATAGTGCCGTTACGGCTAATAACGAAAAAAAATAATAATGCATATTTATGAAAATGAAACACTTTCTTAACATAGAATTTCACTTCCCCTCCATATAACGGGGAGGAGGGACTATCTGATTTTTATGTCAATAATAAAAACTAAAAATACATAAAGTATGAAAAGGAAACACTTTCTTAACTAAGAGTACAATTCCACTTCCCCGCCTTTATAATGGGGACAGATGGACAATATGATTATAGTGTTGTCCCGCACCATTTTTCGGGAGAGATAAATAAGAAAGCATGTTATTAGTCGTTAGATCAACCCACCACATGTTGGATTGACTTTTCCTTTACTTTTATAGTTGTATACAACTGAAAAACTTAGGAAATTAAAGTCGGGTCCTTTTAAGTTTTTTCATTTCGTACCATGTCTTGTTTCTTTTTTTAAGCATAAATAAACCAACGGTAAGGGTAAGGACATGTTTGCTCCAATAACCGAGCTCATGAGAAGCGTGGGAGAGAAACCGTTGATTGTAGGATGCTCTTGTGAAAAATGGATGTTGAAATTAGGTAGTAACTTTTTGACTCGTTAGAGGTATTAGTAAGTTAGGAACAGAGATATTTTGGGCACAACACCAATAAAAACAACAATTAAAAGTAATTAAAAGTAGACTCGGATTACCATAAACAGAGTTTTTGTTGAAGTTCTCAAAATCAAATATGATATAGACGCATTTGTAGTACAAAACCATTCAAAATATATGAACTGCATAACTTTCATGGATACAAAATCTTAAGAAAGCTCATACACCACCATTTTGTTCCTTCTTCTTGACGATACCAGTAGCAAGCATTCAAATATGTGAATCTTGTACCCCATTAAACTATATTAATTAGTGATTATATGGACTAATATAAATATATAATCATTGGACGAAATATGTGAACATAATATTACCTAACTATGACCAGTAAGATCAATATTAAGATCGATTTCACTCATTTGACTTGGTTGGTGTGGCATGTCTGCACTTTTACTTATAGAAGTATTGTATATAGATACAAAATAGATAATGGAATTAGCATAATTGTTATGCAAATATTGTTAGCTAGCATAAAAAGGAGAACCGTCGAGACCATTATTAAACGAAAAACACACACCTTAAAGTTTTATGTTAATGAATGCTTATTTCAGTGAAACCATCCTTGTTCGACGCTGAAATATATATTGATATCTGTGTAATATAGTCGTACTAATAAATAAATCAATCAAATTCAACCATGTTGCAAATTTAACCTATATAAATTTCAACACAAGGTTGGTTTTTGTACTTGCACAGATTTTTTATTACTGCAACATCTTATACACTAAAAATGTTTGATACAAATGCCATAATATGTGAGGTTTCCCTGTTTTTTCAACTTGGTATTGCTAAGAAGGATAGGAATTAATAGATGGATCCATCGGAAGCATCAACTCGCATTTAGTGGATAAATTTTAACATCACATTCATGGACACATGTTTTCAGTGATTAAGTTGCCTTCAACATCAAGTGCGTTAATTCAAAAGTTAGACTGTTTCCAAAGAAGAAAATAATAATGATTCATGTAGATCATTATCCTAAAAAAAGACATATTTGTATAAAAATGATACGATTAATCTCTTTGGAAAAAATAAAAATGATCCAGTAAAGCAAAAGCCAATAAATGTAAACATATCCATATCTACTAACTAACAAGTGTGAGAGAAATTATCACCCTTATCTAGTGTCTACATATTCTAAATTCATTTATACCAGATCCTAGTATATACATCTTCTAAATTCATTTCTACCAAATCCAAACTTGTTAGTTGATGATAAGAATAAAAATGAAGAGGTTGATTATAAAAAAAAGATTGAAGAATAGTTACGCAATACATGTTTTTCCTTTCTTCGGTTGCTTGTCTTGAGATTTCGCATTATCTAATGCGACTGATTTTTTACTTTTCTTCTGTTGCTTGTCTTGAGAGTTAGCAATGTCCAATTCAATTGATGTTGGTGCCGGCAACCTGCATATACATAAAATTAGTTAATGTTTTTTACATATTGATTACTAAGTCTAATAACTTAATTTATTACAGTACCTTAATGAATCTTTTGATCATGTTTTTCTATTCGTTTTCTTGCTCTTCTGATCCCTATTGAGCTTGTCAACCCATGACTTCCTTCTACCAGGTTTGCCTTTACGCTTTACAATTGGTGGTTCTTTTAATGATCTTTGGAAATTTGATTGGTTTTCTACATTTTCTTCTTGTCTTAAAAGTATCCTCATAATGTATAACATCAGGTTCTCCATTTGGATTTACTTGAGAGGATTTTTTCTAAAGTTTTCTGTAACACTTGTACTGCCATGTTTCTATAGCTTGATTGATGTCGAGCCTTTAATTGTAATATTAATTGCATCTTGCCAAAGTCTGCTATATCTAACTGTTTTTGTTAACTGACAATCAGCTATGATTTTTTTTCCTTGTTCAAACAGCACATGTCCAGATTTAGCATCTTTGGTCCACCTTTTTAGAACATGTTGAGTTGGAATATTTTGAACATTCTTGACTACGAAAACTTTTAAGACGTATCTGCACAAGTAACCAGCAAACTCGTACGATACACAACTGCACTAAGCACTCTTACTTGAAGAGTCAAATACCACTGTTCGGTGTTTATGCACATATTCATCTCTAGATACGTGATAAGTGATCATTGTTCCACTTTTTTCCACTCTTTCATGAATATAACAAAAAAAATCAGTTAACTGTTCTTGGAATTTACTGAAAATTATCTTTGTGTACACCAAAGCTGCATCTTTCTCAATACACATTCGAAACCTTAATACAAGACTTGTATATATTGTTTGATACTCCATATTGTTTTCTGCCTCTCCTCTTGCAACTATTGCTCTTCCAAACTGCTGGACAAATTCACACAAAGGTATATCTCTTTTTAAAAATCCATCAAACTAAAATTTAATACTTTCACTTTGTTGTGTTGTATGCATATCTGCACAAAATATATCACGCGTGTAGACCGATGCACAATGTACGCGTTTGCTGTATAATGTCGAAAACCATTTGTTTTTTTTTCCAAATTGTGATTTTTAAGCATTGTTGCCCGCTCAAAGTTTTCAACCGTTTCATATCCATATAAGCAATTGTTAAATTCTGAAATGAATTCTTTCCTCACATTAGACAAATTATTCATAACATTTCTACATATATGCCAAAAGAAAAATCTATGATGCGTACCTGGTAGAACATTTGCAATAGCACCTCCAATAGATGATTCTAAGAATCACTTTCGGTGCTTTGTCGTGCATTTCCCTCATCCATGTTTTCATTATCCATTCAAATGATTCCTCACTTTCAGAATAAAGCAAAGCTCCACCAAACAATACAATTTGATAATGATGATTAAATCCCACAATCGGAACAAACAAGCGGCCTCATCCATGTCGTGCATTACTACGTCGCCAAAATAGTAATAATCCATCCTAGATTTAGCATCAGCCCCAAAAAAGTTGTCATCTGGCTTTCAGAATCAACTTGGATTGAATAAAAAAATGATGGATTCTCCACTTGTAGACGTTCAAAGTAGTTAAGTACAACTTAGGAATCTCCACGTTTTAGCTCCAACTGACATTTTGTACTTAGATAATTTCTTGCATCCTTTCCAAGAAATCCAATGTTCCTAACACCACCTGATTCAACTGTTAAGTAATTCATCATTTGATTTGTTTTGACACCTGCTAAGCGCATGTTGACGAGAACTTGTTTTTGGCTGCTACTTATTTTTCTCAGTGACCGAATATTGTGTCTTTTACTTAGAGAGACAATCTTATGACTATGTTCTTTTGTAACATGAGCTACAACCCACCTACTATTTTTCTTTACTATAACCATAGCGACATTACAGTTTGCCCTTATATCAGCATGGTTCCTTTTTCTTTGTTCAACAGGCTTAGATTTAGGATCTCGTACCCTTTGACGATTGCAACAAAATGTGCGTCGTATCACTTCAAAAGTCTCAACTCTATACTTGTGAGTGGTATGCCAGCGAATACTAAATCCAGTACTACCTGCATACCGATTATAGAAATTGTAAGCTTCATCTTGTAATTCAAATTCTTTCCCGATGTATAGGCGAATACAATTGATCTCTTCATCGGACAACTCTTATGTGTTATTCAATGGATCTACTTCATCAACAATCCCATCAAAAATTTTTCTCGATCTATTGACATAATGTTCTCATTGTGTTCCCTGTAGTTGTTTCTGTCTACCTCTTCTTCATATGAAATTTCGTTTGTCGGTTGAGAATCTATATATGATCATGGAAAATGTTTATTAAGTAAATCATTAATTATTTTTTGTGTAAGCCAAAATCCTAATTCAGATATATCTTACAAAGATAACTAGGGTTTTGAGTTCTCCAAAAAATCGTAATTAAAAATTAATGACATATAATCCTCTTTATTTCATTGTAGGATTAAAAGATAATAATCAAATTACTAGTCTGATTAAAAAATAAAAATCAATCAAAGAAAATCGCAAGATGTAAGAAGTTTCTTTGAACAGTACCTTTTTCTGCGCATGATAATGATTCTTCCAAATTATTATGGGCATTCCATACACTAAAATCAAAATCATCTTGTAAATTAAGATCAAAATCGTTTGTTAAATTTCGTCTAGGACTCACCTCCACAAAACCATAAACATAACAGATGAAGAAGGTGGGTTTTTTTTTCTTCTTAAGAAACGACTTCTTTTCTTAATAATTTAATGGTACTTATTAAGAGAAATTATTATTATGTATAGAGGGTGGTTTTTATTTTAGATTTTTTTTTAAAGGGACCTGACTCTAATTTCCTAAGTTCTCCAGATGTATGCAACTACAAAAGTAAAGGTAAATTCAATCCAACGGGTGATGGGTTGATCTAACGACTAATGACGTGCTTGCTTATTTAGCTCTTCTGCAAAACTGCGCGGGACAACACTGCTCTACGATATAATAATAAACATGTGTTTGGATAAATTTTTTACGGGCGCGTTTTTTTATGGAGGCATGGGGGGAAATGAAATGAAATGTTGACATGTGTTTTTCATACTCCCCCCATTTCAAAAAGATGGTCCTCGTTGACTTTATCAATATATTAAGAAGACTTTAGTATTTTACTTAACTATCCTTAGTTACTTACCTATTTTATTTTAATAAAAATACTATCAATAAAAACTACCTAAAATTGTTAGGAGGATTATAAATAGGAAATATAAAAGAAAATTAAAATATATCGAATTTATGGAGTATTAACTTTATAAGGAATTTAATTTTTGGATATAAGTATATACTCTCTTAAAAGGAATGAAGGATATATTTGTTTCCTTAATTATACAAATTTCTTTAATATTTAGATCGGATCCCGTTAAAAATGAATTTATGAATATACAAAAAAATTTAAGGGTATATTAGAGAGTTCATTGGAAATATATAACTATAAGCACAAGCTGGACACAATTTTGAAACTGACGAATATGGAATATTCGACAGTCTTTTTGAAACAGAAGGAATATTAATTGATCCCACAAATCTTTTTTCCAAAAATATCAAACATAAAATATAAACATTAAGATAACCAATATTTTATTCAAAAATACATTTCTTTTATATTTTGGAAACAAAAATTGTTGGAATCAATTAATAAGAAATACACATGTCAACATCTCATTTGTCTCTCATATCCCCCTTAAAAAACGCCCCCATTAAAAATTAATCCGGGCAAATAGAGAAAAAAAAACTCCTATAATTAAAGCCGAGGCTGCGATGTTGCTGGACCCATTGGTGGAGGCCGAGGTTGCCATGCTGCTGGACCCATTGGTGGAGGCTGAGGCGCGGTTGGTCGAGGCTGAGGCTGCATCCTTGGAGGCCAAAATTGTGTAGTGTTCTGGTCCTCCTCATTTAGGCGCGTGAGTTCTGGTACTTGTGGCACTTGATCACCATAAGCCAAATCCAGATCACTGTGAGCTAACCACTGTGCTACCCAGTTAGCTGGATTTGCAGATTTGTAGCCAAAATAAAAAGCACGTGGATACTCCAACAACATATATTGCTTGACCTCAATCCATCTTTGACTACCCTGACCATGAATATTTGTAGTCGGTTTATTCAAAAGGCTACAAACATATGAATTCTCAGTGTACACAAGAACACGATTAATTACGATATCCGGATTATTTTGATTTGCATTGATGTACTATCTGGCGAGGTTCGTTCCTGAAAGTGCTGCCAGCATTTGCTTGTACTCAATTGAAGTATCTCCAACAAGATTAGTTCCAGCACATACGACTAAAGTAATCTCGTTAAATTTCCGTAATATGGCACCATAGCGGCCATCAGTGTTCCCAAAGGAATCCACTCTTAATGGATTGGGAGGAGGAGGCTTGGACCATTTTGAAGGCTCGTGTTGATATTTTTCAAACTTAGTAAAATGTTTAGAAAAACAAAGTAAAGAAAAATAACAAAGTACCAAAAAATAAAACACACTTCGAACCTGTCATTGCTGAATCCAATTTTTTTTTTGCAGTTGATATAGATGTTGATGTTGCTCTTCCTGTTGCTGTAGATAAGTCTGGTACCGAGTCATCATCATTTTTGTGAAGTCACAAAAAATCAGCAGAAAAGTCTAACAAAAACAAAAATATTATACATTAAAACACAAATTATTTAAAATATCAAGATAAAACCTATAGAAACAGTGTAAATCTACCAAAATAAAACTTTTTCACAATATCTTTAACAATAAGCGGGGATTTAAACTTCAACAAAACATCAGCCAACCTATAAACTTCAACAAATTTACCAAAATGCGCTTATCCACCAAATCATACAAACATCTTATCTTATCTTACTATAATAAACAAAATGGGTCCTTTTGGTGGTCATGTGCACCTGCTAAGTCCGTTTTACCCCTCCATGTTTTACATATTTCTTATCTCCTGTCCATGCAATCTCGACCACCAAAAAGACCTCTTACTTGCACAAAATACCACCAGCGCCGTCATCGTCGTAGCCAGCACCCCGACTACCATCACCGTAATCACTTCCTCAATTTCATATTTCGACTCTCACCGCCACCACCCTCCTCTTTCAGTTTTGGGTATTGCCGTATATATTTTGAAGTACCAAGACCCTCAGTCCCCTCAGAACATAGAAAAATGAGAAAAGTGGAGGTACATGTTAGTTTGAATTTCATGAAGAGGGTTTACCTTCGTGAAATCAATTTTTATATGGATATTATTATCAGTTAGCATTAGTAAGATTAATTAGGAAATTGAATTAAACCATTAATTAGACTGCCGAGTAAGAGAATATGCATCATAATTTGTGAACTTCGGATGTTTGCTCATTTTCAAACATCTTCAAAGTTTAATTTCAATTTCTCATATGTATTATAGAGATAGTTGTCAACAGTGGTTTTGTAATACTACTAAAATACTTATATTTTTGCCTCTTTGTAGCAGTGGACACAATGAAGTCATCATTTCCCTCTCCGTAGCAGTGGACAACAATGAACTCAAGAGTTGATAGGAATAAAATAGATTACCATATGAGGTTAATACTTTTTATCTTTCAATTTCAGCTCTGGTTATACATGTATGTTTGATTGGTTCGGTGGGTGATTGTGTAATGTTTTAGGTCCCCAAACCAATGACCATATGAGATGGTCACGTCATGTTTGCTTTTGTCTGGCCACATCATGTTTGTTTTGGATAATTGGTAGATGCTTGGTGTGTTACACTTCCCTTAAAGCACCATTTACATTACATTTGATCTTTATGCATAAATAAAATACTTGATCACATAATGTCCATCCAAGTATGATTGTGGGAGAGCTAAAATGGGATTCTGGAGAAGTATCTTAGGACGTCTAATTGGGATATGATTGTTCTTTTGTTTTCGCTAAACAAGATATCCCGGAAGGAAATTGGTTGTCCAGTTACATTGAAGCCAAATATGATTATACATGAGCATTGGTCTCCTCTAACACATTACTGTGATAAGGAGGAGGAGTATTGCTGCTTTAGCCCCACTGGGTTGACGACTCGAGATTTCTGCTTTAGCCCCACCGGGTTGTTGACTCGATATTGCTGCTTTGACCTCACTGGGTTGTCGGTTTTTTTATCAGTGAGACCAAGTTACTTAATCAGCATTTGACATTATTGATGCAATCAAAATTATCTTTTTATTTTTAGCTTTCTAGCATTGTGCTTCTTTTCTTACATTAACTAAGTCACGAAGAACGATTTAAGAATACTCTTTTAACAATGCTCAAGGATAGGATCTAGAGCTAAAACTTTGCAAGTTTTTCTCTGGAAGTCTGAAACTCACCCTCTCTGAAAGCTTGGAAGGTACTATGCAAGCAATTAATGTATCTATGTTGTATTAGTTTAGGAGATATGATGTGTTAAAACAAAATTAACTCTTGACATGACTTTGGTTATCTAATGGTTTCTTTGCAGTAAGCACAGAAATGTTGATGATCTCAATATTGAATTTTTTGGTTGTTGCAGGAGTCGGTGTAGTCGCTGGAATCCTACAACTTAAAAATGGAAATCTATCTTTTTGAAATGCTTAAATATGAAAATCAATTAACGATACGTGTTGTGAGACTTGGAACGAAATGGACGGCACTCGCATCCCGCGTGCGTCTTTGCTAGTACTAATATAAAAAAAAGACCCAATTGTTTGGTGAAACCTTTTCATGTGACTAGAATATCTTTATGGATTTTTGTTTCTCCTCCAAAATTTACTTTAAAAAGAAAATGTAAAGAGGTTAATTCTGTAAAACAGCGACGTAGTGAATCCGAGTTCGAATCTCACTGACTCCATTTTCGCTTTTGTTTTTTTACCTTTCCTTTTTCTTTAACTTTTTTTTCTTACATATCTGCAGAAAACCAAAACTCCTTCGTCCATGAAAGTCTCTTCATCGTTCTCCTCGATTAACTATGAAATTGAGAAAAAAATCTATGAAAACGTCTGTGTTCTTCGTTCTCCTCGATTAACTTAACACATCACCGAAACAAAAATACATCAAAACGAAGATTTGGGTTTTTTCCCCCTTGCCAATCATCCATGACAAAGGTGGTACCATATGAACAAGATAAAACGACGGAACTTCGGAGACACTTCCCAAGTAAGTAAACATGATCTACGACCAATTTGTGGCTGAATATTTTTTTTGATTGTTTAATTGCAAATTCTAGGATTAGTTTATGGCCAATTTGTGGATAAAAACTCTTTCGATTGTTTGCTTTCAAATTTTAGGGTTAGGTTACGGCCAATTTGTTGATGAAATTTTCTTTTGATTGTGTAATTTCAAATTCTAGAGTTAGTTTAGGGCCAATTTTTTTGCTTAGGATTGCTATTGATAGTATAATTTCAATTCAACTTCTAGGGTTAATATTGTATGTGCCGAATTTTTTATTTTTTTCGTTTTGATTGTGCAAATTGTTTTTCATCCTAGAATATTTAATCATTTTGAGGCAAGCTGGCCTTCTTAATTACTCTGGCTGGAGTGTGTCATTCTGAGTTTTGTAGCCTATAAAGTTATGTCCTTGCTATTAATGAAATTGCTAAGAGTGTTTACAAAAATGTAGTCTTGTTCATTCCTCTCTACTCGCTCTCTATGCCGGTGGTTATTTGTATGAAACAAATTTTTAAATTTTGTCTCCACTATTTTAGTAGAGGTGAGCATTTGGATAAGCATATACCCCAAATGCTTATCGAATAACTGATAATTATATAAGCATCAAAGAATGTAATGATTTCAGATTTTTAAGTACTATCACTAAATTAAGGTGATTTTTTTTGTGCCATAACGAGAGCTAGGAATTCTTCTGGCCGTGAATGATAGACTAATCAAGTACTGTAATAATGAATTTGGTAGTCCATCAAAATATATCTCTAAAATTGTTATATATAAGTGTGGATGGTGGTGGGGGCATTTAGAGCGCTTATGCTTTACAGTAGGAAATTCAGTTATTTTGCTTTTTTTCATTAGGAATCCACAGAACTTCGTTGCCATTCTCATTGTTTTAGTTTTGTTGTATAGGTAATGTTTCCGTGGCTTTTTAAGCAAACGTGTTTTTGGATTGAGAGCAAAATAGGAAGACCGAAATGAGGGTTTAGAACATGTAACCATGATTGGATATAAACATAGTGTGTATTCACATTTGTGTAAAGTCCAAAACCGGAAACCATGATATGCTTACCCGTACGCGTACTGGTTGGTTGTTGGATGTCCGGAAACTAAGCATCCGTACCCATACGCGTACTGGCGGAAGTTCAAGTTCCGTGAATTTCTGCTGGAGTTTGGAAGTGTAAAATGGTATGCGTACCCGTACGCGTACTGGCGTAACCAAACTCAGTTCGGCTACTTAGGTATGTGTACTCATTTAACGGTGAATATTGAATGCTTTGTTACCAAGGTAACATTGATTGCAAACCCTGATTTGAAGACTATATAAAGGAGAACTCTAGCAACTGGTAAACCTAATCCCCACATCTCATGTGTGATACTAATTGCGACCAGATTCGATTATCCTTGGGTAGGTTATGTTCTGAAATCGGTTTGTTCATGAATTAATACATTTATATAATATGTAATGCAATCTTTTGCAAAAAAAACTGATTAGATTCAAGCTAATATCTTTCAACCGTTAGATCGAACTTAGCTTGTTATACACAAATGAAACGTACCATCATTTAGATAAAGGTAACCGTACCTAAACATGTACACTTAGTTAGTTCAACAATAGTTAACCGAGGTTAGCCATATGAGCACTTTCATATCAACCTTATTCATTTTTATCATAACTAGTCCAAATGACTTAAATGAAACTAGTTAGAGAGTTGTTCAATTGTTTATATTCTCATAGAAGTATACAAGACACAGTCGAAGAAAAATCGATTTTGATTCACTCGAATCATTTCATGAACATCATTTCACGAAACCTTATAGGTTAACGACTTCATTGGGATTGTGAAGCCAGACCCAACTATTTCTCTGTAGTTGCGTGTTCTGATCTTGTTGTTTTCTATCGTGATTGAATACTATCTTCTTTAAGATTTTCTCAAGATTTATTCTCCGATAGGCAAGATTGAAAAGTAGTCACAAACATCTTCGTCTCATCGTTTGTGATTCCGCAATACCTTGTTTCGTTAATCGATTAAGATTATTATGAGGTGATTGATAATACTAGCTGTACTTCGGGAATATAAGTCTGGTTTATCAATTGGTTCATGTTCACCATGATTTATCAAAAGACAGAACAAAACTCATATGTTTATCTGTGGGAGACAGATTTATCTATACAATAGACTTTTCTGTGTGAGACAGATTTGTTTATTAAGTCGTCGACTTTGGGTCGTAGCAAATCTTAGTTGTGGGTGAGATCAGCTAAGGGAATCAAGTGCGCAGAATCCGGCGTGGTTCAAGAGGCGTAAGGAACGCAACTGTACCTTGATTAATGTGAGATTGGTTAGGGTTCAACTACATTCTAGTCCGAAGTTAACTTGGAGTAGGCTAGTGTCTGTAGAGGCTTAATACAGTGTGGTGTTCAAATATGGACTAGGTCCCGGTGTTTTTCTGCATTTGCGGTTTCCTCGTTAACAAAATTTCTGGTGTCTATGTTATTTCTTTTCCGCATTATATTTTTTTACATAATAGAAATATCACAGGTTGTGTGTAGTTCAATCAATTAGAGAATCCAACTTTTGGTTGTTGATTATATTGATTGACATTTGAACATTGGTCTTTGGTACCGTTCAAGTCGTTTCACATAATAATCAGGCTCACGGATTTCTATCTGTTTGATTTGCTGATTACATTGTGAAACAAAGATACAACTCTTGGATATACTTTTTTTGAGATTGAGTCTGACTGTCTAGTTGATTCTCTCGAAAGTATACTGGAGTTTGTTCATACAGATTGCTATGCGAAATATTGGATGTGTTTGTTAGACCCCCGCTTTTTCAATAGAAAACACTAAAAATAAAGAAAATATATACACAATATTGTCACAAGATCAAGAGGTACTAAGACTTAGGATTCCACCATTAATCAAAATCAAATGGTTCATAACAATTATAGCTCTTTTGTATACTCTATTTCTTTGCCAAAAGTAGATTTTTATAAAACATTAATTGTAGATCACAAGTATGGCGCATCAAAAGCTCTAAGTCTAAGCATATGCCATCAAACGAAATCACAATTAGTTAATAAAAATCATAAATCAATTAAGAACAATGCAAAGAGTCAAAAGAATCAATTATAGTTACCAATCAAATATGAAACACGGTTTCCTCCGTCGTCTCGGTGATGGGGTTAGCTCATCATGCTCAAAACACTCTCAAAACATACAAACATGGCTCAAAAGGTGTTTTTATTGAAGAAATATCAGAAAAGCGTTGAATGTTACAAGAAACTGTGGCATAAGCCTTTTTCAGAGAGTCAGACTTAGTCACCAAAGGCCTTTGAATATTACAGATGAACAACGATACTTCTTTTATGCGGTTGAATAAATGACTCTCTGTTCTTGAGAACGACAGTTCTGTTTTGTCGTATGCAATTTCTTCTTCTCATTCTTCATGCTGTTGCTTTTCTCCTTTCTGAGCTTTTTTTCTTCACAGCAGCATACCCAAACTCTCGATAGATATTCTATGACTCGGACCCTCCCATTTATGCGTCACAGGCTCTTCCAATCTCCCAAAATATCTCGAGTTTATCTTCCCTTTATTTATTTTTCTTTCCCCGCAGGTCATGGGAGTTTTTTTCTCTCCAAACTCTTGATACGCGTCTTCTTCTTGAATACAATCTCTATTCAAAGTATAAAATCGATCATAGACAAATATAGCTTCTCCAATTCATCAAATAACTTCCAAATATACACCACAAAAATGCCGTAACCTTCGTCCTCCCATGTTTTGCCGAAAATAAGATAAATCTTCCTTTTTAATCGAAGATAACTTCAATACCTTCCATGTTTCGATGCACTGGATCATTCCCAACCAAACCTGTAGAAAATCTACAAGAACATGTCGCTCAAGTCTTTCCCAAAAGCTCAGGTAGTTTCCAAAAAAAAATTCAACAAAAACCGAGAACCCTGTTTAATCCCAAACTCGATCATCTAGCCAAATCTAACCGAATCAATCCACTATACCAACCATGTTTAGTTTTGATTGAATCTCTTTCAGAACTTCCCAAAAATCAAACCTTAAATTCTGTTCATGAAACCCAAATTTCCTGCCACTTTCAAATTCAAACGGAGAAGATGATCACCTCCCCTATCCAATTCCAGAGTCCACGTAGCGCATGTAATGGGGTGCCCTTATCTAACAATAGCGTGCCCTTAGTAAATTTGATGGGTGCCTCTAGTGAATTTTTCAGGTGCCAATAGCATTTTTCTGGGGCGTCTCCAACATACTTTCGGGGTGCCTATAGTAATTTTCTCCGGAGGTTCAAATGCCATTTTTCGAGCAACGTTTTCCACAAAAGCTTATTTCTCTAAAAACACCGACAAAGATATAAAATAACATAATAAGTTCAAAATCGTGCACTATCAACATATACAATTGAGATTATATCAGACACAAAAGTGTGTCTATCACCTACCAGCACCAAAATTCATTCTACATTCCATGTTTCACAGCTCAACCCCAAATTGGGAAAAGGAATGAAGCCACAAACTAAGATGCATGCTACAGATTCAACATAGAATTTAAAGTTTAACCCATTAATTAAATGTTTTGGACTCTGGTAAGATAAAGAAGAATCATCAAGAGGTGGAGCAAGTTATGGTACAGTGGGAAGGAATGACTGAGGATGAGGCCACCTGGGAGGAAAAACAATTCATGACACATCAATTTGAAAGTCTGATCCTTGAGGACAAGGATTTTTAGAAGGAGTGGGCATTTGTCATTTCCCGACTTAAGGGCTACCAATTCTATTAAGGGCCACCTGAGATCGGGTGTACTAGTAGTTGTAATTTCAATTAATGTTTTATTAGTCGATAATTAGCTGTTGTCAATCATGTTAATGACGAGTGTGGGAAGGGCACCTGTGCCTGACCACCCTTATTCTTTTATTCATCCGCTCTGTATCAAAGATAATTATCGAATATTATTATCAAGTTTCATTTTCTCCCTTCTGAGGGTTTTATTCATCAATTTTGCAGTGTAGATCCTGGGGTCATGAGTCTGATTATCCATTTACAGTGTAAATCACTATAGACTGTAACTGAATTGCTTGAAGGGTGAATTCGGTCTCAACTACAGTCTAGTCCAAATTCTGATAGTAGGCTAGTGTTTTTAGCGGCTTAATACTGTTTGTTGTTCAAATCTGGACGAGGTCCCGAAGTTTTTTTTGTTATTGCGGTTTTCTTGTTAACAAAACTTCATGTGTCTTGTGTTTTTCCCTTTTCGCATTATATTGTTTATCTTTATAATATGATTTACACAAGTAATGCGTATTCGATCTTGGTAATCGTCTATATAATTGTGATCGACTACAAGACTTGTTTCTTGTAGAATTTGTATCTTGAAAGATAGATAACAAGTTTATTTCTTGGCAGAATTCCGATTTGGTTATTTGGATACAACTAGATTAATCTTTGACATTGATTTTTGAGATCGTCCAAGTACTCAACATAACAATTTGGTTCACGGGCTTCATAGTCTATACGTTCTAATTAAGAAGAAATATACATATTGTCAAGCATCATTAAGTTGGTCTGCTTGCAATTGTATTCGATTATGTCCATACAGGTTGCCGAACGAAAAAATTGGTGGTGTACATAGTACCCTTTCCTTTTCTAGGTGTGTTTCGCGTTGAAATTCGTAGCTGAAGCAGACAATCGGGTCATTGGGGATACTTACAAGTGGCATGGGAAGAATTTTCTATTGTTTTAGATATTAAGGTGAAGTTAAATAGTTATCCATTATGGACCTGCAACTATATTAGCAGAGTATCTAATAAGCCTGGTAACAAATTAGCAAGACATGCTCGAACTTTTAAAACTTTTAGGTCGTGTTTGGCCGCTTGGATATCCTTATCCTAGGATGGGTTATCTAGATAAAACGGTTATATCCTGTTTGTCTTCCCTCAATTCCCAACTTGGGATAAGAATAAGAAAACCCACCGTGATTTTCGTATGCTAAAAAGGTGTGATTAAGGTATTCTCTCAGATACCTGTTTTTCCAATTTCCTCGCCAAGAATAGAACTCCACAATCCCATTACCATTCCCACGAATCCATGATACCTGTATCACCATTACTAAACCCACGATAGGGTTTTTCATACCCAATTTCTTCCCTATCCTATATATACTGATGCAAAGCTATTCCACATAAATTCATCCCAGTTGATTTCTACGATTCATCCCAGATAAATTCATCCCACATAAATTGGCACAAGGTATTCTCTTCTTCTCAACTAGTTTAGTTTAACAAATTCATCCCAGTTGATTTCTACGATTCAGTTTGTTACAAATCTGATTTGGTTTTTCTTACAGAGCAATTACCGATCAAATCTGCAACAGATCAATTAAATTAGTAGGTAATTTTTTACATCTGATTCAATTTCTATGATTCAATTCATCCTAGTAATTTCTATGATTCAATTTCTTATCATGCAAATCTGATTTGCAAGTTGCTATAAAATCTGATTCAATTTGTTTTTTTTTTTTTTACAGAAGGGTTTTCATATCATATCTGCTAGGAATCAATTGCAAGTTACTGGTACCATATTCATCCTCTTTCTTTTTCTTATCATCTTTGTTGATGCATGAGTATTTATCCATCTTCTTATTATTGTGTATGTTGTCTTTTGTTTTTTTCAATTGCATGTTGCTGATATCATCTTCATAGATTAATGATTTGGTTTTTCTGTTGATAGTGGTTTTTCTTCTCATTACTACATATATTTTCTTTTGTTTTTATCAATTGCATGTTGCTGGTATCATCGCAATTATAATGATTTAGGTTGTTTGTTTATAGTAGGTTGGTATGACTTAAATTTGGGAAAGATTTTTTAGTAGATTTGATTGAATCAGTAGGTAATTCATTTTTTTATGACAAGCTTTGTTTGAGTAATTACTAGCTTCCCAAGTTCACAGGGTTAAGCTTTGTTGTGTGGCCAAGTTTCCTGAAAAGTTTGTTTAGCAATAGCTTACATATTCAGTTGATTATAGAATATGGAGAGTGATCAATCATCCAACCCCCAAACTGGAAGGACAACTTGGACTCCTCCCATGGATAGACTGTTCATAGGTCTAATGGAAGACCAAGTACAGAAAGGACAACTACTCGATGGTCAATTCAGCAAATATGCTTGGACACACTTTGTTGATAATTTCAAGCAGAGTTTTGGTTCTTCTTTTACCAAGGATGTGTTGGAAAATCGTATGAAAACTTTGAAGAAGAACTATGTTGCTGTGAGTACTCTTAGAGGTCAAAGTGGATTTGGATGGGATCAGTCGCGAGAAATTGTGATTGCTGATGATGCTGTATGGGATGATTATATCAAGGTTTGTAATTTATCTTATTCTTTAACAATTTAATGAATTTTGATTTTCGTTTTGTATTTAGAAGATATGCTAATAGGAAAATTTTATAATTCCACTTGCAGAAGCATCCTGATGTCAAATGCTGGAGGAAAAAGACCCTTGATCACTTTGATGAGTTAGCTATTATATTTGGGGATAATAGGGCCAATGGAAGGTATAGCCGTTGTAGGAATGACAATACTGTGCAAGATGATGATGACCATGATAATGAAAATTTAGATAACACGCAATCTCCAGATACCCCTCAAGAACAGAATGAGAATGGATATAAATATAAGGATGAGGACTTGCGTACATCTGACACTCAAAAAAGGGCTCGAGCTTCAACAGGTCTGAATTCACGTCCTTTTAGAAAGAACAAAAAGAGTACAGGAGAAGGAATGGTAGATGCAATTCAGGTAATGGCAGCGGCTGTGAACAATGTTGCGACTAAGAAAGAAGAAAACAAAATATCATCATCTTTAGAGGCAAGTTTAGTGTCCGCACTCGAGGATGTACCAAATTTGGATGATGATACTTTTGTGCAGGCGCTAGATTTATTGGAAGATGAAAAGAAAGCTAAGATTTTCATTGCATTGACTGGGAACAGGAAACGACAGTGGTTGTTATCGAAGCTCAATATTCCCGCATATTATCCTTCCAATTTAAGTGACTAGGTGTCTGATAGGGTGAAGTTTGGCCACATAGTATTCTCAGGGATTTCGAATTACTAGGTTATGTTTAAGTTTCTTTTCATTTAGTAGTTTGTGTCAGAGATTTAATTTGGTTAATGTTTAAGTTTAGTGTTGTTATGGTACTGTAATAGTAGTTTTCCTTTCATTTTTTATGAACTATGTTCCTGCTCTATGAATTAAATTGAAATGTTTTTATTTTTAAAGTTTCCATGTTGATTTTTAATTTTTGTGTGTTTTTTTTATATTTTCTTCTATATTCTTTCTGTTGGTAGGTACATATAAGATATCGCAATATGGCGAGTTCTGACGATGAAGAAGATTTGGTAGTAGTTGTAACAGCAGCCACAACAACACTAATTGCTGTTTATTACCAATATTTTTTGGAGAAAACAATATGCCATGATTCAATTCTTAGTGGTGCAGCTCATGTAGATGAAGTCTTAAATGGTCATGATGCACGATGTCAGGATAGTTTTCGTATGGAAAAACATGTTTTCTTAAGATTATGTGATATGTTGAAAGAAAAGGAGTTACTTCGTCATAGTAATGGAGTTCGTGTTGAAGAAAAAGTAGCAATTTTTATGCTTGCTGTTGGACATAATGAACGTAACAGGATACTTCAAGAGCGTTTTCAGCATTCAGGTGAGACAATTAGTAGACATTTTAATGCAGTCTTGGATGCTATTGTTGCATTGGCAGATGATTTTCTTGTACCAGCAGGGCCTGATACCCCCACTGAAATCTTAGAAAACCCAAGATTTTATCCATACTTCAAGGTATTGCATATCTTCAACCAAGCTTTATCACATAAACTCAATTAGTTTTTGTTGTATATATAAATATGTTTGTATCCAAAGCCAACTACTTTTTACTCGTATTCTTTTCATTATAGGATTGTATAGGAGCCATTGATGGAACACAAATACCAGCAATGGTTGGTCTCGACGAACAAGTCCCTTTTTGGTGCAGAAAAGGGTTCATTTCGCAAAATGTTTTAGTAGCTTGTTCCTTTGACTTACAGTTTCAGTATGTTCTAGCTGGTTGGTAAGGCTCGGCTGCTGATTCACGCATACTAGATTCAGCTCTAACAAGATGCGATAGATTAATTGTGCCCGAAGGTATAACGTGCTATCATATATTTTTCATTCTACTTCCAAATACTATTGCCAACCCATGTTTCTAGCTTTGACATCTTTTTAACGGGAAGCTCAGGTAGACAACTACTTTTTAATTAGATAGATAGGCATGCTGGTCATGCTGTATTTTTCATCATTTGTTCAATTCATCATTTACTATCAAAGAAACCCTCCAGTTGAATTATGTGTTTGGAATTCCTAGAGCATGATATTTAATCTCATCTGTGAGCATGAAATTTTAATGATTATTGGGAACTATTTGTCTGTTTTTTTACACTCCCCATGTCTCAGTTCAGTGGTCTTCCGAGACCCACTTAATCTCATCTGTGAATCCATTTTATTGATACTCACGGGTGGCTCTCAGTTCAGTGGTCTTCCAAATGGTAAACGAGTAAAATACGAGCAGTAACGAGGGTTTTGGTTTTGGTAGTTACTGTTGGTTTTAGCACTGCATTGCAATAGCTGCCATTCCTATTCCTACTGTTGCAGGGAAAATTGTACAATGTTTGTACTTCATTTTAGAATGGGGAAGAAGATCATATATGCAGTAGAGTCTATAATCACATTTATGTTATATCCACGGAGAGCTTGATTGATAACTTAGCCTTTTTTTGTTTGTACAGGTAAATTTTATCTCGGTGATGCAGGATTCGCCAATATGCCGCAGTTTATTACTCCATATCGTGGTGTCCGTTATCACTTGAAGGAATTTGGTGGAAATCGTCCAAAATGTGCAAAGGAATTATTCAATCTCCGACATGCATCGTTACAGAATGCAATTGAACGTGCTATCGGTATACTTAAAAGACGCTTCACTATTTTGCAACTGCAGCCTCAATATCCATTCGAATCACAAGTGAAAATTGTACTTGCATGTTGCATCCTTCATAACCACATCCGCAGAGAGTGCATTAATGACTTGATTTTCGATGATGAGAACTTACAAAACCTACTAGAAACCGATACAAGAATGCAACAAGACAGTGAATGTCCTACACTTGGGAGAAATAGACAACGAGAAGTAGCTTCAGAACTTCGAACTTCAATCGCAGATGCAATGTGGAATGATTATCAGCGTCGCTGCCGCGGCTAATGTTTGCATACTGTTGAGTTAGACTTGGATACTGTTATTTTCATATTGTTGTTTAAATTGGATGAGTTAGACTTGGATACTGTTATTTGCATGTTGTTTAAATTCGAGAGCGAAACAAACATGATTCAAGTTATACTTATGATTTCTGTTGGGTGATTGAGATGTTAACCAAACAACTTCTATGTTAATCTGGGATAAGATAAAATTTGAGACAAACATAATTCAAGTTAACCAATTCCTAGTTAGATAACTGATATCTCTATTTAGGATATGTTGTTGGGTTTCCAAGCTGCCAAACAGACCCTTAAAGTCCGGTTACAATACTCTTATTAATTGGGGGCCCAAAAAACAATTAGGGGTCTCATACTAGAGGATGAAAAAAGGTCACCGAAACCTAATTTCAATAACCCCTTATCCAAATATTTTAGGTAATGGCTAATCTACTCTTATTTGGTTAGTGTTAATCTTACTTAATCAGAGTTTAATCATTTAAAAAAAAAGAAAACTTTTTCAATTTTTTTGTTTGCAATTCTTTTATTTGCCCAGATTTGTATGAAAAGTCGTCACGGTATTGTAGAGTCTGACAATAACGACACTTTAGAGTCGTCATTGGACAATAACGACTCTTTAAAGTCGTCATTAAACAACAACAATAACGACTCTACAATAACACTTCAATATCGTGTCTTTAAAAAGTCGTTATTGTTTTAATGGCGCCTCTACAATAACAACTCTACCATGTCTTTAAAGAGTCGTTATTTTAAAAAATAATAATAATAAAATGAAAAAAGTATAAAATTATTTAAAAAATATAAAATAACTTTTTTAAGAAATAAAAGGGGCCCTAATTAGTTTTTAGGTCCCCAATTAAGAAGTGTTACAATATCTCCTAATTTTTATTTTTTTTGATATCATCCTCCAAGTTTTATTGCTTCTGCTTTTATTGCTTCTGCAATAATAGGGGATACATACAAAGTAGTTTCCAATTCTAGTTAACGAATTTTTTCTTTTAATAAATAGAAAATAAAAAAACTACCATAGTCGTCTGATTTCTTTTTCATTTTATTCCTTTTTTTTCTTTCTTTAAACGTTAATTCAAATTTAAACGTTAATTCAAAAACTCTAGAAAAATTAAAAGAAATCCCAGAATAGATACGCAATCAGACTATTTTTACACAACTAACTCAAGATAATCCGCATTACGGATCGAATTAAAAATGAAATTAGGTAAAGTAAAGAATCGTGGAAGGCATATTCCCAGAAAGATTCTCATGGAAGCATCTCATTTCTCAAACTCACTTAGGGCCACGAGAGGTGTGTTTTGCTGGCAGCCAAGCGCCAATGAAGAGAGCTACATTACCCATCTACTGTATGTCAAACAAAAACATACTCCTACTAATTAATTAACTAAGGTTAGTGAAATTAAGAAACGCAAATTAGTAGCAAAAAATAAATTAAAAACAAGCACTAGTACGTTAATTTTCGTTTTCAGTAATTAAATTCTTTTTCCACTAGAAAATCTAGAAGAGTGCCAGCTGAACACTCTCTCTTTCTGACCTTTCTCCTTCAAGCAACTCTCTCTCTCTCTCTCTCGACTTACCAAATTCCTTGGCTTTGAAGTTGGAAGAATTTCTACAAGATTCTCAAAAATGAGTAATGCACACATTTTTCTCTTTTTTTTTTTATTTAGTTCTTGTCATTTTAGCTTCAATTATACTCTTTAATGGAGATGGGTTCTCATCATAGTTTCTACTGAGCTAGCAATTTGTGCTATGTAAGTTCAGATTGACTTACCCAGACATATTTACTACTTTTCTTTCCACGGAAGTGGGAGACTGTATGAACATCGAATTTTTGTATGTTTATCTTTGTTCAAAAATCTGAATTAGGGTGGCAATTATAATTTCTGCTCCATTTTTGTTGCCATCTATGGCATTTCCGAATTTTTCAGGAAAAAAGTTTGTGTTTACAAAATTGTGTGTGTTTCATTTGTTAAAGGTGTCTTTTTTAGTTCTACCTTCATCACCTCATGAATTGGTGATGTCAACCCTAAATCCTTTCATCTCTTGAAGAAGGTTTTAGAGTGTCTGAAAACAGAATTTGGCTTAGAAAAGGAGTATTCGAGTAGAACCCTTGGCTACAGAAGTGGACTTATCTTTTATGAACTTGTTGCCTCTTGTTTTTTCTGGTTGCTAAATGATTTTTTTGAGGGTTATTTCCTCATGGCTTGATGATTTTTTTTGGCTGTTTTGTTTTGTAGATGAATGCTGAATAATCAACCTAGAAAACCATCATTATTATCCTCTGGTTCTAGCTAATTCAGGTAACAGGTACCTAGTAATTCATGATTGCGATTTGAAAGTGGTGCAAGGACAATGAGCTCCGACAACTATGGAAACAACACCAACAGTGATCTTGGTATAGCTTCAAGCAGGAAAAGGTTGCGTTGGACGGATGAGCTTCATGAACGCTTTGAAGAAGCGGTTGCACAGCTCGGTGGACCAGACAGTGAGTACTTAGAATTCAACACCTTACTTTTCTGAGTCAAAAATAATGAAATTTAGAATCATGTGTGGTGAGATATTATGGGATGAGAACACTAAATCGACCCGATTGTGAATTCCATTTACTAGGAAAATAGTTTGTCTCTAGAGCTTCTCTCTGTACCTGGGACACAGTGGACCTCTTACAGTTGTTCCTGTCCAGGAGAAAGGGAGTGGAGGCTCTTATGCTTGGTAACCCGATAATGTAATGTAGGTGGCTGGAGCCATCCTTGCAATACAATAACTTAGTTGGTTAAGTGGAACTAAGAGCATTAACTTAGTTAAGTTTGAGATTTTAGGTTTGGCCAAGGATTTCACTCTGCTGGAACGCGTGGAGGTTCTATGAAGTTTTTTTGTACCAACAGTCAATGCATGAGCCTTTAGAAAATTAGAAGTGCCTTCTCCTAAGCAGATTCTGTTCCTGAAATTTAAGCCATACATTTAACCATGCACATTTCCTTTTCCCTTTGTGCAGAGGCAACTCCTAAAGGAGTCCTAAGCGTTATGGGTGTGCAGAGTTTGACAATATACCATATCAAAAGCCACTTACAGGTAATAACATCTGCAATATTCGTACCTTACATTTGTACTTCTTGGATCATTAATTCAGTTTCTACCGATGGGTACAGAAATACCGGCTCTCAAAATACCTCCCGGAGTCTACACCTGATGGTATGTGTGCCTGACTTAATCAGTAGTGATCTTAAATGGCAAAGAGATTGGGATCTATATTCTTAGTTTTAAAGAAATCATAGGCAGCCGAGGCAATTTTTTCTATCTTTTTTTTCCGGCCTTCCAATTCATTATGCTTCAAAAACCAATTTAATGGTGCTTCCTTATTTTAGGAAAAAGGACTGATAGGAATGACTCAGATGACAAATTTACCTGCTCGGATGGTACACCGTAAGTAGAACTTTCTTCTCTTGCTTTTTGTAGTTCAGTTTCATTTTTCGAGTAGGAAATAAACAACGGCCAGCATAGCATTTTGTATGTGGTAACTTATGGTATTGAAGCCATGAGACCAGTTACACGGAGGAATATACTTAAGAACTTATGGTACCCATCAGAATTCCGTACTAAGAATATATCCAGAACCGCTTGGTGGTTAAATATGGTGGCTCGTTTGTCATTTACCAATCACCTAAAACTGAATCTCATGCACTGCAAGTGTATTTGTGTGCAGTGGGATGCAAATAACAGAAGCACTCAAGCTGCAGATGGAAGTACAAAAACGGCTGCATGAACAATTAGAGGCAAGTCTTTCTGATAGTTTGTACTTGGCTCCCCAAATTGATTTGATGCTGCTAGTGTGTGTAGTTTATTGATCAAAATGAGGGAAGTCTTGACTTGGTTCTTCTAAAATCTCAAAATTCAACAGGTGCAGAGGCAACTCCAGTTGAGGATTGAAGCCCAAGGAAAGTACCTCAAGCGAATCATTGACGAGCAGCAACGGCTCAGTAGCGTTCTTGCTGAATCACCATCATGTTCTGGGGTCACTTTCCCCATGTCATCAGGTGATCACAACTGTCCGGAATCTGATAATAATAGAACCGACCCATCAACTCCGGCTGCAACCTCGGAAAACAAAGCTGTGAAGACAGAGATGCTCGAGAAAAAGCTAGCTCTTAAGGAGTGTTTATCTTCTCTGCATGAACCATGGACTCCAGATTCAGGTTGCTTTGCTGGTGGTTCTCCATCTGAGAGTCCTAGAGATGAAAGGGTCAAGAAGCAGCGAGTGAACGTGGGGGAGGCGCTAAACACAAAACCAGAGACTGCAGTCACACACCCGATACTGGAGTCGAACCCAGGCACAATTCTCAAGATGCCCCCACCATTAGAAATCCCAGCTTCAGGTCATTCTGCTTCTCATTCTGGGACTTCCCCATATGATGAAAAACGATCAGAAGAGGCTACAAAAAGTTTAGAGTGATTATCTTTATATAAGTTAGACTGTTGTTTTCAGGGGAACTGAGTTATGTTTAGATGTATCAGGAGATGAGATGATTAGTTCAAAGACTTCTGTTAACTTTCACAGAATGCCGTCTTTACCATTTCTATTTGGTACAAATGTAAAAATGCATAGTTTAATCGTTGGCCTTCTTGCGATTCACATTCACGTGCCATAGCAACTTAGTTTCATATATAAGTTGGAGGAATCAAGAGTGCTGACCAAGTGGTACACATTGAATTTTCCACAGTCCAGCTTGTGCATCTACAGACCACATGTTAAATTGCGGCAGAGCCAAAAATAATGTAAACCAGGATCACCAGTTTTCTTTAATAAAGGCATAACTGTTCTCCTAACGGATTCAACTCTCTTCTTTTCCTTATAGTCCGTGATCAACTTGAACTGTGATTTTGAGCTATTTCATCACCATCTAACACTACATAGCTGATACGCTGTTTTTTTTCGTATGGATTGTGAAAAATATCCATGATACACACTAGTCTCAGTGCCTGCAAGAGAAACCTGCTGAGTATGGAATGCCTGTGACCCGAACTGTAATTGTTTTCTGATCCATATGGTTAATTCATATCTTCTCCATCAGCAGGATGTACTATTTCATTCAATGTTAAGTTACTGGAATATTTTACAAGAATCCACAATCCCAGAAGATGATTTAAAAAACATGCATTTCTACTCAGACAGCCAATAAATGCAAAACAACAAAACCTTACACAACGGACTCAAAATGCTACGAACTGTAGCTTTGTTCCCAGGTATAGTAGTAATAGGAAAAGTAAGAAGTAGCAAAGGTAGAGGGCGTTGTGTGTCTTGTGTCCTACTAATAACATGTAGATGACCCAGCAGGTGATCAAACCTTTTCTTCTGCGTCCTCTTCATCTTCAAGCTCGTCAATTCCAACCCAGCGGGTGAAAGCAAAGAGAAACTCCTTGAAGGTCACCATTCCATTTCTGTCCCAGTCCATTTCTTCTGAAAATGGTGAACCAGATGTTAACCAATGGTTGCCGAAAACATGCCTAGGTGGATATGAGAAACTAAAGAGAGAAAGTGAGAGAGAGAACTGACCAAATCTTTTCAAGGCTATTCGCCCTGAAGAGCGTTCTCCTGAAGTGGTTTCATTTATGGCTTGGACCATCTCGCTCTTACTGACACATCCATCCTTATTCTTGTCCAGAAACACAAACGCATTCACCAAAGTTTCAAAGGTTGCCTCCAGGTTTGGTAAGCCCATCCGTGATTTCTAGCGTTTTAGTCATGGAAACTCAGAAATATTGAGATCCTTATTTATGATAGATAGAAATGGTTCCACCGCAGATATAGCTACATTCATTAAATACAAAGAGAAAATCTAAACAGTAAAAAACTAAAATTAATGAAAATTAGTTGTATGTTGGATACACCTTGAGTGGCAGATGGGTCTTCCTTGAGAAGATAGACAAGGCAGAGGAGAACAATGAACTCGTTGAACTTCATTCCCATATTCTCTTTGATATCACATGCCTCAAATAAATCACTTATTTCCTCCTCCGAGTAAGTGATCTCTAGTTTATCAAAACAATGCTTAAGCTCTTGTGGATCTATTGCACCATTTGAATCCGCATCTGAAAATAAAAAGGAAAGAACTCTTAATCAACGGATATAAGACATCCATAAAATTACCAGGCATCTTTCAAATCGGTAGGGTAAGCTTTGTCTGAACCCTGAACCATAAAAGACAAGCAACATCTACTCACTTGACTATCTTAACCACATTCATGAATGCGAACTAACAGAGAAAATCCGGACAAAGAAAAGAAAGCCAACCAAATTGCTCAAATATTGTTTTGCAGTTGCGTAGGCTCTCATCAATCTTTGGGAATTTCAAAATAGCACTATTAAATGATCTCATCGAAGTTCCTGCTGCTGCTTTCCGTTGCATTGCTTCAACCATTTTTGCCTCGAGCTTTGTTTCTGGTATCCAACCTCCAAGTGACTCATCCTTTCCTACTACACCTCCCATCGTGGCTTAGTAATACAAATCGTCAATCAGAGAAGAAGCCAGTTATGGACCTGGACAAACAGTAAATTTAATAAATATGCGAAATTTTTGACATAGATCTGTTCATACCCTTGATGGAGAGAGATAACTTTCGCATAAACCTAAAAAGAACCCGCAGCATAACTTATAGACACGTTAGATATTATGTCAAAAGGTAAAATTTGTAGTTCTTCCTACATTTGGCTAAACAAGTAGTAGATCCATGCATTTAAGTTGGAAAATTGGTGTGAAAATGTAAACCACGCCAAAGTAGGAACTCTAAAGTGCACAAGAACAGAAGAGGCACGATGATGAACAACATAAGATAGCCTAACCAAGCTTCAAGTGAACACCCAATAAAGATGACACCACTTTAATGTAGAATCTATTCCACAGGAATTCAATAAATAACACTGAGTGGGTTTCAGTCATACAATATAATTGATTATAGAGCACCATCAAATTAAGTTAGGCTCTACCTATCGATAACATCAACAAAAATTCATAGAATAGAACACATATAAAATATAGAAGAGAAAGATTGTTCGCCGATATTGGTTGCAGAATATAATAATGTTAGATAATTCATGTTCTACAGCCCCCTCATTTTTGCACTTCTCCTTAAGTTAATGAGGAATCGGTGACTCCCTAAATGATCCAAATCTATTATTCATATTCTTATCTCTTTTAAGACCAGTTCAACAATTTGATGCCACCCCCATTTTGATAATTTCCCATAACTGACTGTAAAGTAATCCATCAAAAGCCTTTTCCTAGAGATCCATCCCTTATCAAAATCAAGGGATACAAGAAAGTGATTTTATAAAGGGTCTTAAAAATTTTAAACCAGGTAAAAGGATACACAGAATGAAAATACACGCTATTTGCATCCAGATAGAAGAACATAGTTGTAAAAGATAAATAGCATACGTTGTGTTTGATAGAGAGAGACCTAGACTCACCTTGCCAATATTTATTAATTTCAGCTTCGTTTCAGGGGATCTCCATGCAACCGAGAGAGAAAGGAGGCAAGCTGATTGAACAATGAACACGGAGAGATAAGTGGGTGTCAAGATGATTGCAAGAAATTAATAGGTCTGGCTTCTTCTTCTTTTGTGTTGGTCGGAGAGGTGATGGTGGTGGTGGTGGTGGTGGTGGAAATGGAATCAACAGGAGACGGACGGATGAATGGGTGGAGCTGGCAGAGGATAGAAGTTTTTTTTTCCTTACTAAAATTAGTGGTTTCTTGTCGTCAGATTTTAAGGAGTTGCTGAAAACACATTCATCCCGTGATGATCGCTGCATCCACCACGTAATATGTGAGTTTTGACTATTGCTCGTCTTCTCGACTCAAAAGACTACAAATTTTTGCATTGAAATGCTGAATTTTCATATATTTATTTTCAGGCCGTGGCACTTTCTCATTTGCGGCAAGCAACAGCTCAACCCGGCCAACAATTTCTTATACCTCAGTTGAATAATTATTGGCCAAGGAGAAAATGAAAAATGATGAAATAAGAGTTGGTCATCACCTGATGATTTGGCTCATTGTTAAGACTTCGTCTTGGTTCTACCTATCTACATGGACTAATAATGCATCTATGAATCTGACGAGCAGCTTTTGACTTGGTGATATCTCCAGATTTTCACAGCTACAACTTTACAATAGTTAAATACTTCAATGATACTATTTGGTGTCGATCAACCTACTATTTTGCTGCCCAATTATGCATGCCAAAGAAGAAAAAGAAAAACACAAGAGAGATACAAGTAGAGACGTAGATTACTGAAAGAAAAGAAGAAAAAAAAACACGCTAGTGAGAAACAATGTGACAACACTTCGCATTATTGTACAGAAGAATGGTAAGCAGACGCTCTCATGAAGAACGCTGTCTCCGATGGTGGTTAACTCGCTTTAGAATGGAGAGTCGTATCCGCTGACTCAGAGCCTCAAACTTTTCCATCTTTTCACTTTTCGCCTTCTTCTGAACAACTATTGGATCTTTCTTCTTACTACTATTCTTCTTCTTGTCCTCCTCCTCTCCCTTTGGCGGGTCTAATTTCCTTTGTATCCTTCTAAGAGGGGTTGCAAGCGCCTTCAGAGTCCTCTGCAACAAATTAAAACCACAAGAAATCTTTCATTCAGCAAAACTTCATATACCAATAATAGAGGGAGGAACTTCAGCACAACAAATTAAGCATTCTACATGTCACCCTTGACCTGTCACCATCAAGTAATTCTCTTTACATCCTCGGTTTACCCAAACTTTCTCTTATAACATGTTTGGTTCAAGTAATTGGAATTTCAAGGTAATTGGATTAAAATGAAATTCAAGTAGATCCGAAATTCTAATGGAATTGATTCTCCATTTCAATCACTTAAACTGCACATGCTTACAAATGATATGTTTCAAGAAAATAACAATATGAAAGGAAACAAGAAGGCTAAGGGAAACAAGTAGGAACCTGATGTCTGTTATTTGCGCTCTTGCAATCAGCAGAAGAGGGATCTCCATCGCTACCTCCTAGAGAAGAGCACCTTCCCCAACTCTCTCGATTTGAACTGGAATGCGAGCAGCATTCCTCATTCTGATCATTAGTGTTTTCCTGTGAAGTTCCCTACAGTAACAAAAATCATCAAATAAACTCCAACTGTTGAAATGAGATCACCGAGAAAGTCGTTTTACATACAAGAGATGAATCAGATAAACTACCTGCAGATGTGGTGGAATGTCATCAATATTTGTACTAGACCTACTGTCTTCATCAAGCAATGAATCCTGCTAAGAAAAAAAGGAAGCAGCTTTTATTACCAGACTAACATGGGACAAGGGAATGACTCCACGACTAGGAATCTTACAAAGACACATGTAAGCGGTTCAAATTCAGAAGAGCAAATATGCCTACAGTTGCAGCGAAAATACTAGGAGGAACTGACGAGGAGCTTGCAGCATCAGTTTGCACTGAACGAAGACCAGAGATGATCTCATAAAGGAGGCTCTAAAACAAAAAGCACACCACTTGGTTAGTCGCTAAAGTATTGCAAGAATTTCATACAAGAGGTGCAGTGGTGCAATTAGAGTGTCATGACTAGTAGTATAACCAATGAAACGGAGTCAACATTGTTGTTTTTTGTCCCCAACATACAGTATGAATGTGGAACTGTATCAGCCAAAATAGAGATGTACAAAGCATAGGACAGTGGCTAACTACAAATTCTGCAACCTCTAAATCTCCAGGGTCGATGCCATTGTTACAGCAGGCAATGAAAAGATACACTATTGTTGTTTTGAGTTCTCTAAGAATTTAAGATAATTTGAATGAATTACCTCATCTACACCACCACCAACTTTTAGGTCCCCCAGATCATAATATTTTTCAAGCTTTGTTGAAATTGCAGAAGGAACTTGAGGGGGATGAAGAACATTGTAGAAGAAAATAGAAACTGAGTCATAATAAAACTGTGGCCGTGGAGAGTTGTGATCACCATCAAACTTAATAATATTCTTGTCCCCCTGAAGAAAGATCAAATATCAGAAACAATGTCCATGGTGTACATCTAAATAATTAAATGGAATCTACAAAAATCAAAAATAAACCTTGTTTTTTCTAAACTCTAGGTTAGTTATAAAAATTTATCAAGACAAGTAAAGAAAATTCACCCCTTGAGATGAAATGAACTAATACCGCGTAAGACTTGAAGATGATCTCGGAGTGGCGGGGCTGAATGAATACATCCTCAGTTGCATGCCCAAATAAAGATGGAATAAAAGTTTTCGGTGCAGCCTGCAGGTGTAATAGAACATTAACAAAATGAATCCAGCAATCTTACAGCATGTGTTCTAAAGGGGCAGTGCAAGTCTTTGGACTATATGCAGGGACTTTAGCAACCTTGACAGACAGAACTAATGAGGTTAGTGTCAAACAAAACCAGCTTACCGAATGAAATTAAACATGTCCCATAAACCTTAAAAAGCCATATCAAGGCACTGATCTAAAAGGGGTTACAAGTAAATCTCAGCAAACGTAACCACAAAACACTTACAGACCTGCATGCAATTTAGATTCATGATGTCAAATTTAGCCTTCTTCTGAATGACACGCCGCATGTATTGGACAGCCACTTTTACCTGCAAAACATCATGAAGCATTACTGAAAAATGAAGCAGTTAATGCTAGGGCATCTATCTTAGACAAGCCCAACACGGGACCCTTGAATAATACTCTATGGAAAAGATTATTAGCAACTATTGTCATAGAGCCAAGTACCGATGGCTAAAGAATGATCTACTCCATCATTTAACGCGCACTGAGAAACAAACAGATAACGAAGTCTTACTGTAAATTTAGGAAGTCGAATTTTGTAGACATCCACAAGTTCCATCATTAGATCAAATAAGTTTGAGAAGGCACTATCCAACACCATTCCAGCTATGGAGGGGTCCTCTGCTCCATAAAGAAGACTGCATTATAATCATTGAAGAAAATAATTACTTACAAATACTATCAATATCAATTGCCTAGCAATCTGGTACTACGTAGTTAGCAATAGAGGTGGTAGTGGCAGTGGAGTAGTGGTACTGATGGCCAGGACATGCCTTCTGATTAGTTTTTCTTTATTGTACTAGGTGTTTTGAACATTGAAAGAGAAAAGTAACAAATAATTCTAAGATTACATACCTTGTGACAGCACCCATTGATCGTCCCCAAAGACCTATGCGTGAAATTTGTTTGTTGCTTCTCAGATGAGACACCACAATTTTAAGGTCATCTTTCTGACAGGTAGATGAAGAATAATACTAAATCCTTAGAAGTTCTACATACATAAGAGTTTGGAATCTAAAGGAAGTAAAAGATGACCAACACACCTCATGCCAACCAAGGCTGACATACTCGCCATCGGATAGTCCTGAACCAGAAAAGTCAAGTGTGAAAACAGTGATATTGGAGGGAAGAAGGATCACAGCAGCCTCATTTGCATCTGCTCTACATCCACTGCACCACTCAAGAACAAAATGAATAGGTGTTAAGCTTTTCATATGCAGACTGATATTGTCCAAAAAAATGTATTGATGTGAATATAACAAGAGAGCTTTGTACTGCTTCTAATGTGTGTCGGAGCAGCAAAATTCATTCACGAGAACTATAATATACCTGTTCCCATGGCAGTAAATGACACAGGGAAGAGGTGTGTCTTCTGGTAAAGGAGAAGGCATGTAATGACTACACCGTAAGATATGACCCCGTCCATTGGTCAGCTGTTAACATTGAAACACACAAATTCCAAAAAGTTGAGAAACCAAAAAAAAAATGCATGTGTTACAATAACTGGAAAGTAAAACCTTGTCAATACATCTTCGTACTTGCCTCCAAGTCTTGTCTTTTGTATTTCCTTCCGGCTAGAGTGAAATCCGTTTCCCATAAATACTGGTCTGGGTTGTAGTCTGCCCTGTATATTCCAACATATCAGATTGCATGACAGAATAAATAAGGCAGCTTTAAAAAGTCACTAAGAGATTCCAATTCAGCATCTTAAAATTTAGACAGGTGTTTTAAGTGCATCCCAATGCAACAGATTTGGATGAAAACATACTGATTAGTAAACCCATCAAAAATTTAGGAGATTACCTGGGAGGCCGAATCACGAAATTAATGAATTGTTCAATCATCCTCCTTTTCTACTAAGCAGTTGAATGTTGGCGAATATTCACTGGCCACACAACATTTGAGCTCTTAATCCTTTCCTAAAACCAACCCCACAGTGCAACTACCACAAGTTCTCGGAAAACTCTACTCCATTCAATTCTCTGCCAACACTGAAAGAAAATTCACTTCTCCACCAATTTTGCCAGATTCAAAATTCAGGAATGAAGCTGGTAAAAATCTCAGAAAAAAACGTTGTGGATCTGGAGCCGTTGTAGCCCCACCGAGTTTGAAGTAAAAATGTACAGTAAACCCTCCAAAAGCGTAAAATTCAAAATCAGAGTTGTATAATAATAACAGCGGAACAACAAAGTCACACCTCATACCATCCTCAGATCCATAAAATCAATAATCTTTAGAACAGTCCTTGAACAATTATATTCCTCTTCTCAACAATTTTTTCAGATCTCAGAATCAATTAAGTATTTCTCCACCCCAAAACTTCAAACTTTGTGTGTGACCATATACGATATGAACCCTAGAAATCGAAGAGAAAGGGCATGATTGTTAAGAAAAATGAAAATTTAAAAAAATTGACATGAAAAATAAAATACTAAAAGAGAAGCAAAGAAAGGAAAGGAGCGAGTGAGCAAAAGGAGAAGAGAAACGACAACAATTGTAATGGTAAAGAGAAGAATGATAGAAAAGAAACAAAGAACAAGTAGTTAAAGTGAATGAGACTGAAGAGAAACAAAAAATAACACACGGGTTACTCAAAATTTAGGGTTTTTTGAATTCCACTTACCACAGTATTGAGCCTGAAATGAGGTGGTATTACTATTATCAGTATCACCACAGAAACAAATACCAATAAAGAGCTGTTGAAATGAAAGGAGGAAGCCAAAACTAAAAATAGTTGGAACAGAACACAAGTACAAGCGGTTTATTTTAGGAAGGGAGACTACAGAGAGAGATTAAAGTGGAAATCAAATAACAAGGGTGGGAAATTATTGTTTTTTTTTTTTAATTTGGTATTTGCTGTTCTCACTGACTGCCCACTCACTAAAATCTATACATTTTGAGCAACTTCAGTTGAGTAGTCTTTTGAGTCTATCAGTCTGAGTGATAACAATATTACCGTGTTACAAAACGCGTTATTAGAATTTAGATTTGTTTTAGACAAATGCTATCCCGCACCGGGAAGCTATCCCGCTCAAGCGGGTTTCTTTATTTTTAGATGATTAAATTTATGGTTAGATTCGCAGTTCGGAAAGGACCAACCACTTTCAGGAAATGATCCATCATTTTTTCTAAAAGTTTCAAGATTATTTGATCTGGATTTTAACGTCATCTAATGATAAAGAAGCCGCTTGAACGGAATAGCTACCCGCAAAATAGTGCGGGACATCATTGCTCTTTGTTTTAACGGACTCTTAATATGATGCATCTTCTTACGGAGAAGAAAACGAAAAACAAAGTTTATCCGCCCTACACCGTCGTATGTAGGGCCGTTGGGTTTTCGTTAGTTTGTAAAGTTTTGCCATGTCGGATAGGATTGACTTGTTGTTGTTACTAGTACGTAACTTTTTATTTATTGGACAAAGTACTTTTAGTGTTAGGTTCCTTAATTCAAACTGAATGATGCATTATTGGAGATTAACAGTTGCATACGGCTCCATATCGTCTACACCAAAATTTCCTCTACATCTCTACAACAGCCAATAAATAGCTGCCATGTGTTCATTCTCAATATACCAAAATCAGATTTATGCAGTTGGTTAAATTAAAAAAATTTCATAGAGATAAAAAAGGAAATTTTTTAATCTCCCTTAATTATCTCTTCCAACTCAAACCATATTCCCTGTAATGTACCGTAGTCTTTGCACTAATTTTTTCTGCAAGTGTTTTTATCTTAACGGATGTTTTGAATTTCGACTTCTGTCAAGTTGTGTCGACCAACGTAGGCCAACTGTTGTAATACCTACCATGAAAGAGGCAGTGAAATCGACTATTATATGCATGACCATCGATCTTTGTAGATGTAGAAACCATTGATAGATATAGTAACCGATTTCTATCAGGCAAGCATTTAGTATGTGAAGTCATTAATAAAGCATCCATAGCTCATACCATAAAAGAAAGATTTATACCATGCAAGCATTCAATGTTATTAACATAATTTTCATTATTAATGCATCCAAACTTCATGCCACAATTATAAGAGAGAATTGAAAGTCTTCATCAACAGTCTAATCTGTAATGAGTCTAATGACTACGGTACAATAGCCATGAGTGGGAGCCTGTGGGAGCCTGGGAGGAGATAAGTAAGGGAGGGCAAACATTTTCCTTTTTTATCTCTTTAAAAATCTTTCAATTTAAACGTTTTCCTTTTTCATAGTATAGCTCGAAAAATCACGATTTGGTATGTTAAAAGTGAACACGTGACAGCTATTTATTCGCCGGTGCAGAATTGTTGAGGAAATTTGGTGTAGACGATCCGGAGCCGTTGCGTACGAGGCACGTACTTGATGTGGTTTTCCAGGCTCTAGCTTTTAAAAATGGGAATTTTGATAAAGTGACCTAGTTTTGAATTAGGATAAAAAAAGTGTTCCGTTTTTTTGTACTTTTCTAAACTATCCTGTTTTTTTCTTCAAATAACGCTTTCCATCCCGTTAAATGCAAGGTGGCAGTTATCTCACCTGTTAAAAAGTCATATTTACCCCTGAACTATGTCGTGAACTATGAACCCTATCCATGAACCATGAACCCTAAACCCCTAACCCTGAACTATATCATGGACCATGAACCCTGAACCATGAACAACGAAGCCTGAACTATGAACCTTAAACCCCTAACCCTGAACTATATCGTGAACCATGAACCCAAAACCATGAACTTTGAACCTTGAACCCTAAACCTTAAACCCCTAACCCTGAACCCTGTACCCTAAATCCATGAACCGAGCTCGACGAACCTGAAAAAATGAAGTAGAAGATAAACGTGACAACTAAAGGGTAAATAAGTAAAAAATTGGATGGAAAACTAAATTAGATGGAAAAGTTAACAGTGGGGGCAGTTTTGAAAAGTAGAAAAAACGGGGGCAATTTATTAAACCGAAATTGAGAGTGGGGAAGTTTATCAATATTCCCTTTAAAAATCAACAGAAAGAAATGAATAAGGAAACCATGAATATGCAACTTGATTTTTATTTTTCTAAATCAACGGAAAGCTCCGACGAGCTTTCTTTGTACCAGCAGAAAAAGAGGATATTCAGTAAGAAACTTTTTGAAGAGTGTTCAATCTGTTGGTTATTAAAAAATTTGTTCATGGGTAATAAAGTATGTTTTTCTTCCAATTGGTTAGCTTTGATTTGGAAAAAGTGTTTCAGCATTGAAGTGGTGGTATAGATGCATCATAAAATGAATCATGCAATATTAGTTGGGAGTGACTCTTCTAAGATAAAAGGTTTCTATATCATGTGTACGGGACTCTGATAGGAATTGGTCGCGACAACAACATGACTAAGGAGACTAGTCAAAGTTAGCACAACATTTAAAGATATGTGAGTTTACTATTCGTGACATCTAATAAGTCATGCAACTTTTTTCTTTTTTTTTCAAGTTCTTAAGAATTTAAATAAGTCTTTTGGAAGCTTTGTTCAGTCATCATGGCGTGAGCAAGTTTTTTTCTTTTTGTTATAATCTCCCCATTATGAACTCTTTTCAAAGTCAGCTCATCAACAGTTCAATCAGCTGTTTATTAACCCCATTTCTAAATTATTTAACAAGATTTAAACTCAATCATCCAAACTTTTCATATATTCAAAATTAGGCATCAAACAAATCTTAGCAACAACAACTGCAAATTCATTAACAAAGTATTTATTTTTGCATGCAGTCCAGTTCAAGCAAATAATTATACCCTTACTGATAGGTACATAATTTATATGATTATTGTGTCCATTCCATACTTGTTTTAGCTATTATTCTTGCATATTTTCCTATTTTTACTTTTGTTTTCTCTTATTTGTATCT
This sequence comes from Papaver somniferum, assembly GCF_003573695.1. Classification (NCBI taxonomy): domain Eukaryota; kingdom Viridiplantae; phylum Streptophyta; class Magnoliopsida; order Ranunculales; family Papaveraceae; genus Papaver; species Papaver somniferum. Next base: position 85,747,482 of record NC_039363.1, read on the forward strand.
ATTAGGTGAATCATCCAAAAAGTAGCCACAAAGTGATAAAAAGAGCTAAGAAGAGAAGTATTCCAAGTATCCAAGTGCCCAAGTCGAAGAGAAGTGGAAGAAGTGCGATGAAAAGGAGCAAACGCTCAAAATCAAGACACGGGACAAAGACCAATCTTAACTCATTCAAATTCAGTATTTCTTATCACCATATTGAAGATAATTCAATTGCAAAAAGAATGCAAAAAGAATAAGGTCATTCCGAGTTCGGACGAAGAAGTTACGGCCAAAACAAGTTATCAAATACCGACGTCTACAGGCCAGCTCGGGAACTGTGTTCGAGAACGGACGTAACTGGATTTTTTGAACTGACCAGTTCGGGAACTTTGTTCGAGAAAAAAACTCCCTGAATTTTATTTGAGGAATAGTTCACAAACAGTGTTCGCAAACCATGAAGGCCAAAATTCCCGAACTATTTTTAGGGTCTTTCTTTCGTAACTTAGGGTCGGGTTCCTTAACCGACTTAGATACTTGAAGGCCAAGCAATGTCAACCTATAAAAATAGGTATTAGGTCATGAATAAGGATATATCAGGGGTCACGAAATTATAAGGCTTGGAGAGAATAACTACACACGGAGCGAAAGTTAGGGTTTCAGAGCGGTTCTTCAATCGTAACGATATCTCTTAACTTTTATTATATGTATATCATGGATGTTTCTTCATATGATTATGAAGTTGTAAACTTGAGGATGAATTCTAAGTTGTAAACTTGATTTGGTTTAATATATGAATTTAATTTGATTTCTTCATATGATTATCGTTGTTTCTACTATGAGTAAATATTATGATTGATTGATTGATTGGTCTAGGTGGCAAACTAAATCAGTTTATTGATTAATCTAAAGCTAGTAAAGGGTTAGGATATCCGTGTAATTGTTGAATAACCCCTACATAAGTAGAAAACATGAAACCTTGCAGAGGGATTCTGTGGAGCAATCACGTGTAGAAACAACACTAGAAAGTGGACCTTGCGCTAAGAGTCTAACTACTAGGATCAACCTATAAATTCAGAAAAGATAAAGCATTCGACCAAATTATACCTTGAGTGAGATACTACTAGGTGGTTTAGACGAATAGAATCTGGTATTGGAGAGCTTCCGTACTCAGAGATAAAAGAAATTTAGGGAATAACAATGAGTTAACTGTTATTACACGGTTGGTGAAAATATATGATTAACGAAAAGTAGGAAATTATAATACTCATTGACGGTTTATTAACGAAGAAGGATTCCTCTATCATATCTTTCTTTGTTACTTACAACTTAATATTTTCAATTGCTTTTATTTACTTTGTTTAAAATCTAAAACAAAACCCCCCTTTCTGACACTTTGACAACTAAAACTCACTGCTCTTCGTGGGAATGATCATTGCTTCCATTATATTACTAGATAATTGTGTAAAAATAAGATTATTAATTTGATTGCACTGACGACAGCCATCAAATTTTGGCGCAGCTGCTGGGGAGCAGTTGGTAGCTTTAGTTGTTATTTCTTTTAGTTTTTAATTTTAGTTTTTTAGATTTTGGTTTCAGGTACTTAATCTCTAGCACCGAAAGATTGGGATTATCAGAGGTGCGGTATTCAAACTCATAAGGGAAGGGTACTACAAGCACGTCAGCAAACACCAATAAGAATCTTCATCAGATATGGTAGACGGTGAAAATCCACCTCCTCCGCCTCAGGAGAAGAAGTTGCGAGAGTTGACATCTCCATGCTTAGATTCACCACCATTGTTTATTACTCTATCTGACACAATGAAAGTGAAGTCGAATCTTATTCACCATTTACCGAAATTCAAAGGAAGTCCTGGTTAAGATCTCAACCGTCATCTTCAAAAATTCCAGCAGAAGATGACAAGTCTTAGGCAAGGTACCGAAAACAGTGTTACGAAAATGCTGCAAGCTTTCCCATTCTTTTTGATAGATCTAGAAGAAGAATGGTTGTATTACCTTCCTCCGGGGAGTATTACGACATGGACTGAGATGAAAAGGTTATTTTTAGAGAAGTATTTTCCTGCTTCTAAGGAAACCTCTGTTTGTAAGGAGATTAGTAGCATCCTACAAATTACTAGGGAGTCTCTTTATGAATATTAGGAGAGGTACAAAAGACTACTGGTAAGCTTCCCACATCACAACATATCACCAACACTCATCATTCAATACTTCTATGAAGGATTACTTCCAGAGAAGCGTAATTTGATAGATGTAGCCGCTGGTGGTTCACTTACTAAAAAGACAATCTCGCAAGAAACTAGTCTGATTGAGAGTATGACATCGAATGCTCAACAATTTTATACAAGACACGACTCAAACGTCAGAAGAGATAGCAAAATAGGATAATCTCCAAATGCAGAGCACCGGTTAAGCACCATTGAAAAGGAAATTCATCGTATAACCTCGGTAATTTCTCCACCATACAAAGAGGAGGCCGAGGGAAATGATTTATATATTCCCTAATCAGAGGCCAAGGTATGATCCATACTCAAATACTTATAACCCTGGTTGGAAATATCATCTTAATTTCAGTTATGCTAACAAGCAAGCAACAACTCCTAATCCACATGCAAGACAAGGTGGTTTTCAACAACAACCACAACAACCTAAAGAGTAGGGGTATTCTATCGAGGATAAGTTCAACATGCTAATGCAAACATGCAGGGTGTCGCATCTACAACACAGAGTCTAAAAGAAACAGTTCAAAAAAACCACCAGGAACATGAAATGGCCATAAAGGACTTGAGGATGCAGATGAGACAGTTGGCTACAGTTGTGAATTTGTTAAAGGCACAAAAATCAACAAAATTTCCATCACAACCTTTTGTGAACCAAATAGAGCATGCTAATGTGGTAACTCTAAGAAGTGGGAGGCAAGTTGAAGGGGCGAAACATCAAGAAGAGGTTAGTAACGACATCGGAAAGGAAGTAGAGGTGGAGACCATTCCAAAGGAAAAGCCAACATCAACTGGCCAACCTAATGATACAGATTCCTACCTTTGCTACGCCACCTCCTTTCCATAGTTGTTTTGCCAAGTCAAAAAAGCAAGCTCTAGATAAGGAAATCATGGATATTTTCAGCAAGATACAAATCAACATTCCATTTATTGAGTCCATCAAAACGATGCCCAGGTATGCCAAGTTTTTGATTTATGCACAACGAAGGATAAGTTAAATTCTAACGAAATTACTCAAGTGGGAGAAAGTGCCACAACTATGTTATTGAAGAAGATGTCTGTGAAGTGTGAAGATCCGGGTGGTTTCAGAGTGCCAATCACGATTGGTAACCGACGGTTTAAGCGTGCTTTGCTAGATTTGGGAGCATCTATAAGTGTTATGTCAGCCGATATTTATGATTCTTTAAATCTTGGACCGTTAAAAGAGGCAAAGATTATGATTCAATTAGCAAACAAGTCCAATATATATATCCTAAGGGACTCGTGGAGGACGTGTTAGTTCAAGTGAATGAGTTAATCTTTCCGGTTGATTTCTACATTGTGGATATGAAAAATGGATATAATTGTTTATATACTTCGTTATTTCTTGGGAGACCATTTATGAAAACTGCAAAGACGAAGATTATTGTTGATAGCGGTACACTTACTATGAAATTTGATTAGGAGATGATTCGCTTCAACATATTTGAATCCATGCGTTATACTAATGATGTTCACTCCGCTTTCTCTATTGATGTTATTGGTTCGTTAGCACAACAAATATTTGATTTGAACGGTGAAGATGAACTTCGAGTTGTGTTACGTAATAACATTGATTTAGACGTTTACAGAAAGCCGAACCTGGACGTGGACTTATCCAAATAACTGATAGAGATGTGTGGTGCTTTGACGAAACTATAAGAAGCAAAAATGTGTAATATTTCTTATATTTCGTTACCCATAACTAATGAGGTTCCTTTACCTTCTATTGTGCAGGCACCGAAACTAAAATTGAAGTCGCTTCCGAACCACTTAAAGTACGCGTACTTGGGTGATAAAGAAGAACTTCCGATGATTGTTGCAAAGAACCTTAACCCAATACAAGAAGAACGTCTACTTAAAGTTCTGAAAGAGCACAAAACGACTATTGGTTGGACAATTGCCGATATCAAAGGCATTAGTCCATCCATGTGCACACGTATAATCCTAATGAAAAATTATATTAAGCCAATACGTGATGCTTAACATAGGCTTAACCCCCCAATGATGGAGGTCGTGAAGAAAGAGATCCTCAAATTGCTAAGTATGGGGATGATTTACCCAATTTATGACAGCAGATGGGTTAGCCCGGTTTGAGTGGTGCCTAAGAAATCAGGTGTCACTGTTGAAATCAAGATGACGAACTTGTTCCTACAAGAGTTCAAACTGGATGGAGAGTATGCATAGACTACAAAAAGCTAAATAAAGCAACCCGAAAGGATCATTTTCCTTTGCCTTTTATTGATCAGATGTTAGAGAGGTTAGAGGGACATTCACATTATTGCTTTTTGGGCGGTTATTCTGGGTACAAATAGGAAGGGATTAACACGTGGGCTTATGACTCAAGTGATGGCAGTAATAAAATTCCACAAAGGAAGTTATTTTATGGAATTTTAGGTACATTATTGGTACTTCAGAACGCGTTTGATAATTAAGGAATAGTGGCTTATGAGATGGCTAAAGTCCATTTTTGGAACTATGATTATGAGGCCATGGCTGGGGCAAACCTAAGCAACAAGCTGGATAAGGCCATAGAAGGTTTCTCGATAAACGGTATATGGCGAAATTGTATGAGCCGCGACGGTTCATTTTTGTTTTTCTTAATTCATCAACAAGTTGAGAATTAAGAGGGGGCGATGTTTGTACGCTATTAAAATAGTGTACGTGCGTACCGCAAAAGCTATTTGATATCGGTAAAATACGGTTTATTGTGAAACCGGTGGTTTATTGAGGAAACCCGCATGGCTTATTATGGAAGCCCAATACGTTTTATTGTGGAAACCCGTGGGTTTATTTAGGAAACCCACATGGCTTATTATGGAATCCCAATACGGTTTATTGTGGAAACCCGTGGGTTTATTGAGGAAACCCACATGGCTTATTATGGAAGCGCAATACGGTTTATTATGGAAACCCGTGGGTTTATTGAGGAAACCCGCATGGATTATTATGGAAGCCCATTTTAGCTTATTATGGAAGCCCAAAGGACTTATTGTAGGAGTCATTTTGAGATTTCCATAAATCTTGGAAGATAGACAAGGATCTTCCAAGATAGAAACAAATCTTGAAGAGATAAATATGGATCTTCCAAGATAGATACAAATGTTGTGGGGATATACACAAATCTTGTGAAGATAATAAGGATCTTCCAAGATATACTCAAATCCTATGAAGATAGACAAGGATCTTCTAGGATATATACTAAAATCTTGTGAAGATAGACAAGGATCTTCAAGGATAAGTACAAATATTAGTGGTTATTATGGATAACTACAAATCTAGGGTTATTATGGAACCAAATTAGGGTTATTATGGAACCAAATTAGGGTTTTAGGCCTATAAATAGAGGATAAAATCCAACTCAAAAGGTACACAATTTCTATTCCTTTTCTCCACAACTTACTTGCATAGGAATCTTGTTGATTTTAGCATAGGAGTGTCTTTGCAGGTACCCCCCTCCACTTTCTATTAACAATTCTTGGAGAATCTAATCAACGGTGGCGATTCGATCATCATACACACATCTCGAAGAGTGTTGGCGTAATTAATTTTGCACCAACAAATGGATTTATTAAAAATATACTTTATTGTAATAATCAAAAACTAATGTCTATTTTTCCTGACAGATCTTTAAACAAATTATTAAAGATCATCTTAAATGTCCTCGAATTTTTCAGGATCTTCATCAACAACATCTTGACTGATATCTCGGATTCTGCACACAGTACCTTGATTATGTTCACAGGCTAAAGAATTAACCTTTTGAGTAATATTCCGAGCATACTCCCCATTACCGATTCCAAGTTTAATCAGCTTTCTTTGGTTACGGATAACAGTTCTTAGTAGTGCTGCATGTCTATGATGAGTTTCAATAGTACTGAGGAGGACTTTTCGTAGAGTGGTAATATCAATCTTAGCATCCAAACTGTTTTGGATAAGAATATTAGTCACATCTTCCTTTTCATTTTCTATATCTTCACAACCAGATTTCTTGAAGGTATCATCAAGATGAACAATTTCTTTAGAAGTCATTCCACTCAAGGCTTTCAGAAGTTTTGCTTGAGATCTGGTTTGAGAATACATCCTTCAACATAAGTTCTCAGACACGTTGAGTACATATACTAGTAATACCTTTAACACATACCAAACATAGATGTCAGCCTTAAATAAATAATTCTGACAAGATTTGAAAGGATTTTCGCATCTTATATGTTACTGATTCACAACTTTCTTCGAAAGAAATTATCTTCTAGATTAGTATCAAGAGATACTTTTTAGATAGGAAACTTATCCTATTCACACAAGTTGTTTGCAAGAAAACCTTTCTACACATGGAGATAGATTAAACATCTTCAGATAGATTATGTAAATTCTCTATATTGAATAAGAGATTATTGACAGGATACATATAACCCAAATATGCGTGCTTTCTTATCAGAAGATTGGGCCTTGTAAGGATGCACATTCCAACACACATAAGCATTGGGGTGAGGATCTTCCTCACTAAATGCCTTTTGAGGAATTTCTTCCTTCTTACTGTTAGGGATATTATCATGATCCCTAGTGTGGGTTTTGAATCCATCCACTTCAGGAATATTGCGAGATGCTATATCCTTGATTACATCTTGTGCACAGGATGGTATGTTCCTTGAACTTGAAACCGTGTGGTCTAGATCTGCCATCCGACAAATTGTTGATGTCTTTAGTTCAATACATTTTATATGTCCTCTTAAGGTATCCATTCCTTGTTGGAAATGTTTTTCTAAACACTTGTCTAGATACACCTTTCGACGTGTCTCTTTAAGAAGATCTTCAATAAGGATCTTATTTCTTATTTGTGAATGCTCCAGCGATTGTGTAAGAATTTCACACTCTGTAGTCTTTTGATGAAATTCGTTGCAGAGAGCCATTTTTTGTTCCTCATAATCTATTAGATTATTTTGAAGACTGAGTGTTTCTCGCTTTCCTTCACAAATTATTACATTCATTTGAACAATAAGTTCTAGGATATCGTCTAGACTGTCAATGGTTTTTCCATTTTCTGAAAAGTTTTCAACATGTTTGAAAAATCTTTCCAATACTTTATGAAATTCAAAACTTGGGCAGACTAGTGAATCTAATCTCTTTTCACAATTTGAAACAGACGATTTTTCACTAGAGATTGGAGACGGATCCAAAACATGTTTCTTGAGTTTCAGATTCATTCTTTTCTGATCAGGAACCTGATTCGCAGTCAAGTCATTAGTCATAAACTTTTTCTTTGATTTTCGAAAAGACTTACGAGACCAATTTCCATTGACCTTCTCTGAGATCGTATTCTCATTATCTTGACATACGTTAACTGAGTTCTTCATAAGTTTAGCATTGCTTTTCTTATTTTGACTCATATCTTATAGGTTGGATCGCACCTAACACAAATTGTTAGATCTTTTTGTGTTTGCATGCTCTAATACCAATTGAAAAGACGAGGGTACCCAAATACACCACAATCTTTTATTTTGATCACAACCTATACAAGACCCACTGTGTATAAACCTCTTGGAGATACAATCACTCAAGGAATATTTCAACACAGTGTCCACTAGATATAGGGTTAGTCCGAACTGTCCTAACTCATGAATTAAATATCAAAGGCAAGTGGAGAAAAACCAATACATTTTGTGTGATTGTCTATGGATATGAAATCGAGACAATACAACAACAAAGTGATCACTTGATAAAAGGAACGTAAATAACCGAAACCAATGGGATCAATATCAAGTGCCATGTTAACGTACAAAGTGAAATTTACTTTAATTATAATAAAACAATTATAATGCGGAAATTAAAAGTAAATGGCATAGCAACTAGTTAGTTGTTATTGTCTTGTCAATTGATAGCTAGACTATTTCTCACAGACGACACTGCATAAGTATTTTCGTTGTTAAGGTTTCCTTCAAAGTGTCTACTTGTTGAATTTTTATTTTGAGAATTTTAGTTGTCACAATTTTTTTTTGTTTGTGCTACTCTCGTGCTCTAAATTTTCCTGCTGTGAGAATATAAATTTATTGAGCTAAGAATTGTGAAAGAAATTTTCACTTAGCCAAAAAATTGATGTATAACCATTACGTCTTGTGGATGGGTCATTGCAGCATTTCTAAGATTTTCGTTCATGGGTTAAGTTGATGTTCGTACGGGTACCCAGTGTTACATGTCACGAACCGACTCTAAAAAACTTAATAATAAGATTCCCTATGAAACCATTTATATATCTATCCTATTGAGTTGAGTTATCTCACTCTAGGTTATTTTTTTTTCTTATCAAGAATGTTGTATTCTTCTCGCACTTGTGATTTTACAAAAGGATTTCTTGATAAGGGTATTGGTTACGGTTCCAAAGGGAAGAACAAAAGAACACTAGTAAAAGATGACATTTTCAAATCTCAAAACTTTGAAGACTATCCTGACGTCTCATGTTACTATGCATATACTCATCAAGATGTAAAGTATGATGAGAAGGTTTCTGCGGAAGTTGTTCATGATTTTCTTAAATACTTTGAGGAAGCAAAACTACAGCTCGCTGATACTATCAAAGGTCTCGATGTGTTACTGACTGAGTTGAAAAAGGTTAACTCTGACCTTGTTCTCATGAAGACGCATGTTAAATATCTTCTCAATGAGGATATATTCTCCGAAGAAGCAGTAGATGATGTCAATCACAATCTCAAAGGTCTTAAAACCAGTGAGGGTTCAGAAAGTGTACTTTGATTTTAGTACGTGTTTGTTTTGGTTCTTAGGAGTTGATTTTGTTCTGTCTAGGAAAATTCTTATGAGAATTTATTCTTATTTTTAATAAGGATAACTAGGATTTAAAATAGCAATTATTGTGATTACACATAACTATTTCCAACGATTTTCATCTTGCAATGTTTTTAGATTTATTTATTTAAACTCTAAGTTATTTGGAAGATGATTTTGCAATATTTAATCTTTTTGATTTTATATATTGCAATTGCTTATGAGATGTATGCCTGTATTTCGTGAACTGTGCTAGTATCTCATAAATGCTCAATAGTTAAGTCTATTATGTCTTTATGCAAATATTGACAAAAGATAGAATGAACTTTTGAAAACTCTGCAGTATTGATTTTTCCCCGATCCACTTTTATGTGAATGTACTGTATGGCTCTGTAAGTTTTTCTTATGTTGAGTGTTTCCGATTAAATTAATCAATAAGATCTTCTTGTGGTTAATTTATTCGTTTGCTGGATACAAATCCATGTGATTTGTTAACGTCTAAAAAAATCCTTTTTTTCTCGTAAAAGTAAGGTCGCTCATGTTGTTCTCTTGGGAATGACATCAAACAGGGGAGAGTTCTTAAATGAACTTGTGCTTAATTGTCATATCTTTGTGGGGAGTGCGGCTTGGAATATTGTAGAAGTTATCTTTTACCTTTATAAACTCTTTGATGAATACACTAAGTTTCGACTATGTGAAATCGTCGAAACAAAGTTGATATGTTCTCTTTTAGTCATGAATTATCTCTTTGAGAATTTCATTATGATCCCGTAGTTTTCGTACCTTTGCCAATTTATATTGACAAAAAATGGGAGAATTATTTGGTAGTTCACACTACATACATATGATTTACAGATCATTATGTAAGGGGGGTTTTCATTGTAAGATGGAAGTATTGACTAAGGGGGAGTGATACATATCACCATAGTATTATTTCAAAGTTGTGATGCAATTGGACTTTGATTCGATATAATAATACTATGACACTGTATAACAATGATTGAGAACATATGTTTGCTTATTGTTATGGCTACGGATCTTCAACAACAATGATGCTGAGTTGAACACGTTCAGAATCGCTGGAGTACTTGTAGCATCGAAGAATTCAAGGAAAGTTGAAGAGCCAAGGAAATCAAGCATGGTGGATGAGAAGCTACAAAGTTTACTTATTTTGTAATCCATATGTATTGATAGTTTTGTCACTAAAATTGACAAAGGGGGAGATTGTTAGAGCACTGCTCGGTCGAACTCAGAAGCGTTGTTATCTCAAGCTTCTTTGTCAAGTTTAATTGATCAAAACTATATACTAGATTTCTAGTCTACTTATAGCTATGTCTCGAATTAGATAAAATGTGTAGTTGAGCTTTAGACTTCACGGCGTTCACCAATTAAAGAAGAAGATCTACTGAGGATCTTGGAGGAACTTCATCAACAGACTAAAACTTATCTATCACTCATAAGTCTATTATATTTTATATTCTAATGAGACTAAGTCGTATAGCTATATAGACTTTTACATTATACACATTTGATATATCGAGCCGAGTTTATCTCGCTTATATATTTCTCTAAATATGTGTTGGAAGCTTTTTGCTTTAGCTATGTTCATCGTATTCTTGACGGGTTTAAGACAATTTATTTGTTGGAAACTAAATATTAAGTAAAAAGATGATCATGTGAAAATTACCTTGAACATATTATGTGATTTATGTGAGACAGTCATTTGATGTTAGCTTGAGAAGTTTCGTATTGATCATTCGATCACTTGAAAATTACTTGAAGCTAATGGTATGTGTAAGATTACCATTATCGTCTTCTAAGGATGTTTCAATGATTGAAATGAGAGTTTAGAACGATTACCCATGTCTGGATACAACACGGTATGCATATCCAGTATGCAAACTGTATTGTGATGATTCAGGTCCGAAATTCTTTTTTGCGTACCTAGTATGCAAAAGGATTTACCTGAGAAGGTCCGAAACTCTTGTTTGCGTACCTAGTATGCAAACGGGTTTACCTGAGTTGGGTCTGTAACGGTTGTTCGCGAACGGCTTGACTAGGCCAAGGTTCGAAGCTGTTATTTACGTACCCAGTTTGTGAACACAATGGTTAAGTTCTAAAATCGGTTATGTATGATTCTCAATGCAAATTAACTTTCCAAACCGTATCTTAATGTTCATGAATCGATTCTTGTACAAGTACTTTGTACGATTACGAATCAATTCGATTTCGTTTCAATTTGTTCATGAATATTTCTGTGAGATAGTGAAAAATTGATCAAGTCTATTTGAAACACAATTAGATTCATTTGATTATCTGTCATTATTGATTGATCATTGATAGGTGCATTATTTGCACTAGTTTGGTACTCTAGTGCTATGCTTTGTTGGTATTTTTTGTATCATTATGCTTTGATTTTGTTTGCTTTTGAGTTTGTTAGGTATTTGAGGGTATCTTAACCAAAAGGAAGTGGAACTCTCTCAAATTCGAGATTTCTTCACATCACCTTGAAGAGGACGAAAATACGAAGAGAACGGCGTAAGAGTGGAGCGATTCCGACGCCGTATGAAAAAGTTATGAGCATTTGAAGCGAGTCGAAGTTGCGACAAACTGAGACAACGCAGAATTGCTATTGACACCCCATCACATGTTAAGGGGCTGACAAACTTCAAAAGAAGACTGAACTTCAGTCTTGGTAAACTGACAGCTGAATAGTGATTATAAAAGTATCGTTGGCAGTGAGATTACGAAGATGCAGATATCTCGAGCCTGGAACGGAGAATACGAAGATAATGGTAGCAGTGGCCGGGATCAATGGAGCTCTACATTCAGTGGTGTTTAGATGACGAAGAATAACTTGCTGCTGATATTTTATCACGATGAAGGGAGTCTACGGCAAGGAGTGAGGAGTCTGTTGCTCGATGAAAGAACATGGAAGTGCTGCTGATAATGACAAAAAGAGTTCGAGCAGGATAGACTTAGGTTTACTCATATGCCGAGGATGGAGTGGCTTTTAAAGCTCGGTGATGAAGCAGTGACGGTCTGATGGTGTTTGTGATGATATTAACTCGAGAATGGGAGCTCTGTTGTTGCTGCATGGCAGTTGAGCTCGAGAAAAGTAAATATGGCAGCGATATCAGTGTTACCATGGATCAATGTTGCTGTTGATGGATGGAGAAGTGCTGTAAAGAGAAGCTCGATTATGGCAAGTGAGAATGAAGAGTGGAAGTATGCTGTTACTGCCAATCGTGGCAGTGGGAGATGATCAGAGACGAAATGAAGCTGAACTGTGATAATGAAGCTTGGTGATGGTTGGGTGTATGTTGTCAACGAGATCGAGTTAAGTAGGAGAGATGGAGTTTGGTGCTGTTGTCATTAGTTTCCATCTGTGGCTGCTGATGCTGGGATTGATCTGCATAGAAGAACTCGAGGGAGATGCTGTGGTTTCTGTTGCTGCAGTGACTGCGGAGAACCAATGGATATGATGAAGTTTAACAGTGGGAGTGAAGCTCAGACGAGTTGGGCGACGTACTGGTGCTGGGAAGATTGGACGCAGTAGTGTTTTGGTGCTAACAGGGTTCGTCGAGAGTTTCATGTTTCAGCCGTAGAAGTCAGGGAAGAATACGGTCAGAAAACCTCACTGTACAACAACTCAGAGGAACCTACGTACTGGTTTTCCTACCGTACCTAAACTCAGGTGAACCAACGGACCAGTTTTACAACCATAGGAAATTGCCGAGAAATAATAGAATCCTACGTCAGTTCCGTGGAGCTGACATGAAAATGGGTAATGGAAAATGGGTTGGACTTCTCTAATCCGTGTGGCCCATCTATGCTGTGATAGGAATTCTTTCTGACGACCAACAGGGGGCATGATTTACAAAAGGACGGAAGCACGAGAGAGATAGCAGATCTTTTATCATACACTTTTGGGAAGAGAAAAACAAGAGCCAGGTGTTGGTGCAAAAATATTCACTCCAACAATCTTCGAGATGCGGGAAGGTTGATCCAATCGCTGCCGTTGACGAAGAACCTCCGAAGAATTGATCAGAGTGGTGGGGGTACTTGCAAAAACATTCCGATGCTAAAGTCAACGGATGTTCTATGCAAGTATATTGTGGTGAAAAGAATCGTTTTTTTCCCTTTGGGTTGAGATTTAACCTCTATATATAGGCAGAAAGAGATGTAACTTTAGGTTTCAATAGTTATCCAAATAACCTCCCTCATCTGTATTCATCCCAAATAACAACCAGATTCATGATACACCCTAATATTTATCATAATCCACATTTATCCTAACTAATTATTATCTTGAATAATAATTATTACTACTTAAGATAATTATCCTCCTTCCATCAGGATTTATCTTAAATAATATTTAATAATTATCTATAATAATTATTCCATAAAAATCTTAACCTCTCTATTAAGATCTTTTTACCCATGGACATTTGGGCTTCCATATTAAGCCAGGTGGATTTCTACCATAAACCAATTTGGGCTTCCATATTAAGCCAAGTGGGTTTCTACCATAAACCCTCCGGTCTCCACAATAAACCAATCCAGGCTTCTACAATAAGCCTTGTGGGTTTCCAAAACAAACCCACTGGTTTTCCTAATAAACCAACCGACTTCCACAATAAACCGGATTTAAGCTTCCATTATAAGCTTCATGCGATACGTACGAGTGCTATTTTGGATAGGGTACAAACATCGCCCCCTCTTAACTCTCGACTTGTTCGAAGAGTTAAGAATATTAAATCCGAACCATGACTCATCGTAGTGCAAATCATGCATGACCTTTCCTACGAAAACTGAAGAATGTTATCTTGTTATTCTTAGAAAAACATGATATGTATCTGAAATTCGTCACCTAAACATGCAGCTTGTCAAGTATGGGTACGTCCTTGCTAAACCACAAGCCAATCATGGTTATGGGCTTCCAATAGTCCCTTGGAACTTTATAACCTCAATATTTGTGACTTAAGCCCACAAGTTTCACCTCACAGAGACACGTCTTCTCCAGGTTTCACTTCTCGCCAATTCTCCGATAAGTGTCCAGTCTTCCAGATAACGCCAGTGCCTTTGCTTTGCCGCGTACATCACATATCTTGGATTCATTACTGACCGAAGATTTTACAACAATATTCCATCAACGGCTACCGTTGCCAAGAGGAATATGACTCCATACAGAACTAATGAATTTGAAAGCTCTTAGAACTCTAAGAGAGCTCGTTTTCATTTAAATTCTAAGCCTATACAACAACGAGAAATCTGGCTATGATATTCCTTCACCGCGTACCTATAGCCAGCAGGAATCTAGTCTCCGTTCAAACAAAGAGTTTGATTTCTTTTGAAACTTCAACCGTCCACCCTTATCTTTTTGTATAAATATGGGTAAATAGTCGTCGAAAAATCACATATGCAGCTATCCCTCTTCCCTTGCCAGCTCCCTTGGGTAAGTGCGGCTTTGTTCATTTTATTCATTTTTTTTGTTCTAGTACATTAGCTTTCGAACTTGCAGAGCCAGCTTAATTTCTCTTGCTTTGTTTTGCGCTGCATGGTACATCGATACATCAGCTAATCCCGTATTTGATTACTGCTTTCCCTTTGAAGCGTCTTCCGTGTCGAAGATTACTAACTGATCATCCCTTGACTCTTTCGTCTCTATTGCAGCACTAACAATCTTCTAAAGAACCAGCGTCTGGTCCACTGAATACCCGTAGCATGACTTCTCCCAAGCGATCTACTAACCGCCAAGGGAATTCGACAGATGTCGGGCCAATTCGTCAGAAAACTAGAGCTCAAGCAGATGTTCACAAACGATGTGCCACCAAACGCCCGTCAGCTGTCAGGGATTGGCCTCTCAACTTACACGGAGCCACCAAGGCGGACAAAACTTCTATTCCTAATGCAGATGCTGGTACTTCTGAGGTGGGAAGTAAAATACCTTTCTTAGTGGCAATAAGTGACGACGAGCTTGGAAGTATCAATCGAGCCAACAATCCTTGTTCGTCGCCTGAGTACAACCCTGCTACACCTCCCTCAAAAACACCAAAACAACCTCGTCTGCCATTCGAAGATGCTCCTTTTCACCCAGGCTTGTACAATTCAACAGGCTCTGCGGTGACTATTGGTGATTCTGCCATTCAGAACCCAACTGTAGCTCGCGGCATTATGCTCTCCGGTATGCTGCCTGTAGATCGTCATTGTTACGACCAGATGATTGACATAGATCAAGCTCTTGACCGTGCAGCTCAATTTCACTTCGCCGTAAGTGTTTTACTAATTTATACGTCTTGCTTCCTTGTTGAATTCCGAATTCTTATGCAATGTTTAACCTATCTCCTTGCAGGGTCTTTCACTTGTTCGAAAGGTTGGTGAGCTCCATTACGAGGCCTTAGTCAGGAGACAAAAAGCTCATGAACTTGCCTTGCACCGTCTCGAGCGCGAGAATGACAGATTGAAGCGCCAGATCGAAGGCCTCCACGCAAAGGGTCGTGATGCTGACAATGCTATGAAGCTGATGCGTAAGCAACGCGATCGTGCCAACATTAAGGTTAAAGGCCTTGGAGGTTATGCTGCTGCTCCTTCTGATGTCGAAAAATCCATTGACGGTGTTGACGATAAACTCTACGACCCGGAAGAGGAATGAAGAGTAGTTGCCTGCTTTTTTTTTTTTTAGAAATTTCCCTGCCATTCTTCTTAGGCTAGAATAGGACTCTAGACATCTAGTTTGATGCTTCAATTTTGCGCTCCTTATTAGCTCTGCTTATTTCCCTTCCCGTACATGCGCAGCAATGAACCTTTTACTACTTCGTAAGGACCTAGCGACCAGTTGTCACTCTTAATTTATTTTTCCTTCTTTAACGGAATGTCTGCTTATTTTCTCTAACTTCTCACTTTGACTGGAGAATTCCATGTTGACACTTATACAATATTTGTCATTTGATACCTTGATATTTAGCTCGTCGACCTGCAATCTTTTCTGGAAAGACACCTTGTTCGGATGTAGGCGCCCTCGACAATCTTGCTTATATCTCATGCTTGCAAATCTTACTCTGGCGCAGTAATCATTATTCGCCCAAACTCTTGGAAAGTACACTTTAGTTGTAGGAAAAAAGTTTATTGAAGAAATGCAATCTACATTAATACGAAATTAAATCTACATTAATGAAAATATTTTTTGAGGTTGGAAGAATTCCATGGCTTGGGCTCTTCCCCCCCATTCATATTCCTTAACCAATAGGCACCACCACTAGCGGGTCTATCAATTAGGAAGGGTCCTTCCCAATTCTCTCCCAGCTTTCCACCGCCTCCGTCTAATGATTTAGGTCTTCCCCTTCTCAAGACTTTCTCTCCAGGAAGAAAAGTCCGTTCTCGCACCTTTTTGTTGTACTGCTGCATCATGGATTGCTGGTATATTGCCAACCTTCTCGAAGCTTCATCCCTGACCTCTTCTATCAGCTCCTTGTCTTTTGAAAGAATTTCTGAGTTTTGACCCTACCGTTCTGCTAGTGTCTTGGTGGTTGGAACCAATAGTTCCACATACAGTACTGCTTCCGTACCGTATACTAGTGTAAACGGTGAAAATCCTGTCGATCGTCTTGGTATGGTTCTGTATGCCCACAAAACCCCAGGCAAGAATTCCGTCCATCTTCCCTTGGCTTTGTCCAAGGTTTTCTTTAGGTTATCCAAGATAACCCTATTAGTCGCCTCGGCCTGTCCATTGCTTTGTGCATAGTATGGGGTAGAGAAATTGTGTTTAATATGCAGCCCTTCACACAATGATTTTATCGACTCACAATCAAACTGCTTCCCGTTATCGGAAACGATCATTGCTGGCACGCCGAACCTACAAATGATGTTCTCCCATATGAATTTACGGACATGAACCGCTTCCGTTCTTACCAGTGCCACAACTTCTACCCACTTCATGAAATAATCAGTTGCGACCAACAAATATTTGACGCCCCCAAGTGCCGTGGGGAATGAACCTACAATATCCAAACCCCCATTTGTTGAATGGCCATGGGCTCATGACTGGATGCAGTTCATTTGCTGGTCTCATTATTAGAGGTCCATGCAGCTGACATGCCACGCACCTTTTGGTATATTCCTTAGCGTCATTTTGCATGTAAGGCCAAAAATATCCTTGAGACAGCAACCGATGCGCCAGACTTCTTCCTCCAGAATGATTTCCGCAGCACCCCTCATGTGCTTCTGCTAGCAATTGTTTCCCTACCTCTCGAGTTACACATCGCAGGTATGGTTCCATCGACATCGGTTTCTTGTATAGCTTTCCCTCAATAAGAGCATATCTCCCAGCAGTCCTTGTTATCTTCCCGACTTGATTCTTATATTGTGGAAGCTCTCGCTTTTGCAGGAAACGAATGTATGGTTGACGCCAATCTTTAGGTTGGATGTTATCTGCTTCATCGGTATCCATAGAATCTTCAGGGATTTCGAGTGAGGAAGAATTATTCTCACCGGCGTAAACTTTGCGTGCAGCGTCGATGGTGCTGTGAGTGCTGGGAAGTTCTTGGAATTCGACTACAATATACCGTGTTGTGTCTGACACAACGGCTGCCGACACGTAAGAAAGAGCGTCTGCATGCCTATTTTCTAGCCTTGGCTTTTGCTCGATTTCGAACAACTCAAATTCCTTTGATAATTCATGTATGTATTCCAAGTAAGATGCTAACCTTTCATTTCTGGCTTTATATGTGCCACTGTAATGGTTTGATACCAGTCTTGAATCCGTTATCAGCTTAACCTTCCGCGCCCCCAAGTGAATAGCAGTTTTTAAGCCTGAAATTACAGCCTCGTATTCAGCTTGGTTGTTTGAGGATGTAAATCCCAATCGGACAACCTTCTCAATCCGTAATCCTTCGGGTGAAATCAGCACACACCCAATACCTGCCCCGTCGGTATTTGCAGATCCGTCTGTGTAGATATTCCACATTCCACTATCACCTTTGGGTGTCATCATCGAGTCCTTATTACCCATTTGCATCCCAGTTGCTTTTGAAGACTTCTTGTAAACGTTTATGTGTTCCCACGGTAGCGGGATAGGCAGGTATACTTTCCGTATCATGCAATATTTCTTCCTCGAGTATGGATTCTGAAAATGGAATGTCATCTACTGGGAAGTCCGCCATCAGCGATGCTATTGCATGCCCTTTCTCGGTTGTTCTTGGCTCATAATCAATGGTGTAAGCACCGAGATAAGTAGCCCATGTGGCCAGCCTGCTGGAGTCATCAGTTCTCCCTAATACTTTCTTTAACGGGTACTCAGTATAAACCACAAGTCGCCGTCCTTCGAAGTATGGCTTTAAACGCCTTGCTGCATGCATAAGAGCTAATGCCATTTTTTCTATTTTTGAGTACCTAGTCTCAGCATCTGTTAGTGATTTGCTAACTAAATAGACTGGCCTCTCCTCCGGCTCTCGAACAAACAATACTGCACTAATAACATAATCACTTGCAACCAAATAGATATAGACCGTCTGGCCAGTCTTTGTACTTGTGAGGACTGGCGGTGAGATTAAATACTGTTTTATTTCGTTAAATGCATGCTCACACTCCTCATTCCAACCAAATTTTTCGGCCTTCTTTAAGGCTAAGAAAAAGGACTTACATTTGTCTGAAAACCGAGAAATGAATCTATTCAACGCTGCTAATCTCCCTGTAAGCCTTTGTATTTCCTTTTTGTTTCTTGGCGATGACATCTCCAAAATTGCTCTAATTTGTTCTGGATTGGCTTCAATTCCTCTTTGTGTCATCATATACCCAAGGAACTTCCCAGATGTGAGTCCAAAAGAGCACTTCGATGGGTTTAACTTCATCCCATATTGCCGGAGCCGATCAAAGGTTCTTTTCAAGTCCATAAGGTGAGATTCCTTCTTTTTGGACTTGACCACCATATCGTCGATGTAAACTTCCATGGTTTTCCCGATCATATCCTTGAACATTTCATCCACGAGACGCTGATAAGTTGCTCCCGCATTCTTCAAACCAAATGGCATAACGAGGTAACAATATATCCCTTTGTCTGTTATGAACGCCGTATGTTCTTGATCTTCCTCATACAATGGAATTTTATTATAACCAGAATATCCATCCATGAGTGCCAATCTTTCAAATCCCGAGGTAGCGTCTACTAACTCAACTATCCTGGGTACGGGGTAAGGATCGCTTGGGCATGCTTTATTCAAATTTGTAAAATCAATACATACCCGAATTTTCCCATTTTTCTTCGGAACTGCTACAATATTTGCTAACCATTCTGGATACTTGACGGGTCTTATTATTCTTGCTTCTAACATCCTGTCAATCTCCTCAGCAACCTTTGCCTTCCGTTCCGGAGCCATTTTTCGTGGCTTCTGCCTCACTGGTTTAAATCCTTCACTGATATTCAACCGATGGCATGCAATGTCGGGGTCAATACCTGGCATGTCCCTGAGACTCCAAGAGAAGACATCTTTATTATTTTTCAGTAGGGTGATCAAGCTTTCACTTTCTCCTAACGGCAATTCTGCTCCGATAAACGTTGTCTGCTCCTTCTGATCCCCAATTTGCACTTCCACCAACTCCTCAATAGTTGGTGGTCCTTCCTTTCCTCTTCCTTGATAAGAGGTCGGGAAGCACTGTGATTGCTACAATTTCTTTTCCACCTGGAGTATTTCTGAACCCTTTAGTTTTGACTTTCTATACTCCTCCATTGCACTTTCGTGATATTTATGAGATGCCACCTGGTCGCTTCTAACCTTCATCACCCCTGCTGGAGTAATGAACTTAAAGCACTGGTGGACAGTGGAAGTTACCGCATCCATTGCATGGATCCAATCACTCCCTAAGATAGCGTTGTAGGGTGCACGACAATCTAGCAACGAGAAATATTGCATAACCGTCCTTCCTCCCACCATCGTAGGCAGATTAATCCTTCCTATTGTTGTCATCGTTTCTCCACTGAATCCAATGATAGGGTTATCATCTGCTTCAACTTGCCTCTCGCTCAAATGCATTGAAGAGTATGCTCCCGAGAATATGACGCTAATTGAACTTCCAGTATCAACCAGAACTCGACGTACCTTATACATCCCAATGAGAGATAGAATCACGATTACATCATTATGTGGTTGATATACTCCAGCAAGATCAGCGTTCGAAAAAGAAATCTCAGTCTTCCCCTCTTCCAAGGTCTCCGTACCAATCAGACTGGCATAATCGACCTTGTTCGATACTCGCCAATCGTTAATATGACGTAACTTCAACCGTGTAGCATTCTCCTGAGCCTTTCTCGAAGTTGTGTTAACTCTTGCGTGGCTTACTCTAATCTCTCGTAAATCTAGAGTATTGTCCAGTGTGTTGACTTGTGCCAGACTATTCTTCACGTATTGCTGCATCTTTCCTTCTTCAATCATTTTCTGGACTTCCGCTGCGAGAGCACGACAAGTATCTGTATTGTGCCCATGATCTTTGTGATGAGAACAATATTTATTCTTGTCTCTCTTATCCCTTGTTTCCGCTGGTAGGGGCTCCGGAATGGGCAGCGAGTCTTTAATCTTCTTAAAAAGTTCCCCAAGTCCAATATTCAGCTTGGGAAACTTTACTCTTTGCTTTTCTTGCGGCTTACGTGAATCTTCATCGTTTCTCACCTTCCTTGATGGACCTTCATGGCTCTTGTTTTTGGTATTACCTTCAAATTGTTGTTTCGGTTTCGCCGGTCCCTCGACCATTTTCCTTCTTGATGTTCGCGACAACTTTGCTTTCTTTTCTTTCTCTGCCTTAGCATATCTATCAGACCTGTCATACAACTCTCTGAGGCTTCCAGCTGGTTGGACTGTTAATGAATCGTAAATTCCGAATTCGTCATACTCCATTGCATTTTTGTATGCTTCTATCACGAAACTCTCATCAACTTTTCCAACTTCGCTTACTTCCTGACGGAACCTTATATTAAAATCACCTAAACTTTCGCCAGGTTCCCTATGCAAGAGGAATAAATGACTGCTTCCCTTCTTGCTCCCGAGATTAATCTTGTACTGCTCGAAAAAGGCATCCGACAACATTCCACAATCCTTGATTGAATTAGACTCTAAATGTGAGAACCAAGTTAGAGCCTTACCCGTCAAAGTCATTGGAAAAGTTCTGCAAAGTAGTTCGTCACTGTATCCCCACAAACTCATCGAGGCTTGAAAACGCTGGACGTGCTCCACCGGATTCCCATTCTTGCCGTCAAAAAATTCTTTGAACTGAGGCTGGCTGAAGTTTGAGGGTAGGCGGAATCGCCTTATCTTCCCAAAAAATGGAGAATCCATTGACTTCTTCATGGATAAGATTTGCTGCTCTTCATCTCTAGATTGCTTTTGCGTTAACAACTCATCAATCATGGCGCTAAGCTTCTTTCTGCTAAGCACTTCGTCCTTCTCCGAGTCATCCTCCGTTTCCTTGCGAATTCGTTCATTCCTAACAAGGTCTGTTCTCCTTTTGGAATGATCTCTTTCACGCCTTGATCTCTTTGAGTACCCATCATTGGTTCGATCAATTCTCAGTCCCTTCCTCCTACGACTGGTCCCTGCCTGACTACCTCTTTCAACTCCATAATAATAATCATCATTTGGAGTATAACGTTCATAAAGGTTATTTCCTCATCGACTACGACTTTGTAAACGGTCCCTTTCATCCTCAACTCTTCTTCCATTATACCTACTTCGCCAACGATCATCAATAACTTCGTTTCTTCTTCGTGGACTATCTGGACCTCGGTGACGATTTGTCCTTCCACTTCCAGAATGTGAGTTTGCTGGTGCTTCAAGATCCCTTCTTTTCTCCAAAGCAACTTTGAGTCGTTTGTTCTCTCTTTCCAGTTCCTGCAGCCGCTCACGAACTGTTAAATCTATAGGCATCACCAGCGGGTTATTTCCCGTAGGTGGAACGTTGGTCTGTACGGATGGTGTGGTGTTAGCCTGACTAACAGGTGGATTGTTAGCTCGAGCACGCACACCTCTTCTAGCAATATCCCCTTCTCGAAGGAGCTGGTTGCTCGGATGTTGGCCTGAAAATTCTCCTTGACGACGGTCTCTTCTGCTGGTGGTAGGAGGTGGAGATCTGTTTACCAACACGTAGTTCACCCTAGGAACAAACCCCTTTGAACGTGAACGAGAAGCTGATGCTGTTGATGACACCGACGCCGATCTCCCATCCCTCTCGTCGAAGCTTTGGACAACAGCGCTTCTCAAAGTTCGAGTATTTGCTTGTTGATTCGATTGATTCCCAGCAGGTAGATCTACATCCATCTCATGTCGATCTGCTCCTGATGCCTCCATTCGTTTCTCTTTTCTTTCAAACTTTTCTTTTACAACTTTGCAGAACCTTCTGCGACATTTTTGGACCTTCCCGCAACCTTCTGAAAAAGTTCTGGATCTTTCAGCAACTTTTTTGAAAGTGTTCAGTAATCCCTGCAACTTTTCGGTACGTCGTTGGAAAAACATCAACTTTTTGGTACGTCGCTGGAAAAACAACAACTTTTTGGTACGTTGTTGGAACCTCCTGTAACTTTCTGAAAGTGTTCAGAAGCTCCTGCAACTTTCTGTTACGTCGCTGGGACTTCCTGCAACTTCAATAAAGGTTTTGAAACCTTCTGTAACTCCTTGTTCACAATGAATTTGAAACCCTAGTTTCAAAAATCACTTGAGAACGACTTCTATCAATTGGGGAGCACGATCTTTTCTTCGTAGTCCCCTTAGTCGGCGCCAAAAGATGCTGGTGCAAAAATATTCACTCAAACAATCTCCGAGATGCGGGAAGGTTGATCCAATCGCTGCCGTTGACGAAGAATCTCCAAAGAATTGATCAGAGTGGTGGGGGTACCTGCAAAAACACTCCGATGCTAAAGTCAGCGGATGTTCTATGCAAGTATATTGTGGTGAAAAGAATCGTTTTTTTCCCTTTGGGTTGAGATTTAACCTCTATATATAGGCAGAAAGAGATGTAACTTTAGGGTTTCAATAGTTATCCAAATAACCTCCCTCATCTGTATTTATCCCAAATAACAACCAGATTCATGATAAACCCTAATATTTATCATAATCCACATTTATCCTAAATAATTATTATCTTGAATAATAATTATTACTACTTAAGATAATTATCCTCCTTCCATCAGGATTTATCTTAAATAATATTTAATAATTATCTATAATAATTATTTCATAAAAATCTTAACCTCTCTATTAAGATCTTTTTACCCATGGACATTTGGGCTTCCATATTAAGCCAGGTGGATTTCTACCATAAACCAATTTGGGCTTCCATATTAAGCCAAGTGGGTTTCTACCATAAACCCTCCGGTCTCCATAATAAACCAATCCAGGCTTCTACAATAAGCCTTATGGGTTTCCAAAACAAACCCACTGGTTTCCCTAATAAACCAACCGCCTTCCACAATAAATCGGATTTAAGCTTCCATTATAAGCTTCATGCGATACGTACGAGTGCTATTTTGGATAGGGTACAAACACTAGGGCTTGGAGTTGCGATTGATAATCACGATTCTAGGGTTTGCTTTACCTATTCTCTTTTATATTTTTCATGGGTTTTGAGAAATCCATGAGTAACTAAACCTTTTCTTATTGGTTAGAGATGTAGTCCTAAGTTGGAAGACATGTTATTCAATTGAAGTATTCATTTTCATTCATTCATAATTTGTTAGTATCACTTATGTTCTACCGATTATAACTCCATGTATGATTGATTGCTAGTTTGTTTAAGTTGCAAATTAAATGAGCATGCTTTCATATCTATTGCTAAACTAGGGTTTGAGATCCGGAATTGTCGAATAATCCTTGTTAGAAGTAGCATAATATAGTTGTTAACGACGGGATGTTTCCATACAATTATATGTAGAAGCGTAACCTAGGTTAAATCCGTGTGGCTCTTGCGCCGGATTGCTTAAAATAGCCTCAACTCATAAATATTAGTGCTTCTGTTGGGTTAAAATTGAGTTGCTCTTGCGCCAAGTTATTTAGTGGAAAGGATTCAAAGAGTGGCTCTTGCACCTTTGATGATAATAGGAGTTTTGCCGGAGTAAGCCTGCGATAGGACGCTCTAGGGTTATTGATGTCGATAAAAAATGAATGTTGAGATTGATTCAGTTGATAACATGTTGGAAGATGGAAGATGAAAACTCTAACCAATACTTTTTATCTCTGATATTCGTCTTATTCTATTTGCTTTATTTTTATTTAGTTATAATCACAACCAAAACCCCCCAGTTTCTATAAGTAATCAAAATAATTTGAAAAACCATATCTCTCGGTGGAACGAATCTGTTCTTATAACTATACTCTTATTTATAATTGTGAAGTGAAAGAACTTAAATTATTTTTGCGTCGACTGACAACCGGCCAAATTTTGGCGCCGTTGCCGGGGAGGCATACCGGATTGTTACTTTGTTTTTTATTTCTTATTTTTAGTTTTTAATTTTGTTTTTGAGAATCTTGTTTCAGGTACTTGATCTCTGGTTTCCAAACGTTGGGATTACCAATGGTGCAAAATTTCAACTCGCAGAGGAACAATACTACAAGAACCTCAATCACAACAAGAAGAGATGGTTGGCGGAACGAACAACCAACACACTGGTAACCAGGGAAACCAAGGGAACCATGGAAATGGCGGCGCTCCACCACCTCCACCTCCCAAGAGGACACTCAAATATCTGACACCCCATCGTTTGATCAAAAAAAGTTGTGTGTCAAGTTGGAAGATTCAATTGAGCTCAAATCTCAGTTGATTCATTGGTTACCAAAGTTCAAAGGGCTTCCAGGAGACGATCGAAATCGTCATTTACTATTGTTTCAACATAGGTTGACAAGTTTGAAGCCAACTGGAACGGATCAAGGAAGATATTTACTGACAACTTTTCCATTCTCTTTGATTGATTCCGCAGAAAAATGATTTTATGGTCTTCCGTCTGGAAGTATCACAACTTGGAACGAGATGCAGAGAGCATTTTTAGAGAAGTACTTTCCCGCCTCTAAAGCAGAAATTATTCGTAAAGAAATTAGTGGGATTGAACAAATTACTGGTGAGACTCTTTACGACTATTGGGAACGGTACAAGAAGTTGTTAGCGAGCTGCCCACATCATCAAATCTCTGAGCAACTCATAGTACAATATTTTTACGACGGTTTGCTCCAATCCGAGAGAAATCTTATTGATGCATCTAGTGGTAGTGCTTTGACAAACAAAACCATTGATGAAGCGACAAAATTGATCTAGAATATGGCTGCAAACACGCATCAATTCAATACAAGAGGTATGTCAATGAATCGAAATGTTAATGAGGTTACTTCTTCACCGCACTTAGAACATAGGACTGGTAATATGGAGAAGATGATGCAACAGATTGCCGCAGTACTCATTCCCTCTCACGAGGAAGAAGCTGAACAAGTTAATGCAGTATTCACAAATCAGCAAAGGCAACGGTATGATCCTTATTCCAATACTTATAATCCAGGGTGGAGAGATCATCCCAATTTTAGTTATGCAAACAAGCAAGCTGCAGCTCAAGGACCGGTTTTCAATCGTCCTAGTGGTTTTCAACAACAACAACAACAACATCAACCACAACCAGTGCAGAACTCAGAATCATCAGAGATGCTTGCTATGATGACGAATCTAACCACAATGGTGCAAAAGAATCAGCAAACGACTGATGGTGCCATCAAGGAGTTGCAGACACAAATGAGCACCATGGAAGGTAGATTGAACCATTTGGAGACGCAAAATAGTGAGAAACTCCCTTCTCAACCTCTTAACCCAAGAGATTCTGTCAACGCTGTGACATTGAAAAGTGGTACACGAACTGTGCAACCAGATGATACGGATAAAAACAAAGACCCTAAGGGGACGGTATTAGAGAAAGAGATCACTGACTCTTCCCAAACCGATGAGGTACCTAAAGAAAACTCTAAAACTCATGTTTCTACTTATGTTCCTCCTTTGACTTTTCCTCGCAGGTTTGCTAACTCTAAAAAGGCGGAACAAGATAAGGATATCTTAGATATTTTCAGAAAGATTCATGTAAACATTCCACTAATAGATGCTATTAAACAAGTCCCCAAGTACGCGAGAATTCTGAAGGACTTGTGTACCAATAAATAGAGATTAACCGGTAATGAGGTAATGAAAGTGGTGGGAAATGCTTCGGATATCTTGCAAAAGAAACTCCCACTTAAATGTAAAGACCCCGGTAGTTTTGATATTCCTATTGTTATTGGTAACACCAAGTTTAATAAGGTTATGCTTGATTTAGGAGCATCAGTAAATGTTATGCCTGCATCTATATATGAATCTCTTAAGTTAGGTCCCTTGAAAGAAACTGTAATTACTTTACAGTTGGTTGACCGTTCTAATGTATACCCTAGAGGTATTATTTAGGATGTGCTTGTGCAGGTGAACCAGCTAATTTTTCCAGCGGATTTCTGTGTATTGGAGATGACAGACGGATCAACTGACACATCTCTACCGTTACTTCTTGGTCGACCATTTATGAGCACGGCTAGAACTAAAATTGATGTGCATGATGGTTCATTGACTGTGGAATTTGATAGAGAAGTAATACGTTTCAATATTTATGAAACGATGAGATATCCTAGTGATGTCCACTCTTGCTTCTCTGTTGATGTGATTGACTCATTAGCTCAACAGATGTTTGATTTGAGGTGTGATCCATTGGAGACTGTTATCACGAGAAGTATGGGTTCTAAAGATTTAAAGATCCGAGAACCAAGCTTAAGTTAGGGACGAATTTGAGGAAACCATTGGTGAACTTAATTCGTTGCAACAGTGCCCACCTACTCATGATATTTCTTTTATCTCTTTACCATGCACTGATGAAAAGTTATTGCCATCTATTTTGCAGGCACCTAAACTAGAACTAAAGCCTCTTCCTGGTCACCGAAAATACATGTATTTGGGTGATAAGAAGAGTTGCCAGTAATAGTTTCGAATGCACTAACTGAATTACAGGAACAAGGACTTCTTCGAATTTTGAGGGAGTACAAAACTGCTAAGATGGACAATTGTTGATATTAAGGGAATAAGCCCATCGACGTGCATGCATAAAATACGGCTTGAGGATGAAGCAAAACCTACAAGGGAGGCACAACGCCGCTTGAATCCTCCAATGATGGAAGTCGTAAAGAAAGAGATACTAAAGTTATTAGATATGGGAGTTATCTACCCCATTTCTGATAGCAAATGAGTGAGCCCGGTACAAGTGGTACCAAAGAAGTCGGGCGTCACAGTGGTGCAAAATGATAAATAACGAACTTGTCCCAACTCGTGTGCAAACCGGTTGGAGGGTTTGTATAGATTACAGAAAACTGAATGCAACCACTAAAAAATATCATTTTCCTTTACCTTTTATGGATCAAATGTTGGAACGTTTGTCTGGACACTTGATAGACACATTTTCGTGTCTGATATGATCTCAATTCTATGTATTTTTAATGCTCAATTTTGTATTTATTATGGTTTTTTATGTCTTTGTATGTGTTTTTGAAG
The DNA here is from genome assembly GCF_003573695.1 of Papaver somniferum. Classification (NCBI taxonomy): domain Eukaryota; kingdom Viridiplantae; phylum Streptophyta; class Magnoliopsida; order Ranunculales; family Papaveraceae; genus Papaver; species Papaver somniferum. The sequence goes on from NC_039363.1 coordinate 85,775,060, forward strand.
GAATAAACATTTGCAGTGAAATTGGCTCGAAAAGTGGTATTTGCGCTCGTGGGAGAAAATCACTAAAGGCACCCCTCATTTGGATAAGGGGCACTCACTTACTAAGGGGAAACCACTTGCTATTTACACCCAGGACACCCCAAGTCTTAAAGGCACCCTGGATTTGAATAGGGGAACTTCATATTTTCCCATTTGAAATTTGGCGGGAAAATATAACTTCACCTGCATAAACCATGCAGTCACTGTGTGTTACTTTGGAAGGATTTTGGGTCGATATTTTCTTGGATTTGGACCCGGATATGGACTGGTATTAACACTAGACCTCAAAGCAGGTTTGGTAACTCTCTTGGATTCGGAAAAACAGGGATAAGTTTACCGATTTGATAAAACAGGGAAGAAACGAAGTTGACGGGATTTTATTTGTATTTTTGGAAGTTACGTGAAAAGATAGGAAAGATTACTCTATGTTGATTTAGTTTTATCCTTGAGAGATTCAGGGACGTCAGATTGGACTAAAAGACTCGTAAACAAAACCTGAAGAGGATTACTAGGAAAGAAGAGAAGAAACAAAAGATTTCCGGGAGGTTTTATTGGTCCTGAGGTGTATATAAGAGCGGCTGGAAGTTCAGAGAAGGAGTCGAGTAGTTTGGGGCCTTTACGTAGTTTAGGGGAAGCTCTGGTATGAAGAAATCACGGTGCAGAGAAAGTTGCAGTAGTAGGAGGAAGAATACGAAGCTGAAGAACATTAGACGACCCAAGTCAGTTGCAGAAAAGTGTGGTTTATCCACGACACGCATAGTATTGTTCCCAGCAGTCTTACATCTTGTGTATCGTTAGTAACAGTCGATCTGCCACGCATATAAACGTTGCAATTGATCTGTTTTATCTTTTTCTTGTATTTTCACTCTCTTCAAACACTTTGGAGACATGAATAAATATTTTGAGCATGTTTTTTATATGAGGAGCTAAACCCAACACTGGGACGACGGAGGAAGCCCTTTTTCATCATTGTGGTAATTCTATTAATTCTTTATATGAATTTTTGCACTAAAATTGAATTGGTTTATGATTTCTCTTGAATGGTTGTGATTTCAATTGACGGGTCATGCTTAGCTTAAGTGTTTTGATGTCCCATGCTTTAGATTTACAGTCATTACTTTTGGAATCTACTTTGGCAAAGAATAAGAGTCAATGATCTTTATCATATGAGCTATAATTGTGTAGAATTGATTTTTGAACCACATGAGTATGAAAATTGGTGAAATCCTGAGTCTCGGTACCTCTCGTTATTGTGACAACTTTTTTTTGTGTATATATTTTCTTTATTATTAAGTCTAAAATCGAGTCTACACAAGTCCGAGTTGAACGAACTTTATTTACCACTATAAAACTATATCAATTTTTGGCGCCGCCGACGCGGATTTGTATTTAGATTTGTTTTAGGTTTATTTTTATTTTTATTATTCTTTTTTGTTCCTTTTTACGCATTTTGGTATTTTTCGATTCTTTTCAAATTCTGAGCGAAGCTACAAGGAAAGAAAATTTGCTGTAAAAGGAAAGCATGGCCAAAAAAGGAAAGAAAAGAGGAATCCGAAAGGAGTGAAGAAGAAGATTTTGTATATAGTTATTTTGTTTATTTTTAGAAACTGTAAATAGGATTTTATTATTGTAATTTTTCTTTTCCTTTTTGGACATTTTTATTTTTGGACTTTATTTTTGGACTAGACATTATTATTATTTTGAAACCCTAAGGAAGGGTTAAAAATTAAATATAAATTGTTTGCAGGGAAGGACGACAGTTACGATACTGTCTCGGCCCCTCGGGTTCGTACACTGATATTGGATTCGGTGGCCTGAGTCGACTTCAACGGTTCATCGCCCGTCTGGTACGGGAGGTAAGACTCTATCCACCCACGAACCCCCTGTCAGTGGGTTTTATTTTGTGTGACAACTCACACCCCTGCAGTAGAATGTCGAACTGGTATTACAATAGCCAATACAACGAATATCCGACTGAGATTCAAAATGGACGTTATTACTTTGACCATAGTGTGAATAGTGGTTGGGAACATCATCCTTTTGAATATTATGGTCCATACCATGGTGAGCCCAATTACTATCCACATAAGCACCGGTCATATGAGCAAAATTCTTATATTTCTCCTTTAGAAGAGTCTCTCAGGAAATTAGAAGAGTCGACACGTAGGATAGATGAGATGAATAACTTAGTTTATGACGAAAGAAAACTTTCTATAGAGGAATCCCTCAAGCTGATAGCTGAGACGAACGAAAGAATTGCTCGAAATAATCTTAATTTTCAATACAGTGTCTCCAATAATACCCTTGAAAATGAGGATACTTATTTTCATAAACAGGATGACGAGGATAAAATTGGTAACACTACTTGTTGTTTAGATGAGGTTCATCCATTTTCATGTTATTATAATGATTATGATGAGGATAGTGTTGATGAAGAATTTGAAATAAATAGGCATAGTGATCAGGAATTTGCTACTCCAACTGAGCTTAATAATAATATTATTTCTAGTTCAAATCCAAATAAATTTAATAATTATTCACCTATTCAAAAGGAAGAGGATTTGACTAGAGATACCCCCCGTTTTAGACGATGTAGTATTTCCTTTTGATTACGAAGCTAATAATGGTTTAGAGGAACGAGTATATTTTGAGTTATTTAGAAACAATAGACTTAGAAAAAGAAAATGAACTCGTCGAGATGAGTGAGGATGTACCTGACTTAGAAGAATCAATTGACCATTTTCATGCATTAGATGACCTTGAAATTAGGGAAGTTGTGACTAGTCTTTCTAGAGACAATGAAAACTCTAAGTTTGGGGGTGATTGTCATTCTCCATGTGATTTAACTCTTACAAAGGTCCCTCACTTGGGACTTGACATATGTGCTTCAATCATTTTACAAGATTATCTTCATACACGTTTTCCTGAACCTAGTGATGTCCACAAGAAATTTCAGTTATTAGAAACCCATCCTCTGGTTGATGTGGTTTACCCAAGCTATGATATCCAGATTGTTTTTGTTTTCCCACCAAATATTTTTCTTCCAAATGTGGGAATGTTTGATTTTCAAATGTTTCGAATATTAAGTTTTGAGACTAAACCTAATTACTTTAGGAGATTAGGGTCAACATACTTGTTTAAGGAAGATCACCACTCTCATTGTGGTCAGCTGTGTAAGTCAAATCTGATTGACTTAGAGGATCCTCAATTATTCAGGTTATTATTATGTGCTTATAAGTTTTTATTTGAGTTTTTCCATACTCTAGAACCTGAACATTTGGATCTAACTTATGAGGAAATGCAACCCATGAAAATATTTTATTTGGACCCAGTTATAGACCCTGAACCTGAACCACAACTAGATGTAGTTGTCTTAAACAGGAAACTAGACAAGGGTGTGCTTTATTTGTTTATTTTCTTGACAGGTTGCAGATTCCTTTTACTTGTGATAGCTCTATTTGGTTTTGATGACCCGCAGAGATTTCGGCTATTACTTTATGATTTTATAAGGTGACTAATCCTTTCTTAGTCTGGCTGAAGACATTAAACTTAGCACTTCTTGGGAGGTAACCCAATATTCATGCGACACGGTAATATCTTTCCTTACCTCTTTTGCTTCAAATGGTAACAGTTTCTCCTTGTTCATGCTTTTAATTTCACCTTTGGAACATTGAGGACAATGTTAAATTTACGTTTGGGGGTATAGGAGAAACTTTTTAGTTGCATAATTAAACTCCAGAGCCTAGAAATTTATGCCTATTAAGGATGACACTAACCAATCTAAGTGGATGGAAGCATTTTGGTTGTAGGAGTTGAGGAACCAATCTGACTAGATGGCAACATCTAAAGAGTCTATTCATAAAAGCACAGAGCTCAAGTGTTAGAAATAACATGATAGTTTCACCATATCTCGTTGAGTCCTTTTCACTTCTGTTTTTATTTTGTTTTGTTTTTAAACTATGTTTCTCTAAGTGATTAGGTGGGGCTCACGATTCAAGTTGTTACCAATGCTAGGGTGAATTAGAGTGATTGAGATACAAAAAAAAAAAAGTTGAAAAAGAAAGAAAAAAAAAAGAAAAAGAAATTGAGGCCAGACTATCAGACCAACTGGAATAAATTCAATAAAGTCGACCACTGAAACCCTTGTATATGCCAGTTGTGTTGACCTAGAGTTAGGATTATCGACCACTGGTACCCTTGTATATGCCAGTGTGCTGATATTAGTCAGGCTAGTATCTCAGTCCATTAGGATAGGTTCATTTTAGCGGAGGCCTTCAAACAGATATGAGAAACACCGTTCACCTAGTAAACATCAAAACCATCTATGTTTTTCTATATTCATCTTCTTGATCTATCCATGTGATTAGTTTTGACTCCGGATATTGATGTCCATAGTGCGACTATCTGAGTAGAGATCTGTCACTTATATATGAATTTTAGTATGCTTGAGTGCAAACTCGTGTACAACAATTGGAATTTCGCATCAGGGTACTTCCTCCTGTAGTCAATAAGTATGCCAACCAAGGAGATTCTTTAGTGCCTTCCAAGGTTCTGTGTAGATAACTAGGGTCTGGAGTAAAGGTTTTGTGGGTATATCTCTGGTAAGCCCTCCGGAGACAACACTTCGCCACTAGAGACACCTAGGGTTTTAAAGGCTTATTGCATACGCTAAATGCAATCGACGATGCCTGCGACAGTGAGTTAGGATTTTATTTTTGATTTACTCGAGGACGAGCAAATAATAAGTTTGGGGGTATTTGATAGACACATTTTCGTGTCTGATATGATCTCAATTATATGTATTTTTAATGCTCAATTTTTTATTTATTATGGTTTTTTATGTCTTTGTAGGTGTTTTTGAAGGAATAAGCATTTGCGGTGAAATTGGCTCGAAAAGTGGTATTTGCGCTCGTGGGAGAAAATCACTAAAGGCACCCCTCATTTGGATAAGGGGCACTCACTTACTAAGGGGAAACCACTTGCTATTTACACCCAGGACACCCCAAGTCTTAAAGGCACCCTGGATTTGGATAGGGGCACTTCATCTTTTCCCATTTGAAATTTGGCGGGAAAATATAACTTCACCTGCATAAACCATACAGTCACTGTATGTTACTTTGGAAGGATTTTGGGTCGATATTTTCTTGGATTTGGACCTGGATATGGACTGGTATTAACACTAGACCTCAAAGCAGGTTTGGTAACTCTCTTGGATTCGGAAAAACAGGGATAAGTTTACCGATTTGATAAAACAGGGAAGAAACGAAGTTGATGGGATTTTATTTGTATTTTTGGAAGTTACGTGAAAAGATAGGAAAGATTACTCTATGTTGATTTAGTTTTATCCTTGAGAGATTCAGGGACGTCAGATTGGACTAAAAGACTCGTAAAGAAAACCTGGAGAGGATTATTCACAACTTGGCAGCGAAGAAAAGAAGAGAAGAAACAAAAGCTTTCCGGGAGGTTTTATTGGTCCTGAGGTGTATATAAGAGAGGCTGGAAGTTCAGAGAAGGAGTCGAGTAGTTTGGGGCCTTTACGTAGTTTAGGGGAAGCTCTGATACGAAGAAATCACGCTGCAGAGTAAGTTGCAGTAGTAGGAGGAAGAAGACGAAGCTGAAGAACATTAGACGACCCAAGTCAGTCGCAGAAAAGTGTGGTTTATCCACGACACACATAGTATCATTCCCAGCAGTCTTACATCTTCTGTATCGTTAGTAACAGTCGATCTGCCACGCATATAAACGTTGCAATTGATCTGTTTTATCTTTTTCTTGTATTTTCACTCTCTTTAAACACTTTGGAACCATGAATAAATATTTTGAGCATGTTTTTGATATGAGGAGCTAAACCCAACACTGGGACGACGGAGGAATCCCTTTTTCATCATTGTGGTAATTCTATTAATTCTTTATATGACTTGTTGCACTAAAATTGAATTGATTTATGATTTCTCTTGAATGGTTGTGATTTCAATTGACGGGTCATGCTTAGCTTAAGTGTTTTGATGTCCCATGCTTTAGATTTACAGTCATTACTTTCGGAATCTACTTTGGCAAAGAATAAGAGTCAATAATCTTTATCATATGAGCTATAATTGTGTAGAATTGATTTTTGAATCACATGAGTATGAAAATTGGTGAAATCCCGAGTCTCAGTGCCTCTCGTTATTGTGACAACTTTTTTTTGTGTATATATTTTCTTTATTATTAAGTCTGAAAACGAGTCTACACAAGTCCGAGTTGAACGAACTTTATTTACCACTATTAAACTACATCAACACTCTCACTATTGTTTTCTTGATGGTTATTCAGGTTACAATCAGATTGTTATAGTACCTGAGGATCAAGAGAAAACTACTTTTACATGTCCGTTCGGAACATTTGCATATAGAAGGATGCCTTTTGGTTTGTGTAATGCACCAGCTACCTTCCAAAGGTGTATGGTAAGTATCTTTTCTGAATATGTCGAAAACATTATCGAAGTTTTTATGGATGATTTCAGTGTGTATAGTGATTCATTTGACTTGTGCTTGGATAACCTTACATTAATTCTTAAACGATTTGTTGAGACTAATCTTGTGCTAAATTGGGAGAAGTGCCATTTTATGGTAACTCATGGCATTGTTTTAGGCCATATTATATCTTCTAAAGGATTAGAAGTTGATAAATCTAAGATTGATCTTATTCGTGCTCTAACTCCTCCCACTACGGTGAGGGAAATTCGTTCTTTTCTTGGTCACGCAGGATTTTATCACAGGTTTATCAAGGACTTTTCCAAGGTTGCAGCACCATTATGCAACCTTTTGCAAAAAAATGTGGTTTTTAACTTCGATGAGAAGTGTTTGGTGGCATTCAATCGTTTGAAAGATCTTTTGATAACAATCCCTATCATGAAACCACCAGATTGGAGTAATCCATTCGAGCTAATGTGTGATGCTAGTGATTATGTGGTCGGTGCAGTATTGGGCCAGCGTACTGGAAAGTTACCCCATGCCATTTATTATGCTTCCAGCACGTTGAATGATGCTCAACAAAATTACACGACCACGGAAAAAGAGTTGTTAGAAATAGTTTTTGCATTGGAAAAATTCATTCTTATTTAATTGGTACAAAAGTTAATGTATTTTCTGATCATGCAACACTTAGGTACTTACTTGCAAAGAAGGAGGAGAAACAAAGGATCATTCGATGGATAGTACTCTTACAAAAGTTTGATCTCGAAATTAAAGACAAGAAAGGCATTGAAAATACTGTTGCAGATCACTTGAGTCGTCTTACTGTAGACAAAGAAGATATCCCGTTGCGTGAAAGCTTCCCAGATGAGCAACTTTTCTCAATTGCATTTTCAGAACATGGTACGCTGATATTGTGAATTATTTAGTGTCTAAACAAATCCCCAAGAATATGTCTCGTGCTGAGAGAGACAAACTGAAAAAGATAGCAAATCAATATATTTGGGATGATCCATACTTATGGAAACATTGTGCAGACCAAATTATATGAAGGTGCGTACATGAATCTGAATATAATTCTATATTGTCTTTACTTTGGAGAAAATAGAACCGCTCTTAAGGTACTTGAAAGTGGTTTCTATTGGCCTACTTTATTCAAAGATGCATATGTGTTGAACTTTTTGACGTATGGGGTATAGATTTTATGGGACCTTTTGTTAATTCTTTTGAGAAATATTATATCTTACTTATTGTTGATTATGTGTCGAAATGGGTGGAAGCTAAAGCCACCCCTACTAATGATTCTAAAGCGGTTACAGATTTTGTTAAGGATCAGGTTTTTGCAAGGTTTGAACCCCAAAGGCCATAATCAGTGATGGAGGATTACACTTTCGAAATAAGTTCTTTCAGGGCTTGTTGAAAAAGTACAACATATCTCACAAGATTTCTACAGCGTATCATCCACAAACAAACGGGCAACCAAAAGTTTCTAATCGAGAAGTAAAGTCCATTTTGGAGAAAACAGTGAATACCTCAAGGAACGATTGGAGTTTACGTCTCAACGATGCATTATGGGCATAACCGAACCGCATACAAGACACCTATTGGGATGTCTCCTTACAGGCTTGTGTACGGTAAACCTTGTCACCTTCCTGTTGAAATAGAGCGTAAGGTTTTTTGGGCTATTCAACAATACAACATGGATATGGACGGGGCTGGTAATCAATGAAAACTTCAATTAAGTGAACTAGAATAAATTTGTAACGATACATATGAAAGTTCACGAATTTACAAGGAGAAAACAAAGGGTTTTCATGATAGTAGGATTTCTAGAAAACAGTTTACTGTTGGACATAAAGTTCTTTTGTTTAATTCTCGCCTTCATTTATTTCCTGGTAAATTGAAATCTCGTTGGATAGGACCTTTTGTTGTGCTTAATGTTTTTTCTCATGGTGCAGTAGAGATTCGTAGTTTGTTGACAAGAAAGGAGCTTAAAATGAATGGGCATCGTTTAAATCCCTATTATGAACCGTTTGATACTGAAACGGAAGAAATCCAACTTGTTGATGTACTCCCTCTGGAGGAGTAGTAAGGCGAATGCCAAGTCGAGCTAACGACGTTAAACTAAGCGCTTAATGGTAGCAACCCATAGGTTTTGTATCTTAAACCCTTTTATTTATTTATTTTATTGTTTTCATATCATATTTGCATCCCCATGTTTAATTTCATTGAGTCCGGAATCTATTTTAGAAGAAAATTATGACGAATACCTTTTTGTCAGAAAAGTTCAGACTGCACGTAGTTCAGTCCAGAGACCATAACTGTCAGACCGTTTATCGAAACACTATGCCCTTTTGACACTTTGTAGAAACACGTAGATGAACAACTTTTGTGAAATGAAGTTTTTACAAATTCCTTACCAATTTGTACAGTTTTTGCGTTTCATCTGCTGCTACGTCAGAATTCAGAATTTTCAGTTTTGCACGTTGAGGACAATGTGAAGTTTAAGTGTGGGGGAGTATTTTGCATATAGAGTTTTTAGATTTTTCCTTAGTTTTTTCAAAATTTTGTATTTATTTGCATAAAACCTCCAACTTTTAGAGATTTTAGAGTCACTAGCATACTTCTAGGTATGTTTACATAGAGATTCTGACCGATATAACTGAACTTGGAAGTGTTAGGGAATTACATTCGGATTTCTTACGAATTGGAGTGTTAAATAATGGATTTAATCATGCCGGTGATGCAAATGAGGTGCAGGGAGAAATGCATTATTAGAGTTTCTGATCAATCATTAGTGGAGACTACCCATTTTCATAACAACTGAGGCACCATACCAGATTTTTTTTATAAATGACTAAACAGCTTTCTTTTGAGTGTGTATCACCGTACGTTAATTCCGGGTAGAATGGTGAGCTACCCAACCACCCACCAATAGAAGCAATACTTTTGATCTCTTGAGTGCTAACTTTGTCAATCATGAGGGTGACGTCTATAGATGAAAACCACCTTCTTGTAGTTTGATTTGCAGTTAGCACTACTCTCTCTCTCTCGCCAACAACAGGTCCATAGAAACACATCATCATCATCAACAAGGGAGAGACATCAAAATCTACAAGGAAAGTTGAAGACGTTTGAGGTTTACAAGCAACAGTACAAGGAAGAGCAAATTTCATATCCAAGTAAAGCAACATACAACGGGAAGATTTTTATATACATGTTGAAGACTTACACATAAGGAGCAGAATTCTATATTCAAGTTGAAGACTTATGTACAAGAGCGAAGAAAATCTAAAGATGAGAATTATATTGAAGTTTATGATACGAAGACAATACAAGTTGTGAAGAATTAAGCGGTAAAGTACTATTCTCGTGGCTATAACAATTTCATTGTTTATTTTATATCCAGTTTGTAGTTATTTCTCTTGTCAAAAAAAAAAAAAGAAAAAGAAAAAAAAAAGTAAAAGATAAGATAAGAAAAGAAAAATGACAAGAGAAATTCTTTATTATTTTGGTTTGTATTTCTTTTTGTTTCATTTAATAAAGCCATGGGGAAGAAGAAAAATCTATGAAGAAGTTTCAAGCAACAAGGAATTGAAGAGAAAGAGTTATAAATTGTCGAAGTTCTACGAAGTTCAAGAGTTTATCATCAACAGTTGAAGACCGAAGACGAATACCAAGAAGATAAAGAAGACAAGCTGAAGACTACGTTTCTATTGGATGCTGTGAGAGTGGTGTTATCATCATTGCAATCAGATGTGAAGGTGGTAAGTACTCCCATCCTCTATTTTTAATAATAATGGTTGATTTCCTTTCTTAGAGATCATAAGAAATATTCTTGTTTTCCACGATTTTGTGGAGTCTCCAGAAATAATTCAGAAGGTTTCCTTCCCACCATTCAACGTGTGTAGGATTCTCTATTCATTCCTACCTACACACAGGTGAGATCCATAAAAAAAGTTGTCTTGTTGAGTGCAATTATCATAAAATCCTTTTAAGTGAGGCAGAAGTCGAGGCGAAATGCTTATTGATCGCTCTCAAACACGCATTCTCTCATTATGGTGTGGTTATTTCTCACTCAATATTTAAGAATGAATATGTTCTTTGGTATTTCTAACTTCTTATTACTACCATGCAGAAACTCTATGTCCTCATAGCTCTTTGGTTGCTTGGGAAGCTGGAACGCTTTGAAGTTGGAGTAGGTTTTGTGGGTATATCTCTCGTAAGCCCTCATGAGACTATAATTCGTCCACTAGGGACACCTAGGGGTTTAAAGGCTTGTTGCATATGCTAAATGCAATCACGTCCTCGGCGATAGGGAGTTGTTGTACTTTATTTTATTTTTGTAGTTTGCTCGAGGATTAGCAAAAGGCAAGTGTGGGGGAATTTGATAAGTGCATTATTTGCACTAGTTTGGTACTCTAATGATATGCTTTGTTGGTAGTTTTTGTATCATCATGCTTTGATTTTGTTTGATTTTGATTTTGTTAGGTATTTGAGGCTATCTTAACCAAAAGGAGGTGGAACTCGCTCAAATTCGAGATTTCTTCACATCACCTTGAAAAGGACGAAAGACGAAGAGAACGGCATAAGAATGGAGCAATTCCGACGCCGCATGAAAAAGTTATGAGCATTTGAAGCGAGTCGAAGTTGCGACAAACTGAGACAACAAAGAATTGCTATTGACACCCCATCACATGTTAAGGGGCTGACAAACTTCAAAAGAAGACTGAACTGTCAGTCTTGGGAAACTGATAGCTGAATAGTGATTATAAAAGTATCGTTGGCAGTGAGATTACGAAGATGCAGATATCTTAATCCTACAATGGAGAATACGAAGATAATGGTAGCAATGTCCGGGATCAATGGAGCTCGACATTCAGTGGTGTTTAGATGACGAAGAATAACTTGCTGCTGATATTTTATCACGATGAAGGGAGTCTACGGCAAGGAGCGAGGAGTCTGTTGCTCGATGAAAGAACATGGAAGTGCTGCTGATAATGACAAAGAGAGTTCGAGCATGATAGACTTAGGTTTACTCATATGCCAACGATGGAGTGGCTTTTAAAGCTTGGTGATGAAGCAGTGACGGGCTGATGGTGTTTGTGATGATATTAACTTGAGAATGGGATCTCTGTTGTTTCTGCATGGCAGTTGAGCTCGAGAAAAGTAAATATGGCACTGACATCAGTGTTACCATGGATCGATGTTGATGGATGGAGAAGCGCTGTAAAGAGAAGCTCGATTATGGCAAGTGAGAATGAAGAGTGGAAGGATGCTATTACTGCCAATCGTGGCAGTGGGAGATGATCAGGGATGAAATGAAGCTGAACTGTGATAATGAAGATTGGTGATGGTTGGGTGTATGTTGTCGGCGAGATCGAGTTAAGTAGAAGAGATGGAGTTTGGTGTTGTTGTCATTAGTTTCCATCTGTGGCTGCTGATGCAGGGATTGATCTGCATAGAAGAACTCGAGGGAGATGCTGTGGTTTCTGTTGCTGCAGTGACTGCGGAGAACCAATGGATATGATGAAGTTTAATAGTGGGAGTGAAGCTCATACGAGTTGGACGACGTACTGGTGCTGAGAAGATTGGACGCAGTAGTGTTTTGGTACTGACAGGGTTCGTCGAGAGTTTCATGTTTCAGCCGTAGAAGTCAGGGAAGAATACGGTCAGAAAACCTCACCGTACAACAACTCATAGGAACCTACGTACTGGTTTTCCTACCGTACCTAAACTCAGGTGAACCAACGGACCAGTTTTACAACCGTAGGAAGGAAAGAAAGAATTGCCAAGAAATAATAGAATCCTACCGTCAGTTCCGTGGAGCTGACATGAAAATGGGTAATGGAAAATGGGTTGGACTTCTCTAATACGTGTGGCCCATATGTGCTGTGATAGGAATTCTTTCTGACAACCAACAGGGGGCGTGATTTACAAAAGGAAGGAAGCACGAGAGAGATAGCAGATCTTTTGTCATAAACTTTTTGGAAGAGAAGAACAAGAGATAGGGCTTGTAGTTGCGATTGATAATCACGATTCTAGAGTTTGCTTTACCTATTCTCTTTTATATTTTTCATGGGTTTTTGAGAAATCCATGAGTAACTAAACCCTTTCTTATTGGTTAGAGATGTAGTCCTAAGTTGGAAGACATGTTATTCATTTTCATTCATTCGTAATTTGTTAGTATCACTTATGTTCTACCGGTTATAACTCCATGTATGATTGATTGCTAGTTTGTTTAAGTTGCAAATTAAATGAGCATGCTTTCATATCTATTGCTAAACTAGGGTTTGATATCCGGAATTGTCGAATAATCCTTGTTATAAGTAACATAAAATAGTTGTTAACGAGGGGATGTTTCCATACAATTATATGTAGAAGCGTAACCTAGGTTAAATCTGTGTGGCTCTTGCGTCGGATTGCTTAGAATAACCTCAACTCATATATATTAGTGCTTCCGTTGGGTTAAACTTGAGTGGCTCTTGCGCCAAGTTATTTAGTAGAAAGGATTCAAAGAGTGGCTCTTGCGCTTTTGATGATAATAGGAGTTTTGCCGGAGTAAGCCTGCGATAGGACGCTGTAGGGTTATTGATATCGATAGAAAATGAATGTTGAGATTGATTCAGTTGATAACATGTTGGAAGATGGAAGATTAAAACTATAACCAATACTTTTTATCTCTGATATTCATCTTATTCTATTTGCTATATTTTTATTTAGTTATAATCACAAACAAACCCCCACAGTTTCTGTAAGTAATCCAAACAATTTGACAACCCATATCTCCCTGTGGAATGAATATGTTCTTATAGCTATACTCTTAATTATAATTGTGAAGTGAAAGAACTTAAATTATTTTTGCGTCGACTGACAACCGGCCAATCATCATATTTGATCTAGAGGTGTTAGATGAATACGACTAAGACAAAAATGTTCATATGGCTAACTTCTGTTAACTGTTATTGATCCAACCCAATATACACGTTTAGGTACGGTTACCAATATCTAAATATAAGTGTATTTCATTTGTGTTAACAAGATAACACCATCTAACGGTAAAGATTGATTGCTTAATTTCTAAGCAGACTTAGCTTGAATCTTAAATCAAGAGTTCATCTAATGGTGAATATTGAATGCTTTGTTACTAAGCTATCTTAGCTTCTATTGTAAGCAACCCTGATTTGAAAGGCTATATAAGGGAGAACTCTAGCAACTGGAAAACCTAATCCTGATACTTTCATGTGTCCTAGTTGCAAACTAGAGTCGATTCTCCTTTAACCTAAGTTTTCCAAAACCATTATTAGGCTAACGAATTGAAGACTTCATTTGGGATTCGTGAAGCCAGATCCAACTATTTTCTCTGTAGTTGCATATTATGATCTTACTTGTTTTATTGTTTTTATCGTATTGAGTTTTATCTTCTCTAAGATTTACTCGAGATTTATCTCCGATAGGTAAGATATAAAAAGTAATCACAACAGTTCTTCGTATCAGACTCTTGTGATTCCGCAATAACTTCTTCTCTTAATCAGTCATGTTATTGTGAGGTGACTAATATTTCTAGGCTGCTCTTCGGGAGTATAAGACCGGATTATTAGTTGGTTCTTGTTCACCTTGATCTTTGTATCGAAAGACTAAACAAAAAAAAATAAAGGATAAACATATCTATGGGAGACAAATTTGTTTATAAGTCTTCGACTTTGGGTCGTAGCAACTCTTAGTTATGGGTGATATCAGTTAAGGGAATCAAGTACGCAGAATCCCGCGTGGTTCTAGAGGCGTAAGGAACGCGGCTGTACCTTAATCGGTGTGAGAATTGGTTAGGGCTCAACTGCATTTCAGTCCAAAGTTAACTTGTAGTATGCTAGCGTATGTAGCGGCTTAATACAATGCGGTGTTCAAAGCTGGACTAGATCCCAGGGTTTTTCTGCATTTGCGTTTTCCTCGTTAATAAAATTTCTGGTGTTTGTGTTATTTTTTTTCCGCATTATATTTGTTTATATAATTGAAATATCACAGGTTGTGTGTAGTTCAATCACAGTTGGTAAATCCGACCTTGTTTGTTGGATAAAACTTGATTGGCAATTGGGCATTGGTCTTTGGTACCGTCCAAGTTATTTCTCATTTCAATCAGGTTCATGGATTTCTATCTGTTCAATTTGCTGATTGTATTGAGAAAGAGATAAATCTCTTTGATATATTTCTTGATTGAGTCTCACGTTTAAGTTGGTGCTCTCGGAATTATATTGGAGTTTAATCCATACAAATTGCCGAAAGAATTATTGGGTGTGGTTGTTATACCCCCGCTTTTTCAACTTTTGCACCCACTAAGTATGATCTAAATTTTTCGAGTGCAAACACTATAGCCAAAAATTATTTTTCGGTGGTAGAATAGTTGATTTGCGCATCTTTTAGAATCCTAGGTGCATAATAAATCACATGAGACAGCTTGTCTACTCTTTGACCCAAAACGGCTCCAACAACATAGTCAATTGCATTACACATTAATTCAAATGGAAAACTCCAATCCGATGACTTGATAATTGGTGCAGTTGTCAACAATTTTTTCAATCTATCAAAGGCATCCTTGCTCTCCTTGTTGAAGTCAAAAATAACCTGTTTTTGCAATAATTTGCACATAGGCAATGATATTTTGGATAAATCTTTAATAAACTGCCTGTAAAAACCTGCATGACCAAGAAACGAGCGAATTTCCCTCACCGAAGTGGGGTATCGTAAGTTTCTTATTAAGTCCATCTTTGCTTTGTCAACTTCGAGCCTCAAGATGAAACGACGTGACCTAGCGCTATGCCATGGTTCACCATAAAGTGGCATTTCTCCCAATTAAGAACAAGAGTTGTGTCTATGCATCTTTTAAGCACAAGTTCAAGATTTTGTAAACAAATATCAAATGAATTGTCATAAACACTAAAATCATCCATAAATACCTCAATTATGCATTCCACATAGTAAAATAATATACTAACCATACACCTCTGAAAAGTGGCAGGCGCATTACAAAGACCAAACGACATTCGTCTATAGGCGAACGTACCAAAAGGACAAGTGAGAGTAGTCTTCTCTTGATCCTCCGGTCAAAAAATAATCTGATATGGAGAAGTAGTTTGGAGAATACCAAGTCGGGATGAGGACATTAAACTAAGCGCTACATGGGAGGAAACCCATCGGATTTGTATTTTTATCTCTTATCTTTTAATTTTTGTTATATTTTCATATCATATTTGAATTTTCCATCTTAATTTTTCTTTGTTTGAGTCAATTACATTGAGGACAATGTAAAGTTTAAGTGTGGGGGAAGCATTTAGTATCATATCATATGCATAGACACACATGCACACACATGTATATATATATAAAGGAAAACATGCTCTTTGATTTCTTGCATACTTGAGACTTCATCTTTTGGAGTTATTTATAAACTATCTATGATGACACTTAACCCTTTTAGGTTGAAATAATTCTTACAGCTATAGCTTGATTCCTACTTTATCATTCTATAATCCTTAATCATATACCTCCATAATTGAATGTGAAACTCAGATGCTAGAAATGGCATGGTAGTCGTTGGAAAATCAGTTCTCGCAATTAATCACTATTGAATCACTTTCTTTTTATTTTTGCAGTTATATGTTTCCCTAAGTGATTTGGCGGGATCCTAGTACTTCCATGGATGTTGTAGCAAGGTAATCATTGGTTGAGTTTATAAAAGCCCCAAAGACAATTGTCTTACACTCAGAAAGAGTGAGCCAAAAATAAAAACTCAAAAATATATATAAGGCTCCTCTTCATATACCGACATTAGTCATGTGAAAATAACCTCGTACGTCTTATGTGATTTGTGTGAGACAGTCACTCGATGTTAACTTGGGATGTTTCGTATTGATTAATAATCATATGAGAATTACTTGGAACTAGTGGTATGTGTAAGATTACCATCATCGTCTTCCAAGGATGTTTCAAGACGATTAACCGAGAGTCTTAAAACTACCGGATACATGGAAATTAATCATTTTGTCGATGAAATGAGTGAAACCTATCATCATTATTTAGCAAGTCAAAAATACTATTGATGAGGTTCTCGACACTTGGATAGCAGTATGTGTGAGACGTTTTCCATGTCTCCATCGCCTAAACAAGCCTGGAATGCAGGATCTAAGGGAACTATCACATATTTGCTGAAAGGAAACATGCGCTTAGAGTATCTAATTATGTTGTCTAGTCAAGCGGGTGCTTATCTCAACTATTGTGCTAAATATATAAAAATAAATAAAATAAAATCCTTTGACGACATTCATACAAGTATTATATGTAACATCTTTCACTTTAGTCAATATTTGCACGCTTTACTTTTCTATTTCCATTCTCTCATCTATCCATGTGATTTCAGTAGGCGAGTGTTGCGGCAAAAAATGTTGAGAAACAATGCAACAGTTTATTTTGATGACTATCTTAGTAGAGTTATGCAATCAGGTTGAATGTCACACTTAAGTAATTGATTGTGTGTGATGATTGAAATGTATGTGGGATGTTTGAAGCTAAAGAACTTACACGGTCTGATTATTTAATTAGCTTTTTGCTTTGTGTCTGTCCTTAGCAGTTCTTCCAAGACGAGAGATTGGAGTAGGTTTGTGGGTATGCCTCTTGTAAACTCTCACGAGATTATAACTCGTCCACTAGGGACACCTAGGGGTTTAAATGCATGTTTCATTAGCTAAGTGCAACTGTTTTCTCTACGACATGGAGTTGTTGTATCTAGGAATAGTTTTATTTAGTTTGTTCGCTCGAGGACTAGCAAAAGCTAAGTGTGCGGGAATTTGATAGGTGCATAATTCATATGATTTTAGTGTCCATTCCATAATTGTTTTAGCTATTATTCTTTCATATTTTCGTATTATTACTCTTGTTTTCTCTTATTTGTCTCTATTAGGTGAATCATCCAAAAAGCAGTCACAAAGTGCTAAAAAGATCTAAGAAGACAAGTATTCCAAGTATCCAAGTGCCTAAATCGAAGAGAAGTGGAAGAAGTGTGACGAAAAGGAGCAAAACGCTCAAAATCAAGACATGGTCCAAAGACCAAGCTTAACTCATTCAAATTAAGTATTTCTTATCACCAAAAAGAATGCAAAAATAATAAGGTCATTCCGAGTTCGGACAAAGAAGTTACGGCCAAAACAAGTTATCAAATACCGACGTCTATAGACCAGTTCGGGAACTGTGTTCGGGAACGGGCGTAACTGGATTATGTGAACTGACCAGTTCGGGAACTGTGTTCAGGAACAAAAGTCCTTGAATTTTATTTGAAGAATAGTTCTCAAACGGTGTTCGCGAACCATGACGGCCAAAATTCCGAACTATTTTTAGGGTGCCTTAACCGACTTAGATACTTGAAGGCCAAGCAATGTAAACCTATAAAAAGAGGTATTAGTTCATGAATAATGATATATCAAGGGGTCACGAAATTGTAAGGCTTGGAGAGAAAAACTACACACTGGGCGAAAGCTAGGTTTCAGAGCGGTTATTCAATCGTAACGATATCTCTTAACTTTTCTTATATGTATATCATGGATGTTTAGACATCCATGAGTAGATAAATCCATAATTGATTGAGGATGAATTCTAAGTTGTAAACTTGATTTGATTTAATATATGAATATATTTTGATTTCTTCATATGATTATCGTTGTTTCTACTATGAGTAAATATTATGATTGATTGATTGATTGTTCTAGGTGGCCAACTAAATTAGTATATTGATTAATCTAAAGCTATTAAAGGGTTAGGATATCCGTGTAATTAATTAATAACCCCTACACAAGTAGAAAACGTGAAACCTTGCAGAGGGATTCTATAGAGCTATCACGTGTAGAAACAACACTAGAAAGTGGACCTTGCGCTAAGAGTCTAATTACTAGGATCAACCTATAAATTCACCAAAGATAAAGCATTCGACCAAATTACACCTTCAGTGAGCTACTACTAGGTGGTTTAGACGAATAGAATCTGGTATTAGAGAGCTTTCGTACTCAGTGATAAAAGGAATTTAGGGAATAACACTGAGCTAGTTGTTATTCCATGATTGGTGAAAATCTATGATTAACGAAAAGTAGGAAATTATAATAACTCATTGAGGGTTTATTAACGAAGAAGGATTCCTCGATCATATCTCTCTTTGTTGCTTACTGATGAGTCCTAAAAAGTGCATATTTCTATATATTTTTCTTGGCATTTAACTCATCTTTTGTGCATTAATTCTACATTTTATCCCATATTCTGTATTTTCATTGTTTTCAAGAATAAATATTTTTCTTACTTAATTTTGCATTTTTAGGTAATAAATAAAGTCTGGATAACTTGCGGAGCGGAAAAGAGCTGAAGAGTGGTGAAAAGCCGGGAGGAATTACACAAGGAAGCCGCGAAGAATGTTGTGCACAAGACCAAAAGGCTAGAAGTGGGCTTGAAGAGGAAGAAATTGTTCTTAAAGAAGAAATGGGCTCAGAATTATCCCAAGCCCAACTTATCTCCCAAACCAAAACCCAAATCCATAACCCACTTCTCATGTAGCCGTCAGATTGGATCCATATCATCATCCAACGGTCGCCTCCTCTTCGTGCATCAAAGTCTGAATTTCCTGACCAACACTACAACACCTAACTCCATCTCACGCCGTTAGTTTCGTTGTATCTCTTCATCCGACGGTCGCTGAAGGCTATGTTCCATCTTATCGTTGGATGCATTTCAGATGTATTGATCAAACGCCTATCACTCGCCTAACATCGAAATCTGATGAGCCCGCCTCACACCCGAGCAACCTAACCCTATACCCATCGCCAAACACTCCCCTCCTTCTTTCCATCGACTTCTTTCTCCCTCACCCTCTGCAACCACCATCACCACCACCTTCTCCCCTGTCATCTCCACCAAACGCCGCCAACAACTCTCTCCACCAAACCGTATCTACCCACATCACCCCCATACCCTACATACATCTCTAGCCACCTATTTTACCCATTTCCCCTCTAATTTTCCCCTGAAACCCTAGGTGGGAAATTAGTAAAATAGGTGAGGCTATAAGACTGAATTGGAGCAGGAGAAGGACTGAGAGAAGGCAAAGAAGGATGGGTCGACGTCAATTTGAAGATTAGGTGAGTTAATTTCACTGTTTGAATTTGGGTATTTTTCTATAAACCCTAATTGTATAATTTAGGGATTTGGGTATAAATAGACTGTGGTGTTGTTGTAAAAGTGATGCCTGGATTAGCCAGTGTGTCCAGAACCAAGTTCTGTTAATGATCATTTTTGTGCTGTTCATGTTGTGTTCATGTTTAGTGTAATATCCTGTTGTGTTCTGTGTGTGATGTTTGTTCCTGTGATGTTTTGTATCCATCTGTCATGTTATGTTTGTGTTAATTAGCATGTTTGTATTGTTTCTACACATGATCATGTATTTTCCCTGTTTAAACCTCAGAGAAGACCTTTGAACCATGATGGTTAGCTATTAGGATGGTTTTTGTTGAACTCAAAATAGCTGAGGCTAGTTAGATTCCTAAAAGCCCAACTGACTTGTGATTAGTGGTGTTGTAAGAAGACCACTAATGCTAGGGGTCAGTGGTGGCTCTAAGGGGTTAATCAGCTACATTAGTTAGTAAGCCACTGCCTAGTTAGTCTGTGATTGGTTGTGCCTTAAACAGACAGCCAATACTAGGGGTTAGCTAAGGCTGTAAGGTTAGTTAACTAACCATATGACAAAAACTTGACCTAGGCAAACTAGCTAGGTGAAGGGAATTCTCATCCATCTCCTTACACTTCCCATCCACAATTTCTTTCCCATGTTCTGTTTTGGTTAAGTTTTTCTTTTTCTTTGCCACTGCCTTTGGCTCACTGCCACTGAATTTTTCTTTGTTTCTTTGGTTCGTTAGTTCACTGCCTGTCACTAGCTCAGACTATCTAGGAAACTTCAATTCACCCCAAGTCTCTGTGGAATGATCCCTTGCTTACTTTCTATACTAAAACTTGGCCTTGTATACTTGCAAGAGTTTTTGTGTGTTTTCTAACCACACCACTTACAACTTAATATTTTCAATTGCTTTTATTTACTTTTTTTAAAATCTAAAACAAAACCCCTCTTTGTGACACTTCGACAACTAAAACTCACTTCTCTTCGTGGGAACGATCCTTGCTTATATTATATTACTAGTTAATTGTATGGAAATAAGATTATTAATTTGATTGCACTTACGATCCTCCTCCTCATCTTCTTCTGTCTCCTCATCATCTTCTTCCATGTCATTCTGGCTCTCACCTCTTGTAACTGGTTTACCATCAATATCTAATCCAGATATTTCCTCACTGTCGGAATACCACATTCAGGGGTTCTTACATGGTACGAGCAAACATCCTAGGTATTTTCTTCTCGTCAAGATAGCATCGGTACATCATGTCTTCAACACGCTTTTGTCTCTCTGATGTGATTTTTATTGTTGTAGAAAAGTGGTTGTAAAGATCCGTTCAACTCAAACTTGTGAATATTGATTTTAGATTTAAATTCTAGTCAAGCTAGCAAATAAACAAAGATGATAACAGTATTAAGAGAGACTAGGACTCAGGATTCCACCATACAATTCATTCATGCGATTCATATATTAACTCTAAACACTTATAGCTCTTTTGTGGACTCTATTTCTTTGCTAAATGCAGATTTTCAAAGTTAATGACTGTAAGTCGAAAGAATGGAACATCAAAAGTTTTAAACTAAGCATGGCCCATAAATTGAAATCACAACCATTCAATAAAAATCATAAAACGATTAATAATCAATGCAAAAAGTCATAACATAATTAAATATAATTACCACAAGCATGAAATATGGCTTCCTCCGTCATTCCAGTGTTGGGGTTTATCTCCTCATGTCGAAAACACTCTCTAAAGATTTATTTATGGATTAAAAAGTGTTTACAAATGTAAGAAGAATCAAAAAGAATAAAACTGAGAATCTACAACGCTGTACGAGCATTACAGATTGACTATTACAAGAGAAACATTTGGAAAAGGATGGCCGCAATCGTAGAAGGTATTTTGCAAGCACTACTGAAAAATGATACTTCTCTTCCGCCGTTGAATAAACCACGGTTTCTGCGACAGACTTCAGCAACCAACTTTAGATGCATCTTCTTCTTCATCAGTAGAGAATTTCTCTGCAACTCCTCTTGCGGCCTAATTTCTTGCTATGAAGCTTCCCCAAACCCTCGATATCACCTTTGGGACTCTAATCCTCCTTTATATATACCATAGGTTCAATAATATCTCCAAAATATCTTCACAGTTAAGATTGCATTTTTTTTCTTTTCTCCGGGAATAATTCTCGCAAAATTCTTGTTCTCCGGCTTCTTTGTTTCCTGTTTTAAACTTGATAGCAGTGAATATTAAAGAGAACATATTCTCCCTTTATTTACATGATATCTTTCCATAAATATTCACGTATCTTCCCAAAACTAATCCTGTAAAAGTTTATCCCTGTTTTATCTTAAAACCGATGATCCAGCCAAAGTTGATCGAATCAACACCTATACAAGCCCTGTTTAGTATTGACAAGTCATCCTAACAAAAATTAGCGATTAAATCTCATTAAAACCCTTCCAAATGTCGAACCCTAATTCTTCTTCTTCGCCGCCAATTTTCCTGCCACGTATGAATTTGAAATGGTGAAGATGGAGGCTCCCCCATCCATCTGTGGGGTCCCTTTAGCAAATGCCTTGGGGTGCAAATATTAAAATTTCTGGGTGCTTTTATCAAATCTTATGGGTGCCTTTGTCAACTCTTTTGGGTTCCTTTGATACTTTTTTTGGGGTGCCTTTAGTAGTTTTCTCCGATGGTGCAAATACCACTTTTCGAGCCAATTTTTCGGCAAAAGTTTATTTCTCCAAAAACACCTACAAAGACATAAAATAGTATAATAAGTACAAAACTGAGCACTAACATATAGAGAATTGAGATCAAAATAGATACATATACGTGTCTATAAAATACCCCCAAACTGTTATTTGCTAGTCCTCGAGCAAATCTAATCTAAAAAGTAAAATCCTAACTCACCGTCGCAGGCATGCGATTGCACTTAGCGTTTTCAACAAGCCTTTGAACCCCTAGGTGCCCCCACTGGATGGGTTATACTCTCGGGATATTTTACAAGAGGTGTACCCACAAAATCTTATTCCAAACCCTAGCTACCTGTGCAGAATCTAGGAACAACACTAAACAATCTCCTTAGTTGGTATACTCTCATTGAATACAATAGGAAGTACCCTGATTGTGAATCCAATTGGTGTACACGAGTTTGCGCCAAGCATACTAAAATTCATACATAAGTGATAGATTTTTACTCAGATAGTCGCACTGTGGACATCAATATTCGGAATCAAACAAATCACATGAATAGATTAAGAAGGTGGATATAGAGATAGATGGTTTGCGAATGAAAGTCAATGCCAAGATGAATGTAACTGGATTAAGATACTGGTCTGAACTCTAATATCAACACAGCTGGTATATACAAGGGTCCCAGTTGTCGATAATCCTAATTCTAAATCAATTCAGTTGGTCCATACAAGGGTCCCAACGGTCGATTTATTTATTGAACAATAATATTATTATTTTTTTGTCTTACTGATCTGGTTTTTTTTTTTTAATGACTCAATCACTCTACTTCATCCCAGCGGCCACATCAACATATAAAGTTTGCAAAAATAAAAACAGAACGTGATATGATGACTCTGAGATATAGTTACTTCTGATACCCGAGTTGTGTCTTTTTATGAATAGATTATTTAGCTTGGGTCCCTCAGCTCCTACAACCAAGATGTTTCCATCCACTTAGATTGATTAGTGTTATCCTGAATTGGCACAAGTTTCTAGATTATAAAGTTTTAAAATGCAAAAAAAAAAAGTTTCTTCCATACCCCCAAACTTGAATCTAGCATTGGCCTAGATGTTTTAAAGATGAAATTAAAAGCACGAACAAGAAGAAATTGTTACCACTTGAAGCAAAAGAGTTAAGGAATGATATTACCATATTGCGTGAGCATGGGTTACCTCCAAAGAAGTGTTAAGTTTAAAGTCTTCAGTCAGACATCAAATACCACAAAATGGCTAGTCAGATTTTAAAATCATATACCAATAGTCGAAACAATTTTGGGTCATCAAAACCAAATAGAGCCTACACAATTATGAGACAATTGTACAGAATCAGAAAAATAAATAGATAGAACATAACCTTATCTAACATTTGTTTCAAGACAACTTTTCTGGAGTGCCCAATTGGGCTTCATATGAATGTCTCGGTAAACGGATTCATCCGAACTACGGGTCTTTATTACCTGAATTTTCTCCTGGACAGTTTAGTAGGGTCGGGTTGTGGAGTTTGAAGAGACTCAAGTAATACCTTAGACGCACAAAGCTCGGGTCCCAAGTTAGGGTCTTCAATTAGGGATACATGACAATCACAAGGACCATTACTACCCCCCCCCCCCCCCCAAAAAAAAAATAAATAAATTATGGTAATCATTACTCTCCGAAATACCTAACATCATTGCTTGAATTTACGGATCCTTAGAGTCTTTAACTTACTCAAGAGCTTCTGCCAGATCACTACCCCCAGACTTAGGGTAATCATTACTCTCAGAAAGATCTAACACTATTACTTGAATTTCAGGGTCCTTAAATTCTAAAAAATACCCGACAACTTCTTTTAAAGACTAGTCACTCATCTGATCTAAGAGAATGCTATCTTCAAATACATCTAAGGAATCACCAAATAAAGTGTCATGCCAATAATCCCAAACTAAAGTGTTAATCATATTCCATTCTTCTAAGTCATCAGAAGTTTGTCTAGTGACATTAAAGACATTTAGTTTAGTGGTCATATTACCAAAGGATATGTTCATAAGTTTGGATCTACATTTGATGACAACATTAGATGTGGCTAAAAATGGTGACCTTAAATCATAGGTATTTGAGCACTAGAGTCCTGAACATGTTGGGTATCTGGAATAATGAAATCTACTGAATAAATGAACCTATTAACCTCAATCATAACATCTTCTGTGACACCACGAGGTACTCTGTGTTAGAGCATTGCTCGGTCGAACTCGCATGCGTTGCTATCTCAAGCATGTTTGTCAATGTTAGTGATCAAAACTATAAGTCTTGATTTCTAGTCTACTATAGCTAAGTCTCGGACTAGGATAGAAAGTGTAGTTGAGCTCAAGGACTTCACGGCAATTCATCATACAAGACGAAAAACTACTCAAGGAACCGGTGGAACTTCTAGACAAAAAGGTATGTGAAGAATTGAAATTATCTGTCACTCAAAAATCTATCTACTCTATCTCCTACTTCTTGAGACAAAAAGTCGTATGCCATATATAGACTTAGATTATACACATTTGGTATTTCGAGCCGAGTATACCTCGCCTATCTACATATCGAAATATGTGTTGGTAAGCGTTTCGCTTCGACCATGTTTATCTTTACCTAGTGACGAAAGTCATGATATGTCTCAATCACTTTGAAAATTGCTTTGACGAGAAATAGTGTAACAACTATATAAAGTCCTCTAAGAATATTTCAATGGTTGGAATGAGAGTTTAGATTACATAACCAATGATGGACATAAGTATTGTTGTGGAAACACATATGTGCATAAGTCTTATCCCTTGAACCAAAGTTTGCGAACTTTGTTGATCAAGAGAAACTGTAAGAATGGCTTGTTGCCAAGTCCACGAACTGCTGAACTTCTCATCCCGAGAAATTCTGTTGGAGTTGACAAACTTGTTGCATGAGTACCAGTCCGCGAACCCAGTCCACGAACCGGCGGAAATTCTTTGCCGAGATTTTCTGCTGGAGTTTGTAAACTCTTCCCAGTTGCTTAAGTCCGCGAACCTAGTGTGCGAACTTAAGAAGGTTATATATCTGAAGATGATTTCTGAACTTAGACTTATAAAGACTAAGGAATGCAATTTGCAAACCGTGTCTATAAAGTTCATGAACCGATTCGAGTGAATTAAATCATCTTTGCTTCAATTGTGTCTTGTGTAGTACATAAGATTTCCTTGCAATTGAACAACTCTCTAACTAGTTCATTTGAGTCATTTGAACTAGTTATCGTGAAGAAGAATATGGTTAGTATGAAATGCTCATATGGCTAACCTTTTGGTTAACCATTGTTGAACCAACAATGTACATGTTTGGGTACGGTTAACAAACCTAGAAACATGCATTTCATTTGTGTATAACAAGCTAGTTTTCGATCTAACGGTTGAGAAATATTAGCTTGAATCTAAATCAGGTTTTCATCTAACGGTGGATATTGTTTGCTATGTGACCAAGGCGAAACTCTGATTTGAAAGACTATTAAGCGGACATATAGAAAATCTGCAAAACTAATCCCTATACTTCACGTGTGATACTAGTTTGCGTGCTAGAGTCATTTCTCCTTTAACCTTTGGTTTTCTTATTCTAAAACCAGGATAACGACTTAAAGACTTCATCGAGATTGTGAAGCCAGACCGATACTACTTTTATCGTAGTTGTGTGATATGATCTTGCATCTTCTATCGTACAAGTACAATCAGATTGATTGGCTTGAGATTAATATCTCCGATAAGCAAGATATAAAAAGTAGTCACAAACATCTTCGTCTCATTGTTTGTGATTCCTCAACATCTTGTTTCTCTACCATACGATTAAGATTGTTGTGAGGTGATTGATTTATCTAGGCTGTTCTTCGGGAATATAAGACCGGATTATCAATTGGTTCCTGTTCACCTTGACTATTATCAAAAGACGGAACAAAAACTTTAGGGTTTTTCTGTGGGAGACAAATTGATACTTTGATAGACTTGTCTGTGGGAAACAAATTTGTTTATTGTCAAAGCCTGCGATTTTGGGTCGTAGCAACTCTTAGTTGTGGGTGAGATCATCTAACGGAATCAAGTCGCAGTATCCTGCCGGGATCAGAGGCGTAGGGAGTACAACTGTACCTTGGATCAGTGGAAGACTGATTGGGGTTCTACTACAGTCCAGTCCGAAGTTAGATTGGAGTAGGCTAGTGTCTGTAGCGGCTTAATACAGTGTGTGTTCAATCTGGACTAGGTCCCGGGGTTTTTCTACATTTGCGGTTTCCTCGTTAACAAATTTCTGGTGTCTGTGTTATTTCAGTTTCCGCATTATATTGTTTTATCTTTATAATTGAAATAATACAGGTTGTGTGTTAGATCATCAATTAGAGTAATCCAACCTTTGGTTGTTGATTGTCATTGATTGGTCCTTGGATATTGGTCTTTGGTACCATCCAAGTTATTCCTTGTATTTGATCAGTACTCGCAGTTTCTGTTTGAGGAAATCAAATCAAGAGAGAGAGATATAAACTCGTTGATGTACTTTTAATTGATTTAGTCTTGTTGATTCTCATAAAAGTATATTTGAGTTTGTCCATACAGATTGCTAACTGAAATATTGGGTGGTGTTATTAGACCCCCGCCTTTTCAATTGGTATCAGAGCAGGAAAACACGTTCAAGACCTTACAAGTCTGTGTTTGTAGCGATCTGACTCTATGGATAGAGGTGTTATCTCTATTAACGTACCACCAGTCTTCGATGGCTCTAATTACTTATGGAGGAAAATTTCTATGCGAGCTTTTCTTCAAGCGCGTGATTTTCAATCATGGGTATATGTTGTTAATGGCTATGATGCTCCCGTTGTGGCAGTTGGAGATGTAAACATTCCCAAGAATATTGGTGAATATAATCCTACCGAGATACTTGCTGCAAAGCAAAATTTCGACGGTTTGAATGCCATCATACATGCCATTACCCCAAATCTTCAGCACCATGTGTCAAATTGCACTAGGTCTAAAGATGCTTGGGATATCTTAGAAATCGTATTTGAAGGAAACTCCAGTGAAAAGGAAGCTAGGCTTCAAAACCTTAATTCTGATTGAGAGAACCTTCGTATGGCAGATGAAGATACATTTGATGAGTTTAATCACAGGGTGTCTGAAATTGTTAATGCATCTTTTGCATTGGGTAAGACTATTCCTGAAAAGGACATTGTGATGAAAATTCTCAGATCGCTGTCATCTAGATACGAGTCTAAGAAGCATGCTATCGTTGAGGGAAATAACCTTGATAATCTTTCCAGAAATACAATGGTTGGAAAGCTAAAGATATTTGATCATGAGCATACATCCAAAATCAGAAAGGATGTTGCCTTTAAAGCACATAAGAACACTAAGTTACTTGATAAAAGTGTTTATGTCTCTGAGGATGATCAGTCTGAGGGTGATTTTTCGGATGAAGATCTTGACAAATCAGTCTCCTTGGTCACAAGACAGTTTAGGGATCTTCTATTGAAGATAAGTAAACGGTTTTCAAGAGACAAACCTAGGTCGTCAGATAAACCTCACAATCGCGTTCCTCCTAAAAACAGGGATGCTGACGAGGCTGATGACGAGGATATGCCACGGTGCTTTAAGTGTAAAGGTTTTGGTCATTTTGCAAACGAGTGCCCAAATCGTAAAAAATACACTGGGAACAAAGGTCTTGCTGTAACACTTGATGAGATGTCTGAGATCTATGATTCTGATGAAGATAGGAAATCAAGTGTTGGCCTTCTATGTGAAAACATTGATTTTGATAATTGTAGCAATACATATATATCAACCTTGATGGTTTCAGTGAAGAAGAGAATCCAATCAAGATGTAAGAATCAATTGACCCATCCTTTGGAAACTCTGGTTGTAATGTTTCAGGATCTACTATGTGTCTAGATGCTTTCACACCACAGATGCCTAAATACTATCCAAGTTTGACGTGCTCGTTTTGTTCTCAGAAGGGTCATGAACTATCAAGATGTTATAAGTACAAACATCAAGTGAGGCACACCAACAAACTTCAATGAAGATCAAATCGATTGGCAAGGAAGCTTAAACTTTCCCAGAAGACTGCTGAGGTATGTAGGATTTTATCTTCGTCTAAGAAGTTGGTTTCCAGAGACAAAATAAGACCATTAGAGAAGAAGGTATGGTCAAATCACTTTGATACACAAAAATTTGAGGATTCCTCTCAAGAGGAAAATGGTGGAAAAATTGTTGTTCACCACATCACAAATTAATTGTGTTGTTTGGTAAATCTTGTCTCATGTGCCTGATAAAAAAGAGATAAGATTGTATACCGCTCAGGCTTTAGGATTTTTTTTTTCTTCTTAGGATTGTTTTTCCTGTCTATCAAATAAAGTAAAAGGTTATTATCGACAATTCTACTTTTTATAAGGTTTAGAATTGGACGTCCATGAACCTGTTTAAAGGTTGCAAACCCTACATTCTTTTTTCCTCTCTGATATCTTTTATATCTTAAGACTGCTTGATGAGATTATGAATTCCACTCACAAAAACCAGTTGTTTATAACTGTTCTCTAAGCATCATGTATTTGGATGGAAAAGATGTCAATATGATTGTCAAGCCATCAATCAAGGAAAAAGAGAAATCTCCAGTAACTCCTTCCTTGAAAAGAAAGATGAGGAATACAAGAAAGCCAAGGGTTGTCCCTTCTAACTCTTAGAAGTTTTCCGATGTTCTTGATGAGTTGAAGGAAGTAATAAAGGAGATTAGTGAAATAAAGGCTTGCGTTTTAAGATATTTGGAAATTCAAAAGGCCCTGGTTCGACTTCATCATCCAAGATGGTTTGTTGGTATTGAGTCCTTCCTCCACGAACCTTATATTCCGATGGTTGTTGACGACAAGGATTTCAGGAATGATAAGGAATTTCTTAAAGATATTGTTGCCTAGTATGTCTTCTTTTTGGTTTAGTTGGAAGAATAACTAGTGCTTTGAATAGCAATGATTCTGACTACACATAGCTATTATTTTTCATATTCTTGTTCTTTTTAGATTTATTTGGTTTAAATTCTAAAAATATTTGAAGGATGATGGTTTGCAGTATTTAATCTTTATGATTTTTTATATTGCAATTTGTTATGGGATATTGGTGTTTACGTCCGTGAACTATGTTGTCCCATATTTTGTCAAAAGTAAAGTCGTTCATGATCGATATTCATGTATTGATTTAAGGATGAATAAAATTTTGACATATACAAAAGTTAAGCCTATATTGTCAATTCTTTGATGGAAGATAGGTTAAAATCTTTTGTGTTCAAGGATTATGTCTATTAAAAATTGTTATGCAAATAGTGATGGAAGATATAATGAATCCTTGTGTATTCCACAGTATTGATCTTCACTGATCCATATTTTATGTAATATTGTGAGGCTCCGTAATGTGTCTTATGTTGAGCACGATACAACCAAGTTGATTAATTTTTGATTAGATTTGTTGGTTGTTCCGTAAGGTACTTTATGTTGAGCATTCTTGAACTAAATTAATCATCTTGTTTGGTTATTTAGTTGTTGCTCCATAAGTCTTTTTATGTCGAGAAAAACAAATGACAATTAAATTGATTACTATTGTAATTAGTTTGGTTGTGTATTCCAATTAGATTAATTATGGGTTCTCTTGTAATTAATCTAGTTGAGTATTCTCATACTCCGTAAGATTCCTCTTATGTTGAGTATATGAACGACTATCCTATTGATTTTATAATAGTTATGTTAGTCGTATTCTCCGTAAGTTCTCTTATGTCGAGCATAATCAATTAAGTTGATCACTTTTGTGTTTAATTTGATTGCGTATTCCGATTAAATTAATCATGGGTTTACTTTTGATTAATTTGATTGAGTTTTTGGATATCTCATGGTTTCTGGTGTCCAATCAAAATCCTTATTTTCTTTTGAAATTAAGGTCGCTCTTGTTGTTCCCTTGGGAATGACATCAAATGGGGGAGAGTTCTTTTTAACTCGTGCTTAATGGTCATATCTTGAGGGGTGTGCGGCTGTGGAATTTTAAAGAGGTTATCTTGTATCTTTAAACTCCTCGATGAATGCTATTAGCTTCGGCTATATGATTGCATCTAAATTAGATGGTATGTATTTTCTTTTAGTCATGAAATGTCTCTTACGTAAATTTTATTATGATCCCGTTCTTGTACCTTCGCCAATTTTATTGACAAAAAGGTGGAGAATTAATATGTAGTTCACACTACAAATACATATGGTTTTCGGATCATTATGTAAGGGGGGGTAGTTTCCATGTGAGGTGGAGTATTGACTAAGGGGGAGTGATACATATCACCATAATATTATTGTTGAAGTTGTGATACAATTGGACTTTGACACTGTGTAATAATACTATGACACTGTATAACAATGATCGAGACCGATGATTTCTCATTGTTATACCTACGGATCTTCAACAACGGTGATGCTAAACTTAAAACCTTTGGGATCATTGGAGTACTTGGAAGTGACGAAGATTTCGAGGAATGTTGAAGATTAGACGTGTGGAATAGGAGCTACTAAAGTTTCTTTATCTTTTTTGTATTCCATATGTATTGATAGTTTTGTAATTAAAATTGACAAAGGGGGAGATTGTTAGAGCATTGCTCGGTCGAACTCGCATGCGTTGCTATCTCAAGCATGTTTGTCAATGTTAGTGATCAAAACTATAAGTCTTGATTTCTAGTCTACTATAGCTAAGTCTCGGACTAGGATAAAAAGTGTAGTTGAGCTCAAGGACTTCATGGAGATTCATCATACAAGAAGAAGAAATACTCAAGGAACCGGTGGAAATTCTCGAAAAAAAGGTATGTGAAGACTTGAACTTATCTGTCACTCAAAAGTCTATCTACTCTATCTCCTACTTCTTGAAACAAAAAGTCGTATGCTACATATATACTTAGATTATACATATTTTGTATTTCGAGCCGATTATACCTCGCCTATCTATATCTCGAAATATGTGTTGCTAAGCGTTTCGCTTCGACCATGTTTATCTTTACCTACTGACGAAAGTCGTGACATGTTTCAATCACTTTGAAAATTTCTTTGACGAGAAATAGTGTAACAACTATATAACGTCCTCTAAGAATGTTTCAATGGTTGGAATGAGAGTTTAGATTACATAACCAATGATGGACATAAGTATTTTTGTGGAAACACATATGTGCATAAGTCATATCCCTTGAACCAAAGTTTGCGAACTTTGTTGATTAAGAGAAACCGGAAGAATGGCTTGTTGCCAAGCCCGCGAACTCAGTCCGCGAACTGCCGAACTTCTCATCCCGAGAAATTATGTTGATGTTGACAAACTTGTTGCGTGAGTACCAGTCCGCGAACCAGCGGAAAGTCTTTGACGAGATTTTCTGCTGAAGTTTGTAAATTGTGCCCGGTTGCTTAAGTCCGCAAACTTAGTGTGCGAACTTAAGAAGGTTATATATCTGAAGATGATTTCTGAACTTAGACTTATAAAGACTAAAATTCGCAAACCGTGGCTATAAAGTTCATGAACCGATTCGAGTGAATCAAATCATCTTTGCTTCAATTGTGTCTTGTGTAGTACATAATATTTCCTTGCAATTGAACAACTCTCTAACTAGTTCATTTAAGTCATTTGAACTAGTTATGGTGAAGAAGAATATGGTTGGTATGAAATGCTCACATGGCTAACCTTTTGGTTAACTATTGTTAAACCAACAATGTACACGGTTGGGTACGGTTAACAAACCTAGAAGCGTGCATTTCAGTTGTGTATAACAAGCTAAGTTTTCGATCTAACGGTTGAGAAAAATTAGCTTGAATCTAAATCAGGTTTTCATCTAACGGTGGATATTGTTTGCTTTGTGACCAAGGCGAAACCCTGATTTGAAAGACTATATAAGGGAACATCTAGAAACTCTGCAAAACTAATCCCCACACTTCACGTGTGATACTAGTTTGCATGCTAGAGTCGTTTCTCCTTTATCCTTTGGTTTTCTTATTCTAAAACCAGGTTAACGACTTAAAGACTTCATTGGGATTGTGAAGCCAGGCCGATACTACTTTTATCGTAGTTGTGTGATCTGATCTTGAATCTTCTATCGTACGAGTACAATCAGATTGATTGGCTTGAGATTAATATCTCCGATATGCAAGATATAAAAAGTAGTCACAAACATCTTCGTCTCATTGTTTGTGATTCCGCAACATCTTGTTTCGCTACCATACGATTAAGATTGTTGTGAGGTGATTGATTTATCTAAGCTGTTCTTCGGGAATATAAGACCAGATTGTCAATTGATTCTTGTTCACCTTGATTATTATCAAAAGACGGAACAAAAACTTTAGGGTTTTTCTTTGGGAGATAGATTGATCCTTTGATAGACTTGTTTGTGGGAGACAGATTTGTTTATTTTCAAAGCCTGTAATTTTGGGTCGTAGCAAATTTTAGTTGTGGGTGAGATCAGCTAAGGGAATCAAGTGCGCAGTATCCTGTCGGGATCAGAGGCGTAGGGAGTACAACTGTACCTTGGATCAGTGGTAGACTGACTGGGGTTCAACTACAGTCCAGTCCGAAGTTAGCTTGGAGTAGGCTAGTGTCTGTAGCGGCTTAATACAATGTGTGTTCAATCTGGACTAGGTCCGGGGGTTTTTCTGCATTTGCGGTTTCCTCGTTAACAAAATTTCTGGTGTCTGTGTTATTTCAGTTTTCGCATTATATTATTTTATCTTTATAATTTAAGTAATACATGATATGTTTTATATCATCAATTAGAGTAACCAACCTTTGGTTGTTGATTGTCATTGATTGATCCTTGGATATTGGTCTTTGGTACCATCCAAGTTATTCCTTGTATTTGATTAGTAATCGCAGTTTCTGTTTGAGGAAATAAAATCAAGAGAGAGAGAGATAAACTCGTTGATGTACGTTTAATTGATTGAGTCTTGTTGATTCTCTTGAAATTATATTCGAGTTTGTCCATACAGATTGCTAGGCGAAATATTGGGTGGTGTTGTTAGACCCCGCCTTTTCACTTTGACATATCTATCAGCTAATTGCAGTGTCATTTTAGTAGGTTTTAACTTACCAAGACCTAACTTGTTGTACACATGATACAGGAGTAAGTTAACATGAGCTCCTAAGTCAAGCAATGCCTTATCAACTAAGTGATTACCAATCACTTTGAGGGTGTTTGGTTTAGAAGGATTGAACTTACTTGACCAGCTAAAAAGGATTTCTTTTGGATATTAAGCTTACGTTTTCATGTACAAAGATCTTTAAGGAACTTGGCATAAGCAGGCATTTTCCTGATTTCTTCTAATAACGGGATGTTAATGTTCACCTACTTAAATGTTTCCACTATTTCGTTGAAAGTCGACTCTTCTTTGTTGAAACTAACAATTGTGGATATGGGGCTCTAGATACAAAATATGACCTATCAGGAACCGCATTGGCATCACTAGAAACTTCGTCAATCTCTTTAATTAGTGGTTCCACTAGGGAACCTTCCATTGTTTCTCTCACTTAGAGTCTTTTCCGTTTAATTAGTTTTCGATTGATTTGATTGACTAACGGTTGTTGAACTTTGATTGCACCTAGTTTACTTATGCTTGAGAATCATCTCTTCTGATATAAGATTCACTCAAACTAGATCGAATTTTCGACGGGGATCTTTAGACTGTTTGTAGATCTGAATACGTCTTGTGATAATCCATTGTTAACAGACTCCGTTATGTGTGTGATTGATCACAAGAGATTCAAGTTGATTGTGTGCAGGTGTTTATTGAAGATCTAAGAAGATTTGAAGAGAAGAAGATTTCTGATTTGGGTTCATAATCTTTGGTGTGCACAATACTTGTTTCGATTAAAGAGGATCCAACTATAATCGGTTTATCCTTGTGATTGATTGGATTAATTAGTTGAGTAGATCGACATCAATACAATTCTTTGTGATTAAAAGTATTGATTGCAAAATCTTGATAATTACATTGGTAGTTGTTATTAGATAGATCTAAGGACCCGGCAAAGGAGTTTATTGGGATAAACGGAATAGCCTTTTTTTGAACTCACATCACTTGGTTGAAAAGAGTTGTTACCAAACACATTTGTTGTTCCTTTACTGTTTGAAATACGAACCAAAGGAATTGTTCCAAGTACGTGACTTAGTACAAGTTGGAGTCGTAGGAATACAGACGGAACTAGGTGAACTATAGGTTTAGTTGCTTGGTCTCAACTATACGAAGTTGGTTTGATTTTGTATAGCGTCTTAATCATGAGAGTACTCAATTCTGGACAAGGTCCCGGGGTTTTTCTGCATTTGCGGTTTCCTCGTTAACAAAATCTTGCTGTGTCTTTTACTTTTCTATTTCCGCAATTATAATTGTTTCTATTATAATTATAAGTAAAATACATAAACGTTAATTCCTATTTACTTGATAGTAATCCTATTGTGTTTGGTTAAGTCCGAACCTTTTATCAAATAAACATACTTCGTTGTTGTATTGTCTCGATCTCGTATCCATAGACGATCATACGAAGTGTGAACCGGTTAGTTGTATTGTCTCGACTCGGTCTATAGACAATCACTTTCGGAGAAAGGACTTATAGGTGGAAAAGTTTTAGATTGAGGTATATTTAGGTACCATCGTCTTTTTAATTGGTATTAGAGCATGCAAACACGAAAAGATCTAACAATCTGTGTTTGGTGCGATCCAACCTATAAGAAATTGAATCCTTGTCTGATTCAGTTAACGTATGTCAAGATAATGAGAATAATATCTCAGGGAAGGTCAATGGAAATTGGTCTCGTAAGTCTTTTCGAAAATCAAAGAAAAACCTATGACTAAAAACTTGATTGCAAATCAGATTCCTGATCAGAAAAGAATGAATCCGAAACTTAAACATGTTTTGGATCCGACTCCAATCTCTAGTGAAAAATCGTCTGAAAAGAGATTAGATTCACTAGAATGCCCAAGTTCTGGTTTTCGTAAAATGTTAGAAAGATTCTTCAAACATGTTGAAAGCTATGCAGAAAAGGGAAAAACCATTGACAGTCTAGATGATATCCTAGAACTTATTGTTTAATTGAATGTAAGAATTTCTGAAGGAAAACGAGAATCACTTAGTCTTCAAAATAATCTGGCAGATTATCTGGAACAAAAATTTGCTTTATGCAATAAAGTTCATCAACATACTACAGAGTGTGAAATTCTTACACAATCACTGGAGCATTCACAAATAAGGAATAAGATCCTTATTGAAAAACTTCTTACATTAACATGTCAAGAGGTATATCTAAATGGGTGTTTAGAAAAAAATTTCCAACAAGGAATGGATACTTTAAGAGGACATATAAAATGTCTTGAACAATAGACATTAGCAATTTTTCGAATGGCAAATCTAAATCACACGGGTTCAAATTCAAAGAATATTCCATCCTGGGTACAAAATATAATTGAAGATATTGCATCTCGCAATTCTCCTAACCAAGAGGATGGGTTCAAAACACATGCAAAGGAAAATGATAATGCTCCTAAAGAAAAGGAGGAAGATTCTCCTCAAAAGGTATTTGATGAGGAAGATCCTCATCCCAATGCTTGATCGCATTAGAATGTGCATCCTTAAAATGCCAAATCCTCTGATGTAAGGAAGCACATATATCTGGGGCCATCTGTATCCTGTTAATAATCTCTTATTCAACATAGAGAGTTTACACAATCTACATAAATATGCATATTCTGTCTCCAGGTGTAGAAAATTTGTATTGCAAACAGCTTGTGTAAAACAAGATAAGTTTCCTATCTAAATGTATCTCTTGATACTAATCTAATATTAATTTTTCTTCGAAGAAAGATGTGAATCTATAACACATTAGATGCGTAAATCCTTTCAAATCTTATCAAAATTGTTTATTTAAGGCTGATATCTATGTTTGGTATGTGTTAAAGATATTTCTAGTATATGTACTCAACGTGTCTGAGAACTTATACTAAAGGATGTATTCACAAACCAGATCTCAAGCAAAACTTCTGAAAGCCTTGAGCGGAATGACTTCTAAGGAAACTCTTCATCTTGATGATACCTTCAAGAAATCTAGTTGCGAAAATATAGAAAATGAAAAGGAATATGTCACTCATCTTCTTGTCCAAAGCATTTTGGATGTTAAGATTGATATTATCAATCTACGACAAGTCCTTCTCAGTACTATTGAAACTCATCATAGACATGCAACACTACTAAGAACTGTTATCTGTAACCAAAGAAAGCTAATTAAACTTGGAATCAGTAACAAAGAGTATGCTCGAAATATTGATCGAAAGGTTAATGCTTTAGCCTGTGAACATAATCAAGATATTGTGTGCAGAATCCGAGATATCAGTCGAGATGTTGTTGATGAAGATCTTGAAAAATTTGAGGAAATTGACGATGATCTTTGAAAAATCTGTTGAAACATTAGTTTTTGATTATTTCAATAAAGTCTATTTTATGAATAAAACTATCTTATTTATGAATAAAATTATTTGGCTTATAATTTTTCTTGTGATAGTTTATGATTACATAGCCTGTGCTTGAATGTTTTATATTATTTCTATGTATGTTTATGGGATGTTTGATTTCGGTTTTCATAACCTTAATATTCGATCTCATATGTGGTGAACCCTTATGGTTTGGGTGACTTTTTGATTTAGCAGGATTAAGTTCTAGCCCATGTTGGTAGGATAAAAGGATCATGATGGGTTCTGATTGAAACAATATGTGAAAAAGTCACAATATATTGAATCGTTTGGTTTAGCATAAAAGGATATGTGTTTCGGGGTTTCAACTTTTGCTTGCAATAGTTAAAACCGGTTTTCAGCTTTTCTATGGTAAAGGTTGGTTGTTGTTATTCTTTTGTTTTGCATAAGGATGACAACATAATGATATGTCGGTATCAATTCTCCCTGGAAAGAAGATGCAAACATATTGGATAAGAGGATGCAAAATTTGAGGTAACGACTTTGTTAGTTAATCGTTTCCTGTTTAAGAAAAGCCTGATTTTATTGCATATATTTATTTCTTTTGCTTAAACAAAATTTTGGTACAATTGATGTTTATTCCATTATTTTTGTGTGTGATTCAATTGTTTCCGGTTAAGAAAAACTATTGTTATCTTTCTTTATTGTTTGGTATCAATCGTTTAGGCTTACAAAATTTCGATGCAATTGCGGTGCTTTAATGTTTATGTTGTTTTAATTGCTTCCGGTTGAGGTAAATAATTACGCAAGTTGATTTATTTGGTTTGTATGGATTTTTTATGGCTTAACAAAAGAAAAGGTTTTCGGGATGAATTGTTTAGTCGATTCCGGATAAGAGAAACTAAGTTAATTCTGATCTTAGTTAGACTTATCAAAGTGGAGGTTTCGGTTATTCAAGTCTAATCGAATGCCTTAACAAGAAATGCTAGTTAACTAACCTAGTACTTGTCTTGTTTAAAAGTGAAAGGTCTAAGTTATATGGATAATTAGAACCTGATGAGAAAAATAGAGTTATCTTTATTTTGGTCTTATCGTACAAGTGATTGTATATCGGTTTAGCAAAGGAATTAAGGTGCTTAGTCGATCTTTGGTTTGCTAAACTATTAAGGAAAATTGCTTCGGGCAATTGGTTCCTTGGTAACATATCAAAACAAAATTACTTTGTAGTTTCGGTTTTTATATTGGTTATCAAAATGGTGTGTGGATCCCTCGTGCTTAACTCTATAGGTTGCAAGTCTTGTGAGATTTGTAAGATCCTTTCGGTTTGTCCTTTATTTGCTCGTACCTTTGTCATTTTGTGACAAAAGGGGGAGAAATATATGGAGTAAACAAGTGATACTAGTATTGGTTTATATTGATTGATATCACTAAGGGAAAGGACATTGGTGCATAAACGTTTTATCTAATGAAAGAGTAAAAGCATAGACTAAGGGGGAGTAGCATATCATATTGATACTTGTAGTTATATGAACTACAAAGGAATAACAAAGATGTGCGGATTGAAAATCTACCTATCTTACCTTTAGGGGGAGTATTAGATTTGTTAGTATAATGTCAACAACGGAAATTATGGATTGAATGTATACAGGTTATTATGCTGATAAATTTGGGAATCAAGCGTATGTGTAATGAATTCTTGTAATTTGTTTATCCATATGATGTAAGAGTTTTGTCACTAAAATTGACAAAGGGGGAGATTGTTAAAGCATAGCTCGGTTGAACCCATCAAGCGTTAGTATGTCAAGTTTGGTTGTCATATTTTAGTGAATCAAAACTCGTTTAAAGAGTCGCTTGATTATGTACTAGAGTCAACTTCGTATAGGTTAGCTTGAAAGTATTAGGATATGATACATTACAAGTATTACGTGAAGACTTGAAGAAGTGAAGAAGTAAGGAGATACAACAACAAAATCATCCTTACACTTGAGGTTAGTAATATTTTACTTGAAATGTTTCATTCCCTAACGTATCTTTCAAATCGTGCATATTGAAAACATAACTGCGAAGCATGAATGATTATACACTAGTTAGACGTAGTATTAAGGAATACAATACGAAGTATAACGCTTATCTTTTGAACTTCGTATATAAGACATCGACATAATCGTTTGAATGCTATTGTGATTATATATGGGTATGAGGTGAATATTTCCTCCTAGGAAACAATGTTTTGCATTCGTTTAAAGGAAGTAAATTCATGAACTTGTTTTATGAATCGAAAGGGAAATCACTAGGCTTATTGGTATTGTTATTCATTGCATATCTTTTGAACTACCAATACGTGTGATTAGTATAACCGCTCATGACTTGTTTATGTTCTTGGTAAAACTATTCACAAGGCTTGACTTTTGTATTGGTATGACTTTTATTAGTGAAACCGATCTTAAGTAATCACTTGAGATGGTATGATCAATTTGTTGTAATTGGTATTACCAACTCTAGGAAAAGGTGAATCGATCCTAGTAAGAGGTGCAACCGATCACAAGGGGGAAATGATCCTTGTATGAGGTGCAACAAGTTTCTAGTTATTGGGAACTGATCCTATGAACATGTGCAACACGTTTTTAGATATTGGGAACCGATCCTATGGACATGTGCAACAAATACAAGTTAGATACCATATATATGTGGGAACCGATCCTAATACCTAGTCAACCAAATTTTGGGAAGACAGTGTGACTAATTCCAGTACCCACATGGTGGTAGAACCGTCAAACCCATGTTTGGTGATTGAGTGTTCTTAATCAATCACATAGTTCTTGGAAGTCAGGTGATCCAATTCTAAACTTGTTTGTAAGTGTGGCAAATCGGTTTCACGATTGTAAGTATGAAAGAGGACTTACAAAGTAAAGATGTTGACATACTTTGAACATGTGCAGTAATGCTTATCTTTAATTGTTCAAAGATATTCCTTAATAGCTGAAGGAAAATCCCGGATCGAAAAAAAATAAATTGAGAATCTTTTAATTAAGGTTTTTAATTTTATTTTTGGAAAATGAAAATTAGTAATGTGCATTTACTAGTTGGAGATTTCCTAAGAGATTTTCGGTCAGTGTTTGTACAAAGCATTTCCAGGAATTACGAAAACCGAATTTGAAAATATATTGCATATCTTAAGAATATTTTCGGTTTTGGAAATTCCTTGGTGCCCAAACTTCATTGGTCTATAAATATCAAAGTTTGCATTTCGAGCAAACTAATCGTTAGAGCCAGCAAAACTACCTAGTTGTGTTGTTACTGGTGGATCCGCCTATTCAGAGAAGAAAGTAACCTAATTAGGCGAAATCTCTTACGGCCGCTCGGTTTAAAGACTTCTTTGGGATTGAGAAGCTCTATTAGTACAGTTGGTGGGAAACTAGATAATTGCGATTTATTATTAGTTTTCGATTGACTATCGGTTGTTGAACTTTGATTGCACCTAGTTTGCTTATGCTTGAGAATCTTCTCTTCTGATATAAGATTCATTCAAACTAGATCGAAGTTTCGACGGGGATCTTTAGACTGTTTGTAGATCTAAAGACGTCTTGTGATAATCCATTGTTAACAGACTCCGTTATGTGTGTGATTGATCACAAGAGATTCAAGTTGATTGTGTGCAGGTGTTTATTGAAGATCTAAGAAGATTTGAAGACGAAGAAGATTTCTAATTTGGGTTCATAATCTTTGGTGTGCACAATACTTGTTTCAGTTAAAGAGGATCCAACTATAATCGGTTTATCCTTGTGATAGATTGGATTGATTAGTTGAGTAGATCGACATCAATACAATTATTTGTGATTAAAAGTATTGATTGCAAAATCTTGACAATTACTTTGGTAGTTGTTATTAGTTAGATCTAAGGACCTGGCAAAAGAGTTTATTGGGATAAACAGAAGAGCCTTTTGTCGAACTCACATCACTTGGTTGAAAATAGTTGTTACCGAACACATTTGTTGTTCCTTTACTGTTTGGAATACGAACCAAAGGAATTGTTCCAAGTACGTGACTTATTACAAGTTGGAGTCGTAGGAATACAGACGGAACTAGGTGAACTATAGGTTTAGTTGCTTGGTCTCAACTATACGAAGTTGGTTTGATTTTGTATAGCGATTTAATCATGAGAGTATTCAATTCTGAACAAGGTCCCGGGGTTTTTCTGCATTTGCGGTTTCCTCGTTAACAAAATCTTGTTGTGTCTGTTACTTTTCTATTTCCACAATTATAATTGTTTTTATTACAAGTAGAAGTAAAATATACAAACGTTAATTCCTATTTACTTGATAGTAATCCTATTGTGTTTGGTTAAGTCCGAACCTTTTATCAAGTAAACATACTTCGTTGTTGTATTGTCTCGATCTCGTATCTATAGACGATCACCCGAAGTGTGAATCGATTAGTTGTATTGTCTC
The DNA here is from genome assembly GCF_003573695.1 of Papaver somniferum. Lineage (NCBI taxonomy): Eukaryota > Viridiplantae > Streptophyta > Magnoliopsida > Ranunculales > Papaveraceae > Papaver > Papaver somniferum. The sequence goes on from NC_039363.1 coordinate 85,816,396, forward strand.
GACTCGGTTTATAGACAATCACTTTCGGAGACATGACTTATAGGTGGAAAAGTTTTAGATTGAGGTATATTTGGGTACCCTCGTCTTTTCTGGATCGATTACACAACACTCGTGATTGGTCACACCAATTACCAGGATCGATCATACCAACACATGGTGATTACTTAGGATAGGTTATGCCAATCATACCAAATCAAAAGTCAGGCATTGTGATTAGTTGTACCAAGATACATAACATAAGTTAGGATCGGTTCTACCATCTCACACGTATTGGTCATCCAAAGATTTTCAATGAATAGCCGGACCAAGTTCATGAATGTACTTCCTTTAAACAAATGTAAAACATTGTTTCCTAGGATGAAATCTTCACCATAACCCATTCACATAATCATAACAATATATACAAGATTATATCGATGTCATATCTAATAAGTTCAAAAGATAAGCGTTATACTTCGTAGTCTAATTCCCCAATACTATGATCAAACTATTATGATCATGTCACATCACTAGAGTATTATACAATATGTACGGTATATACAGCTTCGCAGTTATGTTTTCAATATAGCACGACTTGAAAGATACGTTACTAATGAAACAATTCAAGTCAATATTACTAACCTCAAGTGGAAGGATGATGTCGTCGTTGTAGTTTGCTACTTCTTACATTCTTCAGGTCTTCGGAGAAATACTTGTATGTCTCAATATTCCTAGACTTTCCTGTCTAACGTAAATGAAGTTGACTCTAGTATTTAATCAAGCGACTTTAGATGAGTTTTGACACACTAAAATATGTCAACCAAACTTGACATACCAACGCTTGGTGAGTTCAACCGAGTTATGCTCTAACACACATATGTCTCTAACACTAAAATATTATTAGTTAATTAGTGGAAAATATCTTGATTAATTTGTTGTACTTACGACACACACCATATCAAAATCCTCATAAGTTTTCACAAACTTAAGAACAACAAACGTAACTTCTGTATGATGATGGAAACAAAAAATTTTACTTCCTTACCAAACTTTAGCAACACAAAATATTATCAAAACTCTTATATGTTTTCACGAAGATGCATTAGAAATCTCTCAAAAGTTAATCCTCAAGACTCTTCTTGCAAAGGGTTTAATCATACCTCTCTGATAATCACCAAGGGTCGTCATCACTGTCTCTACCAAGCTCATCATCATCATAGTAGAAATCACGTCCATCATCACTGCTTGAAGAACAAACATGTCCATAACCATCATCAACATCTGTATCTTCCTCTTCTTCACTGTCATGCACCTCATCAACCTCCATCATAGGATTACCATCAATATCTTGACCAGAAATCTCCTCTCCATACGAATCAACATTTAAAGGCTCTGACATGGTTCGAGAAAACTTTTATGGGTTCTTCTTCTCAACAAGATAACATTTATGCATCATATTCTCAACTTGCTTCTGCTTCGCTTTCTTTCTTTCGGCCTCTCTTGCAATTTCCTCAAAATCAAACTCACGAAATATTCGTTAAAACTCACCATGAAATGTTGCCCCATTGTTATCGAAAGAACTTAACATGTTTATTTCAACCAATGTCCACCATGGTTTGATGTTCTTGTCTCGATAGTTCTATTTTTTGCTGGGCTTGTAGCCTTAATATTTCAATGTTTTTCACTCTTTATAGTCTATAGATTTTTTTCGATGTCAAGCAAATTATAAAAATTTATATCCACTATAAGAGATTTAAAAATGCTACCAAAATCAATCACAAGAAGATAAAAAATCAAGAACAAAAAAGTGTCCTTTTTTAATAATTATACATAAACGCCTTTGTTTCAAAGATATGAAACAGACAAAGAAAAGGCTATGGTAAGCCGAATTTTTCCATATAAACAATGTAAAAAGTTTGTTGTAGTATAATTTCAGTGGGTTTATCAAAAAGGAAAAACTATATAAAATAGATTATGATAATCAAAACATGAGGTACATTAGCTAATTTTTGTTTAACGATTCAGAATTTTATTTTATTTACGGACAATACAGGAATCATATATCGAGATGGCAAATCACAAATTATAATTATCTTGGTCACTTTTCACCATATTTGTTGATAACCGTCTTGTATGATTAACATTGATTAAAAGATTTATGAAAAGTCGCTAAAATGATAGCTTTATATCTTACCAACTCTCTGAATCCACCGGTACGTATGGTAATACTCAAAATGTGAACGTTTTTTTAATTTTAAACACCATTATGTAATATTGGCTTTTGTTGCCCCCTCAAAGATGCCCCCAAGTGGATCTTGACCGTCCCTGCAGGTAGACGTAACATGGGGAAACTAAACGACAATGCTAGTTCCGAAACACTCACTGTCAAAATGAACTTACATGAAAATTTGATTCTCTTAGATTCTTCTAGAACTCTATAATCTCCGGATGCTTTACCACTATAGCATGCAATGCCTAAAAAGCAAGGAATATGTATTAATTCCTTAAGTTTTGAAAAAAAACACAAAACATGAGATCCTTGACTGACATGTACATTACCTTCAAAAGAAACCCTAAGTTGAAATTTGAAACCTCCTCGAGTAATACGAGTATTAAAAAGAAGAAAAAAAAATGAAAATAATTAAATTATCCAAAATCAAAATTGGAAAGGTTTGTTGTAGAAGGAGATATCTAAAAGCTAAGATAATAATAATAATAATAATAATAATAATAATAATAATAATAATAATAATAAAATTGGTCATCCCCGTTCCCCAAAGATTTGATGCGCTCCAAGAGGTCCCAGGTTCGAGTCCTCGATGACGCAATATTGCAGAATTTGACATGGAAGCTAGAGTTAGCTTTCCCCCCTTGCGACATAATCAACAACTCTATCCGCTTCGGATCCCTTGGCTGGTTCCTCAAAAGGCTCGCTGGTAGGCTAGCACGACAACCCGTTAAAGTAATGTGGTAGTGCGTTGTTGGAACCTAAATTGTTAGGCTTCCAACTAGTTTCATGTAATAATCGTTATCCAATAATAATAATAATCTCTGAAATTGAGGAAGAGAAAATTCAAAGGTTCGATTATTTGCTTTTCTTTTATGCTTAAAAAAAAAGCTTTTCCTTTTCTTTTGTTTGTTTTTCTCTCTTTTCTTGTCGTGGTTTGAGCGTTAGGCTAGTTTAGTTAAGGCTTACGCTTTTGTTTGTTTTTGACAAATGGTTTGTGCAATAAAATATCATGTAGCGCAAATCCACTAGCAGATGAAATAAGGATGTTTCCCTTATCCTTGGGTATATCCCTTATCCGGCTTTTTTTCCGGGATGTTTTCTTTATCTTTATGTATCCCATATCCCAAATCCTCAAAATATCCCTATTTTATTTTATGATTACATGATTAACAACCAATCCAATGCTCCTTCTCTTGAAATATATTTGTCAATCACAACGATTTCATGTTTTTTTTTTCTCCAGGGTAAGAAAATGTTGTATATGCCATGCTCCTTATAAGAGATGGTCCAATCGAAGTAGGAGGATAGAGAGTTGGGGCATAACCAATACTTCTGATATGGGTTTGGTTTGTAGTTTTTTTGGATCATGCATTAGATTATTAATTAGCTGACGATAAGTATACATTAGGTAATTTGGGTTAGGCTTCGAATTTGCTTGATTAAGAAGGTCTTTTTATTCAATGAGTTTTTTCTCGTTGATGAATGATTTCCCATGAAGCCATTCTTCTTCATCTTGTTGATGTTCTTGTATGAAAACTGAAACTTCTTGTTTATTGACTTGAAGATTGGTTTTAACTTGCACTTGAACTGATTTGTTGGATGTAAGTAGAGATGGGTTTTTTGTTGGTTTTATAATTGTTGGATGAAGAGGAGCAAAGACCCTGTTCTGATATTGGCTTAGATGAAAATTTGATGACGTAATTATAAACCCCCGTTGTTGATATAGCATTGAATTCTCAATAGAAGAGACAACACCCCATATAGTAAATAATAAAAGTGGAGATATAAAGGGTTTTTTTTTTATGGTTTGGAACAGTGGTCCTGGATTACATCCTTAATGTTAGAGCATTGCTCAGTCGAACTCACGAGTGTTGCTATCTCAAGCTTCAAATTTAGTTGGTAAAAGTGTGTAGTTGAGTATCAGATATCACTGCGTTCTACCGTTTGAATGCGAAGATTAACTGAAGACATTTGGATAACTTTATCGACAAAAGGTATGTGAAGATTGAACCAACCTATTACTCAAGTATTCAGTTTTCTATCTATGAGACTAAGTCGCACGACTAAGTAGACTTTAAAGTATTGCACAATAGAAATTTCGAGTCAAGTTTATCATGTTAATTATTCTCGAAATATGAATGACTAAGCTTAAGAACATTTGTTCAAAACTTGATGAATTTGGATAAGAACAATTTATTTATGACCCAAATCATGATTCAAGTTTATCATTTAAAAATAGCATGGAACATTGATATGTGTCATTGATGTTATTCGAGAATGTTTCAAATAGATTATTAGAAAGATATAGAACTACTGTAAATCTGGATACATGACAATATAGATATCAGTTCTGGCGTAACTGTTATAGGTACGGATCCGTAGTATACGTACCGGCATAGCTATAGTTCGGCAATGACTTTTGGTATACATACCCGATATGGATACCGAGAAGTTCTGTTGGCTCGTGAACTCAGGAAGCTACACATATCTAATATGGATACCAGAAGTTCATGCATTGTTTTTGTTTTAAGGTTATACATACCCAGTATACATATCATGAAAAAAATAAATCACGAACTGGAAGTAAGTACACGTACTAGTACACATACTTACCGAATCGAATATTTTCAGATGCATCAGAATTATTTTTATGAGAAAATCAGCATTTGGAATAACTCTCTAAAATACCTCTAGACATATTTGATGACATCATAACCTATGGTTGTGACTCAAGATTAAAGTCTAAAAGTGTTATACAAAAATGGTTAAGCTTATAGTTCGTCTGGCTAGTTTCGTCTAACCTTTCATGAACAAGTCATTATAAACGGATCAGTTACAGTTCATCCTAACCAGAGTGTATATTTTGTTGTGTTTATCTCAAGTTAATTTTCCATTAACAGTGGAAAAATATTGCTTGATTCCAAAGCTACCTTAGCTTAAAACTAAAGAAACCTTCGATCTTGAAAGTTTATAAAAGAAGAACCTCAAGCAACTGGGATCTTTGATTCCCCGACACTCTTCTTATGTAATCTAGTTATAAACTAGAGTCGTCCTCTCCTTTAAACCTTTTTAGGTTTAGCGACTAAAAAGACTTCAGTTAGGGATTCGTGAAGCCAGGTCCGACTATCTTTATCTTGATAGCTCGTGTATCCTGATCTTGTTACTAATTGTTGAGTCTCACTCCGATTAGGTAAGATTGATAAAAATTATTTGTCTTAGTCCTTGTAATTCCACAAGATAATTCCTTTGTAACGATTCTTTGTTGAAATCGAAGTAGGTTTTAGTTGTGAGGTGAATAGTAATCTAGGCTGCTCTTCGGGAGTCATAAGTACGGATTTTGAGGCTTGATAGACCTAGTCTACTGGAAACGATTTCCTATCTCACCTTGATCTAACAATCAGAACGGAAATCACACACAGGCTTTTATGTGGGAGAAAAATTGGTTTAAATTCTTCACTTAGGTTGAAGCAACTCTTACGTTGTAAAGGAACTCATCTAAGGTAATCAATTGCGCAGAGTTTTGCGAGACTCAAGAGGCGCAGGGAGCGCTACTATAACTGAATTACTGTGACGGTGGATTCGATCTCAACTAAATTCCAGTACGAAGTATTGTAGTAGGCTAGAGTCTGTAGCAGCTTAATACAGTTTGGTGTTCAAGTCTGGACTAGGTCCCGGGGTTTTTCTGCATTTGCGGTTTCCTCGTTAACAAAATTTCTGGTGGCTGTGTTATTTATTTTCCACATTATATTGTTTATTTATATAATTGAAATATCACAAGTTGTACGTAAAATCAATCGGAGTAGATACATCCATCTTAATTGTTGGATACGACTTAATTGATCTTAGATATTGATTTTTGGAATCGTCCAAGTACTCTGACGATATAATCAGGTTCACGGACTTGTTTCCATTTACATATTGATTGTGAGAGAAAGAGATATAAACTCTTCATATAATTCCTGGTTGAGATTCATTAAGTTGTAAGTTGTAACTGTCGGAATTATATTAAGTTTAGTCCAACAGGTTGCCTACGAAAAAGTTGGTGGTGTATTTTGGTATCCCGCTTTTCATTTAACTCCTTAACGATTTGTTTTTGAAAATTACCGGATTCGAACCTTACCTCCACAGTAGGAGCGAGCACGAACCATCAGACCACTTGAATGCATACCACTTTTCTTTGTAGTTCAAAAAACCATTTGTCTTGTTTTTCTCTCTTTTCTTGTTTTGGTTTCAGCGTTGGGCTAGTTTAGTTAAGGCTTACACTAAAGGTTGGTAATATGGTAGGCCCATTAAGGAAAATGGTCTTGAGTATATATAAGACGAACAGTCACTGATAGACATCTCTTTTTTTAATACACTAGTAGTACTCGAGACACGCACAAACTGAGGGTTTTTAGGGTTTCGAAAACGAAATCGTTCCTCTCAACTCATCTTCTCCTCCGTCACCATGAGTAGATCCGGTCAGCCTCCAGATTTGAAAAAGTAAGTCTCTCACTGACTCTATGATCTTCTTTTTACGTCTCTATCTTTATATGATTTCTAGGGTTTTAATTTGGGTATTTTCTGTTTGCTGGTAACAGGTACATGGACAAGCAGCTTCAAAGTAAGTTTCTCGTTTTGGATTCACTATTTATTTTTTACCTCAACAGTTGGGAGTTCATGAATTATGATTAGTTCTCGTTAATAGCGATTATTTTGTTTTTGGGTACATTTAATTAGCTGGTTTATATTTTATTTAGGATCTAGGTTAATCATTAATATGTGTTCACCTTAAATTTTCCGATCATTCAGATAAGCATTCATCAGTTCGATATACTGTAACATTTTTTTTCAGTTTGGGTTTAAGACCTGTAGTTTTACATTCAACAAACCATGCGGGGTTTCTTTTAATATTGCCTTGATTTGGGTCTCCGTTAGAATTACTCATACTCATTTATTTGCGATGCACATTTGATAGTTGTTAATTAGTTTGATGAGTTTCTGCAGTATCGTTATGGGAACGTCGATTATCCTGAAATATATGTAGTATTTGAGCTATATTGATTAGGTTTTGGAGAAGACTAAGCTGGCAATTGAATGAGTCATAATCATAATAAAGTAGAAACAAGAACTCTTCCATAATCACAATGTATCTGCACATTTTTTTTTTTGTCATCTGTTTATTTCTTAGTTGCCTAGGTTCTTTCGTATATCTACAGCAATGCTTACTTATATCCTGACTTGACACTCACCATCAGGCTATTAAGGTGGATGCTAACCACTTAGTTCTGCATTTGCATAATGGTCTCTTGGGATTTGATGTTTTTTAATGTAAACATAACGGAACAGAACATGAAAATGTGCTCTACCCAATATTTTGACCCTTAAGGGTGACTATCTCCGCAACTTTTATGGTTACAATTAGGGGTCAAGCAGCAACATTTGGCAATTTGTCTAGTGACTAGGTGGGATCATAAAGTAAGCCCGTAGTTTCTGGCAGCCCATGGCTGTCCATCATTTTGCAAGTCTCCATTGTTATTGAGTGTGTGTTGTTGTTGGTAATATGACCTTGGTAATGCGATTCAGTGGTTTAGTTTAGGAGTCAGTTCTAAGTACCAACTATTATTTTGGCTTATTGTTTCTTATATGCTTAGTGTCTAATGTTGGTTGTGGTTGTTATTTTATTATTATTGCAGAACAAAAATATGAAAATCACTATACTTACCCCTTGAATTTGTTTTTTGCAGTCAAGCTGAATGCTAACCGTGTTGTGGTTGGGACTCTTCGTGGGTTTGACCAGTTCATGAATCTCGTGGTCGACAACACCGTTGAGATGAATGGAAATGACAAAAACGACATTGGCATGGTGGTGGGTATCACAACTCTTACTTTGATATATTTTTGTTATATAAACCACTGATTGGTTTTGAGTTTGTAACTGAAGATCTTGATATGGTCTTATGGAACAGGTAATCAGAGGAAACAGCGTGGTTATGATTGAAGCTTTGGAGCCTGTTAGTAAAGCACAGCAGTAGTTAATTAAGGGATTGTATCTATAGCGTGCTTGTCGTCCGCTAGCAATTTAGCATGTAGCTCTTTGACACTGACTTCTCACTAATGATAGCTGCTGCCTGCTGATGATGTTTGATCAATGAACATATTGATACCTAACTCCTTAGTCCTTACTGCTGGTTAATTAAGTTTTCAACATGTAATTGATTAGGTTTATTTCACTAATGATCATGTTGTGTCGGGTCTTACATCCTTTCTCAAAGCGGGATATCGACTTTGAACACTTAATTTACTTATCCATGGTGGGTAACTAATCGTATTCCATTTCAAATACCTCATTGTGGTACACTGGTACTTACGGGTGAACCTACAACGTCCTTCATTGGGCCGCAGCTAATCAAAGCTTAAGTGGAGAAAATAAAGTGGATATAGTAATTTGCACATGGTTTTGAGTTTGTAACCACTGGAAACCACTTAACGAAACTGCGAAAGGTGAGTAAATTAGTGGCTGTCAGCAGGATGGTTGATTCCCCTGAATTATACCTAGTTCTTTTCCCTGCATGTAGGTCTGAAGTAACTTAGATCTTCGTGTATTCTACCCTAGAATTTCCCAAGTAGCAAGTCGTCCCGAGATATAAGTTTTTACATTCTAGAATTACAGTATATTATTTTGCAAATAATCTATTACTCGATTCTGAAGTTACAAAGAGAAAGAAAAAGGAAATACTTGATTGTACGTTGTGCCGATGCTAAAGTTGTATGAGCAGCAGCGGATGGATGACAAACTGGATCGCTGGCGCTGCCAAAGCTGGAAAACTGGCCGATCCGGTATGATGTACTACTACCACATGAGTTGGGTGCCTACTCCAAAAATTACACAGTCAAATTTTGTAAGTCAGAAATAATATACCGATACAAATGGCCGGGAAGCATAAATGAAGCTCTGCCTGATTAGAGTGGCAGTCATTTTCCGAATATGTTTAATACCAAAAGCGCAACTGTCCATTTTGTACGTGGTTCAAATTTCACAACAATAATGAACATTGAAGCACTTTTCGATTTCCAACATTTTTTGAGTCCGTAAGTGATTGATTGCATAAAAATACACCGCAAATCAACCATACTACACCGAAATGAGGGTGAAGAGGATCATCCAAATACACCTAGAAAAGCAGGCAACGTACATGTCAAAGCCAAGCACTCAACATGCAGGTGTCTAACTCTCAACTTCTTCTTTTCTATAGGAGACACGAAAGGATTGCATTGTAAACGTTAACTGCAAAAGCTCACAATTTTTCATAATTTCAGTGAAAAATTGCTAACTCCAAGCAGATGCGTTGTTCTTGCTCCGAAAAGCGATGCACTGTTCCCTATCTTCCCGATGTTGAACAAGGGAGTGAATGATGAATTGATTGTTTCCAAAGACATTTACTGAAAAGGCAAATAGAGCCTGGGGAAAGCTGAAATATCCAACCTCACCAAGGAACCTTTTCCGATTATCATACAAGAAAGAATGACATGGTTGCCTCGTAACAATAGTCAGGGTTAAGCATATCCCTGGGGCGAGAGATTAAATTGCACTCGACATTTGTTCAAACAATAAAAACGTTCAGAACTACAATTTTCCAATTGATAAACCTGGCGGGACTAAAAGCTACAAAACAAATCAAATTACCAACCCAACCCCGGGAACATTAATCATCTAAAACACTAATCAGTGCTCCCACTCTCACCTACAACAAAGATCTGTATATATTTTACATATCATTTGGTTCATGTTGAGTTGTTTTTTTAAGACAAATTTTGTTTCCTTCTGCAAGAACATCTGTTGTGGTCGAACAGTTCCATCTCTTGGTTGGTTAAACAGATGTTTTAGACAGAAACAAAATATTCACATTGAATGTTGGGACTCTAGAGTTTAACAATTAGACCGACGAGCGCTAGCTCACTCTTTGTTTGTTAAAATAGAGCAACATGTTTTTTGTTGCTCCCTCTTTCTTACTTGATCAACAGCTAAAATTATGGCTCCTAGATTTTCACGTGTGTCGAAACTCCTCTTTCCCGCCTACCCCTCACTATCTGTAGTAGCACATCACTTGCCATTGCCACCTTCAAAATCTCAACAGAATAACTTTCTTCTTTGCTGCAGCAAGAAAAACAGTTTTCAAGAACATTAATACCGACACGAATCAGATACAGGTCGTTCAGAATACTAAGAGTGGACAAAAGTTTGGTAAGCATCTATTAGTACAGTAAAGATGCAGTGTACCCATAGAAAATCCCCTAAAAACTCCATGAATGAGAAACAGGAACACATAACACGAGAAACCAAGAGACAACGCTAGTCTATCTAAATCAACTTACACGAAAATTAGATTCTCTTAAATTCTCTAAGAACTCTGTAATCTCCAGCTGCTTCACCACTGTAGCATGCAATTCCTAAAAAGCAAGGAAGATGTCATGAATAAAGTAGATGCATAGAAAGGGTAAGAACTCCACATATATGTCTAAAGGCTTACTCTCTTCGTCTTCTCAAGGTCAAACTCCACAGATTTGATCCGATCCAAAGAGTCCATAAGAATTTGATCCTTCTCTGGAGGGATCTCTGCAGGCTTGGTGCTAAGCTCTCCGTATATCGTCTCAAGCCTCTTCAGACGCTGCAAACATGGAAGTAGGGGATGTTCTTCCTTTATAACTTCTGCTGTAGCAGGTGGTCGGTTATCTGGACTGGGTTTTGGTTTGTTAGAGTGACTGACATTTTCCAGATGCCGCAGTCCAAATCCACAGCGTATAACATGGAAGATGGTGAGTAGCTTGGCCACAAAACCCATCAACAGACGCACAAAACTGCGGAAGCTTTTCGATTCGTCTTTTTCGTCCTTTGTGGCTATGGCTGTAGGTAAAGTACATCGATTAGCTATAGTTCTTTAATTCTCTCTTCTTAATAGTATCATCCAGCCTACAACAGATTTTGGTTTTTTTTTTTTTTTTTTTGCCTCCAAGCATAGATTTTCAAGTACCACCCTTAAAATGAACTACATACCTCTTGCATTTGATGCTTCGTCCAAACGGTTCCCTTGACCAGTAACTCCATCTGATTGACTGCCTGAACTCCGGTCTCCTTGGTTACAGTCTACAGCTTTATCAACCATAGCAAAATGGTCATCGCAGCTGTAGTATGCAGGTGTATCCGATGCCTTCACCTGGGCACAGTTACTATTATTAAGCAATTGGTAATACGGAACTGACATCTGTAGATGCAAATTCAGGTGTTCTTTATTCACAAACCACACAGTTTATTATCATTTCTAAGTCTTCCCTTCCAACTCAAAATCAACCATACTACACACTACTAAGCTGTCTTTACCAAGAAACAAGCATTGCATAACCCTCTTTGCTTTACTTTGAAGTATCAAGACAATGACAAATAGAATCAGGAAGGGAAAAAAATTGTTTATTCATTTGCCTTAAACAGATCATGGTGAATTTACAGATAGATTAATCAGTTACTGTTACATTTCTAACGTGTTAAACATAATCACGCAAGGAAAATTAATGCCCTCTAGTTCACCTAATACATGATGGGTCGAATCTAATATTAAACACTTCGATGGAGGAAGCCATTACTGTTATTATTGGCATATTTAAATGTGACACAGAATCAAATATTTAAACAGTTGAGAAACTCACTTCTTCATGAACTGGAGCCAATCTCGTAAAACCAAAATTCCTGGGTCCAAGAGGAGAGCAGGGATCATCAATATCTGATCCTGATTCAGCAGTTGATGTATCACTAGTTCTTCCCTGTAACGAACAACGAACATAAGACCAAGAGAAATAAGAATAACTGACTACAGCTTGGCATAAAAAATAAAAAAAGAAGTCAGAAAGCTTGCCTTCAATGGTACCATTTGAATGTGAGAATTCACTTTGTGTTCCTCATCAAATATTCGTGTAACTTGTCTTACAAAAGTTCCATCTGTGTTATGTACAATCTACAGAAGGTAGGTAAAGTTCAGTCAGAAAGTTTTTTCCTGTTGACCTACATGATTCAATCTACTCCACAGTATCATATTCCCTAATCAGTTAGACAAACCTTCAAACACACAGTAAAGTTACCTTCATTATCTCATGATCATTCCATGGTCCTTTATTAGACCTGAGGCACCCTCCTTCAGCCGAACATGTACAAGAACCACCCAAGAACTCAGGTAATTGGCTGAAAGAATATAACATCAGATCACATGCAGCCTAGATCAAGTAATTGCGAAATAGTAATATTCGAACAGAGAAATATACAGACCTCGAATCAATAACTTCCAGGAGTTTACCAAGCGACTTTGGTTCCAACACCTGCAATTTCAAAATTCAAGGCCGCTCATAACTTGAGAAATACAAGGAACAATAAAACTACACAATGTCCATGAGTTTTAAGGGGATTACTTGTATCTTTGAAAGAGTTTTTGGGTCAAGAAACTTCTTTGCGGTGCCATAGAGCATCTTGAAGCCAGAACCAGCATTAACGATGAACATTCTATGTAAGGTCTGCATACAAGACAAGTATAGAATTATTAATATGCCTAAACTCGTGAGTAAAAAGTTTAGGGATGGTAGAACATCAGGACAAGCTGTATTACAGGTTTAACTAGTCATGTCGTGTTGAGTTGTTGTATTTTGGTTTTGTAGTGACTAGTGAAGTCCCTGTTGTGTTTCTCTCTTCTTTTGTAATGTTCTTTGGTGTTCAGTAAGTGATTTTTTATCGAGCAAAAACAATTTTTTTGAGATAATTAACTCCGTAATAAGCCAAGTACCTCAGGAAAATAGTTGCCATCTATCTTCGCCATACCGGCCAAGAGATCTGCTGCAGTTCTGCTGAAATTCTTTATGCCCTGCTTCCCACAAGGTGTATACCAGTTAAGTGTTTCCATTTGCAAAGTGTACTCATCATCGAATACAATTCATCTCAGAAGTAAGATAGGAAAAATAAAAAACCAGTTGGCTGGTTGGGGAAGGAGGGTGGCTGACAACAAAAACACATACCAGCCCTTGCACATCCAAGATTGTTGTTGTTGAACCGATGTGTCTCTTTGCTGCAATCGAACATGCAGGAAATTTCTCTCGCAGAGCCTTCTCAAACTCTTGTACATGGTACTTTAAATATCTCTCAACTGTGGTAATACGCATTAGCTTACCCGGGTGAGCTCTCCCAAGCCTCTCGATATAGACTGGTCTTCCTTCTTTATCAACACCGTGATAACCTTGAGGGTAGTATTGCAAAACTTCTTCCAGTTCTTCGAATTGGAAGTCCTTCACAGAGATTCGATTTTTCATTAGTTAAAAGAGCAAAGGGTATTAGAAAAAACAAAGCATGACCAGAACTAATGGAACCTCGTTGAAGTTCTAGACCAGTCATAACGATAGATAAACTAGCTCTAAACATCTAGGTATGGTTCAAGTATAGCATATATAAGACCCAGGTAAAAAATCTTCACCTCTAGTATGGTGTCTGTCCCGTACTCTTTTCTCCATTGAAGCATTTCCTCCCACATTTCAATCGTTTTTTCAATATTCAAGTCTCTGGCTCTCAAAAACCTGTATGAGCAGAATCAAATGTTGGAGGAGCACACAAATCAATGAAACGAAATAGAAGTCAAAACTAATTCCACTGAGAGAAAAGCAAGGAAAATCAATTGCTTCCATATTTCCATTTTCCCTAATTCTATAAAAATTGTGTACTAAAAACAAGCTTGTAAATCAAATAAACATACAAGAGTGTAATGATAGAGAAATTAACCTCAACAATGTATGATAATCATCGTGCCGCGGTGGTAATGAACCACGGGCAAAAAGTTTCTGGCGCAATTCACGCACCACACTCTCCTCCTTTGCATCTCTTATATCCTCTATGGAAACTGAGGGAACTCTATAATCAATTTTCCTTTTCCCTCTCTTTTTAAGAGAGTGTGTGAACTTGTTTGAAGCATTTATCGCCTTCTTTCTTAAAGCTCCCATTTTAGTCCGTCGTCTTTCATCTTCCGAGTTCTCCACATCTGACCTCCGTTCTTTTATTTCATCATGTGTGCTCATTCCTTCCAGGCCTTCAACATAACACAATAGAGTAAGTTTCGAAGCAGATCAAACATGAGACATCACTACTCTGCTGACTACTACATCTCATACTGAATTTGATTCCATCTGCTCTTGACTTGAAACTAACAGATATGGATCTCAGCTTACCTGACATTATTTCGTGAGGTTGAAACAAGAAATTCAGGCCTTGGGCTTTAAAGAACTAACTCTGTTCACCAAAACGCATTGCCATTAAGATGCATGACGATGATCAACAGCAGCAGCTAAACCTACAAAACAGAGGTTATTATAATTTTTGAAAATCCCAGTTCTCACTTTCTTCTCTACTTTCCCTTCCTCCTCTGAAAGTATTTAATTTAAACAAAAAAAAAGTGATAGTATTTGATCAAATCAGATACTAAAAATGGTAGAATTTGAGCTGAAATACGGAGTAAAAAACGGACCTTTTTCTTTCAAAAATCAAAAAAGGAAAAAAAAAATCTACGAAACAGAGATCGCTCTTCCTAATAAGCCCCGTTTTCAACAAAATTAAATTAGAAACCGTTTAAATTCAATTTTTTCTTAATCTTCCTCTACTGTTACACTGTCTGATTTCTGAAACTGAAAATACATTGAATTCGTTCCCATAAACTCCAGAAGAAAATTAATCGACAAAATTTGAGATAAATATAAATTCCGTAAGTTTCGCAAAAACGCGAAACACGAGATCTTATTCTAAACAGAATGACACGTACATTACCTCAAAAAGAAACCCTAATTTGAGAGAGCTGAAATTTGAACCTCTTTGAGCAATATTTGAAAAGAAGAAAAAAAAAATATGTTGTTTGATCGTGAGCTGCAAAAATAAAAATAATCAAATTACCCGAAATCAAAATCTCGAAAGGTTTTAGATTTTTTTGAAGAGATGTGGAGGGAGATCTCTAAAGTCTAAGATAATAATAATAAATCTCTGAAAATGAGGAAGAGAAAAATTCGAAGGTTCGGGCGCTAGTTTGGTGATTAGCACCACCGTTTCTTTTGTTTGTTTTTCTCTCTTCTTTTTTTTTCTTGTTGTGGTTTGCCTGTGCTGCCAGCCACCTTTACTCTCTACTTAATATACCTACGTGTCATTTCACTTCTTTTCACAAAAATCGGGCCGACGGTCAAAAAATCGGCGAGTAAAACTTACTTACAACAATTACGTTTCATTTCCATTTGATTTGATTTGATTTGAATGTTGCGTAAAAAACATAGAAAGATACAAGAACCATGGCAAGAACATGCACCCTTAATTAGCTAGCACCGTTACAGCCCCCACTAGTGTGATATGTAGGGCTAACCGTATCTTTTGTTAGCATCTAAATAGAAACGGGTCTACACAAATTTAACTTCCGAAGTGTGAAATTAGTTACTTCAATAAGGGCTAAAAAATAATTTCGCCTGTCATTTTCTTCTCGTCGACATATTTGAAAGAAAGAATTGATAGATTTTCTACCCGCTAAATTAATGGATTACAGTTTGAAAACTTAATTAACCAGCATTCAGTAAGGAGTTAGGTACGAATATGTTCAATCATCATCAGCAGGCAGCAGCTATCTTTAGTGAGAAGTCGGTGTCGAAGAGCTACATGCTAAATTGCTAGCGGCAGACAAACGCGCTTATAGATACAATTCCTTCTTCCTCCTACGTCTATCTATATGTATGTATGCCTAGTTGCATGCTCCTGCAATCCTGCATGTCACGCAACATCGTTATCATGATCAGATCAGATCTGATCATGATCTTTCCCTATCTGAAACACCAGGTTGAGTCGTCTGTAAACATTTATAGTTTTGGGATTGGGAATTTGATGTCTCGTCGACCTATTAATTACTAGTAACTGACGACGACGACTGTTTAGAAACATTCTGTCGAGGTTGGTTTATTAATTACTACTCGTACACGACAAAACAAGAGATCGTTGCTTACCTCCCAGCACTCGTGAAAGGCAAACACCCACTTTTCTGAAATGGAGTTATTTATTTCCTCGATGAGAGAAATCATGATTCAGAGAGACAAGTTTTCCCCGTGATTCTCTGGTCTCTTACTGACAAGATTCATGCTTTACTCCGGCGTTACACCGCACAGTCCACAGTCTACTCTACGATTAAAGCAAAGATATGGAGTATTTGTTTATTCTTTCTCTCTGCTGCAACTACTAGTATTTAATTCTGTTTTTTTACTTCCCTGTACGGTTATTTCATTCTTTTATCATTCGTTGGGAGAGGTAGCAGTAGCATTGATGAATCAGTGACTGGTCACTCAGTTCGCTCGGATACAAAAATAGCAATCCCGTTGATCCAAGGTCAACTCAACTTATAATTGGAACTGGTTTGTTCGCATCGATTGCGCATTCAATTTGAGAGATGGGACAGATAGGACTTTGGGAGATAGGGAGCAGGTGCTCGGCCGTATTGGAAGTAGTTTGTCCGCATTAATGCCATGGGTTGTACTATGAGCCGACCTATGTAGTCGATCTCAGCCGAGATCTCAACGATTATTCCGGTTTTGGCCAAAGAAAAGCCGATATCGACAATCTCTCTGAGACGAGTTATCACCGAAAAAACCTCTCCACCTTGACTGAAATTTCGGCCGAAATTTTATGTTTTTTTTTTCTTTAACTGTTTCATCGATTCAGAAGCTTTTTAATTTTCATCGGCTGCATGAATCCCTTTTCTTTTATTATTAAAACTCAAGTGGTGAAGATTTTTACCGTACCAAAGAATTCGAAGGAATCAAAATTCTAAGAAATCAAAAAAAATAAAATAATAAAAAGATAACAATCGATAAATCAATTTAATTACAAAACATGATCGACCCATCATCATAACATAATCAAAACCCTAAATTTGTATACACTCATATGAATTACAATATCATTTAGCATTTAAAAAAAATAAAAAAACTCTAATTTGTATATATACATAGCAGAAATTTCTTAAAATACTCAACTCAACTAGTACATCCATATTTATGAGACCGAAATCAGCTAGTACATCCATATAATTCAAAGAAGAAACACTCACCGTAAGAGAGTTTGGGTATGAGAGAAAGAGACTTGATTCTCCCTGGTAAAAAAACGAAGAAGAAAGTGATAGTATATTCCTCCGAAGGGTGTACAGGTGGTGCGGTGCATGAGAGTTGAGTGCCCAAGCTTTGCACATATTAGTACAAAAATCTATGTTGTTCTACATATATAAATATTACGAGTAAAATGTTAAGTCCGAAATTTCACCCGGTCATCTCGGCGAGATGGTTTTGTATCGGTGTCTTGGGCCCAGGTGAGGCAGTCCGAGATACGAAATTAACTACATTGGAGCCGACTATGTGCATCCATTGACATTGGTACAGAATTAACCACATTGGAGCCGACCCATATGTGCATCCATTGACATTCTAAAAGGAACATTATAACCTTCTTACAATCATTAAGGTTTCTTTATCTGCGAGTATGATGAGTTTTTATTATATGTGAGCATGTTTGTATGTAACTGAATGAGTATGTTCTGTGATATACATTATGTGGTTTCCCTGCGAGGAGTGTCGGTGAATTCCCCACGGCTCCTTGCTAAGTTGATGTAGGGCGGGTCAGCCTCTTAAATATTATTTTATGTAAGCCGGGGTCAACCGGTTGAATATTATTTTATTTAATTTATTGTCTTAAGATAGTATGGCGGATGTTCTTCCGTCTCAATAATACTTAGTAGGGAGGATGCTCTTCCGTTTTGATATTATATATACTATCTTATTTGGGGGAAACAACTCGTATACATATTATGCTGATTGTAAAACCTTCGAGACTTATGATGGTAGTTTCCGGAACCATGTTTCATATGGGCATTCTGTGTGGATGGCGTTATTATTAGAGTCTGAGTCATTTTGTTGTCGTCTTCTCCAATGAGTTTGGCGAGGTGTGAGTGACATATTTTTTGGTTATTCTGGTGTCACTTTTTTGGATCATCTGGTGGTGGTCTTTCACAGATAGTATTATTATGGTACGTAATATCTGTCGGGGAGGGGTTAAAATGACTCTGTTTCATAAATGTCATATTTTCGGTGTAATGTTGAGTATTGGTGTAAAAGGTGTTACCTGTTTTCTATTTTTGGTGTGCTTTTATTTATTATCTTTTGGAATTGTGAAACATGTTAGTGATTACTTATTTATAGACTGTGTATACTTCCGCATATTAGTTTAGTTTTACATCAGTGTGTATCTTTAGAATTCCACTCTGATACATAATAGAAAATTATGATTGTTTGTTTAAGGCAATTCCTTTGGAATTGGCATCAAATATTTGCTAGTTTCACTCCTACTTTGGGATGAATAAAAATAAAAACCTAATGGTAAAATGGGAAATGGTTAGCCCATTGCGGTTGAAAAAGAGCCGCGCGTTTCATCATAAGCCGAAGACTTCACCGCTAGCGCTTTATCTCCAGCCGCGCGTTCAATATCACGCCGCTACACTGAACAATCCAGCGGCTCCATTTAAATTTCTTTTAAATACTCATGTCTCACATCATATCAAATTACACCTCCTCTGAACCTCAAATATCACACAAAATCTCCTTCAATTCAATATAATTTGTTGAAAGATGTCTCAACCGTTGTTAGTTCGTCGAACTCAAAATACTCGAGAAGAAGATTTAGTTATTTGCAGAAATTGTGTGTTACTACAAACTCAGCTTGTTGAAGCACACTATCCGGGTGTGAATTTCTAGGAGGTTATTTACAAGAAGTTTTGCAGTGACACCTGTAACCCGAGTCGCCGTGCTATAAGTGACCTAAAATCTCGTTTTGAGACAATTAAGAGATATCTAAGTAAACTTGTAGCTTTAACCATGCAAGTCAATCGATTTAGAGTGAGGGGTGAAAGTGATGTTGAGTTGGTCAGAAGATCTTTAGATGAATGACGAAGATGAAAAAAAATGGTTTTCTAAGGTTGTTTCGAAATCCTTAAGGTGTTTCAACCCCTTTTTGTTGGATGTTGTTCCACCGAGTACATCTCAATGAAGATGTCAAATGAATGGCTACAAGTCTTTTGACTAGTCAATTGAGTTAGTAAAGTGAAAGAAGGACTTTTTATCAAATAAAATTAGAATTACATTAGTAGCAAAAATTAAAGTTACAAGTCTACTAATGTCGTTCATCATTGCGTTCTTCACCTTGAATCCATTCTCCATGACCCGTGATATTGCCACTTGCCAACAAACTTGAAAATTGACCTGAATCTTTGTATTGTTGAAAAGTGGAAGGGGATGGTAGCAGACCATAAGTAGTTGCCGCTAGAAACATAGAAGAGGTTGTTTGTGGTGCAACGGGATAAAAACCTTCATTTTGGTTACAGTTTGGAAATGATGCAGAAAACCGTCTCGGATCAGGTTGAATTACTTGATGTTGGGAAACCTGCAAAGTTCGTGGTGCAGATTCTAACACTTGTGTATCTCCCATATTCACGTGCCATGATGAATTGCTCCTAGAAGTACTGCCAAAATTTTCACGACCATCAGGATTTACAGATGGATTACGTCCAAACAGGGTATTATTCACCTGCCATTTCTGAACCGTCTGCAAGTGCAGAGCCACCATTTATTGACTTATACAATGCAAATTGTTAAGCTCTGTCTTCAATGGATCTTCATTGGCATCCACATTGTACTAAGGATATGTGCGTTTCATGTCTGTCGAAACTATTGGAATCGTGGTTGGATCGCCTTATGAAGTTATACTTGGCAACCCCGGAAATAGTTCTGGCATATTTGATGAAGATGACGAAGAATTTGCATCTGTTGTTGAGTAAGTCATAAAGCATGGTTCTTATAGTAGCGAATGATTAACTTACCACGACCTAACGCCTAGAAATTAAACCCCCAAATGTGCATGTTATGAACACCAATTGCCAGCTTCGCAATTCTCTGGTACCGTCTGAGATATTGTGATTTAGTAATATTCATTTCAGTGTTTAATTCAAACCTCTCCTATAACATCTGTCGCCTATCAAAATATGATCCAAAGACTTGCATCGGTTTTGGGGGTTAATCGAACTTGCTAAAGTATGGTGTAACTGTAAAAGTAGTCTTTATCCCAAATACCAAACACCTCTGTTCATTTTCGGGTAAAAAAACAAATCTTCGGAGTAAATAATCAAGAATAATTTGTGGCTCAGGATCTTCAAACTCAGTTAAACAAACACCTCTGTTCATTTTCGGGTAAAAAAAAACAAATCTCCGGAGTAAATAGTCAAGAATAACTTGTAGCTCAGGATCTTCAAACTCAGTTAAATTAACGTAAGGATGAGTAACAACATTTTGGGGATTTCGTGTCATTTTTTGATATCTTTAAACAAAAGCAGAAATCATTCCATCGTCACAAGTGTCCTTATCCCAGTTACTCTTGTAGTACATGTCCATTATTGGAACTCTAGGGGTTTTGTCTTCAAGAAACGGTTTACTAACACAGAAGTAGGTATACCGCTAATACTGGAAATAAATTCATAATTTGGTATTTTTACCATGTTTCCGTGTCTTCAGATAAATACTTAATTTAAAAAGCAAAATTTTGGATATTTATCGTTATGGTGCCCCAGAAACCCGTGAAGTTGGTTACACCTATGAATGTTGCATCGATACTGTGGTACATTTGTGTTAAAATTTCAAACCTCCAATCTTGATTTTGTGCACCATGAGTAACGCTTCAAGTCAACCAACGTGAGAAACATTGTTGAGATACGAAACAACGTTTGATCCAATTAATAAGCATAACACAAACACTCTTTAAAGTTCACATATTCATCTATATTAGTTAAGCCCTCCTTGGATAATAGGAAAAGCTTCAACGATGAATAATACATTCCACCTCCTTTCAACTCTTATGATTTTCTCGTATATTTGAGGCTAAAAACAAGAGGAGAAACGTCTTCCATTTATCATTTGACATTCATTTATTTTGGAGATCCGACACCACTTGGAATTCATAAATGAAATACAACTCAAGGGGGATAATTCATGTGACAAGAATGATATCAGAAATGGCGAGGGTACCCAAATACACCACGTTTTTCGTTTCAACCTATAAGTATGATACCAAGTGTGATCGTCTATGGACAAAGTCGAGACAATACAATTCGACTTGACAACAGTTACGGTATAAGACATTAATCTAATTCGACTTGACAACAGTTACGGTATAAGACCGATTGACTATAGAATCAAAGTCTAGTGATTCGGATTAACGTACAAATGTTTTTAATTTTAATTATGATAAATAATTATAATTTCCGAAAATAAAAGTAAATAACACACACAAGATTTTGTTAACGAGGAAACCGCAAATGCAGAAAAACCCCGGGACCTAGTCCGATTTTGAACACTCTCATAATTAAGCTGCTACAAAAAGTACAATGAAAACTTCGTATAGTTGAGACCAAGTAATATATCCCTAGTTACTTAGTTCTTTCAGTATCCCTGCGTCGACGTATCGGTCACACACGTGAATCCCGAGACAGAAAATCAATCTTGAGTTGCTTTACCAATGTAAAGTCTTAAGCACTCAACTCCTTTTGATGGTCTTCCAAACAGTAAAGGAACAAAGCTATTTGGTATCTAGTCCAATAATCTTTTTTTAAAAAATTCATTGAGTTATGACAAAGCCTCTTTCGTTTAAACAAGTAAACTCATTTGTCGGGTAAGATCAATCCAAATCAATAACTTGGATGCAGATCACAACTATCAAATTTGGATATTGAAGAATACCACCAAATGATAGTTCCTGATCTAAACGACTTTATGATCAGATAAATCTAATCTAAGTTGGATCCCGGCCGATCAAGATGTGTGCACAAATCATGAGATACGAAAACCAATAAGAAAAATATTCTTGTTCTTCAAATCTTCAATTGCTTTCTTATGTACCTGCACAACACAAACTTGAATCCACTTATAATCGATCACACACAGAATGGAGTCTGTTATGATCACAAGTTGTTTTTAGATCCAACAACAGTTCTAAAGATTCCGTCAATACTTTAATCTAGTTTGAGTGACCCTTATGTCAAAAGAGAAGGCTCTCAAGAATAATCAAACTAGGCGCAATTAATGTTTCAACAACCATTAGTCAATCAAATCAATAACCGAAAACTAAAATAACCGTGCAATTATCTAGTTTTACACTAACGGTGCTCGTAGAGCTTCTTGAGCGCAAGAAGTCTTTAAACGAGCAGTTATAAGAGATCTCACCTAATTAGGGTACTTTCCTGTCCAAAGAGACGGCTCCACTAGAAACAACATGATTGAAGTTTGTCTGGCTCTTAGAATAGTTTCCTAGAAATGAAAACTCAATTATTTATAAACCAAGGTTGTTTGGACAACAAAGAAATTCCAAAATCGAAAATATTATCAAGATAAGCAATAAATACCTAATTTCGGTTTTCCTATTTTCAACTAATCTCCAACCCGTAATTCCGAAATTTCTCATTATAAAATATCTAATATTAGTTTAGCACTTAACTAATATAAATTTCCAAAAGCATATAATCGAAACTCTCAATTAAAAGATTCTCAATATTCTGGATTGGGATCACCTTGAGTATCAAGGAATATCTTCTCCCTTATAAAGCATATTTGGACAACTTAGGCAAGTTAAAGAGTGGTCCGGATTCATTTTTGGGAAAGCTAAATCCATGGTTGTGGTTTGCTTTAATTAAAATTAATCATTATGAGTGTTTTATTAATTAGTGTCTCATTAATCTCTCATAATGAATAATTTATTAAATGTTCATCATTTAATGTCCTCTTAATTAATCTAATAAATATGTATTTTTACATTAATAAATAATTTTAATAAAAATTATATCAATAGAAATTAGTGGTTAGTAGTGGAAGAAATAGTAGCTGGTAGAAGCGGTGGTGGTGGAGGCGATAATATCAGTGGTGGTGGAAAAATAATGCCGAAGAGTGGTTTGATGGTGGTGATGTTGGTGAATATTCGTGAACATTATTAGTTTTGTATATTTAACACAGGCAACATTGTATATTGAAAGATGTAGTTGGTCATCAAGATTGATAAAAACATATATCATATTTTGTGAAAAAATGTGTTTTGGCTGCAAAAATTTGTGATTAGCTAGATTATGAAAATTTGGCTATCACAGGTCGTCGGGGTTTCAATCTATTCAAAACTTTTTGGTCTAGAAATGTGAGATTTTCTCAAGAACCAATTTTTCGTTCATATTTGTTTAGACTTAGTAGAAATAGAATTTCGATTTCATCTTGATTCAAAAACGGGTTAAAATAAAATTGATTGCAATACAACAGAGTATATAACAATAAAAAATATAATTGTATAAATTAATTAACAACCTAAGTTTGTTCAATCAAAACTTTACGCATGATTTGTGTGATTTAAAATTAGAGGTACGACAAACGGCCAACGGGAGGACGCGGCGGTTGTGGTGGAGAAATAAATGGTATTAGATGGTTTTGTAGTGGTGGCGGTGGTTGGTGAGTAGCAATAGGCTATGTTAATTTTGTGTTGCTACAAAATGAGTAACATTATAAATTAGAAGTTGTGGTTGATGGTCTTATTAATAAAATAATCTCGGTTAAAGTACGTGAAAGATCAAAAAAAATAAAATAAACCAGAAAATGTCATGTTATATATTTAATTTTTTTGCTAGGAAAAGAAAGATTTCATTACTAATGAGAAATTACAGCTTGAGGGAGAAAATAGGGGTAGTTATTAGCATCCCATTCTCCTGAAATTTTCATAATTCTACTGTGTTTAGCAGCTATGTCTGCTAAACTATTAAGATCTCTCTTGAGATGAATAAATCCCAGAGGAAGTGAATCTTTAAGAATGAAAAGACAATCATCTAAAACTGAGCAGGAAGTCCAACTAGTTTGGCCTTTGTTGTTATTCAAATAATCCATAATGTTTTTGGCATCACTTATAATATAAAAGTTCTGAAAGTTATTCTTCTTAATCCAACTTGCAGCCTCCAAAATTGCTACACTTTCAGCTCCTTCAGAACATGTGCTACTTCTTGAGACTAATTTGCAGCCCTTGAATTCACCTGAAGAATTTATAGCCACCATCCCAACACCAGAGTCATTAGAATTATGGTCAAAAGAAGCATCACAATAGATAAGAAGACAATTCTGTGAAATAGAGCTAAGAAAACTAGAATCATTAACAGTAGCCACATTGGTGATATTTGGTACAGGAGCAGGAGTAAGTGCACTAATAGTTTCACCCACAATTCTTAAGGCATTTATAGCTGTAATCTGAGGATTTAAGTGTTTGTTATCAAACACTTTTGAGCACTTGTCTTTCCATATACACCAGGCAGTAGTTAGGACAGTAACTGATTTATCTTGCAGTGTTTTGGTAACAAGCCACTTAGAAATCCAGTTCTTAATACTTATATTGGAATCAGAATCCTGCAAAACAGAGTGATTAACAGCAGGAATATTTGACCAGACATTTTTAGCAAAAGAACAGTGAAGCAGCGTATGTTCGATGGTTTCAGAAGCACCAGAGTTACAAGATTTGCACCTATCATCATGATTGTGATTGAATCTAGCTAATTTGTTACCTGTATGTAAAATTTTCTCAAAACATTTCCAAATGAATAATTGTGTTCTGGGAAAAAATTGAGATTTCCAAAGAGCCTTATGAGTATCAAAATCAGGGTTGGGACTAGAATTATGAGACAGTTCATTATCTAGCAGTTTATAAACAGATTTAAAAGTTAAGATAACATTTCTATTGTAAGGACAAACTAAAGTGTCACCACCAGAAATTGGAATTCTCATACTGCAAATTTTCAGACTGTTTTCACTAGTAAAGAAGGACTCTATTAGCTCTGTTTTCCAAGTTTTAGATTTATGATTGATAAACTCAGCAACTTTGTGGTTGGGGTTTGGGTAACTAACACATAGAGGTTGGGAAGGATTTTGAATCCATTTGTCTGAAAAGGCATTAACTGTGCTACCATCTCTGATGTCCCAATGAGCATGCTGTTTTAGAATATCGATACCATTACAAATGCTAGACCAAACCCAAGACATAGACCAAGGTTTCTTGTAGTGGAGAGGGTGACAGTTCTTAAAGTACTTACACCAAAGAATTTGGACCCACAGATCATTAGGATAATGTATAAGGAGCCATGTTGTTTTAGTAAGAAGGGCTAAGTTCATCTTTTTCAGATTCCTAAAACCTAGACCACCCTGCAGTTTATGAGTACACATTTTCTCCCATTTTCTAAAATAGTATCCCTTGTGACCATTTTCCCCCCACCAAAAGTCTCTTTGAGACTTTTCTATTTTGTTAATAATATTATTAGGGAGAAGGAAGGAGTTCATATGATAGTTAGAAGAAGATTTTAAAGTGTGTTGGACAAGTATAGATCTACCTGATTGGGCTAGTTGTTTACCTTTCCAATTAGTCACTCTAGAATCATGGTGAGTGTTTATATGGGACATACTCTCAGTCCTATTTTTGGTGATATAGAGAGGTATACCTAGATATTTCTCATTGATTTATATCTTCCTAACATTCATAAATCTAA
Source organism: Papaver somniferum (assembly GCF_003573695.1). Classification (NCBI taxonomy): domain Eukaryota; kingdom Viridiplantae; phylum Streptophyta; class Magnoliopsida; order Ranunculales; family Papaveraceae; genus Papaver; species Papaver somniferum. Next base: position 85,842,268 of record NC_039363.1, read on the forward strand.
TAAGACATACACAATGGTCAGGCTGCACATTCTTGCTGAAAAAACAAGCAGATTTCTCAAAGTTTATCATCTGCCCTGAGATACTAATAAAATCTCTAATCAGAGCCATAAGATTACTAGAATCAGCATGGGTAGACTTAGTGAAAATCAGGCAATCATCTGCAAAGAGCAGATGGGATATGCTATGAGCTTCCTTGGTGACTTTCAAACCATGAATAAGATTGGAAAGTTCAGCATGTTTGAGATATCTATAAAATGATTCCATGCACAATATAAACAGATAAGGAGACAGAGGGTCTCCTTGTCTTAATCCTCTGGTGCAGGGGGAACCATTCAAAACAATAGAGATATTAGTAGTACTTATATATTGAGAGATAAGTTGGCACCAATGATCTGAAAAGCCAAATTTCTTAAGAATTGCAATAAGAAAGGGCCATTCTACTTTATCAAAGGCCTTAGACATATCAAGTTTAAGGCCCATGATACCACATCTATCCCTTTTTGTTTTCATAGAATGAACTAGCTCATGGGCAATCACTATATTGTTTTGAATATTTATACCAGGTACTTAAGCAGCCTGGTAAGGAGATATTATTTTGCCTAGCAGTGGTTTCATTCTACTAACAAGGATCTTTGAGATAATTTTATAATTAGAATTGCAGAGAGAGATAGGCCTAAAGTCAGCGGGAGTAGTAGGTTTATTCACCTTAGGAATCAAAGAAATAAATGTGTGATTCATTTCTTTTAGAATATGTTTAGAGTCAAAGAAACTTTTGACAGTGTTTAAAACATCTTTCTCAAGCAAATTAAGATTTTGTTTGTAAAATCCAGGGGGGAACCCATCTGGACCAGGAGCAGTCCAAGGGGCCATCTGCTTAATAGTATTCCTAATCTCATCAAGAGTAATGAGACTCAAAAGCTTATCATTGTCCTCATTAGTGATACATCTGTCTATGCAATTCAAAAAATCAACATTCAAAATAGGATTTGTGGTAGTAGAGATACTTTTAAAATGAGAAACAAGAAGGTCTTCAAGAGAATCTCTATCCTCAGACCAAAGCCCATTTGCAAGTTTTAAAACACTAATATGATTGAAATGTCTTCTTCTATTAACATAGGTATGATAATAAGAAGTATTTCTATCATAATTTTTTATAAAATCAATCCTAGATTTTTGAGCATAAAAGGATTCTTGAGCTTTTTGAGCTAACTCAAGATTCTGTTCAACTTCTCTTATGACCTCATTGTTCTGAATAGAATAAGCATTACTATTCAGAAGCTTGAGTTGATCAGTTAGAATTAAAACTTTTTGATCAATATTACCATAATGGGAAATATTCCATTTTTTAAGCTCATATTTGACATTTCTAAGACAGTTGACCATTTTAAAAGCATGAGAACCTCTAACATTAGTTGTATAAGCATCTCTGATTACTTGTTGGTAAGTAGGGTCTTTGAACCAACATTTAAAGTATCTATAGGGTTTTTTTTATTGGTGATCACTGCAATTAGTGACAAGAAGGATGGGTAAATGGTCATAGCCTATTGCATCAATATGAAAAAGTTTTGAATGATTATAGTGATGCAACCAATGACCATTTACTAAAGCCCTGTCAAGTCTAGCTTTAACATTGTCAGTCCCAGATTTCCTATTAGTCCAAGTAAATTGAGCACCTATATAACCTAAGTCACTTAAGTCAGATCTATCAATGACTTCTTTTATCATAGAAACCCAGTGGTAGTTGGCCTAGTGTTGGTGGATCTTTCATGGGCAAACATTGTAATATTTAGATCACCAATTAATACCTATGAAAGATTAATGTCAGCACCAATACTGTCAATATGGTTCCATTGTGCTATTTTCTCATCATGGTATGTAGAACCATAGAGAAAAGTGGCAAAGAACTCAGGCTTACTAGGGTCATAAGAGATGGTTGTGTGTATCATCTTATTAGTAGACTGAACTATGTTTAAAGTGAAACCACTCTTCCACAAAAGGGCAGTGCCACCTGAGAGACCCAAATAAGGAAATATCCAATTGTTAGGATAGTTGAATCTCTTAAGATACCGTCTCATTTTTGTGGAGTCATTTTTGGATTCACACAAGAATATAACATCTGGATTTTGACTTTTAATTTGGTTCCATAAACTATTTCTGGTGTCAGGATTGCCAAATCCTTGACAATTCCACGACATAATTCTCATGATCGATATAAATAGATATCTACCCAGAATTAGTATGGAACTTAGCTAGTCTGTCGACTAGAATGCACTTGAAAGTAACACACCAACAATGGTTAAAGACCAAGCTGAGGCTAATAAAGCGAACAAAAGGGAGACAATAACTAGCACAAGAAATCACAAGCAGATGATTAAAAGTAGCAGAACACAAGTTTGGGGAATAAGAACTCTGATCAAAATTGTTGGGGGATTGAGGGTTTTCAAGCACAATATCACTACCAATTAAGCCTAATTTGATTTTATTCAAGCAATAACACAAATAATTGATAAAATTGCACAAAATAGAGAAATTAGGGTTCCGGGAAAAAACCTGGTTATGAGGTGCAGTATTTCCATAGTGATTCTGTGCATAAGTTCCATTGAGTTCAGCTCCTACGCTATCAAATGCCATAGAGTGATTATCATCAGCAAGATTATGTTGGAATTCCATTCTATTTTCAACAGGGAGGTCACCATAATCATTTAGGTCTTCCACTCCATTACCAGTATGTTGGAAGATGGGATTGACATGGGTGTTGATTGAATTGGTATTGAAGGGAATGGCTTGATTTTGGACACCTTCATCTCCGATTCTTTTGTTCTTCATCACTTATGCGTCTTCAAGTTCAAGATCTATGTTGTTATCTGATTGTGAAGGAGTTATCGAAGAGATACTCATATTAGATACACCCTCAGATGTTTCCGCCCCACTTTCTTGAATGTTAACATCCGCACTTGTGATATAGGCAGCCAGGAATTGTTTTCCTTCTTCTGTTCGACTCCATGCAACATACAATGCCAAAACGTGGGTTTAAGCCATATCCTCATGATGCAATCTTTGCAGAAATAATAGCAGGAACAAGCACAGTAGCAGCATAAAAAATGAGTCCGCCTAGTACTTTATCTTGATCGACTCGGTAAAAAACTACAAACAATCAGGCACAAAGTAAAATCAATATACAAACAATTACTTATTATCGGAAGGTGTCGTTATGCTAAGGGATGTACCCTAGGTATGCATAATTTTCTTCCTATTTCTTTGTTGTATTATACAATGAAGCTTCGCTAAGTTAGGAAGATAAAGACCGGTCCTGATTTTTCCTTCCAATTGGTAAATTCACGGTTTCTGTCAATCCCATGAATATACGTTTATTTTGAGAAAAATTCATTACATATTCTTTTATTCCCATATCAAAAGTCAAAATCAAAATGGAAAAATTTGATCAACTGAAAATAACAAACCTGCCTTCCCATAAAATTGACCAATTGATTTGTCGCTCACATTCAGTAGGATGAATGGGTTAGAAAACTCCAATTCCTTACTTTAGAGAAAACGAAAATCAGAACTAAAGTTGGGAAAGGAGATAGATTGCGGAGAGGAAAAAACTAAAATCTAAGAGTATAGTTCCGCTCAATATTGTTTCAATTTTCTCTCAATCTTCGTCCACCAAAACGTACATATGTGACCTTAAACTACTCTGAGATAACAATCCTTTTATATATATATATATATATATATATATATTGTTTCATGTATGATTTTTTGGAATTTCTAGCATTTTCTTGAATATCGTTTGTTGTATTGTATATTTAGCTGAAGCATACATTTTCAAAGATAACCTTATTGATTACAATAACCTCATAGTTGAAGGGGTGCCTATATTTTGTGGTTAGTCAGGTTGTGAAAATTTGGCTATCACATGTCGTCGGGTTTCATTTATTCACAACTTTTTTCTCTAGGTTTATACATTAGGGGAAATATAATTTTAATTTCATCTTGATAGATAAACTTAGAGAGAAACTTATAAGGTTATTCAGATTACACGTTATAATTTGACAATAGATTGGTATTTACAAAATAATCTTACATGTATACAAAAGCCTCTGTTCTCCGGGCTTATGTTTCAAAGTACAAAATAATTTTGACTAGAAGTTATTTTCAATAAATAGTCTAACATGATTATACGTAATTTATATAACACCCTTGCTATTATGGAAAGATAAAGAGTGGCCAAGATTTGTTTTGGGAAAAGCTAAATCAATAGTTATGGTGGTTTACATCATAATTGTATATCAATAATTTGTCATAATAAATATTTTATTAATCCTACATTATAAATATCTTATGATTATCTTCATAAATAAACTTTCATTAATCTTACATTATGAATATGTTTTTACATCATAAATATCTTATAATTATCTTTATAAATTAACTTTCACTTAATATTTTATTAATTTTTCATTATAAATGTCTTATAATTTTTAAACAGATTTTCCTTTAGTGGGAAAGAGTACGATGGAGAGTGGAACATATTACAAGAAATTGGATGGGAGCCTTACAACAAAATGGGCTCCAACCTGTTTTTGAATGACAACTTTAAGTTCCTAACCTAGGGAAAAGAAAATCTCTCACTTTAACATTCGCAACATTAAATATTCATCATTAAATAAATATAGTTTCATTACTAAATTTTTTTTTTAATTTTTTGAATGTTTTATGATTATCTTAATAGATGATTTTATTAAATAAATAATAAATTCGTTAATAATCATATCAGTGGGGTAGTATTTGCGGGTGGTGGTCCATGGAAGCTGGTGATGATGGTGATGAGGTAGTGGTGGTGGAAGTGCAGGTGGTCAGTGTGGTAATCAGGTTGTGGAGAATTCTTATTCTATGTCGTTAGGACACAAGTAAACTATTATGGAAGTTGTGATTGTTTTTTTTAATGTGAAAATGGAAGTTGTGGTTGATTTTTTTAATGTGAAAATAAGCTGGTTCTAATACAGAAGAAACAATTGTACAGGCTGACCGCAATTTTTCCTATAAACAACCTTAGAAGAATTCAAGGATGATAGGGTAATAATCTACTATTTGGATAGTAAAGGTTTTCACTTGGTTCCACTACATGTTTCACTCGGTGGTTTCTTCGAGACAGCTATTACAGTCAACCTAGCAATTTCTCAAAAAAAAAACATCAAAAAATATTGTCACTATATATATCCAACAAAAAATATTACAACGGTGGTTTTCAGTTGGTCCCACTACATGTTTCACTCGGTGGTTTCTTCGAGAGAGCTATTACGGTCAACCTAGCAATTTCTCAAAAAAAAACATCAAAAAATATTGTCACTATATATATCCAACAACAAAAATTACAACGGTTAAATATTGTCACCAGATTTCAAAGTCATAATTTTTTCAGTATTGAAGGTTGACAACTGAGAAACATAAGAATGAATTGATACCCAGGGGAGAAAATTAAACTCAGATTCATTCTCTGACACATAAATAAGACGTGTCTTGGATTGAGGTTGCTTTGTAGACCAGTGCATAATCCTGGCATTATTCTTCTCAGGAAAAATACGGCGAGCATCAGCAACGTTCAGTCCTTGCAAGATACTACGAGGAATAGGTGCATAATTCTTGAAGTGTTCCCAAATCAAGGTCTGGAGAAACATTTTGTTGGCGTAGCATTCAATCTTCATAAAGCCATTTGAAACACTGGAGTCTATAACCAAGGAGTCTAGGTTAGAGTACAAAGAACCTAAGAATAGACTACCTATGAGAAGTTGTTTACCTTGAGCCATCTTAATGGCAAAAAGGAATTACAAATGGCTTTAACAAAGTTCCAATGTCTTCAAACACGTCCCTGGACATCCATAAACACAACCTTAGAAGAATTCAAGGATGATAGGGTAATAATCTACTATTTGGATAGTAAAGGTTTTCAGTTGGTCCCGCTACTTGTTTCACTCGGTGGTTTCTTCGAGACAGCTATTACGTTCAACCTAGCAATTTCTCAAAAAAAAAACATCAAAAAATATTGTCACTATATATATCCAACAAAAAAAATTACAACGGTTAAAAATGACATATTCTTCTTTTACTCATTATGAAGACCGTGTCGTACGGCACGGGTGAAGTTCTTGTTGGACAATAAAAGATAAGAATTATACTCATGTTCAAATTATGTCGACATCTGGAACTTTTCTAATTAGCAAATCTTAATTCCAAACTCACACAAAACCGTAAAGTAATATGTGAATATGAAGGATCGGTTTTTCTCTTGGGACCGGTTCTACCATGACTTCTAACATAGGTTAAGATCGATTTTACCAAGTTTCCAAATATAGGTAGGGATCGGTTTTACCATGGCTCCCAATAATAGCTAGGATCAGTTCTACCAAGACTCCCAATATAGGTAAGGATCGGTTCTACCATGATTCCCAACAATAGCTAGGATCAGTTCTACCATGTATCTCAAAATAGGTAAGGATCGGTTATACCAAGATTCCCAACATAAGTCAAGATTGTAGCTACCGCATATCCCAAACTAGGTAAAGATCAATTCTACCAAGCTCTCAACATAAGTCAAGATCGGTTCTAACAAAGTTATACCTAGGTTCGAATTCGTCATCCGGTAGATCTTCAATGAAAACCGGACCAGAACGCCTATTAATTTCCTTTCTATTATGAAACAAGTATCGTATATGAACTTCTTTTAAACATATGTAATTGATAAGCACTTAAATACTACATTTTGTACCTATATTTATATTAGTTAGGACTTGATATTTTGGCTAATGATACTATTTTAGTGCTTTTGTAGAAAGTACAAGTGAAATCGACCATGCGTGGAATAAATAGCTAAATGGGAGCTCAAATGACATTTGCGGCAACAATCACCAAATCACTCACGGCAAGAGAGATTCAATGTGGTTGGCCTGGTATGCTGATACATCAGCACCTGCTTAAGTCATCTCAAGCCAGGAGTAGCTAAACAAAGAATTATCTTTATAAAGCCAAGCACCTGAGCTGAACTCAAGGACAAAGATGGGAGACGTGGCCAACTCTTTACCACATTTCTGTGTGGTATTTATTCCTTGTAACAACAATGGAATCTTCCGTTTTTGTCAAAGCAAGGAGATCTCATTTCTCATTGGAGAAGCTACTGCCATCTTTTCACTTTGTAATGGGAGATTGGGACTTCGCAGAGGAGTACAATGAATAGCAAATGGAGATGTCATTCCACATAAGGACTCAGTCCACGAAGATTACAGTGATGGTATAATTTGGGGTCTGTTGATCAAGACATAATGAAGAGAGCACAGGCATGAGCTGTGGTGTTGAGTGACAAGTTGTGTTGGCTGTACTGGTTATAAGATGGGTTTTGAACAGAAACTTCATTCTACGCAACAACAACAAAGATGGTGTTTGGGGTTTATATACAGCCTGAGATTGGATTTAAAGTGAAACTGTGACCAGCATGGAACGAGATATGAACGTAGCTGAATGAGGTGATCGGTGCAGTGGCCTGAGAGGAAAGAAACGAAGGAAGCAAACATATGCACTGGACTGTAAGCTGTTGACTCGGTGGAGAATGCCGACGCCGTGCCTCTGAAGAAAGAGGAAGAGCAATTGAGAAATGCATTCAAACTGAAATGGGTCCGTTGCTGGTTGGCTCGATTTCAGGTTTGGTGATTCTCTCGAGTTCGTTACAGCAACAGTGATGGTATCCGTGGAGTTGGTTGCAGGCGATGATGATCGTATGGGTTTATGCCAAAGCTCTGGAGCTAGAATGATTAACAAGTGGAGTCTGGAGACTTTCTTTATGATTTAACGTTGAGAAGATGAAGCTGTGCTTTGGAGTTGGTATAAGGTCCTGGTTTGTGTCGATGGTTGATAAGGCCATGCAGGCATGACAGAAGATTGGTTTTGTCGTTGATTCTATGGAAGCAAACAAATTGTCTGAGATGATGTGGCTGTATACAGAAGTTGGTGCTAAGACAGGAATGGAGTTTGTTATTGTTGGTTGAATCATATATTGGTGTTTACCGGAAGTTCACGAGAGTGGTGGATTTGGTCTACCAGTATCTATGTGGGGCCGGCTGGAGTTTTGTGAGGCTTCACGCCGAACAGAAACCGGAGAAGATAAAAAGGAGGCGACGGCCTGTTTGAGAGCTCAACAACAAGGGAAGAAGACGACGCCATTGGTTTAACCTTTCCTCTTTTGTTATTGTTTTTGATGGGTTTAAGAAACCCATAATCATGTCTTGTTAGATTTTTATAACTAGGATTTATGTTGAAATCACATTAAGTATAGGTCAATCGAATTGAGTTATTTGACAAAGACTGTTTTGATTTGAATAAATTAATCCCATGATTTTATATATATTGATTTAATGATAAAAATGACTTGTTGCTTCACCGATTTTATATAACCTTTGTGTGTAATTGTTAGGTTGATAAATACATTTTTTGTCTCATTATTTGATAATTTCATGCTTGGGTTAATATCTTTGATGGGTTATGCTTAGAAGAGCCATAAATTATTTGTGAATCAATATTTTAATTTCGTATAAATTTCTCGCTGGTGCAATTTGATGGTTCATGCTTAGATTTAGTATTTTGATGGACCATGCTTAGGGTATACCAGTGATATTTGCGATGCTAATACATATAATAGGTGATGTTGATAGAACGAATAATAAAGAATTCATGGATTATGTTTCATTTCAGTAACTGAATAGAAGTTGTGGTGGATACTATAAACCCTGGTTACCAATATTTCCTTTGGATTCATTCAATTGGTTTAGTTTATTTTCTTCATTTTTATTATTTTCTAAAAATCCAAAAACATCTTTATTGGTTAGACGATTAGAGATATTGATTAGAGTATTTCCACCGCTCCTCGTGGGAACGACCCGTACTTGCCTCTGTCTACTAGTTGGACACCGTGTGATTGCGGTTATCACAAATAGGATTCTCCCAGAATCCTATCAGTAATCAAACATAGTTTCCTAGGATAAAATCACACCTATATCTAATACACAATCAAGTAACGAGTTACATAGATTATGTCGATGCCACGTTTACGAAGTTCAAAAGATAAAAGTTATACTTCGTAATCAAATATTCATCCTTGACACTTTGATAATACTAAAATGACCAAGTCTAATACTAGAGTAATAAATATAACCTCGCATGTTATGTTTTCAATCTTAAACGATTTGAGAGCAACGATAAGAAAGGAAACAAGTCAAGTCAGTATCACAATAACGCAAGTGGAATGATGATGTCTTCGTTGTAGTCGATACGTCTTCATGATCTTCAGGTCTTTAGAGTAATACTTGTATGTCTCAACATTCCTAGACTTTATAGTCTAACCTAAACGAATTTAGTCTCTAGTACATTTAATCAAGCGACTCTAATTGAGTTTTGATACTAAAATACTACTACCAAACTTGACATACAAACGCTTGGTGGGTTCAAACGAGCAATGCTCTAACAATATAATTTTATTAAATTATATTAATTTAATCAAAAATTGCTTAAAAATAAATTAATTATAGTTTAATTAACTTATCAATTTTAAAGTTCAGAAAATGGAACGTGTGCGTTGTAGGCCATAGGCCTGTCAATATATGTCCGATATTCGAAATCCGTTTCCGAGTATTCGGGATCCTATAGGATTTTATCCGTTTTATCAGATATCAGATACGGATATTTATCGGATATTTCTTACTTAACCTATCGGAATCGGATTAGGCTCTATCCGTTTGGTTAATATCCGATATCCGATAGAACATGAATTTATTTGTGATTTACCCTAACCATTTTGTGATTTATTAGTGATTTACCCTAATATCCGATATCCGATATGAAATGTTTGGAAAATTGAACTTAAATTTCAATATGAATATGTTTTAAAGAGTTTTTAACATTTTTTTCAGAACATGATATTATCGGTTAAATATCCGATAGCTTAGCCTATCATAATCAATATCTGATTTTGATATCGTATAGGATATTATCGGATATCGAATATCTGATAGTGCTTAACCTGTCGGATATCGGATTTCTAAATATCTGACAGATATTCTTCCATTGACAGGCCTAGTAGGCCACCACCTTTATATCAATATTTTCGTAATAACGTTGTTGTGTTTTCTGTGATTTACATTGTAAAACCGGCGTCGTGGACCACTCTTTCTCGGACTGAAGAGGGTAGAGCTTGATAAAATGGACTTAAAATTTTTTGTATCCACCTCTTATTCTATAATATGCAAACCGTTCTTGATGCCCCGATAAATAACCTGGAATTAAATCTGGACCAACAACTACATTCGACGAAGTAAACTCTGCATCACGATTATGAGTAAATCGATATTTATAGCGGGTGTTGATATTCTTTTTCCCCTTATGCTATTTATGACGGCATTCACTGTGTTCAATTTCTTTTTACTAAGAATTGTAAACAAAAGTAGAATATTTTTTTTTTGAAAAATTAGGAAGAAGAGAGTGGAGTGGTGTGAGTGAAAACAGTTGAAAATAGAGGTATTTATAGTGAGTTAGAGTTGTAACCGTTGAGAATAAAAACGTTGGGTTTTTACCCGTTGGCTGTTCTTGTCATGCCACCAGTGGTTTACCATTTAACGCCCGCGGCTTACCCAAATTCGTCAGCGGCACAAATAGCAACACATGGTTATGTCCCAACCGCACGCTTCTTTTATCCCCTATTAACTTTGCCCATAGTAGAAATCCACCTTTGCCAAATAAGCTGGCTAATTTTTTTTTTTTATTTGTACATTACCATAGAATTGCCTTTACACAAATTTTCACATTTACAAAAATGCATGAGCTCGTTATAGATAACATGGATCATTTGGAGTCCAAATATGTGCACTTCTCTAAAATCGGGGTGCACATTTCATCCCATCCTATTGATCAAAATTACTTCTCTGATTTCCCATTTTTTTGTTTTTACTTTTTAAAGTCTGCACTCTATCTTTTTAACAAATATTTTCTAAGTTGTGATTATCTTTTTGATTTTCAATAACCCAAGTTTCGCTTTGGATAAAAGTGGCGATCTCGTACTCACAATGGGATTCAAATTGTTTTTATTAACCAAAATTTCAATCACCTCCCCTCTCTTTCTAAATTATGATTCAACATTCAAAACAAACCTTCTGGTTCATAAAAAAAAACGTCCCTGTAATGGTTACCCATCGAATACTCAGGTGCATCAGGATCATAATTTAAAACCATCATAAATCCCAAAAATCCAACCATGTTCTACTGATACAAGAACGTGAATTTTATCTTCACCGGCCTTAACGTGTGCCAATGAACATTGTGTTAGAAGATGTTTGTACATACATGATTGCAATGATTTGTTATGACTGGTTTCAAAATAGATAAGTTACATGTTGAATCCGTAGATCTATCATATCTTGATTTCTTTGACAAGTTCATAATATAAAAATTATGTTGAAACCAATTTTTTTTTTGTTTAATTCAATGACTGACACCCAAATCTTGTTTTTGATCAACCGTTAAATCCTATTTTTACTTTGTTTTGATTCAGCAACGGCAGTAATGGGTGTAGGAGATGAGAAAAGAGAAAGAGAGAAAAAAAAATGTCAATGGAGAAGATTTTAACTCGTCTTCTTTGATTAAATTAATTAAAGTAAAAATAAAAAGTAAAATTTCTGATAAAAAAAAAAGTAAAATAAGAAACTAGAAAAGAGGTGGTTCGGGAGAAAAAGGTATAATGATTTGAACGAATAACTAGGGACGGAATGTGCACCACGGTTTTAGAGTGTGCACAAATTTGGACTCGATCTTTTGAACTATAAAATCAATTAGAAGAACAAATACAATCATAAATCAATCATTCAAATGTTAAAAAAAAAATCGGACTTTTATTAGTATCTTTCTATATCATGATTGTGACTGGCAGAGACTAAGAAATATGCTTAGATTATACTAATACAATAATTTATTTGAATTATAATATTTTATGGGTACAACAGTTCAATCGGCTTTATTTGACTTAACTACTATATATGCATATTTCAGAATTTGATATATGCAAATTAGATATGATGGATACCAACAATTCCTTAATAAGATAAAAATCTTTAATTCAATTAATATTAGTCGGTCGCGCTCAGCATCAGTTAGTATCACCAGTTCCTATCCACATCAGTGAGTAGCAATATGATATAAATACAAATTATGGTGAACTATGGTTGCTACTTACACAAAACCCTCAGTTTATTTGTTTCGTCTATATAGATCACTAAGACATCGTATATAAATCAATATTACTTCGATATATGCGCTGATACACAAAGTAAAAGTCTAGTGAATGTTAGGTTATGTTCAAGTTTCTATACAAATTTGAAAATATAAATAATTATAGTCAAGATCAAGATCACGGTGCTAGATAACAAGATCCAAATCTCTTACAAAATAACATGTTAGCTTTATTACATAAGTTTTCCAGTGAACGTGATACATGGTCTCAGCATCCACGTGATAAATATAATTCGAGATTTGATAGTTTAAACTAGCAAGTGCGCTCATTGTCCTTCAGCGGTTGTTATTTTTCTACAATGTAAAGTTAATGACATTTTTATCAATATCCAATGTACGAATGTCTTATACTTCCTGCGTCCAATTTATTTGGGCGGACATGTGTGTTTGTACCAAAAATTACTTTTAGCATAAAACACGATCGGTTTGATGATGATCATGGAAAATAGGCTTAGTAAACGAACTGAAAAAAAATAATGGAGACTATAATTTAACGTGGTTCGGTATTACATCCACGGACGAATCCTCGTAGAATAGATATTTTATGATGTATTTGATACAATGGTTTTTCTCCGGGTTAGAAAGCATCGAAAGCGTTGGCTTTCTTAGTGTTTAGACATATGTATTTATATAGTCTATCTTATATCCTAATTTTGAGATAAACTTCATACGCAAGTAACTTGGTAAGCAAGACATAAGGAAACTTCTGGAACCTTCTTTTGGGTTAGCGGATGTTTTATAGAGGGTACAAACATCGTCCCCTCTTAACCTCAAACTTGTTGTGGGGTTAATAAGTTCATTTTTCCTTATGCATCGATTGCCAATGAAGTAACTTTCCCCCAAGCGTGAGTTGTTATTATTGTAGTAGAACGTATTGGGTTTCTCCAAAGAAGTATGAGATTGCGCATCTAATCAGGAAAACAAGGAGGAAATTACACAAAAGGGTCCGGAAAGAGAGAAAAATGAAGCTAACGGGGTGCGAACCCCTGTTTTTTACTTTAATAAAATCTTATCTAAGATGTCAGCCCCTCGCCCCATTGTTTGCAGAAATATTACAAAGACACTCCCAACTGTGATAACCTGTAATGAATCTTCCCACGTGTTAGACGAGACTTTTTTGTTACGTAGTGGACTTGTGATGCTTAATTAAGAGCTAGTTGAGACTTAAGGGAAATGTAGTGTGTTTGTGTATGTGGAAAGGCTTTATGCTCGCATCGTACAAGGCTACAATGCTCGCTGTTAGGGCATGTTGGCATGTTTCTTGTGTTGAGTAGAGGCTTTGAACCAATATTGGGTGTTGGGCTCATGGCTGAGACAATACTTTAAATTGGATAGATGCAAATCTTTGTACTCGCATGCAAGGAAAGATTTAATGTTTGCGATAAAAGCAAGACTTAAGTGCTCACATGCAACATGAAGCTTTAGTTTCTTGCGATGTGATGTAAGGCTAAACATTTAAAGGTCTAAGCAATCTTTATATGTTATAGCTTCATTGGATCATGTTGCCGACGAACCTCAGGAAACGAAACCAACGAACTTTGAACTCGATCATCCATACAATCGCAAATTTTGCTATCCACGAACTCCGAACTCGGTCATGTTGCTGCTCCAAATACAGATGAATATGTTTCAAACACATATTTTTTTCCTCTACATTGTAAGGAATTCAAATACGAAAATCAACAAGCCAAAAATCACTCGATTAGAACTTGATACGAATAAAATATCGAAAATACAAGATAGTGAGTCGAATCGGGCGAGTCAGATCGGTCTTGACTGACTAGAAATTTGATGTGGCATAATGATGTCATGGCGTTGTTGACTGGACCCTAACTACTGATATGGCAATAACCAGCGCTAACATGTTAGCTACTGACTAGACGGTAAAAGATGACATGACAGGTGATGAATCAGCAAAACTGCTGACTGGATTAGACCAATTCGGTTATGGTTGGACCACTGTTGAACCAGTTTCTCCAGATCTGGTGAACCATGTTAGATCGTCAACATGTGGCGATGTCTGATAAGTTGATCTTGTTTGAACCGTTTGGTGAACCGAAAACCAGAACCGGGATTGGACAGATCCCGTGGACGAGCAGTGATGAAAAAAATGCTTTGGAAACGGTTTCAGTAACACATATTTCTGTTATGACGCTTTATGCAACTGTTTCTGAGATACTTTCAGCGACTGTTTTTGCCACCCTATTTTCAGAACCCTATTTTTTCTGTTAGTGAACTTTGGAAAATGTTTATCAAGGTTTTGTCGTACCTTTCTCACTGAAAAACACTATTGTTTTTCACGAATCCCCTTAGTCGGCGCCAATCTTTGTACCAAAAATTACTTTTAGCACAAGACACGATTGATTTAATGATGATCATAGAAAATAGGGTTAAAAGACGAACTAATAATGAATAATGGAGATGAGAATTTAACTGCCTACATCCACGGACAAATTCATGTAGGGAGAGATATTTTATTAATATTTCGATATAATGATTTTTCTCCGGGTTAGAAAGCATAGAAAAGGTTAGGGTTTAGACCTATGTGTGTGTATAGTCTATCCTTAGAACCTAAGTGTAAACTTCATGTGCGAGTAACCGGGGAAACAAGACATAAGGAATCTTTTTTTGGGTTAGCAGAAGTGAAACCGGGCTATGCGGGCTTTGCGGTCGTTTTATTGAGGGTACAAACAATGAGATTTTTGCTTGTCCAACTGGATAAACGGAGTTCATATTATAATGTTTTGACATATATGCCCTTATTAATGTTCAATGGGTATCATCCAAAGTAGTTTAATGAGCTAGTTATCCGGCATAGGTGAACGATAAGGAAAATGATAGAAATTTATGAAACCTTGGTTTTTTTTCTTAATGTAAGATATTTGAATTTTTCTCCTATATAAGACGGAAGAATTACACAACAAATATTGTTGAAGAATCAACACCCCTTCACATATCCACTATGAAGGGATATCCAATGCATGAATATCTCATTTAATGTATGTTATATCTTCATTAATCGACAACGAATTGGCTAATAATCATATTTATTCATGGTTACTATAGTGGTGGGAGCAGTGGCATTAGTGGTACCAGAGGAGGCGTTTGCGTTAGTATGATGATGTACAATGATAGTATTTGATTGTTGTTCTAGTGGTGGTTGAGAAAATGACGTTAGTGGTAATAGTCAGTGATAGCATTTGGTTGTTGTGGTGTTGGTGGAGGAAGATGTGATTTATCAACTTAATTTAGTGTTACATTCTAATGAAAAAAGTAGTCGAATTATTGTAATTTTACGAAGTACCAACAAATAAACGATACACATAAAAACTAGCATAAATATTCTTAAGAACAAACGAATATATCATGCTCTAGTATATAATAAGGTATAAAGTTGCATATTTACATATTTCAAATACGGATACCTTCGTATCAGAATTCGTGTGTGGCCATTTTTTTGGATGAAAAAATAAGAGATTTTTAACAAAGTGTTCTCTTTGAAAACCTTATTAATAAAATGCACCTATTTTCTTCTACTTATACAAAATGTCCTTTTTTTTTTGATAAGAAAATAATTTTATTAATGAGTTGCGTTTTGGTCTCCGGATAGGAGATTACAAATTGCAGAATCAAAGTCACTAAAAAGTTCAGTTGATTTTCTAGTTTCTCTAGCTGACCTAGCAATAACATTTGCTACTTGGTTGTCATCTCGGATTACATAATCAAAAGTTCATAAAACAACATAGGAGCTTAAATGTTTTATCTCCTTTATTATATTCCTATTCTCCCACTGGATGAGTAGTGAATGACCGTTGATGGATTGTATTACGAGCTTTGCATCTGCCTCTATCTGGATCTTTGTATGATTCAAGATTTTTACCATAATAACGCTTCACGAATATCCATACACTCCACATCCTCTGGACTTAGTGCTCCATTTCCATAGGTTCCTTTGGTGCCAATACAGCTACTTGTAGAATTACGCAGCACAATACCAGTGCCAAATTGATTAGAATCTGAGTCAAAAGAGCCATATGTATTGTATTTCAATATGCTTTCTAATGGAGGTTTCCATCTGGATATATTAGAGTTAGTTAAAACAGCAGTATAAGATTCATGCATATGAGAAGCAAGATGGTAATGGATTTTACATATTGAAGAAAAAGGGTTAAGAGTAACTCCCTGAAAAACCACATCACAACGATCCTTCCATAATATCCATGCTCCAATCACCAGAGTATACAGCCATTTATCATCCTTAGTTTGAATGTACTGAGAAAACCAACTTGTTACCCATTCTGATACAGAACTGCAGTTTGCTCTGACTGTGTCTATATTGATATTAATACCCCTCCAGACTGTTCTGGCATGTCTGCATTCAAGAAGGATATGTCCAATTGTTTCTTCACTGTGGCCACAAATATCACAGTTAACTTCAAGACTGTTGTTGTAAATTGCTCTCTTGTATTTAGATGATTGAAGGCCTCTTATGCATTTCCATGCAAAGAGTTTAATCCTTTGTGGAGCTTTGCATCTCCAGGGTGTCTTCCATACTTTCCTCTCTATTGTCCGCCTTCTACCTAGACATCACTATCATTGTAAGACAACATTTTGTAAGTGCTTTTTACAGAGAAAACTCCATCTTTTGCAGGCATCCAAATCATGTTGTCTTCTTTGTTGCTGTCTATAAAGAGAGCTTGGATTTTAAGAGCAGTATCAGCATCAAATAAAAAACTAATTAGTTGAGTGTTCCACTGAGATGTTCCAAGAACCATTAACTCTTCCACAGTTTCATAAAACCTATAATGATCATTTTGAGGAGAAGGTGGATGAAGCATACCAATAATCCATCTGTCCCTCCAGATTTTTGTTTTTCTCCCATTATTGATTTCTATGAAGTAGTTATGCTGAACAATCTTTAGACCTTTTGAGATCCCATTCCAGACATAAGAGCGGTTTTTTGCTGTAATATTTTGATGAAGTAAATCTCCATTATTGAAGTATTTGCTTGATAGAGTTCTATCCATTAAAGTGTCAGATTCACTGCAAATTCTCCAGGGCAATTTGGTGAGGAGAGCCAAATTCAGCTTTTCCAGGTCCCTAAAAGCAAGTCCACCCATTTCAGTTGGCCTGCAAATACTCATCCATGTTGTAGGATTATGCCCCTTGCTAGAATGATGTCCCCCAAAGAATTTCCTCTCAATGGCAGTTAGCTGCCGAAGAAGATTAGAAGGTAATTTAAAAGTTCCCATTTGATATATGGGAACAGCATTGAGAACATGCTTAATCATTGTACCTCTTCCTGCCTGTGAAAGGGATATGGATGACCATGTGTTAAATTTTCTCTCAAAAATTTCTTTAATACTTTTGAAGGATTCTTGCTTTGAGTGCCCGATAATCAATGGTGACCCCAAGTACTTCTCTTTAGAGTTCATGCTTTTGACTCCCAGTATTTGCTTTATTGTGTTTGCTACCTCTGGTTTGGTTTTCTGGATGAAGTAAACTGCACTCTTCTCAAAAGTGATCACTTGACCTGATTGAGAGCTAAAATGTTGTAGAAGCTCCAATAAGTTATTGACTGTGGTGACATTGTCTTGAGTAAAGATCAAGCAATCATCTGCAAAAAGTAGATGATTAATGGCTGGTGCTAAGGAAACCACTTTAATTCCTTTAATTCTACTGTCTTGTTGAGCTTCTATGAGCTGTCCTGAAAGAAATTCCATTGCAAGAATAAATAGGTAAGGTGATAAGGGATCACCCTGCATAATGCCTCTTGTTGGTGTAAAAGCTTCACAAGGAGACCCATTAAGCATCACTGAAAGTTGTGTTATGTTGATGCATTGTTGTACAAGATCACAAAAATCATCATTAAAACCAAAATAAGAAAGAACTTCGATAAAGAAAGGACACTCCAACCTGTCAAAAGCCTTTGACATGTCTAACTTAGGTGCCATCCATCTATTATCACCACTTTTTTTCTTCATTGAGTGAATAATCTCCTGAGCAAGAACTGTATTATCACTGATGAGTCTCCCCGAAACATAAGCAGCCTGGTAAGGGGAGATGATTTTCTACATCACTGGATTCATAGACCAATTGTCCTATAATCACCTGCACTTATAAACTTCTTCTTCTTTGGGATTATAGAGATGTATGTCTTATTGATTTGCTTCAGTATATGTTTGGTTTCAAAGAATTTATTGACCACGTTGCAAACATCTTCTCCAACTGTTTCCCACAGACTTTTGTAGAAGTCAGCTTGAAACCCTTCTTGCCCTGAAGAGCTCCAATTTTCCATGCTTTTGAGAGTTGAAAATATATCTTCACTGCTTGGAATTCTAGTGAGTGTGACATTCTGTTCTGCAGTAATGATTGATGGTATAATGGAGTAAAAGTTATCATCAATAACTGGATTGTTGGTTGTACTGATGATTTTGAAATGGTGAGTCAAGTGCTGAGCTATTTGATCTCTAGTTTGAAGCCAATTGTTGTTATGGTCTTGAATGACATCTATGTTGTTCCTTACTCTTCTTTTGTTGACTTTTGTGTGAAAGAATTTGTTGTTGGTGTCCATATATTTAATAAATTGATCCCTTTCCTTTTGTTGATAGAATTCTGATTTGATTTTGTGCCACTTATTGAGATCATTGTTGACCCTGATGATTTCACCCTCAGTATTACTACTTTGAGGTATTTCTTGTAGCTGGTTGAGTTCCTTTTGAAGATTGTTCACCTTGTTGTTGATGTCACCAAAGTGCTCTTTATTCCATAAGGAGAGTTCCTTTCTAGTTCTTGACATTTAGTAACCAGCTAATACCCAGGAGAGCCAGTAACATTGGTCTGCCAAGCATTAGTAATGACAACGGAACAGGTTTCATCATTGAGCCAAGTGATAAAAAATTTAAAAGGCTTCCAATAATTGGGTATGGTAACATCAGTATCTAGCATAATTGGGCTATGATCACTTCCTATTTGGGTGAGGTGCAGTAATCTAGTTTTGGGGAATTTAAGATTCTATCCACCATTAACTAAAGTCATATCTATTCTAGATTTAATAGTCCCAGTTCCCAAATTATTGTTGCTCTAGGTATAATTCTTTCCTACAAAGCCTATATCCTCTAAGCCACTATTAGAAACAATGATATTCACCCACCCATCAGTAGAAGAAGTAGTGCCTGTGTCACTATCAATTAAGTGAAAGTTTAGGTCCCCTAGAACTACCCAAGGATTGCTATTATTTTCACTAATCTGCTGAATATAACCCCATTGTTCTTTCTTTTTAGAATAATTGGAAAATCCTTACATACAAGTTAGAAGAAACTCAGGTTTACTAGGATCAGATTGAACTATTGCATTAAACATATAGTAATGAGTATCCACAATGTCACACATGAAACCATTCTTCCATAATAAAACTAGGACTCCTGATAATCCTTCAGGTTCAATGTATCTTCAATTGGGGTATTGATATTGTTTTAAGAGTGGCTGACACTTGTTTCTACTTATTTTTGTTTCACACAAGAATATAATGACAGGGTTTTGAGCTCTGATAAGATCGCTTAAATGATTTCTAGTAGAAACATTTTTAAAACCCTGGACATTCCAAGATAGGATTTTCATGTTTGCAAGGATAAAAAAGATGCAGACAGTAAACAAACCATGAGAATTCTTAAGGAAATTGATATGCAAGGAAATTAAAATGTAACTAAAAAGGAAAAAACCAAGTAATTATAAAAATGATCAAAAATAGAATGAGCTAGTAAAGAAACAAATATGAGAAATGTGTATACCTGATTTTCACCATCAGCATTTACTATTTGGTTATCTCCAGTAATGACCCTGTGAGCTGCTGAGGAATCTGCATTAAGAGTCATTATATAAAATGTCCTTAATTAGATTTTTTTAATCCTTTTCTTTAAAAAAAGCCAACTGATGACATTTAGTGTATATATGCATTAATAATTTAACCAATAAAAAAAAACATTTAAGCCCCTTAACCTTTTTATTAGGGTCGAGTTGGAATACTGTGTCAGTAAAAACTCAACTCGTGACTCAGAGCACGTGCAAAACATGTGCAACCTTAAGTAATGGTGGGGTTACACGTGTTATCAAACTAAAAGAAACAAAATTGCGACCCTATTTCAATCCCTTTTCTAACGGTCTTCTTCATCATGTTCAACCTGTATATAAACCAGTGATGAACCCTGGGATCTTCATCACCCGAATTCTTCAAAAATTTGCAATTAAACGTAAAAACATGAGAGAAAATGTGATAGTTCTCCAACTAATAATAGTAGCAACAACAACTAAGTTAGACAGAAAATAAACATAAATGTATATTCAATTTGAATCTCTCCGAGATTTTGCAGAAGGATCAAAGATTCAAAATCCCTCCGAAGATTTTCTTAACGGATCTGAATCTCTCTATGGTCAGCTGGGACTCATCCTGGGGAGAGAGAAAAGGTTTTGTATGCCCAATTAATACCTCTGCGAGACTTTGAATCACTTGTCTTTGACCAGCGTATCTTGCAGAGATGTGCTAGGAATCAACTATGTGTCCATATGATGGTCCAACAAGACCAGTGTATCCCGAAAGGATGTTCTAGGAGTCTGTCGAAAGGGCTCGGAGGCAGAATAACAACCGTATCTCGCGGGGATGTCCTAGGAGTTATTCGGAAACCTCAGTAAGTCGAGTCAGAGCCTAGAGCAGACATGACCAGTGTATCTCGCGATGATGTACTAGGAATCAATCATTGATCTCAAATAGGGTGAGTCGTGCTTACAGGAGATATGCAAATCTCCGCTCTGGGTCGTAAGTCCGTCGGGGACGTATTTATGCATCTACAGAGCCTACATGACCAGCAGTATCTCATTGAGGATGTATACTAGGAATCATGGCATCACAATCAGCTGCGTCTCGCGAAGACATGCTGGAATTGCGTCCATTCTGGTTCATAAGTCTTCCGGGGATGTTTTACGCTCTACAGAACCTACGTGACAAGCAGTTATCGTCGAGGATGTGCGCTAGGAATCACAGCATCACGACCAGCAGTGTCTCGCGGGGACGTATACTAGAAATCGGGCTAAGGATGCCTTGAAGGCCAGGGGCTTAATCTCTCCGTGAGAATTGAATTCTTTCTATAAGGTTGAAATGACACTTTCGCCCCTTATCCAAATTTCACCATCTACAGGTAGATTTCTGATCACAAGAAGCAAAAAAAAATCAGACAAAATATATATTTTGCATGCTAAATTTGGGCGGTGATGAATTGTTGAGTTTCCGTGGTAGATTTAAGTTCGTTATGTATATTTTCTGTTGCAAGATTTTTGTTCATATTTGCTATTACAGTATGTCGGAGTAAATTTTTATTCACGACAAAATTCTTGAGTTAAGGTAGAAATTTGCATTACCAGAATTTATTTGGATAAATGAAAATTTTTGGCCGTATAGTTTTTGGATCACGGAGTAAAGTTTTTGTTAACAAGAAAAAATTTGGGTGGCCAAACAAACTTGAGTCACAAGGTGAATTTTTCTTTCATAAAATTTTGGAGTGATGGGAATATTAAGGCAAGTGATTTTGCTGGACGCGAAAACCAGGACCATACTGCTTGTGACTGATTTTGCTGTGTTAGTCGGTCTTGAAAAATTCTTTGAGTCAGTCTTTGAGTTTTTCCTTTGTGTAACAAAAGGGAAAAATATACACATATATTGAGGCAAGTGGACGATTATGGATTTCAATAGCAATTTCTAGATCACGATGTGTTCTTGAGTGTTAATTAAATTTATGTAAATTATCTGGTCAGTGTTGCAGTATTTAATCAATTGGTGTTTTTGCGAGATCTAATTGGGTTTTTTCCCTATTCTTTGCTGCGGATTTCTTGATTTTTGTTTTGAAACTGAAGTGTTGAAAATAGGCTTTAGTTTTCAGAATCTCTTCTCTAGTGGTATCATCATCAACATCAGTAATAAAGCAATATCTCCAGCAACTGAACCAAGATCTTCGGTAACAAATCGAATCACCATGGAAGCAGCTTCATCAAAAACCGAGATAGCGGATACCAAGACACCGGAAACCAAGACACCAGTAGTAACTTCAGACACAAAGACACCGATTCAGAGACTGATTCAGACCGATTCAGATCTTTTCTTACCGATTCAAACCGATCCATTAAATCTCTGTTACTTATTAGTTAGTTTAGTTAAACACAAGTTAAAATACCCTGAGAAATGGTTGGATCATTTGATGATCCCTACACTGCTGCAATATGCATGTCTGTGTAGTTTGTTTTTGTTCCTAACAAAACAGTTAAGGCCATTTAACCTAGTTATATTGTTACACTGTTCTTGGAGTTATGGAATGGTAGAGTTAGTAGTAAAGATGGAATCCTATGATCAGAATTTGTGGAGTCCGGAAAATGCTGGAATATTGATGTATGATGCTCTGTTAATCTGTAAAATCTCTTGTAATCGTTCTGATTTTAGATCGGAGGTATTAATGAATTTATGAGCCTTTCCTCTTTTTCGAAAAAAAAAAGTTGCAGTATTTAAGAAAGTCTGCTCAATCTTTATTGGTAAATATTGGTAATAAAATGTAAATTATATTTGAAGAAGGATCTCTTCACATTCTTATTATCACACTATCTCACATATTGGACGTTATTTTTGCGACTAAAAACCAAACCATAACGGATTTGAAGCTAATATTTTGAGGATATGTTCTTCTTACTAGGATCAACATTCCTACCAAAAATGAACTCATTCCGAAATATAAAACCGCACCATCTACCGATATTAATTTCGATGTCCAGGAATCCACAGATTTTCAACGGCTCATTTTCATAGTAGTTGACGATGGCGTTATACGTCTCGGAATACACACATTTTTGATAGGAAAGTACAGCTATGTAATAGTATTATATCCCCAAAATGTTAGCTTCAAATCCGTTATGTTTTTTGTTTTAATTCGTAAAAATGACGTCTAACGTGTGAGATGGTGTGATAATAAAAGTGTGAGGGGATCCCTCCTCATTATATTCCAGTAAGAAATTGTATCTAAAAAGGATAGGTTAAATTGCATCCGTTGAAACGGACGTCTCGCCCTTTACGCACTACTTTGGTGCGCAGGTGAAGGGACAGTAGAGATGTCAAAAGATGAGACAATGGCACACACCCTCTACGTTTTCCATTGAAAGAGACGAGGGAGGGAATGCTGCTGGTCCCCTTCCTATTTTTTGTGTGATAGAGTCCCCATCCTATGAGTATGAGTCGACTCTTTTAATTCTTACCATAGTAGCAAAGAAGAATTTTCCATTTTACTACATATACGGAATTCTGTAATAATAGACGTATGAATCGTCAATTCTCCCATGTGAAGGAAAGAGAGAGACACTACAACATTTAATAGAGTACTATTTTCCGATCCAAAATCAAAATTTAAGGGATATACCACCGGGGCGAGTTTCATAAATAGATACACTGTGGATGTGTAACGTTTAATCATTGTATGTCCTCAAAGTTAAAATATGTGTTGATCTCGGTCGGTTACCTCCTCAGCCAGACTAAATCTATGCTTCAAAAAAAAAAAATCCAGACTAAATCCTTAGTTGCATTACAGTTAATTTTCCTCGTTTAATTGGGCCCCCAAAAACAATTAGGGGCTCACCCATTTTGTTTGCACCCCAAATTTTTCAGTGGTGTATTAAAATTTTGTGAAAGTACTATTTTAATTTTTACTAAAAATAAATTTTAAAAACCTATTAACCCTTAATCCTAAGCCCCAATTCATTTCTAGTTCTAAACAAAAAAAATCACTCCCTCCCCTCTCACACTCTCGACTCTTCTCTTCTTCTCCATTAACGACTCCAAGAAAAAGAAAAAAAAAATCTTCACCTGAAAATTTTCAGTTACAATAAAAGGGTCGTCAATTCGACAAGTCTAAACCCTAACGGTTTTTCATATGCATGTAGAGACCATAAAAAATCATTACAGTATATGATGATCAAGATAACGACCATATTTCTGGTTTTCATATTTTTTTACCCTAGATTAGAATCGTTAACATAATATAAAAACCTATGACGATCCTCTATGAACGATCTTTTTTTAAACGTCAACGACACCAAGTGAAAAACAAACAGCCTCTCTGTCCCAAAATCTTTCAGAGTCGTCTTGGTATAAATACATAAAATAACGATTCTTTCTGACCCGAGTTAAGAGTCGTCAAGGTATATCATATTACCCTGACGATTTTTCATAACCTGGAAAAGTTGCAAGTTTGAGTCGTCATTTTGGTGTCAATGACTTTATAGAGTCGTTGGGGTATACATCTCTCGGCATTAGCGATTCTTTCTCTATGTTGTGACATATATCCAATCCATGGGAGAATTTAAGATAATCTTACCATCAACACAAATTACACAATCATCATTGTTGCCTGAACCTTCCCCAACATCATTTCCCCTACTTGAATTACTTATTTCTAAAAACCCTAATTTTTCCTTTAAAACCTCCTCTTCTTCTTCTCAACTCACAAAAAAAAAAAAATAATCTAAAATCTGATTTAATCTAACATAATCTAACTATACTAATTAACTTAACTTAATTACGTTTTAATACCAACCATTCAGGGCAGTTTAGCCATTTAAAAATATTTTGGCTAAGGGGTGACTCGATTTAGGTTTCAGAGACCTTTTTTGTCCTCTACTGGGAGGCCCCTAATTGTTTTTTGGGGCCCCCAATTATATCAGTTTTTTTTTTTGGTCAATCAACAATTTGAATTTATTCAAATCAAAATGTGATTACATGATCGCTTACAAGAATAACAAAAACATCAAAGTACAAGATAATAAGAACCCTAATACAAATGAAGATATAAATTACAAGTACATCGTGAAGAGAAAGAGCCATATACCGTAAAGATACCCAATTTTTGTAAATGTAGTAGGGAAGGATGATGGTATAATCTGGAATCGATTCCGACCAGTTAATCTGATTTTCTTCTTCTTCAATAAGAGATACTCCTATAAAAAAGGAGTTATTTGCCCAAAATCTTGTAACTCTAAACGAACATGGATGCCCTAAATCATTTGGATTAAATATGGATTCTAAGAAATACCGTGTTAGATTGTCGATGTTCTTGAATCGAGAATAGCAAGTCACGAACCAGCGATCAAGGTTTGAATAAATCGCTCTCAAAGCAAAGAGAAACTCACCCCAAATGGCGAAGAAAAATCGCTCCAAATAGCGAAGAAATATGTCACATGACATTAAAAAGCAAAAAAAAAACTACTTTTATTTGATTAAAAATTAAAAAAAAATGAAATTTTGCTCAGATCTGATCCAAAAGGACCAAATCTGAGCAAGAGATTAATGGACGCTAAGGCTAAGTCCTATGGGCTAGATATCTAGCTGTTAGATTGGTCATCCACGTCAGCTAGGGCAACCTCCTAAGTCCTATGGGCTAGATATCTAGCATCTAGATTGGTCATCCACGTCTTCTGGGACCACTATAGAACGTTGTTTGGTTCACCGCTGAGCGCTGTTTGGTTTAGCGTTTTAAATCTCAGCCGTTAGATCATAAAATTTATCTCCCAGCGCTGAACCGTTCAGCGTTAAAAACACTTTTTGAGCGTTGAACCATTCAGCGTTTCAATCTCGCTGCTAGTTGAACTGCGAGCACTTGCTAGGAGAGAGAAATATCCAATGCTAGTGTTAACTTTTTTCCCATATTTTTTTCATAATTTAAAACACTTTTTGACCAATTTAACAGTTAAATCTAACCCATAGAAATTAGCCTAAGATTTTTTTTCTTAGAAAGAAAAGGAAATGAGAGGAGAGAAAGGAGAACGGACTTTCCAGTTTAATTTTGTATCAAAGTAAAGTGATTAGGCAATAATATCAACAACCGGTTCAACACTTGTCAACACTCAATTGTATTACTCCATTTGTCACTTTTGCAGAAACAAAGATAATATTTAACGACACAGGAAAAAAGCTTAAATCCCACTGAACCACCTGAACTAAACGAAGAAAGCGAGTTATAGGTTTTCCGTTGCCCAATTCCGTGAAACATTTTTTGTAAGCCGAACCATGTGGCGTGTGTCCGAATGGGGCACATTTTTCAAATGCCAATTTGTACTCTTTCTTTTTGATCATCCATGTACGTTAATTGATTGCGATGCTCAAAATTAAATTTAAAAGCCAGATTCAACTTATACGGAGATCTCTAGGCTCTACACTGGAGTATTGTTCACCTATGTAGACATAGGCGGTACTGTAGGCGTCCGCCTCCCTTTAATATCCCATGAGGCATGTGATGGTGTGATCATCATCGACCCATCCGTTAGTGGCTCTTTTTTTTTTGAAGCATTTAGTGAATCAGTTGGAGTGATATCGTTATAGAGAGCTTTGAAAATTCAGAATAGAATATAGTGTAATATATTATTAAGATCAAGGTTAAATTTGAAATAAAAATTGCAAAAGATTCAGAAATCAAAATGGGTGACCTTATGGATGAATATTGTACTTCTTTTCACTTATGTTTGTGAACATATTACAACAGTTCTTCAACCAAAGTCAAAAGGTTTCTATGTTCATGACATTTAAATATTTATTTTTATTATAAAGATAAAATGAATAAACTAATCATCTGGGGGAGTGTCGTTTTAGTTTTGATTATCTTAGACTTAGAGTACCAAAAATGTGCAGACAGTCTGTTGCAATCTAGCACACTTGTGTACTATAAAGAAAACATTGATTTGTAGCAGTGCTACGAGTAAACCAGTCCCTTGTGCATGTGATCGTTAATAAATCAATATTATCATATATTCATATGGTGATCCATATCATATAACGTAGTTATTATATCATATCATGCTGTTAAATGGGAATGCCAGCTTAAAAAGGGATGAGGGAGTTGAATCCAAAATCCTTAGCCTGTGTTTAGACTTTCACATAAGACAATAACATTTTCCGGCGATCGTACTGGGAAGCGTATAGTGAATCTGAAATTTTTCGATTCGTCTCTTTCTGGTTTATGACATTTTGATAACTGCAACTCGGGCAGACTTTCAGGGAATTCCGGAAATAACTCTTCGAAGCATTCTCTTTTCTAAATTTATAACTGGTTTTAATCTACTAATGTTGATGTCTAAGGCGAGCATTCATCCACCAAACCAGTGTCAAGGAAAAGATACATCTGCATGGTTTATGTTTGGAAGCCTAACGATGTTTGAAAATAACATACGCAGAACTACTGGTTAACTCATATTGTGGTATTATAACTACGTGTACCGCGAATGGTTGGATCAGAAACAAAAGAAATATTTTACGTAAACACATCAGAGCCAAAAGGAAGATTTTACGTAAATACGTCACTATATTGCTAGCTGATTTGAGGTCTACCACTAGAAGACAAAACTGGTCATCTTGAAGTCATTTCAAAAATCTTTAACCAATTGTTTTTAATTAATGGCTAGTTTGCTCCTAATTGATTAACGTTAATTAATAAGTTAGTGGAAATTAATTGGTATTTGAATTTGCTTATAGTTTTAGACTTCACATCGTTCATCGATTGAAGACGAAGATCTACCGAGGAGAGTTTGGAGGATCTTCATCAACAAAACGTATGTGGAGACTAAAACTTATCTATCACTCAGAAGTATTCTATTCTATCTCCTATTGAGACTAAGTCGTATAGCTATATATACTTTTACATTATACATATTTGATATTTCAAGCTGAGTTTAACTCACTTATATCTTTCTCGAAATATGTGTTGGAAGCTTTTTGCTTTATCTACGTTCATCATTGTTCTTGAAGAGTTTAGTTGGAAACTAAATAATAAGTCAAAAGGTGATCATGTGAACATCTTACATGATTTGTGTGAGACAGTCATTTGATGTCGACTCGGAATGTTTCGTATTGATCATTCGATCACTTAAAAAATTACTTATAAGCTAATAGTTTGTGTGAGACAGCTATTGTCGTCTTCTAAGGATGTTTCAATGATTGAAATGGGAGTTTAGAACAATTAACCATTGTTTGGATATAGCACAGTATGCATACCAGTATGCAAACTGTTGTGTATGATTCAGGTCCGAAAAACAAGTTTGTATACCAGTATGTGAACGATTTTAACTGTTAAAGTCTGGGAACCAAGTATACATACCAGTATGCGAACGGTTCAACCTGAGTTAGGTACGGAACGACAGTATGCGTACCCGTTTGCGAACTGTCGGAAAAGACCAAAGTCCGGAATTTAAGTTTGCGTACCCATTTGCAAACTGAGTTGGTTTAAGTTCTAAAATCGGTTAAGTATGATTTCATACTCATGAACAAATATATTAATAAATTAAGGAATGCAATCTTTGCAAACCGTGGCTTAATGTTCATGAATTGATTCTTGAATAAGTACTTTGTACAATCATGAATCAAATTCCGATTTTGTTTCAATTGTGTCTTGTATACTTCTATGAGAATATAAACAATTGAACAACTCTATGAGTAACACAATTAGATTCATTTGATCTAGAAGTGTTAGATGAATGTGGTTAACACAAAAATGTTCATATGGCTAACTTCGGTTAACTGTTATTGAGCCAACTCAATATACACGTTTAGGTATGGTTATACCCATATCTAAATGAAGGTATGTTTCATTTGTGTGTAACAAGCTAAGACCATCTAACAGTGGAGAGATATTGCTTTGGTTTTAAGCAAACTTAGCTTGAATCTTAAATCAGGTTTTTATCTAACGGTGAATATTGATTGCTTTGTTTTAAAGCTATCAAACCCTGATTTGAAGACTATATAAGGGAGAACTCTAGCAACTGGAAAACATAATCTCCATACCTTCCGTGTGATACTAGTTGCGACTAGAGTCGATTCTCCTTTAACCTAGGTTTTTCCTAAAACCATTATAGGTTAACGACTTAAAGGCTTCATTGGGATTCCGAAGCCAGGCCCAACGATTTTCTCTATAGTTGCTTGTTATGAGCTTACTTGTTCTATCGTATTGAGTACTATCTTCTCTAAGATTGGCTCGAATTTATCTCCGATAGGTAAGATAAAAAAAAGTAATCACAAAGCTCTTCGTCTCATTCTTTGTGATTCCACAATAACTTGTTCCACTACCATATAGTTAAGTTATTGTGAGGTGATTGATATTTCAAGGCTGTTCTTTGGGAATATATGACCAGATTATCAATTGGTTCCTGTTCACCTTGATTTATCAAAAGACGGAACAAAAACTTCATAGGTACTTCTGTGGGAGACATATTTTTGGTCAACAGTTCATGAAAGATATAGAGTTGAATTGTGTTTCCTGTGGAAATGTATCCACAATTTTTTGCCTGTTAGGAAAAAATTAGGTCAATTCATGAAAGATATAGAGTTGAACTGTGCTTTATGTAATCATGAGTGTGAATCTCTTAAGCATCTTTTCTTCGAGCGCCCATATGCAAAGACAGTATCCATGTTACCTCATCTAGTAGGTTTAAACCATAATAATGATGCTAATTTATCTTTTGCAAATATGTATGTTGTTGGATTGCAGGGGCAAATTTAAATATTGACATAGAAATAGGAAGGAAATATGCATTAGGGTTTTCCAATCCAAATCTACCACAGGTATTCAGCTATCCCTAGCAGTACAAAGACATCTAGCTTTTTGGTCCACATTGAAATCACATTCTGGTGAAAACATGGGCCAAGAAGTCAACAGTTCCTCTAACTCATCTAGACAGGCAATTCACATAGGCCAAGGATGGACAAAACCACCTCCAAATCAATTTAAACTAAATTTTGATGCTTCATGGACTAATGCTTTAAACTCTGCTGGTTATGGTTCAATCAATTGTGCTGATACATGAACTACTAGTCAAGCCAGAGCTGGAACTTTACAAGCTTCATCTGCAGAAGAAACAGAAGCTCTGAGTATGCTGGAAGCATCAAAGTGGGCTAAGAGTATGAACTTAAAGGACTTTTGGGTGGAAGGTGATTGTCAGAGACTGATACTCTATGCTCAAGGCAAAACAAGCAATATTTGTTGGAGGAACAAGGAACTAATAGAAGAAGTAATAAAAATCTTGCATTCATGTCATCATTTTTTGGGTCTCACTTACATGAATAGAAGATGCAATGCAATAGTCGATACCCTGGCAAAAGAAGTAGGGAAAAGACAAATTCACAAGCAACGTTGGTTGCAAATGCCAGTTTTTCTTCTTTCTTTTCTATCTTCTAATTTAAATTTCTCAAACGCTTTTTCTTTATCTAATGTTGTAATCAGGGAGAACAACGTGTTGGTAGAAGCCAATATCTCAAGTCACCCAAATGAGATAAGGGAAACCAACACTTTGGAAAATCATATGTACAGTAAAAACTCCATATATTAACAACTTTGGGACTTTATAAAATTATTAATATATGGAGTTTATTAATATAGGGAGGTATAGCAAAAAAATGTTTTTTTTTATTATTTTTGCTAATTCAAAGTATGTAAATAATAATGGGTATGGATGTCTTCCTTAATCATCCAAATGAGCAACAAGTCGTATATGCTTTAACCGAAGAAGAAATAGTCGGTGGAATTAGACAAGAAGCGGAGGGAGTTAATCCTGATGATGATAGTGCGGAGATACCAAAAGTTTCATGCCGAGAAGCTTTAAACATGCTCGACAAGTTGGAAATGTTTTGGCTTCAACAAGAAGGTCCACATAGTAATGAGGTCTTGCGCATCCGCAAATCAAAAGATGCGATGACGATCCAAAAAGTTACATCATTTTCTCAAACAACTATAGATAATTATTTTATTTCATCTTAAATTTTGATGTAACAAGATCTATAAGTTTCCAATAATATTGATTATATTAATATATGGAGATAAATTACTTATGACGGGAGTAGAAAAATCTATTAATATTAAAATATGAAGGTTATTACTATTTATAACTGGCCCAAATTGGGACTACATTTTTTATTAATATATGGAATATCATTATATGGAGTTTTTAGTGTACAATTTTTCTTATCAATCCACTTAATCTTCAGAAAAAATAAAAAATAGTTAGTCTACCATTTGAAACTTTGGAGAAGAATCTAAATGTTAGTAATTCTAACTAAAGAAATAATTTTTCTCAATCTAAAAAAAAACTAATCTTAGCAGTTTGAAAATTGCACATTAATGAGTTTTGGACCAATGTATATGAATACCATTTCTCTCTCCTCTCTGCAAATCAGCGATAATTATGAGTCAACTCGGTTCAAAAATCCCGAAAAGTTTTCTTCTCCTATCTGTATACTGCTAGTGTTTCATCAATCTTCAATGTGTCAAATCACCAGTGCTACTATCTACTAAATACGAAATCTGCTTCTAAAATTATTGAATATTAATCCTTTCCTTATGTCTGGATAACTTTTTATCTGTTTCTCTCTCCCTGGTTTTGCAGTGTTGTTGAATTATCATGGCGTTTGCCGATTTGGTGGTGGTTATTGCTTTTTTTGTCATTGTTGTTCTGCTCGTTGCGGCTCAATCAAAAATCATGGAGTTTGCCTTATCAGTTGATCAATTATATTTGGAGAACATAAGAATCAGCCAGTTCTAGTATATCTTACAGAAACTCAGTCTGATCTATTAGCTTTAGGTTAGTTCACCGTTTTGAAAATTAAAAAATTCAAAAACGGTTTCAAAGTCAGTTTCCTTATTTTAGTTGTGTTGACCATATCAATACCAAATCTTACCCAATTTTTTCAAGCAGAAAAATTAGCAGAAAAATACTCAGAAGATTACCATTCTTGGAATGAATATATTTTCCATCAATACCCATACCATAACAAAATACAATAGTATTATTTAAACCCTAGCTATAGAGAAATCTTCTTGCTCAATACCTTTTCTGAAAATCAGTTTCTCTTATCAATGGAGGCCAACATATCTAAGGCAACCAAAGAAGTCTCAAATCTCTCTCAGAAACTTAAAGAGACTAACCTGGAGAAGAGTGTGGCTGAATCAGATGTGATTCTTCATAACAATGAACTCTATCAAGAGGAAGCAACTGAAGGGGACATGGGAATAATACTGGTGGGAAAAATCATAATTGAAGGAAGAAAAAAATATCATGCTCACCTGGGACTTTATACCTGAAGGAGAAGTTAAGGTTTTTGAACTGGAACCTAACTTCATAGTGTTTACATTCAAAGATTGGGACACACTTGACAAGGTTTTTCAAACAATACCATGGAGTTTTGATGGTCATCTTATAGTGCTGAATGATTACTGCTCAACAATGATTTATAAGGAACTGGACTGGGAAACACAAGAGTTTTGGATTCAACTAAAACATCTGCTGCTAGAACACATGAATCAGAAAGTTGATCATGATATGGGAGAAGTCATGGGGGAAGTCAGAGCAATAGAACCAAAAACAGGTCTTCCACCAACTGGAGAATTTTTCAATGTGTGTGTCAGAATCAATCTTTCAACTCCGTTGAGAAGGGGAGCTTTGGCAGTGAAAGCTGCTGGTTCGAAAAGATGTATTAGGTTTTTCTATGAAAAACAACCTCATAAATTTTGTAAGGAATGCTATATTTTGAATCACTACAAAGATAATTATGTTGTTATGGCGGCAAAGATGGTGGATATCCACAATGAGCCACTGAAGTTTGGTAATTTGAAGAGAGGGATAAGAAACTCATCTGGAAGAATAAGGAACACATTACCTACTTCAAACCCGAATAGCAGGAAAATCATAAAGCCCACTATATTTGTTCCTCCAAAGGATGGAATCATGGTAAAGGGATTAATTAAGATGAATAAGGATATTGAAGATGATGTTGAGGAAGATGTGGAAAATAGTGAAGGAGCTAGATCAGGAAAAAGACAAATAAGCAACTCTACTCCTAGTTCTCTACCTCATGTGACTGGTTCAAGTTCTCTAAGTTATACAATTGATCAACAAAAAATTTCCACAAAAATGACACTGGCCACCAAATATAGTAGGCAAGTTTTTGTTGAGATTGAACACACTGCATCATCAAATGGAGAGACACATGTATACTCCTACTTCTTTACACTCTACACCTTACATAATCTTTCTCCTATTTTGTAATTTCAATTCCTTTGCTTTCAATCTTTTGATATAAATTCTGTTTTACATTACATTTCCCTAGAAATGAAAATTCTTTCGTGGAGTGTTTACGGTTTGGGAACAAATATACTAGAGGTCACCTTAAAGAATTAGTGAGATCAGATAACCCAGATATCATTTTCCTGATTGAAACTAAGAACTATTCAGCCAAAATGAAATCCTATATTTATAGATACAACTACCCAAAATCTTATTTTGTGGATCCTATAGGTCAATCTGGTGGGCTCTGTCTTATGTGGAAAGATGGTATCGATATTAAAGTTCAAAGTAGTTACATGAATATTATTAACTGCATTGTTGATATTGATGCCTGAACCAATGGCACCTTAATGTCATTCATTTATGGTTCTCTTGATGCTGATACTAAATATGCTCAATGGGATTATTTGAACAAAGTTTCTGCTTCCCTTAACATACCGTGGTGTGTTTTAGGAGATTTGAATTTCATTATAAATAGAGAAGACAAAGAGGGAGGTAACCCAGTCACTCGAGCTCAACTTGATAAGGCTAACTTGATTCTTGGTAATGCAGGTCTTCATTCTCTGGATTTTATAGGTAACACTTTCACTTGGACAAATAGGAGAAATGGTCAAGAACTCATTTTGGAAAGATTACATGGAGCTCTAACTTGTATAAATTGGATTAATATATTTCCTAATGCTATTGTTTATCACATGATACCCAATGCTAGTGATCACTGTCATATTCTCCTATGCACTTCTAGAAATGAGACTTCAACCCAAAAACCATTTAGATTTAATAGAACTTGGTTTAGGGATGCCTCTTGTAAAACTCTTATTGAGAGTAACTGGAAGTATAATGGTAGTGGGTCTTCTCCTTATAGACATACTAAAACTCTTTTTGCAACTAAACAACTTCTAAGGAATTGGAACTACAATCATTTTGATCATATACCAACCCAAATTGTTAAAGTGGAAAACCATATTAACAATATGCTTGTTAATGGCCATCATATGAATTCTCCTAATGTTGCTGAATTGAGTAAGGAATTGAACAGGTGGTATGACAGGGAGGACTACTGGAAACAAAGAGGTAAAGAGGATGCTTTCAGGTTTGGTGACAGGAACACAACATATTTTAATAATAAAGCAAACTTTAAAAGAAGAATTAATATTGATTGTATTCAGAATGATCTTGGTATATGGCTCACTGATAGGAATGAGATTGCATATAATCTGAAGGCACATTTCCTAAAAATGAGTAGATCTTCTATTCCTCCAGATGCCAGTAACTATCTTCAATACATTAATCCTTGTGTGACTGATGAGGATAACAGAATGCTGACTAGAATACCCTCTCATGAGGAGGTTAAGCATATTGTCTTTGGAATGCAACCATGGACTACTCCAGGACCAGATGGGTTCCCACCTGGATTTTACCAAGAAATGTGGGAAACAGTAGGTAATGAGACTGTAAGTATGGTGTAATCTTTTTTCCAGTCTAAGTTTATGGTGAAACAAATGAACCACAATTTTACAGCCTTGATTCCTAAGTATGATTTCCCTAAAAATGCTGCTGGTTTTAGACCTATAAGTCTCTGTAATGTAGCTTATAAGATTATTTATAAGCTTCTAGCAACTAAACTTAAGGGTCTCCTTGATAAGATTATTTATCCTTACCAAACAACATTCTTATCTGGCAAGCTTATTACAGACAATATTGTCATTGCCCATGAGTTGATTCACTCAATGAAAAAATGTAAACCTATAAATGGGTGGAGGGATATGAAGCCTGAAATGTCTAAAGCTTTTGATAGAATATAATGGCTATTTTTGTTAGCTACTTTAAAAAGACTAGGTGTTGAGCTCGTGCTTTGCACGGGCCTAAATATTTCGTAGAAGTATGTCTTGATGCTAGTATATTTATGAGATTCAAAATTTAAACCATCAAATTGAAAAAAACAGGCAACAAAAATCGTAAAATACTAAAGATAATAATATTAAAAGTATTGCATTTGTTGCTCAAATCGGTTATCCCATATGTAAGTAGTTTTTTTTATCAAAGTATTATATTGCATAATTTTGGTTTTTCATTTATTTTTTTCTGATGTGAAAATATATTTAGTTCTCCATCAGGATTAAAGTCAGGTAACTTTTTGTAATCCTATGGGAAAAGAAAAAGTTCCTTGCTTTTTCATACTTCGCAATGTAGGGAGTCTTTTTAGAACACACGTGAAAAAAGAAAAGACTTACATAAGATTTAAGTAATGTGTCGTATGTCATCTATGAATTGAAAGGACCCAATAATCAACTCTACAATCAGTTGTTAGAATCAATAGGTGTTCAAATCGTTCATTTGAATAAATTGAAACCCTTCTTATTGGATAATCTAGCTCTAATCTGTGGCGAACTTGTTTTTCGGACTACCAACGCATGGGACACTGCCTCTCTTTGATTTTCACTTTACCATTGAATAAAATTTATTGAAGGGTACAATTTTAAAGAGGCGAAGCAAAAGTGAGTAGCTCATAGTAATATGATGCACAACTTGTGTACTTATGTCAACCCGGATCACCAAGAATCCATTCAGTGATAATAGAGAGCAATGACTAACTGGTACACGATTAAGAGAGCAAAGCTTTCAGATTATAACCAACATGTCAACAGAGATTGAAATAATTTACAAATTGCCTCAATGAGATATTTTTTGTGAAAGAGGAAACCTAATAATTCACACGTCAAAGCTGCTTACATGTATCCACAAAAATTCACTAAATTAAACTTAATGTCGTCTGAATGAGTGCACTTATAAATCTAGGAGATAGATTTATAAGTGCAATTGATTCCAACTACTACAACAACCTTTTCACATAAATTAGAAATCAAGGTACACTTGTTCAAAGAATCTCCACTAACTATATTCATCCCATTCTTGGAATTGAAAGCAAACCAAACTGGAATCTTTATATAATCTTCATTAAGAAGCTCGCAAAAGCCTGCAAGACACAACTCACAGGTCTAAGCCCCTGTAAACTCAAAAAAATAGAAGTACCATATATATATATATATATATATATATATATATGCCAATATCACAATCTGCATAATCTTTTGCTTCACGTAGCAGCACTTTTGAACTCCTCGGACCTGCTTGTTTGTTCAGATATATATATATACAAATCTCAGTCACAATGACTTGCAAATCATGTGAGCATCAAATAAAAAAGAAGGAATAAGTTCGGATTTCCTTTCGTTTTTTATGTATGTAAGAAAGCTCTAACCTAAAAACTTAAAAAACCGAAAAATATGGTTGAAAGAAATTAGATGATATGTATTGGATCTTTGGCTCAACATTTTTAAAATGGAAGTGACTGCAGTTGGTCCATCTAATAAATAATCCAGAGAGGAAATCGTGCGATCTCATCTGAATACTGGCCTTTTCGGAAGTTTCATTTCTAGAAGTATTAAAAAAACAGTATGTGACCCTTATTTTATTGCTTCCAAAAGCAGTGTAAATTAGATGTAGAAATATTACCTGAGTTCAAGCTTGTCAGAGCCTAATCCTAAGAAAAAACCTCTTACATATGATCTACTTGGCAACTAAAATACTCTTTGTTCTCACTGGCACCCAATACTTCAAGTTGTTGAACTGTTAGTATGGAAGTTTGAAGTATAATTTGACGCCCAAACCAAAACAACAAACATCTATATAATCAAAACCAACCTTGATAAGCTGTCCCTCACCTTTTGTGCAACAAAATCAGAGTCCAGACCACTGCATAATATGGTAAAGTTAGCACCAGGAATTCCAGTTGAAAATATTATATTGTACATGCTTTAATTAATGACACATCATTTGATTTTATTCTACCTCCTTTAGTTTGATAGAGCTGAAACAACCATTACCATAATGAAGAGTTGGCAAGGAGAAAAGAAGCTTATAATCATTATGGTGAAACATGGACATGGAGGTATCAGTGAACCTCCTGGAAATGTTGGTCAGAGAAAGTTTTTTAAATTTTAGTTGAAACTAAACAGATTGATAATCCATCCCATCCAAAAATATTGGTTGACCAACATATATGTATGATATATGTATCTTACTATGCTTCAGCACAACCTTCACTGGATCAATAATACATTGTTCCCTACTGCTAATCTCGATGATGGTCTGAAACACTTCAAAGAAAGTTGGATACATTACTATACCTGCCATTTTAACTCCATTAAAAGTTTCTAACAGTTCTAAGTAGTGACCAAAAGATGACACCACTACGTAACCTATGGCTTTCCATCGCTGTATATGGAAAATATAAATAATGTCATTGAGAGTCCGTGTGCTGATAAACCCTTAATCTGCAAAATCTAAATACAACAATAAAAATTCTAAAATCAAAACAAAAAAAGAGAAAATGAGCAAACCCTAATTTATATTTTTGTAATTTTCAATAAAACATAAAAAGAAAACTGAGTTTACCTGGTATGCCTGTTAATCACAACATAGAAAAGAATTTACCAAAACTATTATTGTTATTAGTACGAAACTGTTTGTTAGTTCATACCAGTTTGAACTGATAAACCCTTTATCTGAAAAATCAAAATACAACCGTAAAAATTGACTGCATAAGCAATATAGGTTATCAGAGTCCAGGGTTTGGTGAAAAACCGCTAGACATATCCATGTTGATCCTGAAATCTTTATATTTCCTCTTTGATTCTTTCTCGCCTATCTCTGCACGTCCATATATTGTCACCTGCAATATCAACAACGAAGAGAAATAAATCAATAGCAATCAACAACTTACAATTAGGGTTTACAAAGAAAAAGAAGCACGGAAAGGAAAGGAAAGAAGGCGAAAAAATAAAAAGAGGAAGAGATAATTATGGAATAAAGAAAGATAGATCGCGAGTACATCAAAAAGAGAAACGTGGTGTGGGGGTGAAAGTTGGTGGTGTGAAAAAGCGAATGATCCCTATTGGTCAAAATATTCTCGGTGGGGCCGGAAGCTCTAGAATTCGAGCTTGATACAATTTTTAACCACAAAAAAGTATTTTCTCCTGAAACTATATATATAAGTACATCAAAAAGAGAGACGTGGCGTGGGGGTGAAAGTTGGTGGTGTGAAAAAGCGAATGATCCCTATTGGTCCAAACATTCTCGGTGGGGCCAGAAGCTCTATAATTTGAGCTTGATACATCTTTTAACCACAACAGAGTATTTTCTCCTGAACTATATATATAATTAGGATTTTGTGATGATTGGTGCAAGATGATTGACCAATGCCTTAGCACTGTGTCCACTTTCTATCATGCTAAATGGCTCACATGGTGAGGTCTTTACTCCTCAAAGAGGATTGAGACAAAGAGATCCTATTTCTCCCTATCTTTTTATTATTTGTATGGACTCTTTTTCTATAGCTCTTATGGAAGCTGAAAGAGATAATAAAATTTCAAGGAATGAAAGCTAATAAGTTTTTTCCTGCTGTGTCTCACCTCTTCTTTGCAGATGACTGCCTCCTCTTTACTAGGGCTAATGCTAAGGGAGCTAGAAATCTAGCTACTATTATAGATCAGTTCAACCTTTTTTTCTGGACATGCTATCAACTATGACAAATCAGGTATGTCTTTTAGTCCCAAAGTGCCTAATAGTGTTAAGACTGAAATCTCAAACATCCTAAGCATCAAGAAACTTGCACTTAATGACAAATATTTAGGAGTTCCACTTTTGATCCAGCAAAATAAGACCCAAACCTTTAATGAGCTTATGGACAGATATGATGGCAAGCTTGATCGTTGACAATCAAAATTCCTAAGCCAACCTGAAAGAATTGTTCTAGTTCAATCAGTTATTAGTACTCTATCCTCTCACCACATGTATGTGTTCCCAATGCCTAAAACCCTTACAAACAAGATGGATTCTATTCAAAGTAAATTCTGGTGGAACAAAAAATAAAATACTAAGGGAGTCTACATAAAAAAATGGAACAACATAGCTCTGCCTAAATGTTGAGGAGGTCCAGGTATCAGACAGTCTGCTATTATGAATGAAGTTCTCTTAACTAAATTAGCTTGGAGGATGGTCACCTGCAAGGATGCTTTGTGGGTCAAACTTCTTGAAGGTAAGTACTTCCATAACTCTAATCCTTTACATAGTGAATTTTCTGAAAATGGGTCTTGGATTTAGAGAGGCATAACTAAAGGTTTAGTTCATGTGAAAAATTTCAGTTGCTGGGAAATAGGAGATGGGAAAGATGTTTCTATTTGGAGAGATAAGTGAGTGCCATGGCATGAGAATTTGCTAGATAGCACTAGGTTCTCTTCAAACATGTCCACAGTCAGTCAGTTGTTAGATGCCAACAATAAAAACTGGAATGTTGATACTCCTGAGACCCTTTTTGATCAACAAACTATTAAGAATATAATTGGTATTAGGCTACCTGTGATAGGTAATGATATCCTTAGATGGTTCCCATAAAATAGTGGGAAATTTAATGTGAAATCCTCCTATAAAGTGATTTTGAATAATACTCTTGTTGGCTCAACAAGAAATAGATATTTGAATTGGTCCCTATTATGGAAAACTGATCTTCCACCAAGAGTGCAACACTTCATCTGGAAGTGTCTTAGTGGGATTCTCCCTACCAATGAAAATATGTCTATATATGTTAATCATGCAAATGTGAACTGTCCTTATGTAATAGTTCTGTGGAAACTATGCAACATCTTCTTGTTGAGTGTGTTGTTGTTAGGAATGTTTGGACGGCTAGTGATCCTTTCCTAGCTAATTTAATTAATAATTGTTTGATATTGATGAATGGTTGTCCAATAAGTTCAAACTCAACAGTCAGAAAATGAAATGCAGATGATCTCAAATGCCATCGGAAGGTTTGTATAATTTTATGGCACATATGGAAGAATAGGTGTTCTATTGTCCCATGTTAATGTAGCTAGCCTATCTAACAGAATTCAATCCTATTACTTTGATTGGATGATTTGTACTGCAGGGATTAACCTGAGAAGAAATAAGCAGAATATACCTTACAAGGAAAAATGTAATCCTCCAATTGAGGATTATATAAAACTTAATTTTGATGCAGCATTTGATCAGTTAACAAAAAAATCTGGTTTAAGACTAATACTCAGGAACAATGCAGGCGAGCAACATGGAGTTGGATGCAAGCCAGATAGAACATTAGATGCAGAACAAGCTGGAGCACTTGCAGCATATGAAGGAATCATTTGAGCACATACTATGGGTAGCAGGAACTTGCATATCGAAAGGGACTGTCAGACTGTAATCTCTGCCATAAATGGATGAAGGGATGCTGTAAAGTGGACGACGAAGATCATCATTGCTGATATTATGGGCTTTTAAATAGTAGTTTCAATAATTGGGTATGCACTTATACACCCAGAAAAGCCAATAATGTGGCTCATTCTTTAGCTAAGTACTCTAAAAGTTTAGTTCAATCTGTTAGATGGGGGAATCATGAGCAAAGTCCATAATGGATTACTGCAAAAATCCAGAAGGATATGACCTCTGTTAATTAATCCTTTTATCAATGAAGATATTTTCGTATTAAAAAAAAAAAAATTAATGAGTTAAATGCA
Source organism: Papaver somniferum (assembly GCF_003573695.1). Taxonomy (NCBI): domain Eukaryota; kingdom Viridiplantae; phylum Streptophyta; class Magnoliopsida; order Ranunculales; family Papaveraceae; genus Papaver; species Papaver somniferum. The sequence goes on from NC_039363.1 coordinate 85,883,308, forward strand.
ACAAATTTGCTTCTAACCACCTACAACCAGGGGTGTTCAACGGACGGACGTTTGCGGAATAGGGGTCACCCACGTCCAATCCGTCAAAATTGAGGATTTGGAAAATCCAACCGTGTCCGGCCCAATCACCCGCGGATGTGAATCCGCGGATCAGCGGGTAATACAGACCGGATACGGATTAACAGCGGATTTAGCCTGGAAAAAAAAATCAACATTCAAAATTTCTGTCCAAATTAATTAAGCTTACATAGATTATGATGATCTATCTTATCATGTTGAAGCGAGGTGATATGTGCGAGAAAGAACAACATGCAGATCAAGATACTTAGTGGCGGGCGCGATTATTATGGTCTATCTTACCTATTTGACGTTCCATTCGTTATTGTTGATTTATAAACAATCTTCGTTCAATTACTGTCGATGCACAAAATGAAACTGCATAGATTCAATCTAATGCAACTATAGGAGAAGTTTACTATAACGTTGCAGCTAAAAACCAAACACTTAGGTTTCCTGCAGGTGTTTGCCCGATTGTTGGTGTTGGTGGCCACTTTAGTGGAGGTGGTTACGGTACCCTGTTAAGATCATAGGGCCTTGCAGCTGATCAAAGTCATTGATGCACGTATTATACAAACTGAAACTATAACTATCAATATTATCCTTAGTAATTTTATTAAATTTCATTACTATCCTATGGTGCGGACAAATCCGCGGATTTACAAAACCAACCGCAACCAAACCGTCAAACCTTGCGGATTTGAGAACTTATCCGTGTCCGGCCCATAGACTCTTGCGAATTGGTTTTCACCCGCAAATTTATGGACAGTTGCGGATAAAATGCGCGGTTCCCGATTTTATGCACACCCCTACCTACAACATTGGAGTTGCAATGGTGCATACTCTCCATTCGAGGCCCATATATCACACAAAACTCAAACAGACTCTCCAGCTCAATCTGCCCATCCAATTGAGACACTGAGAGTCTGAGACGTCAAGGCCTCATATCCTCCAACCTTTTCTCCAGCTTCACTAGTACGAGTAGCAGCAGATTGAGAGGAAGGGAAGGGGAAGCAGGAAGTGCTCATCATGAATGTAGCAGCAGCAGCAAAAACACTCTTCAATTACCCATCCTCACCATCATCATCATCAAAGTCAGCTAGTATTTCACTATTTTCGTCTTACTCTTCAACATCTTTTTCGTCCTCTCTTTGCCGTCCAGCCACTTTCTTTCTTCGAAACCTTAACCTCATTTCTCATTCTTCTCCTCCTCACTTAACATCATCATTAGTAATTGAACAAAAATCCAGCACCACTGAATCCAATACTACTTCCACAACTAGTACTTCTACTGTAGAAGAAGTAGATAAACAAGAAAAAGAAGAAACAAGTTCATCTTCAAAATCTGTATCTCGTCGTCTCATTCTTCTTCGCCATGCTCAAAGTTCTTGGAAAGACCGTTCTTTACGAGGCAAGTAATTTAGATTGGATCTGAGCCCTCTTGCTGTTCATATCCATTCAAAATTTAATTAGCTTTAGACACAAAAATGTGCAAAATTTACTTTTATGCTATGTAGACTAGTTAACTCGTTATATTTAGTAATGTTAATTCTTATCAATTAGATCACAATCGGCCTCTGAGTGATGACGGGCGCGTTGATGCTATCACTGTTTCGAACAAACTTCAACAGTTGGGTTGGTTACCTCAGCTTATTTTATCTAGGTAATTAGTAGATTCACTACATATTATTCAGCTAAAATTCATTATCAGCTGCTTGTTTGTGTTGAAAACCATTCGAAATTGATGACTGTATTGGTGCAGCGATGCCACTCGGACACGGGAAACACTCAAAATTATGCAGGAGCAAGTCAAAAGTTTTTTAGAAGCTGAGGTGCACTTCATCTCGAGCTTCTATTCTATAGCAGCAATGGATGGACAGACTGCTGATCACCTTCAACAAGCTATATGTCAATATTCGAAGGACGAGATATTCACGGTGATGTCAGTCTCTTAATCTCAGGATATGCTAATCAATTATTACTTGTTTTTTGCACCAAACTCTATAATCATAGGTTTTAAAGTATATATGGCCCTTTTGACTAATCGAACTCGCTTCCCCAACAGAGAACAGAATGCAGTAGTATTGTAGAACTTTCTCAATTTAACCCGATGAGTTAGTTGGGAATTTATTCAGGTAAATGTAGATCGTTATTAGGCATCAGGTTCCTCGCATATCCAATTGATGGTTTCAGCCAAGTTGACTTGATCCACATGAGTGTAAATTTCCAATCACACTGAATAGCTAGAATTTGTTGCTTCACTGAGGAATTACATCCTAGACTCCAACGAAAAGGCCGTCCTATAAGTTTGCTTATAATACTACCAGTTGCTTATAATACTGCCAGTATCAGTGGAGAAAAGGGCCCCAGTAAATTGAAGAATCACGCTTACTATTAGGTCTGCAGTATTGCACGCATAAGCTCTAGATTGTCAATAATGTCTTTAAGAGGTAAGTTGTCCCCATGGATATGCCTGCCTGCCTTGGCCAAAAGATGTGAAGCCTTCATCTTTGTTTTTGTTAATAAGATAAGTAGAGCGTCTTGGTAAAGCAAATGTACTGCTGCAGGTGTATGGGACATAACAGAGGATGGGAGGAGGCAGCTTCAATGCTTTCTGGTACCGCAATAGAATTGAAAACATGCAATGCTGCTTTGCTTGAAGCTCCTGGGAAATCATGGGAAGAGGTTTGCAATTTCCTTCCTATCTCTTACCCTAATGTAAAGAAGTGTGCATTTAATTTCAAGTATAAACGGTCTCTGGTATCCAAAAAATAGGTTGAAAAATCATTCAGTTTTCCTTCTTTCGTAAGGTGTAACTCGTACTACCATGAAGACTCATACTATTCTTATGGTGTGCAGGCATTTGCTTTGGCTGGACTTGGTGGGTGGAATCTTCATGGCATTGTAAAACCCAGCTAAATTGTCCCCAGATGTTGGCAGTACAAGTAATGATCAAGTCCAATCTTTCTGGCACAAGGTTTTCTTCTAACCTGTTTGCATTTCTTTCTTTTATTGTTGCTGTTGTTAAAAACATAGTATAAAACTGAAACATTATATAGTACAACGCATTTGTGTTTCTCTAGTATAAAGTACTCATCATGGTCATATGTGCATTTCAGGTACTACTCATGAAAAATCTCTCCCATCTTAGGCTTGAGGTACAAGCACCTGGAAAGTAAACAGGACAGCGTCTTCTCAAGGTTTTTTGGAGGAACTACTCTCGGACTGTCTTTAGTGGATGTTTTAAAAAACTATTACAGCCCAACCAATGTTATTCCCCTAACTTTCTACTGTATACTTTTTGATCTGTGAATGAGCGTTAAGAGAATAACTACAAGATTAATCCAACTACAAGGGGAAGGTTTCATTACTTGCTGACCTTCTCCAGCCATCCAAGTGAAATTTAACCCATGCCCCAAGTAAGGAAGCCTTAGAATGCAAGAGCAAAGGGGAAACCAAAATCTAACAACAGAAGTTGGAGAACCAAGAAGCCTAGAAATTTATTAGTTGGGGTCGGAGGGCAGTTTAACACATGCCCCTAGTAAGGAAGCCTTGGACAGAATGCAAGAGCAAAGGGGAAACCAAAATCTAACAACAAAGCCAAGAACAACCAGAAAACAGAGATCTGAAAGGTTCGAGAACATTTATAGGATAAATAAAGTCATTGTCTACACCCCGCCCCACCAGATATATATACCACTGCTAAAACTAACTTAAGAAAAAGATAACAAGGCATGAAGATGGAGAAAGATAAAACGAAGTTCTTAACATAGAGGTGATACTTTTCCCATCCCTTTTCTAGTTATTTTTTATTTACTGGATAGGACATTGGACATTAGACTTGGCGGATTGATATTATTTCATCCCATAGCATATTTCTGGGTCCAGGATCTGGCAGTCGTCTCGTACTTGGCTCTGTCACTCTTGTACATGTGCGCAATCTCAGGAACCAAAGGATCGTCAGGATTTGGATCAGTAAGCAGTGAGCAAATGGACAACAGCACCTGCAAGAGAGAAGTTACCGTCAACACTGAACTTATTCCTCCAAATAGTTTCATCATAGGATAACAGAAAACACATGCCAAACATTATTATGGTTCACCACATAGAGACACTTGATTGTGGTTCACCACATAGAGACACTTGATTGAAAAGCAAAAGATTACCTTGGACACAGTAAGGGCTGGACTCCACTGTTCCTTGAGAATGTCTAGGCAGATACTCCCGTTGCTATTGATGTTTGGATGGAAAACTTTGGTTTTGAAAGCAACCTGATACATGGATTAAACAATTCTGCAGGTTAATACCATTGAGCAATACTGACACATAATAAGGCAGAATAGAATGAATCAACAAATTGGTTAACCCATTGACAGCATAATTGTCACAACAGCATTACCTTTGGTGGCTTGAAAGGGTAATCTGGTGGGAAGTGAATGGTGATGAGAAACACACCACCAGCAAAAGGGCTGTCTGATGGTCCCATTATGGTGGCTTGCCAATGAAACATATCCTCAGCTACAGGACCTAATAATCAAACAAAAATTCACACCATAAAATTACTGCCTTCATAAACCAGTACACGGTAAGTGTTGACTCCCTCAACTTATAAATCTTTACAAGCTGTGCAACCCATAACCGTAATATAATTAACCTTTTTCACAAAGAATATAATCAAAAAGCTAAACAATGACGGATAAAACTCACCAGCACTGCAGGAAGTGGGTGGATCTCTTTCGAGGTCTTTCAATTCCTTTTGAATTCTCTTTGATGCCATCGTGCTACCACTCTTAATTGATTTAATCTGCAAACATAGATTATTATATTATATATCTTCAAACCTCAATTGAAAACAAACAATCTTTATGGTACCCCGACCAAAATCAGGTATAAATATGTCAGTGTTGTTTTTTTTATATACAAATCATGAATCATGACTACATATCAAATAAAACAAACCCTAACATACATCATGCAAAACCAAAATTAAATCATCAAACTCTAGGAACGGATTTATCAATTGAAGGACTTAAAAAGTTAAAAACCCTAGAATCATGAAAATAATAATTTGACTGCAAAGTAAAACCCTAAAAATCAAAGAGTAATATTTTTTTTATTGAGATTTATTGAGAAATAGTTGTACCTGCAGATGAAGATTCCGATCGAGGGTAGGTGGGGATTATCAGGGCTCGCCTGCTATTTTCACTCTTGTGTGATTTTCACAGAAGGTGGATATGAAGTTATTGCAAACCAAACAGCAGTATTTATAGATTTGATTTCTTTGATGGGTATTTATAGATTGTAACGAAACAGTTTCGTTCTAGAAAAGGGTTTCCATAACTTAGCGTGGAAAGGACGTCGGTCTGAGGGAATCCCTAAAAGGGAAGATAAAAAGCCCATTGGTAATTTTGGGCCTAAAGCACTTTGCCTGGCTACGTGGATTTGGGATGTATTGGATTTGGCCCCAACCGTATCCAACTCAATACAACGGAACTATGATTTTGGGCATACCAAAATCTTTCAAGGCATACTGAATGAAGACAAAAAAGGTTGTGAAATAGCAAAATCAGATAACCCCTAAACCCAAAATTTTTTAATGGCAAATCTGCCCTTTACGTATTGGTGTTAATAATCTTGATTAGTGATTAAATATTTTGTTTAGTGATTAAAATAATTTTCAGAATTATAAGAGTTGTTTAGATGAAAAATTTGAGGAAAAAAAAATCAAAGTTTTGGTTTCGTTAAGAAGGAGAGAAAGAGAAGGAGAAAGTGAGAAAATTCTAATTCTTGATTCAATGGAGGATGAGGAGGGTCATCATTCATCTAAAAAACCTAGGAAAATACATATCAACTACAATAATGATCCAGAAATGGCTGATTTCTTAGATTATGAGAATGATTTTACACCCACTCAAACTCAAGCTCAAACTCAAACACAAACTCAAGATGATGATTTTTATGAGCCAAATCCTGATGATGAAGACATTGATGAGGAACCCAATGCTTCTAATACACAGGTACACTTATATCCTATACTTAATCTCACTTCTATAGCTCTCAATTATCAAAAGTTAGGTTTTTTGAATCATGGTTCGGCGAAACAGGTTGAGGTTCGGCTCACATCTATGAGCGGAATCTACCAATTGATGAACGGTTCGGCTTACTGAATCTGTTTACTGCATGCGCCGAACCTATAATTTCCAATTCCAACCCTTTTGCTAGACACTAGTTCGGCTTATATGAAAGTTTCATAGTAAGCCGAACAACATCCTGAATAGCCCGGAATAGAATCATTACTAATTCGGCTTACATATCCAAAATCGTATGTGCCGAACATAATTTTTTTATTTTTGGGTTAAAATATTGTTCGTGGTTCGGCACATATTGAGGATATCGTATAAGCCGAAACCTGTAAATGTTTATAGTTCGGCACATAATGTGATTATCGAATGCGCCGAACCTTGTTATTATATTCCCTTTCTAGTGTTTAACCTTGTGATATTCTTTGTAGATCGTGCTTGGACCCATGGAAAATCAACCTGATCCAGTAGACATAATTCACGAGGATACCAAGGATCACTAAAACATGAAATTGAGGAACATCAACCTGATCGTGCTTGAGGAACACCAATACTGGATTACACCAATAATGATTTTTAAGGCTCGGCTTATAACTCAAATTATAGAAAAAACCGAACCTGAAGGACCATTAAAAACAAAGTTCAGCACCTAAAAGCAAAGGTGTTTGCAACACCATAAAAGTGTACTTAAAACTTAAGAGTGTACCATAAAAGTGTACATAAAAGGGAATTTAACCACGACCCCTCTTCTTAGTTGCACGACCACCTCTTCTTCCACCTTGGTCTCCATCTTCCGACGCATCATTACCGGGTTGGACGGTAGCACCACCTTGGCTTGTACCTTCACCAACTTGTCGAGACCTCTTAGTGGTAGGCCTTTGTTCGGGTTCCTCGGGTCCTTGTCCTTTGTTTATGATTGCATCCCACTTGTTGATGAGGTATTTTTGTTCTTCCACGGTCATTGGTGTTTTGCAACCAAGTTTGGCCTTCATTTTTTTCAACATCTCCCTACTCGCGGCAACCTATTTTTTCATTTGTCAACAACTTATAACCATGAGGTTGAAGACATTTTTACCATAACTAATATATGAAAATAGTATAAAGTGAAGTCATTCTTACCATAATATTGAAAGCCTTGACTACATCTTCGGAAGTAGACTTGTTGGTGATCTTGATTGGCTTTGCCTTCCCCTTATCAGCTATCTTTTGCCTTTCCTTATTGATAATGAAGGGATGAGAAATTTGGTTATACCAATCCATATAGCCCGGATCCTCTTCACATGGATCATCAAGTAAAGGTGTTAACTTGGACGCATCTAATGTGTGATTGTCTAAATTATTCCAAAACTCAACGGTGGGATCAGGATCATACTTTGGTTCCCAAGATGAAGTGGTGCTTTTAGTTCCCTTACCACTCTTTGGTAACAACCTGAATTTCTCGTCAAACAAAGGAACCTTTTGGACGCATCCTAATGGACGGAGTACTCGCCTAGGATCGTATATAACATAACCACCGGGATACCACAATGGCCCATGATACATACCTACCGACATATCCTCATCTTCAACAACTTCATCTTCTTCATCTTCCTTCTCATATGGTTGAAAAGTGACATCATCAACACCAAGACGTTCTAACGTCTCTCTCAAACTTGCCACCAACTTCTTTTTGTTCCTTTTCTTGGAGTCCTCGTACGCGTACCGTGCTGCAGTTGGCTCAGTATCAACATAATCGACATCTTTCTCAAATACTTTGGCCAAGTTCAAAATTTGGAAATGGTCATATATCCACACCTACATCCAAAGAACCACATTAAAAAATCAAAGGAATTGAATTGATAGAAACAAGTTTTACTTGGAAACATCAAAGTAAGACTAAAGTTTGCAAACTCAGAGAACTGTTCGGCTTATATGGATCAAGTATTATAAGCCGAACCAAGTAAGTAAAAACTTCGGCTTAAAAGATTTTATGGTTATAAGCCGAACCATACTCTGAACTCCCAAAAGTTACCTGGAGCAAAGTGAAGTTCCCTACGATGTTTGTACTTTTCAACCTAGACGCGGTGGCAAGTTGGTCCAGTAGGTAAGCGAGCGTAGCCGTTCCCCAAGCAAACTTGTTACAAGTTTCAAGATTCTTTACCAATTGGAGATAATTATCATTTACCTTGTTTCCGGTAGTGTCGGGAAAGATGTCTCTACCAAGAGTATAAAGCAAGTAGGCAGTTCCGGTTTGCTTCACTTTGACGAGATCCATTATCAACAAACCTTGTGTGACTCTTTCCTTTGTGTTCTCAAACTCCCTTTTCAAGTTAGTCAACTTGATCTTCTTATTCTTCTTATTTCTGCCACCTGGTATGCAAACGGTATCGACATCTTTAACTGATCGACAAAACTCCAACTCAGTTTTCTGTGAACCCCAACCAAGGCATTCCAGGTACAAATTGTATAGCTCATCCCAACTCATGTCATAAAAACCAGCATCCACAATTACACCCCTTGCTTTAAGGCCTGTAATCTTACTAGCCTCATCAGGAGTGATTGCCATCTCTCCAAAAGGTAATTGAAATGTGTAAGTTTCTGTACAAAAGCGCTCGGTAAATGCAGAGGCCGACACACTATCATATTCCTTATGTCCATAATTGATGATAGGCCATAAAGCACTGCGTTGTACGTAAGCAATCACCTTAGGAACCTCTTCATCAAGACTCCATTCCGCTGCCCTCTGGTGTCTCAATACTCGGACTGCACGGTTGTGATCAGGAGTCTCATAAATTTTCTTCACACAAGAATCGGCATAACCAATCAACACATTTCCTCCATCTTCCGGAAGACCATGAGGCAAACCATCTGATCGAGGTGTAATTACGTCATCTTCATCAGGAATGTGTAAACCAGTGATCTGTCGATCATCATCGTTCTTCTCTTTCTCGGGTTCTGCCACCTTCTTACCTTTCTTGTCTTTCTTGGGTTTTCCTTGGGGTTGTGTTTCTTGATGAACTTCTTGATTATCATCAACTTCTTCATCTTCAGCTATTCCTTCTTCTTGTCTTTCAATTCTTACTTGTTCAGCTTCTTCTTCTAAAATTCCTCCTCTAGCTCCCGCTCCCAATTTTTTCTTACCTCCTCCTCTAGGATCGGGAGTTTTAGAAGTAGAAGGTGTTACCTCCATCTTCTTCCTCTTTGTAGCTGCATTGGTCCTGACACAAGTATGAAAGTTATAAGACTAATTCGAACAACAAAGAGATTTGGAAAGCCAAAAACTTGTAAGAAAATAAGAAGGCTCGGCTTACCCTAAATAACACATATGAGCCGAATCATGTCTTGAAATTTTTATTAGCTTACACAGAGAGTGGATCGGCTCATACCACAAAACAATTATAAGCCGATCTTATATATTCGGCTCACAACCGATACCGTCGAATAAGCCGAGTCTATGGTTATGAACTCAAACATGTATTCGGCGCAACATGATATCATATAAATAAGCCGATCCTATACACTTGTAAAATTTATGAAATTTTAACAATGATATTCGGCGCAACCCTAATACTATCGAATAAGCCGAATCTAGACTTATGAATTGAAACCTTTATTCGGCGCAAAACTAATACAACCATACAAGCCGATCCTAAGCACATGCAAAAATTCTGAAATTCAAACAACAATTATTCGGCACAAAGCTAATACTACCATACAAGCCGATCCTACGCACATGCAAAATTTCTGAAATTCACAAAACATATTCGGCACAAAACTAACACCATCGAATAAGCCGATCCTAAATATAAGTCTCTGTGTCACTAAGTTCGGCTCAAAACGGATTTCAGATATACGCCGAGCCGTTCATATGCACTTTCAGGGTTCAGTTTCAAGAACAGCTCGGCGCACATCTAAGATTTGTTTTGCGCCGAACCATACCCTGTAACCGCCGCAGAAACATGATTTTGACAAATTAACTCAATCAAACCAATCAAAAACATCAAATACGAGATGGGTTTGTAAAACTAACCTTCTTATTCTCATTTCTGGAGTTGGTTCTTCTTCAATCTCTTCTTCTTCAATGGGTTGTTCAATCGCTCGATTAGAACGAGATACTGGCTTACGGCGAACCATTATATAGATGAGTTTAATCGTCGACTAAATTTTCACGAATCGACGATTAAATTTCGGCGATGATACGATGAAAAAAAAAAGAAGGAGAAGGTGGGTTCGGTTGTGGAGGATGAGGAGGAATAAGAAGGGGTTGAAACTGATTTTAGGTTTATGATTATAGATTTTTGTATTAAGGTTAGAGATAGATTAGTAATTTATAGGATTTAAGGGCATATAGGTAATTAAACCACCCATAGGGTACCCCTTATAAGATCACCCAAGTTAGGACTAGTCCTTTGTATGCCTTGAAAGTTTTTGGTATGCCCAATATCATGGTTCATACAACCAATGTAGCCAAGCAAGGTGCTCTAGGCCAAAAATTACCAATGGGCTTTTTATCTAGAGGATCAGCGGGAGATATGGTTTAGCTAGAAGTCCAAAAAAGTTCTAAAACGAGTAAATTGCTACCTACTCATCGAGATCACATGGTTTCGCAATAACCACTTGAAACTAGAATTTAGGACATGTTACAATTCTGAAATTCAAAACCACGTGAAACTGAAATTTAAGGCATAAAAACCGAATCGAAAATCATAACTGAAGAACTCCAATGATTCTTCACAAATTTGAAGAAACCAAAACACTAAAGAAATCATCAACAAAAATCCATCCCAAAACTGATTTCTTTTGAAATCCGAAAAAATCATCCAAAAAAAAAAGTTACGGCTAGAAGAGTTAACTGAATAATAAGTGAATAAGTAATTGAATAACAAAGAATTCCTGAACCTGCGGCAAAGAAGAAAAAGCCTTATGTGGGAAAAGAAGAATAAGACTTATGTTACACACCAAAAGCAAGTAGAACCCTACAATAAAGGTACTAATTCTATTCTGACTTTACTAATACAATCAAAATATGTTTGATTTCATTTCTAATTTTACTATTTTCTTGATACCAATTTTATCGTCTTCTATCATCATACAACACATATCCATGTGTATTGTATAATGTGTCTGCCTATAAGTTGTTTTTACCAAGTAGATGTTGATGTGTACCCATTGTTGTGTATGATCCCAACAGTCCATATTTATATTTATTATATAATGTATATATTTGTAAGTTGTTTTATGTTAGTACACTAACAGTAACTTGTACCTTAACGACACTCGTTGCAACATTTATCTAATAACATGGTGAGTCCTGAATTCAACTGAAATCACCTATAACATCGTGTTCTAACAATGTTTAATAAAAAAGAAAAAAATGGGTAATGTAACATTTACCAAATTTAATTATCGCCTCTAGTAGTTTTTGATGTATACTCCCTATCATTCGAAATTAAAATATGAAAAATTAGAATTAAAAAAGGTGGGCATTTATCCTATGCAAAAGATATTAAAACAAATAAATATTATGACGACAATTCAGCTCAAAATTTATGTGAGCTGTTATTTCCTTCCGCTCACATTACTGATTTTTTCAAAACTAACAACTCGCCTCAAATTTTCATTAATCCCCACTACATAGTTGGTTTACACTCCACGTAAGTCAATGAAACTGTTCTAAATTTCAAGTGATGCAGATCAACAAAATGGATCTTGAATCAATTCTTTGATTCCCATCTCATGTCTACAGAAAAAATTGGAGAGGGCGATTCAGATTTGTGATGCGTAGTTGAGGAGAAAACATGAAAATCCTTTATGTAACCATGATTGTTTGTTGGGTCCAAGAGTGTAGCTCAGTGGTATCCCATCAACTCCAATATGCAGGAAGTTAAGGGTTCAATCCCCGCTGCCTTAAAGGTTTGTAATAAATTAGTTGTATAGTGGGTTTGGCGGTGTTGGGTCTGGCAGTGGGGCCAGTCCAACTAGCTGGGTTCAGATAGGGGCCTGGGTCCGGCTTTCACGTATCAAGAAAAATAAAATAAAATAAATAAAATAAAAAACATGATTGTTTGCACGTGTTTATCAATTGAACGTGTGACTCATAGAAATAAAAATGGTGGTTGTGATTCTTCGAACCAAACGTCTTCATATCACGAAGGTAATTTCGAAACAATTTTGTGCTTTGATTTGTTTCACCTCTAGGCATGCTATAGGTTTTTGTTCTTTATAAATGATTTGTATTTTTATTATTACTATTATTTAATTTGCTTCCTGATGCATGATTTAAGTAAAAAAATAATTGATTATCATGAATTTTCTCTATAATTGGTCTTTTTGTGCACAATTCTTCAATAACAGGAGGATCATTTACCTTTCATTTAATTTTTTTAGATTTAATTGAAATTGTGTGATTCCCGATTTTGAAGATTTTTTAGTAATTTATTTTATTTATAGATGTAGAATATAATATAAAATATAAAATAATTAGATAATTAAAACGAATAGTCTTAATTATTTTTTAAAACTTAATTTAATTTTCATTTATGATCCTATTTGCGAGGGAACCCACACAAAGCACATTCAAAATGGAATAGGTTACAATCCTTTCATATGTCGAATATCTTGGTTGCAATGAGACTGGGATGGCCGGATGTAATGATTGTCTCTCAAAATATTATCCGTCTGTTCGAAGCTAAAAACTCATGCTGTTTTGTATTATAAATATGGATATGTATTTATTGTTGTGTATGAATTAATGTCATATTGATATATATATACTCATTGTTGTGTCCACCGGTGCATATTGATATGTACTTGTGGAAAACTGATTTGTGATGCTTGAATACCAAATACTATGATGTTTTTTTTTTTGACAAACTATACATATTGGTTTGTACTAATAGAAAAAAGTATTTGTTCATTTTAAATCATTATCATTTTTTTAGTAATATTTTTTCTCGTCTATAAATTTCCATTTATTTATTTCTTTGTTAAGCTCGTAGTCGAGATTACCAGCTTGCTTCACTGTGTCAAATATATGAAGTGTAGATATGACACAACTTCTGCTAAATCTAGCCCTCTAAAGGCTAAGATTGTTAAGGTTGAGTTTAACTTGGATCTCGAATGAAGTGAAATCAACATATTAAAATCTCTTGTTCTGAAAGATTTGACCCAGACAAGTACATTTCAATCTCAAGTCTCTAAAAGCTGGAGGACAACAAGCTCATTTAAAGTAAGATTGAATTCTTAAACTCTAAGCTTGCGCATGCCAATAATTAACTTATTGTTGTTGAAGGTCAACCTATTCCAGTTCCTCTGGGACCAATTCCTCTTCTTATGAAGAATTCAGGTACTTTTGTTTCTTTCTTTTAGTGTGCTTTTACGCATTTATTTTGCTTCTATTTTCTAATACATATCTGTTACTTTTCTTATTATGTCCTAGCTCTACTCTTCAGGTGGAAATTAGAACTGGAACGACAGTTATAACCGGGGTTGAGAAAACCATGGATGGAGCTGATGATCAAACATCAATCGGTGGAGTTTAAAGATATTATTTTCCTTCATTTTTTTTATTATTTTTATTGTTCTGTAACCTTCAACTCCTCTTTATTAATGGAAAACACTTCTTTAATTTGTGTTGTTTATTTATCCTTTATATTGTCATCTTCGCACTCTTCTAATTCTTTATTCCTTTTATGCTTCTTAGAGAAACTTTAAGGTTTATGAGGATTCTAAGCTCGACTTTGTGACCAACATAATGATCGTACAATGTCTTTTACTTGGCGTGAAATTTGTCTAAGTAACATTTTGACTTAATCCCTTTTGTAAGATTTGTCTTAAAAGGTATTCTTTTTTGTCCTCGATAATTTCTGGACTTAGTTTTTAGGGATATCATTTTCCCCCTTTTTATTTGTCTTAAATGATCTTAACTTTCTGTGAGTTTAATTACTTCATTTTGAATATATTTTGACCTTTTGGGATTCGACCCGTTCCTATCTGGTGGTTAGTTTGGACATTACCTGAGTTTGGTAGACACTTGGACATATCATACTGCCTGCAATAAAGTGTTCTCGACATTTGTTACCAGTGGTAGGTATTAACTTTTTGCTGTTTAAACTTACCTGTTTCAGGTGTCACCAATATTGTTCTTATTTATAAACTTTTTATTCTAGGGATTTTTCCCTTTTCCAGGTTAGTAAGTATTTCAACTTCGTTTTAGTCAGTTTAACTTTTGAATTTTTTGGATGCTCTTTTTAGTAGCTCTTTTTTGATGTGTTCACTCTTGTCGTTTTATTTTATTAATTGCAGCGGGAATGTTAGCTTCATCGCCTTTAGTGGTGCCGTTAATAGGTCTTATTTTCGAGGTTACGTGGCCAGGTACCATTTCGTGTTGTTTAGATACCGATATGGAGCTTCATTGAGTTGGTCTTAATGACTGCATGCTCTCTTATCAGGATAGGTATTTTTGCTCCTAAGCTACCTTGGCATAGTCTTGATTATGACCTGGTCGACCAATATATGTTTTACATCGTTTGTTTTTATTGACCAACTCTTTGAAAGATAAACTTTGAGCATAAGATATTTTCAGAGACTTTATTTCATCCGAAGTTATATTGATAACAATAAGAAAAAAATTACAAGATGGCATTTTTCTCAGGTTTTTATAGAGTGTTCTTTCTGATAACAGTTGGGTGGGTTGTCTTTTAAGCTTCACTTTACAATATGAGATTTTCGGCTTAAAGGAAACTGTAAATTCGTACACTGTACTCAAAATATTTTACATATGGCATATGTTGCATGGGTAGCTCAACTCTTCACGAAGTTGGTTTTTCAGCTTGTACGACCCTCTTCCCATCTTTTCAGATATGACGTAGGGTCCTTCCCATGATGCAACTATTTTTCCCTGCTTATATTCAGACCTACTAGGCAAAACCTCTCTCAGTACTAGATCTCCCAGTTGCAAGTCTCTTGGCTTGACATTTTTCTGGTTTTCTTCATGCATCTCTAATGGTATTAATGTTCTTTCTCTTTCCAGATCAACTTCCTCTATAGGTTTAAGGATAGCTTTGTCAATCTTACATGAGACGGCTGACAATGTTCTTGTGATTGGAAATTTCAATTCTGTAGGTAAGACAACTTTCATGCCAAATGGTAGAGAAAATATGGACTCAAGGGTTGGGGACCTTTTGGTTGACCCGTAAGCCTATATCACCTCATGTAGTATGTTTGCCCATATTTTCTTAGCAGTATCTTTTTTTTTTTACTGTTTGATGGCAGAGTCTTATTCGGGATTTGTACTTGTCAATTTCCGTCCTGGAAGTATGGCACCCTAAACCTATTTGTATTCAATGATTAGCAATTGTCCATATCCATATTTTTGTGTTCTTTAAGATCTTCAGCTTTGGACATCATAAACAATGTTATCGATAAAACTTAGAGAGACTTATAAAAGTACAAATTTGTTATATATTCGCTTCTCTGCTTAACTATGCTAGTCGTCCAGACTTGAATTGCAGTCCATTGTCGGCTACTAGTGCCATTGGAATTTCAAAAATGCAGATGATGTGTTTCCAAATATACTTTTGATATCTTTTTTCTGCAATTATCACCAAGGATTTGTCCTCAACCCATTTTTGAAAATAGTATGTGGCAACCAATAGGTATTTCTTTCCCCCTGGAGATTGTGAATTTCAATGCATGTATCAGTTCAAATTAAACTTCAAAGCTTGAACATTTATATCATTTGCTCATATTTCTCACTATGCTTTTAAATAAGCCATGAGTTTGAGATTTTTACCGTAGTAAATGGACCCATAATGTCCAACGCCCCCTTTACGAATGGCGAAGGAACCAAAACATTGTGCCGGGTTTCTGCTGGTGCATATATCTTGTTGTCATATTTGTATATTTCATATTCTCATAGTGTAAATTATCAATGTTTCAAATGTTATGACCTTTTAAGGGCATATTCTCATTCCTGACTTTCAAAGTCATATATGTATTTCACACTTATTGAGTCATATGCTTGCATTTCATGCTTTTCAGTCATGCTTGCATTTCTGACTTCTAGAGTCATGCTTGCGTTTATGACTTCTGCACTCATGCTTGCATTTCTGTCTTCATTCATATAGTTTAGATTTACTTTTGCGAATTTTAAGATTCATTCAATCGGTGGTCTTTTGGTCATATCTTTGATACTTGTCGCATCTCTTTTTGATTTTCTCAGCAGCTTCTTTCATGTGTGACCAAAAGTATCCTTGAGATCTGGATTTGTTAGTTTCCTGCATGATTTACTCAGTCTTCAAGGTGTATTTCATTTGGGATTTGGGCTTCTGGCTCTTCTGTTGCACATTTCCAGAGTGGTCCTAAGTAGGTATTTATGTACATGTCGCAGCCTACAAGTTGATACCTTGCTGCTTTTGTTTTAACTTTTCTTGCCTCTTGTGGGTCAGTTGGTACTACCTTGGACTCCAGATTACTGATATATCTTTCATCAAGAAACCTTCTGTTTTAGTCATCAAATTTGAAATTTGTACTTTGACATGATCCGTGTCAGGTTCATGAATAACTGATTTCTCAAGGATTTTAATCTTGATTGTTCTCTTATGACAAGATACAAGTAATACTGAACCCAAAAATGCCAATACATCTGCATGTCTCATCTGGTTTCTCTGTATCTGTCTGATAATCACTTAATCGAAGCTAGTTATTAGCTTAACCTTTTATTTATGTTTTGCGTGAAGGCGTCCCTTGTTTCAGACTGACCTCCCACCCAGTTAGTTGTAAACTTAGAGTCACTGTAGAGGATGAACTCATTATTTGTTGACTTTTGCAGAGAGAAGTCCTTGGAGTAATGCTTCATACTCTGCTTGATTGTTGGTTGAGCTGAAATCCAACGCATATGAGAATCCGATGAAGATATTTTTCGGAGAGATTATCGCTACTCCAGCCCCACCTTATTTTCTGTTTGATGCTTCATTTACGAAAAATTTCCGTACTCCAGGTGTATCAAGTGATAAATCACCATAGTATGGTATGAACCCAGGTTCTGGTAGCACTCCATGTTGTTCTTCACTGAACTATATATCAAAGCTTGGATCCTCAACGGAGATATCAGCTAAGAATTGAGCTGCAACTTGTGCTTTGATCGCTTTTAGGGTTTTATAACGCATGCTGAATTGATTCAAGTGGACTCCACACTTCGCAATTCTCCCAGTTTTGGTCTCATTAGAAAGGACATTTTCAACTGAATATTCAGTGATTACTGTAATTTCCAACTCAGGAAGTATGGTCTTAATTTTCTCGATGAGAAGTATATGACGAATATCATGAATTTAGTGTTGTGAGTGACTTTCTTATGAAATAAGTAAGTTTCTCCTTGTTGTCTTCTACTCTAAGTTACACTCTACTGCAATTTGAGTGATGACGATGTAGAGATAGAGCTCTTCGCCTGGCACTGGAGAAGAAAAAATTGGAGGTGAATACAAGTAAACTGTCAAAAGCTACATGACATGTTTTGCTCCACTGGAAGTCTTGCTGCTTCAGAAGTAGGTTGAAGAATGGTGTGCACTTATATGAAAGTCTTGAGATAAACTTGT
This sequence comes from Papaver somniferum, assembly GCF_003573695.1. Taxonomy (NCBI): domain Eukaryota; kingdom Viridiplantae; phylum Streptophyta; class Magnoliopsida; order Ranunculales; family Papaveraceae; genus Papaver; species Papaver somniferum. The sequence goes on from NC_039363.1 coordinate 85,901,018, forward strand.
TTAGTGCATCCAATTTTTCTGTTAACTGTTGTATCTCTTTATTACAGGTTGGAGGTTTCATTTCCATAACTGCTATGATTTTTCGTTGATCATTTTCTATCCATTCGAGTGACCATGAAGCCCAGAAATTTGTAGGTTAAGGTTTTAGATTTAGATTTAGCTTTTTTTTTTTGCTAGATTAATTTTTTTATTAGCTTTTACTTTTGGTGTTTTTATTTTTGTTGCCCAGATTTTGCTTGAATCTGAAGATGGAAAGTTTAACTTGCCTATAAAAGAGCAGAAAATCCAATAAGTTTTTTTTCTTTTTTGTTAGTTTTTTTTTTCTTTATTTCCTTTTGGACTTGTATATTTTATTTGCTTGCTTGTTTATTTTTAGTATTGTGTTTAGTATATACTAAATTTGGAACGCGTAATTGGGGATATGGAAACTAATTGGGGGATATGAATTACTTCTTCCAACCAAAGGTGTCTGCTAAGGGGTGTTCTTTGGGGCGAAAATACTAAAACACCCTTAGATTAATTAAAAAATATTATGAAAAGACTGTTATACCCTCCCACTAAATTAAAAACTTAAAATCAAAACCAAAAAACCAAAATCAGTTATCCCTCATTTGATTTGTGCCGACATACTCGATACTTAGGGTTAGGTTTTGAATATTTGTTTTCTTCCATCTTCCTCTCCTCTTCTTCATCGTTCTTTATATACTCTACGGTTAATCGTTGAACCAAAAATTTCTTCGTCGATTAAAACCAACCCATAAGAATGCCTCCACGAAACAAATCAGATGCCCAATCGAAATCAAAATCGATTGCTCAACAGAAATTAAAGAAAAGGCTTGCTTTGATTGCTCAAGAGCAAGAAAACGAAGAACAAGAGTTGTCGGACGATCAACTACTCAGAAATATGGCTTCTGTGAGAAGGTAAGTCATTTAAATATGGTTAATCAGTGTTTCAATCGATTTGTAGCAATGAGTTTAGGTCGAAATCGCGAAACCCTAAGTGAAACAGTTGAGTTTCAGAAATTCCGGGACTCATTTTAGTATGAAGACCACACCGGAAACTAGTACCGGCAGTCAATCTAGGATGAAGACCACACCGGTATCCCGTTCTGGCGTTCAATTTAGGTTGAAGACCGCACCGGAATTTAGTTTCAGCATTGAATTTATGATGAACACCATTTCTGAACCTAATACCGGCATTTACTTGAACTTTTACGAGTACGCCGGTAGCAAGCTTCTAGTCAACAGAAAACCATATGATTTTGTTAGTTATTCCGGCGTACATTGTATGTTACATTCCATGCCGGTACTAGAGATTTTGTATCCATAAACTTTAGAACTACTACCGGCATCCTGGACAATTTTATTTCAATGCCGGTACTCCGTTCCGTCATTTATTTTTATTTTACGTAGCTACCGGTACTTGAGTTTTCTTATCCAGGAATTTCCTATAGTAAACCGGCATCCTAGAAACTTATTTATCAATGCCGACAGCTTCTCCCGACATGTAATCGTTTTGATATACTATGCCGGTATTGTATCCCGGCATGTTCGATACTTTTTTTTTCAGTATGCCAGTATTTATGATTCTATGCCGTAATGTGGTTTATCTATGCCGGTATTAGAAATTAAATTTATTTGTCTTATATTTATTTCGTGTTTCTTTTGAAATAGATCTAAAGCAAAGGAAGCTAAAGCAAAGGAGGCTAACAAAGGAAAATCTAAAGATGCTGTCACTAAGAAAAAAAGGAAGGATGGTCTTGATACTCCTGAATCTATGCCTCCTCGAGGGAAAAACAAAAAGCGTTTGGGTGCTAATACAAGAGGGGAAATTTGGGAGACTGGTCATGATCGTAGTAAAACCGGAGCTGTTGAGGAGGAAGATGAGCAAGAGGAAAGTGATGAGGAAGATAATGAGATTGAACCAACTCAATTAGCAATCCAAAGCCAAGGAGTAGTGGAACAAGGTGGTCCAAGTCAACAACCCACACAAGGCAAGGGGAAAGGCAAAGGCAAAGGAAAAGTAAAAGTTAAAGGTTCGCACCTTCCTCATGTTGATGACATGATGCCCAACCTTGATCATGGTAGAATTTGGGGCGCAACTTCTTATGATCTGGGGTATCTATTTGGCTACAAGCACTCGTGGGCTCGTACTATATATCAAACCTATGTAAGAGTTTCTATCTTGTGCATATGTATTGTTTTGTATTTATGCATAATCTCTTAATCATATTATCTCTTAATTGTAGGATCATACGAAGGTTGTGCGTGTTTGCCGAAACCAAGCCGCGGCTCATTGGGATTTGTCTAAAGAGCATGAAGATGTTCAAGCAATAGTTAAGGATTCTGATCTATATCCTTTGGTTGAAAATTATGTGAAACCCCAACGAAGACATGTCTGGACAAATACACACATCACCCGGTTTGCCGTAGTTTATCTCTTTTTCCATTTGTTTAATCATATGTTTTATTTCCCATTGCGAGACGTTGAATTCTATTCCTTGGAGAAATTTACCATATCGAAAATGTGATGTCATACTTTCCATTGAGGTTTTATCAAAATCCTTCTTGAACCTATCGATATCATCCTTAAAGTATTGTTCAAATGCCTCGGTGACCGTAACCACGTTTCCTTGGACGGACTGGATGAGATCTTTAAATCTCCTATGAGCTGACTACTAGTTGCTTCATTCCCGTGGTGTCTATACCGATTTGTCCATGCACACACAAATTTTTCCTTGAACTTATCCAACAATTTATCCCGATGATATGAGACGTCACTTGGATACACTTCGTTATATTTTGCAATAAACATGTTCAATCTATTTTCTTATATATCCTCGGTAAAATACCAATAAACTTTCTCCCAATCCTTTAGAAATTCCAACCACTTTTTATGATTTTCATCATATTCTTTGTCCACTCGCTCTTTAATATTTCATCTTCCATCTTCTTCTTCTTCGGGTGATAGTTTCTTATTGCGAACATCTTCCTCTAGTTGAGCAACCATTTTCTTCTTAATATCCGCCTTAGAGGGTTCAAACAAAGCATGACAATGTTTTGTCACATTTTGACGTATATGATACGTACATAGGAAATTTTGTGCATCCGGAAATACATCGGATATAACACTCATTAGTGCGTCATCTTGATCGGTTATGATGACCCTCAGAAATTGATTTTCCGGGAACAATAATTTCAATTTTCGTAATGCCCAACAATAATTGTAATCCCTCTCGTTTTCCATTAAACACCAAGCCAATGTAAATGACACCTTGTCCGATGTTTGCCCCACGATGTTGAACAACGACATGTTGTATTTGTTTATCTTGTAGGTGCAATCCATCATAAGAAAACCACAACATGTATGAGCCAATTGTGAAAGCAAAGGATGTGCAGTGAATATTTGAAGGGGTTTGTTGTCCGGTCCTCTTTTAATGATACGCGTGTGGTTGTGATCCCAAACTATCTTCTCAAATTCTTGCATAACGGCCCTCCATTCCCATTCCACCCTTCTAATGTTTGCTTGTGCGGCATAGATTGTACTTAGAGAAGAAACGTTCTGATCATCCTTTTCCTTGAAGCCTCTGAGAATCACTCTTGGTTTGATACATGCTTTGGTCATTATCTTTACATCCTCTAATTCATGAGGTTTTAACTTCGCAACTAGGGAGTGACCAACAAAATCTTTCGGATCCCGGTGGTTATGACGGCCAAACCACACCGCACAATCCCATTCCTTTTTTTTGTCTCTTAAATAGAATACAAGCTTGAAGGGGAAATTATCCTTCCTCGTATAAGTCTTGTATACCCTATTGGTCTTCTTTGGATATACATAACCCTTTCTCTTATGGCTATTCTTCTCCTTGTATTGCCCACTTCTCTCGCAAACCATCTCAAAACGATTATCTGAACGTTGGGTATTCCTCACCAACACACACATGTTCTTAAGAGCCGTCTCTTTTACCCAAGCAATCGCTTCCTGTGGAGATTTTATTCCCTACATAAGGACAACAATGGAATATTATAAAGTTCATTACAAGCAATCCCCACATAAAATTCTAAAAACTAGGTGAAAAGTATTGTTTGGTAACATACCGGAGGAATTTTATAGTATTCGGATATATCCGGACCAAGCGGTTTGGAATTTGTTGGATCAATGTATGTCACAATCTAAGGAATGAATGAAAAGAAAATTGAATTAGTTCAATTTTTTTTAAAGTACTATGCCGGGTACTATTTCCGGCATGCTCGACGGCAGTTCGGCAAAAACGACCTAAGACGGAAATTAGTGCCGGCAGTCTCGAAAAATGTTCCGGCTTTCCGGAAATGCACTTGAAAAAGAGAACCTAATTTTAAAAAGTACCGGCATTGTATTTTCTTGAACATTGATGCCGGAATCAGTAATACCGACATTCTCTTTACACAAGGTCCGACGCCGGAAACCAGAGCCGGCATTCCAGATACTTCTAAAACAACGCCGGTACCAAAGTGACTAACTTTTGGATGTTTTTCTAGTGGTATCGGCATTCTAGATATGAAAGATTCCAAGCCGGTATCTCGTGCTGGCTTGGTCCGTAATTTTTTACCACGCCGGTAATAGGTTCCGGCGTGCTCGATAATTTGTATAAGACGCCGGTATTTAAGTTCGTAACTCTCTAACTCCTGGATGTTTTATTGGTGGTACCGGAATGGAAAGTTAGGTGGGAACCATGCCGGTTTTGATATTCCATGGAATATTCGGTGGTAGGTAAAAAGTTAACTTCGTGCCGGCATGGTTTTTTTGGTTGAAGACCACGCCGGAAATTGTTTCAGAATTGGGGAAATCTATTGCCGGCATGGAAATAGTATGAATACTGTGTCGGTTCTGGTGGTGCCGGCGCGGTATTCATACTACGGGTATGCCGACACCAAGCTTTTTCAGATAAAAAATGGTTGTTTCAAAAAAAAAAAAAAAAAAAATTCGACCCTTAGCAGTATTACCTGTGTGTTGGGGTTGCTTGTATGTTGAACATGTTTACTTTCTTGGGTTGGTTCTTCAAAAAAAACTTGATGCTCACGAAAATTATGATCCAAGGGTGTTGGTTCATCATATAATTTCAATTATGAGTTGTTATCATTAACCGAAGATTGAATATATGATTGTTGTTGTAGTTGAGTTAAATATTCAGCAGGTGCAATTCTCTCCTCACAATCATCTTCCATTTTCACAAAAAAAATTCCAACCAAAAATATTTTTCCCTCCTTCTACTCTCACCTCCCTCACACAAATTCAAATAAAAATACACACTAATCTATCCCCAAATACTTAAGATTTTACTAATTATTATTAACCACTAAATCTGATTATTGAGGGCTAGATTAGGAATTAAAAAAATAATTACATAAGGGGTGACCCAGATTTGATATTTGGATCCCTATTTTGTCATATAGCTATATCCCTCAATTAGTTTTGATATCCCCCAATCGCGCGTTCTAAATTTGTGCCCGTGCTATACATCGGGTATTTCTTTTTAAATGATGTATTTTTTATTTGGTGTGGCGGGCATACATTAAATAGGTGGAGAAAATATAGAAAATATGTGCGAGTTTTAGTTATTTATTTCTTTTATTCTGGTAGAAAATATGTGTTTTTTTTTGTTCCTTTATGTATTAATTTGGAAAAAATAGTCATAATATGGTAGGTACTCGGTTTCCGAATTGAATTTGGACCTCCATTAAATTCCAAACGTAGAAAATTAAGTTTTCGTTATGAGTTTGTAATTTTAAACCAATCATATGTTTCTAAGTATCCTCACCAAAATTCGCATTTCACAAAAGTCATAAAAAACTTATTTTGGCCAATAGGAAGCGAGAGTTTTCTCACCGTTCAACGTGGGAACTTTGTTTGTCTAGGCCTTTAAGTCTTTAGATATAAAAAAAAAATATACACGTTTGTCAGACTACCAAATTTAGGAAAACTTGTGGATTAGTAAGTTGAACTCGTGTTTTGGGCCTTATGGGAGTTACCAGCTGAAATTCCATAAACTTCAACCTTGTACCTTTGACCAGTCTTTTTCAAAGGATAAAGAGCCCGAGTTGTACAAGTGTGTGAAGAAATGAATGATACATGGTCCGTGTGGCAGCAAGTGCATGCGGGATGGAAAGTGCAAGAGAGGGTTTCCGAAACAGTTCTCGGAATGTACCGTGCAAGGCAAGGATGCAGACCCAGTTTATCAGAGGAAAGATGATGGAAATACTATAACAATGAGTAAGAAATTCATAGCAGATAACAGATTTGTGGTTCCTTACAATCCTCGGCTTCTTCAGAAATACGATTGCCACGTCAATGTAGAAGTTTGTTCCAGTGTACAAAGTGTGAAGTATATTTACAAGTACGTCTACAAGGGCCCATATTGTATTTCATTTCGAGTGCAGCGGGTGCACCCAAAATCCGAGAGTGACGAGGTAACACGTTATATCAACGCAAGATGGGTGTGTGCTCAAGATGCAATGTGGAGTATATACGGGTTTGCGATGAAAGATGTGTCCAGCAGTTGAACGATTGCATTTTCATCTCCCCAAACAAAACAGTGTCATGTTATACGAGTATCAAACAATCAATGAAGTCTTGGAAAATGAAAATAATGCCAAAACGATGTTGACTGAGTACTTTGTTACAAATGCCTGTGATCCTATGGATAGGAAGTGGTTGTATCGGGAGTTTCCCGAACATTATAAATGAGATAAAGTAATTATGAAATGGCAGAGAAGAAGAACCAAACATAGGGTCATTGGTAGGGTATATTTTGTACCCCCTATTGCAGCTGAAAGGTTTTTTCTGAGGCTCATACTTATGCATGTTAGGGGTGCCACTTCATATGAAGATTTGTTGACAATTGACGGAAAATAATGTCGAACATTTAAAGGTGCAGCCGAGGCACAAGGGCTGTTGGAGAATGATAATAGTTCGAGGGCATGTATGGCCGAAGCAACAACAAACAAGATGCCATCTGCTTTGAGAACTCTTTTTGGTAGGATACTGGTTTTTTACAACTCGGTGGACACTAGAAAGCTGTGGGAGGAGTTCTTCAACGACATGGTCGAAGATTATGCAAGTTCAAGTGATACATGCTCCGCATACTTATCAGATCGTCTTCTTAGAGAGTTGGGTCAGATGCTTCATCAACATGGCAAGCGTCTAAAATATTATGACTTCCAGCAATTATGGGCATATTGGATGATAATTTACAGGTGTCTGATTTGATCGAAGAGGAGGTATCTATTCCGGTTTCCGAAGAAGATATGATGAATGTGGAAAAGTTAAATGAAGATCAGTCCAAGGCTTATGATGTAATTATGGGTGTCGTCCGCAGAAAAGAAAGCAGGGTCTTCTTTGTTGATGGTCCAGGAGGTACCGGGAAGACTTTTCTCTACCGTGCTATTTTGTCGACTGTTAGAAGAAATGGTGGCATCGCCATAGCAACAACTACGTCTGGAGTAGCAGCTACTATGTTACGTGGCGGAAGAACTGCACACTCAAGATTCAAGCTTCCATTTTCCCCAGCAACAACATCTACATGTGACATCGCTAAAAATGACAAGTTGGCTGATCTTCTCCTTCAAGCTACTGTGATCATGTGGGATGAAGCTACCATGGCACATCGGTATTCTGTTGAGGCACTCGATACGACTATGAGAGATATAACGGGTAACGAGAAGTCGTTTGGTGGTAAGATTTTTATCATGGGAGGTGATTTCCGTTAAGTTCTGCCAGTTGTACCAAAAGCTTCAACGGGGTAAATGGTCGATTTGTGTCTTACAAGGTCGTCTCTATGGAGACATGTAGAGGTTCTTCGTTTGAAGAAGAATATGCGTGCAGTGGGCGATACGTCTTATTTTGATTTCTTGATGCGAGTTGGTGATGTAAATGAACCTTCTTTGGAAAATAACATGATAAAGATGCCAGATGATATGGTGATACCCTGGAATGGTGAAGATTCGATGTCCCAACTGATAGATGTTACCTTTACCGACTTGGAAGATAATTCCAAGGATCAAGATTACTTGCTTAACCGGGCACTAATTACACCACTGAATGAGCATGTCGACAAGTTAAATGATCGAGTTGTTAGCATGTTTCCCGGAGAAGAGCATACGTATTATTCATTTGATTATGTGGAAGATGATTTCCAAAACCTCTATCTTCAAGAACACTTGAACGGAATAGCCCCGGGTGGTTTACCTCCTCATGAATTGAAACTGAAGCTAGGAGCACCCATTATGCTACTAAGGAATGTTAGTGCCAAAAATGGTTTATGCAATGGTATTAGGCTTATCATAAAGAAGTTCTTTCCAAATTGTATCCATGCAGTGATCCTCAGTGGGAATGCAGCGAGTAAACGAGTATTCCTCCATAGGATGCTAATGAGCCCGCCAGAGAATCTTGAGTTTCCGTTTAAGATGATTCGCAAGAAATTCCCAGTACGTATGTGCTTTGCATTCACCATCAACAAAGCACAAGGACAAACAATTGAAAACACTGGTATTTATCTTCCCGATCATGTCTTCAGTCATGGACAATTATATGTTGGGATTTCAAGAGGTGTTTCCAGCAACAACACTAAAGTGTTAATCAAGAAAGGAAGAATTTCTGATAAAGTTGGAACGTTCACCAAGAATGTTGTGTACAAGGAAGTTCTTATATCATCCTTGCTTAGGTAAACATAAATAAATGTCTTAATATCTTACGGATTGATATTGTCCACAAAGTTTTTAATTGTTGTGTTTTTTTCACTTATTTTTTTTTCTTTTCCTCTATTATTTTAGTTCTGGTTTCATCTAACACATTAGTATCTATATTGTATATGAATCTCACTCACTGAAATGTAAGTTGCATCTATTCTAATTGATTGTAAGAGATGGAACTATGATCAATAATTTTTATTTTGAAGGCGGATTTTTCCGCCGTAGTGTTTTTATCTGTTATACCCTATGTTTTGTAACGGAATGAAAGGCCGGCATGTGCATCGCACATGCGTCTTTGCTAGTCGTAAATTAAGTTTTTCTTCTGAGTTTGTAATTTTAAACCAATCATATGTTTCTAAGTATCCTCACCAAAATTCGCATTTCACAAAAGCCATAAAAGACTTATTTCGGCCAATAGGAAGCGAGAGTTTTCTCACCGTTCAACGTGGGAGCTTTATTTGTCTAGGCCTTTAAGTCTTTAGATATATATAAAAAAAAATACACGTTTGTCAGACTACCGAATTTAGGAAAACTCGTGGATTAGTAAGTTGAACTCGTGTTGTGGGCCTTATGGGAGTTACCAGCTGAAATTCCATAAACCTCAACCTTGTACCTTTGACCAGTCTTTGATTGTAGGTATATTTTGTTGTGGTAACCCAAGCTTACCTAAAACAGTGAACCCCAATAATTGCACGTGCACAAATTTTTGTTGAATTCTTGTATGCATACAAGAGACACTCTAGGTCGTTTTGTTAGTGAAAAACCTAGTAGTTCTATTTCAAGAAACAAGGATCTTGGAGCCTCTAATTTAAAGATCCCCGATTTTAGTGAGGAAAGTACCTGTAAAATACCCCGATATTCGACAGTGGTTGACCGAATGGAATATAAGTAATGATTTGTCCTTTCCTAACGCCGAGGCCTTTTCAGCACAATTGGCTCCAGAGTTGGCAGAAAACTCTGCAGTTAAGCATGCTCAAGCGGGAGTAATCCAGGGATGGGTGACCATCCGGAAAGTTTCTGCTGGATTACCGCAGCGATACCCGTTGAAAACCCCACACTGTCGGATAACCGCAGCGGCTAAGTGGGAACAATATCGGTGGAGGGACGGGTCATTACAAATAGTATCAAAGCCGACGATGGGTCACCTGTCGAGGGTGGGAAGGTACGCTGGACGGGGTTGGTCCAGGTGCTTCTCATGAGGGACAGGGAACGTCGGAGATCTGGGCTTGTACATATTCCGGAGCCGAGGACGGCTCCAATTTAAGGTGGTGGTATTTTAATGCCCCGCCATTCGGCAGTGGTTGGCCGAATGGAATATAAGTAATGATTTGTTCTTTCCTAACACCGAGGCCTTTTCAGCACAATTGGATCTAGAGTTGGCAGAAAACTCTGCAGTTAAGCGTGCTCGGGTGGGAGTAATCCAGGGATGGGTGACTATCCGGGAAGTTTCTGCTGGATTACCGCAGCGATACCCGTTGAAAACCCTACACTGCCGGATAACCGCAATGGCTAAGTGGGAACAGTATCGGTGGAGGGACGGGTCATTACAGTACCCCTGGTACTCCAATTGTGTCAGCAATGGCAACTGTGAGAGATTACATGTACCCAACTAGGTCCAACCGATCATCATGCATAAGGTTACCTGCCACTACGACTAATTTTGAGTTGAAATATGAAGAATATTTAGATGATCTTTGTATTCCTAGGAAAGATGATGAGAACCCATACTTTCATGTGAGGGGTTTTGATGAAATTTGCAGAACAGTTAGGATTAAATACCTTAATGATGAAGTATTAAAACATAGATTTTTTTCCTTTTCCTTGAGAGATAATGCTAAGTTTTGGTTGCATAATTTACTATCATAGTCCATATCAATACGGGATGAACTTGTTGCTTCTTTCTTCTGAAAGTTTACCCAAAACATAAAATTGCGTCTATCAGGCAGAAAATTAGTGCCAGTATGTAACGATAATGAGAGTCTCTTTATAGGGTTTTACAAAGATTCAATGATCTCTTGTGGCAATTTCCATCATAGGTTTGACAAAATGAAACTAGTGCAGATTCTTTATGAAGGGTTAGAGTAATCGACCAAATCCATGGTTGAGTCATTATGTGCTGGTGAGTTCTTGAGTAAAACTGCTGATCAAGCATGTTCATTTTTAGAGGCTGAAAAATCCCTACAATGAGAGTCATGTGTAGAATCCCCAACAAGACTTTTGTAGATTGAAGTAGCACCAATATGGTAGACTCAAGCTTTGAGTCGGATGCTAAGTTTTCTGCCTTATATGGACAGTTAGAAGCTTTAGAATTGAGTTGGTCTAAACATTAGTCTTTCGTTGAATCCGATAATAGAATTAAATCTTTTCAAGTCTCTAGTTGTAAAATAGAACCCAATAACTTTTGGAAGGACAACTTAGTAAAGAGCAAGTCTATGCTCCTTATAAGAACTCTAGATTTGATAACCGTCAAAAGTTTGACCCATATTCAGAAACCTATAGCCCAAGTTGGAGAAAACATCATAAGTCATGGTCCCAAGGTCAGAATCAAGGTCAGACTAGTAATCTCCAAGTTCCATCAGGGTTTAGATATCCCAAGAATCCACTAAAGACAACTTACTATCAAAAGGCTTCTGAGAAGAAAATGACTAGCTTAGAGGAAACTCTTAATATGTTAGCAGAGATCCAACTTTGATTTCAACATAACACATAGCAGACTTTTCAATCTAATACCCATACTCATGCTAAGTTAGAAATCCAAATTAATAATAAACCGCAATTATCTAGTTTCCCACCAACTGTACTAATAGAGCTTCTCAATCCCAAAGAAGTCTTTAAACCGAGCGGTCGTAAGAGATTTCGCCTAATTAGGTTACTTTCCTCTCTGAATAGGCGGCTCCACCAGTAACAACACAACTAGGTAGTTTTACTGGCTCTAACGATTAGTTTGCTCGAAATGCAAACTTTGATATTTATAGACCAAGGAAGTTTGGACACCAAGGAATTTCCAAAACCGAAAATATTCTCAAGATATGCAATATATTTTCAAATTCGGTTTCCGTAATTCTTGGAAATGCTTTGTCCAAACATTGACCGAAAATCTCTTAGAAAATCTCCAACTAGTAAATGCACATTACTAATTTTCATTTTATTAAAATAAAATTAAAAACCTTAATAAAATGATTCTCAATTTATTTATTTTCGATCCGGGATTTTCCTTTACTTATTAAGGAATATCTTTGAACAATTAAAGATAAGCATTACCGCACATGTTCAAAGCATGTCGACATCTTTACTTTGTAAGTCCTCTTTCATACTTACAATCTCGAAACCGATTTGCCACACTTACAAACAAGTTTAGAATTGGATCATCTAACTTCCAAGAACTATGTGATTGATTAAGAACACTCAATCACCAAACACGGGTTTCACGGTTCTACCACCATGTGGGTACTGGAATTAGTCACACTATCTTTCCAAAATTTGGTTGACTAGGTACTAGGATCGGTTCCCACATATATATGGTATCTAACTTGTATTTGTTGCACATGTCCATAAGATTGGTTCCCAATATCTAAAAACGTGTTGCACATGTTAATAGGATCGGTTCCCAATAACTAGAAACTTGTTTCACCTCATACAAGGATCAATTCCCCCTTGTGATCGGTTGCACCTCTTATTAGGATCAGTTCACCTTTTCCTAGAGTTGGTAATACCAATTACAAAAAATCGATCATACCATCTCAGGTGATTACTTAAGATCGGTTTCACTAATAAAAGTCATACCAATACAAAATTCAGGCCTTGTGAATAGTTTTACCAAGAACATAAATAAGTCATGAGCGGTTATACTAATCACATATATTGGTAGTTCAAAAGATATGCAGTGAATAAAAATACCAATAAGCCTAGTGATTTCCCTTTTGATTCACAAAACAAGTTCATGAATTTACTTCCTTTAAACGAATGCAAAACATTGTTTACTAGGAGGAAATCTTCACCTCATACCCATACATAATCACAATAACATTCAAACGATTATGTCGATGTCTTATATACAAAGTTCAAAAGATAAGCGTTATACTTCGTATTGTATTCCTTAATACTACGTCTAACTAAAGTATAATCATTCATGCTTCGCAGTTATGTTTTCAATATGCATGACTTGAAAGATACGTTAGAGAATGAAACTGTTCAAGTCAAATATCACTAACCTCAAGTGTAAGGATGATGTTGTTGTTGTATCTCCTTACTTCTTCAAGTCTTCATGTAATACTTGTAATGTCTCATATCCTAATACTTTCAAGCTAACCTATACGAAGTTGACTCTAGTACATAATCAAGCGACTCTTTAAATGAGTTTTGGTTCACTAAAATATGACAACCAAACTTGACATACCAACGCTTGGTGGGTTCAACCGAGCTATGCTCTAACAATATCCCCCTTTGTCAATTTTAGGGACAAAACTTTTACATCATATGGATAAACAAATTACAAGAATTCATTACACATACGCTTGATTCCCAAATTTGTCAGCACAATAACCTGTATACATTCAATCCATAAATGTCGTTGTTGACATTATAATAACAAAGCTAATACTCCCTCTAAAGGTAAGATAGGTAGATTTTCAATCTGCACGTCTTTGTTATTACTTTGTAGTCCATATAACTACAAGTATCAATATGATATGCCACTCCCGCTTAGTCTATGCTTTTACTCTTTCGTTAGATAAAACGTTTAAGAACCAATTTCCTTTCCCTTAGTGATACCAATCAATATAAATCAATACTAGTATCACTTGTTTACTCCATATATTTCTCCCTCTTTTTGTCACAAAATGACAAAGGTACGAGCAAATAAAGGACAAACTGAAAGGATCTTACAAATCTCACAAGACTTGCAACATATAGAGTTAAGAACGAGGGTTCCACACACCATTTTGATAAACAATATCAAAACCGAAACTACAAAGTAATTTTGTTTTGATATGTTACCAAGGAACCAATTGCCCGAAGCAATTTTCCTTAATAGTTTAGAAAACCAAAGATCGACTAAGCACCTTAGTTCCTTTTCTAAACCGATATACAATCGCTTGTTCGATAAGACCAAAATAAAGATAACTCTATTTTTCTCATCAGGTTCTAATTATCCATATAACTTAGACCTTTCACTTTTAAACAAGACAAGTACTAGGTTAGTTAACTAGCATTTCTTGTTAAGGCATTCGATTAGACTTGAATAACCGAAACCTCCACTTTGATAAGTCTAACTAAGATCAGAATTAACTTAGTTTCTCTTATCCGGAATCGACTAAACAATTCATCCCGAAAAACTTTTCTTTTGTTAAGCCATAAAAAATTCATACAAACCAAATAAATCAACTTGCATAATTATTTACCTCAACCGGAAGCAATTAAAACAACATAAACATTAAAGCACCGCAATTGCACCGAAATTTTGTAAGCCTAAACGATTGATACCAAACAATAAAGCAAGATAACAATAGTTTTTCTTAACCGGAAACAATTGAATCACTCACAAAAATAATGGAATAAACATCAATTGTACCAAAATTTTGTTTAAGAAAAAGGAATAAATATATGCAATAAACTCAGGCTTTTCTTAAACAAGAAAACGATTAACTAACAAAGTCGTTACCTCAAATTTTGCATCCACTTCTCCAATATGTTTGCATCTTCTTTCCAGGGAGAATCGATACCGAAATATTATTATGTTGTCATCCTTATGCAAAACAAAAGAATAACAACAACCAACCTTTACCATAGAAAGGCTGAAAACCAATTTTAACTATTGCAAGCAAAAGTTGAAACCCCAAAACACATATGCTTTTATGCTAAACCAGACGATTCAACATATTGTGATTTTTTCACATATTGTTTCAATCGGAACCCCTCATGATCCTTTGATAAAGCCTACCAACATGGGCTAGAACTTAATCCTGCTAAATAAAAAAGTCACCCAAACCATAAGGGTTCACCACATATGAGATCGAATATTAAGGTTATGAAAACCGAAATCAAACATCCCATAAACATACATAGCAATAATATAAAACATTCAAGCACAGGCTATGTAATCATAAACTACCACAAGAAAAATTATAAGCCAAATAATTTTATTCATAAATAAGATAGTTTTATTCATAAAATAGACTATTGAAATAATCAAAAACTAATGTTTCAACAGATTTTTCAAAGATCATCGTCAATTTCCTCAAAATTTTCAAGATCTTCATCAACAACATCTCGACTGATATCTCGGATTCTGCACACAATATCTTGATTATGTTCACAGGCTAAAGCATTAAACTTTCGACTAATATTTCGAGCATACTCTTTGTTACCGATTCCAAGTTTAATCAGCTTTCTTTGGTTACAGATAACAGTTCTTAGTAGTGTTTCCTGTCTATGATGAGTTTCAATAGTACTGAGAAGGACTTGTCGTAGATTGATAATATCAATCTAAACATCCAAAATGTTTTTGACAAGAAGATGAGTGACATCTTCCTTTTCATTTTCCATATCTTCACAACCAGATTTCTTGAAGATATCATCAAGATGAAGAGTTTCCTTAGAAGTCATTCCGCTCAAGGATTTCAGAAGTTTTGCTTGAGATCTGGTTTGTGAATACATCCTTTAGTATAAGTTCTCAGACACGTTGAGTACATATACTAGAAATATCTTTAACACATACCAAACATAGATATCAGCCTTAAATAAATAATTCTGATAAGATTTGAAAGGATTTACGCATCTAATGTGTTATAGATTCACATCTTTTTCGAAGAAAAATTAATATCTAGATCAGTATCAAGAGATACATTTAGATATGAAACTTATCTTGTTTTACACAAGTTGTTTGCAATACAACTTTTCTACACATGGAGACAGAATATGCATATTTATGTAGATTGTGTAAACTCTCTATGTTGAATAAGAGATTATTAACAGGATACAGATGGCCCCAGATATATGTGCTTCCTTACATCAGAGGATTGGGCATTGTAAGGATGCACATTCTAATGTGATCAAGCATTGGGATGGGGATCTTCCTCATCAAATACCTTTTGAAGAGAATCTTCCTCCTTTTCTTTAGGAGCATTATCATGTTCCTTTGCAAGGGTTTTGAACCCATCCTCTTGATTAGGAGAATTGCGAGATGCAATATCTTCAATTATATCCTGTACCCAGGATGGAATGTTCTTTGAATTTGAACCCGTGTGATTTAGATTTGCCATTCGACAAATTGCTAATGTCTCTTGTTAAAGACATTTTGTATGTCCTCTTAAGGTATCCATTCCTTGTTGGAAATGTTTTTCTAAACACCCGTTTAAATATACCTCTTGACATGTGACTGTAAGAAGTTTTTCAATAAGGATCTTATTCCTTATTTGAGAATGCTTCAGTGATTGTGTAAGAATTTCACACTCTGTAGTCTGTTGATGAACTTTATTGCATAAAGCAAATTTTTGTTCCAGATAATCTGCCAGATTATTTTGAAGACTAAGTGATTCTCGCTTTCCTTCACAAATTCTTACATTCAGTTAAACAATAAGTTCTAGGATATCATCTAGATTGTCAATGGTTTTTCCCTTTTCTGCATAGCTTTCAACATGTTTGAAGAATCTTTCTAACATTTTACGAAAACCAGAAATTGGGCATTCTAGTGAATCTAATCTCTTTTCAGACGATTTTTCACTAGAGATTGGAGTCGGATCCAAAACATGTTTAAGTTTCAGATTCATACTTTTCTGATCAGGAATCTGATTTGCAATCAAGTTTTTAGTCATAGATTTTTCTTTGATTTTCGAAAAGACTTACGAGACCAATTTCCATTGACCTTCCCTGAGATATTATTCTCATTATCTTGACATACGTTAACTGAATCAGACATGGATTCAATTTCTTATAGGCTGGATCGCACCAAACACAGATTGTTAGATCTTTTCGTGTTTGCATGCTATGATACCAATTGAAAAGACGAGGGTACCTAAATATACCTCAATCTAAAACTTTTCCACCTATAAGTCCTTTCTCCGAAAGTGATTCTCTATAGACCGAGTCGAGACAATACAACTAATCGGTTCACACTTCGTGTGATCGTCTATGGATACGAGATCGAGACAATACAACAACGAAGTATGTTTACTTGATAAAAGGTTCAGACTTAACCAAACACAATAGGATTAGTATAAAGTAAATAGGAATTAACGTTTGTGTATTTTACTTATAATTATAATAAAAACAATTATAATTGCAGAAATAGAAAAGTAAAAGACACAGCAAGATTTTGTTAACGAGGAAACCGCAAATGCAGAAAAATACCGGGACCTTGTCCAGAATTGAATACTCTCATGATTAATCCGTTATACAAAATCAAACCAACTTCTTATAGTTGAAACCAAGAAACTAAACCTATAGTTCACCTAGTTCCGTGTGTATTCCCACGCCTCCAACTTGTAATAAGTCACGTACTTGGAACAATTCCTTTGGTTCGTATTCCAAACAGTAAAGGAACACCAAATCTGTTTGGTAGCAACTACTTTCAACTAAGTGATGTGAGTTCGACAAAAGGCTCTTCCGTTTATCCCAATAAACTCCTTTGTCGGGTCCTTAGATCTATCTAATAACAATTACCAAAGTAATTGTCAAGATTTTGCAATCAATACTTTTAATCACAAAGAATTATATTGATGATGATCTACTTAACTAATCAGTCCAATCTATCACAAGGATAAACCGATTATAGTTGGATCCTCTTTAACCGAAACAAGTATTGTGCACACCAAAGATTATGAACCCAAATCAGAAATCTTCTTCGTCTTCAAATCTTCTTAGATCTTCAATAAAGACCGACACACAATCAACTTTAATCTCTTGTGATCAATCACACATAGAACGGAGTCTGTTAACAATGGATTATCAGAAAACGTATTTAGATCTACAAACAGTATAAAGATCCCCTTCGAAATTTCGATCTAGTTTGAGTGAATCTTATATCAGAAGAGAGGATTCTCAAGCATAAACAAACTAGGTGCAATCAAAGTTCAACAACCGTTAGTCAATCAAATCAATCGAAAACTAATAATAAACCACAATTATCTAGTTTCTCACCGACGGTACTAATAGAGCTTCTCAATCCCAAAGAAGTCTTTAAACTGAGCGGCCTTAAGAGATTTCGCCTAATTAGGTTACTTTCCACTCCAAATAGGCGGCTCCACCAGTAACAAGACAACTAGGTAGTTTTGCTGGCTCCGAGGATTAGTTTGCTCGAAATGCAAACTTTGATATTTATAGACCAAGGAAGTATGGACACCAAGGAATTTCCAAAACCGTAAATATTCTCAAAATATGCAATATATTTCCAAATTCGCTTTCCATAATTCCTGGAAAGCTTTGTATAAACATTGACCGAAAATCTCTTAGAAAATCTCCAACTAGTAAATGCACATTACTAATATTCATTTTCCAAAAATAAAATTAAAAACCTTAGTTAAAAGATTCTCAATTTATTTTTATTTTCGATCCGGGATTTTCCTTTAGCTATTAAGGAATATCTTTGAACAATTAAAGATAAGCATTACTGCACATGTTCAAAGTATGTCGATATATTTACTTTGTAAGTCCTCTTTCATACTTACAATCTTGAAATCGATTTGCCACACTTCCAAACAAGTTTAGAATTGGTTCATCTGAATTTCAAGAACTATGTGATTGATTAAGAACACTCAATCACCAAACATGGGTTTCACGGTTCTACCAAAACAAGTTGTGGTTCTACCTCCATGTGGGTACTAGAATTAGTCACACTAGCTTTCCAAAATTCGGTTGACTGGGTACTAGGATCGGTTCCCACATATATATGGTATCTAACTTGTATTTTTTGCACATGTCCACAGGATCGGTTCCCAATATCTGAAAACGTGTTGCACATGTTCATAGGATCGGTTTCCAATAACAATAAACTTGTTGCTCCTCATACAAGGATCGATTCTCCTTTGTGATCAGTTGCATCTCTTACTAGGATCGGTTCCCCTTTGCCTAGAGTCGGTCATACCAATTACAACAAATCGATCATACCATCTCAGATGATTACTTAAAACCGGTTTCACTAATAAAAGTCATACCAATACAAAAGTAAAGCCTTGTGAATAGTTTTACCAAGAACATAAACAAGTCATGAGCATATTGGTAGTTCAAAAGATATGCAATGAATAACAATACCAAGAAGCCTAGCGATTTCCCTTTTGATTCACAAAACAAGTTAATGAATTTACTTCCTTTAAACGAATGTAAAACATTGTTTCCTAGTATGAAATCTTCACCTCATACCCATACATAATCACAATATCATTTAAACGATTATGTTGATGTCTTATACACGAAGTTCAAAAGACAAGCGTTATACTTCGTATTATATTCAATTAATACTACGTCTAACTAGAATATAATCATTCATGCTTCACAGATATGTTTTCGATATGCACGACTTGAAAGATATGTTAGGGAATGAAACATTTCAAGTCAAATAGTACTAACCTCAAGCGGAAGGATGATATTGTCGTTGTAGCTTCTTACTTCTTCTCTTCTTCAAGTTTTCACGTAATACTTGTAATGTATCATATCCAAATACTTTCAAGCTAACCTATACGAAGTTGACTCTAGTACATAATCAACCGACTCTTTCAATGAGTTTTGGTTCACTAAAATATGACAACCAAACTTGACATACCAACGCTTGGTGGGTTCAACCGAGCTATGCTCAACAGATCCTTGTAATTGGTAACCGGTCCTGGTAACTAGTGTAAACGGTCCTTGTAATTGGTGTGACCGATCATAAGCAATACCATGTGTATATAGAACCGATCCTTGTAACTGGTGTAACCGATCCTAGTGACTGGTATGACCGAAGTATTTCAATATTGAGGTATAACTGATCCTAGTGATTGGTAGAACCGATTGAACCCATGTATGTGATTTGGTATTTTTTCAATCACATAGTAGTCTTGTAATACAGGGATACCAATTCTAAAGTTGTTACCAAATATATTTTTTGTTCCTTTACTTTTTGGAATACGATCCAAAGGAGTTGCACTAGTGCGTGACTCTTAAAGTCGGAAGAGCATGGATACTGAGGGAACTAAGTGACTAGGGGTAGTCTGCTTGGTCTCAATTATACGAAGTTGGTTTAGATTTTGTATAACAACTTAATTATGAAAGTATTCAAAACTGGACTAGGTCTCGGGGTCTTTCTGCATTTGCAGTTTCCTCGTTAACAAAATCTTGATGTATGGCTTACTTTACTTTTCCGTAATTATATTTTTTATATAATTTAAAGTAAATACACTTATAAGTTAACTCCACATTACTTGATAGTGATCCTATAGAGTTTGGTTAAGTCCGAACCTATTATCAAGTAACATACTTCGTTGTCATATTGTCTCGATCTTGTATCTATAGTCAATCACACAAGTTATCTTGTTGTTGTATTATCTCGATCTCGTATCCATAGACAATCACATGAAGTGTGAACCTAATTGTTGTATTGTCTCGACTCTGTCCATAGACGATCACTTATGGTAGAGGATTTATAGGTTGAAACAAAAAGATTGTGGTGTATTTGGGTACCCTCGTCTTTTCAATGTGTAATTGATAGGTTATTTGAATCAGCAAAATAAAGTAAAAGATAAATGGGGGTCGATATACTAACCTGATAATAATAATAAAATGAGAATAAGATGAAAGGGATGATCAAGGAGTCCTTCTCCATTACCAAGTGATAATTGGATTAATATACTTATTTATCTTTCGCTAGAATCATTCATCACCAACCGTAGAATAACATCTAGATCAATGTTATGCTCAAAACTCCATCTATCATTGGATACATAAGTTCTCAACTACCAGATTCTATTTTTACCGAACCACCAAGTAGTAGATCACTTAAGGTGTAACCTAATCGAATACTTTAAGATTTGTGAATTAGATTAATCCAAGTAGTTAAAATATTAGATCAAGGTCCACTTGCTGATGTTATCTTCATTTGCAATTGATCCACTGAATCCCTCTGCAGGGTCTCGCGATTTCTACTTTTGTAGAGAGTTAATCGACGATTACTTATCTCATAACTTCTACTAGCGATAGAACAATCAATAGACTAATCTAGTATGCATCCAAAAACAATCTAAAAATCACTCATAAACAATAGATATGGTAAAGACAAACGATGATGATAAAAACTTCAAACAGATTTGTATAACCAATAAAGCTTCATGCTTAGAACATTTCATTCATCCTTAATCAACAAGGTAATTAGTTACTCATATTACAAAGAAGATGAAGAAGATAAATAATGGTGGTTTCCCCCTAAAGGGTTAAACCTAGGGCTATCAATGAGTACCCAATACCAGAACCGGTAGATTTGGTTCCGATTTCGTGTCCTAAATTTGGACTCATTAACAACTTAGGACCCGGTGGGTAATTACCCGACTGGACCCGAATCTAAACGGCTCCAAACGGGTAATACCCGATGGGTACTAGGTTATTCACTCTTTTATTCATGTTTTTAGCAAAATTACAAGTATTTTGCTAGTTTTGGCTTTGATTTTTTTCATTTTTTTTCCTTACATTTAATATTTATTTAATACATTAATAAATATAATAAATTTTGATAAAAATAGTTTTGATCCAAGCCAAAAGGAAAAAGATATTAAGTTTTCTAGGGCTTTTTTTATAGATTTTCTAATACCTAATGGGTACCTGGAACCGACGGGTACACGGGATTCTCAACGGGTCCGGTTCTGGGTCCACAAGTTTATGAACCAAACCCGAAATCGTTAGGAACCGGACCCGACCTTTATAAGTAAGGTCCGGGTCTAGTGATACCCGGGAGGACCCTGACCCATTTACAGTCCCAAGTAAACCATATGTTTAAGATGCATAATAAACCCGAGCTTGTGATTGATTGATTCATATTATTTTCAAGGCCTAATACCTATTTATATAGGTTTACAATACTTGGCCCTCAAGTATCCTAGTGGGTTCCTGAAACCGACCTAAAAAGTAGCAAGGAAAGACCTAAAAACGGTTTGTGGACTTTGACCTTCATGGTACACGTACCCTCCTTTAAAATAGAATAAAAGAACTTTTATTATCCATACCAGGTATGCATAGAAAAAGATGAATTTGGGTGAATTTCATGACCGGAAAAAACAAATTCAAAAAATTTAGAACTTGCTTACATCATGATGATTTATTAGAACTTCAAGACTTATTTGAGTACAAATTCGGAACTGTTATTTTATGTTATTTGTTATTGGGATGTTGTTCTTCACAACTAATTTTTAGGCTTTTCTTCTCTTGATGTATTTTGTTATCACTTGTTTTTGACACATTGATTGTATAATAAATTTGCCTTTGCTTTTTCAAAAAATAGAGATGGAACTGTTCGACCACAATAGATGCTCTTGTACAAAAAAACAAAATTTTTCTTAAAAAACAACTCAACATAAACCAAATAATATGTATAATATATATACAGTTTTTTTTTGTAATAGGTTGAAGTGGGAGCACTGATTGATGTTCCCAGGGTTGGGTTGGGTAATTTGATTTGTTTTGCAGCTTTGAGTGCGAGTATTGATTAGTCCCGCCAGGTTTATCAATTGGAAAATTGTCTTTCTAAATGTTTTTATTGTTTGAACAAGTGTGCCATGGCATTTGACTCTCTCGCCCCATGGATTTGGTTATGTGGATGGGAATACTTTCTTCCCTTTTCCCGACTACCCACTTCTAGATCATCCCGAAAATCACTGAAAAGACCCTTATGAAGTGTATTTTCACAACAGAAAGGATGCCTTGCTATTGTTACTAACCATGTCATTCTTTCTTGTATGATAATCGAAAAAAGGTTTCATAGTGAGGTAAGATATACTGAACTATTGGGAGTGTTTGAGTCAAGTCAAGATAGTTGACGTGTGACTC
The DNA here is from genome assembly GCF_003573695.1 of Papaver somniferum. Lineage (NCBI taxonomy): Eukaryota > Viridiplantae > Streptophyta > Magnoliopsida > Ranunculales > Papaveraceae > Papaver > Papaver somniferum. Next base: position 85,923,746 of record NC_039363.1, read on the forward strand.
CTATTATGTTTTCCGTTATTTGTAACTGCTGTCATAACAACTGTGTTTGTTTGTATAAGTACAAAACTATTCTCTATCTGTAAAACTTATCGTTTTGTAATACAACTATTCTTAGGTTTCTCATGGTATCGTAGCAAACAATTTTCAATACTTTTTTAATCAATATCCTTTTTCAATACCTTTTCAATTCAATTTTTCAATATATTTTTTAAATCTACATCAATATTCACCCGTCTGTTTTGATTTCAAGATTGTTCATGACATTAATCATTTACACAAGAAGAAAATCAAATATGTCCAGCACAAATTCATCCGCTGCTCAAGATGGTAATTCATCTTCTCTGAATTTTTCTTTACCCTTTTCTAATATAGCCAATTTTGTTTCAACAAAATCAGATTCTACTAATTTTCTTATCTGGAAAGACCAATTTGAGTCTATTTTGATTACAACTGATTTATATGGTCATGTTACTGGTGATGACCCTGAATCTGTTAGATAAATTACTGTTAATGGAATTGCTAGTATTAATCCTCAATGGGTTCTTTGGAAGAAGTTAGATTGTTTTGTGGTTAGTTGTCTCAAAGCAACTTTTACTCCTTCTGTGTCTGGAGATGTTTTTAGGGATTTCTTCAGCAAAAGAAATATGGTCTTTTCTTGAGACTAGTTTTAGAAATCAGTTCATGTCTAAGAAAGTTATGTTGAGGAATAAATTGCATAATTTCAAGAAAGGGAATCTTACAATTCAGGTGTATTTGCATGATATCAAGACTATAACTGATAATTTGGTTGTTATAAGAGAAAGGATGAATGAGTCACACCTGATAATGTATGTATTAAATGGCTTAGGAAGGGAGTATGATAACTTTGTAATTGCAACACAGAATAGAGATACTCCTTTCACCTTTGCAGAAATTAAGCCAATACTTCTAAATTATGAGCAATGGCTCAATGATCAGCAACAAGATACTACTAATGTTTTTGATGCTCAAAATCAAGCTGGTTTTTACAGTAGAAGTGGTACTAATGGAAATAATTTTACTGGTAATGGAAGAGGATAGTCCAAGAACTCAGGAAGTTCAGAAGGTTATAAGAATTCAAGTAATTTTAAAGGCACTGGTTCAGAAGGGTATAATGCTACTAGTAATGGGAGTTTTAGAAAGGATTTTTTTCAAGTAGAATGTCAAATTTGTAGATGTTTGAGGGTGAAAACAGTTTCTGCTGGTTTCGGTAATTTCGTGTGATGTGGGTGAGAAACAAATCTAAACCCTAAACAATGTACTACAAGGGGGTACTTTAGATTCGAGAGATCAATCTGTAAAAGTCCGGCTTAAACCAAGAAATGGTCGTTCCAGACTTGCTTCGGTCACAAAGTGGAGGAGAAGGGTTGTTTTTGGGAAGGGAAGCGAAGAGAGTGTTGAGACCAGAATAGTTGATTCTAGAAGAGTAGTTGTTTTGTGACTTGTATCAGAAAGTGGGAAGCTAACAGATGGGAAATCTATCAAACGTTTTCTGATTGTTGTATGCTCCTGACCAGAACTTGTCGTTCGGTGGAAATAGGTAATGCCTATTTATACAAGTGGAAGTGAAACGTACTCTGGTCTCATTAAGAAATGGAAAACAGGTGAGTAAATGGGAGGAGGTGGTAACCGGTAACACTTGGAATTGATGTTCCATAAAAGAAAGTGTTTCACCATTACTCCCTGTATTTACTAACCGCCTCATCCTTATGACACTTTCTAATAACGAGCGTAGTGTACGCCGCACGATGTAAACCGCCAAACCAATACCCAATGAGCATCCCCCAGTTTGTGACATGTGTTGATGTCTCGAGTGTTTTCGTGGAAAACATGTAGCATGTTGTTGTTGTCTGGAAAGTTGAGCTTGGGAGACTTGCCGGCTCGGTGGTGACCTTCAACGGTCGAGATTTTGCATCTTAAGAGGAAGGTAGGCGTTGATTATTGCAACCTTTCGTTTGGTAGCCAGTGGCATGAAAGTATGATCAGTATGGATTTAATATGTCCCAGTTTAGGCGCGGCCAAATTAAGGTTTTGGCTTTGTTTAGGCGCGACCAAACTAGGGCCAAAGGTTTCCATGCGTTAGCTGGTAACCTTGGACGGCTAAGATCTGCATCTTAGATGAAAAAGTGGTCGTGGATTGTTGCAGGCCTTCGTTTTGGTAGCCGCACAGGGAAGGCCAGCATGGTATGGCGCGACAAGGTGGTTGGCATGCCATTGGCACATGTGGCATGGCATGCCTTGGCGCGGTTTGGCGTGCCCAAAACTATGGTTTTGGGCCAAAGGTTACCATGCGTTGTTTGGCGACCTTGGACGGCTAGGATTTGCATCTAGGATGGAAGGGTGGCCGTTGATCGTCGGACGCCTTCGTTTTGGTAGCCGCATAGGGAAGGCTGGCATGGTGTGGCGCATCAAGGTGGTTTGCATGCCATTGGCACATGTGGCATGGCATGCCTTGGCGTGGCTAAAACTAGGGTTTTGGGCCAAAGGTTACCATGCGTTGTTTGGATACCTTGGACGGCTAGGATTTGCATCCAGAATGGAAGGGTGGTCGTTGGTCGTCGCACACCTTTGTTTTGGTAGCCGCATGGGGAAGGCCGGCATGGTATGGCGCGGTTTTGCGTGGCAAAAACTAGGGTTTGGGGCCAAAGGTTACCATGCGTTTTTTGGCGAACTTGGACGGCTAGGATTTGCATCTAGGATGGAAGGGTGGTCGTTGATCGTCGCACGCCTTAGTTTTGGTAGCCGCATAAGGACGGCCGGCATGGTGGGGCCAAGGCCAATGACGCAGATGACTTGGCATAGTGGAGCCAAGGGTTGGTACGGACGGCTTGGCATGGTGGGGCCAAGGCAAGGTGCGGTTGGCTTGGCATGGTGGGGCCAAGGGTTTGGCATGCCATTGGTGCATGGTGCGGCTAGCATGGTTGGGGCCAAGGCAAGGCGTGGTTGGCTTGGCATGATGGGGCCAAGGGTTTGGCATGCCATTGGCGCATGGTGCGACTAGCATGGTTGGGGCCAAGGCAAGGTGCGGTTGGATTGGCATGGTGGGGCCAAGGGTTTGACATGCCATTGGCGCATGGTGCGGCTAGCATGGTTGGCATAACTTGGCGCGGTAGACGTGGCTGGCATGGTTGGCATGCCTTGGCGCGGAGATGTGGCTGGCATGGTTTGCCATTGGCACAATGGTGAGGATGGCATGGTTGGCATGGTTGGCATGCCTTGGCGTAGAGATGTGGCTGGCATGGTTTTCCATTGGCACAGTGGTGCAGCTGGCGTGGTTGGCATGCCTTGGCGCGGTAGCATGAGAATTAGGGTTTGGTATGTACGAAGATGATGTCGGTCAATACTGAGGGTTCTGCCGTGGAACATGACACATGTATATAAAAAAAGGTACCCTGGTAATTCTTACGTAGGTATGTTGAATGATTCAATAAATGCGCTAGTGGTTTGTAGTGACGTCATGTCAGATGTAAGGTTTTACGATTTTAACCCTAAGCTAAAAACCACCGTCAACATTAAGTCCCCTGCTTAGCTCGGAACAGGAGCATTGTTACGAGGTAAGCATAAGATGGTGACAGGCCAGTACAAAATCGAAATGGAAAGTCATGAAAAGATGGTCAGGAAGACCCGACTAACCTTTTTCGAGAGGTAAGAAGAATTCGTGATTCTTATGTTGGCGGCCTTGCGTAAATTCTACTCGTGGTGTTGCTGGCTAGACCTTGAAATGGTATAGGCGGTTGCTGGTTGAGATGCAAACTGTCGGCTTGGCTTGGTCACGCGTCATCTTGGCTGGGCTAGGGAACGGGGAGGTGCTGGATTAGCGAGTTGTCGGTGTTGGTGCGGCATGAGCGGAGCCGCTGGCGTTGGTCGGCTTGGAATGGGAGCCTCAGGAATTGGTTGGCTTGGAATGGGAGCCGCAGGCGTTGGTCGGCTTGGAATGGGAGCCGTCAGCATTGGTCGTCTTGAAATGGAGCTGCTTGCGTTGCTCGGCTTGGAATGGAGCTAGCTTGAGTTCCTTGGAAGGATGACGACTGGCTTCAGTTCCGTGGAAGGATGACGACCGGATTCATTTTCATGGGATGATGGCAACTTTGTCTGAATTAGGGTTTGGCATGTCGAAACCCTAATTAGCGCCCTTTACTAGAATCGTTGTATAATTCTCGTACGGACTCGGATTTTGACGGTACGCCCTTCCATTCTGAACGAAAAAGAATTTCCTATCTCCCACCGGGGGAATATTTAGGTTTTGAGATCGTTCAGAAGGTGAAAACAGCTCGACAGTAAAATTCAGGAAGAATTGCGGGCCCGTGGAATGATGGCAACTTACTTTATTTCCGTGGAAAGATGATGACTTGCTTTGGGAAGATAACAACTTGCTTTAGTTCCCTGGGAAGGTGACGACTGGCTTCGAGAAGATAACAACTTGCTTCAGTTCCCTGGGAAGGTGACGACTGGCTTCGGGAAGGTAACAACTTGCTTCAGTTCCCTGGGAAGGTGACGACTGGCTTCAGGAAGATAACAACTTGCTTCAGTTCCCTGGGAAGGTGACGACTGGCTTCGGGAAGGTAACAACTTGCTTCAATTTTTAGCATGCTGCAACCCTAATTAGATCCCCTCACTAGAATCGCTGTAGAATTCTCGTACGAACTCGGATTTTGACGGTCCGCCCCTCTATTCTGAACGGAAAAGAATTTCCTATCTCCGTACGAGAGAATATTTAGGTTTTGAGCTCGTTAGGGAGGTGAAAACAGCTCGACAGTAAAATTCAAGAATAACTCAAGAGGGATGTTGCGGGCCCGAGGTGGCATAGTCACGCCCAGTCATCCATTTCATGGAGCAAGAAGGAATCTTTATTTTGTTCAAACTCTAGAAACTCCTTCTGCATGAAAATAGATATTGACCTTCTTCCGTTTTCTGTTGCTCGTCCGGATCCGTGCTTTCGTCTACAGTGTCTCTCCAGTGGATTCTAAAATTTATCAAACTTCATTGCATTCTTGGGACAGATGGATGTGGTTGCGCTTTCGGTCCATCCTTGATTTTAGGTTGTTCAGTGCCTGGACCCTCTGATCGCGATGACAATATGTTGTGGATGCTTGTATTGGTCAAAATCTTCCGGAGACACTGGATGAAATAGATGAGTTGGGAGAAGTTTCGTTGGCGATATGCTACTATCAAGTCTTCAAGGACTTGGTTCCAAGTGGCATCCTTCGAACCATCTTCCGAATCTTAGACTATCGTGTGGAATAGGATGTGGTGAGCAGTTCCCGGTTATGCTTCTGTTAGATCCGATGGCTTGGCCGAATATGTGAATGTATCTTTGTGGCGTGCATTTGGAGTCTTCGGTGCACATGTACGGCTTCATGTTGAGAAATTCCTGCGGCTCGTAAAACTTCGACAGTGATGATGTTGAAATCAGAAATAACCTGGTTGAGGGGAGTGAAAGCGTCCCATGTTGGTAGTCCCCATGTGTAGCATACTTTCATTGCATCACCTTGAATCCACGTCCACGGGATTTGATATAAGCTTATCGTACTCTTTTGGATGTGACGCTAGGGTGATCAGAATATCACATGATGAAATATCCTAGATAGTGAAGAGGTAGGAATGAGAGAGTTATGTTGTTTATCATGGCTCCCTCTTTTTCTTCAAGAAAATGTTTCAGCCGCGTCTCTGGAGTTATCTCATGAGTCTTTGATGGTCATCGGGATGGACTGCGATGAGCAGTCCCCAGTCGCATTTTTCTTCAGTTTCTGAAGTTTTTTTCCTCTAAGCAGGCTTGGGATCCTCCGCGGCCTTGTAAAGTGTTGAAGGCGTATTCTGGACAGATAGGTGATGATTTTCTTGCGCTGCACCCTTGAAGAGTAGATGACCTTGTTGTGGCTATGAGATTTTGGTTGAACGTGTCTTCTGAGCTTTGACAGTGAAGGGATTCCGTGTATATCCTCAGTCCCCAAGTATGGTTTACATGTTTCCATCTTGTATGGTCAGTGGGTTAACCATGATAAAGACATCACCATCGTGCTTTCGTACTGGTGATTTTGTTACTTCTTCCACGTGGAACTTAAAATATGAAGGAGTACAAGTTACTTTTGTAGTGATTACTGATGTGGTGAAGCTCTGGATGGTATCAACAAATGAGCGGCAACAGTTCTTGGTAGCAGATGTAATAAGAAGAGACTACATTGTCGTGGTAACAATGTAGGTTGGTCGGAATTGTATGGGCATCCATGAAAGTAAAAGGATTGGCTGGACGCGTAAGCAAGCAAACTGTCCATGATCACGAGTTTTGGCGAGATGGATCAAAAGGCGGTCATGACTACGAAGGTTGGATGGCTGTGATCATGATCCTTGACATGGGGAGCATGGTGGTACGACCCTTCGCAGGAATAAACGGCGTTGAAGCAGCTTTGACTATTGGAAAGGATGTTGAAACTTAAGGAGCCAAACGCTGAAGCTTCGGCTTCGGATTCTGGAGCAGCTTATGGAGAGAACGCTGAAGCGGAGCGGCTGCTTGAGCGAGCGTTGAAGCGGAGCGGCTGTCGGAGCGAATGTTGAAGCGGATCCTCTGCTAAAGGACGTTGAAGTGAAGCGGAGCGGCTACGTTAATCAGTGTTCTGTCAAACTGGACATCCTTCAAGCGAACAATGGTTAGGAGTCCCCAGTTCCATCTATCAATCGTGCTTTCCAGGAGAGGTTGGGGTTTGGGAACAACTTCTCTGGTTGGAAACAGCTGCTTCCCTGATGCAGTGCGGTTGAGGGCTGCGAATATGTCTTGACGCCGCACCTACATAATATCACATAAGTGTTTCATCATAGACTGCACGATTTTGTGGGCAAAGTCCCCGGAAATCATGCAGCTCCTGACAGTAAGAGAGTCTTTGTGAACTCAGGGGTGTTGCTAATTTTCTTTGCTTCGATTTTGGAGAAGTCGTTCTTGATCTTTACGTGTGATAAAATTAGATTGCTGATTCCCTTCTACTAGGCGTTCAAAAGGCAACGCTGGAAGGATGCAAGTTGCTGGCGCTGGAAAGATGCAAGATGTTAGCGCTGGAAGGACGCAAGATGCTGGCGCTGGAAAGATGGAAGTTGTTAGCGCTGGATCGGCTTGGAACGGGCACTGGCTTGGCGTGGACGCTGGCTTGGATTTGGTATAGTGCGGAATGTTGGCTGGCCATGGCGCGGACTGTTGGCTTGGCACGACGCTGGCTTGGCGTGGCGCGAACTTGTTTTTGCGGGCCCAGTTGCCTCTTTCCATACGTAGCTCAAATAGGAAATCATTTCCTTATTCAAATTCTAAAAGTGTTATGTGTATGAAAGGGGTTGGCTCTCCTTTTTATCTCGTATCTTTGTTCTCACGTCCTGGTGTTAGCGATAGCGAGGTAGCAATAAAGTGGACAAGCGTATTCCAGCTGTGTACTCCAGCGTTTCTCTTTCAATTTTTTTTCTTGTTTGGGGAAAATCCTAGCCATAGGTATGCCTTCCATGAATCTGTAGAAATATTGTTCTTCTCTTCGAATATCACTGTAGTAGCGTCGGCTACCTCATGAATAGTGATTGGTAATCGTTATTATGCAAATTAGGTACGTACGGGTAGGTAACTGATTCCAAGAGGAACTGGGCGTTAGCGTTTCTCTGAGATCCAAAAGTTGCAGGCCAAGGTGACCGAAGGTCCTTCTGCGGACGTGGTCAACCAAAAAGAAGCGGAGGTCGAAAGGTCGTCCAAAGAGTTGGAGCTGAAACAGGCGGTCCTCCAAATGACGAAGGACGCCTTCTTCGAGAAGAGCAAAACACGTTGAATGGATTCCTTTGAATGCACTTCTGTCTTCTTAAATTCTTCTGTTTCGTTTTTTTTTTCGAAAGGAAAATGAAACACCTGGCTTTATGGTTTTGATTTTATGGATTTTTGGGTTGATAGACAAGTGTTACCTATGAGGGTTTTGGATTATTATTCGGGATGAACTGTTTTAGGATGATGCCGTTTTTGGTTATAATTGTAAGTGACACAAACATCCTAGGGAAGATATGGAACCGTGAACGTTGCATGTCGGTAGATGACATGGGATGAAACATAACATGGCTGTCGGTTTTATCATTTCCGTGAAAACTTGAAATAGTAAACCATGTATTTTGTCTAGGCAAGACTTACTCGGTTTTTTGGATCTGCTAACGAAAAATGAGTCAGGTGCAAGTCCGAGTTTTGTGAGAAGCACCGCAATTGTAAAAAGTCCCCAGTCTTCCCTGAGTCACTTGATAATCGAGTCGTCAATCCCTGGGCAGATCGTTTGCTTTTAACCTCTGGGAAGTCCCCAGTCGCCCCTTGCCGTGTCATGACTGGTAATCGGGTCTCTGGTAACTGAGTCGTCGATCCCTGAGCAGATCGTATCGGGCCTTCTGGTAGCTGAGTCTTCGATCCCTGAGAGGATCGTTTGCCTCTACCATCCTGACGTCTGGGTCGAAGTATGAGATCGAGGATTGAAAATTGACATTGTAACCGAAAGACCAATCTCCCACTGTGGTCGCCAATTGTTTGAGAGTGAAAACAGTTTCTGCTGGTTTCGGTAATTTCGTATGATGTGGGTGAGAAACAAATCTAAACCCTAAACAATGTACTGCAAGGGAGTACTTTAGATTCGAGAGATCAATCTGTACAAGTCCGGCCTAAACCAAGAAATGGTCATCCCAGACTTGCTTCGGTCACAAAGTGGAGGAGAAGGGTTGGTTTTGGGGAGGGAAGCAAAGAGAGTGTTGAGACCAGAATAATTGATTCTGGAAGAGTAGTTGTTTTTTGACTTGTATCAGAAAGTGGGAAGCTAACAGATGGCAAATCTATCAAACGTTTTCTGATTGTTGTATGCTCCTGACCAGAACTTGTCGTTCGGTGGAAATAGGTAATGCCTATTTATACAAGTGGAAGTGAAACGTACTCTGGTCTCATTAAGAAATGGAAAACAGGTGAGTAAATGGGAGGAGGTGGTAACCGGTAACACTTGGAATTGATGTTCCATAAAAGAAAGCGTTTCACCATTACTCCCTGTATTTACTAACCGCCTCATCCTTATGACACTTTCTAATAACGAGCGTAGTGTACGCCGCACGATGTAAACCGCCAAACCAATACCCAATGAGCATCCCCCAGTTTGTGACATGTGTTGATGTCTCGAGTGTTTTCGTGGAAAACATGTAGCATGTTGTTGTTGTCTGGAAAGTTGAGCTTGGGAGACTTGCTGGCTCGGTGGTGACCTTCAACGGTCGAGATTTTGCATCTTAAGAGGAAGGTAGGCGTTGATTATTGCAACCTTTCGTTTGGTAGCCAGTGGCATGAAAGTATGATCAGTATGGATTTAATATGTCCCAGTTTAGGCGCGGACAAAATTTAGGGTTTTGGCTTTGTTTAGGCGCGACCAAAATAGGGCCAAAGGTTGCCTTGCGTTAGCTGGTAACCTTGGACGGCTAAGATCTGCATCTTAGATGAAAAAGTGGTCGTTAATTGTTGCAGGCCTTCGTTTTGGTAGCCGCATAGGGAAGGTCGGCATGGTATGGCGCGGCAAGGTGGTTGGCATGCCATTGGCACATGTGGCATGACATGCCTTGGCTGGTTTGGCGTGGCCAAAACTAGGGTTTTGGGCCAAAGGTTACCATGCATTGTTTGGCGACCTTGGACGACTAGAATTTGCATCTAGGATGGAAGGGTGGTCGTTGATCGTCGCACGCCTTCGTTTTGGTAGCCGCATGGGGAAGGCCGCCATGGTATGGCGCGGCAAGGTGGTTGGCATGCCATTGGCACATGTGGTATGGCATGCTTTGGCGCGGTTTGGCGTGGCCAAAACTAGGGTTTTGGGCCAAAGCTTATCACGCGTTGTTTGGCGACATTGGACGGCTAGGATTTTCATCTAGGATGGAAGGGTGGACGTTGATCGTCGCACGCCTTCGTTTTGGTAGCCGCATAGGGAAGGCCGGCATGGTGTGGCGCGGCAAGGTGGTTGGCATGCCATTGGCACATGTGGCATGGCCTGCCTTGGCGCGGTTTGGCGTGGCCAAAACTAGGGTTTTGGGCCAAAGGTTACAATGTGTTGTTTGGCGACCTTTGACGGCTAGGATTTGCATCTAGGATGGAAGGGTGGCCGTTGATCTTCGCACACCTTCGATTTGGTAGCCGCATAGGGAAGGCCGGCATGGTGTGGCGTGTCAAGGTGGTTGGCATGCCATTGGCACATGTGGCATGGCATGCCTTGGCGTGGTTTGGCGTGGCCAAAACTAGGGTTTTGGGACGAAGGTTACCATGCGTTGTTTGGAGACCTTGGACGGCTAGGATTTGCATCCAGAATGGAAGGGTGGTCGTTGGTCGTCGCACACCTTTGTTTTGGTAGCCGCATGGGGAAGGCCGGCATGGTGGGGCCAAGGCCAATGGCGCAGATGGCTTGGCATAGTGGGGCCAAGGGTTTGGTACGGACGACTTGGCATAGTGGGGCCAAGGCAAGGTGCGGTTGGCTTGGCATGGTGGGGCCAAGGGTTTGGCATGCCATTGGCGCATGTTGCGGCTAGCATGGTTGGAGCCAAGGCAAGGCGCGGTTGGCTTGGCATGGTGGGGCCAAGGGTTTGGCATGCCATTGGCGCATGGTGTGGTTAGCATGGTTGGCATGCCTTGGCGCGGTAGACGTGGCTGGCATGGTTGGCATGCCTTGGCGCGGAGATGTGGCTGGCATGGTTTTCCATTGGCATAGTGGTGCGGCTGGCATGCCTTGGCGCGGAGATGTGGCTGGCATGGTTTCCATTGGCACAGTGGTGCGGCAGGCATGGTTGGCATTCCTTGGCGCGGAGATGTGGCTGGCATGGTTTTCCATTGGCACAGTGGTGCGGCTGGCATGGTTGGCATGCCTTGGCGCGGAGATGTGGCTGGCATGGTTTTCCATTGGCACAGTGGTGCGGCTGGCATGGTTGGCATGACTTGGCGCGGAGATGTGGCTGGAATGGTTTTCCATTGGCGCAGTGGTGTGGCTGGCATGGTTGACATGTCTTGGCGCGGTAACATGAGAATTAGGGTTTGGTATGTACGAAGATGATGTCGGTCAATACTAAGGGTTCTGCCGTGGAACATGACACATGTATATAAAAAAAGGTACCCTGGTAATTCTTAAGTAGGTATGTTGAATGATTCAATAAATGCGCTAGTGGTTGTAGTGAAGTCATGTCAGATGTAAGGTTTTACGATTTTAACCCTAAGCTAAAAACCACCATCAACAGTAGAAAGAAGGGCCACTTTACTATTAGATGTCCTTTTCAGTATTATCCACCACCTACTAGTACTAATGCAAATGCTTCTGGGGATATGGATACTACTTCTGCAAATCTAGCACAACAAGTGGTTGGTGTTTCTTTCGGTACTTCTTCTAATGCTGCTGGTGTTCAGGATTTTGCTGGTTATTCTAGTTATGTTCCTAGTACTTCAACTCCTTAGTGGACTACTGATTCTGGAGCTACAACACATATGACTTGTGACGAGACTTTACTTCAGCATTCTACTTATTACAAAGTCAAGGAACATGTTAAAGTGGGCAATGACGAGTCCTTATCTATTAAGTCTACTGCTAGTTCAATTATTCAAGCATCTGAAACTAGATTTAAGCTTCACAATGTCTTACTAGTACTAAAAATGCAACATAATTTTCTTTCAGTATCTAGGTTTACTAAAGATAATGGTTGTTATTTCAAGTTTTTTCCTTATGGGTATGAGATAAGAGATTTATTTACAGATAGTTTGTTGGATCGGGGTGATATGGTTAACAACTTTTATCCAATTAATCATATTTCTCCAACTCAATTTGCTTTTTCAACTACTCTAGTTGCCTCTCCTACTGTTTGGCATAACAAATTGGGTCACCCTTCTCAAAATATTGTTTAAAAACTGTTTTCTACAAAGCAAATTATCTTAAATTCTATTTCTTCTTCCTCTCTTTGTCATCTTGTCAACTTGCTAAAAACAAGAAACTGCCTTTTAAATTGTCCTCTTCTCATGCTGAAACACCACTTTTACTTATTCATTGTGATGTATGGGGAACTACTGTATCTTATTTAAATGGATATAAGTATTATATAGTTTTCATTAATGATTTTAGTAGGTTTCATTGGATTTATCCAATAGAACTAAAATATGATGCTCTGAAGTGTTTTTCTTTTAAGAGTCTTACAGAAAACCAATTTTTAACAACTATTAAAGCTTTTCAGGTAGATGGTTCCTCTGAACTAGTCAAAGGGTCTTTTAAAACAATTTTAGAGTCTATTGTATACTTATTCACATTTCTTGTTCTAAAACACCAGAACAGAATAGCCTTGGTGAGAGGAAGCATAGGCACATTATTAAGATGGGTAATTCTCTTTTGTTTCATGCATCTTGTCCTAAGGAGTTTTAGTATGATGTATTTTTAACTGCCACATATCTTATTAACAGAACACCAACTAAAATTCTGAATTACAAATCTCCTTTTGAAGCATTATTTAGCTTATCTCCAGATTATGCCTTTTTAAAAGTTTTTGGTGTTGTTTGCTATACCTGTCTTTCTCACTTAAGAGTAGACAAGTTATCTCCTAAATCTGTCCGATGTGTGTTCATTGGTTATAGTATTCTTCATAAAGGCTATAAGTGTTACAATACTTTAACTAAAAAGCTACACATTTTCAAAAATGTAGTTTTTGATGAGTTTCAATTCAGTTTTTTGTACTCCACTTTCTTCTATTTCTGATTCAACTATTGTCATTCAAGATTCTTCTCTTTTTGAATCTCTTCCTAATAGTACATTTATCTCTAGATTTCACAAAGGAATTGTTAAACCAAAATATTTTCCAGATTATGTTTCTTTTTATTCTATAAAACATTCATTATCTGAATCTCATACTACATTGTTAACTGACATCACTGAGCCTAAGACATTTAAGACAACTGTTAAGAATCCAAAGTGGCAAGTGCCAATGAAATAAGAACTCGATGCTTTAGAAAGAATGAGAACTTGGGTCAAGGTGCCACCTGAACCACATATGAATATTTTAGGATGTAAATGGGTATATAAGATAAAGCGAAAGTCTGATGGTACAATTGATATATACAAGTCAAGATTGGTATCTAAAGGGTATAATCAACAAGATGGTGTGGATTTTACTCAAATATTTAGTCCCGTAGTGAAATGTACAACTGTTAGAGTGGTTCTTTGTATTGCCTTGGCTTACAATTGGAAAATAAGACAATTGGATATTAGTAATTTTTTTTGCATGGTTTTCTTAATGAAGATGTTTATATGACTCAGCCACAGAGATCTATAGATCCACATCATCCGGAATATGTTTGTCATCTTAAGAAAAGTTAATTTGTATGGTTTGAAACAGACTCCTAGAGCTTGGTTTCACAGATTCAGTCCCTTCCTTATTTCTTATGGTTTTAAGAAGGCTATTTCTGATAATTCTATGTTTGTTCTCACTGTTCAGAAGGATATGGTTGTTTTGTTACTTTATGTTGATGACATGGTGTTAACTAGTTCATCACCATTATTGGATAGTCTTATTGTTTCTTTAAAATCTGAATTTGCTATGAAGGAGTTGAGAGATTTAGGGTATTTTCTTGGTATTGAGGTTGTTAGAAGTACAAATACAATTACTCTTACACAAAAGAAGTATACTCTTGAACGGTTATAAAAAGAAAACATGTTAGATAGCAAGCCATGTGATACACATGTTGTTAAAGCTTACAGAGTTTCAATTCATGATGGTGTCTTGTTAGATAATGCAGGTGAGTATAGGGAAATTGTAGGTAGTCTACAATATCCGACTGTTACACGACCTAACATTGTTTTGATGTCAACTATGTTTCGCAATTTATGCATGCACTAACAGATGTGCACTTACAACTTGTTAAAAGAACTTTATGGTATTTGAAAGGAACAATTGGTTTAGGAATTACATTACACAGTGGAGATTTGCATAGCTTGAAAGCTTTTACCGACTCAGATTGGGCAGGTTGTCCAGATACAAGACGATCAACTTCAAGATATGCAGTTTTTATTGGTTCAAACTTAATTTCTTGGTCTTTAAAGAAACAACCCACTGTTTCCAAATCATCTGCCGAGGCTGAATATAAGTGTTTGTCTGTTGCAGCAGCTGAACTTGAATGGCTTAAATCTTTATTATCTAAATTACATATTACTATCTAGTGTCCTGCTCAGATTTATTATGATAATACAAGCGCTATTGCTTTGGCTTCTAATCCAATTTTTCATGCCAGGACCAAGCATATAGAAATACAGTATCACTCTGTGAAAGAACTGGTGGAGAGTGGATTTCTGCAATTACAACATGTGGCTTATGAGGATCAGTTAGCATATTTATTTACTAAAGGACTCTGTCATCCTACCTTTTCAAGATTGTTGCTGCAGTTGTAAGGATCATCAGCTTCTCCTGGTGTAGATGTTTGGTCATCTGCTTAGTACTTCTATCTCAAGTCAAGATAGTTGACGTAATTGTTCTTTAAGTTTGTTTTTTCTTTTTCTTTTCTTTCTTGTTTTTCATTTAAACTTTGTTGTTGTATGTCAACATTCGTCTGCAGGGGAGTATTGGGAGTGTTTGAGTCAAGTCAAGATAGTTGACGTGACTTCTGTTATGTTTTCCGTTATTTGTAACTGCTGTCATAACAGCTGGGGAGTATTGGGAGTGTTTGAGTCAAGTCAAGATAGTTGACATGACTTCTGTTATGTTTCCCGTTATTTGTAACTGCTGTCATAACAGCTGTGTCTGTTTGTACAAGTACAGACCTATTCTCTGTCTGTAAAACTTATCGTTTTGTAATACAACTATTCCTAGGTTTCTCATGAACTTATCTTGAGAGGATATCAAGTTAATGCACCTGACAGATCTTATACTTCAGTCTTCCCCGGGCACTATTTGCCCCCTAATATCTGTGGAATCGATCAATTCATCATTCAAATTTCACACCCTTGTTCAACATCAAGTTGTTCAACATCAAGTTGTTCAACAACAGGAAGATAGGGAACAGTGCATTGGTTTATGGAATAAGAAGATGTCTCACTATTGAAGTACATCAGGATCTTCTGATCTCCTTGAAGCTGATGATAATTTTTTCCTGCTGCAACTACCAGATGACCTACAAATTACATTTATACGTCAAATCAGGCCATGGGATTCTCCGCGAAATCATGGATTGAAAGCTGTCAACAATGTTGGTCTCTTGCAGGTTCTGAGGTAGTACAAATGGTTCATCATATTTACTCATCCACAAGCATTTTCTCAAGGCCCTTATAACCACACATATCAAGTTCTAATCCCAAAGGTAAATCATCCGCAAACTCCTGGTGATTACAGGTTACAAAAATTCATCGCTGGTAAAGGAAATCTTTACATAAAATTTTATGATCACCACAAATATCTCACTTATGTTATATATATCACATGTGGTTGATGCCTATAAACATATACTTGCACCAATATGTTACACACTAATCTGAGTTTCCGACAGATCTTCCCATCTTTTTTTATGCACGTGTACTAGCAATAAAAGAGTATAGAGAAGAACTGTATATGTTTGAGACCCTGGAAACTGGGACCATTATTTCATGACATGAATTCTCTGGCATTCCCTTTAAAGGAACCTAGATAGAATGCTTTGCCGTTCTTCACCATGAGCTAATGAAGCTGCGTCGGGATTTCCGACGGAATTGTTTCTTCGTCACGCACCATGTCTCACAGAAAGTGCTCATCTATATCAATATAAACACGTAAATTCTGCTGTTACAATCTCAATACAGGGGTAAATGTATGTGAACCCAAAAGTGACTCGTGTGTGTGAGGTATGATGAATTTGAGTAATTCCACATTTATTTGAGCATTAAAAGGATGCCATGCAGTTAATACAGGGTTTTACTCCGAGTCATGGCAGTATCATGTACAAGGACGTAGCCGAATATGGTGGACTTGCAAGAAGTTGATCAAATCTATCGAGTTGCAAAAATAAATCCTTATATTTAGGGGCATGCTATATGTAGCAACACTAACAAAGTAACAATATGAAATTGGTATAGCTTTTGATATATCATATGTAGTCTAATTCCCAAACATGTTATTTTGGTATTTAGTAATCTTACATTACTGATGGTCTTCGCACCAAACCATGCGGATTCAGCCCCGTATGCAGGGGGGAGAACTCTGAGTCCTTCAGACAGAGATGATGTAAGAAGTGATTGGAGCTCCTTATCTAACCTCTCTGAAATAAAATGGAGTTCAGAGAGTAAAGTTTCAAGCATCTATTTTGTCTTTGATAATCCTCTTACGCAGTTTTCTTCAAGTATTTGTAACACATACTTTCATTTGTGCAGGAACATAAGATAGGATCAAATGCTTACCTGGTAATCCTAATAAACATGCAGTTCCACCTGCCAAAACCACGGTTTTAAACCATCCACCATCTACCGTTGCTTCAGCAGCTTGACAGCGATTCATGCAAAGTGCTATTGCATGATGCAAACCAATTGTATTCCTGTAAAAGCAGAGACTCATGTAGCTTTCCACGAACTAGGTTGTGCATATAAAATTATTAAGAGACCATATGTGAGAGAGGTAGAAAGACTATGAATAAAACTTAAACAAGATTGGAAAATTAGAATTAAAGAGTACTTAAAAAAAGGATGTTTATGGGGTTATTTAAAGTACAGTTTTCAAAACTCCTAACAGAATTTAATAGCTCGAAACTTGAAAGGTTATGTTCTGCACATCAAGGACTTTGTAGTAGATTTTAGTCGACAGCAGCTGATTTTCCAGCTCGATCACATTATTGTCATATTCAACCTCCTTTGATGACATTATTATTTGAAAATTAATGGCAATGCTCTTATTAGTAAATCAAATATCCAAAAATAAAATTAAGAAACATAGATGTTTTCTGCTTGCCTTCCCGATTGATAATGTATCTGAATTTAGCGAAGCAAAAGTGTTAATGACCAGTGTTGTCTGAAAGGGTCATTGTTAGGCTTTGAAGAGGTATCAACCTGTTGGTTGAATACCCAATGCTCAGGTTTTGTGATTGAAGTGTCAGAAATGTTATTTAGGAACCTTAAGTGCTGCAACGTTCTTAAAGAATAAAGCTTTTATAAAGATCAAAGTGACACAAGTCCAACAAATTAAGGACATGACACCAAGCCCCTCTTAAACTTAGTAGGAAAGTACAGAAATCAAGGATGAGAACATACACTCCTCCAAGTTGTGGCTGGAATAAGATCTCTCCTGTTTGAAAGCATTCTTCCGAGAGAGTAAACCAACCTTCCCCTGCAACCTTAAATGATGCCTGTTTATTCTTGCTTAACGCTTCTTCATAGTCAGCAGCAACATAGCACAGATTCTGTAAAATAAAACAGCCGCCATCAATAATTTCCTAAGTCTAACCCCGGCAGGGCTTATTAACCTCTATTAAAGATGCTCCAGGAGATATACAAAATAATTCAGGACTACAGCATTACCTCTTTTAAAGTCCGGACAGTGTATAATGACCCAAATCTCATATTTTTCTGTTGCATCTTCTCCTTGAGAAATCCTGTGAGTTTTGAAGCTCCTAATTCAACAACTTCCACACCCACGTCCCGCATCACTTTACCCCGTAAAACTGTTAAGCATCACATCATGTCTTTATATGAAAAAGGTGTACGGACGAAAAAAAGGAAGCCAAGTTTAGGTTTAGTTAGTGATTCGGCGTATGATAACTAGTCATAGGACATCATGTCGACACATTTGTACTAAATCCTTGATCTCAATTTATAGGAGAGATAATAAAAGGCTGAAATGACTTGCTTACTTGGAACAACAGATGTGACATTGAACCCAATATTTACAACAATTCCTGAGGTTCTCCTTGCGGCATACAATGCTAACGTTGCCTATGTGATTAAAATGTCAAAAAACAACTTGAGTTTTTCTTGTGACATTGTGTTGGGATATGGAACTGGATAAATTTGTACTTGTAGAAAATCTTACTTGATTTATTGCACAAACAGCAGGAACATTCATGTCGAACAATACTTGGTGAATGGTTTCTTTAAGTTGCCTTCGAGCTGCTTTACCAGAATCAGTACCTGGATAAAGATAAATACAACATGTTACCTCTACAGCTAATTTATGTTAGTTCCACTACCTCAGGAAATTCATAGCCTTGATGTCAAGGTGGTCGAAAACTACAACAGGAAGGTGAACTTTGCAATAGCACAAGAAAGACAAAGAAAAAGCACATCATTGACGGAGTCATGGAGGCAAACCATGTGATTGACTGATGGGAATGGAAACGATAATTGGCTGTCCTGATGGTTTAACCTGCATCCTGTGATGACATACAAGTAGAGATTAAAGTATGCCAAAAATAGAAGGTGTAAGAGAAAAAGGCACTTTACAAACAACAAAGCCAAGCATCAAGTTACCTTTTATCAAAACTATAAACTATAAATTCACTAATCCAGCACACATGAAAGAAAACAAGTTCCTTAGAGAATTCCTATCACTCTTTTCATAATAAAACATGAACTGGTTCTATGAATATAATTTGACGAAATTTGAAAAAATTCAAAAGCAACAAACTTCCAAGTCACCCATAAGGCATATAAAATGCAAGAAAAAGGGTTCAATAGTCACACCTACTATAAATTGTAGCAAAAAAGTGTCGAAGCCTAGAGTACATAGGAGATTCAATGTTACCAAATTCCTGCATATCACGGAGGATCCAGTAAAAAGACAATGTCAATGGAAAGTGAAGACAAAGAATACAGGATTATAGTATAAAGACAAATTCAGTCATTTATTGGAGACGATAAGAAACCCCTCTACCAAAAATGTTGCTGACCGTCCAGACGGAGAAGCATATTTGCTCCAGCCAAACTTGCAATAACCAGTACCACCTGTAAAACAAAGGAACACATTATTTGCAGCAGGGATAATAATACTAACACTACAGCGAAAATTTAACACAACATAAACTTACCATCTATAATAACAGAGCCAGTTAATTCAGAACGTTGGCCATAGATGCTCATGAAAGACAAATGAGGAGATTGACTACAAAATGTCCAGAACAAAAATAAAATGTTAAAAACTGAGAATGATTAACAATCATACCAATAACTAGCTGGATTCAAGACTCCCAACAACACACACACAAAAAAAGAAAAGAAAAACAAAGAAATCGTAACATAAACACTTAACTGGGGAGGAAGAAGAGGATAACCGGATCTCAAATGTTTTTCAGCGAAAACAATAGAATCCCATGTGGAATAATCATGGGTATTAAAATTCTGAAGGAAGAATACCCAGAGTCGATTATCAGAAACAAGTAATTTCCATGACTTACAAACAAGGGTAAGTTTAGCAGATTCTTTAGGACCCAAAAATTTAAGAATTTGATGGAATATATCTGAAGGTATTTTATCAAACGCTCCTATTGTTGATGTCAAGCAACAATATTTATTATACAAATCATCACTTTCTTCATACATCAAATCCAGATTCCTCTTTCTCTGATCATCAGTGTCAGAATAGCAAGTAGATGAGGAGCTGAGCAGACGAGTAGACATGGTTTCCCATACCTTCTTTAGAAGTATTGACATGATTAATGAACCCTGAATTGAATCGACGGGAATGAAATCAAATTTCGCTCAGAATTTGTCTCTGAATTTAATCATTTTAAATGAGAATGAAAAGTCTTTTACCAAAATTTTATCCGTTCTGTTGGAGAAAAGATGGAAAGAAGGTAGTGAGCCGTCTCGTCGTCTCTCTCTCATTTTAGTTAACAACACGTTGCAATAGTAGCAGCCGCAAGATCATCCACATCCCACGTGGTGATGATCCCACATCCAAAGTCCATATTAACTGCGAGTCTGCGACTAGGACAGGCCCTGTCCGACAGGGTACGGGAGATTTGCCTGGTTAGTTCAAACTCCAAAGCCCATACAAGAAGTTAATCTTAGGATCCAGAGGGAGAAGTACCTGTCTGAGACAAACAAATTAGCCAAGGAGCTCCACTGAATTTCTAACATAGCTGCAGTGCTAGTTCAGACGATGCCACTCAAGGTACGAACCCACTCAAGTAGGGAGTTTGAGTTACATTTTATTCGAAGCTAAGAGAGCTCACTATGATCTTCATTTGCTACGACAGCCCGTCATAACTTTCTCAATAATGTTAAAGTTGTTTAAACATAATTCATTTGACATCTCTAATATACAACTGAAAGTAAGAAAAATATCTAAAGGTGCCAAGGGAATTTCTTTGTTTAAATACACGACTTCACTAGTTCTTGTTTCGAGAAGATCATCGAGAGTAAGCTAACAAGCTAATAAGATTAAAAGAACAGCATCGTCAAAGTTGGTGAAGCTCTTGAAAGCATTCTTAACTTATCACCGAACTTCTTCATTCGCCTCGTTTTATCACGACAGTCAACGGCATCAGGTGACGGTTCTCTGTTAGAGAAAAACAGAACCACTTCCTCGAGTACGGAGGCATTCTTGAACAAAAACTCCAGAAACCTAAATTCATTTTCACATCCGTAAACTTCTCTGAACTCAATAAACTTGAGATGTGAGAACGTATGCAGTGATGACAATGTCACTTCCCAATCATCAACTTCTGCCAAATTCCACTATACCCAACAAATAAAAAAGATCATCAACAATAAGCATGTTCAAAGGTTACCAAACAATTGATTAAGTGACAGAAACTTGACTCAAACGAAGATGTGTCGAGTGCTTCGTGATACAGTCATGAAATACTGGGCACTTTCTGGAGCATTTCTGGGCACTGATGGTGATATCAATAAAAGCTCTAAAGATATAACAAAAAAGAATCAACTAAAGGCGGCACTATTACCTCTTTTGATGTTAAGAACAGAGATTCAATATTAGGGGAGATCTTAAGTAAGTATGTTATTGCACACAAGCAGCCTGTTGTAAGGCAAGTTTCCAGCTTCAAACACTGTAGATTACAAAATTTAGCGGGTTGACTGCCCAATAAGTTAGGAACTTGTGACAGAACCTGCACAAATAATACAAAACTCATGTAATCAATGCTGCGCCAAGAACATCCAATGAATATAAGAAAATACAAAGATAATATAAAAGTGAAGACAATGGTCTGCAACTCTGGAACCTCTAAACATACTAATTTGCAAATCTCAAAAACCCGTGGATCTGTCCGTTCAAAAACACTAGTTATGGGAAAGATACACTAGCTCATATCTTAACTAGTTGTTGCAACAAATGAGCAGGCTCCCAATCGACCAGCGTGGTTGTGAAACGACCAGGCTCATCATCAAAACAGCAACAGACAACCAAATCAATAAGCCATGTTTCTCATATACCTCATTTCTTGAGAAAGAGAGATGTGGGTGTGTTATGGGTACGTGCCCATCTGATTGCCTAATACCTTACAACTGGTTAAAATTTGAAAAGTTCATTTTCAGCCGATTGAACGTCAACCGCTACTTGATCAGCTGAACAAAATCTTGCCACACTGGGTTTAGATCGATGTTATCAAATAAGGTTCTGTAGCAGAGGATTTACTAGCTGGGACAATCTAATGTTCAACCCAACCTGTCACCCAGCATTTACCAATGAAATATCAAATTAAAGCTAATTATCATGAAAATACTCAACAAAAAAAAAGGGAAATAGCCATACCTGAAGGAAACAAGGTGATAATGTTAGTTCTCTCACATTATGGAGTACCCTCAAAAATTTCATAATACGCTTCGGGAAAAGTTCTCCAATAACTTCTGCAGAAAGCTCCAAGTCTATTGCTTCTTTTCCCCGTGCAACATCTCCATTTTCTACTTCTCTCAGTTTGATATCAGCAGTGACTAGAGAAGAAAGGTTCGGTATATAATATTCTTGTAACATGTAATCTTTGCATATGAAGGATGTGAGATTTGGAGTAACTAATTTGATAATCTTGGCCATATTATAATGAGGCTGAGCAAGAGATCCATCATTGCATATCTCAAGGTGCTTCAGTCCAGAAGACTCAATAATAACAATTGAATCATCGCCATCTTTTATCAAAAAATCTCTTATTATAAGCGATTCAAGAACTGGACAACTCGAGATGAGCTCATTAACTAAGTTTACATCTTTCGTACGAAACGAACAGAGCGATAAAGATGTAAGCCTAGGTAAACTCATTGAGCTAGGAAGAGTGATATCTGAGTCAAATCCAGCGAATTTTAGTACCAAAGTAGTCAAAGATTTAGAATTAAAGAGACTGTTGGGAATCTTTAATATTAAATCACTACATCCCAAATCAATCGATATCTCATGAACATTACGCTTGATGGAAATAGTGATCCATGTATTAAGATGCCTCAGTATTAAATTATACATGTAATCCGATTCCCACTTAAGATGAAACTTTTGTATGTCAGAATTGTCTCTCAACATGAGTACCTTGTCCACAAAATTGATAAAATACATCCCCCCGCACAACATTGTGATCGTTGAATGTATAAAGGTCTAAGTTTAAAGTTGAGATAACAGACCATATATACCTCCATCTTCTAGACAAAGTACTTGTTTGGACTACATATTTCATGTCCAGGAAAGAAAGGATCTGATGTATCAAGGGATCTGGTAAACTGCTGATTCTGTCTTCATTAATAGAAAATGGTGACTCTCTTGTTTCTTCCATGAGTTAGCCTGTGTAACAGAATTTAGTTACTCTGAGAAAAAAAGGGTAATGTTACATGTGCCTAAGATCTTGGTCTAAAGAGAAGTAAAAATCTATCAGAAAAACACAAATGAAATGAACCAAGCAACGACTTCATGAATTAAAATTGTAATTTCATAATAAATGAAAACTTGAATAAAACCTAATTAATAAATTCAACTAGAATCAGATGAAAAATGAAACCTTCACAGAACCTAGGGTTTCAAAAATTTCCCACGAAGTCTAATAAAGATTTAGTGGCCAGCGAGTATAAAGTGTTACATAATTTAGTTACTCTGTGAAAAAAGGGTAATCTTACATGTGCCTGAGATCTTGTGGTCTAAAGATAAGTAAAACCCTAACAGAAAAACACAAATGAAATGAATCAAGCAACGATTTCATGAATCAAAATTGTAATTTCATAACAAATGAAGAAAATGAAAGCTAAAGTAAAACCTAATCCATAAATTCAACTAGAATCAGATGAAAATGGAAACCTTCACAGAACCTAGGGTTTCAAAAATTTCTCACGAAGTCTAATAAAAATTTAGTGGCCAGCTAGGAGGGTTGTGTGTGCATTACCTGAAAAGAGCCTTATTGGCATATCGTGTGAAGGATAAATGTCTTACATTGTTTTTTTTCTTGATGTCCAACACTATTGGTCCATAGACTACATCCAAACTCCTTAAATTGGAGTGGCAGTGGGAGGGAGCATGCCAACCACCAGACCACTTGGTGATTGGCGGTCCCACATTGTTAATGTCTCCTTAATAAACTTAAAATATACTCCCTAATAGGTTGGTTTTGTTTTTTGAGAAAATTAAGGAAATTAAGTGAAATAATCATTGAAAGTGGTCCTCATGACACTTGTCAATAAAAGAAGTGAAGTGCAATGGTCCCGATGACACTTGTCAGCAAAAGAAGTAAAGAGAAATGGTCCACATGACACTTGTTATCAAAAGAAGTTAAGAGAAAGTGGTCTCAGAGAAACTAAAGTAATATTTGACTTTCCCAATTAGGAAACCAGCCTATTTTTTTGAAACATTTATTTATAGAAACCAGCCTATTAAAAAAGAACGGAGGGAGTAATATGGAAGGGTCAAGTGCCTCTCCACTCATTGCCAATTGGTTTTGAGTTGAATGCCTGTAGACTTTAATTTGGTAGGCCCAACGACCACCCACACAACGTAGGTGCACGTGTTAGGGCCCCATAGAGAGAAGCCCCGCACATGAGGGGACGCGTGAAGGATAGTAGTCCCACATTGCTAATATCCCTTGAATAAACTCAAAATATAATGTGGAAGGGCCTCTCCACTCATTCCACTCAAAATATAATGTGGATGCCTTCATTGGGTCTAACATGTGGACCTATGTTGTGTGGTGACCGTTAGGCCTACTCACACATATGCCTAGCTATGTTACCAAATTAAAGTCTGCGGGCATCCAACTCAAAATCAATTGGCAATGAGTGGAGTGACCCTTCCATATTATATTTTACGTTTATTAAGAGGACATTAATGTGGGACTATTATCCGACACATATCGGAACTTCGATTAGAGTGAACATGGATTTAAGTCTTAGCGGAAGTGAACAATCTCTTATCTAAAACCCTAAACCTCTACAACCGAATCCGTAGTTTTAGGAAATTCATTTGGTTAGCCACCGTGAACCAACATCATTTTTAGTGAAGTTACAATGGTGTCTTCAATGGCGCTAGTGGTAGTATTGGGATGATTCTGGAGATTATGGAGTCTCTATTTTTGTTGTTGTTTTTTTAAAGGGGATTTTGATAAAGTATCCCAACTTTGATCCCAACTTTTCACATTACGTTAAAAAAAGCTCCGTTTTTTAAAAACTTGTTAAAGCACCCTGTTTTATTTAAAAGGTAAATTCGATCCAATTAAGTGCTAGGTGACAGTTATCTTTCCAATTAAAAGTCCTATCTACCCCTAAATTACATCTCCTTGGTGGGGAAGGTAAATGATTCGACTATCCTGAAAGTGTTGTAACGATCCTGAAACGGGATTGAAGAACCTAAAAAATATTGTAGAAGTTCGATTTTCCGTTAACCAAAACCCCAAAACACTTCAGAATGATGAACCCTTTTTGAAAAATAATGTAACGAACCTGAAAAGTGGTGTAACGATCCTGAACCGGGCACGACGAACCTGAAAAGTGGTGTAACGATCCTGAACCGGGCTCGACGAACCTGAAAAATGGTGTTGAAAATCAATGTGGCGATAAGCAAAGGATAAATATGTAAAGTAAAATAGTCTTAACTAACACTAGATGGAAAAACTAAATGTGAGGGCACTTTAACAAATTTCAAAATGACGGGGGCATTTTTTTTTTGTGGATATCAAAAAAATAGAGTACTTTATCAAAATTCCCTTTTTTAAAACAGTGGTGCCGCTCTGATTGATTACTACGAAAACCTATGCATGTTCCAGTGAAAGGCTGTTAATGGGGGTACCATATTGCTTAGGGTATATTAATCCAAAGATATTATGTCTTCTATATATTTCGGTACAATCCAAACAAAATGATACCCCCTATTAGCAATGTGGTTCCAATGGTGCACATATAATTAAGGCTTACAATTGAGGATATAAGTTACACGTCCAAGGTAAATAAGAACATCCATAAACACTCGTAACATTTTTACCATTTGTTTATGATATAAGTCATATTAGTATGGTATTTTACTATCTAAGGCTTATTCCCATGCACATTGTTAAAAAACCTGTTTGACATACCAGGTGGCATGGTAAACGAGTTGCGCCATTATGGGATAACCACAAAGCGATAGAGTAGCGAACGAAATAGATTATATCGCCAGCGCTACCATGAATATTGCTCGATATAAAGTTTAGCGCCAACAACTAGTTTTTTGTCGCCTATAAATCGATAATTTTCAAACTAAAAAATTACACCAAAATTTTTTTACACAAAATTTTTATTTATTTCTCTTTTTCTCGGTCTAATTTATTTTTTCAATTCTTCCCAAATGGCACAATTTCAAACCCAACTTGATTTTTATGAAAGTGTCGTTAAGAAGATATGCGATAGTTATAAAGAAATAGGTAAAAAGCAAAGAAGTCTTCAAGTTTTGGATATTAACCAAACCAAAAACCGCAACTAAGAAAAGGAAAAGAAAAGTTCAAGGCAAGGCAAGGAAAATCAAAGCAAAACAAATTTGAAGACAAAGAAGAAGATAAACAAAGTAGATTTCGTTCATGAGCACATTGATTGGAAGTTTTGTGAAATGAAGAAGATAAACAAGATGAAGAACATTGTCCTAAATTTTTATTTTTAAATTCTATATTTCAAATTATTATTATTTAGTTTTATGTCTTGTAAAATGACTATCAATGAAATTTGGAGTTTAATGAATATGAAAATTTGACTCGTGTTGCTGAAAATTAAGCTTAATTTTATTCTTAATTGAATATTACATTTTAAAGTTACATTTTAGTTTAAAATAAAGTAAGCCAAATATTAAAACTTAATACTTAATTTGGAACATATTATTAAACTTAGGCTTAAGTTAAACTTAGCCTTAAACTTAATTCTTAATACATTTTAGTTTAAATTTAGATTTAAGTTGACAATTAAGAAATTAAAGCATAAATATTTGATTATATTTGGGAAATCTTCTTAAAATCTCGAATCAACTTCCAAATTGGAAGTCTTTTCCATTGATGCGACGATATTCCACATGACACTTTTGTTCAAGTTCCATCATGGTTTCACCATCCCTCATGTTTGGACCTTCTTGCCGAAGTATAACAAGATAAGTACTAATTTCCTTATTCATTACAGTGAAGCGATGAGACAACCCTGAAACATCACGATTGTTGGGGTTCATTGTTTGTTCTTGAATTTTCCAAATATCCTATCCCAAAATGTTTGGGGATGGAATGCGTCTGCGAAATAGTCTTAGTGAAAGACACATAATTCCTGCAAATACATTCTCAGTATAGTAAATTTTGTTTATCGCCTCTTAATTCGACTTTGCACATTGGCTCGATTAGCAACTCTTTGAATTTCGGCAATATGTTGGTTTGCTATGAACTCAGCCATGTTTATATTATCATCCATGCTCTTTGAAGAATTGGAAGAGTGACGAAAAGAATTGGAGATTGAGAAATTCTAGAGAGATTTAGAAATTCTGGTGTGAGTTGAAATGAGTTTGAAATTGGGTATTTATAGATGGGAAAAATTGTAGTCGTTGGATGAGGAAGTGGTGAGCGATGATCAACATAGCGAGTGACAAAGTGACTACCGCTGGCGCTGGAATGAACAACGAGCGATGGTCTGACCATACATCGATGGACTCTCTATCGCTCGTTAGAGTCTCCGTCGTGTATGCCTAACTGTTATTCCTGGCACATAGTCATATATGTTTGGAACTTTGGTATACCCATAGTGGATGCTAAAATTGTAAAATCAGTTGCTTGGCATGTTCACATGAATAGGCCTAAGAATAGCTATTTTTTCTTTATACACAATCGTGCTATCGGTATCTCACCAATGACGGATTTTATAACTACATGCGAGGTTTAAAACAAAATGGAAGAAAAGAAAATGAAGTTACGTGTTGGGATACCAACACCAATTATGATTTTTGTTTAGGACTAGGATTCTTATTCTTTTAGGACTCTATTTTTATGTTTTCTATAAATACATAGGTTATTTTAGGATTTTATTCTGGCAATTAATAAAAATTATATACTTAATCTTAAGTGTTACGCTTAATTGAGGTGGTTGATCTCCAACCAAAAGATCGAAAATAATGTAGGACTCTATCATTTTGGTGTTGGATCCTATCATCTGGTATCATAGCAGATAAGTTGCTTCAGTTTTTCTATTATCTTTTTTGCTGACGTTATCTATTGAAAAGCTTCATGGACATTTTTATCTATCTTAAAAAGAAATTAAAGAAATCCGAACAGTTGTTGCAACGTTATCTATCGAAAGAGTCATTCAACGAAAAAAAGAAATTTGTTGAATTAATCGGCTAGCATCTATGTTCTCTGTAAGTCAAGTACAACACCAGCGTTACAAGACTTATCCCAAATTGCTTTGGTCAGACATATTACATTTGGTTTCACCAAAAGTGTATTTGGTTGTTTGCTCATGTTACCTTACCGTGAGCACATTAGATATATCAAGACAACAACACATAAGCCATGAGCTCTTAAACTTTGACGATGATGGATGTTATGACTATGTAATTATTAATTGCGTTATAGGAAAAGATCAAGCTCTATGTAAGAGAAACTGTTGTTGTAGGAAATTTGTATGGTCTGGACATTGCTGGACTGAAATTACGTTTCTTTATGGAATTGTTCCTTAATACGGGTCAAGCCTATCAAGATTATAGAAGCCTCCTTTGGAAGCAGTTGCAAGTGCATGATAAGATTAGTTGGAAAATTTTAGAATTTTATTTAGCTTTAGGAATTAAATTTTTAATAAAAAAAAAAATAATGTTCTTGTTTTAGTATAAAAGATAGAGAAAAAAAAAGAGGTGGAGAAGGGTTCTCTATTGATCAGTATTCTCTTGGTTACATGGACATAATACATATGTATACATAGAAAGGGGAAAACCAAGAGACACCAAATCTGGACCGCACACCCATGGGCATGGGCCCTTTAACACTCCCCCTTGTGCGGTTCAATAACAAAAATTAATATATAGTGCTTCACATATAGTCCTTCAAATATTGTTCTCGTTGATGACTTGTGCCGAAGTCCATTGCCTCATTAAAACTTTGACAAGGAAAAAACCCAGTGGTATAAAACTTTGGTAAAACTATTCACATGTAGTACTTCACATGTTGTCTCGTACTTTACATGTAGTTCATCACATGCAATACGATCTTCAAAGATCGACGATTCTAAGTTAATTGACTCGTTAAAACTTCGTCAGGAAAACCCAGAGCGACAAAAACCTGAACTAAAAAAAAGAGTACAATATGAAACAAACTTAGAACATAGTTGGACTCAAATATGTTGCCTCATTAAAACCTTGACAAGGAAAACCCAGTGGGACAAAACCTTGACGAAAGGAAAAGAGTACAACGTGATAGATACAAGTAAAGGTGATCTGTTGCAGTTGATCACTCTGCTTCGTTGAAGTTGATTAGCTGCTTCACAACTCCTAAGGAAGAAAATCCTTGTAGGAAAGACAATAGTCTTAGCTGGGAAATTACATTCCCGGTGTTTGTTGTTGTTTCATTAAAAACCTTGACGAGTAACAAAACCTTGTGGGATAAAAGTAACCTCGGTGAAGGAAAGTAGTTCAACACACCATTAGATGCTCCCCCTGATGTCAGACATTTTTCATTAGTCTAATGCATTCAAAAGGAGTTTATCACACTGTACCTTGGTGACTTGAAAGCTTATAAGACCATGTTGTTGATTCTGGAAGTTACGTTGCTTAACAGACTATCGCGTTTCATTTCTTTGATTCGGAAATTTTCAGTAATATCAACGCGATCTTTATGCCTTCAACTTTCAACATACTTGATGTTTTAGTGTTGTCTCGCTAAAAACCTTGTCGAGTAACAAAACCCTTTGTGAAAAACTATTCTCGATCGAAGGGAAAAAGAGTACAACACAACTTCAATTTCGAAGTAAAATATGCGACATCATATCCTTGGATCCCCCCTGATGTCGGCATCTCCCCCTGATTACTTTCAAATTTGTTCCAGACAGTTCCTTTAGTCATGTATTTTTCGAAACTGAATACTGGTAATGACTTAGAAAATAATCTACCATATCTCCCTCTGATTACTTTAGTCGGAGAAGAGATTATTGTTCCTTCATAATCAACAACTTTTGGATTGCACTTTCATTAGCATTCCTTTTAATGTCTTTGTAGGGATAAAACAAACTCATGTCAATGGTTACTTTTAAGTATATGACTACTTCCATTATACCATTCCAATGACGTTGCGTTGGCACTGAGCTATATTTAGATAACAAGTTCTCTGAGGATGTAAAATTTAATCGAGTACATTATTATACTAAGTACAACAATGCGTCTATTGTACTTAGATGTGAGAATTTCATCTCCCAACACATTTTCGTCATATCCTTTTGGACGAAATGGTTACTTACTTACATTTGAACCTCGACTAATCATGGGAGTGCTATCAGGATGCATGTCTTTGTTAAATTGCCTGACAACTTTAGACACATGCAAACTGGTGGAATAATATACCACAAGCTCAGTATTCGATCGAGCTTTCCCTAGATTTTTCATCTCAAATTCAGATTTTAAATAGCTTTTAAGGTCTCTTATTACATCAAGAGTACACATCATGTATGTACCATCAAAATAAATAGCTACAATTCCAAATCAGGAACTTTCTTATGAATACGCAAGGAAAAATAACTTACTTTTTTATCCTCTCCAAATCAAATAGCCACTTAGACGGGTATACCACATCCGCCTGATTGTTTGAATCTATAGGTGAGCGTTCTATCTAACTGTAAACGCACTCTGTGGTTTAGAGTCATTTGATTTGGGCAACAAAAGTCTATCAAGTACTTTTGTAAATATCTTCCATCTCTTGATTCTTTTAGAGATACGTAACAACCACATACATATGCTGCATTTCAAGTCCTTTTGAAATTACCAAGCTAACTAAGTAGCGGAACTCTATAACGTTCATTACAAGAGAACAATTCCAGGGCTTTGTGATAAATCTCGCGCCACAAGGCGAGTCTTTGTACTTCAAGACTACTTTCTTCTCATTATGCTTTATGACAAATTAATATGTATGTCCAATAGGCTTTACACTTGGTTGGTTAGCACTACCACACCAAATACTTGTATATTTGCCAAAGAAATAAGTTCTACTTGGATTGTGTAGTCCAAATATGCTATTTATTTGAAATTAATCAAAATAAAGCATGGTTCGATCTCATTGTGCTCTAATTATGGAGCAACTATTTATGGATTATATCATCACTGTGCACGCATGATCCTTCCATTGACTCATGTGCATTCTCATAATCTGTCAGGATTTCATTGTTCTCTAGAATCATTTAAAACTTCAGAGCGTCCTCCATTATTGATTCATGGACATAGTCAGAGACAATCAAATGAGATTATTTCATTAATGATACAAATTAGGTTGTTCCTTACTCATCTACTTTCTTTCTAGGTGAGCATTGATCGAACCTGGTGGTCTCTCCATCTTACTTTATGGAGCCACGACCTCAATTACACTTTCACCAAGTGTAGTTGCAACACATTAGTCTATGGTGTACCCCATACCGAGGATTTTTAACCTTGACGGAATATTTGCACCTGGTATGTGTGATATTGTCACTTTAGCGACATCAGTGTACATTCTCAAAATTGGCTATTCTTTGTCACTTCAGATTTACATTTGTGGAGTACAATAATCAATAAGAGACACAGTGGGAACACACCACGACAATTCATGCCGTTCCCTTAGAAAATACCTTTTATTATCTCCCCCTAATGACGGGAAGGCTGTCTCATTAAAGTGATAACCTGCAAATCTAGAAGTAAGAGACCTCCTGCCAAAGGTTTTAAAATGCGAATAATTGTTGACAGTAAATATCCAACAAAATTACTTAATCATTTTTGAAAACCCATCATAGTACGATGTGGAGTCTTAATGGCACATATATCGTGCAACCAAAAATGTGTAAGAACACAAATGTCAGGCTTAAATTCAGTTACCAACTGGTATGCAGAAAATATTGACTAATATTGGGTTCTAAAAACGAATTATGTAAGATGCGTGTAATATTTCATATCCCAAAAGTAATAAAAGATAGGTTGGTACGCATAACCTATTCCTTAGACACCATCTGTAACTTTTGATGGTAGCCTCTGCGAGACCATTAGGTATAAGATGTTCTATATTGATCTTATTAAATATGCAATATTCATCAAGTCCTTTTGATGTAAATTCTCTAGCATTAACAAGGGTGGTGAGCCTTTGCACTTTGCTTTGTGTAATATGTTATAGGAATTCTACAAAAATTAAACGCATCGTTTGTTATGAACAATAACCGATTCAATGCATCGAATCATCCACTAGATCCATAAATCACTTGAATGGTCTGCATTCTACATGGATATATGTTCACTAACAACACTTTATTTCTTTGGAGAATGAGTTATTTAGCATTTTCCTCTAAGTAAAACAGGATGGTCTCAATCATGTTTCACTAAAGAGAGACTTTGTAAGATGAGTGACGTGCTTTCTTACTCTAAAGCATAATGGGGAGAGGCAGTGCAAATCTAGTAACTTTAGAAATCACTGATTATGATAGATGTTTTGTAACTTCGCATTTTATTAGTTCATTTTCTTATACACTCAAATGAAGTGATGCTCGTGTTAGTACCTTCAAAACGGAACATCTCACAACCAATGTGCCTTATGGTTATGTCAAAGTCTTTATGAATCAATCCCAATCATTTCATTGTTGGGGTTAATAAGGATTCAGTAATTCAAGTTCCAGTGATCTATACAATTCACTAGATTGACACATTATTTTTCTAACTCATTAGAAATAATTTATAGATGCAATCAAATCCATTCTCACTGTAAGGGAAGACATATGATCTAGTTCAATTAAATAGTCAATTGGCCAGGAAAAGTTCTTGTTTCCATTAAAGTTGATGTGAAAATTGGTTCCTACTATGGACACACATTACATTGTATATATCACCACCTATGACCAGGTGCATTTCCAACTCTTTCATTAATGATGGGAGATAGAATTACATCTTATCTTCATCCCATATTCAGCTGATACCGGTACTTTGGTGTTATTACTACCGGAAAAAAAAATACATTTCCGTCTCATGATATATATGTCCCTTTACACATGCTTTATACGAGTCATTACGTCTAACCCTTATCACTTCGGGGTTCTTTCCATTTTCAATTTTGCTACATTTAGCTTAATTTGAGAAATTTCTTTATCTCAATAGGCTAAGAGAATCTCACTACACATGTCAACCACTTACTTTAGGTTGAATATATTATTAAAAATAATTAATTCTCTTGTTGTCATACTTCAACATATACCGGTTCGCTAGTATTATGGATGAAGTAGAGAAATGAAAATTTTCTGATTCATATCATCTTTTGTGAGTTCTTCCACAAAAATTGGAATACATGTGATTTTATTTGAACGTATGTTTTGAAACAACTGACATATTAATAGTCGAGCAAGTGGATACATATCAAGGAACATTCAAATTTTGGGAGAAAAATATCAAGTACACAGTAATGGTACTTAAGTCCTTTTAAACCCCAAATGAATACATTGAAATAGAGTTGGTACAACCAATTGAACAAATGATATCATTTAATTATAGCCAATATCATATTCAAGAGAACAAAATAACAATAAAACCAAATTCCTAATTGTCTAGATCAGTAGTCATAATTTAAATTGACCGTCTATGGACTTATCTTAAGAAAGGAAAAAAAACAGAACCAGATATGTTCTAAAAGATAAATAAATAAGCCCAACAGGTATTCAATGTAAAAATCCACATTACATTAGTGACATACCTCGTATATTGGTTGGTTCCCGGTGTACAGCCTTGGTCGCGCACATCCCAAATAAATGGAAACAGAATAGAACAGGTTCGAGTTTGACAGAACCGATTCGGGTTGAACTGGACCGGATCCGTGGGCCGAATTGGACGGACCGAGTCAGTTGTACATGACCGGCTTTGGTTGGACCGTACCGGGTTGGCTGGACCGGAATGTGATAGAACATGAGCCGGATTGGAACGGGATACAAGTTTGAACAAGGTGGGAGCAATTCAAAATTGGACATCTGGGTCGGAAAAGTTCAAAATCGGAAAAATAATTCGGATCTGTTCAAATTCAGATAGATGCTTCGGAACTGTTCAAATTCGGACAGATGCTTCAGAACTGCTCAAATTCGAACATATGTTTCAGAACTGTTCAAAAACAGACAACTAATTCGGATCTGTTCAAATTCGGACAGATGCTTCGGAACTGTTCAAATTCGGATAGATGCTTCGGAACTGTTCAAATTCGAACATATGTTTCAGAACTGTTTAAAAATGGACAGCTGAGATCTGAACGAGATTTATTTTTGCCGTTCCATCTTTCACCATTAACGCGTCCAGAGATTTCCTATCACCAATCGGTAAGGAAAAACAAATCAGCGGATTTCCTTTACAAACCAAATCCTCCATTAAACTTGAGAAAAAAATCAATATCAATCAACCCAGTACAAATCCTCTCCTCCATTAATATAAATATCTATCAAATCAGTTTTCTCCTCCATTAAATTAAATTAAATCAGATTTTTCCTCCATTAAATTAAATTAAATCAAATCAAATCAATTCAAAACTGCCAAAATCAAAAGAAAAGGAAGAAAAATACTTAGCTTAAAGATTGATTCCACAATCTCCTCGATGTAAATCCAAACCCAACTTTTGATTCAAACAACTTGTGTTTATCATCCGTTTAGAAAAAAAAAATCAATCGCTCTGCAGTATAGCATCGGGCATGATAACGTGTTTTAGTATAAAAGATAGAGAAAAGAAAGAGGTGGAGAAGGGTTCTCTATTGATCAGTATTCTCTTGGTTACATGGACATAATACATATGTATACATAGAAAGGTGAAAACCAAAAGACACCAAATCTGGACCGCACACCCATAGGCATGGGCCCTTTAACAGTTCTTGGAAACTTGAAAGGTTTTTTTGTGAGAGTTTTACTACTTAAGAGTCTTCTTACTTTAATCTTAGGATCCAAGTCGAGGACAAGTGTGTTTCAAGGGGCTGGGAATGTTGGGATACCAACACCAATTAGAATTTGGTTTGTGTTTAAGATTATGTTTCTTATTCTTTTAGGACTCTACATTTATGTTTTCTATAAATACATAGGTTGTTCTAGGATTTTATTCAAGTACATAATATAAACAATATTCTTAAGTGTTTTCTCCAATCAAAAGATCAAAAATAACGTAAGATTCTATCGTTTTGGTGTCGGATCCTATCATTAGGAGGTGTTTAAAACAATACTCCATGTTTCAAACTACGTAATATTTATTGGTTAGGTTATACAACACTGCGCCCAGTTTGAAACCTCGTCTGCTATATTTAGAAAAGCTAAAATAATGAAATATGTTATAAGGGCTGCTATTATAAGACAAAATTAGGTCACTAGGTTTCAAAATCCCCTTATCTAAATATTTTTCATAATGGCTAAACATCCCTTATTTAGTTGGTGTTCGTCATTTAATTAGCTAATGATTAGATTAATAATTTATTTTTATACTTAGTCAAAAAAACTAAACAAAGGGTTATTTTGATGAGAAGAAAAAGTGAAGAGAATTTTTTTTTTTTTTTTTTTTTTGGAGATTTCTTTGAAACAAGCTAAGTCTGAATTCACTCAACCAAAATGAGTGATTCCAACTACAAATTCAAGGTGGGTGAATCTTTGTATGATAGAGGAACCAAATCTTATATACCTGTTGATGGTGCATTTTCGATAAAGGCTAAAATCGTAAAATCATAATTTTGTATATTTTTTACCTAGCTTCAGACACGTATGTGAAATTCATATTTTAGGATTCAGACGTGAAAGCTCAGGTCACAATCTCTGACTGAGCGTACAACCTGTTAGAGCATGCATGAATATGTGATCATTAGAGCCTCTCAGCTGAGCTCTCAATATTTCGCATATTTCATCAGTACTGAGCAATTTCAGTATTCACTTATATATACAATCGATAGTGATTGGACGACTCCTAGACATATTGCATGCTAGTATAGAGCGTTAACATTTTCGGGATGTGGCAATGTTCCCTGACTATACTGAATAAATATTCAGAACAATTTTGGGGAAGGGTATTTTTGGGTGTTCATCCTATTATAAATGAGAGTACCTCTTTTGCAGATACAAAATTTAAAAGGAAAAGTAAGTCTTTTCTGATAAAGGAAGGAGTATTATAGAAGACATGACATTTAACATAGTTAATATTATCACATATTTCTTTCTATTTTATGTTCAATCGAAAAGGTTAAGATTTTATTAAGGTAAAAATAGAAGTACCAGACTCAACATGAATCGGATATATATTACCAAGCCTAAATACTTATTGTTTGCTTGTCTTTGCCACCTATTATTTTTTTCCATGACCTTGTTGTTTCTTTTTGACCATAGATAGGCCCGACTTTCCTTCATATCTTATTCCCGTTGTTTTCAAACTAGTTCCTTACCATTTTCCTTGTAAGAGCCATGCAATGTTAAATCTTGAGATAAGTAGCTCAATGTCTCTTGAAAATATACAATGCAGGAGAACGAATGATCCAGATTTTCTTCTCTGTTGTTGCATATGTTGTAAGTTGTGGTAGATATGATATTGTAACCTCTTCTAATTAGGTTGTTCAGTGTGGGCACAAAATTTTGCAACATTCACCACACAAACACCCGCACTTTAGGGGCACATGTTTCACCCACTAGTGCTTACATATCACTGATAGCTTCTTTGGTTGAATAGCTGGAACCAGAGTTATGGTTGAGTGAAAAGTTAAAATCCCCAACCTCAACAACATTATGTTGTTTTTGTATCTTTATATTTTATCTTCCTGTGTAATCCATTTTTGCCACTTTAGCATATTTGTAGTCTGCAAGTTTGAAATTCTTCTGATTAGATTGATGGAGAGGTTATTCGTCAAACCAATACCCTACAACATTCTCATTTGCAATTTGGATGGTAGGGTTTCATTCAAGAAGCCAGTTTTCTTTTTCTTTGCCTTTCGAAAACCCCTTGCGATAGGTGATCTTCTTGATTCCCGGTTTTATGTTGAATCCACTTGGACATTCAGGAAGGCATGTTTTATATCGATTGTGCTTCCTCGTAGAATCCCCATAGGGGGACCTTCAAGTACTTGGGTTGTGCAACTTCAAAAAGGCTTGATAAAAAGATCGTACTTCTGGTTCATCCATCTCCCTCAGCTACATTTTTTATTATAAAAAATTATGGGGAGGATAATAGGATTAAGTCAAGTCAACTGTGCTGACCATATTATAAGAATCCTAATCAGTTACAAATATCCGACAGGTCTTATTAATATTGTCTAAGCACAACTGTTTCTGTAATATTGTTTTACATGTAATAAAACCTTTCTGTCTTTCTCTTTCATCTTTCATCTTTCTGTTCTCATCCCTAATTCTTGATTATCATGAGAACATAATAATTCTCATGGTATCAGATAGGTAATCGATCAATATTCATTCATACAACAAATCTCAACAACGTTTTACAAACAATTTTCAGCTTCAGAAATAATTAGGGTGATAATTTTTTGAACAATTAATTGGAGGATACTTTTTCTAATTGGGGGATGTTTCACTGTAGCTGCCGGCATGGTTTTTCAATGCCGGCAATCCATCGACCATGCCGATTTCATTGAAATACCATGCCGACGTCTACAATAAAAATATCCCCCAATTAATCCTTCTAATTTTTCAATAACTTTTCCCCAATTCAATTTTTAGGGTTCTTGAGTAACTCTTTATGGTCACTACCAGATCGGGTGATTATAACAAAAACGTTACAAATAATTCTGTAAGAAGTACCAATTTCATAAACAATCGTAGCAACAACAAAAATCTTACTTCAAATCTGGTGATTTCTCAAAGAACCCAAATCAATAACGAGATGACGACTTCCGTTGTTAATGGTAACTCTCTTCCTTTTACAAATATAAACAATTTAATTTTGATGAAACTTGATGCTTCAAATTTTTTACTATGGCGAGATCAATTTGAAGGTGTTTTACTTTCTTCTGATTTGTATGGATATGTGGATGGTGAGAAGATTGAACCACCACAGAAGATAATGATAGATGGTGTAGAATCAATTAATCCAGAATGGGTGTCTTGGAGAAGATTAGATAGATTTGTCTCTACATGTCTTAAGGCAACATTCACTCCCACTATCAATGGTGATGTTCTTGGTCTTCCAACTGCAAAAGAAATATGGGATTATCTTAATACTAGTTTTAAGACACAATTTGTTGCTAGGAAGAACATGTTAAGAACTCATTAAAATGGAATTAAAAAGGGAAATAATTCTATTATGATATATTCACAAAAGATTAAGTCCATGTTGATTTTATGGCAGCAATTGGAGAAAAAGTAAATGGTGGGGATTTAATGATGTTTGTGATGAATGGTTTGGGTAGTGAATATGATATTTTTGTTATCTCATCACAAAACAGGGAGAAGTCTTATACTTTTGGTAAAGCTAAAGCAAAACTGTTTTCTCATGAAATTTTTTTGCTTGATATGCAACAACATAGTAACAATGTCTTTGATGAACAGAATGCAACTATATTTTTTACTAGAAACAATTTAAATGGATATAATAGAAGGAATGATAATGGTAGTAATACAAGACTAGTCAGTATCAACATGGGTCTATCTCAAATGTTTCAAATGATGAATATCAACATGGGTCTGGCACAAATGGTGATAGAAGAACTAATTTGGATTATTCAAATATGTTTTGTCAAATATGTAAGAAGAAAGGTCATTTGGAAACAAGGTGCTTCTTCATATATCATCCACCATCTACTGGTTCTTCAACTAACAATGATCAAGCACATTATGCAAGTTCTGATTCTCAATCTAATTTTTCAAATGGAGCAGTGCATAATTCTGGGGCTGATACTCCTCATTCTGCTTTCACAATTATAGATGTCAATCATGCTGCTGCAAATGATGATCCTTCTTCTTCTCATTCAGTATGGATTTCTAATAGTGGTGTTCACTTACATGACTGGATACATGGCATTACTTCAAAATACTTCTACGCTACAAAGGGAAGGACAATATCACGTTTGGTAATGGTAAGACTCTATCTATATCTCTTACTGAAAATGCTCAACTACATACATCAAACACCAGTTTTAGACTTGATAATGTTCTATATAGATTCCAACAATGATAAGAAGTTTACATAGTCATTTTTTGCTTGCTAAGGGAAAAATGATAAATAAACTGTATCATATTACATCTCCTTTGATTCAATATGCATTTTCATCTCTTATTGCTTCTTCTGATGTTTGGCACAATAGATTAGGTCATCCTTCATCCACTATTAATTGTTCAACAACTTCATAATACTAAAAACATAATTCTTAAATTTGTTATTTCAACCAATTTATGTCATCCATGTCAAATTGCAAAAAGCAAAATATTTCCTTTTCAGTTATCTTCATCTCATGTTTCCTCTCCACTTGCATTAATTCATTGTGATGAGTGGGGTCCTGCTAATGTTACTTCATTAGCAGGACATAGATACTATATTCTTTTTATTGATGATTTTGGTAGGTTCCACTGGATCTATCCTATGCAACTTAAACTGATGTTGTACAATGTTTTAAACAATTCAAAAGTTTAACTGAAAATATGTTCAAGTCAAAATTTGTTTCTTTTCAAAGTGATGGTGCTAGTGAGTTAGTAAAAGGTTATTTTAAACATTTTTTTGGACTCTTTCGGCATTCAAATTAGAATATCTTATCCTAAAACTCCAGAACAAAATGGTATGGTTGAAAGAAAGCACATACATATTGTTGAAATGGGAAATACATTACTTTTTAATGCTTCTTGTCAATAGGAACATTGGTATGATGCTTTTTTGGCTGTCATATACCTGATAAATAGAACTCCTACTCTTGTTCTTCATGGAGAAATATAGATGAAACAAGCAGAGATAAGAGGAAGGATAAGAATAGTCTTATTAGGATATTAGGGTAGAAGCATTACATATTTTCCTTTATATACAACCCTGGGAATCTATTTGGACCGCACATCCATGGGTCGTAGGCCCTGTAACACTCCCCCTTGTGCGGTTCAATAACAAAAATTTATACATAGTGCTTCACATATAGTTCTTCAAATGTCATTATCCTTGATGACTTGTGTCGAAGTCCATTGCCTCATTAAAACTTTGACAAGGAAAAACCCAGTAGGACAAAATCTTGGTACAACTCTTCACATGTAGTACTTCACATGTTGTCTCGTATTTTACATGTAGTTCATCACATGTAATACGATCTTCAAAGACCGACGGGTCTAAGTTAATTGCCTCGTTAAAACTTCATCAGGAAAACCCAGAGGGACAAAATCTGAACTAAAGAAAAAGAGTATAATATTAAGCAAACTTAGAACATAGTTCAACTCGAATATGTCGCCTCATTAAAACCTTGACGAGTAACAAAACCCTCTGGGAAGAAGCAACCTCGGTGAAGGAAAATAGCTCAACACATCATTAGATGCTCCCCCTGATGTCAGACAATTTTCATTAGTCTAATGCAGTAAAAAAGAGTTTATTACACTTTACTTTGGTGACTTGAATGTTTATAAGACCCTGTTGTTGATTTTGGAAGTTACGTTGCTTAACAGACCATCACGTTTTATTTCTTTGATCCAGCTATTTTCAGTTATATCAATGAGATCTTTATGTATTCAACGTTCAACATACTTGATGTTTTTAGTGTTGTCTCGCTAAAAACCTTGTCGAGTAACAAAACCCTTTGGGAAAAACTATTCTTGATCGAAGGGAAAAATAGTGTTAGAGCACTGCTCGGTCGAACTAGCAAGCGTTGCTGTCTCAAGCTTTTGTCAAGTTTAGTTTCCACTACTATAAGTCTTGATTTCTAGTATACTTATAGTTAAGTCTCAGGATTAGGATAGAAAGTGTATTTGAGCATTAGACTTCATGTCGTTCATCGATTGAAGACGAAGAACTACTAAGGGGAGCTTGTGGAACTTCATCAACAAAAGGTATGTGGAGACTTGAACTCATCTATCACTCAAAAGTCTATCTACTCTATATCTTATTTGAGACAAAATTCATATAGATATATAGACTTCGATTATACACATTTGATATTTCGAGCTGAGTTTAACTCGCTTACATATTTCTCGAAATATGTGTTGGTAAGCTTTCGCTTTAACCAAGTTCATCTTATATTCTTGAAGAAAGTTAAAAGATAATCATGTGAAAATCGCCTGGTAACATCTTACATGATTTGTGTGAGACAGTCATTTGATCTAGACTCAGAATGTTTCGTATTGATCATTCGATCACTTGAAAATTGCTTTGAAGCTAATAGTTTGTGTGAGACATCTATTGTCGTCTTCCGAGAATGTTTCAATGATTGAAATAGAAGTTTAAAACAAATAACCATGATTGGATATAACACAGTGTGCGTACTTGTACGATAACTGTTGCAAGTTATTCCAAGTCTGGGAACCATGGTATGCATACTGATTGGTTTAGTAGAGGTCCGAGAACTAAGTATGCATATCGGTACGTGTACTGGCGTGAGGTTCAAGTTCAGGGACTTTATTGAGTTTGGTGGTATGCGTACCCGTTCGCGTATTGGCAAACCCAAACTTAGTCCGGCCACATAGGTATGTGTACCCGTTTGCTTACTTGAGTGGGTTATGCTCTAAAATCGGTTTGTTCATGAACTAATACATTTATATAATAAGGAATGCAATCTTTTTCCAACCATGGATATAATGTCCATGAATTGATTCGAGTGAATCAAACCAGTTTTGCTTCGATTGTATCTTGTATACTTCTATGAGAATATAAACAATTGAACAACTCTAAAACTAGTTTCATTTGAGTTATTTGAACTAGTTATGGTTAAGATGAATAAGGTTGATATGAAAGTGTCCATATGACTAACTTCGGTTAACTATTGTTGAGCCAACAAAGGTGTACACTTTTAGGTACGGTTGTTCGTATCTAAATGAAGTCACTTTTCATTTGTGTGTACATGCTAAGTTCGGTCTAACGGTTGAAAGATATTAGCTTGAGTCTAATCAGGTTTTCATCTAACGGTGAATATTGAATGCTTTGTTACCAAAGTAACATTGATTGGAAACCATGATTTGAATACTATATAAGGGAGAAATCTAGCAATTGGGAAACCTAATCCCCACACCTCATGTGTGATAGTAGTGGCGACTAGAATCGATTCTCCTTTAACCTTAGGTTTTTCTAAAACCTTGTAGGTTAATAAAGATTTGAAGACTTCATTGGGATTATGAAGCCAGACCAAACTATTTTCTCTATAGTTGTGTGTTTTGATCTTGATGTTTTCTATTGTTAAAAGTAATCACAAACATATTCGTCTCATCGTTTGTGATTCCACAATATATTGTTTCGCTACCATACGATTAAGATTATTGTGAGGTGATTGATATTTCTAGGTTGTTCTTCTGGAATATAAGTCGGGTATATCAATTGGTTCATGTTCACCTTGATTTATCAAAAGACGGAACAAAAACATAGGTATATCTGTGGGAGAGCAATAGACTTTTCTGTGTGAGACAGATTGGTTTATCAAGTCTTCTACTTTGGGTCGTAGCAACTCTTAGTTGTGGGTGAGATCAGCTAAGGGAATCAAGTGCGTAGAGTCCTTCTGGGATTCAGAGACGTAAGGAGCGCAATTATACCTTGATCAGTGTGAGGTTGGTTAGGGCTCAACTACATTCAAGTCCGAAGTTAACTTGGAGTAGGCTAGTGTCTGTAGCGGATTAATACAATATGGTGTTCAAATCTGGACTAGGTCCCAGGGTTTTTCGGCATTTGCGGTTTCCTGGTTAACAAAACATCTGGTGTCTGTGTTATTTCTTTTCCGCACTATGGTTGTTTATATAATTGAAATATCACAGGTTCTGCGTAATTTCAATCAATTTTGAATCCAACCTTTGGTTGTTGATTAAATAGATTGATACTTGGATATTAGTTTTTGATACCGTCCAAGTTATTTCTTATATTCAATCGGGCTCGCAAATTCCTATTTGTTTGATTGTATATTGAATTGAGAAATTGAGATATAACTCTTTGATATACTTTTCTTAAGATTGAGTCTGACTGTCTAGTTGATTCTATTGAAAGTATATTGGAGTTAGTCCATACAGATTGCTAAGCGAAATATTGGGTGTGGTTGTTAGACCCTCGTTTTTTCAATTGATATCAGAGCAGGAAAACACGTTTAATACCTCATAAGTCTGTGTTTGTAGCGATCTGACTCTATGGACAATAATATTACCTCTGACAACGCAACACCAGTTCAGAAACTCTCTGATTTGGTTCAAAGTTTTGGATCTCCTTATTAGTAACAAAAATGAGATTCAACTCAAGTACTTTAGAGTGAATATATGTTACGTTCCAGAGGGGGATGATATATATTTATCCAGATATATCCCAAGTGTTGTAGAGAATTTATGTCTCGTGAGAATGATGTACTTTTCATTCCATAGGCGCAGACGTTGGATCTAGTTCAAATAAATAGTCAATTGGCCAGGAAAAAATCTTCTTGTCATTAAAGTTAATGTATAAAGTACGACCTTACTATGGAAATTGGTTGCTACTATGGTATCCACATTGCATTGCTTGTACTAATACCGGTACGAAGATTCATTTCCAACTCTTTGGTGATAGCTAGAATTACATCTTAGCTTCATCCCATATTCAGTTGATACCTGTACTTTGGTATCATTACTACCGGGGAAAAAAATACATCTTTG
Organism: Papaver somniferum; assembly: GCF_003573695.1. NCBI lineage: Eukaryota > Viridiplantae > Streptophyta > Magnoliopsida > Ranunculales > Papaveraceae > Papaver > Papaver somniferum. Next base: position 85,967,096 of record NC_039363.1, read on the forward strand.
TCTCATGATATATATGTCATTTTTCACATGCTTTATATGAGTCGCTACGTCTAACCCTCATTATTCGGGGTACTTTCCATTTTCAATTTTGATACATTTAGCTTAATTTGAGAAATTTCTTTATCTCAACAGGCCAAGAGAATCTCACTACACATGTCAACCACTTACTTTAGGTTGACTAGATTACTAAAGGTAGGGGTGTAAATTCGGGCAGGCCGGGCCGCCCGACCCAAAAACTAAGACAGGCCGGGCAGGCCAGGCTTAATATTTGTGAGCCCGTAAACAAATTCAGGCCGGACAGGCCGGGCACAAGTAGATAATTTGCTATCCAAAGACCGCCCAAAGCCCGCTTTTTATACGGGCAGGCCAGATCGGGCCGGACAGGCCACTATTTTGAATTTTTTTTTTAAGTTTAAATTTTCAAATGAACGGTATTAAATACAATATTCTTTCCTTTCCAACATCGCATATCGTAAGTGATAGTATTATTTTATATTTAAATTACACTGACAAATTTCTAATTTTAGCCTATAATAAATAATTAATTAGAGTACAATAAACTTGCTAATAAGAAAATATATTACCATTAATGTTTTGAAAAGGTTAATTATAAGTAAAAAAACAATTATATATTTTATTTTTCTTGACACAAAATTGACAATTATAAAATTGTAACGTTTAAGTCTTTTTAAGAGGATATTAAATGATTAATGGCACATAGAAGGCTTTCAGGCCGGGCACCAGGCTGGGTATCAGGCCGGGCATCATAATTAATCGCAAAGACCGAGACCGCCCAATAAATTAATCCAGGCCAGGCCGGGTGGTCCATGACGGGCCATAACAGGCTTTGGGCTACTTCGAGTACAGGCGGGCTCGGGCGGATACAGGCAGGCCGAGTATTTTCGGGTATTATTTACACCCCTAACTAAAGGTAGTTTTCTTGTTGTCATACTTCAACATATATTGTTTCGTTAGTATCATGGATGAAGTAGAGACATCGAAATTTTTTGACTCTAATTTTTTTTTGTGAGTTCCCCACAAAAAATTGGAATACATGTGATTTTATTTGCAATGTATATTTTGAAACTACCGACTATTTAATAGTCGAGCAAGTGGATTACATCCCATGGAATTCAAATTTGGGGAGAAAATATCAAGTATGCAATATTGGTGCTCAAGTAATTCTAAACCCCAAATGAATACATTGGAATAGAGTTGGTACCACCAATTGAACAAAAGACATCATTCAACTATAACCAATATCATATTCAATAGAACAAAATAATAATAAAACCAAAATTCTTAATGATCAAGATCAACTTTAAATTGACCGTTTATATGACGTGGACTTATCTTAAGACAAAAATAAACAAAACTAGGCATGTTTTAAAAACAAATAAATAAGCCTAGCAAGTATTCAATATAAAAACGCACATCATAGTTACATACCTCAGATCTCGGTTCCCGCTGTATATACACAAAACCAGAACGTCCTTGGTCGCGCGCATCCCAAACAGAACAGAAGTTGGAACAGGATCGGTCCATGATGGACCGGGACAGATCGGTTGGGTCCGGGTCCGGGATGGATTAGACCGGACCGGGTTGGCTGGGTCGGACCGGGTGCATTTCTCCTCTTTCTCCAGGCGATTTCCCCGTGATCACATCACGGCATAAAAAAAGATAAATACATATTGTAAAATAATGTAATCAATCACGTCGTAAACATATATATATATATATATATATATATATATATATTATAAAATATAATCAACTGATTGATCATGGGATTTTTATAGATATATTGGATTTAGCCAAAATCAAAAACAGGGAAAAGAAAAAAAATAGATAGATGAAAATAGATCCAACTTAGCTGATTTGATTCCCAGCGATTTCAACATTAGCTTAACGATAATTGCATAACTTTGTTGATCTAAATCGTCCATGCAGAAGAAAAAAAAAAATCAACTGATCAAATCTAGCTCTGCGGTATAGCATCGTGCATGATAACGTGTTTAAGGAGAAATATAGATGAAACAAGCAGAGATAAGAGGAAGGAGAAGAATAATCTTATTAGGAGATTATGGTAGAAGCATTACATAGTTTCCTTTATATACAACCTTAGGAATCTAGTTGGACCGCACATCCATAGGTCGTAAGCCCTGTAACACATATCAAATGTTATATAATTCTTTACCAGATTATTCCTTGTTAAGAGTGTTTAGTTTCATTTGATATCCTTTTTTGGGTCATTCAGGAATAGATAAATTATCTCCAACATCAATGAAATGTGTTTTCATTGGATATAGTGCTTTACATAAAGGATACAAGTGTTATAATCCTTTTTCTATAAGAATGCATATTTCTAAACATGTTGTCTTTTCTGAAAATGAATTTCATTTTTGCTCAAATTTTGATTCATTTGTTTTATCTGAAGTTCCCTCTGATGTTCCTTTTTTTTTTATCATATTCCCACTTCTACAGTTGTTACTAGATCTCGAAAAGGTATTTTAAAGCGTAAAACTTTTCCCTATCATGTCTTACATCATTCAATTAAACATCCTATTCCATCCGCTTTTTATTCCTTCTTAAATATTACTTCTGAGCCAAAGAGTTTTAAAGAAACAATGAAAAATCCTAAATGGCAGGCTTCAATGAAAGATGAGAATGATGCATTAAATAGGAATGGTATATGGGATTTGATTGATCCTGAACCTCACATGAATTTACTAGGATGTAAGTGGGTATACAGGGTTTAGTTAAAGTCAGATGGTACAGTTGATAGATTAAAGCCAAGACTGGTATCTCAAGGATTCAATCAACAAGATGGTATAGATTATGATGAGACATTTAATCTTGTTGTTAAGGCAACTACTGTAAGAGTTGTACTGACTATGGTTGTTACTAGAGGATGGTCAATTAAATAATTGGATGTCTCTAATGCATTCTTGCATGAAGATTTAACTGAGAATGTTTATATGAAACAACCACCAGGATTTGTTAGTTCTGAATTTCCAAATAGAGTTTGTCATTTGAAAAAGAGGTTAAATAGTTTAAAACAAGCACCAAGGGTTTGGTTTGACAAATTTAGTACTTCTTTGATTTCTTATGGATTTGTAAGAACTGTTTGAGATTTTTCAATGTTTCTTTATGTTGCTAGTTCAGAAATGATGCTTCTCTTACTTTATGTTGATGATATTATACTTACTGGATCTTTAGATGCTTTACTTGCTCATTTGATTAAGTTTTTAAGTGCTGCTTTTGCAATGAAAGAACTAGGGGATTTACATTTCTTCTTAGTCATAGAAGCAACAAGGGACAAAGATAGTATCAAGTTAACACAAAAGAAATATACAATGAAATTATTAGAGAAGGCACGTATGATTGAATGTAATCCTTGTAGTACACCAGTAGCTAAAGGACCAAGAGTGTCTATAAAGGATGGTCCTTTATTATCAAATGCTTCAGAATACAGAACTTTATTTGGTATGTTACAATATTTGTGTCTAACTAGACCAGGTATTTGCTTTGGGGTTAACTATGTAAGTCAGTACATGCATGCACCAACTAATGTTCATCTGTTATTAGTAAAAAGAATCCCTAGATATTTAAAGGGTACTATTGGTTATGGTATAACTATGAGAAGAGGGGATATTCAAACTTTAACAGCATATATAGATTCAGATTGGGGTAACTGTCCTGAAACAACAAGGTCTGTTAGAGCATATCTCGGTTGAACCCACCAAGCGTTAGTATTTCAAGTTTGGTTGTCATATTTTAGTGAATCAAAACTCATCTAAGAGTCACTTGATTATGTACTAGAGACAACTTCGTATAGGTTAGACTAGAAATTCTAGGAATATGAGACATACAAGTATTACTCGAAGACCTGAAGAACTTGAAGAAGTAACAAGCTACAACTACGACATCATCCTTCCTCTTGAGGTTAGTAATATTGACTTGAACTGTTTCATTCCTAACGTATCTTTCAAGTCGTGCTATATTGAAAACATAACTGCGAAGCTGTGTATGAATATATTATTCTAGTAGTGATACATGATCATATGATCATAGTGTTAAGTAATTAGACTACAAAGTATAACGCTTATCTTTTGAAATTCATATATATGACATCGAAATAATCTTATGAATGTTGTGATGATTATGAGAATGGGTAAAGGTGAAGATTTCATCCTAGGAAACAATGTTTACATTTGTTTAAAGGAAATACATTCATGAACTTGTTTTATGAATCGAAACGGAAATCGTTAGGCTTATTGGTATGTCTATTCATTGCAAATATTTGGATTACCAATATGTGTGAGATGGTAGAATCGATCATAACTTGTTATGTATCTTGGTATAACTAATCAGAATGCATGACTTATGGTTTGGTATGACTATTTTTGATTAATTAGTGTTACCGATCCTAAGTAATCACCTGAGATGGTATGATCGATATTTGTAATTAGTGTGACCGATCACAATAGAGTTGTGTAATCTATCCTTGTAATTGGTGTATACGGTCCTTGTAATTGGTGTAACCGGTCCTAGTGACTGGTGAGACCGATCACAAGAAATACCATGTGTATATGGTAACCGGTCCTGGTAATTGATGTAACCGATCCTGGTAACTGATGTAACCGGTCCTGGTAACTTGTGTGACTGATCACAAATGTTCCATATTAAGGTATAACCGATCCTAGTGATTGGTAGAACCGATTGAACCCATGGATGTGATTTGATATTTGATCAATCACATTGTTGTCTTGGAATACAGATGAACCAATTATAAACTTGTTTGGAAGTGATTGTAAATATGAAAGATGATTTACGAAGAAAAGATGTCAACATACTTTGAACACGATAAGTAACTCTTATCTTTTATTGTTCAAAGACATTCCTTAATTACTCAAGGAGATCCTGTTCCGAAATAAATTAAGAATCTTTTAGTTAAGGTTCTTAGTTTTATATGCTTTAATTACCAGCAATTAAATGCATATCTCTAGAGAATAAAAATTAATAATGTGCATTTACTAATTGGAGATTTTCTATTGAGAGATTTCGGAAAATATTGGACAAAGCATTTCCTGGAATTATGAAAACCGGATGGGCATTTATTGCATATCTTGAGAATACTTTCGGTTTTGGAAATTCCTTGGTATCCAAACATCCTTGGTCTATGAATACATAAGTTTGCATTTCTAGCAAACTATCCTAAGAGCCAGGAAAATTTCATCTGTTTGTTGTTTCTGGTGGAGCCGTCTTTCCAGAGAGGAAAGTACCTTAATTAGGCGAAATCTCTTACGACTGCTCGTTTAAAGACTTTTGTGGGATCAAGAAGCTCTATGAGTACCGTTGGTGAGAAACTAGATTATTGCAGTGTTATTAGTTTTCGATTGATTTGATTGACTAACGGTTGTTGAAACTTTGATTGCACCTAGTTTGTTTATTCTTGAGAATCTTCTCTTCTGATATAAGATTCACTAAACTATATCGAAGTATCGACGGGATCTTTAGAACTATTAGTAGATCTAAAGACATCTTGTGGTAATCCATTGTTAACAGACTCGTTCTGTACGTGATTGATCATAAGAGATTCAAGTGGTGTTGTGCAGGTTTTAATTGAAGATTAAAGAAGATTTCTTATTGGTTTCTCATATCTTTGTGTAGCACAAACCTTGATCGGCTGGGATCCAACTAGAATCGGATTTATTCGATTGATTAGTTGCGTGAGATCGACATTCACAATATATCTCTTTGAGATTTATTTGGATTGAGTGCGAACCTAAACTCTGTTACTTCGGTAGTTGTTGGATAGATTGATCTAACCAGGCAAAAGAGTTTATTAGTTTAAACGGAAGAGCCTTTGCATATGACTTGAGATATCTTTATCTTAAAGAATCAACAGAGTTGTTACCAAACAGATTTGTTGTTCCTTTACTGTTTAGAATACGATCCAAAGGAATTGTTCCAGTGCGTGTAGTCATCGAAGTCGGAAGTGCAGGGATACCGAGGAAACTAAGTGAACTAGGGTTAGTTGCTTGGTTTCAACTATACGAATTTGGTTTAGATTTTGTATAGCGGCTTAATTTCTGAGAGTATTCAATTATGGACTTGGTCCCATAGTTTTTCTGCATTTCGGTTTCCTCGTTAACAAATCTTGCTGTGTATTTTACTTTTCTATTTCCGCAATTATAATTGTTTATTATAACTAGAAGTAAAATAAAAAAATGTTAATTCTGATTTATTTGATAGTGATCGTATAGAGTTTGGTTAAGTCCGAACCTATTATCAAGTAATCACACTTTGGTAGTCGTATTGTCTCGATCTCGTATCCATAGACAATCACACAAAGTGTGAATACCGATTTGTAGTATTTTCTCGACTTTTTCCATAGACAATCACTTTCAGTAAGAGGACTTATAGGTGGATAAATAAAAGATTGTGGTATATTTGGTTACCCTCGTCTTTTCAAGGTCTACTTGTGGATATGCAATTTTTCCTGGTTCTTCTTTAATATCTTGGTCAAGTAAAAAGCAGCCAACTGTGTCAAGATCAACAACTGAAGAAGAATAAAAATGCTTATTAGTTGAAACTACAGAATTAGAATGGCTTTCTTCTCCTTTGTCTGAGTTGCATATTTCATTATTACAACATATTACTTTGTATTGTGATAATATAAGCGTAATTTATTTTTCTGCTAACCCACTTTCTCATTCCAGGGCAAAGAATATAATGATCCACTATCATGTTGTTAGAAAGCTATTCAAAAGTGGATTTCTTATTGTCCAATATATTGCTTCTGAAAATAAATTAGATGATATCTTTACAAAAGGTCTTTGTGCTCCCATTTTTACTTCTCTTATTCATCAGTTAATGGAGATTTCACCTGCAACAACAAGTTCTGAAGTTTCTGCTTTTGCTGTTACTGGAGATTTTTCTTCTCAGTCTTCTACTTCAGTAGTGTCACCTGCTTCTGATATTACAATGTTTGAACTTTATCATATAAGACAAGTTTCTTTTTCCGTTTCTTAGTTTTTGTTTTCTTTATGCTATGTATGTTTGTGCTTTGTCTGTGTTTAAATTTTACAAATTGATTAGAGGTAGCCTCTATCAGTTTGAGGGGGCTAATAGGATTAAGTCAAGTCAAGTCAAGTGTGTTGACCATATTATAAGAATCCTAGTCAATTACAGATATCCGACAGGTCTTATTAATACTGTCTAAGCACAACTATTTCTGTAATATTGTTTTACCTGTAATAAAACTTTTTAGTCTTTCTCTTTCATGTTTCTGTTCTCATCTCTAATTTTTGATTATCATGAGAACATAGTAATTCTCAGAAGACAATCATATCCCATTGTTGATCTTAGTGGATTGGGATTTAGTTGTGTTTATGCTACCGAAATTATTTGGCTTTTGTAAACCTTGCTAATTTAGGCCTACTCATTGTATTTGATACCCAATTTGTAAGTTAAAACATAAATCATTTTGAAGTAATTGGAAAAACCATTTATTATATCTAATATATGCATGATTAGTTATTATTAATATTGTGTTAATTATTAATTAATTGTGTTAGATGTGAAACTTTCTGGTGTTAATTAATCATCAAAACATTAAAAAATTAAAAAAATTCAGGAACAACAACCCAAAATTGTTGGATATGATGGCATATGTATGCCCATTCTGAGTTGGTGTTCTTCACTCATCAAAAATACTAAGAATCGGTGGCTATCGGTTGATATAAAAGCAGATTGTGACAAAATAATCAGTGGATGTGAGAGCTCGTATAAACTGATTGTGATACACACTACACCATATCATGGTTTTAGCAACGCTTCATTTTAGGAGATGCGCAACGGAATCTTTGTAAGATTATTCCCAAGCAAACCATGACAAGTTTTAGAGGTTCTGTATCACTATTGTAAAAGCTCATTGTATGTCACTATTGAAATTTCTAGGCTTAGGGCCTTCCATGGTGTTTTGAGATTTGTCATGATAAGTGGTACCTACTTTTCCTTGTATCCAGTCTTTTCCCTATGTGTCTGTTTGATATGATATTGAACTCCCACGTTGTAATGATTAAACAGGTTATTGTGTTTGGAACTTGCGGAAGCTCGTGAAAGTCAATGAAGTTCTAAGATGGATACATGATTTCTTCTGGTCGGCCTGTTAACTAGTACATCTGATAATTGCAGGCTCATTCATAATTGAAGGTATTATGAATCTCATACCGAGTTATCTTATATATTGCACTCTAAAAATGTCAATTAACTATGGGTTGTTCCACATGTGCTTCGCTATTAGTTTTTGTGCATGCGGCCAGGAGAGGTGCAGCAGCCAGAGAAATGAAAATGAGGAATTGTGTATAGCGTGGTCATGATCCAATAACTCTTGATGTACTTATGACATGTAACTTAGCTATAGACTATGAGATATACACATCCCATTTTGAAAATTGATTGTTACGCTCTACTTCCAAGTCATATGCTGGAAAATTAAATATGCAAGTGAATCGGGAGTGTATTTTTTTTTCTGAAGCATAAATGGGGAGTGTATGTATTGTGTTGATCTACATCTAATCAATATGTCCCCCCGCGTTGAAAGTTAGCCACCATGCCTCAATGCTGAATCAATGGGAACCAGCGATTATGTCTAAGCCTTCTAGACAAGACTGACAAATCTTAGTAGTCAAAAATTTATATATTCAGGTGCAGGTAATATATGCAGGTCAGGTCCATATCAATATCAATTAGTTCTGGTTCATAGGCTCTTTATTTCCAAGTTTATGAGTTTTAAAACACATTAGGTCTATGGTGAACGCATACTTCTTATTTGGATCTTCAGGACAATTTTTATGTCGATTGAAAAAAGAATTATAACTTATGAAGTGTGATTTTGAATAAGTTTGAACTTGTATCGTATACCGTTGACTCATATCAGTTTAAGTATTTTATATATGCTTTATATTCTCTTTTTAGGTGCTGCTGCAATAGAAGTTTGGATTGGGTCCCCGCATCAGGATTAACTACTCAACAAGTTGAGAAAATTGGAATGTTAAATTAATCATAATTCAGATCTCTACTCCGGGATTATCTTCAAGTCCTAGTCGTTTCATTTATTTTTACGAGTTCAATAATTCTTTTAAATGTATGTCTATCTCTTGTAGAGGTATAAGTTTTGTATAATTGGAATTTGTAAATAATTTTTTTTTTTTTCATTTCTCGATGAATATTATCAGGTGCACAGTTTTTTTGGAATTTGTAAATAAAAAAAATGTAAATTTTTTAATTTCTCGATAAATATTTTGCAACGTATATAAAAGTTGCTCTAATTATTTTTACGTTGCCTAAATAAATATATACGTTGCACAAATAGAAAAATAAGACGTTGCACCACCAATTGTGCAACTTTTATATTCATTGCTCTAATTAATTTGTGCAACAGATAGCTTCCGTTGCACAAAAATGCGCAACGCAGTTTTACCAACGTTTATTTCCGTTGCTCAAATTCTTAGGAACGTTTATAAACGCCACAAAAAGGCTGTTTTGGTATAGTGACACTTTAATAAAAAAAAAATCATTCATGCTTTTTGGGAAATTTTATTCATTTAAAATCAACCTAACTCACTTTCATAGGCATCTCGCACTTATACGTAACATGTGCAACAATCCTTTTAACCCCTAGCGATCCTAATTACGAGTTGTGTCTCATGAGAGTTTACATAGTGATTTACCGCAAAATCAAATCAAAGATACCATAAGTCTCAATCTTCACCGGAATCTTTGGCCAATCATTGAATGACATATAGTCCGGGTTAAGCTTTGAGTTTTTGACTTCATAAATCCATAGCTTTCCTTTTTCCTCGGAGTGGTGTCTTTATGCGAGCCTCTCCTATAAAAACACAATACAAACTCACTTTGTTAGTGTTTAAGTGGAACACCAATAATTTAATTTACATAAAAATAATCTAAAATTACTTATAAATTCTGCGACCGACATTGTAAAAATGCTATGGCTGTAAATCTTCTCTCGTATGCCTACATATTCAGCTATTTTGTTTTCGAATAACTTGGTACCTATTGTGAATTTTGTAGCAGAGATCTTACCTTTGCATTTTCATAATTTCACATAAATTGGTTCCACACCCTCCCCCAAAAGGTTTCGGGTGAAACCCGTTTAACTTGGACCCTTCATGGCGGGTTTCATTATGCCAAGTTTTAATTATGAACAATTATTCAGCTGGGTCAAATGATGTCATACTTGTAGAGGTATGAAGTCAATTAGATAGAGTAAAAACTGAAATAATATTTATAGAATATATGAAATTATATGTGTGTTTTTTGAGTAGCGGATGAAGTAGGAGTTAATAAAATATTCAATTTTGGGAAAACTGGGTCAGGGAAAGAGGTCATTCTTATATAGAGAAATTTACTTTGAATCACAAAGAAGAAATATGCAATGGTATGTTAGTTACACGTTGTGCACCAAGTGATTATCCAGAGAACAATAGTTAAGTTTTTTAGGAACCGACAAGCATAAGTTGGAGTATAATATCGCAGTAGATAAATTATGCAACAAGTTCTATATTGCTTGAATTATTTTTGCAATGTTCGTCATACGATATATCAGTAGATAAAATGGTAGATAATATGAGTAAATAGGATAGTCAGTATTTGCATACTTTTGTTGATGTAGACGTCTCCATTGTTCTTCAGTCTTCAATCTTCAAGGTCGATTAGTGAACTCTAATGCTTAACTTCCATGCTCTATTCCAAGTCTAAGACTGACCTTAGTAGACTTTGAATCAAGATGTAGTTTTGATTAACTAAATTTGTCTACAAGCTTGATATGCCAAAAATTGTAAGTTTGAACGAGCAATGCTCTAATAGTAAAAGCATCATTATATTCTTTCGTATTATAATTAAACACTTTTAAAAGTTGTTTCAACTGATAATGTTCTTTTCAGTTGGAATTTCTTTAATTAGATATCCAGTTAAGGTCTTGTAATCAACGTTGAAATTTTGTTTTAATATGTCGACTTTTCTTTTGAAAGACTTTGATTTTCACTTTCGATAGTTTGAGTATTTTTCAATCACAAATTATAAATCTTTTAACATAAGAACTGTGTATCTTGGGAACAAGAAATCAAGCGAAGAACCACAAAAAAATAACTGATTAGTAGATTCAAAAAAATAAGAATGTAAGTGGTACTTGTTTAAATAAAGTGAATTTTTGGTTAATTTTTTTTCCAATTATCAATTTTATTAATTCTAACAAAGGAATCAATATATGAGAATCTTTCGATAAGTTTCATCTCAAATTATTAATTCAAACTTATTATGAATTTAACATTATAAAATAAGTTTAAAAATCTTTAGGTATTGATCTTTAATCACCTCAAATAAGTTTCAGTAGCCTACTAATACAAGACGAAGTTTGAAAACATCCGATTTTATTCTTAAATCTTAATCGACTGGTTCAATTCGCAAGTTAAAATAAATATTTTTCAATCCCTAATTTCCAAGTCTTAATGTCAACACATTCATGAACCCCAGATTAAATTAGTCACAATAACAAAATCTAGAGACGATTTCAATTTATTCTTTTATGATTTTTTGTAAAAAGTAAAAAAGAGCTAAGGTTTCCCCATTTTCCAGCACAGTTGCAAATTCTTTTGGTAAAATTTTGAAAAAGATATCTTATTTTCTAATGGAAATGGGTCTTTTGGTAAAACTTTGAAGAAGATATCTTATTTTCTAATGAAAATGGGTTTTAAAGGGTATATAAGTCTTTTATTATTGTTTACTCTCTAGTCGTATTCCTTTGCATTTGATGAATAACACAATCCAAATTGGGCTTTTGAAGGTAATCAAATTTCTATAAAATCGGATTACGAGATTTTTAGTTTGTGTTTGGTCCGGAGAATTGGTCTGATTATGTTGTAATCGGATTACCAGACTTTTCATTTCAAAAACCAACACGTTGTTAATATGTTGTTAACATATGTGTTGAAATTATCTTATGTTGACTTCTAATTTTTTGTGCACAACTTAATACTTCCCAAGTACACATATAAAAAAAATTCTTTTGGTGTATTCAAGGTAGACCTCCGTATAAGAATAACATCTATATAATTTTTTTTTGTGTGGTCCCTATGGTATTCTTATACAGAGGTTTTATTGTATCATGATTCATGAAGACTACCATCGAGCACAAAGTTGTTTGTATTTTTCTGAGATCTGTGTGGGCACCGTCTGGTTTGTACTTGATTACAGATTGCCAGGTCATGACTGTTGGTACAAATAATTGTTCATGGAGAGGGATTGATGAGATGTTACTCCCATCAAATTTTGAAACAACGTGGCTTATATCATGCATCTTATATTTATATGGGCGGTTTCATATATTGGATGTTCAAAAACTACTCGGGAAAGGCAAGCGAACCATCCATTCTCAAATTTAATGTCAGTAGCGAACAATTCACACTTCTTAATGTTCCTGATATCATCTTCAAAGAATTCACGCATTCTAAGTCTTGCAATTTATTTGACCCGGTTGTGGTTAAAACATATGCGACCTGGCCACATCCGAGCAACACATTGATACAGATATGGACAGTGTATGGTCCAAATGAAATGAAGAGCATAGTAAGACGGTATATACTAGTAACAGTTCTGATGGCAGTACTTACTATTGGGTGGAAAACAAATGGTCGGTGCCACCTTTTGATCAGGCTTTACATTCTATTGTAGGCATTACAGGAACATACGTTTCTTCTTGCAAAAGTGGGTGATTACAAAAAAAAATTCTTTCGATAATTACAATTTGAGAAAGAATAGCAAAATAAATTTTGGGAAGTAAATCACAAGTACCAAATATCATTTTCTAAATAAACAATGTTAATTTAAAGAATCTGCAAGTTATAGCTAAGATTAATATTCAAATTAGTTAAAAGTAGACGATGTGTTTAAACTTAAAAAAATGCAATGTGTTTAAATTAATATCCTAGAAGAAACCCCATGGTGATCGACATCAACATGAAAAATTCTTATCATTCTTATTTACAGATAATAAAATAAAATAATCATTGGAAGAAAACTTTGAAGAAGGTATCTTAACTAAGTAATTTCTTTTTTAAATATCTTTTTCAGTTAGATTAAATTATTTTACTAGCTTTATCACGTGTGTGTGTATATATATATATATCTTCTGCAACTTTTACTTGATCACCATATACGTGTGCAGCCTGCAAGTTTGGTGAGATTCATGCGATACTATGAAGTGAAGAGACCTATACAAGAATACATGAAAGATATTTATCATAGATACTTAATGAGTCTAATGAAGTCCAGAAGACCAATCCTGTTCAGGATCGGGGTCTTTGTTAAGATAGGTTCCAAATCATGATGCAATCTAGTTAACAGTAACATGGCCATACCAAGATAAGAAACTCCCACATACATTTAGTCGATTCATCATTATAGATTGATTTAAAAAAAAAAAATCTTTGTTATAAATCTTGACCAAACTCGAGTTACAGTCAATTCATTGTTACTATGCTAACTTTGTTTTTACTTATTTTGCTTAGCCAAGAAAAGTTTGGTGAGATGCATGCGAGGCTATGGTGGGAAGACCACCGCACGAGAATACTTAAGTAATACTTATGACAAGTTAACAAGGACTCTCTAATAGTAACTTTAATCTGTGATCCAAGGCACCACAAATTCTTTTCAAATTTTTTTAATATTTTTGAGTCATTATAATGTAGATCATCACTATTATAAAAGATAAAGACATTTAACATGGTTAATATTACTAACTCTTATGCAGATGATTCTTTCTATTTTTGTTCTATCGAAAAGCTTAAGATTTTATTAAAGTAAAAATAGAAAGTAACAGACTCAACCCGAGTCCAGCTTTACCAGGCCTATATACTTAGCCTTAGTTTGTTATTGTTGTGTTTTTTATAAAAGCGTTTTTCTATTGTGCGTGGTTATGTCGTGATGTGTAAAAAAAGTAGTTGTTGGTAAAGTATAAATTAAAAGTAAAACTTATTAAAAAGCGATGAAATTGTGTTTGATAAAATATCAGATTCAATCTTCGTCCAATCATTGAATGTCATATAGTCCGGGTTAAGCTTTGAGTTTTTGGATTAATGAATCCATAACTTTCCTTTTTCCTCATAGTAATGTCTTTTTGCGAGACTCTCATATAAAGACACAACATAAACTCACTTTGTTAGTGTTTAAGTGGAGAAAAAATAATTTAGTTATCATAAAAATAATAAAAAATTACTTATAAATTCCGCGACATTGTAAAAGTGTTACAGCTGTAAATCCTCTCTTGTATGCCTACATAATCAACAATTTTATTTTAGGATAACTTGGTACCTATTATGAATTTGTAGTAGAGATCTTACCTTCACATTCCCATAATTTCGTATAAATTGGTTCCACACCCTCCCCTAAAAGGTTTCGTGTGAAACCCTTTCATCTTAGACGTCTTCATGGCGGGTTTCATCATGCAAAGTTTTAATTATGAAAAATTCTGCAGGTGGGTCAAATGATGTCATACTTGTAGAGGTATAAATTCAATTATATAGAGTAAATACTGAAATAGTATTTGTAGGCTGTATGAAATTAGATGTGTGTTGTTTGAGTAGTGGATGAAGTAGGAGTGAATAAAACATGCAAGTTTGGGGCAAACTGGGTCAAGAAAAAAGGTCATTCTTATATAGAGAAGTTTGCCTTGAATCACAAAGAAGAAATGTGCAACCTTATATTAGTTGAAATACATGTTGTGCACCAAGTGATTAGCCAGAGAACAATAGTTAAGTTGTTCTAAAACCGACAAGCATAAGTTGGAGTAGATAAACTATGCAACAGGTTCTATATTACTTGAATTCTTCTTTGCAATTTTCGTCATGATATTAAAGTCATACGACATGTATCAGTAGATAAAATGATAGATAATATGATTAAATAGAATAGTCAATATTTATATAATTTTGTTGATGTAGACTATTCCGTTGTTCTTCAGTCTTTAGTCTTCAAGGTCGATTAGTGAATTCCGATACTCAACTACCATGCTCTACTCCAAGTCCGAGACTAAACTAGTAGACTACGAATCAAGATGTAGTTTTGATCAACTAAATTTGACTATAAGCTTGATATACCAAAACTCGTAAGTTTAACCGAGCGATGCTCTAACAGTAAAAATTCCATTTTATTCTTTCATATTCTAATTTAAACATTTTTAAAGGTATTTCAACTGATATTGTTCTTTTCGGTTGGAATTTTTTTAATTAGACATTCTAATTTAGACATCCAGTTATTGGTTTTGTAATCAACATCGTTTTTTTTTTAATATACCGACTTTTTTTTTTGTTAAAAACTTTGATTTTCACTTTTGATATTTAGTGTTTTTTCAATCATAAATTATAAATCTTTTAACATAAGAACTACGTATCTTGGGAACACGAAATCAATCGAAGAACCACGGAAACATAACTGGTTACTGGACTTATAAAAGAAAGAATGGTAATGCACTTGTTTAAATAAAGTTTTTGATTAAATATTTTCCAATGATCAATTTTATTAATTCTAACAAAGGAATCAAGATACTAGACTCTTCTAATAAGTTTCACCTCAAATTTATTAATTCAAAATTATTATGACTTAAACATCATAAAATAAGTTCGAACATCTTTAGGTATTGATCTTTAATCACCTCAAATAAGTTTCAGTAGCTTACTAATACAAGACGAGGTTTGAGATCCGATTTTACTCTTAAATCTTAATCTACCGGGTCAACTCGCAAATTAAAATAAATCTTTATCTAGCCCTAATTTCCAGAAGCCATAATTTCTAAATATTAACACATTCATGAACCCCATGTTAAGTCAGCCACAAAAACAAAACCTAGAAAGGATCTCAATTTATTCTTTTATGATTTTTTGTAAAAAATAAAAAAGAGCTAAGGTTTCCCATTTACCAGCATAGTGCAAATTCTTTTGGTAAAACTTTGAAGAAGATATCTTACTTTCTAATGAAAATGAGTCTATGCGTAAAAATTTGTAGAAGATATCTTATGTTCTAATGAAAATGGGTTTTAAAGGGTATACAAGTATTTTATTGTTGTTTTCTCTCCAATCGGATTCCTTTTGCATCCGATGAATAATGCAATCCAAATTGGGCTTTTGAAGGTAATCCAATTTCTATAAAATCGAATTAAGAAATTTTAGTTTGTGTTTTGAAAAGACGAGGGTACCAAAATATACCTCATTCTAAAACTTTTCCTACCTATAAGTCCTTTCTCCGAAAATGATTATCTACGGACTGAGTCGAGTGATCGTTGTCGTATGCGTCAAAAATAAATTACTTTCTCACTACTCAAAATATATAATATAGCAAGGGCAAGAAAGGATCGTTCCCACGGAGATGTCTTGGGTTGTCAATATGTTTCGGTTTCCTATAGAGAACAAGGGGGGATTTCTGGTTTATGTATCTAAAACAAATATAAAAGTAAATAAAGAAAAGTAAAAAATAAATTCAAAGATGTGAAAGCATTGGTTAAGGATTTCGTTTTCATTCACAAACATGTTCTTGTCATAATAATTAAAATTCATATTTAATCTCTCATTACCAAAAGCCCTAGGATACCTTGATCGCAAGTATATCCCGCTAATTCCCTGATTTCATCACACATATATGTAAAACGATGCAAATATGAATTCTACCAAAAGAATAACCTAACACCTTGCGCTAATCAAGTTCAAATTCCATGGAGCATTAAGATTCATGAAATTAGGCTAATCAATGCAATTGAAATACATTGCGCAAACAATTCGAACAAAGGTCATGGTTCACATATGATTACAAGGATATATCACTATAACCTATAACCATATTTATGCTACTTGTGTTCAAGGATTATCGCTCGATGATTAACCCTAAACTAGTAGTAGATGTGATTACAAGTTCTACCAATTTGCAACTTGACAAAACAAACAATCAAATCATGTTATAATACGTCAATCATATAACTATATTTTCAGAGAACCGTGAACGATAAATATGAGACAAAACTAATATATTGAATCAAAGAATCATATTATGTGAAATCCAACTAATCCATAACCAAAATAAAATTAAGTACTCGTGCTCATGGAGTTCATAACAAAAAGCAAAGCAGAAAGCATCGTGTTCTAAACCCTAGAAAGTGCTCATAGAGTTCATAACAAAAAGCAAACAAGAAAGCATGTGTTCTAAACCCTAGAAAACAAGTATAAGAAGAGAGATCCCCTATAATAGCTGTGGGTTTCTCCCTTTCATCCCCCTTAACTTGCCAAACTCGTGCAAGTATAATCTGCACGTCCATCACCTTCATGGGCTAGCATGTGAACACTAGAGCCCATCCCAAGTCCACTTGAGTCAGCAACTGGATCAACGAGTCAACTCGTTGAACTATGTATCCGGCCGAGTTATGACAGATTTCTGGCTGTTTCTCGGCCAAATTTCAGGCCATTCAAATGTCTTCTTCATGCAAGATATCCTAAAACATACATCTATTCCAGTAAAGCATTCATTCAGTCCACCACTGCATCCTTTCATTGCAGCATCACCAACACAACTTATCACCTGCAATTTCATACATTCTCAGCTTCAACGGCAGCAACATATCATGTAGCTCCATCCCCAGCTCTGCATTGCAGTAAGACACACTGTCACAGCAGCACCAACCTTGTTCTGCCATATAGCTGCTCAACATACCAACATTTCTGCATCAATAGCTGCTGACTGCACATCCCATGGAAACCTGCAATCAGAGCTCAAGCCATTCTAAAACACCATTTACTGCCCCATTGCAGCATCAACACTCCCATCTCAGCTCACCGCCAAGTGCACATTTCATTTCCTGGGAGCAACAATTACCATGAGCTACTCCTTTCTCAACACAGCAGCACATTACCACCGCAATACATAGATATCCATCTACCAATCCATCAGTAGCCTTATTCCATATGTTGTATCTTAACACACCAACATTATCTGCAAGACAAACCCATTTCAACTACAATAGCATCACCAGTTTCCTTATCCATCTGAGCAGCACAAACACATATTCTCCCTATGTAATCCATTCTGCCAGCTTCTGCAACTCAAACTCAACTGCATATCAACACCATTATCTTCCATTCCACCTGCAACAGATGCCACCTTCAATTGCACAAACCCATTAATTCACTGGTAGCTTCAAACCCTTCAAGAACATCACTGCAACTTCAGTTATCAATTTGTCCCATGTTCTTCTTCTCTAATACAGTCCCTCGACTCCATGTGAATGAGCTATGAACTCATCTGTTCTTCTTATCAATTGATGGAAACCACCAATATTTTCAACCATCAGAACATCAATTACACAGCTCCATCTTTCTCTCCCAGATGCTTTTAACTTCGACTTCAATCTCAGATCTCCATCTTTTCTTCACTGTCTTCTTAACATCAACCAAAATCCATTATTCTACAGCAGCAACAACAATCACCGCCACTGCTCTCACAATTTCTCGTTGAATCCTCAAATTCAAACACAGATCCAACTTCTAATTTCAGTCACTAGCAAACCCATCTCAGATTCAATCATTTCTCCCTTGTACGCAGTTTAACAAACCCCAAATCCATTTCAATTCATTCGAATCCTAAATTTCTCCTCCTCTGTGTTCTTCACTTGACATTCAGCAGAAACAATTGAACGACTAAAAACCGTCACTTTTCTGCTTCAATTTCTCATTCAATTTCTAAATCTCTCCCTCTGAATTTCATGTGCCGCCTTCCTAGTTCCTCTCTTTTCTCAATTTCAGACAGAGAAATAAATGAGAACTCTGATTTTTAGGTTTTGTGTTGGAATGAGAGTGGATATATCCACCCAGAAAGAGTAGATAAGGGATGCCAAGATGACTCAAGGCACCCTAAGAGTTGATATGAGCCAGCCACATTTTCCTTCATGGCGCTTCCAATATCACCTGCACGTGGGAAACGACGCTTTTTCTCTTCTTCAAATTCCACCACCAACAACAGCCGTCTCTTACTTCTCAAATTCACTTCTTCTCTTCAATTTCTCTTCATCACTAAAGCTGACATACTTTTCAGACAGATAAATTTGCATCACTAAAGCCGACATACTTTTCAGACAGAGATGAAGAAATAAAAGCAAATAATGAGAAATAATCTACCTTGCCCTTTTAAGCGACGTTTCTTCTTCTTTTGTTCCAAATGACTCCAAAGTACCTAAACACTCAAAAGCAAACATAAGATACATAATTTATAAGAAAACTAATCAAAGAAAGCATAAACAATAGATAAATATTAAGGTGTTTTAGACACCTATCAAATTCCCCTACACTTGGACTTTGCTAGTCCTCGAGCAAATCAAAAAATTCTAATTCTAAACACATACATACAACTCCGTGTCATCGAGGCTACGGTCACAATTAGCACGTATAACAAGCCTTTAAACCCATAGGTGTCCCTAGTGGACGAGTTATAGTCTCGTGAAGGTTTACAAGAGGTCTACCTACAAAACCTATATTTCCAACTCCAACTACATGTGACAAATCTATGAACGAAACCAAAATGGCTATTGAAGGAAGTACCCTGATGCAAATCCAATTCATATATAAGTAAATAAAGTTGTACTCTGAAAGTCGAACAAGCCACAATACTCGGAATCTTCAACCATAATCACACATGAATAGATTAAGAAGATGGATACAGAGATATGTGTTTGAATGTTGACTAAGTGAACGGTGTTTCCCATATCTGTCTGAAGGTCACCGCCAAGATGAACCTAGGAATCCTGTTGGATTGAGATACTGGTCTGAATTCTAATATCAACGCAGCTGGCATATACAAGGGAACCAACGGTCAACAATCTTAATTCTAGATCAACAATCTTAATTACAAGGGAACCATGAGTCGATTTTATTGAACAATAATAACATATTTTTTTTTACTCGACAACATGATTAGATCTTTTGGATCCAAGCGCATGCTTCTTGTCAGCAGATTACATGATAGTTCCCATGGATCCTGCGTTCCACGCTTGTTTAGGCGACGGAGACAGGGAGAACACACACATATTGCAATCCAAGTGTCATTTTTTATTCCGGTTGGTCTAATTGGTCATTTTTTTTTTACTAGCTCAATCACTCTATTTAATCCTATCAGTAATAACAATTCGATGTTAGTGACCCACCATATCACTCAAAAGAAACAAAAAGTTTGCAAAAATAAAAACAGAAGGTGATATGGTGACATTCCGAGATATGGTAACAACTATCATATTATTTCTAACGCTTGAATAATTCTGTCCTTTTAGTTAATGGGTTCCTCAACTCCTGCAGCCAAGATGGTTCCATCCATTTAGATTGATAGTGTCATCCTAAAGGCACATATTTCTATGTTTCGGAGTGTGTAAAGCATTTTTTTTCTTCTATTTTCTATTTTTTTTTACTAAAGGCATCAAAAAAACTATACAAACATATAAATGCTCCCCCACACTTAAACTTTTCATTGTCTTCAATGTAAAATTTAGTCATTCAAAGTAAAGTTCAAGGTGGAAAATTCCGCAAATGATATGCAAAAACAAAGATAAAATGCTTAAAAATAAAAAGATAAAGATAAAGATACAAAACCGGTGGGTTGCCTCCCACTTAGCGCTTGGTTTAATGCCTTCAGCCCAACTTTCAAGACGAATTCCCCATACACCAATAATCTGAAAAGTTGGGGATCCTCCCATATAACCTGTTTTGCAAATACTCGCTTCACAGAAATATTAGTACAAGAAAACAGAAGTGAAGCTATCTCCCATAGAAGTTTCCCCCACACTTATTCTTTTCTACACTTGGAAGTGTATAAAGAACATAGGAAAAGAACTTCTATGGTTTCTTCTTTGCAAACATTCATAGTATGAGAATTAAATGTTTCTAATGGCGGATATCGAGAAACAAAGTCATTTAACAATATTCTCGAAGCACATACATCCAATCCAATAAGAGGTAAAGGAGAAGGATAAATAGGCAAAGGGTTAGACAAACCTTGCAACTCTTGTATTATGGTATCCTCTTCATCCTTAAAGACTTCAAGCGAATTACTTACCTCTTGCACATCGTGGTCCTATATCAAACCTTGCGAGCATTCTTCGTCCGTTTCTGCCTTAACCAAAGTCTCGACATCAACATTATCATTACAGTCCTTTGAAAATTCAATTGGGTCTTCCACAATATGGATCAAGTAGGTCACATTCTCAACACACTCCTCTTTGTTGTAAGGCACATACTCTTTTGCGGCTCCAAATCTCACTATAATGAACTTTTTTAGAACACTCAAAAATGCATCATCCTCAAGTTCCACCCTTTGAATAGGCTCTTGATCACTATTAAGATCAATGATTGAGTAATCTACACAAGTGTCATCAATGTCCTCTTCTTCTTCATCTTGATCCCAAAAAGATTCAGTTGTACACCTTTGGGAAATGTCACCATGAGTTGCTTCGACCGATGTATCTTCATAATCATCTTCACTTTCATAGTTAACATAAAGTTGGTCGTCACTGAATTTAGTGTTGCTAGTCTCAAACTCATCCTTTTGAATAGGTGAATGATCATTATTAAGATCAATAGTTGAGTTAACTACACGATTATCAACGAGAGACCCCAAAGGTTGGCCTTTTTTATCATTAGCATCAATCAAATATTCACCACAAACCATATGCACATTAGAATTATCCATATCTTCCTTGCATTGATCAATGCCTCTTCGTAAGATAACCATACCTTCACGAAGTTCTTGGAGTTGCTCTTCGGTAGTCACTTTATCTTTTTAAAACTCTTGTTGTACAAAGTTGGAAAATTTGTCCAAAAAGTTAGAGACTTGTTGTTCACGAGCATAAGAATCCTCCTATCCATTTGGTTGTTCACACACATGCCCGCCATAAGGTTGTTGGTACGTATGAGGACCACAAGGTTCCATGGAATATTGGCCATAACCAATGAATCGATTTTGATTATACCCTTGGAATTGGTAGTTGTTATATTGTTGAGGTTGTTGAAAACCGTATCTATCCATATAGTATGCTCCTTCCATGAGAAAAAAGTACCAGAAATAAGATTATCAAACCAAGGTTAAAAATCAAAAAATAAGAAATATAAAAAACAAAACTAAAAACAAAAAGAATAAGAACCAAAAACAAGTGACAACCGCTTCCTCCCCGGCAACGGAGCCAAAATTTGATCGATGTCGTATGCGTCAAAAACAAATACTTTCTCACTACTAAAAATATATAAGATAGCAAGGGCAAGAAAGGATCGTTCCCACATAGAGGTCTTGGGTTGTCAATATTTTTCAGTTTCCTATATAGAACAAGGGAGGATTTCTGGTTTATGTATCTAAAACAAATATAAAAGCAAATAAAGAAAAGTAAAAAATAAATTCAAAGATGTGAAAGCATTGGTTAAGGATTTCGTTTTCATTCACAAACATGTTCTTGTCATAATAATTAGAATTCATATTTAATCTCTCATTACCAAAAGCCCTAGGATACCTTGATCGCAAGTATATCCCGCTAATTCCCTGATTTCATCACACATATATGTAAAACGATGCAAATATGAATTCTACCAAAAGAATAACCTAACGCCTTGCGCTAATCAAGTTCAAATCCCATGGAGCATTAAGATTCATGAAATTAGGCTAATCAATGCAATTGAAATACATTGCGCAAACAATTCGAACAAAGGTCATGGTTCACATATGATTACAAGGATATATCACTATAACCTATAACCATATTTATGCTACTTGTGTTCAAGGATTATCGCTCGATGATTAACCCTAAACTAGCAGTAGATGTGATTACAAGTTCTACCAATTTGCAATTTGACAAAACAAACAACTAAATCATGTTATAATACGTCAATCGTAAAACTATATTTTCAGAGAACCGTGAACGATAAATACGAGACAAAACTAATATATTGAATCAAGGAATCATGTTATGTGAAATCCAACTAATCCATAACCAAAAAAAAATTAAGTACTCGTGCTCATGGAGTTCATAACAAAAACCAAAGAAGAAAGTATCTTGTTTTAAACCCTAGAAAACAAGTAGAAGAAGAGAGATCCCCTGGAATAGTTGTGGGTTTCTCCCTTTTATCCCCCTTAACTTGCCAAACTCGTGCAAGTATAATCTGCACGTCCAACACCTTCATGGGCTAGCACGTGAACACTAGAGCCCAGCCTAATTCCACCTGAGTCAGCAACAGGATCAAAGAGTCAACTCGTTGAACTATGAAACCGGCCGAGTTATGACAGATTTCTGGCTGTTTCTCGGCCACATTTCAGGCCATTCAAATGTCTTCTTCATGCAAGATATCCTAAAACATACATCTATTCCAGTCAAGCATTCATTCAGTCTACCACTGCATCATTTCATTGCAGCATCACCAACACAACTGATCACATGTAGTTTCATACATTCTCAGCTTCAACAGCAGCAACATACATGTAGCTCCATCCCCAGCTCTGCATTGCATTAAGCCACACTGTCACAGTAGCACCAACCTTGTTCTGCCATATAGCTGCTCAACAGACCAATATTTCTGCATCAATAGTTGCTGACTGCACATCCCATGACAACCTGAAATCAGAGCTCAAGCCATTCTAAAACACCATTTACTGCCTCATTGCAGCATCAACACTCCCATCTCAGCTCACCGCCAAGTGCACATTTCATTTCCTGGGAGCAACAATTACCATGAGCTACTCCGTTCTTAACACAGCAGCACATTACCACCACAATACATAGCTATCCATCTACCAATCCATCAATAGACTTATTTCATACGTTGCATCTTAACGCACCAACGTCATCTGAAAGACAAACCTATTTAAACTACAACAACATCACCAGTTTCCCATCCATATGAGCTGCACAAACACATATTCTCCCTCTGTAATACATTCTGACAGCTTCTGCAACTCAAACTCAGCTGCATATCAACACCATAATCTTCCATTCCACCTGCAACAGATGCCACCTTAAATTGCACAAACCCATTAATTCACTGTTGGCCTTCAAGAACATCACTGCAACTTCAGTTATCAATTTGTCCCATGTTCTTTTTCTCTAATCCAGTCCCTCGACTCCATGTCAATGAGATATGAACTCATATGTTCTTCTTATCAATTGATAGAAACCACCAATATTTCCAACCATCAGACCATCAATTACACAGCTCCATCTTTCTCTCCCAGATGCTTTTAACTTCGACTTCAATCTCAGATCTCCATCTTTTCTTCATTGTCTTCTTAACATCAACCAAAATCCATTATTTTACAACGGCAACAACAATCACCGCCACTGCTCTCCCAATTTCTCGTTAAATCCTCAAATTCAAACACTGATCCAACTTCTAATTTCAGTCACTAGCAAACCCATCTCATATTCAATCCTTTCTCCCTTGTACGCAGTTTAACAAACCCCAAATCCATTTTAATTCATTTGAATCCTAAATTTCTCCTCCTTTTTGTTCTTCACTTGACATTCAGCAGAAAAAATTGAACGACTAAAAACCCTCACTTTTCTGCTTCAATTTCTCATTCAGTTTCTAAATCTCTCCCTCTGAATTTCATGTGGCTCCTTCCTAGTTCCGCTCTTTTCTCAATTTCAGACAGAGAAATAAATGAGAACTCTGATTTTTAGGTTTTGTGTTGGAATGGGAGTGGATAAAGCCACCCAGAAAGAGTATATAAGGGATGCCCAAATGACTCAAGGCACCCTAAGAGTTTATTTGAGCCAGCCACATTTTCCTTCATTGCGCTTCCGATATCACCTACATGTGAGAAACGACGTTTTTTCTCTTCTTCGAATTCCGCCACCAACAACAACCGTCTCTTACTTCTCAAATTCACTTCTTTTCTTCAATTTCTCTTCATCACTAAAGCTGACATAATTTCCAGACAGATAAATTTGCATCACTAAAGCCGACATACTTTTCAGACAGAGATGAAGAAATAAAAGCAAATAATGAGAAATAATATGCCTTGCCCTTTTAAGCGACGTTTCTTCTTCTTTTGTTCCAAATGACTCCAAAGTACTTAAACACTCAAAAGCAAACATAAGATACATAATTTACAAGAAAACTAAGCAAAGAAAGCATAAACAATAGATAAATATTAAGTGTTTTAGACAATCATGCACACAACGGAGTTTGTTAACAATGGATTATCACAAGATCGTCTTTAGATCTAACAACAGTCTAAAGATCCCTGTTGAAACTCTGCATTAGTTTGAGTGAATCTTATATCAGAAGAGAAGATTCTCAAGCATAAACAAACTAGGTGCAATTAAAGTTCAACCACCATTAGTCAATCAAATCAATGAAAACAAAAGATAAACCTTAATTATCTAGTTTCCCACCAACGGTACTGACTAGAGCTTCTCAATCCCAAAGAAGACTTTAAGCCGAGCGGCCGTAAGAGATTTCGCCTAATTACGTTACTCTCCTCTCAGAATAGGCGGCTTCACCAGTAGCAGCACAACAAGAGGTAGTTTGCTGTTACGAAAGATTAGTTTGCTAGAGATGCAAACTTCAAGTATTTATAGACTAGGAAGTTTGGATACCAAGGAATTTCCAAAACCGAAAATATTCTCAAGATATTCATTAAATCACAAATTTGGTTTCCATAATTCCTGGAAATGCTCTGTCCAAAAATAATGATCGAAATCTCTCGGAAAATCTCTAATTAGTAAATGCACATTACTAATTCTTATTTCCGTACAAAATGAAATTAATAACCTTAATTAAAAGATTCTTAACTTATTTATGTTTCGATCCTCAGATTCTCTTCCCTTAGATATTAAGGAATAACTTTGAACAATTAAATAATAAATATTCACAACACATGTTCAAAGTATGTCGACATCCTAACTTTGTAAGTTCTCTTTCATACTTACAACCTTGAAACCGATTTTCCATACTTCCAAACAAGTTTAGAATTGGTTCATCTGACTTTCAAGAACTATGTGATTGATCAAATAACATTCAATCACAAATCATGGGTTTAACGGTTCTACCAAAACAAGTTTCGGTTTTACCTTCATGTGAGTACTGTGCATAGTCACACTAGCTTTCCAAAATTCGGTTGACTAGGTACCAGGATCGGTTCCCCACATATATATGGTATCTAACTTGAATGTGTTGCACATGTCCATAGGATCGGTTATCCTTTGCCTAAAAACGTGTTGCACATGTCAATAGGATCGGTTCCCTTTTCTGCTATAAACCTGTTGCACCTCATACAAGGATCGGTTCCTCTTTGTGATGTACTGTACCACTTACTAGGATCGGTTCCCCTTTCGCATATTTGGTCAGACATAAAATAACAAACCCGATCATACCATCTCAGGTGATTACTTAAGATCGGTTTCACTAATAAAAGTCATGCCAATACAAAAGTCAGGCCTTTGTGAATAGTTCTACCAAGAATACAAAAAAGTTGTGAGCGGTTATATTCAATCACACATATTGGTTGTTCATAAGATAATCAAACCAATAACACCTGGCAATTCCTTTTCGATTCACAAACAAGTTTATGAACTTACTTTCTTAGAACACATGTAAACATTGTTCCCTAGGATGAAATCCTCACCTCATACCCATACATAATCACAATAGCATTCAAATGATTATGGTGACGTCTTATCTACAAAGTTTAATGGTTAAGCAATAAACCTCGTATTGTATTCCTTAATACTATGTCTATCTAGAGTTCAAATACGCTTCATAGTTTTGTTTTCAATATGCACGACTTGAAAGATACGCTAGGGAATGAAACAATTCAAGTCAAATATCACTAACCTCAAGTGGAACGATGATTGTTTTCGTTGTAGCTCCTTGCTTGTTCACATCTTCAAGACTTCGTAATACTTGTAATGTCTCATATCCTAATACTTTCAAGCTAACCTATACGAAGTTGACTCTAGTACATAATCAAGCGACTCTTAACATTAGTTTTGATTCACTAAAATATGACAACCAAACTTGACATACCAACGCTTGGTAGGTTCAACCGAGCTATGCTCTAACAATCCCCCCCTTGTCAATTTTAGTGACAAAACTCTTACATCATATGGATAAACAAATTACAAGAATTCATTACATATACGCTTGATTCCTGAATTCAACAACACAGTAAACTTCATACATTCAATCCTCAAAAATGTCATTGTTGACATTATAATAACAAAGCTAATACTCCCCCTAAGGAAAATAAGTAGATATTCAATCCACACGTCTTTGTTATACCACTAATATGACATGTTACTCCCCCTTAGTCTGTGCTTTCACTCTTTCGTTTAGATAAACGTTCAAGCACCAATGTTCTTTTCCTTAGCGATACCAATCAGTATAAAATCAATGTTAGTATCATTTTTTTACTCCATATATTTCTCCCATTTTTTTCACAAAATGACAAAGAAACGAAAAAATAAAGGACAACACGAAAAGAATCTTACAAATCTCAAAATAGACTTGCAACCTGTAGAGTTAGGCACGAGGGTTCCACACACCATGTTCTGATAACCAATATCAAAACCGAAACTACAAGTAGTTTTATTTTGATATGTTATGAAAGAAACAATTGTACGAAACAATTTTTCCACTTTAGTTTAGCAAACCAAAAATCAACTAAGCACCTTAGTTCCTTCGCTAAACCGATTGTACAAATACAATCGCTTATTCGATAAGACCAAAATAAAGATAACTCTATTTTTCTCATCAGGTTCTAATTATCCATAAACTTAGACCTTTCAATTTTAAACAAGACAACTACTAGGTTAGTTAACTAGCATTTCTTGTTAAGGCATTCGATTAGACTTGAATAACCGAAATCTCACTTCGATAAATCTAACTAAGATCAGAATTAACTTAGTTTCTCTTATACGGAATCGAATTGGACTAAACAACTCATCCTGTAAACCTTTTATTTCGTTAAGCTATAAATAATTCATACAAACCAAATAAATCAACTTGAATAATTATTCACCTCAACCGGAAGCAATTGAAACAACATAGATATTATAGCACCGCAATTGCACCAAAATTTTGTAAACCTAAACAATTGATACCACACAATAAAGAAAGATAACAATAGTTTTTCTTAACCGGAACCAATTAAATCACACATACATCCATACAGACATAATGGAATAAACACCAATTGTACCGAAATTTTGTTAAGCAAAAGCAATAAATATATATGAAATAAACTCATGCTTTTCTTAAACAAGAAAACAATTAACTAACAACATTGTTCCTCAAATTTCGCATCCACTTCTCCAATATGTTTGCATCTTCTTCCAGGAAGAATTGATATCGATATATCATCATGTTGTCATCCTTATGCAAAACAATAACAACAACCAACCTTTACCAGAGAAAGGTTGAAAATCGGTTTTAACAAATGCAAGCAAAAGTTGAAAACCGTCGAAACACATATGCTTTTATGCTAATCCAAACCGATTCAACATATTATGACTTTTTCACATATTGTTTCTACCAGAACCCCTCATGATTCTTTGATAAAGCCTACCAACATGGGCTAGAACTTAATCCTGCTAAATTAAAAAGTCACCCAAACCACAAGGGTTCACAATATATGAGATCGAATATTAAGGTAGTAAAACCGAAATCAAACATCCCATAAACATATATAGCAATAATATAAAAGCATTCAAGCACGGGCTATGTAAACCAAAAACTATCACAAGAAAAATTATAAATCAAATAATTTTATTCATAATAGACTAATACACTCATTGAAAGAAATCAAAAATTGATGTCTATTTTACTGGATTAAGTATTACAACATATAACTTAATCTCTAGTGGTGCTCTTGTTGTTCACTGAGGTCTCTTCAGTGTTCAAACTCTTAAAGCATGTCTCAAGAGACTTATCCGCAACCACTTCTTGTTTCTCAAGTTTGTCAACTTGAATCTTCATATCAGCTTTTGTTTCCTCAATTTTATCTTTGAGCCAATCTTGATTTCGAACCGTTATAATAAGGTTGGTTCTTAGTTCCTCAAAACCTTGGATATAGTCAATCATACTGTCAGAACGAATCCACTTGGTTTTGGTTGGATCTTGTAGGTTGTAGGCCAACAGACATGACTCATCTTGTGATCCAAATGAACTATCAGAATCATAATCAGACAAGATATTAGATATGTTTTTATTCTTCCTCTCTGTATTGATTTCTTGACAATCCTTAACCTTTTGAGCTTCCTCCTTATTAGCCTTTGAGACACTTGGAGTTATTGGAGGCATGCTCGGTTATGTATAAATAAATATAAAAGGATTGATTAGGGTTTCAGAATACAGGCAAGAGATAGTTTCTCCTTTTAAAAGAGACAACTTTCTGACCAAAAGACCACAGGAGAATCCGAAAATATTAAAATATATTTTGTTTCCTTAGTCCGAACTTCTCAAGCTGGAAGGTTTATTAAAATTCGAAAATTCTAAATAAAACCTCTTTTTGGAAGATCATGTCAAACATGAACATTTTTCTGACATCCATGGATTCGCAGCTATCCATAAAGTGTCACAGAATTTTTCTGTTAAACAACTATACAAAACAAATGTGCTCCTGTTTTATTGTGCCTTTCCCATCCAAGTTTATGAGCACGAAAAGGGATGAGAGTGCACAATTTTGATACAACTAAGTTGCATCGGAGTAAGTTTTTTCCAGCTTACAGTGAATATCAGAAACATAGTTCATGTATCTCTTTGGGAATTTCTGCCCAAAATAATTTCTCCCAAGACGATGATCTTTTCTAACTCTAGAGATATGATCACGTGGAGAAACTGTACTGATGTGAGAATTCTCAGAGATATATTAATCTCTTTTAATTCTTTCACTTAGATTTTCATAAGATTTTCTCATTCTAAGGACTTCCTTATTTTCCACATTAGTGTGATTGTCTGAAACAACTATCGGAAATTCCTGATTGTTTCTTTTGGCAGAGATTCTCCCTTTCCCTTCATTCTGGAGTCGTTCTTCATCAAAACTAGAATTGTTTCGATATGGATGAGGAGGAACCTTTTTCCAGAAGCGATTATCAACTCTTTCTTCTGACTCTTTTGAGTTAATCTTATCGGGATGTGGTATAATCTGTCTTACTACTGAGGAATGGTCTTTCAGTTTTTTAAGACAAGAAACTTCCTTCAAAATGTTACCACGGTATATTGAAGAAGTATAAGTTTCCTGTCAAGTGACTGAAAATTGTATTCCCTAAGATCACCATCACGAAATCGGCTCAAAGTTTTCTTTGGACAAGATTTCGTTTAATCATCAGTAGATCTAGAAGCTGGTTTCCCATCCTCTTCTAACTTGATGTAGTTAGGAAAACTACCATCATCTTGATCTGTTTCAGATGTGATTAAACCGGTTTTATCATAGTCTGTAGAAGTCGAGCAAGGACTTTTACTTTCCTCATCAGAAGAAATCACAACAACATCATTAGTTAGAATCATAGGACGTGTCTCTTTATTTGTAAGAGATTTACCAAGAGCCTCAAGTTTGACAGTGAGATCCATTTTCTCTTTGTCTAGAAAATTCAGTTGAATGTCTTTTTCTCTGTTCTCCTGTTTAAGAAGATTTGACTCTGTCTTTAATATTATAACGTTATAAGACAGAGATTGTATAGGCTGTAGGAGTTTTATCGACTCTTTATCAGCATCTTCTCTTTCATCAGAGATAGACATAGATGTTTTCACAACTCCTGGATCATGAGTCAACGAAGTAGTAACATCTTCAACCTTTGAGCAGTCATACTCTTGCATAACGTTAACTGAATTGGACATAGATTCAATTTCTTATAGGTTGGATTGCACCAAACACAGATTTTTAGATCTTTTCGTGTTTGCCTGCTCTAATATCAAATGAAAATACGAGGTTACCCAAATATACCTCAATCTAAAACTTTTCCTACTTATAAGTCATTTATCCGAAAGTGATTGTCTATGGACTGAGTCGAGACAATACAACTAATCGGTTCATACTTCCTGTGATCGTATATGGATACGAGATCGAGACAATACAACAAAGAAGTATGTTTACTTGATAAAAAGGTTCGGACTTAACCAAACACAATAGGATTCACTTATCAAGTAAATAGGAATTAACGTTTGTGTGATTTACTTTGATTATAATAAAAAAATTATAATGCGGAAAATAAAAGTAAATGACACGGTAAGATTTTGTTAACGAGGAAAACTGTAAATGCACAAAAAACCTAGGGACCTAGTCCAGAATTGAATACTCTCAGGATTAAGCCGCTACAAAAAATTATACCAACTTCGCATAGTTGAGACCAAACAACTAAACTTATAGTTCACCTAGTTCCGTCTGTATCCCCACGCCTCCAACTTATAAATAAATCACGTACTTGGATTAATTCCTTTGGTTCGTATTCCAAACAGTAAAGGAACAACAAATCTGTTTGGTATCAACTCTCTTCAACCAAGTGATATAAGTCGGACAAAGGCTCTTCTGTTTATCTAAACAAAAATTCCTTCGTCAGGTCCTTAGATCTATCTTATGTTCAATTACCTAAGTAATCGTTAAGATTTTGCAATCAACACTCTTAATCCAAAGTATTGTGTTGATGCCGATCTACTCAATTCTATCACAAGGATAAATCCGATTATTAATTGGATCCTCTTTTTACCGAAACAAGTATTGTGCACACCAAAGATTATGAACTCACAAATCAGAAATCTTCAATATCTTCTTCGTCTTCAAAGCTTCTTAGATCTTCAATAAACACATGCACACAATCACTTGAATCTCTTGAGATCAATCACGCACAGAACGGAGTTTGTTAACAATGGATTATCACAAGATCGTCTTTATAACTAACAACAGTCTAAAGATCCCTGTCGAAACTCTGCATTAGTTTGAGTGAATCTTATATCAGAAGAGAAGATTCTCAAGCATAAACAAACTAGGTGCAATCAAAGTTCAACCACCGTTAGTCAATCAAATCAATGAAAACAAAAGATAAACCGCAATTATCTAGTTTCCCACCAACGGTACTGACTAGAGCTTCTTAATCCCAAAGAAGACTTTAAACCGAACGGCCTTAAGAGATTTCGCCTAATTAGGTTACTCTCCTCCGAATAGGCGGCTTCACCAGTATCAGCACAACAAGAGGTAGTTTGATGTTACGATGGATTAGTTTGTTAGAGATGCAAACTTCAAGTATTTATAGACTAGGAAGTTTGGACACCAAGGAATTTCCAAAACCGAAAATATTCTCAAGATATTCATTAAAGCACAAATTCGGTTTCCCTAATTCCTGGAAATGCTCTGTCCAAAAATAATGATCGAAATCTCTCGGAAAATCTCTAATTAGTAAACGCACATTACTAATTCTTATTTACCTACAAAATGAAATTAATAACCTTAATTAAAATATTCTTAACTAATTTATGTTTCGATCCTCAGATTCTATTCCCTTAGATATTAAGGAATAACTTTGAACAATTAAATAATAAACATTCATAGCACATGTTAAAAGTATGTCGACATCCTAACTTTGTAAGTTCTCTTTCGTACTTACAACCTTGAAACCGATTTTCCATACTTCCAAACAAGTTTAGAATTGGTTCATCTGGATTTAAAGAACTATGCGATTGATCAAATAACATTCAATCACAAATCATGGGTTTAACGGTTCTACCAAACCAAGTTTCGGTTCTACCTCCATGTGAGTATTGTGCATAGTCACAATAGCTTTCCAAAATTCGGTTGACTAGGTACTAGGATCGGTTCCCCACATATATATGGTATCTAACTTGAATGTGTTGCACATGTCCATAGGATCGGTTCCCCTTTGCCTAAAAACGTGTTGCACATGTCCATAGGATCGGTTCCCCTTTCTGTTATAAACCTGCTGCACCTCATACAAGGATCGGTTCCCCTTTGCGATGTACTGCACCTCTTACTAGGATCGTTTCCCCTTTCCCATATTTGGTCAAACATAAAATCACAAACCCGAACATACCATCTCAGGTGATTACTTAAGATTGGTTTCACTAATAAAAGTCATACCAATACATAAGTCAGACATTTGTCAATAGTTCTACCAAGAACACAAACAAGTTGTGAGCGGTTATACTTAATCACACATATTTGTTGTTCATAAGATAATCAATGAATAACAAAACCAATAACACATGGCAATTTCCTTTTTGGTTCACAAACAAGTTTATGAACCTACTTCCTTAGAACACATGTAAACATTGTTCCCTAGGATCAAATCCTCACCTCATACCCATACATAATCACAATATCATTCAAATAATTATGGCGATGTCTTATCTACAAAGTTTAATGGTTAAGCAATAAACCTCGTATTGTATTCCTTAATACTATGTCTATCTAAAGTTCAAATATGCTTCGCAGTTTTGTTTTCAATATGCACGACTTGAAAGATACGTTAGGTAATGAAACAATTCAAGACAAATATCACTAACCTCAAGTGGAAGGATGATTGTTGTCGTTGTAGCTCCTTGCTTCTTCACATCTTCAATAATTCGCAATACTTGTAGTGTCTCATATCCTAATACTTTCAAGCTAACCTTTACGAAGTTGACTCTAGTACATAATCATGCGACTCTTAACATGAGTTTTGATTCACTAAATATGACAACCAAACTTGACATACCAACGCTTGGTAGGTTCAACCGAGCTATGCTCTAACATGTTTGGTCGGGAGAATTGGTCTGATTATGTTGTGATCAGATTATTAGACTTTTCATTTCGAAAACTAGCACGTTGTTAATATGTAGTTAACATGTGTTGAAAGTGAAAAACGGAGGTCTAACAACCACACCCAATATTTTGTTTAGGAAATCTGTATGGACTAACTCCAATATAATTCTGAGAGCACCAGCTAATAAAGCGAGCTCAATCAAGAAACATATCTAAGAGTTATATCTTTGTTTTTTAATATAATCGGCAAATCAAACAGATAGAAATCCGTGAGCCTGATTAATATAAGAAACAACTTGGACGGTATCAAGAACCAATATCCAAGGGTCAATCAATTCAATCAACAACCAAAGGTCGTATTCACAGTTGATTGAACTTACGCACAACCTGTGATATTTCAATTGTACTAACAAATATAATGCGGAAAAGAAATAAACAGACACCAGAATTTTGTTAACGAGGAAACCGAAAATGCAGAAAAACCCCGGGACCTAGTCCAGAGTTGAAAACCACGCTTTATTAAGCTGCTACAGACACTAGCCTACTCCAAGTTAACTTCGGACTGGAATGTAGTAGATCCTTAACCAATCTCACACTGATCAAGGTACAATTTTGCTCCTTACGTCTCTGAATCCCAACAAGACTCTACGCACTTGATTCCCTTAGTTGATCTCACCCACAAATAAGAGTTGCTAAGACCCAAAGTCTAAGACTTGATAAACCAATCTGACTCACACAGAAAAGTCTATTGAATAGATAAATTTGTTTTCCACAGATAAACCTACGAGTTTTTGTTCCGTCTTTTGATAAATCAAGGTGAACATGAACCAATTGATAAACCAGACTTATATTCCCGAAGAATAGCGTAGTAATATCAATCACCTCACAATAATCTTAATCGTATGGTAGCGAAACAAGATATTGTAGAATCACAAACGATGAGACGAAGATATTTGTGACTACGTTTTTCTTGCCTACCGGAGATTAAATCTAGAGAGAACCTTAGAGAAGATAGTACTCAATAGGATAGAATACAGCAAGATCAGAACACACAACTACAGAGAAAATAGTTGGGTCTGGCTTCACAATCCCAATGAAGTCATTAAGTCGTTAAACTATAATAGTTTTAGGAAAAACCTAGGCCAAAGGAGAATCGACGCTAGTCGCAACTAGTATCACATATTAGGTGTGGGGATTAGGTTTCCTATTTGCTAGAGTTCTCCATTATATAGTCTTGAAATCAGGGTTTGCAATCAATGTTACCTTGGTAACAAAGTATTCAATATTCACCTTTAGATGAAAACCTGATTAGACTCAAGCTAATATCTTTCAACAGTTAGATCGAACTTAGATTGTTACACATAAATGAAAAGTGACTTCATTTAGATATGAGTAACCGTACCTAAACATGCATACCTTGTTGGCTTAATAATAGTTAACCGAAGTTAGCCATAAGAACACTTTCATATCAACCTTGTTCATCTTAACCATAACTAGTTCAAATGACTCAAATGAAACTAGTTCTAGAGTTGTTCAATTGTTTATATTCTCATAGAAGTATACAAGACACAATTAAGAAAAATATATTTTGATTCACTCGAATCAATTCATGAACATTATAGCCACGGTTTGCAAAAGATTTCATTCTTTAATTTATAAATGTATTAGTTCATGAATAAACAGATTTTAGAACATAACCTACTCCAGTATGCAAACAGGTGCGCATACTTAAGTAGTCGGACTTGGTTTGGGTTCGCCAGTATGACAATGGGTATGCATACCTTCAAACTCTGTTGAATTCCCGGACTTGAACTTTCACACCGACACGCATACGGGTATGCATACTAAGTTCCCGGATTTTCAACTAACCAACCAGTACGCATACGGGTATGCATACTATGGTTTCAGAACTTGGAATAACTTGCAACAGTTAGCATACAAGTACGCATATTGTGCTATATCCAATCATGGATAATTGTTCTAAACTCCCATTTCAATCATTGAAGCATTCTTAGAAGACGACAATAGTTGTCTCACACAAACTATTAGCTTCAAAGCAATTTTCAAGTGATCGAATGATCAATACGAAACATTCCGAGTCTACACCAAATGACTGTCTCACACATATCATATAAGATGTTACCAGGCGATTTTCACATGATCGTCTTTTGACTTTCATCGAGAATATAAGATGGACTTGGTTAAAGCAAAAGATTACCAACACATATTTCAAGAAATATGTAAGCGAGTTAAAGTCAGCTCGAAATATCAAATGTGCATAATCGAAGTCTATATAGCTATACGACTTTTGTTTCAAAATAGGAGATATAATAGAAATAGACTTTTGAGTGATAAATGAGTTCAAGTATCCATATACCTTTTGCTGATGAAGTTCCACAATCTCTCCTTAGTAGTTCTTCGTCTTCAATCGATGAACATAGTGAAGTCTGAAGCCCAACTACACTTTCTATCCTAATCCGAGACTTAGCTATAAGTAGACTAGAAATCAAGACTTAAAATTTTGGCAACTAAACTTGACAAACAAGCTTGAGATAGCAACGCTTGCGAGTTTGACCGAGCAGTGTTCTAACAATCTCTCGCTTTGTCAATTTTAGTGACAAAACTATCAATACATATAAGATCAATAAACTTTGTAGCTTCTCATCCAAATGCTTGGCTTCCTTGGTTCTTCAACATTACTCGAAATCTTCGTCACTTCCAAGTACTCCAGTGATTCCGAACGTGTTCAACTCAGCATCATTGTTGTTGAAGATCCGTAACTATAATAATACACAAAAAAAAGTTGTTCTCAATTATTGTTATACAGTGTCATAGTATTATTACACAACATCAAAGTTCAATTGTATCACAACTTTGACAATAATACTACGGTGATATGTATCACTCCCCCTTAGTCAATACTTCATATTACAATGAAAACCACTCCCCCTTATATAATGATCCGTAAACCATATGTATTTGTAGTGTGAACTATACAATAATTCTCCCCCTTTTATCAATATAAATTGGCAAAGGTACGAAAACTAGCGGGATCATAATGAAATTCTCATAGAGATACTTCATGACTAAAAGAGAATATATCAACTTGGTTTCGATGATTTCACTATTCGAAACCTAGTGTATTCATCAAGGAGTTTATAAAGATACAAGAAAATTCCTACAATATTCCACAGCCGCAATCCCAACAAAGATTTGGCAATTAAGCACAAGTTCAATTAAGGACTGTCCCCCATAAAATGTCATTCCCGAAAGAACAACAAGAGCGATCTTATTTTTGCAAAAAAACAATGATTTCTTTGGACATAAACAAATTACATGAAACATGAAATTGTATCCATAAAACTCAATTAAATTAACCACAAGAGAACCCATGATTAATTTAATCAGAAGTGCTCAACATAAGAGAACTTACGGAGCCGCACAGTACTTTCACATAGAAATGGATTAGGGAAAGATCAATACTATGAAATATACAATTTAGAGTGTAAATAGACTTTTGAGTGATTTTGAGTATAAATAGGAAATATCAAGTTTAGTTGAACTCGTCTATCACTCAAAAGTCTATTTATACTCTATCTCCTATTTTGAGACAAAAGTCGTATAGCTATATAGACTTCGATTATACACATTTGATATTTCGAGCTGAGTTTAACTCGCTTACATATTTCTCGAAATATGTCTTGGTAAGATTTTGCTTTAACCAAGTTCATCTTATATTCTTGACGAAAGTCAAAAGATGATCATGTGAAAATCACCTGGTAATCTTACATGATTTGTGTGAGACATTCATTTGATGTAGACTCGGAATGTTTCGTATTGATCATTCGATCACTTGAAAATTGCTTTGAAGCTAATAGTTTGTGTGTGACATCTATTGTCGTCTTCTAAGAATGTTGCAATGATTGAAATGGGAGTTTAGAATAATTCACCATGATTGGATATAACACAATATGCGTACTTGTATGCTAACTGTTGCAAGTTATTCCAAGTCCGAGAACCATAGTATAAATACCCGTATGCGTACTGGTTGGTTAGTTGAAAGTCCGGGAACTTAGTATGCATACTCTTATGCGTACCGGCGTGAAAGTTCAAGTCCGAGAATACAACTGAGTTTGGAGGTATGCGTACCCGTTCGCATACTGGCGGACCCAAACCAAGTCCGTCCACTTACGTATGCGCACCCATTTGCATACTTGAGTAGGTTATGTTTTAAAATCGGTTTGTTCATGAACTAATATATTTATAAATTAAGGAATGCAATCTTTTGCAAACCGTGGCTATAATGTTCATGAATTGATTCGAGTGAATCAAAATCAATTTTACTTCAATTGTGTCTTGTATACTTCTATGAGAATATAAACAATTGAACAACTCTAGAACTAGTTTCATTTGAGTCATTTGAACTAGTTATGGTTAAGATGAATAAGGTTGATATGAAAGTTTTTATATGGCCAACTTCGGTTAACTATTGTTGAGCCAACAAGGTGTACACGTTTAGGTACGGTTACTCATATCTAAATGAAGTCACTTTTCATTTGTGTGTAACAAGCTAAGCTCAATCTAACAGTTGAAAGATATTAGCTTGAGTCTAATCAGGTTTTCATCTAACAGTGAATATTGAATGCTTTGTTACCAAGGTAACATTGATTGCAAAACCTGATTTGAAGACTATATAAGGGAGAACTCTAGCAATTGGGAAACCTAATCCCCATACCTCATGTGTGATACTAGTTGCGACTAGAGTCGATTCTCCTTTAACCTAGGTTTTTCCTAAAACCATTATAGGTTAATGATTTAAAAACTTCATTGGGATTGTGAAGCCATACCCAACTATTTTCTTTGTAGTTGTGTGTTCTGATCTTGTTGTATTCCATCGTATTGAGTACTATCTTCTCTAAGAATTGCTCTAGATTTAATCTCCGATAGGCAAGATAAAAAGTAGTCACAAACATCTTCGTCTCATCGTTTGTGATTCCACAATATCTTGTTTCGCTACCATACGATTAAGATTATTGTGAGGTTATTGATATTACTAGGATGTTCTTCAGGAATATAAGTCCGGTGTATCAATTGGTTCCTGTTCACCTTGATTTATCAAAAGGCGAAAAAAACTCATAGGTATTTCTGTAGGAGACAGATTTATCTATTCAATAGACATTTCTGTGTGAGACAGATTGGTTTATCAAGTCTTCGACTTTGGGTCGTAGCAACTCTTAGTTGTGGGTGAGATCATCTAAGGGAATCAAGTGCGCAAAATCCGGCGTGGTTCTAGAGGCGTAAGGAACACGACTGTACCTTGATCAGTGTGAGATTGGTTAGGGTTCAATTACATTCTAGTCTGAAGTTAACCTGGAGTAGGCTAGTGTCTGTGGCGGCTTAATACAATGTGGTGTTAAGATCTGGACTAGGTCCCAGGGTTTTTCTGCATTTGCGGTTTCTTCGTTAACAAAATTTCTGGTGTCTGTGTTATTTCTCTTCCGCATTATATTTGTTTATATAATTGAAATATCACAGGTTGTGCATAAGTTCAATCAATTGTGAATCCGACCTTTGGTTGTTGATTGAATTGATTGACACTTGGATATTGGTTTTTGATACCGTCCAAGTTGTTTCTTATATTAATCAGGCTCACAGATTTCTATATGTTTGATTTGCTGATTACATTAAGAAACAGAGATATAACTCTTAGATATATTTCTTGATTGAGCTTGCTTTATTAGTTGGTGCTTTCAGAATTATATTGGAGTTAGTTCATACAGATTGCCTAAATGAAATATAGGGTGTGGTTATTAGACCCCCGCTTTTTCAATTGGTATCAGAGCAGTCAGACACGTTTAAGACCTTATAAGTATGTGTTTGTAACGATATGACACTATGGACAGTTGTGATATCTCTGATAAACGCATCACCAGAAATAAAAGTTCTATTTCGATGAAATCTATTAAAGGGAAAGACTTGTCGATCTTACATATAGATGAACATTTTGTTCCTACGGAACAAACAAGTATTGATATGTGTTACCCTGATGTTCTTACTGGCGAATCTGATTCTGAAGTAGAAAGGGAAGCATCCCGAGAAAGTGCAACGATTCTAAAACTTGTTGGAATACAGGCAGTTGAAATCAATAGGCTGAAACACAAGGTTAATACAATGGTTGGTATGGTAAATGATCGTGATTCCCAACTAAAGGTTCTTCATGAGGAAAATGCTGTAGATTTTTCATCACGAACCTTACTCGAGGCTAAACTCAAAGAAGATGCATGTGAAATTGAACAGCTATTGAGTAATCTCTCTATACAAGATAAGAGTCATTCTGGGGAGCCTGGCATACCAAATACTTCTGACTCTGCTGTGATATTAGAAAACAGTGTCTAATTCTAATCATGTTTCTCAAATGAAAACAACTTCATAAGCTAAACTGCAAACCCTTCTTATTGAAGTGCTTGGTTCTTTCACTAATCATGGATTTACCACGTCTCATGGAAGGAAGAAATATTCTAACGATGTTTCTAATGCTACACACTCTAATCACTTCGGTGATCATAAAGTATGTCTTTTTTGTGACTCAAAAGGACATGTTCAACAGAAGAGCAAACTGAAACTGAATGACAATTACTTTGGTCAACTTCAGCACACCTTAGATTTAATACTCGAAGGTGTAACTGACATTCGGATGTCTAAACCTATTGGTTTTAGTACCCACCTTGTGAATTCTTCAAGGAAAGTCAGTTCAACATGCTCATCGAACGTTCGAACCAATTATAGCATCAATACAAATCGTTCAAGGAGATTTCAGAAAGGTTCTTCTAAACCTAATGTGAAGAATGATGTTCAAGATGTGAAAAAGGTTCATGTAGATGGAAGCAACAGTGGAGATATGAAGGACAACCTTAATCTGATGATTGAAGGATACAAGGATCTTGTCAACAGGTTGTCAAAATCTTCCTTACAAACTTCTTCTGGTGAGGACTCGAACTTAGTCTCACATTTTGATGACAACAAGTTTTATGATAATTTTTCACATCAAAATGGATTTTCACCTAGAATTGGAAGGAAAAAGAGACTTAACCGTGAACACCATTCATTTAATGAGCTTAAGGCTCATACTTGTGCTAATTAATCATAAGGTTGAAACTTCACTAAAAAAATCCTGGTTGAGTGAGATAAGATCAGGTATACCTACTGGTAAAATACTTTTTGCTTAGTTGAGTTATTTTCTTATCGTCCATAGCTAAACTATTGTCTACATATAAGCTTTACCTAAGTATTGTTTGTGTCTCGTGAATCTCTTCGTTTTTTTATTTCTTGAATTTTTTTTTGTTGTAACCAAGTTGTCTGCTACTCTTAGGCTCTAAATTTTCCTCTTGGGAGAATATAAAATTTATTGAGCTAAGATTTATGAATATGTTCACTTAGAAATATTTTGATGTGCAAACAGTTCTTTTTGGTTTGCCCTTTCAGTAGTTTTTGTGTTTTTTGTTTGTGGGTCAAGGCTGTGTTCGTACGGGTACCCATGTTACTTGTCACAAACTGTCTTTAGAAACCCTAAAATCCTTCTCCCTGAGAAACCAATTAAATACCAAACCTTTTAAGTTGAGTACATGTACTCCAGGTTATTTTCTTGTCGAGAATGGCGTTACCATCTGGCTCTTGCAATTTTGCAAAAGGTTTTCTTAATAAGGGTTTTGGTTTCGAGTCCAAAGGGAAGAAGAAAAGAACTCTTGTAGAAGTTGACGATCTCTCTTCCCAATCACCTGATATTTATTCAGACATTGAGGATTATGATGAGATTTCTGCTAAAGTGGTTCTTGATTTTATTAGACACTTTGAGGAAGCAAAGCTGCAGCTTGTTGACACCATGAAAGGTCTCGATATGTTACGAAATGAGTTGAAAAAAGTTAACTCTGACCTTGTTCTCATGAATACACATGTGAAGGATCTTCTCAATGAGAATGCATTC
Organism: Papaver somniferum; assembly: GCF_003573695.1. Taxonomy (NCBI): domain Eukaryota; kingdom Viridiplantae; phylum Streptophyta; class Magnoliopsida; order Ranunculales; family Papaveraceae; genus Papaver; species Papaver somniferum. Next base: position 86,008,917 of record NC_039363.1, read on the forward strand.
ACCGAAGAAGCAGTTGATGCGGTCAATCACAAGCTCAAAGGCCTTGAAACCCATGAATCTTCCGAATGTGAACTTTGATTTTAGTTTGTGATCGGTTTTGTTTTTAAACTTGATTTTACCATATCTAGGAAACTTCTTAGGAGAATTTATTCTTGTGTTTTAAGAAGGATAACTAGGGTTTGGAATAACAATTATTGTGAATACACATAGCTATTGCCAACGATTTTGATCTTGCAATTTTTTTAGATTTATTTATTTAAATTCTAAAGTTTATTTGAAAGATGATTTTGCAGTATTAATATTTATTGGTTTTATATATTGCAAATAATGTTATGGGATATGTGTGTTTACGTCCGTGAACCTTGATTGTCCCATATATGTCAAAGTCAAGTCTATTATATGTCTTTATGCTAATATTGATGAAAAATAGAATGAACATTTGATAACAAAGGGGGAGTGATACATATCACTGTAGTATTATTGTCAAAGTTGTGATACAATTAAACTTTGATGTTGTGTAATAATACTATGACACTGTATAACAATAATTGAGAACAATTTTTTTTTTGTATATTATTATCTACGGATCTTCAACAACTATGATGCTGAGTTGAACACGTTCAGAATCACTGGAGTACTTGGAAGTGACGAATATTTCGAGTAATGTTGAAGAACCAAGGAAACCAATCATTTGGATGAGACGCTATAAAGTTTATTGATCTTGTATGTATTGATATTTTTGTCACTAAAATTGACAAAGCGGGAGATTGTTAGAACACTGCTCGGTCAAACTCGCAAGCTTTGCTATCTCAAGCTTGTTTGTCAAGTTTAGTTGCCAAAATTATAAGTCTTGATTTTTAGTCTACTTATAGCTAAGACTCGGATTATGATAGAAAGTGTAGCTGAGATTTAGACTTCACGACGTTCATCGATTGAAGACGAAGAACTACTAAGGAGAGCTTGTGGAACTTCATCAACAAAAGGTATATGGAGACTTGAACTCATTTATCACTCAAAAGTCTATTTCTACTATATATCCTATTTTGAGACAAAAGTCGTATAGCTATATAGACTTCGATTATGCACATTTGATATTTCGAGCTGACTTTAACTCGCTTACATATTTCTTGAAATATGTGTTGGTAATCTTTCGCTTTAACCAAGTCCATCTTATATTCTCGACGAAAGTCAAAAGATGATCATGTGAAAATCGCCTGGTAACATCTTATATGATTTGTGTGAGACATTCATTTGATGTAGACTCAAAATGTTTCGTATTGATCATTCGATCACTTGAAAATTGCTTTGAAGCTAATAGTTTTTGTAAGACAGCTATTCCCGTCTTCCGAGAATATTTTAATGGTTTAATTGAGAGTTTAGAACAGTTGGATATAAGCACAATATGCGTACTTGCATATGTGTAATCCAAGTCCGGGAACCATGGTATGCATACCCGTATGAGTACTGTTTGGTTTTTCAAAGTCCGGGAACTCTGTACGCATACCGGTATGCGTATTGGCATGAGGTTCAAGTTCCGGGACTTTACTGAGGTTTTGGTATACGTACCAGTTCGCGTACTGGTGAATCTAAACTCAGTCCGGCCACTAAGGTATGCGTACCTGTTCGCATACTTGAGTGGGTAATATTCTAAAATCGGTTTGTTCATGAACTAATACATTTATATATTAAGGAATGCAATCTTTTGCAAACCGTGTCTATAATGTTGATGACTTGATTCGAATGAATCAAAATCGATTTTTCTTTAATTGTGTCTTGTATACTTCTGTGAGAATATAAACAATTGAACAACTCTATAACTAGTTTCATTTGAGTCATTTGAACTAGTTGTGGTTATGATGAATAAAGTTGAACTTCGGTTAACTATTGTTGAGCCAAAAAAGGTGTACACGTTTAGGTACGTTTACTTATATTTAAATGAAGTCACTTTTCATTTGTGTGTAACAATCTAAGTTCGATCTAACGGTTGAAAGATATTAGCTTGAGTTTAATCAGGTTTTCATCTAACGGTGAATATTGAATGCTTCGTTACCAAGGTAACATTGATTGCAAACCCTGATTTGAAGACTATATAAAGGATAACTCTAGCTATTGGGAAACCCAATCCCCACACCTCATGTATGATAGTAGTTGCGACTATAGTCGATTCTCCTTTAACCTTAGGTTTTTCTAAAACCTTGTAGGTTAATGACTTGAAAATTCATTGGGATTGTGAAGCCAGACCCAACTATTTTATCTGTAGTTGATTGAGTATTATCTTCTCTAAGATTGGATCGAGATTTAATCTCCGATAGGTAAGATAAAAAGTAGTCACAAACATCTTTGTCTCATCGTTTGTGATTCCACAATATCTTGTTTCGCTACCATATGATTAAGATTATTGTGAGGTGATTGGTATTTCTAGGCTGTTCTTCGGGACTATAAGTCCGGTATATCAATTGGTTCATGTTCACCTTGATTTATCAAAAGAAGGAACAAAAACTCGTAGGTTTATCTGTGGTTGACAGATTTATCTATTCAATAGACTTTTCTGTGTGAGACAGATTGGTTTATCAAGTCTTCGACTTTGGGTTGTGGCAACTCTTAGTTATGGGTGAGATCAGCTAAGGGAATCAAGTGCATAGAGTCCTACTGGGATTCAGAGACGTAAGAAGCACAACTGTACCTTGATCAGTGTGATATTGGTTAGGTTTTAACTACATTCCAGTCCGAAGTTAACTTGGAGTAGGCTAGTGTCTATAGCGGCTTAATACAGTGTGGTATTCAAATCTGGACTAGGTCCCGGAGTTTTTCTGCATTTGTGGTTTCCTCGTTAACAAAACTTCTAGTGTCTGTGTTATTTCTTTTCCGCATTATATTTGTTTATATAATTGAAATATCACAGGTTATGCGCAAGTTCAATCAATTGTGAATCCAACCTTTGGTTGTTGATTAAATTGATTGACACTTGTATATTGGTTTTTGATACCGTCCAAGTTATTTCTTATATTCAATTGGGCTCGCAAATTCCTTTTTATTTGATTGCGGAATATCTTACTAATATAAAGAAAAGAGGTCTTTTTGGTGAAGCCTTTTTTGGTTGGTCACAAACTCGGTGTCAACCTGATATTACAAAAACAACCCTGAAATTAAAAGTCTGAATACCGGGTATAACGCGTAATATTGTGAAATTATGAGGGTATATTTGTTAAATTGACGAACGGAGGTTCCAAGGTCGATTTTGCTGGACTCAATTTTTACGGGCATTTTTATTTTCTTTTTTCCTCTTTCATTTTTCTCATCCCCTTCATCTGTTCCTTCCACAGACGAGAAATCATGAAAGACTTTGAGAAACGCTGAAGATCATGCAAGCCATTAACTCGAAGGAATCTTCCAAGTAAGTATCAGAACGGAAATCTATTTGTCACTTTAGGGCAGATTTAAGTTCACTTTTACAAACTACGACTGGAGTACAAATTAGTTTTAGGTTTTTATGTTGATTTTTTGGTCCACTGTTTCAATTATGAAGAACAATGTAAAATTCAGCTTGGTTTGGGTTTGAAATTCAAATCGGTTAGGTACTTATACTAAATTAGGGAAAATTGGTTGGGTTCACTGAATTTAGGGCAAATTGGTGAATTCAGGGCAAATTGGGAGGAAGCGTGGATTAATTGATGGATAAGAGCCTGCTCATTCCGTAGGAAATAGAGTCGATCAGTCATGAAAAACATGCTGTAGTTCCCTCAATGTAGGGAAAATTGGTGAATTTAGGGAAGATTTGTTTTCATAGACATATTTAAGTTCATTTTGGTCTTAGGTTCTTATGTTTGTTTTTTCCGTTCTACTATTGCATCTTATGAAAAACAATATTAAATTAAACATGGTTTAGGTTGTTTCTACACAGAATTTTGGTTTGTTATCATGATAATGTTCAAATTGGTTTGCATTTTTGTACTGCGCAATTAAAATTTTGGCTTTCAATGCAACTAAATAATGGAGGATAAGCTCCCTGATCGCCATCGAAGTCCGAGACTAATAGCGCGACTTCAGGAATTGAGTACAACAGAAGATGTTGAAGAAAGGAAATGTCATAGACAACTTGATGCACACCAAACAGATTCTCAGCTGTAGCTGCGCCGAATTTCGGTTAAAGCAAAGCATAATTCAATGACCGAAAATGAAAGGGAAGCACATCTAGAAAGATGTAGGAATGCTTATCGTATGCAGAGAATAAGAGCTGTTGAAAACATAAATAAGCAAGCCGGAACAAGTTGTAGTAAGACAACAACTTCGAATGTTACTTATGACTTTGCTTTTTTAGTGATTTACATATTAGAATATCATGAAACTGATTATCCCAAGTTGATATATTTGTGTGTGAGCAGCTGATTAACCACATTATATCTTTAGTTAATATTTCATCTTATAAGGATCGAACAACTCATAACCACTATTGACTTGCTGGATAGATCACAAAAGGTTTATGCGATTATAGGTTCAATCGATAACCGGCCATTTCTTCTTTGTAACTGACTAATGTGTAAGCGGAACAATTTAACAGCCTCACATGTTGTTAGTCTAACTGAGTAATTTTGTTATTCAGATCATGTAGCTATGGAGGTTAACAGGTCCCTAGGGATTTAATCTTTAAGTATGCAAAGACGCCCCAGATGATTTGAGCAGGTTAAATGTAGATTAAATGTGGATTTCATGCATAGAGGAAGTTCATTCTCTCTTAGATGATTCTGGTGGAGGAAATATATATGTAATGATACCATTCATAGCAATAGGCTTGCTGCTGCAATAGTAAATGGACTGCAGAAGGTATATTATAGTTCAGTTTATTTTTCTATATACATTAGGATTGTTCTCAATCTTAGACTTATGCGAAAAATGAAAAAGTTACCAATTTATAACATCTATGTGAAAGAGCAAAGCATTAAAAGAAAATATAAACATCTGTGGGAAAAGTCCTTGTGTGTTAATCATTTATGTCTTTGCAGGTTCAATATCTATCGCCAGCACAGTGCGAGGACTTTTGACGAATACACCAGTTGAGGATCAAAAGATGTTTCAGAATATTACCTGTAATACAACCACCTCAAAGCATGAAATTTACCAGGTTTAACAATGTCTGTTGACTTCATTAATTCACTAATTATGTGAGTACAAGAATATATTCAAAAGAAGAATTAGAGGAAGGAATTTTTTTTGAAATAATGTTGGTTTTAGGGTTGTAGAAGCTATGTGAACTGAAATTTATCCTGTGAATCTATGATTCATGCTGCATCGTAGGTTCCAGATTGGATGGAATAAAAAATACACTGCTTCCTAAATGTTGCATATGCGAGAATGTCTTATTTGTCTAAATTGAAGAGATTATGCAAAGAAAGTCTGCTTTGCAGATCTCAATGTTTATCATCAGTTTAAAAAGTATGTTTTGCATCAAATAGAAGATATGCAAGAACATCTGCTTAGTCAAGCTGAACAAAGTTGTGAACTTTTAGTACGAATGGCTGTGATGGTGTTATGTGGCAATTTTGACTGTTGAGGAGGCTCAAACAGCAGGTGCATGGAGTCTGCGTTTTATTCTAAATTGGTGATGAGAATGAATCTTGCTTGAGTAAGGAAGTTTTTTTCGTCTTAGATAAATGTAGTGTCAAATGCATATGAAAACACATTTTGTATAAATGGATTTTGTTGAATGAAGAGTTTGATTTATTTATTTTTACCGGATTGGCAGGTGCATAGTGTGTGCGTGTTATACTAGTAGATATAACTCTTTGATATACTCTTAATATTGAGTCTGACTGTCTAGTTCATTCTCTTGAAAGTATATTGGAGTTAGTTCATACAGATTGCTAAGTGAAATATTGGGTGTGGTTGTTAGACCTCCGCCTTTTCAATTGGTATCAGAGCAGGCAAACACTATAAACCTAATAAGTTTGTGTTTAACTGATCCCTAAAGTCTGGCCTTACGGGAAATTTCTTTGGAAAACTTGCTCTTGGCATCTGGAATACACGCCAGAATTCCTTAAAGATTGTTCAGAACTTATTATCCATTATACCTCTGGTCTCTCATGATAATCTCGTTCCATCTAAGACTTTGGAAAACTTAGATGATGAGAAACAATTTAAAGACAAAAATTAAAAGTTCTTCTAAGAAAAGTCCTTTGAGAAAACGTGATCAACGCTCAAAGATATGGAATCTCACTAGATTAACTCTTAATATTTTTGAGGAATACTATCGTAATGGATCAATTGACAAAGATCTATTTAGATCTTTTGAAAGCGTTTTTAAATTCTTAGAAAAGCTTAGTTCCTTTAAGAATAAGAATCGTTCTGATAAAAGTTCTGTACCTGTCAAATCATGCATTCATGATGTACGAACTAGACTTTCTACCAACTCATGCGAAATTGATAAAAAGATGTCTGGTGAGTTCGTTATATGTTCTAATTGTCAGAAAAAGTCTTTTCTTGGTTATAAGAAAAAGGATTCACAAAATTATATTAACCCTGAGTATCATCATTACTATGATTATATTTCTGGTACTTTTCACAAATATCAACCGCAAAAGTTGCATGAGAATCTCTCTGCACATCTGGCCTCTTGGTAACAAGCTTGGCTCTACCCCATTTGTATATAACTTGAGACGGGACAAGTAACGATTTGATTTTTTTTTGAATTGGTTAATAATTATTTTTTTTCCGATCCAAGGTAAATCAAAGTGATGTATTTGTTTCTACTATCCTTCGACTGCACTATACTGATTCTTTTAGTATGTGAACCTTGGCTATTGAACACTTTAATAAATCCTGCTTCACCAAAAAGAAAAGAAAGAAACTCTAGAGGTTCCTTCTTTTTCTTGCTCAGATTTAGTCCTTTTGGACTAGATCTGAGCAAGGATTTTTAGTTTTTTTATGAATAAAATTAGTCTAATTTTTTTTTTTAGTTTTTTTTTGTTGTTTTTGGTGTCTATGGACACATTTCTTCGCTATTTGGGAGATATTTTCTTCGTCTTTAGGACGATTTTCTCTTCGCTCTAATAGCGGTTCTCTCAAATCTCCATGGTGTTTCTTGGCTTGTTATTCTCGATTCATAAAGAACATCAATGATTCTGCTCGGATTCACTTTGGATTCATCTTCAACAGAGGGATTTAGGGCATCCGGATTCGTTTGGATCTACAAGATTTTGGGAAAAATAATCCATTTTATTTGGAGCATCTCTTATTGAAGAAGATAATTATTTTAAATGGTCGGAGTTGATTCCGGTTCACACCATCATTCGTCAATACTACTGCTACAAAAATTAGATATCATTGCAGTTCATGGCTCTTTCTCTTCGCGATGTATTTGCAATTGGTGTCATCATTTGTATTTGGGTTTTGATTTTCTTGTATTTTGGTGTTTTTGATAATCTTGTAAGCAATCATGTAATCACTGTTTTGGTTTGAATGAATTGAAATGTGATTTCCATCAAAATAAAATAAAATAAAATAAATCCTGCTTCCTTTTATGGGTCGCGGTTCATGAACGGGTTCAAGCGCATTTTGTTGGTATAGAAGAATTACGGTACGCGTACCCTTCTTCTTCCCCTTCTAAGTACGCGTACGTGAAAAATTATAGTTTTCATGTATTATCTCCATTAAAATTCTTCTTTGGAGATTCAAAAGAGACTACGGTGTTTCCTCATCTTCAAGGAGCATTACAAGTAAGTTTTTCCTTCTCCTTGTACTCTGAATTTCTAGGTCTCATGGGAAATTTCAAGGTTTCAAAAAACTTGGATTTATCATCTTCTAGCATGACTACACCTCAAAATCAAGATTCTATTAGAATTAGTATCAATGATTATAGTAGTAAGATCTTTGAAAGAATTTCTTCTAGTGGATTTTTTCTAGAAAATAAATTGGATATGGTTAGTGGTCATAAAGAAGATTTGATTTGCTTGAAAAATTTAAGCTTGGAAACATCTTTAATAATCTTGGTAAAGGTTTTGACACTCTAACAAGAATTTCCTATGCTAACATCCATGATTTTGATCTTGTTGACATGGAATTCAAGATCATGATAAATAGATAAAGGATTCTTGTTAATAGAGAGTTGATTTCTAGAATTACCAAATCTCTTTGGGTAATTTTAGCCTCCCTAGACCAAGAGAAGAAAGATCATCCGATGAAACCATTTCTAATAGTCTTTGTGGTAAAAGTGTTGATTGGATCCATAGAAATTTTTCTACTAATTATCTTAGTCTTGCCTTGATGGCCTTTGGAAAAATTGGTATATCTAATCTTTGTCCCTCCACAATTAAGAATTCTCGGCGGAGTCATGAGTTTGCGGAGTTGATCTATTTCCTTGTTTTGGGTACTCAAAGTCTCGACATTTGTGGACTTATCATTCTTCAAATGATTTCGATGACGTCTTCCAACAAGAAATTAGGCTTTCCTTGTTTGATTGAGCAAATTTGTTGCACTTACTCCACTGCTCCTATTGACAACTCTATTGGAACTCCCAAGCTTGTTCGTCCTTGTAGCTTCAAACGTATGAAGGAGAATGCTTACAAGAGACAAAGATGTGATACCGTTGAAGATTCTTGTGATTCTACCACCTTGAGTCTTCTTCAACAAATTCACAAGGGTGTGTGTAAGATCAATTCCAAGGTAAAATGTGTGCAGGAACAATTATGTGTGATTTCCACCAAGTTCCACGAAATCAAGGAAGACATGGATAAGATTCAAGGTACCTTGTTGATTTCAGATGATGAAGATGATGCCTAAAGTTTTCTTTCTCCTATCTTATCCTATTTTGTCTAGGAAACTTCTTATGAGAATTTATTCTTGTGTTTTAAGAAGGATAACTAGGGGTTGGAATAGCCATTATTGTGAGTACACATAGCTATTTCCAACGATTTTCATCTTGCAATGTTTTTAGATTCATTTATTTAAATTCTAAAGTTTATTTGGAAGATGAGTTTTGCAGTATTAATCTTTATGGTTTCATATATTGCAACTTGTTATAGGATATGTGTGTTTGCGTCCGTGAACTATGATTATCCCATATATATCAAAAGTTAAGTCTTTCATATGTCATATGCAAATATTGATAAAAGATTGAATGAACTTTTGACAAACAAAAGTTAAGCCTATTATGTCATTATGCAAATATTGATGGAAGATAGGATGAACTTTTGTCTACAAAGATTAAGTCTATTACATGTCTCTATGCAAATATTGATGAAAAATAGAATGAACCTTTGAATATTCCGCAGTATTGGTCTTTTCCTGATCCACATCTCTGTGTAAGTACTGTGCGGCTCCGTAAGTTCTCTTATGTGAGAATTTCCGATTAAATTAATCATGGGTTCTCTTGTGGTTAATTTAATTGAGTATTTTGGATATAAATTCACGTTTCATGTGATTTGTTAATGTCCAAATAAATCCTTATTTTCTTGTGAAAGTAAGGTCGCTCTTGTTGTTCTTTAGGGAATGACATTTTATTGGGGAGAGTTCTTAATTGAACTTGTGCTTAATTTCCAAATCTTTGTGGAGAGTGCGGCTATGTAATATTGTAGGAGTTTTCTTGAATCTTTGTTAACTCCTTGATGAATGCATTTAGTTTCATCTATATGATTGCATCTAAACAATGTTGATATGTTCTCTTTTGGTCATGAAGTATCTCTATGGGAATTTCATTAGGATCCCACTAGTTTTCGTACCTTTGCCAATTTTTATTGACAAAAAGGGGGAGAATTAAAGTGTAATTTACACTACGTATACATATGGTTTACAGATCATTATGTAAGGGGGAGTGGTTTTCATGTGAGATGAAGTATTGACTAAGGGGGGGTGATACATATCACCATAGTATTGTTGTCAAGGTTATGATACAATTGGACTTTGATGCTGTGTAATAATACTATGACACTGTATAACAATGATAGAGATCTTCTGTTTTCTCATTTTTATGGATACAGATCTTCAACAACTATGATGCTGATTTGAACACATTCAGAATCACTGAAGTACTTGGAAATGACGAAGATTTCGAGTAATGTTGAAGAACCAAGGAAATCAAGCATTTGGAATGTGAGGTACAAAGTTTATTTATTTTGTATTCCATATGTATTGATAGTTTTGTCACTATAATTGAAAAAAGGGGAGATTGTTAGAGCACTGCTCGGTCGAACTCGCAAGCGTTGCTATCTAAAGCATGTTGTCAAGTTTAGTTGCCAAAATTATAAGCCTTGATTTCTAGTCTACTTATAGCTAAGTCTCGGATTAGGATAGAAAGTGGAGTTGAGCATTAGACTTCACGGCGTTCATCGATTGAAGACGAAGAACTACTAAGGAGAGCTTGTGGAACTTCATCAACAAAAGGTATGTGGAGACTTGAACTCATCTATCACTCAAAAGTCTATATACTCTATCTCCTATTTGAGACAAAAGTCGTATAACTATATAGATTCCGATTATACACATTTGATATTTCGAGCTTAGTTTAACTCGCTTACATATTTCTCGAAATATGTGTAGGTAAGCTTTCGATTTAACCAAGTTAATCTTATATTCTTGACGAAAGTCAAAAGATAATCATGTGAAAATCGCCTGGTAACATCTTACATGATTTGTGTGAGACAGTCATTTGATGTAGACTCAGAATATTTCGTATTGATCATTCGATCACTTGAAAATCGCTTTGAAGCTAATAGTTTGTGTGAGACAGCTATTCTCGTCGTCCGAGAATGTTTCAATGGTTGAAATGAGAGTTTAGAACAATTAGATATAAGCACAATATGTGTATTTGCATACGTGTAATCCAAGTCCGGGAACCATGGTATGCATACACGTATGCGTACTGTTTGGTTTGTCAAGGTCTGGGAACTCAGTACGCATAACAGTACACGTACTGGCGTGAGGTTCAAGTTCCGAGACTTTACCGAGGTTGTGGTAAGCATACCAGTTCGCATACTGGCGAATCCAAACTCAGTCCGGCCACTAAGGTATGCGTAGCTGTTCGCATACTTGAGTGGGTGGTATTCTAAAATCGGTTTGTTCATGAACCAATACATTTATATATTAAGCGATGCAATCTTTTGCAAATCGTGGCTATAATGTTCATGACTTGATTCGAGTGAATCAAAATCGATTTTGCTTCAATTTTGTCTTGTATACTTCTATGAGAATATAAAAAACTAAACAACTCTAAAACTAGTTTCATTTTAGTCATTTGAACTAGTTATGGTTAAGATGAATAAGGTTGATATGAAAGTGTTCATATGGCTAACTTCGGTTAACTATTGTTGAGCCAACAAAGGTGTACACGTTTAGGTACGGTTACTCATATCTTAATGAAATCACTTTTCATTTATGTGTAACAAGCTAAGTTCGATCTAACGGTTGAAAGATATTAACTTGAGTCTAATCAGGTTTTCATCTAACGGTGAATATTGAATGCTTTGTTACCAAGGTAACATTGATTGCAAACCCTGATTTGAAGATCATATAAAGGAGAACAATAGCAACTGGGAAACCCAATCCCCACACCTCATGTGTGATACTAGTTGCGACTAGAGTCGATTCTCCTTTAACCTTAGGTTTTTCTAAAACCCAGCAGGTTAACGACTGGAAGACTTAATTGGGATTGTGAAGCCAGACCCAACTATTTTATCTGTAGTTGCGTGATATGATCTTGCTGTTTTCTATCGTGATTGAGTACTATCTTCTCTAAGATTGTCTCGAGATTTAATCTCCGATAGGCAAGATAAAAAGTAGGTACAAACATCTTCGTCTCATCGTTTGTGATTCCACAATACCTTGTTCGCTACCATACGATTAAAATTATTGTGAGGTGATTGATATTTCTAGGTTGTTCTTCGGGAATATAAGTTCGGTATAACAATTGGTTCCTGTTCACCTTTATTTATCAAAAGGCGGAACAAAAACTCGTAGGTTTATCTGTGGGAAACAAATATATTTATTTAATAGACTTTTATGTGTGAGACAGATTGGTTTATCAAGTCTTAGACTTTGGGTTGTGGGTGAGATCAGCTAAGGGAACCAAGTGCGTAGAGTCCTGTTGGGATTCAAAGACGTAAGAATCGCAACTGTACCTTGATCAGTGTGAGATTGGTTAGGGCTCAACTACATTCCAGTCTGAAGTTAACTTGGAGTAGGCTAGTGTCTGTAGCGGCTTAATACAGTGTGGTATTCAAATCTGGACTAGGTCCCGAGATTTTTCTGTGTTAGTGGTTTCCTCGTTAACAAAACTTCTGGTGTCTGTGTTATTTATTTTTCGCATTATATTTGTTTATATAATTGAAACATCACAGGTTGTGCGTAAGTTCAACCAATTGTGAATCCAACCTTTGCTTATTGATTAAATTGATTTACACTTGGATATTGGTTTTTGATACCGCCCAAGTTATTTCTTATATTCAATCGGGCTCGCAAATTCCTATTTGTTTGATTACGAATTGAATTGAGAAATAGAGATATGACTCTTTGATATACTTTTCTTAAGATTGAGTCTGACTGTCTAGTTGATTCTTTGAAAGTATATTGGAGTTACTCCATATATATTGCTAAGAGAAATATTGGATGTGCTTGTTAGACCCCCGCTTTTTCACTAGAAATCAAGACCTATAGATTTATCAACTAAACTTGACAAACAAGCTTGAGATAGAAACGCTTGCGAGTTTGACTGAGCAGTGCTCTAACAGAAAGCTTATGGTGACTTCTAATATGAAGTAATTGGGTTTTAGAGTTATATCGTGTTTTCACTCCAATTAAGATTTGCATATATGAATTATACCTTCCCTAATGATTCAAAATACGAAAAACCTTTTATTGTTAACTTATCCATCTTTTTCCCATTTAAGTTAATTTTTGAAGCATATATTGATCGGTTGTGTGTTATCATTCACAAAATAAAAATATACAAAATAAAATTCGACATCATTAAATTATGTAGTCCATTTAATCATCTTCAATTCTTTAGTACGAAACAAAAATTGGTTATACAACAAGCAATATATTCTGAGAGATTGATTACAGTTTATTTTGCGATGACATTGCTTCTGCTTTTTTCACCACCACAACCGTTTTCAAACAATTATAAAGACATATGTTAAGGATGGATATGTATCTCTTCGCCACTAGCATGAAAACCGCAAAAGTAATAATTAGCGGCACGATTCACATGAAAACACCAATCTTTTCAAGGGTTAGGTGTATAATTTTCAAAATTTGGAAGAAAGAGTTTATAGATGCTACATATTATAAATTTTGAATCATGTACGATACTAAATAACCAAAACTATAAGTAGACTAGATATAATTGAACTCAAACGATCATTTATCATAACAATACATGTAAACAACTGTATATTAGTGAGTTTCGTAATCAAAACAGGATGTCTGCGCATAATTAAAGCATACGACAATATATGTACAAAATTACATAATAGGGAGTTTCATAATCAAAATAGATGTCTGCAATTAGTCTTGTCTACATTTTATTCTTTACGAGTTAAATACCTAATAATTTTTTGTTGCTTTGTGCAATTTCATCGCCTTGGCACTTCGTGTGGAGCCTAGTTAGCAATTCGACGAATTATTCGCGAAATAATCCTTCTTACAAATATTTGCCGGCTAATTATAACCATGGGTTGAAACGCGATTTTTAATTTCTTTCCAGATAATTCGCGACTTTTACGAACCGGATAATTACTTCGCTGTTTAATTCGATGAGATATTTTATTCTTTCATAAAAATTTATAGTAGTGGGGTTTGAAACCGCGACTTGCAGCTCCCACTGAGCTAGCTATTTGGTGGTGATAATGATGCATATATTTGTGTCCTTTTATAATTTAATACACGTCGAACTTTAAGTGGCGCATTTGTACACGTGAAATGGTTTACACCCGAATTAATGAATTGCCGGATTTTTCCCATATTGCGTATGTTTGACCGAATTCGTTTTTTACCTAGCCGATTATTGTGCGCATTTTCACCGATCCGAATTTTTGATGCACGCCGGATTTCTAACTAGGGTGTGAAGTATTTGCACATTTTGAAATCATATTTTTGTATCTTCTCACTTTCGACACCGTTATTTGTGTCCATTTTCAACTGACTTGCATGATCAATCAACTATGTTTAGGAAATAGTTGTTATATATAGTTGGACATATCTAAATCAAAAATTACACAAATTAACGCATCCATTGTTACAATTTTAAAAGATACAACATGAGAATATGTTTGTTATTATTATATAGTTTGCGTCTAAGAATAGTGAAGGTTAAATATTTTGTTAATAAACTTTGCAGAAAAATTATTTAGCTGTAATATTGAAACTAATTGTCTATATTGCTAAAGTTTGTGCAATTTATTTTTAATATGAGAAAAATAATTTCTTCCCTTTGGGGTAAAAAAAATACTTTCCTTGAGAAATGTAATCACATGAGAATGCATGAGCAATATTAAGACACATCAACAATGACTCCAGAATGAAAAAACAAGGATCCCGAGTACACCTCCAAATATTTTTCTTTTAACCTATTTAAGTACATCTAGTATAATGAATCTTTTTGAAACCGTAAAGATTAAATAAATAAGGTGAGTTCGATATTAACTAAGTTCGATAAGTACTGATTATAATATCAATCAAGGTATGTGTTAGAGGAATGCTCGGTTAAAACCCACAAGTTTTTTTTTTTATCTCAAGCTTGTTTTCAATGTTAGATGATCAAAACTATATCTTGATTTCTAGTATACTAAGTCATGTCTCGGACTAGGTTAGAATTTGGTATTTGAGTATCAGAGATCACCCTCGAAGACTGAAGATCGACAAAGACATTTGGAGAATTTCTGCACTAGGTATGTGGACTGAACAATTATATTTTACTCACTATCTTATCATTCTATCTGTTGAGACTATGTCGTATGATACTTCTAGTAGATGTACAAAGAATAAATTTCAAGTCAAGCTTGTGTTGTTAAAAATCTCGAAATATGATTCTAGCATAGATGTTCAAAGGTCCTTAACAATATTAGTTTTAAACAATTTATTGTTTGAGATTTAATTTATGGATAAATTGAAAATATCCCATTCAATTGATTTTATCATTTGGGAATGTTTCAAACATCATAAGAGAGAAATTCATGAACTTCTGATATTTCTTCTCAGGGTAGGTTGGCAAACCAGTTTGCAAAGTATAGATATCCGAGTTTCAGAAATACAAGAAAGGTTGGCGAACCATCTCGCAAACCAGAAGTTCGGTTGGGAACAGTTCACGAACCGTGGTGAACTGAATTTTTGGTGTTGGTATAAAAGGCTTAAGGTTGGCGAACTGTGTCCATCTGAGTTCACAAACCGAGTACGGCTAGCGAATCGAGTTCTCGGGCTATGTACATCTGAGTTCTCAAGCCGAATAGGGTTGGCGAACCCAGTTCATGAACCGTAGCATCCTGAATTGTAAACTTTAGCCTTACGGTTCACGAACCATTTCACTAATGGCCCAGTAGAATTTAGTAGATGCTCAAAGACTCATTTTTAAAATACGTTTAGCATTATTCTGACTCTCTTGAACACTTCTAAGACTTCATTGATCACTTAAACACTTATGTGTGTGCATCATGATTAAACTCATAGGTGTTTTTATAAACATCAATTTGCTTATCGTTCACATGGAATATTTTCCAATACTGAACAATCATTATACACGGTCCGTGGCCGGACCACTGTGTACATTCTTCTATTATATTTTTAAGACAAAAAGTGTTTACTTGATCCTTAAAGTCATTTTAGCTTGAATTCTAAGAAATCACCAGTTTTGGAAATCTATAACTAGATATGCTCTTTCAATTGGGAAATTCAATCCCTGGTGTTAGAGCATAGCTCGGTTGAACTCACCAAGCGTTGGTATGTCAAGGTTGGTTGTCATATTTTAGTATCAAAACTCATCTAGAGTTGCTTGATTAAATACTATAGTCAACTTCGTTTAGGTTAGACTAGAAAGTCTAGGAGTGTTGAGACATACAAGTATTACTCCGAAGACATGAAAAATGAGAAGAATTAATGACTACAACGACGATATCATCCTTCCACTTGAGGTTAGTAATATTGACTTGAACTTTTTTTTTTATTCCTAACATATCTTTGAAGTCGTGCTATATTAAAAACATAACATGCGAAGCTCTATATACTATATATAATACTCTAGTGGATAGACATCATAATAGTATGGTCATAGTATTAAGGAATTATATTACGAAGTATAACGCTTATCTTTTGAACTTCGTAGATATGACATCGACATAATCTTGTATATAGTTTTATGATTATGTGTATGGGTTTATGGTGAAGATTTCATCCTAGGAAACATTGTTTTACCTTTTTTTTAAAGGAAGTAGGTTCGTGAACTTGTTTCATGAATTGAAAGGGAAATCAATAGGTATATTGGCCTGAATACTCATTGTAATCTTTGGATGACCAATATGTGTGAGTTGGTAGAACCGATCTTAACTCAGGTTATATATCTTGGTATAACCAATCACAATATCTAGACTTATGATTTGGTATGACCGGTTCTGGTAATTGGTGTAACCGATTCTAAGTAATCACCATGAGATGGTATGATCGATCCTTGTAATTCGTGTGACCGATTATTTTAATTGGTGTGACCGACCATAAGAGGTTGTGTGACCGATCCTTGTAATTGGTATGATCGATCCTAGTGAATGGTATGACCGATCACAAGTAAGTACGATGTTTAGGTAGAACCGATCCATGTGATTGGTATAACCGACCTGAACCCATGTATGTGACTTGGTAGGACCGATCATAAATAACCATTATGACTTGGTATGACCGATCACATAGCAGTCTTGGAATTTTGGTAGAACCAATTCTAAACTTGTTGGAAAGTGTGGTAGAACCGATTCCAAGGTACAAATTCGTTTTTCTATGAATTACATATTTCTTCATGAACTTATGTAGTTTCGGAATTAGGATTTGTTGTATAAAGATGTCAACATACTTTGAACATGAGCATTAAGTCTTATCATATATTGTTCAAATATATTCCTTGGTACTCAAGGTGATCCTGTACCAAAATAAATTAAGAATCTTTTAAATAAGGTTTTTGGTTTTATATGCTTTAATTACCAGCAATTAATGCATATATTTAGAGAATAAAAATTAGTAATGTGCATTTATTAGTTTGAGATTTTCTGTGAGAGATTTCGGAAAATACTGGACTACATTTATTGGAATTAGGAAAACCGAATTTGGGCATTCATTGCATATCTTAAGAATATTTTCAGTTTTGGAAATACCTTGGAGTCCAAACAACCTTGGTCTATAAATACCTAAGTTTGCATTTCTAGCAAATGATCCTAAGAGCCAGGCAAACTTCATTTCTTGTTGTTTCTGATGGAGCCGTCTATTCGGAGAGGAAAGTATCCTAAATAGGTGAAATCTCTTACGACCGTTCGTTTAAAGACTTTTATGGGATAAAGAAGCTCTACGAGTACCTTTGGTAAGAAACTAGATAATTGCAGTGTTATTAGTTTTCGACTATTGATTTGATTGACTAACGGTTGTTGAAACTTTGATTGCACCTAGTTTGTTTATTCTTGAGAATGTTCTCTTCTGATATAAGATTCACTCAGACTAGATCAAAGTATCGACGGGATCTTTAGAACTGTTGTTAGATCTAAAGACATCTTGTGATAATCCATTGTTAACAGACTCCGTTCTGTGTGTGATTGATCACAAGAAGATTCAAGTGTTGTTGTGCAGGTGTTTGAAGGCAATAGAAGATTTGAAGACGAAGAAGAATTCTTATTAGTTTTCGTATCTTATGGATTTAGTACACAAACCTTGATCGGCTGAGATCCAACTAGAATCGGTTTATAGACTTGATTGATTAGTCGCGTTAGATTGGCATCACTTTATAGTTTCTCTTTGAGATCTATATTGATTTATTACAAATCTAAAGATTGTTTATTTCGGTATTCAATATTTAGATTGATCTAACCAGACAAAGGAGTTTATTAGGTTAAACATAAGAGCCTTTGTCAACGACTCATTAATATCTTCTAGAAAGATTGATGTGACGCTCCAACCTAATCCCTTGTTTATCTAAACCTAAAGGAAGCACCAAATCTAAATTACCGATTTTAAGAATCATAATTACATAAATTGCTAATAACAAAACCCAAACTCTCTGCTGATATTATATAAATGAAAGTCTCTCGATTTATGTGAATATATGAGTGTGTTTTTTAACAGAACAAAGAAAGAATACATATAATAAAAGATATACAAAACCTCTAATTTCGATAAAGCTTTAAGCTACCAAAACGGATATCTTTACGTGCACCATTTCTTCTGATTACTGAAACTGATGCGGGAACGAGTGAGCTCATCATCCCAAAGGGGTCGCTAATGGAAAACTAAATAATTTTTAAGTAATCACTAACGTACTTTACAGTTTTAAAAGAATAATAACTGTAAGAACAATATCATGCATCAAGACCAGAAAGTTAGACAAACAAGCATAATATGCACACGAGTGATTTCCCCAATAAAAAGACGAGGGTACCCAAAAACACCACAATGTTTTTGTTTTCAACCTATAAGTCCTCTTACTGAAAATGGTCGTCTATGGACAGAGTCGAGACAATACAACAAATCGGTATTCACACTTTGTGTGATTGTCTATGGATATGAGATCGAGACAATATGACTACCAAAGTGTGATACTTGATAATAAGTTCGTACTTAACCAAACTCTATAGGATCACTATCAAGTATGTCGGAGTTAACGTTTGTGTATTTTATTTTTAATTATAATAAACAATTATAATTGCGAAAATAGAAAAGTAAAAGACACAGCAAGATTTTGTTAACGAGGAAAACTTCAAGTACAGAAAAACTCCGGGACCTAGTACAGAATTGAATACTCTCAGAATTAAGCCGCTATACAAAATCTACACCAACTTCATATAGTTGAGACCAAGCAACTACCCCTAGTTCACTTAGTTTCCTCAGTATCCCTGCGCTTCCGACTTCAATGAGTGCACACAGTGGAACAATTCCTTTGGATCATATTCCAAACAGTAAAGGAACAATAAATCTGTTTGGTAACAACTCTTTTGATTCTTTCAAGATAAATATGTCTCAAGTCATACGCAAAGACTCTTTCGTTTAATTTAATAAACTCCTTTGCCTGGTTAGATCAAGCTATCCAATAACCACAAAAGTAGTTAAGTTTAGATTCGCAATCAATCAGTATAGATCTCAACGAGAAGCTATAAAGCGGTGCTGATCTCACGCAACTAATCAATCGAATAAATCCGACTCTAGTTGGATCCCAGCATATCAAGGTTTGTGCACACACAAAGATATGACAATGATAAGTGCCTAAATATATCATTTGAGTATCACTTTCTTATGTTTTCTTAGCTATTTTCTCTTGTATTTTCGGATATTATGCTTGTTATGCATTTTGTAGGAAACTTGGAGTCATGTGCCGTGAAACGAAGAAAATAGGTGCTTAATTCATTGCTTGGAGGCTTTGGCTGTTGATGGATTTGAATTTACCAGGCATTGCAGGTTACAAGAGTGTCAAAACAAGAATCACTAAGGCACCCGGTATCTATTTCTCAATGCAGCCACTTACAAAGCCATTTAATCCAGATGAAGGCAGACTGGCATTTCTCTCAGGGCCACCAGCTCTCATTTACTACTTGTATAGGCAGAACTAGGTCGTGTCTGGTGCACAGAATGTTACACAAGGCGCAGCTGCTTCTTCACTTTCTCAAGACAAGTTCAGGTCTCTTTCTGTACCATCAGCTAGACGGCTGAATCATGGCCCTGGTATGAGTGTTTGCCAAGAGTTTGGTCAGCTTTCAAAGTCAAAATGAAGAAGGAAACTCGAGTTAAGAAACAGGGAAGAATGAAGTCAGTTTCATGCCGAGAAAACAGGTTAGAGCTGTGAGTTTCGAACCTGAGATTTGGGTTTGTGTTTAGAATGAAGTTGCCAGTGAGGGAAGGAGTTACAGGAAGGTTTTGGGTGGTATTTGAACTCCAGATATCAGCAAGAAAGTAAAGTTCAAGAACTGCTACTGCCATTGATAATAGAGGAGATAATATTGAGTTTTGAAATGATTTAGAGTTATTGAATGTGTGTGATTGTATGTGTTTGAACATCAATTTGCAGGGAAGGAGTTGTGCAATCTCCAATATACAAGCAGGATACAACCCTCATCAGTTCGAGACTGGCACATAAGATGTTTGCTGAAATGCCTGAACGAACATATTCTCCCTATCCCTTCCAAGAGTTCATGCCGGCGAAGTATGGGTCTGTATGGCCAGACGAGATGGGTTAGAGGGTAAGAAGAACACGACAGGCTCAAGTACGAGTTTACAAAGGCTTGAATAAGTTCTGAAACAGAGCTAACATTGAGATAGGATGAACGGAGAGATTTGACTTCTGAATGAACATGAAGGATGGGTTTGATGTAGATTCAGGTTTGAGGCTGAGTTTTGCTGCCAAGAAAAGTCAGTGAAGAAGAACTTGTTACTGCCAATGATACTGGGAAGAAAAGGAAGGGAAGAGAACTGGGTAGCCTGCCATATTGGTGTTGTAACAAGGGTTTGCTGCCAATAGCCACTGGTCTGATGATTGTTCGCAATGGGTTTGAAGAGAATTACTTGGCAGAGAGGAAGATGTATTAAGCCATAAAGTGGCCAAGAAAAGTGCAGTTTTGCCTTGGTTGTGTGCAGCTACGAGCCATGGCTCTATGGGCAGTAAATGTTGTGTGTTTGGAAGTGGCTGGGACTTACTTTAGGAGTTGAGATAAACAAGGAAGCAGTGGCCGAAAAGACAAGAAAGAATTGGAAATCGTCGTCGTTAATTTTGTTGATGGATGGAGGTTTGAGCTATAAAAAGCAAACCTAAAAGCCTACACAGGGATCATCGCATACCCCACCCCTCACGGCTGCTCGCAACCAACAGAGAGGAGCTCTCTGCTCCTCTCTAAACCCTTAGCGAAGCAGTAATATCACTTGCACATGCATACAGCCATCTCCCTCATCATCCACAGCATATCATCACTATCTTTACCACCTGCATCATCTTTCGCATCCACTGCATACATCCATAGCCTGCACTCTCCACCTGCATTCTCAGTGCACCTGCATATCACCGCCAATCGCTGCTGCAGTTCAGTTCCATCTTCCATTCACTACAACAATTTCCAGCCATCACCAGCACTCCACTTGTTCGCAGCAACTCCAACTCGCACCAACGGCAATACAACAGTACCACCTCTACAGTTCCAGTCCATACGCCGCCACCGTGTCATCCAGTCCACAATACCATTCCACCACCACCTGCTGCTGTTGCTGTTTCGGTTTGCGCGTCTCAATTTCATATTTTCATCTTTGTTTCATCATGAACTTCAGTAGCTAATTGCACTTGATTAGGGATGATTTCGACGTCCGAACATGATTCACAATTGATATTTAAAAGAACCTGTTTTCTTGCAATCTGTCTTTTTATTGTTCATTCTCTATTGTGCCAATATTGCTTATGTGAATTGTTTATGAATCAGTTAAGTTGAAAATTAGATGGTGAGTTCATAATTCTCATACTAATTCGAGAACTCTTCGACCCATAATTGTCTGGATGTTCTGAATACAAGTAGTAATATGCGAGTATTGATGATGGGATTTTGTTAAGTATTCGTATGTATTGAATAACACTAGTAGGTAATTCATTCTTTTGATTTTATCACTAGGAATAACCTTATCTCATAAAATTTAAGGCATTTTTTTAAGTCACACCTAGAGAACGTACTTCTAGGAAACTTGACAAGTAGAATCCGGTAGTCGAGCGCTTCCGTATCCCGTTAACTTAGGAGATAGTAACAGAATGGTTGAGCGTACTAATTATTTTAAGGTTTTTAGTAACAAGATACTTTGCAAAAACTAGCTATATCAATAAGATTCACGTTCTGAGACCGAGAAAGAGTCTTTGATCATTCTCATACTCATATTGCATTAATATTTGTCTTGCATTATTCGCATTCAGAAATTGAATTGACAACTTTAGCTCAACTCTCCCTTGGGACGAACCTGCTTCCATTATATTACTTGCTAGTGTAAAGAGAAGTAGAGAAATATTATTTGCGAGTTGACACCTTGTCAGAGAACTAAATAAGAAATCTTCTTCGTCTTCAAATCTTCTTTAATCTCCAATAAAACCCTGCACAACACCACTTGAATCTCTTGTGATCAATCACACACAGAACGGAGTCTGTTAACAATGGATTATCACAAGATGTATTTAGATCTACAAACAGTTCTAAACATCCCGTCGATACTTCGATCTAGTATGAGTGAATCTTATATCAGAAGAGAATATTCTCAAGAATAAACAAACTAGGTTCAATCAAAGTTTCAACAACCATTAGTCAATCAAATCAATCGGAAACTAATAACACTGCAATTATCTAGTTTCCCACCAACGGTACTCGTAGAGCTTCTTGATCCCACAGAAGTCTTTAAACGAGCGGTCGTAAGAGATTTCACCTAATTAGGATACTTTCCTCTCCAATTAGACGGCTCCACCAGAAAAAACAAGAATGAAGTTTTCCTGGCTCTTAGGATAGTTTACTAGAAATGCAAACTTAGGTATTTATAGATCAAGGATTTTTGGACACCAAGGAATTTCCAAAACCGAAATATTCTCAAGATATGCAATGAATGCCAAAATCGATTTTCCTAATTCCAATAAATGCTTGTCCAAAATTTCTGAAATCTCTCAATAGAAAATCTCCAATTAGTAAATGCACATTACTAATTTTTATTCTCTAGAGATGCATTTAATTGCTGGTAATTAAAGCATATAAAACCAAAAATCTTAACTAAAAGATTCTCAATTTATTTCAGCAAAGGATCTCCTTGAGTACTAAGGAATATCTTTGAACAATAAATGATAAGAGTTATTGTACGTGTTCAAAGTATGTTGACATCTTTTCACTGTAAATCCTTATTCATATTTACATGGATTTACATTTTTGGAATCGGTTATACCACACTTCCAAACAAATTTAGAATTGGTTGACCTGTATTCCAAGATAACTATGTAATTGATCAAATATCAAATCATATACATGGGTTCAATCGGTTCTACCAATCACTAGGATCGGTTATACCTCAATATGGAAATACTTGTGATCGGTCACACCAGTTACCAGGATCGGTTACACCAATTACCAGGTTCGGTTACCAATTACAAGGATCAATTACACAATACACTGTGATCGGTTACACCAATTACTAGGATCGGTCAAACCAATTACAACTGTTGATCATACCATCTCATGGTGATTACTTAGGATCGGTTACACCAATTAATAAAAAATAGTCATACCTAATCATAAGTCAGGCATTATGATTAGTTATACCAAGATACATAACAAAGTTACGATCGACTCTACCATCTCACACATATTGGTAATCCAAAGATTTGCAATGAATAGGCGTACCAATAAGCCTAACCATTTCCCTTTCAATTCATAAAACAAGTTCATGAATGTACTTCCTTTAAACGAATGTAAAACATTGTTTTCTAGGATGAAATCTTCACCATAACCCATTCACATGATCATAACAGTATATACAAGATTATGTCGATGTCATATCTAGAAGTTCAAAAGATAAGCGTTATACTTCGTAGTCTAATTCCCTAATACTATGATCATATAAATATGACCATGTCACATCACTAGAGTATCATACAATATGTTCAATATATACAGCTTCTCATTTATGTTCTTAATATAGCACGACTTGAAAGATATGTTAGGAATGAAACAATTCAAATAAATATTACGAACCTCACTTGTATATCTCAACATTCCTAGTCTTTCCAGTCTAACCGAAACGAAGTTGACTCTATTATATAATCAAGCGACTTTAGATTAGTTTTGACACACAAAAATATGACAAACAAACTTGACATACCAACGCTTGGTGAATTCAACCGAGCTATGCTCTAAAAATCCCCCCTTTGTCAATTTTAGTGACAAAATTCTTAATACATATGGATAAACAAATTACAAGAATTCATTATACATACGCTTGATTCCAAGTTTCAAGAACACAATAACCTGCATATATTCAATCAATAAATACCGCTGTTGGCGTTTGAATAACAAAGCTTATACTCCCCCCTAAAGGTAAGATAGGTAAAAATTCAATCCGAACATCTTTGTCATTTCCCTTTTGTAGTCAGAATTACTACACAGCAATATGATACGTTTCTCCCCCTTATTCAATACGTTACTCTTTCGTTAGATATAATGTTTAAGAACAATTGTTCTTTCATTAGTGATTGCAAATCACTTGTTTACTCCATATATTTCTCCCAATTTTTTTTCATAAAATGACAAAGGTTCGAGCAAATAAAGGTCACACCGAAAGGATCTTACAAATCTAAAATACTTGTAAACAACTTATAAGAGTTAAGCACGAAGGTTTCGCATACCACTTTAGATAACCAATATTAAAGCCGAGACTACAGGTAATTTAGTTTTAGTATGTTATCAAGGAAAAAATTGCCCGAATCAATTTTCCCAAATAGTTTAACAATTTGACTAAGAAACTTAATTCCCTTGTTAAACCGGTTGCGTATGTACAACCGCTTGCTTTGATAAGACCAAAATAAAGATTAGAATTAACTTTATTTCTCTCATCAAGCTCTAATTATTCAGACAATAACTTAGACCTTTCTCTTCAGACAAGACAAATACGAGGTTAGTTAACTAGTTTTTCTTGTCAAGGCATTCAATTAGACTTGAATAACCGAATCCTCCAATTTGATATGTCTAACTAAGATCAGAATTAACTTAGTTTCTCTTATCCAGAATCAAATTGGACTAAAAAAATGATCCCGTATTTCTTTAAGCCATAAACAATATATACAAACCAAAATAAATTGACTTGCACAATTATTTTCTTAACCGAAAGCAATTGAAACAAACATAGACATTATAGCACCGCAATCACACCGAATTTCGTTAAGCAAAAATACTTGATACTCAACAATAAAGAAGATACCAAACCATAAGCCAAATAAATTGACACAATTTTTCTTAACCGGAAACAATTGAATCACACACACACACACACATCCATACACAATAATGGAACATATCGATTGTACCGATTTTTTTTTAAGCAAAAGCAAAATATATGCAATATAAACAGGCTTTTCTTAAACAGGAAAACGATTAACTAACAAATTCGTTACCTCAGATTCCACAGCCTCTTCTCCCCAGAAAGATATATCATTAAGCGCAAGTTCAAATAAGAACTCTTCCCCAGTGTGTTATCATCCTCTCGTAAGAACAAAATAACAACAAAAGCAACCTTTACCAGAGAAAGGTTGAAACGGTTTTAACTAATGCGTGCCAATAGAAAAAGTTGAAAACCCGAAACACATATGTTATGCTAAACACAACTCATGTAAACATAAATTGATTCAACATATTGTGACTTTTCACATATGAGTTTCAATCGGAACACCTTATGATCCTTTGATAAATCCTACCAACATGGGCTAGAACTTAATCCCGCTAAATCAAAAAGCCACACAAACCATAAGGGTCACCTCATATGAGATCGAATATTAAATTTATGAAAACCAAAATCAGAATCCCATAAACCGAATACACATATGAAAAATATATCCATTTATTTACAGGCTATGTAATCGGTAACTATCATAAGAAAAGTTATAAAGAAATAATTTTATTCATTAATAATGATAGTTTTATTCAAAAATAGACCTTATACAATAATTGAGATAAATCAAAATATTGATGTCTCTTTTCACTAAATAAAAAGGTAGACTACTCCTTGTTTGTCAGCTTCTCATCAGATTCTTGTTCAGAGTATTGGTCTACTTTGCCTTTTAAGAACTCGTCATCGATCTCTAAGGTTCATTGAAGAGTTTCTGGATCATTTTGAGCGGCAAAGGCTAATTTTTTCTGAATATAGTTTAATTGTTTTCCAAGACATAATATATGGAACAAGAGATCTCCATTGCTATAGATTTGAGCACTTGAAACAATAGTTCCTCTTTCTTTTCGACTTTTATTCATTTGCTTGATAATTCCTTGAGAGACTGTTTTAGTGACTTTCTCATCTCCAAAATTATTTCACATTGTGTTTTCACACATGCTGGTGATGAAATAGGGATATCCAAGATTTCTCTGGGACATTGTGGCATTGATGGATTCAAAGATCTTGATCATTTGATTTATAATCATTCCACATATATCAGTTTGCTTATCACCTTCAAGAAGAAAGTATACAAACTCAGCAAATTCCTTGTCCCATTGTGAATCTGGGATGTATCTCTTGTGCAAGCAAAGAGAGTTGCTATTGCAAATTTGTCGAAAACCCTTAAGTAGAAGGGTATTTCTTTGGTTAGCATTCTTCCATTCTTCCATCCAACAGATTTTCCAGTGATACGTTTTGAAATGTTATCATGCTCAATTTCAAAATCAGTAATCAATGATTTCCTTTCACATTGTACTTGATGATCTGTGATATCATTTTTCTGTCGACTTGGTGAAAAGTGTATCCAACAAGAGTGATAAAAGTAAGATTCTTATGATCAATATTTATGAATATTAGCATAGAAGATTCTTACTATATCAGGTGAATATTTTTCAAACCCAAACAAATCTCCCCAGTTTCGGTCTTGAAAAAACTTCACATATTTCCTTTCTGAAACATCTGAATCAAATCTCTTTTCAGCTGTGAAATTGATTCCTTTTAAAGTTTGATATCTCTCAAAACATGTACTATCCATACAGTTTGTAAGTTTATGTTTGTCTTTGATCAAGTCAGGGTACTTGACTTTCTCAATATCACCAAAAGGAATATATGGATTCAATTCCAGGTTGTCAGTTTCAGGCATTTTTTCTTTTGATTTTCTCTTTCCCATATTTTCAAGTTTTGAAAAAAATATGGAAAACCTTAGTTTATGTTCCGAACAACTTCTCCCAGGATGTCTGTGAAAACATCACAAAATAATCTTCTTTTATAGAGAGTGAAGATAACAATTTTCGGAAATAACTAGTTTCTGGAAATCCTTCCAAAATCGGAAACCTTGATTTGTGGGGAAACAAATCCGATTTTGCAACTAGGTCTTTCTTTTGGAAAACTGTTTTTTCTTGGACCGGATCTATATTCTGGATCAATTATATAATTATGTCCAATTGTTTGTTAACTCTATAATTACCAAAAGATAATTTTTGAAATTCATTCAAGAATTTTCCAGTGGAGTTTACAACAACAAATTTGAACATAACAAGATATTTATAAAAAATACCTTTAGAATTAGAAATCAGTAATACTTTAAAAGATCACTTGCTTCATTAAAACAGTTGTGGGGTGTTACAAGGATCCCAAAATCGCATCCTAATCACCGATACATTGACAGTCTTAGATCTGAAAATGTGCATATATATATTTGGGTAACCAATACAAAATATATTTAAGATCCTAGATTTTTCAAGAATAAAATAGTCATGGTTCATACATAGAAAAATCTTATGTGGAATCTTAAGCATTTTCAAGATAAAACATGTCACATAGAGAGTTGTGTCATTGTTACTAAACTTGTTAGTATACAATACCATGAGATATAATTCTATGATAACCGAGGGATTATGTAAGTCGTTCAAGACATACATAGACTTAATCCCAAAACCTAACAAATTTAGGAACAAGAGTGTCATATATTTCATTCGTGTTTTCCACCACGAGTCTTTGAAGCAGTCAAATCCTGCTACTACATAAACTGAATCAGCCATTGACTTCAATTCTTATAGGTTGGATCGCAACAAACACAGATTGTTAGATCTTTTCGTGTTTGCCTGCTCTGATACCAATTGAAAAGACAAGGGTACCCAAATACACCACAATCTTCTTGTTTTCAATCTATAAGTACTCTTACAGAAAGTGATCGTTTATGGACAGAGTCGAGACAATACAATAAATCGGAATTCACACTTTGTGTGATTGTCTATTGATACAAGATCGAGACAATACGACTACCAAAGTCTGATACTTGGTAATAAGTTCGGACTTAACAAAACTCTATAGGATCACTATCAAGTATATCGGAGTTAAAGTTTGTGTATTTTATTTTTAATTATAATAAACAATTATAATTGCGGAAATAGAAAAATAAAAGACACAACAAGATTTTGTTTACGAGGAAAACTGCAAGTGCAGAAAACCCCCGGGACCTAGTCCATAATTGAATACTCTCAGAATTAAGCCGCTATACAAAATCTACACCAACTTCGTATAGTTGAGACCAAGAAACTACCCCTAGTTCACTTAGTTTCCTCAGTATCCTTGCGCTTCCGACCTCAATGAGTGCACGCACTAGAACAATTCCTTTGGATCGTTTTCCAACATTAAAGGAACAAAAAATATGTTTGGTAACAACTCTTTTGATTCTTTCAAGATAAAGATATCTTAAGTCACACGCAAAATCTCTTCCGTTTAATCTAATAAACTCCTTTGCCTGGTTAGATCAATTTATCCAATAAATACAAAAGTAGTTAAGTTTAGATTCACAATCAATCAATATAGATCTCAACGAGAAGCTATAAAACGATGCGGATCTCACGCAACTAATCAATCGAGTAAATCTGATTCTAGTTGGATCCCAGCCGATCAAGGTTTGTGCATACACAAATATATGAGAACTAAATAAGAAATCTTCTTCTTCTTCAAATCTTTTTTAATCTTCAATAAAAACCTGCACAACACCACTTGAATCTCTTGTGATCAATCACGCACAGAACGGAGTATGTTAAAAATGGATTATCACAAGAGTCTTTAGATCTACAAACAGTTATAAAGATCTCGTCAATACTTCGATCTAGTTTGAGCTTCACCAAACTTTATGGATTCGTAATCTGAGAGGAGAGTAATCTAATTAGGTGAAATCTCTTAAGGACGCTCAGCTTAAAGTCTTTTTTGGGATTGAGAAGCTCTAGCGCGACCTGTTGGTGAAAAACTAGATAATTGCGGTTTATCTTTGTTTTAGATTGATTTGATTGAAATATGATTGCACCTAGTTTGTTTATTCTTGAGAATCTTCTCTTCTGATATAAGATTCACTCAAACTAGTTTAGAGTTTCGACAGGGATCTTTAGACTGTTGTTAGTTCTAAAGACGATCTGTGATAATCCATTGTTAACAGACTCCGTTCTGTGCGTGATTGATCACAAGAGATTCAAGTGATTGTATGCAGGTTTTTATTGAAGATTTAAGAAGATTTGAATACAAAGAAGATATTGAAGATTTGACTTGGGTTTTACAATCTTTGGTGTGCACAATACTTGTTTCGGTAAAAGAGATCTAATTAATAATCGGTTTATCCTTGTGGTAGATTGGATTGATTAATTGAGTAGATCGGCATCAAAACGGTTCTTCGGATTAAAGGTGTTGTTGGCTTAATCTTAATCGATTACCTTTGGGTGATTGAACATAAGATAGATCTAGACCTGACGAAGGAGTTTATGTTGAGATAAAAGGAAGAGCCTTTGTCCGATTCATATCACTTGGTTGATTAGAGTTGGCACCAAACAGATTTATTGTTCCTTTGCTGTTTGGAATACGAACCAAAGGGATTGATCCAAGTACGTGACTTATTTATAAGTTGGAGGCGTGGGAATACAGACGGAACTAGGTGAACTATAAGGTTAGTTACTTGGTCTCAACTATACGAAGTTAGTGTAATTTTGTGTAGCGGCTTAATCCTGAGAGTATTCAATTCTGGACTAGGTCCCGAGGTTTTTATGCATTTGCAGTTTTCCTCATCAACAAAATCTTGCTGTGTCATTTACTTTTATTTTCACAATTATAATTGTTTTATTTTAATTAAAGTAAATACACAAACGTTAATTCCTATTTAATTGATAAGCAATCCTATTGTGTTCGGTTAAGTCCGAACTTTTATATCAAGTAAACATACTTCGTTGTTGTATTGTCTCGATCTCGTATCCATATACGATCACACGAAGTGTGAACCGATTAGTTGTATTGTCTTGACTCAGTACATAGACAATCACTTTCGGAGAAATGACTTATAGGTAGGAAAAGTTTTAGCTTGAGGTATATTTGGGTACCCTCGCCTTTTCAATTGGTATCAGAGCAGGCAAACATGAAAAGATCTAACAATCTGTGTTTGGTGCGATCCAACCTATAAAAATTGAATCTAATGAATGATTCAGTTAACGTAAAGCAAGACATCAAGAGTTCTGAATTAACACTTGATGATGGCATCTACGAATCAATATCTTAAGATATCATCACTAGAGTCTCTACTAGATAAGTTAATCTTGTTAATAATGTAGAAACCGATGACGACTGGAAAATAAGTCTACAAGAAAGGCTAGATGAAATTTCCGATGATGATGACTCAGATTTTGAACAAGAAGTAGAAGAAGATATCTCAGAATACTCTAAACTGCTGGAACCTTTGAAAATGAAAAGCTGAGAACTTCGGATTTTCTTGGTTTTATGACTCCTGTTTGTCGCGAGAACAAGAAATTGAAGAAGGTTTTTCAAGTTTATTATATTGGTTTCCAAAACCGTGAATATCTTCTTAAAGATCGTACAAAAGATCTAAATTCTAAGAAATTAGAATGTGAAAATCTTCGAAGAGAACTGTTTTTGTCGGAAAAGAAACATGTTGAATCGGAAGCTATGTTTAATTCTCGACAAGTACATGGTCTTGAAGAAAAATCCAGTGCTAGTCTCTCTCAAACAAAATTGTTAGAGAAAGAGCATGAAGTTGCTCTTAAAAAATTCACTTGTTGGAAGAGAAACTTGTTGAATCTGATGCAAGGATTAACTGTCAACAAAAGAGTTTTGAAGAGAAAGAAGTTGTATATCTCTCACAAGAAAAACGCCTTGAAGCTGATCTAGCCGATGCTCTTGATAAAATCAAGACATTGGAAGAAGAAAATTTGGAACTGAAAAAATCCAATGAAAGCTCCAACAAGTTAACCTCAATGTTAGAAGCAAGTAGAAATCATCGTGATACACGAGGATTGGGCTATAAGGGAATAGATGCTTCAAATATTAGCAAAGAGGTAAAATTTGTTAAAGCTACAAATTCTTCTCAATCAGAGGCTTCCACTGATGACAAAGATGTTCATATTCCTTGTAAAGAAGAGAAGTCTGTCAAGAAGGCAACAACGTTGAACAAGGATAAGAAGAAGAAGAAGAAAACTCATCAAGCTCCAATGCAAGAGGATCCACACAAAGGTAACATTAAAACTCATACTTCGTATATTTATATTAAGCATTGTTATTATTGTGGTAATATAGGACACTTGCAATGGACATGCAAAGTTCGTAAGATGCAAGATGCACTTTCTTTTGTATCAAATGAATTGGCTAAGTTTGCTCCTCATAAGAACTCAGATCTTTATTGTCCTAAGTTTAGGCAAAAGAATTATTATGATGATAGTTCAAATTTTTCATATCAGTCGACAAGGTCATCTCATAAAATACCCAATTATAGAAAGAGAGATGACGTTTCAAATGCAAAGACAAGATCTGATGTTCCAAATTGGAGAAAGGTTGTTTCGCAAAAGGACAATCGTCCTAATGGTATTATGAAGGAGAAAGCTGCTCCTGCGAAACCCAAATCTAAATGGGTCCCTAACTCCTCCATAGCCAAGAAGGGACCAAAAGTTAGTCACAAGAATGACTCTCAATTGTTAATTATTGGTGACAATAATTACAAGAGTCTTCTTGAAAGACTAAAGAAAGACATTATGTCTGAAATCTCTTGTACTAGTAAATATTGTGATAATGACACTCGTGACGAACAAGAGGTCAAGAATGATGATTCGCTCTTAGTCACTCGTGACGAACAAGACAAGGATCAAATCAACACAACCTAGTTATGTTGGAATGTGCATGCTCACCTTGGTGCTCAATATTTTGAAAGGTGAGGAAGCACATGAAAATCTGAGCACATGATCTCTCGGTTATTATATGACTAATTAACATCTTTAGGAGATTTCTTTTCTTTTATACTCATACTCTCTCTATTTCTATTTGAGGTTTTGATAGAAACGGTAATTGTGAGTTTATGATGTTGATATCTACTGATCATATATGTGTAGATCTTGTTTTTACGGTTAAAACGAGCCAAAAATCACTGAATTCAGACATCGTATGCAAAAGTTATGTCGAAAACAGTTAAGTGTTGTGATCTGTCACAAGTAACTCATGGGAACCGATCCTAGTACCCTGTTATGGTGAGGGAACCGATCCTAGTACCATGTCATGGTAAGGGAACCTATCCTAATGAGAGTTCCCCTTACGAAGAAGTGTAAAAACTTTTTTGCACATAACTTCTTCGTCCAAACTCGGAATGACCTCATTCTTTTTGCGTTGTTTTCGCAATTCAATTCCCTACAAGAAAGAGGTAATTGCAATACTTTATTCTTTATTGAATATTTATGGTGTATTTCAAAGTGATTTATGAGATGTTTGTTTTCGGTTTTACTACCTTAATATTCAATCTCATATATTGTGAACCCTTATGGTTTGGGTGACTTTTTGATTTAGCGAGATTAAGTTCTAGCCCTAGTAGGTGGGATTTATCAAAGGATCATAAGGGGTTCTAATAGAAACAATATGTGAAAAAGTCACAATATGTTGAATCGGTTTTGGTTTAGCATAAAAGCATATGCGTTTCGACGGACTTTTGCTTGCAATTGTTAAAACCGGTTTTCAACCTTTCTCTGGTAAAGGTTGAGGTGTGTTGTTATTTTTTTGTTTATGCATAAGGATGACAACGTGGTGATATTTCGATATCAATTCTCCCTGGACGAAGATGCTATCATATTGGAGAAGTGGATGCGAAATCTGAGGTAACAATCTTGTTAGTTAATTGTTTTCTTGTTTAAGAAAATCCTGAGTTTATATTATATATATTTGTTGCTTTTGCTTAACAAAATTTCGGTACAATTTATGTGTGTGTGATTCAATTGGTTCCGGTTAAGAAAAACTATTGTTATCTTTATATTGTATGGTATCAATTGTTTAGGCTTACAAAATTACGGTGCAATTGTGGTGCTTTTAATATCTATGTTGTTTCAATTGCTTCCGGTTGAGGTGAATAATTATGCAAGTTGATTTATTTTGGTTTGTATGAATTATTTATGGCTTAACGAAATAATTTGTGTACGTGATGAGTTGTTTAGTCCAATTCGATTTCGGATAAGAAACTAAGTTAATTCTGATCTTAGTTTGTCTTATCAAAATGAGGTTTCGGTTATTCAAGTCTAATCGAATGCCTAAACAAGGAAATGCTATTTAACTAACCTAGTATTTGGCTTGTTTAAAATTGAAAGGTCTAAGTTTATGGATAATTAGAACCTGATGAGAAAAATTGAGTTTATCTTTATTTTGGTCTTATCGAATTAAGTGGTTGTTTTTGGACAATCGATTTAGCAAAGGGAGTAATGTGATTAGTTGTTTTTGGTTTGCTAAACTAAATGGGAAAAAAAAATTCGGACAATTGTTTCCTTGGTAACATATCAAAATAATACTACTTGTAGTTTTGGTTTTGATATTGGTTATCAGAACATGATGTGTGGAACCCTCGTGCCTAACTCTACAGGTTTGCAAGTTTATTTTGAGATTTGTAAGATTCTTTTCGTGTTGTCCTTTATTTTTTCGTTTCTTTGTCATTTTTGTGACAAAAAGGGGGAGAAATATATGGAGTAAACAGGTGGTGCTGATATTGATATTTATATTGATTGGCATCACTAGGGAAAAGAACATTGGTACTTGAATGTTTTATCTAACGAAAGAGTGAAAGCACAGACTAAGGTGGAGTAACATGTAATATAGATTGGTATAACAAAGACGTGTGGATTGAATATCTACCTATCTTCCTTAGGGGGAGTATTTTCTTTGTTAATATAATGTCAATAACGGCATTTTCAAGGATTGAATGTAAGCAGTTTTACTGGCTGTTGAATCGGGAATCAATCCGAGTGTAATGAATTCTTGTAATTTGTTTATCCATATGATGTAAGAGTTTTGTCACTAAAATTGACAAATGGGAAGATTGTTAGAGCATTGCTCGGTTGAACCCACCAAGCGTTGGTATGTCAAGTTTGATTGTCATATTTTAGTGAATCAAAACTCATGTTAAGAGTCGCTTGATTATGTACTAGAGTTAAACTTCGTATAGGTTAGCTTGAAAGTATTAGGATATGAGACATTACAAGTATTGCGAAGTCTTGAAGATGTGAAGAAGCAAGGAGCTACAACGACAACAATCATCCTTCCACTTGAGGTTAGTGATATTTGATTTGAACTGTTTCATTCCCTAATGTATCTTTCAAGTCGTGCATATTGAAAACATAACTACGAAGCATATATGAACTCTAGATAGACATAGTATTAAGGAATACAATACGAGGTTTATTTCTTAACCATTAAACTTTGTAGATAAGACATCGCCATAATCATTTGAATGCTATTGTGATTATGTATGGGTATGAGGTGAGGATTTCATCATAGGGAACAATGTTTACATGTGTTCTAAGGAAGTAAGTTCATAAACTTGTTTGTGAACCGAAAAGGAAATTGCCAGGAGTTATTGGTTTTGTTATTCATTGCATATATTATGAACAACCAATATGTGTGATAGAGTATAACCGCTCACAACTTGTTGTGTTCTTCGTAAAACTATTCACAAAGTCCTGACTTATGTATTGGTATAACTTTTATTAGTAAAACCAATCTTAAGTAATCACCTGTGATATGATCGGATTATGTCTGACCTTGGGGAAAGGGAACTGATCCTAGTAAGGGAAAGGGAACCGATCCTTGTAAGGGGTGCAGTACATCAAGGGAAAACGATCCTTGTATGGGGTGCAACAAGGTTTATAGCATAAAGGGGAACCGATCCTACGGACATGTGCAACACATATAAGTTAGATACCATATATATGTGGGGAACCGATCCTAGTACCTAGTCAACCGAATCTTTGGGAAGCTAGTGTGACTATGCGTGGTACTCACATGGAGGTAGAACCAAAACTTGTTTTGGTAGAACCGTTAAACCCATGATTGTGATTGAATGTTAGTTTGATCAATCACATAGTTCTTGAAAGTTAGATGAACCAATTCTAAACTTTTTTGGAAGTGTGGCAAATTGGTTTCAAGGTTGTAAGTGTGAAAGAGAACTTACAAAGTAAAGATGCCGACAAACTTTGAACACGTGTTGTGAATGTTTATTTCTATAATTGTTCAAAGATATTCCTTAACGGCCAAGGGAAGAGAATCCCAGGATCGAAACATAAGTAAGTTAAGAATCTTTTAATTAAGGTTATTAATTTCATTTTGTAGTGAAATTACAGAATTAGTAATTTGCATTTACTAATTAGATTTTCCGAGAGATTTCGATCATTATTTTTGGACAGAGCATTTCCAGGAATTATGGAAACCGAATTTATGCTTTAATGAATATCTTGAGAATATTTTCGGTTTTGGAAATTCCTTGGTGTCCAAACTTCCTTGTCTATAAATACACGAAGTTTTCCTTTCTAGCAAACTAATCCTTCGTAACAACATATTTACTCTTTTGTTGTTGTTACTGGTGTAGCCGCCTATCGGAGAGGAGAGTAATATAGTTAGGTGAAATCTCTTATGACCGCTTAGTTTAAAGTCTTCTTTGGGATTGAGAAGCTCTAGCGCGACCCGTTGGTGGGAAACTAGATAATTGCGGTTTATCTTTGTTTTCGATTGATTTGATTGACTAACGGTGGTTGAAATCTGATTGCACCTAGTTTGTTTATTCTTGAGAATCTTCTTTCTGATATAAGATTCACTCAAACTAGTTCAGAGTTTCGATAGGGATCTTTAGACTGTTGTTAGTTCTAAAGACGATCTTGTGATAATCCATTGTTAACAGACTCCGTTCTGTGCATGATTGATCACAAGAGATTCAAGTGATTGTGTGCAGGTTTTTATTGAAGATTTGAAGACAAAGAAAATATTGAAGATCTGACTTGGGTTTTACAATCTTTGGTGTGCAAAATACTTGTTTCGGTAAAAGAGGATCCAATTAATAATCGGCTTATCCTTGTGGTAGATTGGATTGATTAATTGAGTAGATCGGCATCAACACGATTCTTCGGATTAAAGGTGTTGTTTGCTTAATCTTAATAGATTACCTTTGGGTGATTGAACATAAGATAGATCTAGACCTGCCGAAGGAGTTTATGTTGAGATAAACGGAAGAGCCTTTGTCCGAATCATATCACTTGGTTGAATAGAGTTGGTACCAAACAAATTTCTTGTTCCTTTGCTATTTGGAATACGAACCAAAGGGATTGATCCAAGTACGTGACTTATTTATAAGTTGGAGGAGTGGGAATACAGACGGAACTAGGTGAAATATAGGGTTATTTACTTGGTCTCAACTATACGAAGTTAATGTAATTTTGTGTAGCGGCTTAATCTTGAGAGTATTCAATTCTGGACTAGGTCCCGTGGTTTTTCCTGTATTTGGATTTTTTCTCGTCAACAAAATCTTGCTGTGTTATTTACTTTTATTTTTCGCATTATAATTCTTTTATTAGAATTAAAGTAAATTACACAAACATTAATTCCTATTTACTTGATAAGGAATCCTGTTGTGTTTGGTTAAGTCCGAACCTTTGTATCAAGTAAACATACTTCATTGTTGTATTGTCTCGATCTCGTATCCATAGACGATCACACGAAGTGTGAACCGATTAGTTGTATTGTCTCGACTCAGTCCATAGACAATCACTTTCGGAGAAAGGACTTATAGGTAGGAAAAGTTTTATCTTGAGGTATATTTGGGTACCCTCACCTTTTCAGAAGCAATTCCAACAGAAATAGCAGAAGATGATCAATCCATGTTATATGCAGTTCCAACTTCTGAAGAAATTAAGCAAATTATATTTGAAATGGATCCAGATAGTTCTCCAGGGAAAGATGGTTTCTATGGCAGTTTCTACAGAGCATGTTGGAAAGTAATTCAAACTAATGTAGTAGCTGTAGTTCAATTTTGTTGGAAAAGAAGGTTCATACCAAGAGATTGAATTATAATTTTCTAGTACTTCTGCCAAAAGTTGAAGGCGCCAGATCTCCCCATCAATTCAGTCCAATTGGTCTCAGTAACGTCAGCTTCAAAATTTTAACCAAAATTATCACATCAAGAATGTCAAGGCTTATGAATAAACTCATTTCACCTCAGCAAGCGGCATACATCAAAGGTAGAAATACACAAGATCAAACTTTTCTTGCTTCTGAGATGGTCAATGAAATGAAGAAGAAAAGAAGAGGTGGAAATATTGGACTAAAATTGGACATATCTCAGGCTTATGATTCTGTGAGTTGGAAATTCTTGTTTCAAGTGTTGATCAATATGGTTTTTCAAATTCATGGTGCAAGTGGCTCTGCACTATATTTGAATCTGCAAGAATCTCAGTTATGATAAATGGTGTACCTGATGGCTTCTTCTCTGTGGGTAGAGGGTTAAGACAAGGAGACCCTCTATCTCCTATACTTTTTGTGCTTATGGAAGATGTCCTTAGTAGAAATATATCCAAATTGGTAGCAGAAGGCAAGATAAGTCCAATGGTAATAAGGAATCGAATTCATCCTACTCATATGTTCTTTGCTGATGATGTTTTCATTTTTTGCAATGGAGCAAAGAAGAGAATTTTGAACTTGATGAAGCTTCTAGAAGAGTACCAGAAAAGCTCAGGTCAAGTAATTAACAAAAGTAAAAGCAAACTCTTTGTAGATGGCACGACTACTGCAAGGATAATGCAAATTAAACAAATGATACAAATGGAAGTAAGTACTTTACCTGACAAATATTTAGGAGTAATTCTACAATCTGGCAGAGTAAAAATTTCAAAAATTTGGCCAATGGTGGAGATAATGCAGAATAAATTGCCTGCTTGGAAAGGAAAATTGTTGTTATTTAATGATAGATTGGTTCTCATAAAATCATTGCTTTGCAGTATACCAATTTATAGTATGTCAGTGTATATGTGGCCAAAATCAGTGATCAAGATCTGTGAGAGAATAATAAGAAACTTCTTATGGTCTGGTGATGATGAAACTAGAAAATATAAAACTATTTCATGGAAAAAAGTATGCTCTCCTTATACTGAAGGTGGTCTGGGATTACAAAGATTGGAAGTTCTCAATAAAATCTTACCGATGAAGATTCTATGGAGAATAAAAATTTTAATGCAGAATGGGCTCTTTTTATCAAGGCTAAATTTGAAGATAAGTATCATCAATGGAAGAATAACTGACAACTTTCATCAATATGGACTGGTTTAAAATAGGCATGGAATCACTTAAAGGAGAATATTAGATGGTGTCTTGGTGATGGACATATGATATCTGGATTATCAATTCACCCATTATAGAAGAAGTTGGTTACACTGCATATGTTAAAGCTAATATCAACATGAAAGTGTCAGATTTGATCACTGGAGGAGAATGGTGTATACCTGAGCAGATTAACCAAATGACTTCCACCTACACTTTACCAGAAATTGGTATTGGAGCTGATAGCTTAATATGGAAAGGAGAAATAAAAGGTAACTTCACAACCTCCTATGTAATCAACTTAGTGAGAAATATAGAACAGTCTTTGCATATGGAACTCATATTTGCATCCTGCTATAGCAAGCAACATCTAGAAAATAGTTCAGGGGGTATATGTTGATGATTCAGTATTGATTGAAAGAGGGTATGACTTGGCTTCAAGATGTTGCATTTGTGAAGAAGAACAAGATAATATGCACCATTTATTATGGGAGTGCAAATTCAGTAAAGAAATTTGGAAATGGATATGCTCAGTATTTCAACTAAAGGTATCAAATTCTCTTGAAGTAGTGTGGAGCAATGCAAAAGGTAAAAGTCCTTTTTTCAGAGAATGCTGGATTGTTGCTGCTTGTGCAACTTTAAAAGAGTTATGGTTTCAAAAGAACAAGATGCTCTTTGAGCAAATAAAACCTAATATTCAAAGCTTTAAGAGCAGAATCAAAAAAACAGTATATGAAGGAGGATTCAGAATAAAAAGAAACATGTGGAATAATGACAATGATAACCAGGTAATTCTCTTCTTTAATCTGGGAGCAAGGACAATTAAATTCCAATGCATCAAACCTTGCTTCTGGATTCCACCAAGTGCTGGTTATGTTATGTTTTGTTGTGATGGAGCATCCATTGGCAATCCAGGAGCTGCTGGTTTTGATGTAGTAATAAGAGATCACTTGAGTCAAGTCTTAGGAGTTATTACAGTGGGAATTTGCATTGCTACTAATTACATAGTAGAAGTGTATGAAATCATTGAAGAAGTTGAATCAGCTGTTGAATGGAAGTTGCAGAACATAATTCTTAACTCAGATTCCAAAACAGTTATATCAAAATTTGCAGAAAACAAGATGCCATAGTTTGTAAATATGAGATGGCTAAAGGCAGTAAGTAAAATCTAGTCAATAACATTCTGGCACAGTTTAAAGGAAGTTAACTTTGCAGCAGATACAACTGCAAAAAGAGGTACTAAATTGGTTGCAGGTCAGAGGCAAATATTCTATGGGAGGCCAAGTTTCTTAGCAAGAATAGAGTTACCAAATGTTGAGTATTATAGGTTTTGCTAGATATTTTTGAAGCCTATGTAGTTGGCTCTCTTTACTACTAAATTTTATCTTGTAATATTTTAAAATAAATTTATTATCAGTATATAAAATGTGATTCAGAAAAAAAGATTTTTTTTTATTAAGATTGAGTCTGATTGTCTAGTTGATTCTCTTAAAAGTATACTGGAGTTAGTCCATACAGATTGCTAATCGAAATATTGGGTGTGGTTGTTAGATCCCCGCTTTTTCAATTGGTAAAGCAGGCAAACACTATAAACCTAATAAGTTTGTGTTTGTTTGATCCTTAAAAATTTTCCTATGGGAAATTTCTTTGGAAAACTTGCTCTTGGCATCTGTAACGCACGCCAGAAATCCTTAAAGATTGTTCAAAGATTATTATGGACAAAACTTTCGGTTTCTCATAATAGTCTCATTTAATCTAAGAACTTGGAAAACTTAGATAATGAGAAACAATCTAAAGAAAAAACTAAAAAGAAGGGAAGATTGAGAAAACATTCGTTACCCTCAAAGATATGGACTCTCACTAGATTAACTCTTAATCTCTTTGAGAAATACTATCGTAATGGATCAATTTACAAAAATCTATTTAGAGCTTTTGAAAGCGTTTTGAGATTCTTAGAAAAACTTAATTCTGTTAAGTTTAAGAATCGACCCGATAAAAGTTCTGCACATGTAAAACTATGGAATAATGATGTAAGGATTGTACACTCTGTCAATACAAGTAGATCCAATGTGGGTTCTCATGTTTTTGACACATGGTCACGGAATCGGAAGAATCTTCTTTCTAGTCACATCAAAAGGAAGTTAGAAAGCTCTGACAACCCTGATTATCATCATTACTTCGATTATATCACTGGGACTGCTCACAAATATCAACCAGAAATGTTGCATGAGGATTGCTATGGACATCATGCCTCTTGGTAACA
The DNA here is from genome assembly GCF_003573695.1 of Papaver somniferum. Lineage (NCBI taxonomy): Eukaryota > Viridiplantae > Streptophyta > Magnoliopsida > Ranunculales > Papaveraceae > Papaver > Papaver somniferum. The sequence continues at coordinate 86,049,646 of NC_039363.1, forward strand.
AGCCTGGCACTACCCCATTTGTATATATCTTGCGATGGGGAAAGAAATGGTTGATTTGTGTACAGTTGGGTTAAAATGTTATTCATCCTTCTTGAAGTTTCGAATAAAGCTTACTACTGCATCCATCTCCTCTCACAAATTGTGGTGTCACGGGATGCACAACCTTGATTTGCGAACATAAAAGAAAATCCCACATTCCTTTTGTGGGTCGCGGTTGATAAACGGGTCCAATCCCATTAGTGGGGTATATAAAGAAGAAGTACGCATACCTTCTTCTTCAACACATCAGTCCGCGTACGTGAACTTTCTAGGGTTCATGAATTCCCTCCATTAAAATTCCCTGGAGGAAAGTAAGACAAAGAGGTGTTCAAGGTTCATTCCAAGTAAGTGATTTTCTCTTGTTTCTTTCCAATTTCTAGAACTCATGATGAATTTCAAGGTTTCAAAAAGAATTTCAAAAAGCTTGGATTCTTCTAGCATGAATCTTCCTTTAGACCAAAATTCTCTTAGGATTAGGTTTGTCAATGATTCTTGTGCTAATGTTTTTGAAAGAATTACATCTATGGGTTTTATCTTAGAAAAGAAATTGGATTCATCTAGTGGACATAAAGAGGATTTAGTTTTCTTTGAAAAATTCAATCTTGGAAACATCTTTGATGGTCTTGGTCAAGGATTTGATACTCTCACAAGAATTTTCTATGCCAACATTCATGATGTTGATCTCGAAAAAATAGAATTCAAAACAATGATACATAGAGAAAGGTTTCTTGTTAATAGAGAGTTGATTTCGAAGATTACCAAATTCCATTGGGAAATGTTCGTCTACCTAGGCCAAGTGATGAACGACCATCGTATGAAGACATCTTTCATGGTCTTTGTGGTAAGAAGGTTGTTTGGAATCAAGGGAAGTTTCCTACTAATATTCTTAGTGTTTTCTTAATGGCTTTTGGAAATTTTGGTATCTCTAATCTTTGTCCCTCAACAATTGAGAATTCTTGGTGGAATCGCGAGTTTGCGGAGTTGGTCTATTTCCTTGAATTGGGTGTTCCGAGTCTCGATATTTGTGGTTTCATAATTTTTCAAATGACTTCGATGACTTCACCCAACAAGAAGTTAGGTTACCCTTGCTTGATTAGTCAAATTTTCCGGGAACGTGGTTTTGATCCGATTGGTAATTCTCTTGGGGTTCTCAAACCTATTTGTCCTTGTACTTTCCAACGTATAAGGGTGAATTTCTGCAAAAGACAAAGAGATGATTCCCTTGACGGTTCTTGTGATCCTACCACCTTGAGTCTTCTTCAAAAAATTCACAAGGGTGTGCGTAAGGTCAATTTAAGGGTGAAGTGCGTGCAAGAACAATTGTCACTGGTTGCAACTAAGTTTCCCGAGATCAAGGAAGAATTGAACATGATTCAAGCATCTTGGAGTGTTTCCGATGATGAAGATGATAAGTAAACTGTTGATGTTATTTTCCTAGTAAATCTTCTTATGAGAATTTTATTATCTTGTTTTTATTAGAAGAATAACTAGAGTTTAGAATAGCCATTATTGTGATTACACATAGCTATGTCCAACGTTTTCATCTTCATGTTTTTAGGTTTATTTGTTTAAATTCTAAAAAGTTGTTTCGAAGATGATTTTTGCAGTATTAATCTTTATGGTTTTATATATTTCAATTTATTATGGGATATGTGTGTTTGCGTCCGTGAACTATGATTGTCCAATTCCTTGTCAAAAGTTAAGTCTTTCGTATGTCGATATGTCAAAAGTTAAGTCTTTCGCATGTATTGATAAAAGAATTAATGAATTTTTGACATTACAAAAGTTTCAAGCCTATTAGATGTCATACGCAAATAGTGATGGAAAATAGAATGAATCCTTGTCTATTCCGCAGTATTGATCTTCCCTGATCCATTTTTCATGTATATAATATGCGGCTCCGTAAGTTCTCTTTTGTTGAGCATTTATGATTGAATTAATCATGGGTTCTCTTGTGGTTAATTTAATTGAGTATTTTTGGATTCAAAAATTCATATTCGTATGTGATTTGTTATGTCCAAAGAAATCCTTCTTTTCTTGTGAAAGCAAGGTCGCTCTTGTTGTTCTTTCGAGAATGACATTTTATGGAGGAGAGTTCTTAATTGAACTTGCACTTAATTGCCAAATCTTTGTGGGGAGTGCGGCTGTGGAATATATAAGGGGTTATCTTGTATCTTTATAGACTCCTTGAAGAAATCATTTAGCTTCAGTTATATGATTGCATCTAAAAAGTTGATATGTGCTTTCTTTTGGTCATGAAATGTCTCTATAGAAATTTCATTAAGATCCCACTAGTTTTCGTACCTTTGCAAATTTTATTGACAAAAAGGGGAGAATTAATGTGTAGTTCACACTACAAATACATATGGTTTTCGTATCATTATGTAAGGGGGTGTGGTTTCCATGTGAGATGGAGTATTGACTAAGGGGGAGTGATACATATCACCATAGTATTGTTGTCGAAGTTGTGATACAATTGAACTTTGATGTTGTGTAATAATACTATGACACTGTACAACAATGATTGAGAATTATGTTTTCTCATTATTATGGCTACGGATTTTCAACAACGATGATACTAAACTTACAATCTTTGGGATCATTGGAGTACTTGGAAGTGATGAAGATTTCGAGTAATGTTGAAGAACCAAGAAGATCAGGCATGTGGAAGAGAAGCTACAAAAGTTTATTTATCTATTTTTGTATTCCATATGTATTGATAGTTTTGTCACTAAAATTGACAAATAGGGATTGTTAGAGCACTGCTCGGTCGAACTCGCATGGTTGCTATCTCAAGCATGTTTGTCAATGTTAGTGATCAAAACTATAAGTCTTGATTTCTAGTCTACTTATAGCTAAGTCTCGGACTAGGATAGAAAGTATAGTTGAGCTCAAGACTCCATGGTGATCATCATACAAAGACGCAGAACTACTCAAGAAACTGGTGGAACCTCATCGACTAAAAGGTATGTGGAGACTTCAACTTATCTATCACTCAAAAGTATATCTACTCTATCTCTTATCTTGAGACAAAAGTCGTTTTGCTATATAGACTTTGATTATACACATTTGCTATTTTGAGCCGAGTTTATCTCGCTAATCTATTTCTCGAAATATGTGTTGGTAAGCTTTCACTTTGGCCAAGTTCATCTTTACTAGTGACGAAATTCATATTAAGTTTTAATTACTTGAAAATTTCTTTGACGAGAAATAGTGTGTTAACAACAACTACATAACGTCCTTTAAGAATGTTTCAATGATTGAAATGAGAGTTTAGATTATATAACCATGGTTGGATATATACATTGTGTGGTAACTCATACGTGCATAAGTCCTTATTCCTTGAACCAAAGTATGCGTACTTTGATGCTCAGGAAAACCGGAACTAAAGTCCGCGTACCAAGTCCGGGTACTGTCGAAAGTTCACATCCCGTGAATTTCTGCTGGAGTTCGTGAACTGAAAAACAAACTTATTCTGGGTACTTAAGTCCGCGTACCAGTATGCATACTTAAGTTGGTTATTTTCTAAAAAATGATTATTTGTGAACTTAAACTTATATAAACTAAAGAATGCAAGTTTGCAAACCGTGGCTATAAAGGTCATGAATCAATTCGGGTGAATCAAATCGTTTTTGCTTCGATTATGTCTTGTATACTTCTATAAGATATAAGCAATTGAAAAACTCTCTAACTAGTTCATTTGAGTCATTTGAACTAGTTATGGTAAAGAAGAATATGGTTAATATGGAAGTGCTCATATGGCTAACCACTGTTGAACCAACTAGATGTACATGTTTGGCTCCGGTTATACAAACCTAAATAAACGTGCATTTCATTTGTGTGTAACAAGATAAGTTTCGATCTAACGGTTGAAATATATTAGCTTGAATCTAATCAAGTTTTCATCTAACAGTGAATATTGAATGCTTTGTTACTAAGCTAACATTGATTGCAAACCCTGATTTGAAAGACTATATAAAGGATAACTCTAGCAACTGGGAAACCTAATCCCCACACCTCCTGTGAGATACTAGTTGTATTATCTAGAGTCGATTCTTCTTTAACCTTAGGTTTCTATCGAGACCCTGTAGGTTAACGACTTGAAGACTTCATTGGGATTGTGAAGCCAGACATATACTACTTTTCTTGTAGTTGTGTGATCTGATCTTGCTGTTTCTATCGTACTAAGTACAATCGTAAGATTGGCTTGAGATTGATTTCTCCGATATACAAGATATAAAAGAAGTCACAAACATCTTCGTCTCATTGTTTGTGATTCCTCAATATCTCCTTTCTCTAGTCGATTAAGATTATTGTGAGGTGATTGATAATACTGAGCTGTTCTTCGGGAATATAAGTCTGGTTTATCAATTGGTTCCTGTTCACCTTGATTTATCAAAAGACGGAACAAAAACTCGTAGGTATTTCTGTGGGAGGAAGATTTATCTATTACCGTAGACTTTTTTGTGTGATACAAATTTGTTTATTAAAGTCTTCGACTTTGGGTCGTAGCAACTCTTAGTTGTGGGTGAGATCAGCTAAGGGAATAAAGTGCGTAGTATCCTGCTGGGATCAGAGACGTAAGGAGCGCAACTGTACATTGGATCAGTGTGAGATTGATTGGGGTTCAACTACAGTCCAGACCGAAGTTAGTTTGTAGTAGGCTAGTGTCTGTAGCATCTTAATACAGTGTGTATTCAATCTGGACTAGATCCCGGGGTTTTTCTGCATTTGTGGTTTCCTCATTAACAAAACTTCTAGTGTTTGTGTTATTTTTTTTCCGCGTTATATTTTGTTATATAATTGAAATATCACAGGTTATGCGTTGAATCGATCAATTGGGAAATCCAACCTTTGGTTGTTGATTGAAATCTATTGATCCTTGAACATTTCTCTTTGGTACCGTTCATGTGATTTCTCTTGTATTCAGTTAGACTCGAAGATTTCTATTTGATTGAGTAGGTATTGAATCGAGAAAGTGAGATACAACTCTTTGATATACTTTTATTAAGATTGAGTCTGACTGTCTAGTTGATTCTCTTAAAAGTATATTGGAGTTAGTCCATACATATTGCTAATCGAAATATTGGGTGTGGTTGTTAGACCCCCGCTTTTTCCCCCACCATAAACAACAAGAATGAAGCTTTCCTGGATCTTAGGATAGTTTGCTAGAAATGCAAACTTAGGTATTTATAAACCATAGATGTTTGGACATCAAGGAATTTCCAAAACTGAAAATATTCTCAAGATATGCAATGAATGCCAAAATCGGTTTTCCTAATTCCAATAAATACTTGTCCAAAATTTCGGAAATCTATAAATATAAAATCTCCAATTAGTAAATCCACATTACTAATTTTTATTCTCTAGAGATATGCATTTAATTGCTTGTAATTAAAGCATATAAAAGCAAAAACCTTAATTAAAAGATTCCCAATTTATTTCGGCACATGATCTCCTAGAATACTAAGGAATATCTTTGAACAATAAATGATAAGAGTTATTGTACGTGTTCAAAGTATGTTGACATCTTTTCACTGTAAATCCTTATTCATATTTACATGGATTTACATTCTTGGAATCGATTATACCACACTTCCAAACAAGTTTAGAATTGGCTGACCTGTATTCCAAGATAACTATGTGATTGATCAAATATCAATCACATACATGGGTTCATTCGGTTCTACCAATCACTAGGATCGGTTATACCTCAATATGGAAATAATATTGATCGGTCACACAAGTTACCAGGACCGGTCACATCAGTTACCAGGACCGATTACCATATTCCATGGTATTACTTTTGATCGGTCACACTAGATACCAGGATCGGTTACACCAATTACCAGGACCGGTTACCAATTACAAGGATCGATTAAACAATACACTGTGATCGGTCACACCAATTACTAGGATTGGTCATACCAATTACAACTATCGATCATACCATCTCATGGTGATTACTTAGGATCGGTCTCACCAATTACTAAAAACTAGTCATACCAAATCATAAGTCAGGCATTGTGATTAGTTATACCAAAATACATAAAAAATTTACGATAAGCTCTACCATCTCACACATATTGGTAATCCAAATATTTGCAATGAATAGGCGTACCAATAAGTCTAACGATTTCCCCTTCGATTCATAAAACAAGTTCATGAATGTACTTCCTTTAAACGAATGTGAAACATTGTTTCCTAGGATGAAATTTTCACCATAACCCATTCACCTAATTATAACAGTATATACAAGATTATATCGATGACATATCTACAAAGTTCAAAAGATAGGCGTTATACTTCGTAGTCTAATTCCCTAATACTATGATCATACAAATATGACCATGTCACATCACTAGAGTATCATACAATATGTACAGTATATACAGCTTCGCAGTTATGTTTTCAATATAGCATGACTTGAAAGATATGTTAGGAATGAAACAGTTCAAGTCAATATTACTAACCTCAAGAGGAAGGATGATGTCGTCATTGTAGTTCGCTTATTTTTCATAATCTTCAGGTCTTCGGAGTAATACTTGTATGTCTCAACATTCCTACACTTTCTAGTCTAACCTAAACGAAGTTCACTTTAGTATATAATCAAGCGATTTTAGATGAGTTTTGACACATTAAAATATGACAACCAAACTTGACATACCAACGCTTGATGAGTTTAACCGAGCTATGCTCTAACACCCAAAATAAAATAATATATATAATAGCGAAACGGGGAAGAAGCCTTCCTACTAGGTAATATTAAAACGGGGAAGAAGTCTCCCTACTATCAATATAGTTATATACTATCGAAATGGGGAAGAAGTCGCCCTACTATATAATATTGAAACGGGAAGAAGCCTCCCTACTAAAATAATATTCAAATGGGGAAGAAGCAGCCCTACTTAACTTAGCAAGGAGCCATGGGGAATCACAGGCACTCATTGCGTGGAAACCATACAACGTATATTACACGCACATCAAGACACACACAAACATTCACACAGATAGTTTAACACATAAACATGCCCAAAAGTAACAAAGACTCATCATGCTCGCAAATTGAAAGAAAGCTCAATGATTACAAAAAGGTTACAGAGTTTCCACCTGATTTGAAGGAAAATCACTCCTACCTCGAGATCCGCGATCCACTGGATCATCCTTTGAATCGATCGTTGTTAATAAATATCAACTTTTAATTACACGAACACTCTAAGAATTTGCCACCAGGCTCACACAATGATCATAACATTATTTCATACAAGTCTCTAGTTATAGGTTAGGTAAAACTATCTAATTGTTCTAAACCCATTTATGGCTGTACACCCTTTTCATTCTCTACCTTAGCATTTCTAAGGGTCTATTATACCAGTTGGGTTTATTTTATAGTCTACTTGATAAGTCTTAAAAGATATACAACTTTGTAGAAGGAACCAAAAGTTAATTCGGACCATAAGGGGTCCAATTCATCAAAATAGGCAAACTAGCCATAAGTCCTAGCCCACCAACCCGGCCCGTTAATTCAAGGCCTGGTCCATTTGGTCAACTGAAAATCATTAATAGTCAAAGCGGTCCAACTAACAGTCAATTTCCAGTTAAAAGGTCAAGTCCAAAGTCCAAAGTCAAGTCAGCTGAACTGACAAACCATGCTAAATCATTGCTTCAGCAATGAACTTCCCATGGCACCAGAATGGTGCACTCAATAAATCCCATTCTTGATTACCAAACTGACATTAACACTTACTAACTGAACCTTACACTCTCTACCTGCAACCATTACAGTCCTCCACCAGTTCAATATCAACTCTTTTGAACCTAATTATCCTTATCATCTAACAATCAACTTTAATATCAAACACAATCACTCACTCATCATCCGTCACACTCAGATTCCAACAATAATAATCAATTTAGGAGCTTATTCAATTGAATTTACTTCAACTATTGATTTTGTTACAGCCACAACTCCTTCAGCTCTATCCCATTGCAGCAACACCACAACACTTCCACACTTCAAATCCCAGTATCATTCTCTGTAAACCCATTCCCTTATTCTGTCAAGCCAACTTAAATGAAGTCAACATCTTCAACAACCAATAGTACTTTGTACAATTTAAAAAAAAACAAATATGGGAATGGGTTCACGTGTTTAAGATATTTGGTATTCACGGTGTGGTTATCATATGCTTCATTCATGGAGACTATACACTTTTATCAAAGTCGACGCTATTTTTCATCACTTGTTATATGTTTTTCATGTAAATTCTTATGAATCGACGTTAAGCATAATTTTTGTCCATCATATTCCTTTATTTTGCGATTAATTGGATAAATGGTGTAATTGAACTATTGGTTTAGATCAAATCAGGTAGTTTACAAAACTTAAAAATCAATAATATTGAATGCCTCTACATGTAATTGAACTATTGGTTTAGATCAAACCATATAGTTAATGAAAAAGTAAAAAAAAATCAATAATATTAAATGCCTCTACTATATCTCCAAGAGTATCCTTAATATGAATGAAAAATAACCAATAAATAAAATCAAAAAGAAGAAAGGTTTAGATCAAACCGTAGTTATGCATACAACATTTTTACTCAGCAATGATAGCAAGGAGGGGTTGGAGACTTAACGAAAATCCAAACTCCTTGTAGGATTCTATATTTAAAACTAGTTATTTCCAAAACGCTGATGTTATGCATCTTGATACTGAACCAAAACAAACAGACAACTCGTTTTGGAAACGGATAAAAAGTGGCATTGAGCACATCTAAAAAAACTGCCTTTGGGAACTAGGAAAATGAGATAAAATCCACATACATACTGTCTACTGGATTCCAGGAAAAGAACAACCCATCCTCAAACCTACATATGGAATTGATAACATAAATCTAGTTAGTGAACTCATAACCCAAAACAATACATGGGATACCTATAAACTAAGAAGATGTTTCGACTATGAAACTGTAGACAAAATCCAACAAATACAAATACCATATGACAATAGGGAAGACAAAGCAATATGGAAATTAAACACTAGTGGTAGATTCACAGTAAAATCATTATATAAGAAACTAAACAATCACCAATATGACGACAAAGATTAGACAAACATATGGAACTTGAAGGTTTCACCTTCAATCAAGATGTTTATATGGAAAATAACCAACTCCATTCTTCCAAATAGTATGCAAGTGATTGATGTTTTTCTAATCATTAATACCATATGCCAATTATGTAACGAGCAAAACCAAACCATGACACACATGTTTTTAGAATGCAACTTCTACACACAAGTATGGAACCATTTAAATCTCAATATGAATTATATCAAGGGAAATGCAACAGATTTCCATGAGTTGAGCAACAGTTGGTCCACCTCAACTGAAAAGGATGGCACGGAAATGAGTTGGGAAGAGTTATCTAGTACCATGATCTGGCACATTTGGAAAGCTAAATGCAACAAGGTTTTAGGGAAGAAAAACTAAAACAGCTGTAACATATCAACAACCATTCTCAAATACATCAACTCTACTTTAAATGTCAACGGTCAAAATTGATCCACTCAAGGAACATAATTTATACATAACCAAACTAAATACTTGACATTATCCAGGTTTCTTAAGATAAGAGATTGATATAGTTATATCAATGCTACCAGATATTTGTGATACAACAATGGCAGAGGAGGATTTCTAGTTGGCAACAAAGTTAGGAGGTTACAACATTGAATTCCAGTGTGACTCAGAACCAATCCTACTGTTGTTAGTTGGAATGTATGCCAAAGCTCGTGAAGATATATAGATTCAACAACAGTTCTTTATTTGGAAGTCAAAACAACAAAATCCTTAATTTTAAAGTTATGTCTTTTAATTTAATCAATAGACAAAACAATGCTTTAACAACAAATTTAGCATTCTCTTGCAACAAATCTATCAAGTTAGATAAATGGAAAAACGATCATCTCAGAACTCTGATGAATCATCTCAACATAAGAGAAGATTCAATCAGAATATCTAGTTATTGTGATCTCTCTCAGTGGGAGTTGTTTGTGTATTCGAAATCAAGAATATATGTAAGTGGTGGTTCAGATTTGTCCCCCCAAGAGATAAATCTAGGGATGTAATCGTTTGTCATAAGTGATGGTTGTGATTGATATTAGAAATGCATCTAACAAACAAATTTATCATATCATTAAGGTTCCATAATTCTTCATAATAAATAATCTATTAATTTTGCATGATAATATTTTATTAATTAAATATCAAACTAAAAATGATAATATATAAATTATTCTACTAATCATATGATAATAAATATATTTGTATTAGCTAATACTTAGGATTAGTTTGGTATTGCTGCGAGCTTTACAAAAGTGCTTCTCTGATGTACATTATTGTGCCGAGCTATGTAAAAAAAGCAACTGAATGGTTGCCGATGTACGTTACTGTGCCGAGCTCTGTAAAAAAAAGCAATTGAATGGTTGCAAATTATAAACTAAAGCTAAAACTATTTAAAAAACGATCAAATTGTGTCGGGGAAAATATCAGGTTCAGCTATAGTTAGTGAAAAAATGACAAAAACAGACATATCTCTGAAAATTATTTATTCTATTTTATTGTGCTTAAAATAAATTAATTTTTCTACTATTAGAGTACATATATACGTAATATTAAATTTACTAATTAGTATTATTACTAAAAAGTAATATTTTCTTAGCCACTTTTTAAAAATCAATAATTGCTTAATATTTATTGTTGATAAATTAAAGTTATGCAAACCGAAATATCAAAATATCGGGTTGCATGACTGTGAAAAACTTACATCAAAATGTATTTTGAAAATAAAAAATAATTATCTTCAAAGAATAAAATATAACGAATAAAAATTGGTGATATATAGATTCAAGGATATTTTTTGTCAGTTATAAAAATAGATGGGATAGAATTGGAAAATAAAATATGAAATTTGGGCGAACTATAACATTTTCTTTTAAAACTTTTAGAAGCTCCTTCTCCCCACCTTTAAAATTGATAAATTTTGCAAGTGTTTTGCATAAAAAACACTTTATGAAATCTTTACCAAACACAAGGATGAAAAAATATTGCTATAAATATGTTTTCAAAGTACCTTTTTTTTAAAAAGAAAAAAAGCAGTGCAAACTTAGTTAGATTGGCTAACAATTATATAAGTGGACCATAGTGACGGTGGCAAGTATTGGTGCTTAGTGAGTAATTTCACATCGTCTCACGTATTTCTTGATAAATGGTTTAACGTTATTTTCATTCAATGATGATGAATAACAGAGTTTATTGTTAGTAGAGCGTATTGTTATTAGGTTAAGTACTTAATGATTTGACTTACTAACTAATCATGTTTTTATTACTTTTATGTAAGAATAATCTCACATTTGGAAGCGTAATGTCGTAGAATGTAATGGCCTGACCCTCTACTGATAATTTCCTTACTTAGCCTACGGTCATCTGACAATATGGGGTTTTCAATGGTCACCGCTGCGGTCATCTTGCAACAGCTTCTCAGGAGGTCACCCATCTCAGGATTACTCAATAGCAAGCATGCTTAACTATAGAGATTTTTCGCCAACTATGAAGCCAATTATGCTGAAAAGGTCTCGGTGTTAAGAAGGACAAACCATTACCTATATTTCATTTGATGAATCCTACCTTCCGAGTTGGAGTTCTATGATACCACTAACTTAATTAGGACGGCTCCGGAATATGTTCAATCCTAGACTCTGGCATTTTTTCTCACTCATGAGACCCTTTCCCGACACAATCCGTCAAGCATACTCTTTCACCCTCGACAGGCAACTCGTGGTCGACTTTAGTACCATTTATAAGGACATGATCCTCCAATAATACTGTCCCCACTTAGTCACTGCGGTTGTTCGATAGTGTGAGATTCTCAACTGATACTGATGCGGTCATTAATCAACAGATTTCTGGGAGGTAGCTCATCCCTAGATTACTCTCGCACGAGAACGCATAAATACAGTGCTTTTTACCAAACTCTAGATCCAACTATGTTGAAAAGGCCACAATGTTACGAAAGAACAAGTCATTACCTATATTCCACTCGGTGAACTCTTCCTGCTGAATTGAATTATGTACATAATATATTTTGGAATATTGAAAACCTAGAACTACATCGTATGTGAGTAAATGATTGCTATCGGAAATGACTTAACATTTTAAAATATAATAACTTAAGTGAATGAAATAGCTTTTCATTATGTCAATGAAATAGTAAGAACATGCAATACGATATGTATTGTTGAGTCAATTTTGAGTTTTACTCTTTTTAGACTATTCTTAAAGGGGAAAAAAACAACAAGGATCCGAACACTGTTAATATCTACACAATTATTCTTGAGACGAATGAGTTCAAGTGTTGTAATTTTGTTACAACTTACATATTTTAATATTTTTGGTTCCACTTGGTTGTTGGAGTATGTGGCGCGATAAACCACATGTGTATAGCTAGGGATAGTCCCTCATAGAATAAAGAAGAATACAAGTGGAGGTTAATAAGCTTGGGAATATCCATAAATAGTAACAAGGCCTTTTAGTTAAAAACCCCACCACCTCTTATCCTAATGTGGTCAAGTAGGGTTCGCTTTGGTTGGGGCTACTGTCCGAACGTAGAAGTGGTTGTGGATGTCACCCGATTTAGGGCACAAGTGGAGTCAGACCCAAGGTGGAACAGACAAGGCCGAAAGTTGAAATGGCGCTCAAGGTGGAGTTAGTGTCTCACCCATTAACTCAGGTTCTAGATCGGCAAGGAAATGCTCAAGGTGGAGTTAGTGTCTCACACATTAAATCTCAAGTGGATCAGGGTTCTAGGTGGGCAAGGAAATGCTCAAGGTAGAGTTGGTGATTACCTTCTCATTAACTCAACGTGGAGTAGGATTCCAAGGCGCATAGTTATAATAATCATGATCCATGGGTAGCATATACAGATAGTAATCATATGGTGTGGAGTTTGATTGGACTTGTGAAGTGGTTTAATCTCGCCAAAGTGGAGATTGTTGGCGTATGTGGCGCGATAAACCACATATGTATATCTAGGGATAGTCCTACATGAAAGAAAGAGGAGTACATGTGGAGATTAATAAGCTTGGACATCTCCTTACGTAGCACCGAGGCCTTTTAAATTAAAACCGCACACCTCTTATCCCCGGGTGGTCAAGTAGGACAACATCGGTGTTGTGTGGTCGGGCCCATAGTAAGTTCATATGGTCCATAAAGATCCTGACATCGTTCAATGAAATAAGGAAGATGCATAACGGTAATACCATTTCAAATGATCGATAAGATATCTTTGAAAACTAAAACACATATCAAATAATGTTTTTTTTTTTGGAGGGGGATATGTAAAAATTAATGCCGATATTATTTCATGGATGGCTTGAGGATACAACTCGAGAAAGGAAAGGGATAGTATGGGAGAATGTCAAAGCGAAAAATGCTGGAAAGAATTTGTGGAGTGAAGAATAAAAATATCTATCGGGTTTTCCTTTACTTTTGTAATGATAAAAAGGATAATCTTGATATTAATGAATATTATATTTAATATTCATATGTCGTAAATGCATTACTAAATAAAAATTATCTCCGTGCCGTTACGGCATAGGTTAAGCCCCAGTTTTCTTATAAAAAGAAAGATCAAACTATAATTTTGTCCTTGGTATGAATGAAAAATACCAAATGCTGGAAAGGAAAGGGATAGTATGGGAGAATGTCAAAGCGAAAAATGCTGGAAAGAATTTGTGGAGTGAAGAATAAAAATATCTATCGGGTTTTCCTTTACTTTTGTAATGATAAAAAGAGTAATCTTGATATTAATGAATATTATATTTAATATTCATATGTCGTAAATGCATTACTAAATAAAAATTATCTCCGTGGCGTTACGGCATAGGTTAAGCCCCAGTTTTCTTATAAAAAGAAAGATCAAACTATAATTTGTCCTTGGTAAGAATGAAAAATAACCATCAAAAATGAAGAAAAATATGAACCTAACGTGAATCGAACATGCAACCTTCTGATCTGGAGTCAGATGCGCTACCATTGAGCCACATATCCTTTTGTGACCATATCTTGTTTCATGTTTACATAATGACACATATCAGTTCTAACCAAATTATATGCACAATCTGATTAGTTTGGGCAATGGTTATGTAAGTAATAGCTAGGTGTGGATAGGGGACTAGAAACTGAAGAGTCTTTTTTGAGTAAAAGGATAATTATTGGTTTCAACGTCCCAGATTAGTGTAGTGATGGTGGGGAATATAATCAGTTAAAGAGAATATCGGGAAACAATTAAACGCATAGCTATCCCAATTGTAGAAAGTAAGAAAAGAGAATGAAGTTTCCTTGTAACCATAAAATGTTCTAATTTAACTAGGAGAGTATTTACATGGATCTTCCTGGAACTTAACAGAGAAGGGAAAAAAATAAAAGTAAAAGAAGGAGGAAATATCAAAGAAAGTGAGTGAGTGAGAGAGAGAGAGAGAAGAAAGCAATAATAATAGTTGATGAAGAACGTGATCCCTCCTGAGTCCAGTCACTCAATCATAGTCAGTGAATGAGTCAGTTAGAGAAAAGAAAGAGAAGGTGAGGTGGGGGTCATGGTATCGTGACTGAAACTGACCAAGTGTTGTAGTAGGGATTTTCTTTTTCAGCTACGTCTATTATATCCATCCATCTCACCATATTACAGAATATATTGATCATCGTCATCAGTTACACTACGCAACTAAAGCAGCATAAACAGATGCATGGATGGATCGGATCTAATTATCAGTACAACGCGTATGTTCTTGTGACCTAATCAAGTGGAGTGGTAGTAGGTAATTGGTCTTATTCTTTCTTTTTCTTCTCCTCAGGCTCAGCTGCTAGTAATAGCATTGAGTTGCTGGTTTTCTGTTTGCTCTTTTTTGTTCCCTTTCTTTTGATGATCAGCAAAGCTGCTAGTTTGAAACATAAGTTGTTTTTTCTTGGGTTGTATAGTCAACATTTTTGATAAGTAAAGTTTTTATGTTTGTTTGTGCCTTGCTATGTTGGTCAAGATCTCGAAAACCCCAACTTCTGCTTATTCTCCCTATATATATAGTCTTGACCCTTGAAGTCTTGAGTCTCAAGTCTCTGGTCTTTAGTTTCTTCTATGAAGAAGTCTCACCCCCTCCGTTACACCATTACCATTTTCTTTACTTCATTTTTTAGGTCCACAAGCTCGATTTGTCTATAACTTCTTACGCGCATGTGAATACTACGAGTACAAACAACAAAGCTAATCCAGTCCTATTTGAGAGCACATGTCCTGAGCTTTTTGCTTACTGATTTTCTTTTCTATTCAGACTCATGGAGGATGATCAAGAAAAACAGTTTGAGTTTCTAAAAAATCATCATCTCGATCACGGTGATCATTTTCCGAATGGGAGCTCTTTGCCTCCCATGAAGAACAGTAGGATGCTGAAAATCAAGCTCAAGTGTAATTCTAATGATAGTAACAAAGAATATGGTGACGAGGAGAAGGAAACTAGAGCCGGTGATGTTTGTGATAAGGATTTCAGCTCAAGAAAAGCTTTAGGAATTCACATGAGTCTTCATAATTTAGGTTCCCAGCAATCCGAATATCATCAGCGCAACTACTTCAACAAACATGAAGAACATGAAGAAGAAGAAGAAAATGATTATGACAACAATAATAATGATGAGGTAACGTGGAAAGGAATAAAGAATGAAAACAAGTGCTCATCGACAGAACTAGTGATGGGAAAGAATCACAAACACCACCAACAAATCTTTATCGATGTCAGTGCTGCTACTTCTGCTGCAACTGCAGCTGCAGTAGTAAATTCCAATTACATTAATCTTAGCAGCGACAACAACGACAATACATGCCGTGTGTGTGGAAAGACTTTCCCCTCGAGGAATTCATTGTTTGGTCACATGAGATGCCACCCAGAAAGAGAGTGGAGGGGAATTGAACCCCCTACAGCTGCCATGATTGCAAAAGATAAAAACTACAGTAATTCGTCCTCGTCCATTTCATCAGATTCAAGAGAAGGGCAGAAGGTGGATAATCCAATGATGATTGATTCCGCAAGGCAAAACACACCGGCGAAGAGGAAAATGAAGCCTTCTGCTCCTACTACTAACCGGTGTTCATCGCCGTATTCTGATTTAGTAGATATTGATCTTCCGAAGTGGTCTATGACCGCAAAGAGAGGTCGTAGAAGTCTTACTGATTCTGGGGAGCTGAACAATAATGAGAAGAATATTGATGTTGACTATTCAGATGAGGAAGAGCCAGAAAATGTTGACGATGAATGTACCTTACCTACCGATCCAGGGGCTTGCCATCTGATGATGTTAGTCATGGCAGCAGCTCAGTCAGAGTCGACTCCCGTGGATCTATCAGCCTTACAGTCGACCATCAAGCAGCGAAGAAATGATAAAAGCCAACAAGATGATGACTATTCTAACAACTACAGCTGCTCTGAGGTGGAGAAGGAAAGTAGTGAATGTAAAGGTGTAAATGATCAAGAGATATTAAATTGTAATAAAAGATTGAGAACTGGAAACTACCCAAAAGGAGGATTATCTTTGAATAAGAAAAAGAAGAAGAGGCCCAAGGTACACAACAAAGAATCTGAAATTGGGTACATATATGATCGAACGAGCAAGGTGATAGTGGAGGACTCTGATGTTGAATTTGGAGATGAGTATACTAAGTTGTCCGATATGATAATGAGGAAGAAAAGGAAGACAATGAAGTTAAAAGATTTAGCAAGGATGGTTGATGATGGTGGCGATGATGTCAAGAAGCAGGAGGTGGAGTTTAGTATTGCAGAGAGATTCAATTGCTCAAGTTGCAACAAGTCCTTCCCATCTCACCAGGCATTGGGTGGTCATAGATCAAGCCATAAAAGTAACAAGATTAATCAACCAAAATATAAGAGCAATGTTGAAGAACTTGCTGGTGGTGGATTAGTAATAACAAGAGAAGCTGATGAGGATGAGGGACACGATTTTTATGGGCTGGTAAACAACGACAATGCAAACATCAAGCAAACCCTTGAAGACTTCAGTTTTGAGGTTAAGAGTGTAGAATCCATTTCAAAATCAAAATCAAAGTTGATGGCAGCGGCAATGACCAGTAGTAGTAATATCAGTATGCAAACTCATCGATGTAGCATTTGCGGGAAGACATTTCCAACAGGTCAAGCACTTGGAGGACATAAGAGGCATCACGGAACTAGCCCAAGTCCTAGTCCTAGCCCGTCAGCTGTGGTGGACAGAATTCCCCCTCCTCTATCAAGTAGCTCATCAGTGGGATCGGCTGAAGCTTTCAGTAGTACTAATACAACAATCACTACCAATAGTTTTACAACTGCTGCTACAGGAGGTCATCGAGTGGTGTTTGATTTCGACCTGAATGAGCTGCCAGTGATGGAAGAATAAGCACGGCAATGGACCTGATCGTGCGCATGAGGTTAATATCACTGTAGATGACCCGCGTCTTTTTCCTGATCACTTTAAGTTTTAGCTTTTAATGTAGTAGAACATGATGGGATCATGTTAGTTAAATCATATGTTTCTTTTCATGCACTAAATGATTTTTATTTCAAAAACTAGCTGTTGGTAGCTCAAATACTGGGTCTATAAAGAAATGAAGATCAGTACGGCAAATGTTCAGTTGCATATGCATATTAATGATCTAACTTTCATGAACATGATTTGATGTTCGGTACACATTAACAAATGAATGAAAATGAAAAACATACACAAACACTGTTTATGTTCAGAGGATATATCTTTTCTCTGCCACTCACAGTCAGTGTGTGTTTCGTACTGGTAGAGCTTGTCCTTTTCTTTAATTACAGTACTCCATCATCAAAGCAACTCTATAATCCAATGGCATAGTGGTAGAAACTTGTGAATTGTTTTAATTGGTTGGCATGAAAAATAGAGTTACGAAACTATTTTACCATTATACTAGAAAAATATCTACTTCTACAAATTTACTACAAGGAAAATAGAAGGATGGTGAAAGATGATCCCCAGTTTGTTGAGTACTTGACTAGTAATTTGTGTGGTTATGGTGATGTTATGATTTTCTAATTCTATCCTTGTCCGACTTCAACAACCCAATTTTAATATTTCTCAAACCCACCATCATTGATGATCCATCTAACAACCAAAGAAAAGAAAGAAACATGGGACGGTTACATGGTTTTATTGTCAAACTCCCCGTGATGCGTTTCTTCTAGCTTTACCATATTGGCACTAGTAGATAAAATATTTATTTATTTTTGTCTAAATTAATGAGGTGTAGCGAGTGATTTCTTACCAGCTAGCTGCAGGCAGGCAAGCAAGCAGCTTTCAATGTTCACGGCTTTATAAGATGTTTTGGTTGTCTATTTAACAAGCTTCTAATCACTAATAGCTGCTGGCACTTGTATAATAAAATATGAGATGGCTTTATCATACAGTTACACAAATACATTCAAAGAAGAGGGTCAGCAATAGATAAAGAAGAGGCACCACCGCACCAGTAATCTAACCTATACAAATGTACTTGTACGATCAACATCATTTCAAAGCTAAGAAACAAATTCCAAACAAAAACCCACAAAATACCAAACCAGGATAAGAAAGAAGAATGCAAATGCATGCCAGGAGAGTTAAGTTAACACTAACTGTTTCTTTTGTCCAACGTGGGTGCATATGGCTGTTCAGGTTGGTACATAAGTAGGCCCGACAGATTGCTGAGGCAGATTTGACATCCAGAACACCAATACAAACAGAAAATACATCAACTGCACAACCAGACAGAACCCGTACTTGGTAATGCTATATTTCATCTTCAAAAGCTTTTCTTTATCTTTTAACATCAACTCCTCTTCCTTTTCTGCCTTCAGTAACAGCACACTGTCTTTCTCTGAGCCAACTAATTCCAACCGTGACTGCTTTTTACTACCCATTGTTTTTCTTAGTTCATCTAGCTGCTGGTAGTACTTTTTTTCAGCTTCTACCTTCTTCTTCAAAAGAGTCTTAATCTCATTGTCCATCTTGGTGCTCTTGTCTTTTAGATACTGTAAACTCTTACTACTACTAATGCTACTCCTACTCCTACTCCCAGCTGATTCTTCTTTCACCCTGTCATTCTTACTTAAAATACTTTCGAGTTCAGCAATTTTAGATTCGGTGGCGTCCAGCATAGCTAATGTCTCTTCAAGTTTCCTTTGAAAAGCATTCACTTTACTACTCATCTCCATATCCTCGAGGCCTGAAAATAGATTTTGGTCCAAATAGTGGCCCACATTGCTTGCTTGATCAACAGAACAGATCTTTGTGTTCGAACTGACTACGCGTCCAGATTCGTTGAACAATGTTGTCTGGTTGTTCCCAATCTCTCTAAAATGTTCAATCTCTGCAAAAAATTTCACATTTGAGTTTTAGAAGCAATAATTGCACGTATTCCAAAGAATGGATCAGATGAAGTTACACGTTTATCATTGTTTTGCCTCCATCTTTTCCAGCATATCATTGAAACACAAATGAGGAAAACAGATTATGAAACACAAATGAGGAAAACAGATTATGCAATGGTTATGTGTGCCAATATCATAAAGGCACCAACAAAATGTATTAGTAAAATTCTGGAAGTTATATGAACCAAATGTAAAAAGTATAGCGCTGGAAAATAAAATGGGTATCAAGTTTGATATGACGTAAACTTCTTCCTGTCATACATGTTTCAACCAGATAGGCACGGAGCAGGGCCTGTCTTCCCAATTTTTGTGGTCCAGCCGGTTTTCCTACTAACTCCTAAGACTCGGTGCAAATGCACAAAATAGGATCACAGATTCACAGCGCACCTTTTTCAAGCGCACACAACAAAAGACTCACACACGACGCAAATATTACAGCATAGACAAGTAAATAGAGAAAGGACAGTACACCTTTTTCAAGCGCCTCTTGCACGGCCTGAAGTAGAACGATGGATCCTATCAATGGATCACAACTTGTTGGCTGCTGACTCTCACTTTCTTTATGTTCTCCTTTTTCTTTTGGTTTGCATGACAAGTTTGCAGCTAAATCATATTGTGAAGCATCTTCAATTCGGACTTCCTCAGAAAGCAGTGGCCTATTGCAATTCACCTCATTATGCCTTTGTCTGCTAGACATTTCTGGAGAGTTCCTTACCCCCATGAAGGCAGCACTTGAGCTTCCCAAATTGGTGGATGAATGATCCTTCTCTGGTTCAACTGTTTCTCCTCGGTGCTTCTTCTTACTTCTGGCAACCCCACCTTTCCTGGGTTCACCCACTGGAACTGTATCGCTACAGAACGATTTTTCTTTTGGATTGCATACCTGGCCATTTTGTTGAGTGAATTCCGTTTCTATGGATTTTTCGAACTCCGGGTTCGCAACACTGGTTTCTGTAGAAGACAGACTGCCACTTAGATTCTCACTGCTGTTGTTAGAATCACCACACATAGAACCTGACGACCCAATCATCATACTCAACCTAGTATCCGAACTCGATCCCTTGAGGCCACACGACAAATTCATCGGAAACACCACCTGGACTCTTTACCAGTTAACGACATTCCAAGGCAACAACATGCTCTTCTTGTACTCTTGAGAACGCAATGGTGATAGGTGGCATACAATTCAAAACACGTAGTTTTAATGCCTTTGTCCTTCCTTTCCTTCTTACAATCTCTTCATATCCTCTTCCATTCTTTGACGCATACCCTGTTGGTTTCTCAGTTCCAGTTCCTTTCCCATTAATCTTCGCCAATGAAGTTTCAGTTTTGGAGTGCTATCCGGAATCCAAATTCCAATCCTCAACAGAATTCATCTTGATTTTAAGGTTTTTCGTTTTCTTAGGAGAATTTTCTTGCTTTTCATCCACATTTCTAGTGTAGAAAGGTAATCACCTTACATCTGCAATTGCTAATAATAGCATAACTGCAAAGAGATAAAGTACTCCTAAA
This sequence comes from Papaver somniferum, assembly GCF_003573695.1. Classification (NCBI taxonomy): domain Eukaryota; kingdom Viridiplantae; phylum Streptophyta; class Magnoliopsida; order Ranunculales; family Papaveraceae; genus Papaver; species Papaver somniferum. The sequence continues at coordinate 86,070,725 of NC_039363.1, forward strand.
TATAGACGAAAATCCAATCCGAACTAAAACAACAAAATAGTTCTCAACAAACTCCCATTTCTTGCTCTTGAGTATTGACCATAAATTCATCAAACACTTCTTTCTATATAACCCTCAAACCCTCACACCCTAGCATAATTATGAGTCTTATCACAATAGAAACATAGACATAAAGCGTATAAATTCTCAACAGCAATGTTGCTCAAAAAGCACTAACATTTGAAATTATTTCCTCAAAATTCTCTTCAGTAATTTGTTTGAGTACACACTCCTCTTCTACTTGAAACTGTTCCATTGCCTTTTCATAAGCAGCCACCATTTCTGATTCAAACACAGACTCCTCATTATCAATATTGGCATCATCAGTATTGGTACTAATACCAGTACTGAATTTCGATCTTTGTACTCGATATACTGGCACTGGTAAAGAATTGAAACTACCAAATTTAGGAGTCACGTATGCTTCTGAAGAGTAGTAGTTGTTGTATATTTGTTGATGTTTCCCTGCCACTTTACTATCACCGAGCGATTCTCTTCCCATTCCCACAACGGCGGCAGGAAATTCAGTGTTGGGCGCTGACAACGATGCTGGCATGGTTATGCTCAGTGAAGCAAGGTCCTTAGCCATGGCCTTCCTTCTCAATCCATTTTCCACGTCAAGTACTACTTTCCCCTTTCTAGGGGTACTTTCTTTATTAGCTTCAAGAACAAATGGTGTCGGGTCTTCTGCAATACTCAACATGCTCTTATCCTTCTCAGCCGCATTGTCCTCTTTGCTGATACAATCATGACATGTAATCTTGGACTTACAAGTTCCTCCATCATTTGGGTATAAATTTGAATTTGGCACCTCCTGTTCTTGAAGCAATTTATTTCGTTCAACCAATACATCTAGCAGTTTCTCTCGTTCAACCAATTTATCGTACTCTTGTAATGTATAGAAGTGGAAGCTTTTCGACTTGATAAGAATACCCATGTCCTTGTTGTCGCTGTTTTTGTTGTTACGATCGCTGGACTGGTGGTGCTTGGCAAAGTTATGCTCAGTAACACAATGGAAGCTGTGAGACCTTTTTCTACTAATAACATTATGACTATTAGGCATTGTTTCCAGCTCACTTCTTGGCAATGAAAGTAATTGATGCTGCTCCCCTTGACCGTCTTCTTCTTCTAGACCCGACATCAACTCCAAAGAGTCGATTGTGTCATTATTAGTAGACGAGAAAATGGACGATTTCGCGATATCCTCATCGCTAGATTGGTCATCTGAATATGAAAAAGTAGTGGTTCCTTTTTTGGTTCCCATATTATCATTAGCAGAGGAAACAAGGGTAATACCACCATTTTTAGAGATGAAAAGTTCCTCTAGCACATCATCATCAAGTATACAATTATTATAAGGTTTATCCTTCTTCCTTCGAAGTATCATCCTTTGAGATTGATTCATCAAATACTCTTCTCGGTAGCTTTTCGATTTAGTTATGATTTTCGAAGAAACGCATCCCATTTTTTCCTCACTCTTAAAATATGCTTAATTATATAAATCCTATATGCATTTCTACAGCTTCTGCTGCTGCACAAGATAATCAATTAAACAGAACTAAAAAAAAAACAGATGAAATCAGGAAAAACGTACTAGTACCCGTGGGGATTTGCTACTTCAGCTCTCTGGATTTTGATTTCTCTGGAGGCTGGAAGATTTTGTAGAAAGAAAGAGGGAGGAGAGAGAGATTGTGATTTGGTTGAAGCCGAAAATGATAATAATAAACAAACAAGTATTAGAATGTGGACGATGGAGTAGGTGGAAGGTAGTAGTAGTATTCCATGGCCAACAATTTGACTTTTTTTTTTTCCATTTGAATGCTCCCCTGGCTCTTTGTGAAGTATGAACCGATCAACTCAACGAGCAAATATTGTAATTTCTTTGACCAAGTCCAACAAAGGTAGATGCAGTGTCCATGCTGAGGACTTGTTGTTACTTGTTAGACCCCAATTCTGTTATACTCCTAATTTGTTCGTCTCATCCACTAGCAAAACCTCATTCCCGTTGCAAAACTAGGAAGATAAAATGAAAACTTGTTTAATGATCCATGGACATTCGAGATGGTTTTTGGCATTAATGAGTATCATGTCAAGTAGATATTACAGTTACAAACATCACCTAAAATGCTGCAGTAACCAACTCCAACCACTCTTGGAGGGGAGCTACCACAGTTACAAACGACGAGGAATGGTTGACTTTTGCGGCTTCGCCAAAGGAAAAAAAATCACGTAGCAAAACAAAAAAACATGAGTCATGTTAATAGGAGGAGGGAAAGAAGGATTTTGCTAGAGAAAGGGTTTTAATAATTTTAATTTAGCAATAAAATATAAATAATATTTATTTTATTATTATTATTTTTTTAGCTATATTATTGGATGGATATTATTACATGAAACTAGTTGGAAGCCTAACAAGCTAAGCTCCAACGACATATTATTACATTAATTGAACAGGTTGCTGTGCTAATCTACCAGCGAGTCTCATGGGTAACCTAGCCAAGGGAGCCGAAACGTCGGGAGGTGGGGCTGGGATTGTGTCACAAGGGGGGCAAACTAACACTACCTTCCATGTTAATTCCTGCAATATTACGCCATTGGGGACTCGAACCTGTGACCTCCTGGAGCGCATTAAACTTTTGGGGAACGGGGATGACCAGCTAAGCTAGGGGCCCGTTATTATTTCTTCATTTTATTTTTATTTTATTTTGATAAAGAGTATTACATTAACTAGTTGGAAGCCTAACAAGCTAAGCTCCAACAACATACTACTACATTAATTGAACATGTTGATGTGTTAGCCTAACAGCGAGTCTCATGGGTAACCTATCCAATGAAGCCGTGGTGTTTATATATAATGTTTATGATATATTCCCTCAGTCCCTAATTAGTTGAGTCATTTGTACTTTGCACAATTATTAAGGCAAGAAAAGAAGGGGAGTATGTTTAAGTATTTTTTACAAGTACGTCCTTATGGATAATAACTTGTAAAACTTCGAAATGATTTATCTCTTAAACTATGCCACGGTTTTTCATAAACTTTATACCGTTGAAAAGCATTTTAAAACACCTACGTAACGAATATAAATATGACTATTAAATTATACATATTTCTTATAGTAACAGTAATCAATTAAAAGGGTAGTTTTAGAAATATCCCTTTGATTAGTGAAATGGCTCATCTATTTGTGGGGAAAAATTTAAAACCAAATAGCTCAACTAATTAGGAACGGAGGGAGTAGTTGTTACTCCAGTAAATCACGTAAAGGTCATTAACATGTGAACATCCAACTTAAAACCAATTGGTAATAAGTGGAGTGGTCACATGTTTACATTGAGTATTCATCCTAAAGGTGGACCTTGAATCTGATACTATATTAACATGTGAACATCTAACTCAAAACCAATTGGCAATGTGTAGATAGACTCATATGTTTATGTCGAGTATTGAAGCTAGGGTTTAATCAATGTGAGATTATTATCTCCACTGAAATGAAATAACAAATCTGAAATTGAAGAAAATGCGTTGTATGAAGAGAATCATGATAATGAAAGTTAAATTTTGAAAGTGAACTTGAATTTAATGTTAGAGTTTGAAGATTAAAGATGAGCGTCGAATTAAAACTGAAGAACGAAAAATCGAAAATGCGTGAGACGCAAAAAGATAAAAAAAAAACGATCTAAAAGTGATCGGGAAATAATGCTAGTTGAAATGACGAGGGTACCCAAGTACACCACAATCTTTTCGTTTCAACCTATAAGTCTGATACCAAGTGTGATCGTCTATGGATAAAGTCGAGAGAATATAACAACGAGGTATACACTTGATAATAATTATGGTATGAAACCGATATACTATAGGATCACAATAAAGTGTGTTGGATTAACATACTAGTGTATTTACTTTTAATTATAATTAAACAATTATAATTGCGGAAAGTGAAAGTAAATCACACAATAATATTTTGTTAACGAGGAGACCGCGAATGCAAAAAAAAAACCCGGGTCCTACTCCAATTTTGAATGCTCTCAGAATTAAGCCGCTATACAAAAAATAAAGCTAACTTCGTATAGTTGGGACCAAGTAATCTACCCCTATACTTAGTTCCCTCAGTATCCCTGTGTCTACAACCGTCTGGCCAACACACGTGAATCCCAAGATAGAAATCACTACCTTGAGTTGCTTTACCGATGTAAAGTCTTAAACACTCAACTCCATTTGATCGTATTTCAAATAGAAAAGAAACAAAGTTGTTTGGTAACTCCTCTATAAATCTTTAAGAATAAAGATATGTTGAGTTTTGGCAAAGGATCTTCTTTTTAAACAAGTAAACTCCTTTGTCGGGTAAGATCAATTTTTAGATCCGAAATAATCATATCTAGATTCACAACTATCAGATTCGGGTATTGAAAAATACCACCAAATGATAGTTGTCGATTATACGACTACTTAATCAAATCTATCAAAGATAAATTAGATCTTAGTTGGATCCCATCCAATCAAGATGTGTGCCTAAATTAATATCACAAGATGCGAAACCAATCAGAAAAATCTTCTTGTCTTCAAGTCTTCAATTCTACATGCACACAAAAACTTGATTTCACTTATGATCGATGACGCACAGAACAGAGTCTGTTAACAATAGATGATCACAAGTTGTCTTAAGATCAAAAAACAGTTCTAAATATTCTGTTGATACTTTGATTCAGTTTGAGTGACCTTATGTCATAAGAGAATGATCTCAAGAATAATCAAACTAGGTGCAATCAAAGTTTCAACAACTGTTAGTCAATCAAATCAATAATCGAAAACTAAATACCATTGCTCTTGTCTAGTATCCCACCAACGATACTTTCTATAGCTTCTTGATCCCAAAGAAGTCTTTAAATGAGCAAACGTAAGAGATTTCGTCTAATCAGGGTACTTTCCTCTCCGGTATAGTATTACAATTAATACTAGTAGTCGCCTCCGCCGAAAACAATAAAATTCTCCTGGATAAATATAGTTGGCAAGAATGACAAACTTCTCTATTTATAGACCAAGGTGGTTGGACAACAAGGAAATTCCAAAACCGAAAGATTCTCAAGATATGCAATAAAGTACATAATTTCGGTTTTCATATTTCCAACAAATATCCAACCTGTAATTCTGAAATCTCTCTTCAGAAAATATCTAATAACTTAACTAATATGGACCGGTTCTACCATGACTCCCAACATAGATTAGGATCGGTTCTACCAAGTCTCCGTATATAGGTAGGGATCGGTTCTACCATGACTCCCCAAAAAAGTTAGGATCAGTTCTACCAAGTCTCCTAATTAATATAGGTAGGGATCGGTTCTACCATGATTCCCAATAAATCTAGGATCGGTCTTACCAAGATCCCAATATAGGTAGGGATGGATTTCACCATGATTCCCAATAAAATCTAGGATCGTTTTTACCAAGTATCCCAAGATAGTTAGGGATCGTATCTACCTTGACTCTCAACATAAGTTAAGATCGCTTCCACCTGAATTCCTACCTTAGGTTCGAATTGGTCATCCAAAAGATCTACATAGAAAGCCGGACCAAAACACTTATTGATTTCTTTTCGATTACGAAGCAAGTTAGTATATGTACTTCCTTTAAACCAATGTAATAAAACATGGTTTCCTAGGATAAAGTCACACCTATATCCAATACACAATCAAGTAACAAGTTACATAGATTACGTCGATGTCGTATTTACGAAGTTCAAAAGATAAACGTTATACTTCGTATACTTCCTTGATACGTTAATCATACTAATATGACCAAGTCTAATACTAGAGTATCATATATATAACCTCGCATGTTATGATTTCAACCATAAACGACTTGAAAGAAATGAAATGAATGGAAAAAACTCAAGTCAGTATTACTAACCTCAAGTGAAAAGATGATGTCTTCGCTGTAGTCGATACGTCTTCACGTTCTTCAGGTCTTCAGAGTGATACTTGTATGTCTCAACATTCCTAGACTTTCTAATCTAACCTAAACGAAGTTTAATCCAGTAATTTTAATCAAGCGACTCTTGTTAGAGCACTGCTCGGTCGAACTCGCAAGGCGTTGCTATCTCAAGCTTGTTTGTCAAGTTTAGTTGTCAAAACTATAAGTCTTGATTTCTAATCTACTGATATCTATGTCTCGGATTATGATAGAATGTGTAGTTGAGATTTAGACTTCACGGCGTTCATCGATCGAAGACGAAGAACTACTAAGGGGAGCTTGTGCAACTTCATCAACAAAAAGTGTGTGGAGACTTGAACTCATATATCAATCAGAAGTCTATTCTATCCTATCTCCTATTGAGACAAAGTCATATATCTATATAGACTTTACATTATACACATTTGATATTGCAAGCTGAGTTTAACTCGCTTATATCTTTATCGAAATATGTGTTGGAAAGCTTTTTGCTTTAACTACGTTCATCATTATTCTTGACGAAAGTCAAAAGATGATCATGTGAAAATCACCTGGTAACATCTTACATGATTTGTGTGAGACGGTCATTTGATGTAGACTCGGAATGTTTCGTATTGATCATTCGATCACTTGTTTATAAGCTAATAGTTTGTGTGAGACAACTATTGTCGTCTTCTAAGAATTTTTCAATGATTTAAATGGGACTCAGAGCACTTCCTATGGCAATGAACAAAAAATTTATTTTGTTGAGCCACGTGGATGAACAAACACGTTTCTCCACTATGGTAAATCAGAGCAAAATGAACAGATTTAGTTTTCTAGGGTCCCACTATCATTATTTTTGAATATAAAATATTTTTTAGGACAAAATTAAAATATAAAATAATATATCTGGTGAGAGAAAATATGATAAAGTGAGATAAAATAGGACAAAGTGAGATAAAATAAGATAAAGGGAGTAAAAAAGTAGTAAAATATTTTTTGGGAATCAGGAATTGCAGTGGGCGTTAGAGGAAGAGTCGCCAGCATTTTTTCTTCAATCGTGCGTTGCTGCCACGCTCGCCCGTCCTTCCCTCAAGCACGCTGGGTTGTCCATATCGATGTTCAAAGCAACAGATTTGTTGATTTGAACATCCATTTTTCATGTTTGTTCATTTCATAGTGGGAGCAAAATGAACAAACTCCAAGTTTGTTCATTCCGTAGGAATTTCTCTTAAGAGCTAAAACTCATGTATGGATACATTACGGTTTGTGTACTAAGTATACGAACTGTTTTGGTAGAATTCAGGACCGGAAGTTAAGTTTGCATACCCGTTCGCAAACTTATTCAACTGTTAAGTCAGGGTACTTAAGTTTGCATACCCGTTCGCAAACTAATTTAACTGTTGAAATCCAGGAACCAAGTTTGCGTACACGTTCGCAAACGGTTTCCACTGAGTTCGGTCCGGAGCTAAAGTTTACGTACCCGTTTTCAAACTGTCGACTTGTGCCCAATATCCGGAACTTAAGTTTGCGCACCCGTTTACAAACTTAAGTGGTTCAAGTTCTCAAATCAGTTAAGTATGATTTCATACTCATGAAAAAATATTTTTATAAATTAAGAAATGCAATCTTACCGTGGCTAAAATGTTCATGAACTGATTCTTTTGAATCAATCTGATTTTGCTTCAATTGTGTCTTGTATACTTCTATGAGAATATAAATAATTGAACAACTCTATGAGTAACACAATTAGATTCATTTGATTATCAATTGATCGACAAGTGTTAAGATGAACATGGTTAAGACAAAAGTGTTCATATGGCTAACTTCGGTTAACTGTAATTGAGTCAACTCAATATACACGTTTAGGTACGGTTATCCATATCTAAATGAAGGTATATTTCATTTGTGTGTAACAAGCTAAGGAAATCTAACGGTGGAAATATATTAGCTTGAATCTTGAATCAGGTTTCATCTAACGGTGAATATTGATTGCTTTGTTCCAAAGTTATAAAACCCTGATTTGAAGACTATATAAGAGAGAACTCTAGCAACTGGGAAACCTAATCCCCACACCTCATGTGTGATACTAGTTGCGAGTAGAGTCGATTCTCCTTTAACCTAGGTTTTTCCTAAAATCATTATAGGTTAGTGACTTAAAGACTTCATTGGGATTCTGAAGCCAGATCCAACTATTTTCTCTGTAGTTGCGTGTTTCGATCTTACTTGTTTTATCATATTGAGTACTATCTTCTCTAAGATTTGCTTGAGATTTATCTCCGATAGGTAAGGTATAAAAGGTAATCACAAAGCTCTTCGTCTCATTCTTTGTGATTCCACAATAACTTGTTCTACTACCATATAGTTAAGTTATTATGAGGTGATTGATATTTCTAGGCTGTTCTTCGGGAATATAAGACCGGATTATCAATTGGTTCATGTTCACCTTGATTGATCAAAAGACAGAATAAACTTCGTAGGTATTTCTGTGGGAGACAGATTTATCTATTAAAATATAGTTTTCGATGGGAGAAAGATTTGTTTATCAAGTCTTCGACTTCGGGTCGTAGCAACTCTTAGTTGTGGGTGAGATCATCTAAGGGAATCAAGTGAATAGATTCTTGTAGGGATTCAAAGGCGTAAGGAACGCGACTGTGCCTTAATCAGTGTGAAATTGTTTAGGGATCAACTACATTCCAGTCGGAAGTTATCTTGTAGTAGGCTAGAGTCTGTAGCGGCTTAATACAGTGTGGTGTTCAAATATGGACTAGGTCCCGGGGTTTTTCTGCATTTGCAGTTTCCTCGTTAACAAAACTTCCGGTGTCTGTGTTATTTCCTTTCCGCACTATATTTGTTTATATAATTGAAATATCACAGGCTGTGCGTAGTTCAATCAATTGGTAAGTCCAACCTTTGGTTGTTGATTGAAATTGATTGACACTTGAACATTGGTTTTTGATACCGTTCAAGTTATTTCTCATATCAATCGGGCTCACAGATTTCTATCTATTCGATTGCGGATTGTGTTGAGAAATTGACATATAACTCTTGGATATATTTTCCTTGATTGAGTCTGACTGTCTAGTTGATTCTCTTGGAATTTTATTGGAGTTAGTCCATACAGATTGCCCAACAAAATATTGGGTGTGGTTGCTAGACCCTCGCTTTTTCAACTCTAATTGAGTTTTGATACTAAAATATGACAACCAAACTTGACATACCAACGCTTGGTAGGTTCAACCGAGCAATGCTCTAACACTAATGATATTTACACTAGTCTTACATGTTATTGAAATTGAACGATGTTGATGATATGGCATCAATCTTACACTGGTGATCTTGCACATGTATTCCATGTAAACAATGAAAAATGGATCGTAATTGAAACTGTAAATAAAAAAAATGAAAACCTAATCGAAAAACAGAAAATGTGAAAGAAAATTATGAAACGAAGTTGTATTATCAGCAGATGCGGAATTAAGAAGAAAAATACAAAAATCATTGCAGGAAAACCTCTTGGAAAACAATTGAATCAGCAAAGGGTCACCAGAAAACTTCAGATCGAAGAATAATAATCTTAGAAGACGATTGAAACTAAAATTAGACTTTTGTGATTCAGTAAAAACCTAAAACAAAATCCTAACTTAGAGCAAAATTTCCCTAGGATCGAAGCCGTTTGGCCGTCACTCTCGATATAATGGTTACATTTTTAACAAAGAGTTTCAAACTGACTATATTGAAACTGACTCGATCACTGGCATACACACACTGGAATCACCGTTGTTAGAGCATTGCCCGGTCGAACTCACAAGTGTTTCTATATCAAGATTTTTGTCAAATTTAGTTGTCAAACTATATCTTGATTTCTAGTCTACAAATAGTTATGTCTCGGTCTAGGATAGTGTAGTTGAGAAACGAGCCAGTCATCATCTACGGTGTACCATTTGAAGGCGAAGATCAACCGAAGCTTTTGGAGAACTTCATCAACAAAAGGTAAGTGAAGACTGAACCACCTATTTCTCAAGTTATATTCATTTTTCTATCCTTGAGACGATTGTCGCATAACTAATTATACTAGCTTGCATAGAGAAGAATTTAAAGTCGAGAATTAATTAATTAGTTTACGAATTTCTCAAAATATAATGACTAAGCTTAATGAACATTTGTTCATACTTGATCAATTTCGGTGGAGAAAAATTTATTGTTCGAAACCAAATCATGATTCAAGTTAATCATTCAAAAACCTGGAACAGTGATATGTGTCACTGATGTTATTCAAGAATGTTTTGAATTGATTTAGAGAAATATATAACTACTATATTCGGAATAAAAGATAGTGTTATCAGTCTTACAAAATGAAAAATTGTTATATGTTTGAAACCGTATTACATGTACTTGTACACGTAGCGGAGTAGCTATATATTGACTTTCAGATTTGTGTGATAAGCATACTCATATGCACATCATGGGAAAATCTATTTGTTTCGTCTAGATATGTATGCATATTCTTATGAAAACCGTTTTGGAACCGTGGTAAGGGAACCGGGTTAAAGTATTCAAACCGGTATGAAAGCCAATACAGTTCTATGTTCTAGAACCAGTTTAGTACCTAAACTGGTACGCAAACTGAAAAAGTTATGTGAACTCCGGAACCGGTAAAAGTCATAAGTTTGCAAACTGGTACGTGAACTGAAAAAAGTCTGTCAACTCCGGAACTTTGAGTTGCACTTAAGTTTTCAAACCGGTACGTAAACCAAAAAATTATGTCAACTCCGGAACTCGGTTATGCTTATAAGTTTACAAGCCGGTATGCGTACTGTAACTCAGCCGACACATGAACGACTCAAGTATTTGTACCTTATACATTTACCAACTATTTCGATTTTCATTTAATTGAGATTAAATTATTTTTATGAGATGATTTTCATTTGATCAATCAGTAATTAACACTAGACTCATTTGATCACATGATTGTGACTCAAGATTAATGTCTTTGTGAACATGAAAATGAGCATTAAGCTTTTAAGTTCAAATCGGCTAGTTCCAATTAACCATGTTGGACATAGTGTTTATACACGGTTCGGTTATGGTTTACTCAACCATAGTGTATATCTTTTTTATGTTAATAAGATTCAAAGCTTTCATCTAACAGTGAATATTGTTTGCTTGGTTCCAAAGCTACCTTAGCTTAAACCTAAAACAACCTAGGCTTTGAAGTCTATATAAGGAGAACTCTTGGCAATTGGGATCTTTGAATCCTGAAACTAGTTTTTGGTGTGTCCTAGTTGTATCTAGAGTCGTCATCTCTAGAAACCCTTTTAGGGTTTATCGACTATTAAGACTTCATTGGGATTCGTGAAGTCAGGTCCAGTTATCTTTTATCTTGATAACTTGAGTATCCTGATCTTGATTATTTGTAGAGCTTGCTCCAACGATCAAGATAGATAGTAATCATCAAAGTTTTCTTCATCTCAGACTTTGTGATTCCACAAGTTTTGTACTTGTGAGGTGAATCTAGGCTGCACTTCGGGTTGCATAAGTACGGATTATGAGGATAGTTCGGTAAACGCTATCGGTTTCCATCACTTGGATCTTTCGTTTGATCTGATCATATGTTTAGATCGTAAATCGGGAAATCAATTATAGGCTTAATCTATGGGAGGCAGATTTGGTTTAAAGTCTTCAATTGAGTTGAAGCAAGTATTAGTCGGTTTAAAGTTTTAAATCAAAGTAGATACGTCCGACCTAGTTTGTTGGATAAGACTTGATTGGTCCTTGGACATTGGTCTTTGGTACCTTCCAAGAACTCTCTTTGTAGTTAGGTTCACGGATTTAGTTCTCTAAACGTTCTAACAACGATAGAGATAGAGATAAAACTCTAGACACTTTCCTTGATTGAGTTTTAACTCTCGGAGTTGCGTTGAGTTTTTCCATACAGACTACCTGCGAAAAAGTTGGTGGTGTTTTTTCGTACTCCCAGTATTTTCAATTGGTATCATATGAGGCAAACACGTTAAGATCTAATAAGTCTGTGTTTGAAGCAGTCTGACTATATGGAGAGAGACGAAATCTCTAATAAACGTTGCACTAGTTTAAAAGAAATTGTTTCTATGGATCCTGTAAAAGAGTCTAACTTGTCGAACTCTCTTAGAGACGAACGCTGTGGTTCCATAAAACAGTCAGATATTGATAATTGTCTTCCTATAGTTTATAGATGAGTCTGACTCAGATGTAGAACTGGAAGCAGCCAATGAAAGCTCTGAAATTTTCAAGCGAATAGAATTTCTGATTTCTGGGCTTTTTCGGCTGAGACACAAAGTCAATACTCTCATCGGTATTATTTCTAAATATGATTCCAAAACAAGGATGTCTCTTGAAGATGGTGCCTTAGAGATCGCTCAACCAACGAGTAAGAATATTGTTCTACATTGCGATAGTGAATCCAAAGAAACCACCATGATGACATCTTCTGAACAAGGCGATGAACCAGAAAAAGTAAGAACAAAATTTGTTCATGATACACTAACAAAATCGCAGTTAGAAACTAATAATAAAAATACTGCTTTGATAGGAGATGATAAGTTGAAATTCTCCGACCAAGATATAACTGTGTCTCCAAGGAGGAAAAGTTCTTTATAAAACGAAATTGTCAAGACTGCCCGTTCTGATTTCGTCGAAACTCAGAAAGTGTGCTTCTATTGCAACACTAAAGGACATGTTCAAAGAAAGTGTAAACTATGGTTGGAACACTTTCTGTTTGACCGTCTTCAAAACACCTTGGATCAAATTCTAAAAGGTGTGACTGATAGTCGGATGTCTAAACCTCTTGAGGTGAGACCATATTCAAGCAAATCTGCTTCTAGAAATGTCAGCACTTCATGGGCAAAATCTGTTTAAAAAGAAATTTGTGAAACCTTCACAAATATGGGATCGAAAGAATACCTATTAACCTCCTAAAAGGGTGGAAACTTTTGAAACAACTCTACAAGCTAACCTGGATTTGATCGTTACAGGATATAAGGATCTTATCGACAAATTGTCTGTTTAAAGACAAGGAAGGTGAGTTCTAATCGTATTTCTTATTTTGATGACAGTTTTATGATCATTTTCCACGTTTCAAAAGAAAGAGCAAAAGAAAACAACAACATTTTACCGATGGTGAGTGTACAACTCACCCTTGTGCAAACTAGGCACAGGTCTTTGAACCTTATCCGTAAAAAATCCTACTGGATAAGGATTATTGTGTGACAGGTGTACTATTTGCCTCAAGTAGTACTTGTTTATGTTAAGCAAATTTTTTTTTTTATATTGTAATCGCTTCATGATCAGTTCAATCAGATTTGAATGTTATGAATTTTTGAGGTGACATTCTCTGAATAAAATCTTTTCATTAATATTTATTCTCTTGTGCTCTAAACTTACGTTGGTTGAGCTATGAATACATTAATATTCAAGGAAGAATATTTGTTATCGCTAAGAAGGATAGTTGCAGTAATGATAAATTTTTGTGCGCTCTTTAAATAAAAAAAATATGTTTTCTACCCTCAAAATTGTGCTCCGAAAACTGTTAGGATCAATCGGAACCGCATCCAAATGGTACACGTACAATTCCGGTTTGACCATGCAAAACCCTAATTCCTAAATCAGGTCACGAACCGTCGTATATCCCAGGGAATATCTTTTCCTTTATATACCATAACTTGTGATTGAGAAATTCTCATCCAAGGTTCTGCAGCCAATTATGTGTCTTATGTTTCAAATACTTGAAAGAATGGAAAACGCTCTCAATAGAGATGGTACTGAAACAAGAGGAAATAAGAGAACAATGGTCAATGACGAAGTTATTGATTTATCCGAAATTCCGTCTGATGTGAATTGCTACTTTGCCTACGTAGCGGCTTAATACGGTGTGGTGTTCAAATATGGACTAGGTCCTGGGGTTTTTCTACATTTGCAGTTTCCTCGTTAACAAAACTTATGGTGTCTGTGTTATTTCCTTTCCGCATTATATTTGTTTATATAATTGAAATATCACAGGTTGTGCGCAGTTCAATCAATTGGTAAATCCAACCTTTGGTTGTTGATTGAAATTGATTGACACTTGAACATTGGTTTTTGATACCGTTCAAGTTATTTCTCATATCAATCGGGCTCACAAATTTCTATCTATTCGATTACGGACTGTGTTGAGAAATTGACATATAACTCTTGGATATATTTTCCTTGATTGAGTCTTACTGTCTAGTTGATTCTCTTGGAATTTTATTAGAGTTAGTCCATACAGATTTCCCAACGAAATATTGGGAGTGGTTGTTAGACCCTCGCCTTTTCAACTCTAATTGAGTTTTGATACTAAAATATGACAACCAAACTTGACATACCAACACTTGGTAGGTTCAACCGATCAATGCTCTAACACTAATGATATTTACACTAGTCTTACATGTTATTGAAATTGAACAATGTTGATGATATGGCATCAATCTTACACTGGTGATCTTGCACATGTATTCCATGTAAACAATGTAAAAATGGATCGTAATTGAAACTGGAAATAAAAAAAATGAAAACCTAATCGAAAAACAGAAAATGTGAAAGGAAATTATGAAACGAAGTTGTATTATCAGCAGATGCGGAATTAAGAAGAACAATACAAAAATCATTGCAGGAAAACTTCTTGGAAAACAATTGAATTAGCAATGTTTACCAGAAAACTTCAGATCGAAGAATAATAATCTTAGAAGACGATTGAAACTAAAATTAGTCTTTTGTGATTTGAGATCAGCAATAAAAACTAAAACAAAATCCTAACTTAGAGCTAAATTTCCCTAGGATCGAAGCCGTTTGGCCGTCACTCTCGATACAATGGTTAGATTTTTAACAAAGAGTTTCAAACTGACTATATTGAAATTGACTCGATCACTGGCATACACACACTGGAATCACCGTTGTTAGAGCATTGCCCGGTCGAACTCACAAGTGTTTCTATATCAAGCCTTTTGTCAAATTTAGTTGTCAAAACTATATCTTGATTTCTAGTCTACAAATATTTATGTCTCGGTCTAGGATAGTGTAGTTGAGAAACGAGCCAGTCATCATCTACGTTGTACCATTTGAAAGCGAAGATCAGCCGAAGCTTTTGGAGAACTTCATCAACAAAAGGTAAGTGAAGACTGAACCACCTATTTCTCAAGTTATATTCACTTTTCTATCCTTGAGACGACTGTCGCATAACTAATTATACTAGCTTGCATAGAGAAGAATTTAAAGTCGAGAACTAATTAATTAGTTTACGAATTTCTCGAAATATAATGACTAAGCTTAATGAACATTTGTTCATACTTGATCAATTTCGGTGGAGAAAAATTTATTGTTCGAAACCGAATCATGATTCAAGTTAATCATTGAAAAATAGCCTGGAAAAGTGATATGTGTCACTGATGTTATTCAGGAATTTTTTGAATTGATTTAGAGAAATATATAACTACTATATTCGGAATAAAAGATAGTGTTATGAGTCTTACAAAATGAAAATATTGTTATATGTTTGAAACCGTATTACATGTACTTGTACACGTAGCGGAGTATCTATATATCGACTTTCAGATTTGTGTGATAAGCATACTCGTATGCACATCATGGGAAAATCTATTTCTTTCGTCCAGATATGTATGCACATTCTTATGAAAACCGTTTTGGAACCGTGGTAAGGGAACCGGGTTAAAGTATTCAAACTGGTATGCAGGCAAATACAGTTCTATATTCTAGAACCAGTTTAGTACCTAACCCGGTACGTAAACTGAAAAAGTTATGTGAACTCCGAAACCGGTAAAAGTCTTAAGTTTGCAAACTGGTACGTGAACTGAAAAAGTTCTGTCAACTCCGGAACTTTGAGTTGCACCTAAGTTTTCAAACCGGTACGTAAACCGAAAAAATTATGTCAACTCCGGAACTCGGTTATGCTTATAAGTTTACAAACCGATATGCGTACTGTAACTCAGCCGACACACGACAACTCAAGTATTTGTACCTTGTACGTTTACCAACTATTTCGATTTTCATTTAATTGCGATTAAATTATTTTTATGAGGTGATTTTCATTTGATCAATCTGTAATTAACACTAGACTCATTTGATCACATGATTGTAACTCAAGATTAATGTCTTTGTGAACATGAAAATGAGCGTTAAGCTTTTAAGTTCAAATCGGCTAGTTCCAATTAACCATGTTGGACATAGTGTTTTTACACGGTTCGGTTATGGTTTACTCAACCATAGTGTATATCTTGTTTATGTGAATAAGATTCAAAGCTTTCATCTAACAGTGAATATTGTTTGCTTGGTTCCAAAGCTACCTTAGCTTAAACCTAAAACAACCTAGGCTTTGAAGTCTATATAAGAAGAACTCTTGGCAATTGGGATCTTTGAATCCTGAAACTAGTTTTTGGTGTGTCCTAGTTGTATCTAGAGTCGTCCTCTCTAGAAACCCTTTTAGGGTTTATCGACTATAAAGACTTCATTGGGATTCGTGAAGTCAGGTCCAATTATCTTTTATCTTGATAACTTGAGTATCCTGATCTTGATTATTTGTAGAGCTTTCTCCAACGATCAAGATAGACAGTAATCATCAAAGTTTTCTTCGTCTCAGACTTTGTGATTCCACAAGTTTTGTACTTGTGAGGTGAATCTAGGCTGCACTTCGGGTTGCATAAGTACGGATTATGAGGATAGTTCGGTAAACGCTATCGGTTTCCATCACTTGGACCTTTCTTTTGATATGATCATCTGTTTAGATCATAAATCGGGAAATCAATTATAGGCTTAATCTCTGGGAGGCAGATTTGGTTTAAAGTCTTCAATTGAGTTGAAGCAAGTATTAGTCGGTTTAAAGTTTTAAATCAAAGTAGATACGTCCGACCTAGTTTGTTGGATAAGACTTGATTGGTCCTTGGACATTGGTCTTTGGTACCTTCCAAGAACTCTCTTTGTAGTTAGGTTCACGGATTTAGTTCTCTAAACGTTCTAACAACGATAGAGATAGAGATAGAACTCTAGACACTTTCCTTGATTGAGTTTTAACTCTCGGAGTTGCGTTGAGTTTTTCCATACATATTTCCTGCGAAAAAGTTGGTGGTGTTTTTTCGTACTCCCAGTATTTTCAATTGGTATCATATGAGGCAAACACGTTAAGATCTAATAAGTCTGTGTTTGAAGCAGTCTGACTATATGGAGAGAGACGAAATCTCTAATAAACGTTGCACTAGTTTAAAAGAAATTGTTTCTATGGATCCTGTAAAAGAGTCTAACTTGTCAAACTCTCTTAGAGACGAACGCTGTGGTTCCATAAAACAGTCAGATATTGATAATTGTCTTCCTATAGTTTTATAGATGAGTCTGACTCAGATGTAGAACTGGAAGCAGCCAAGGAAAGCTCTGAAATTTTCAAGCGAATAGAATTTCTGATTTCTGGGCTTTTTCAGCTGAGACACAAAGTCAATACTCTCATCGGTATTATTTCTAAATATGATTTCAAAACAAGGATGTCTCTTGAAGATGATGCCTTAGAGATCGCTCAACCAACGAGTAAGAATACTGTTCTACATTGCGATAGTGAATCCAAAGAAACCACCATGATGACATCTTCTGAACAAGGCGATGAACCAGAAAAAGTAAGAAAAAAATTTGTTCATGATACACTAACAAAATCGCAGTTAGAAACTAATAATAAAAATACTGCTTTGATAGGAGATGATAAGTTGAAATTCTCTGACCAAGATATAACTGTGTCTCCAAGGAGGAAAAGTTCTTTATAAAACGAAATTGTCAAGACTGCCCGTTCTGATTTCGTCGAAACTCAGAAAGTGTGCTTCTATTGCAACACTAAAGGACATGTTCAAAGAAAGTGTAAACTAAGGTTGAAACACTTTCAGTTTGACCGTCTTCAAAACACCTTGGATCAAATTCTAAAAGGTGTGACTGATAGTCGGATGTCTAAACCTCTTGAGGTGAGACCACATTCAAGCAAATCTGATTCTAGAAATGTCAGCACTTCATGGGCATAATCTATTTAAAAAGAACTGTGTGAAACCTTCACAAATATGGGATCGAAAGAATACCTATTAACCTCCTAAAAGGGTGGAAACTTTTGAAACAACTCTACAAGCTAACCTGGATTTGATCGTTACAGGATATAAGGATCTTATCGACAAACTGTCTGTTTCAAGACAAGGAAGGTGAGTTCTAATCGTATTTCTTATTTTGATGACAGTTTTATGATCATGTTCCACGTTTCAAAAGAAAGAGCAAAATAAAACAACAACATTTTACCGATGGTGAGTGTACAACTCACCCTTGTGCAAACTAGGCACAGGTCTTTGAACCTTATCCGTAAAAAATCCTACTGGATAAGGATTATTGTATGACAGGTGTACTATTTTCCTCAATTAGTACTTGTTTATGTTAAGCAATAATTTTTTTATATTGTAATCGCTTCATGATCAGTTCAATCAGATTTGAATGTTATGAATTTTTGAGGTGACATTCTCTGAATAAAATCTTTTCATTAATATTTATTCTCTTGTGCTCTAAAATTACGTTTTTTGAGCTATGAATACATTAATATTCAAGGAAGAATATTTGTTATCGCTAAGAAGGATAGTTGCAGTAATGATAAATTGTTGTGCGCTCTTTAAAATAAAAAAAATATGTTTTCTACCCTCAAAATTATGTTCTGAAAACTGTTAGGATCAACTGGAACCGCATCCAAAAGGTACACGTACCTTTCCGGTTTGACCATGCAAAACCCTAATTCCTAAATCAGGTCACGTACCAACGTATATCCCAGGGAATATCTTTTCCTTTATATACCATAACTTGTGATTGAGAAATTCTCATCCAAGGTTCTGCAGCCAATCATGTCTCCTATGTTTCAAATTATTGAAAGCATGGAGAAAGCTCTCAATCGAGATGGTACTGAAACAAGAGGAAATAAGAGAAAAATGGTCGATGATGAAGTTATTGATTTATCCGAAATTACGTCTAATGTGAATTGCTACTTTGCCTATGATCATCAAGATGTTGAACGAGGAGAGATGATTTCTGCTGATGTTGTTTATGATTTCCTTAAACAATTTGAAGAAGCCAAACTAGAACTTGTTGAAACGCTAAAAATTTTAGACATGTTGAAGATTGAGTTGAAAAAGGTTTTTGCTGACCTTGTTCACATGAAATCTCATGTTCGTGAACTACTCAACGAGGATATTTTCTCTGAAGAGCTCGTGGATACAGTTGATAAAAAATTCAAGGGTCCCAATACTGATGAAGAGTCTGGAAAAATCTATTTTATTTTGTTTTCTTCTTTTGTTTGTCTAGGAAACTTCTTTTGAGGATTTTATTTTTGAGAAGGATGGTAGGTTTAGAAGATGCCTACAATATTAAACTGCAAGTGCACAGTGTCGATAAGCAACACAGGGCAAGCACAGGTCGATCCACATGGACAAGGTGGGTGTAGAGTTGATTCTAAAGTCTTACTTAAACTGATTCAAACAAGAGTGACAAAAGGGTTTTGGTTGTGCATCGATACGACTAGATGATGTTAATGAAACACAAGACTAGAGATCGATAATTATATTAAAGCAACAATATTAAAAGGAAAAATAAAGATGAACTAGGGCTTTGAATCCACCACCTAAATGCATAGAAATTTCTGATTTGAAAACTTGCTATCTCTTTAATCAAGGAACTATAGAGGTTCTAGCCTCAAGTACCCTTGAAGATGTGATACATCACTACCAATATGTATGACTTAACCTTAGATAATATGCCAATCCCTAGCATTACCTATCTTTTTAAGGCATAGATAATCACAGATTGAACTAAATCAATTTATATAAGCTTGAACATCCAATAGAGAATTAACCTAACTACCAAGGATGCATTACATAAAAGGTGAGAGTAATCTATTGTAATTCAGAGATTAAGACATGTTTATCAATAAAATTCCATGAAGAACAAATAAAATCAAACCAAAAAATTCTAATTAAGAAGGGGTTTCATCTCTGCCCTAGCAGAGATTTTCAGAATATAATAAAAACTGAAATTAAAATTAAAACCTAAACTACTGTTGCATGTTGCACTGGCTACTTCGGGCTTTCTTTCTCTATACAATCCCCTCCCTATCTATACATAAATCTCCTTTAACTCTACAACTCCCAAACCTACTCACCATAATAGTTTTTCTGATAATCTTATCTTCTTCCTCATCTCCTCTTCTGAATTGATTGTCTTGTCTCCTTGAATGGTACAATTTTCCTCAACCTATGAATTTTCCTCGCTAGGGTTACTGTTTGAGATAAAATAGGATGAGGGAGAGAGATGGTTTAGTTGGTATTGATGGTGAAGGCAAGTCGTGTACAAAGAGGGGTTGGTTTCAGATGGGAGATGGAGTACATGGAGAGGGTGAGATTGGTGGTGGTTGAGTACACAGATTACAGGGAAGGAGAAGGTGAGAATGGAGTCAGGTTTCTGTTCGATAGAGTGAAAATTGAGAGAAAATATGAGGTGATTATGCGTGGAGCAGTTGCATCGATCATTGATGTACCGGGTAGAAATGTTGCTGGGTGTTAGGAAGGAGCATCAGGCTTGAATTTTGGAGATGGAGCTAAGGTCTTGGGTCTTTTGATAATTCTTCTTCCAAGCCCATCATTTGGTTCAGCTCTTGCAAAGCTTTTGTGTGATACTCTTCCTATACTCTTCATGGCAATTCAACAGGATCCTCTTGTTTCTTTGGTTGTATTTGGATACCTTATCTCTGCTCTTTTTCTCCTTTCTAAGCATCTAAACTTTAGTTACTACCTGAAAACAAAAAATTAATTAGTATTGGATAATTACGCTTGAAAACAATGAAAATACATAATTTGGGATAAAATGGAAAATTATGCACAAAAGATGAGTTAAATGCCAATAAAAAGATATAGAATTATGCACTATTTGGCACTCATCAAATACCCCCAAACCTGAATTTTACTTGTCCTCAAGTAAAACAAAAACTAAGGAAATCCTACCTATACCACTGTCGCTGGTCTCTCGATTGCATTTAGCAAATGCAATAATCCTTTTAAACCACTAATTGTCCCTAGTTGACGAGTTGAAGTCTCATGAGGGCTTTCTTAGAACATACCCACAAAGTTCTAGGTCAAAAGGGAGCTCACCTTTTATGATGTGTAACACCTGCATTTCAGTTTAATCTCACAGCAAAATGGATATATCAATCTAGCTTTCAAAGGTACAATCAACACATACTGATTCAGGCACAAAAAATATTTTGAAATCCAAGAGTTCGAATGGTTAACATGTGATAAGAGTGTAAGGTGTAATTCTATCGTAAACATGCATAGCAACCGATTTATCAACCTAAGTCATGACTGCCAATACTAAGAGATAGTTGAACCGATTCAAAGGAAAGATAGCGAAACACTCCTTTACTTATTACAAGACTATTTACAACATATGACAAGACATGACTCTTATTTACATTGACTACTCTCTCATTCTGAGGCAGAGAGAAACATTTACTTTTCTATTGAAACAGGAAAAGATAATAATGATATGAACAATGAATTTTCTTTATTTTTGTTTTTGTATATTTCTGTTATTCTTTTTTCTTTTTCTTTTTTTTCCTCCAAGTTTTTTTGATTTTTTTTTCTTTTTCTTTAGATGCAAGAGTTACGAATACAAGATAATACAACATACTTTACACGACTTTTCATAGAACAAAAGAAATATATTACATTGATATTATAATAAGAGGCAGCATCGGTATTCTAGATGATTGGAAGTCTACCGAATTATGCAAATCAGGCGCTATACATGCTTGACAGATAGTGCAAGTGCAAGTTTCATATCACATGTTCAAAAAGTTTCAAAAAAATGTAAATCGAACTCACATGTTATAGTGCTCGAATCAGAAAGATATCAAACTAGTACCTCATCATCTAGATCAAGAACCCTAACATATATGCGCAGGCATCACATATCAAGGCAAATGAGCTCAATAACTTATTCAGTTTTTTTTTTAATATGGCAGAGTTCAGTTTCAATGATAGGCACAGTGACAATCAAGGTATCTACTCTTCACCCCCAAACCTAAACTAAATATTGTCCTCGATGTTTCAAAAGATGAACAAAATTATACTACAACATACCAAGAGAACCATGCTAAGTAGAGGAAAAGGAAAGAGATTACCCGATGTCGGCGAAAACAAGTTTTGAACTCCATTATTTATGGCTAGAATCCAACAAGAACTCAGCTGATGTCACATTGGATTAACACATATGTACAGGAAAAGCTAGAAAACATAATTACCTTCAAGAATATACAATGATGATTTGCCATATATATACAACCTAAAGAGTTGAGGATCAACCCAGAAAATGAGATGCAAAAATATCAACAGTCTTACATATGTATAACATGAGAGTGAAAGTAAGACTGCTGATTTAAATGAGCTACCCCCAAACCTGAAGTTGTCAACAGATGTGTTTTTGAACACATAATCTTGCAATTTTAGGGGTGCATCATGCACAAGGTCTAACTCAAAATGGACTTTGCTAGGGACGGGCAGATATGCACATTCCAACCGTGGCTCATCAAATGTGTCATATTTAGCTGCAAAATGGTCCAAGAGTACTTGAGAGGCACACATTTCCAATCCTAGATTAATTTCTCTTGGAAAAGTTGGTTTCACAATTTTGTTACAATCCAAGTCTAGACTGGGTGGAAAGCCATCAGACTGTGACTTATGCAAGAAAGTAGGTACATCTAAGTTATTTTCATGTATAAGATCATTAGTACCATCACATACTCTCCCTAAATCAGAAACATGTATACCATACTCACATTCATAGATTAATTCAACAAGACTCAAATCAAAATCATGATCGTCATCCAAAACCTTTGTGTCATGCATAGGAAAATTAGAGGAAGCAACATATTGTGTTCTAGGCAGGGAATCAGATGCATTTAAGTTACATTCATTTCTATGCTCAAAAATATCACTATGCAATCTAGTTTTTCCCAAGTCAGAAGCAAGTAGTACTCTATCATGTTCACAGTCATTGAATAAATCAGCGAACCTCAATAACATTAGTGTCAACAGAAAATTCAACCTTACCTAAGTCAGACACAAGTTGTCTGTCATGCTCACTTTCACAGAACAATTGCACAAGTCCCGGATCAACATCAACATCACATGTATATGCATATGGAATACTAGAAGAAACATCATTCATGAAGGTCGAGGCAGAGAAGCCTAATGTCTCTGAACCTGAAGGTTCCGCAATATTTTCAGAATAAACATGTTCTTCTAACATAACATCATCATCGTCATCATAATAACAGAAATGCAATGCCCTATTCACGATCATAGTGTCTCTAGGCCACTCATTTACCTCTAGATTAGGTTCATGTTCAATATTAGTAGCTTGAGTAGGAACATATACACTATTTTCAAAATTTACTTTAGGACTAACTGTCATTTCATCTTGAAATTCCTTCCTCTCCTCACTTTGTAAACGAAACAGATTCATTTTTAACAATACATTAAGTTGTTCAATGGAAAGAGAGTCTTCAACAGTAGGTATCCTCATAGCATATTGGTATTCAGTACATGGTTGCGCATGAGGTTCACTACCGAAGGAAAATTCAGAAGTGATGCTATATGGTTCATTATGAAATGCATTCAATTCAAATCTAGCATTATTTTGTTCAATGATTTCCACAGATTGCATACAAGGGGTCAGGGAAGTACAAAATTGTTCAACTTCCCATTATGTTGATTGAAACATGGGTGCATGGTCGTTAGGGTCAATAAAATACTGATTGCAACCTTCAAAAGATTGATTATGGTCCCAATGACTACCATCTTCATAACCTATGGGTATTTCATATCTTGGATTTTCATGGTATTCTCTAGATTGCCTAAAATCATGCAAAATATAGCAGTTCTCAACAGGATGGCCTAAGCTACCACATAAGGTACAAGCATAGATTTCAGATTGCCTAAGTGAATTAGATGCAACAGATTTATCATGTATTTGCATTTCTGAAGCATTTATGTGAGCCTCTAACTGATCCAAAAGCGACGAATATGTACTATAAAGATGTTCATTTTCACCCTGTGGTGGATGATATATGTGTGAATAGTCATTAGGGTCCATGTGTTGAGGCTCAAGACTATGAAAATGTCCATAACAATCCCTATAAATATTAACATCATGGTCTGTGGGGGGTGCATATCGTGAAGCATGCCTGTAGGCAAGTTCTCTAATGGATTTGTGCTCATCCCCAGCTGCAGACCAAAATCCTGACATAATTCACTAATTGGCACTAGACTTGCTGCAGTTACTAAGGATTAGTCCAAAAACTGGCATTTCAGACAGGCGGTGATAATGATGACTAAGCCAGGCAATCAATTTGGTCACAAAGAGCAACGCTCATAGCCTAGCGGACACATCAATCAACACATTACAGTACCCAGATAAATATCATACGCTCCATTCAGGGAAGTAATGCTCATGGAATGGTAACAGATTCACAAATATGTGCACACAGACACAAAGATTTTCAGTGACTGAGATATGCTCATAGAAATAACAATTTTCAGCTAGTGATATGCGCTTCTCAAGTATCACAGGATCATGCACAACGGTACCTAGGCGACTAGTTCAACAGACAGTTATGAAATATCACAGATTAATGCTTTATGAACATGACAATCAGTTTCAGGGATGATCGCACAAAAACACAGGTTCTGCTGATATTAAGATATCAACAGTGCAATAACAGACATGTAAAAATGTTCGTCAAAATTCACAGAATCATGCTCATGAGTGTCATAGATTGCAGGAGTTGATTATTGCTCCGGCAAACAAAGTGTTTATGTGAATGGGTGTCTAAACTATGCGAGCATACACACAATTGTCTACATTTCAGATTTTGACAGATGCTGATAGGGTGTAGAATACACCTTGATTTAATACTATAGTTTATGCTTTCTTTGCTATTTTTATTGTAAATTATGTATTTTGAGTTTTATATCTACTTTGGAGTCGTGTTTTGAGTTTTATAGCTACTTTGGAGTCGTGCGGGAGAAAAGAAGAAGAAATCAACCGAATTGAGCAAGAAGAGAAAAAAGATCATTTCGTAAGCCAATAATATTGGGAGCTGAGTCAAGGTTAAGGGGCTGGAAACTTTGGTTAGCCCTTATCATAAGTGACCGAGTGGCAAAATCCGTCCCAACTAATAACCCTACCCTAAAATCGAGAGAGAGATGTTTCTCTCATTCACAAAAGTCACCTGAAATTAAAAGAGCAGCCGCTGCTGCTGCATTTGTTCTGTCCGAAAGATTGAGAGAAGAAATGATGAATAAAGATGAAATTGAAGGTAAGCGTTGAAATCGAGAAAGAAAGTAAAGAATTTGAGTTCTGTTAAGATTGGAAATGTTGGGTTCTTCTCAGATTTGAGATATAAGTCGATCTGTGGTGCTGATGAAGGTGATTTAGGGTTTATGAGGAGTAATTGATGAATGAGGTTTGGAGATGGATGTTGTGAATCGAAGAACTGACATTGAATTAAGGGTTTTGAGAACGAGAAGACCTTGATGCTGTTGATTTGGAGATGATGAAGTCTGAGGTTTGGGAAGAAGCTCTGCTGCAATTCTTAGAAATAAGAACAGATGGGTTTGTACTGGTTTATGCTGAATCGATTGATGCAGAGACGAAGAAATTGAAGTTAGGGCTTGGAATTGGGGGTTTTGCTTCCGGTTCTGAAATAACGAATCAAGGGGTTTGCTTCAGAATTTGAGATGATGGAAGAATGGGTTTTGGCTTGAATCTGCTGTTGCCATGGTCATGGGTACGAGAATGGGTTCGACTTTCTGGTGCTGTTGGTGGCCGCTGGTTGAAATTGAGAAGCAGTTATGAAGAAATAAAGAAAAAGGATCTGATAATTGCTGAGATGTTGATGTTGTTGGCAGTCTCTACAATTGAGATGGATGTTAATCGAGATGGATGAAGCTGCCATTGTTTGTGATGGATATCTGCTGCTGTGGAGATGATGGGACGGTGGTATTCAGAGAAGAAGAAATCAGTGTTACTGCCACCAAAAGAGGAAGATGAAACATGGGTTTTGTTGGTGGTTTAAGTTCTTGTCCGAGAAATCATAACAGAGATGATGGAGATTGGTAAGTTCAGATATGGATTTGAACACAGCAGATGGATATTTTGCGTTGGTGTTGCTGGTGATATGGGTTAGAGGAAGAATACAACACAGTTCAGAAATGGAGGAAGAATTGAGCTCAATATTGAGATGATATGGGTTACAAAAGTGGTGTTGTGCTGCTGCAGATGAATCTAATTAGATGAATGTTAGGATTGTCACAGGTGAAGACTAAAATCAATGGCCTGAATTTGGCCGGGAAACACCAGAAAACAAACGGAACTCTGCCAGATTTTCTTACTGGCGAGTTAACTCAGTGATTCGCTTATCCAGCTCAATTGACTCAGTCCAGTTAGACCAGTCAGCCGAGGTAGGCAGCTGACTCAGTGGATGAGTCATTCTCTCCCTTTGACCCCTTGACTAACGGTTTGACCAGTCTGACCGTTAACTGTAACGACATCAGACAGTATATTGCTCCGGTGACCGGCAGTGATACTCAGGTGGACGGCTGTGATTTTTCCGGCCGAATTCCGGTGATTCCAGGATTTTCCCGGTGACCAAAATAACGGATTTTTGTATGAGTTTCTCTCATGAGGTGTGAAGACCTAGAATTGGAATGGGTTTCAGGAATTGGGCTTGAATTTGGAAGGAGAAGGTGGAAGAGTTTTACAAAGACAAGGATTTGGAATTTGAGCTACAAAAGGAAAGGGATTCTATTCCTAAGAGGATTGCAAGGATATTGAAGCTTATAAATAGAGAAGTTCTCCACACACTTCTACACACCTCTCTACACACACAACACTTGTGTTTTTGCTTGCTTTCAAAATTCTTCTTTTAATTATTTGTGTGAACTTTAAAAATTCTCCCTTTAATTATTTGTGTGAATTTCAAAAAAACATGAGTAGCTAATTTTCTTATTGATTGAGGATGAATTCCTAGTTCTTAACATGTTTTGAGTTTTGTTTTTAAATCTACTTTGAATTTTTTCACATGATTATCGTTTGTTTTTACTAATAGGAATATTTATACATTCATGGTTGATTGATAGATTGTTTAGGAGGCTAACTAAATTGATTTGTTAATTGATCTAAAGCTAGTGAAAGTTAGGGGATAAGTAATCATTTCTTGACTCTTTACATAAATAGCAAACACGAGACTTTACGGAGGGATTCCGTGGAGCAATTGTGTGTGGAAACAACGTTAGCAAGTAGACCTTGAGCTAAGAGTCTAACTACTAATATCAACCTAATAAATTCATAAATCTTAATGCGTTTAACTAAATTACATCTTGAGTGAGCTACTACTAGGTGGTTTGGTGAATAGAATCCGGTAGTCGAGAACTTCCGTATCCGGTGATATTAGGGATTTAGGGGTTTAGCACTGAGCTAGCTGCTTTACCTACGGTTGGTGATAATCTGTGACTAATAAAAAGTGGAAAAGAACATAACTTGAATCATTGTTTTGCAACGAAGAAGGATTCCTTGATCTAATCTCTCTTATTGATTCCAACTTAAACTTTTAATTGTTTTATTTACTTTCTTTTGTTTTTAAAATCTAAAACCAATCCCCCCTTTTTGTGACAACTAAACAACTAAAACTTCTTGCTCCTCGTGGGAACGAACTTGACTACACTATATTACTTGTTAGGTGGAAAAATATTAATTAATTTGTTGTGGTTACGACACGCATCAGATGCATACACAGAGATAGCAATTCCAGTAGGTAAAATTTTTACCCATATATCACAAGATTATGCTCAAAGATGCTATATGCTGCAGGGATTGGATAGTGTTTAGTCTGGCAGCTAGGCTAGCAGGCAAACATGGGGTATCACTTAGGGCGGATCATGAAAGGTTCAGAGATTCAATGGAGTTACAGGTATCAGAGATGAAAAATTTGAGATTCGCGAATGATACCTCCGATATAAACCGGGTTTAGGCACTTCCACCAATTATCCCGCTCCGTTTTTCCTTTCCTTAGCTTGTAAAGCAGCACCATAGGTTCCACAGATGGTGTTCTGCTGCTCCTTTCTTTTTCTGCTTTTCCTTAGATTATGCTTCAGTTTTGCAGGTACCTAATGGCTCAACTGAACTGGTCAGTAGTACTCAGAAGTATGCAATCCTCAAACAAAGGCAAGGAATATCGATACTGATTACAAACAACTGAAAGGAAATTACAGTATGGCAATGATTTCGACTTATCCCACTGATTTTCTCAAAATTCAACTATGAGGATACACTTATGATCTATTCCAGAATACATTACAGGGAGAAATGAGCAAACATTACATGCAACAAAGAAGAAAAGAAAATGCTATATGCAGGAATGCTTGGTATCTTACAGGGTGATGATGCAAAGTAAACTAACTAACAAAACTAATTATACATATGCTTGACTACAGTTGCGATTTTCAATAAGAAAAAGCTAAGTTATACTAGAATATTCACAATTACAGAATGTTGCTAATCAAATGATTGAATGCAGCTAAACAAGTAAGGATTGTACCCTGCATGTAAACTAAGGAGACTGAAAGTAATCAAAATCCTAACAGACAAACTACCGAACACCACTACCACTGAGATGCTACAGATGGAACTGAAACACCATTAGCTGCAGTTATGCGATGAGACTAACTAAAACAAAATACAGAAAGTTTAAAAGTGATGAAAGTTATACACATATGGGATATGCAACAGAAATGGTATGATACAAAATAATAAGAAACGGCTATGTGAAAAACTACAAATAAACTATGTGAATAAAAACTAAAGAACGGGATGCAATGACAGAAAATGATTTAAACTAAAGGCTACAACTACTTAGCACAAATCAACATGAGATATATACACAGGACCAACAATTTTGCAACAGCTTAACAACTAAAAAGAGACTTCCAGGAACTGATCAGATGCAAACTGACAAAAAACTACAGGATGCGACTAACTAAGCTACAGATTATACTATACTGAGAATCAACTAACCTAACTGGAACAAGATGCAGATATGCGATGAAAGTGAAAATGAAAACTACAACTAAGATGCAGATGATAGAATATACTAATTACAGAGATTGAGTGAGAGCAGTTTTAACTAATCAAGAGAAACAACATGAAGCTTTAAAATTACAGCTAAGCTACATAATGCTACAAGATTTTGTAAGATGCAGGATGCAAATTATATAACAGATGGGTCACAAAGTTACACTACAAAAACTTAAAAATACAACAGAAGACAGATAGACTACACTAACAACATGAAAACAGGAAAATCTAAACACATATATACAAGGTTATACTAAAAATCAGTAAAGTTAACCAAAGAAACAACTACACCGCTACCGAGTCCCCGGCAACGACGCCAAAAACTTTGTAGGTTTAGAAGATGCCTACAATATTAAACTGCAAGTGCACAGTTGGTAGGCTTCTAAAAGGTCTAAAAATTATCCCCGGCCAAAAACTTGGTGGGTCCGGAGATATGTATAAAATTAAGCGCAATAAAAACGCGGGCCTACAGTAATACCGCAAGTGCACGGTCGTCAGTTGTAGCTCGTGCAAGTACGGGTCGATCCACAGAGATCGGGTGTGTTTTGGAGTGTTCTAGCTATTTTGGGTTCTAGTTGCTATTGGGCTATGAAGCCTTTTGGCTTAGATTGGGCTTTGAGTACTAATGGGTTTGAATGCCCTTTGAATGAATTGGGCTCTGTAATGTGAACTGATGCTTTGGGCTCAGAGTTTTTGAACTAACAGTTATAATGGACTGGGCTTGACCTTTTGTCCTAGCAGTGAACTAGGCTTTGCCTTGAACTTAGGCTTGGGCTCAGTGTAGTGAACTGAGCTTGGGATTAAACCTGGGCTTTTGGTCTTTTGGGAGTGAACTGAGCTTTGGGCTCAGTTGGTTGGGTCTTTAGCTAGGCCTTTGGGCTTAGTGAACTGTGGCTGGACTTGAGGATCTGTGGCTTAGTGAGGAAGCAGCAACAACAGCAGTAGCAGGGCAGCTGCAAGGGAAGTGGAGTGGCAGCAACAGCTGCAGAAACTCAGATGCAGGAGAAGGGAGGAAAAGGCAGCTGCAGCACAAGGCAATGCAAGTAGTAGCAGCAAGAACAGCAAGGCAGAGGCAAGTGCACAGCAAAGCCAAGGAAACAACAGCAGCAACAGAGTTGCAGCAAGCCAAGGGAAGTAACAAGAAAAGAAGTAGCAGCAATAGCACAAGGCAGTGAAGAAAACAGTGTAAACAAGGTAATGAGTAACAAAACAGTGAACAAAATGGAACAAAGTGAAAGTGACACAAAGGCAATTAGCCTAAGGCAGGGAAGATGGTGAAACTAACAGTGATAACAATGCAAGTAGTAGCAGTGGCTCTAGGCATACCAATGGAATGGGAGGAGAATGAGCTTGCTATGATCACTAATTCCTCCCATTGCTCAATCACAACAATGCAATAGAGTTAAGCATACAAATGGAGTGGGAAGAAAACTAGCTTGCTCATTGTCACTAGTGAGCACTAGTTTCTCCCCACTGCTCAATCAAAACAGTGTACTGAAAGCTCTAACCTAGCATACCATCACTTCTTGACAATGAATTGAAACACAGTACATCACAAGAACATGAAACAACTGAAATTAAAGGCACAAACATCACACCAAACAGAACATGAACTGAAATTGAAAAGTGAACTAAAATTGAACTGAAATTAAAATTTAACAGAACTTGAAAGTTCTGGACACTGGCTAGTCCAGCATATCTTTAACACTAATCCCACACCCATATTTATACCCAATACCCAATTAGGGTTTACAATCAAAATCCCCAAATTTGAGAAATTAGGGCTTTTAGAAATTGGAGAAATCTCACCTAATTCTCTGAAATTGTTGTCGACCCATAACTCCTCTGTACTTGTTCTTCCTCCTGCTCCAACAACTCTACTGATGCTCTAACTCGAGGTGTTTTATCTGCCCTCACCTAGGTTTTAGTGAGGAAAGGTGAGAGATGGTAAAACAACTAGGTTAGGGGGATATGGATTTCGGGCTTTGTTGCTGTCGAGTGAATGGGGTGGTGATGGTGATGGTAGTGAGGCAGAGGGTGGCAGTGGACATGGAAGAGAGGAAGGAGCAGAGCTCGACTGCAACTGTCGGGGGAGGAAGAGAGAAATTTGGGGAAAATTGATTTGGGAAGAAGGAGATTCTTGTTTTAGGTCGATGGGTTCTGGATGCTAGAGTGTGAAGCGGGGATAGCGCGGTTTGATGATCTGCGACAAGGAGCGATGGAAGGGAAGATGGTAGGTGGATCCAACGGCGATAAGGAGGTAAGCGTGGAGCGACCGTCGGATGAAGGGATGTAGCAAAACGGACGACCCAAGATGGAGATGGGCGTTGCGATGTAAAGCGGGGTCTTCGGAGTTTGATGTGCGATGATGGAGCGACCGTAGGATGCTGAGATGCTTCGATCTGACGGCTGAAATCCGAGACGGGCTTGGATAGTGGAAATGTGTTTGAGTAAGGGTTTTGGGCCTTGGGTATGCCAAGCCCATATCTTCTTTAAGGACAATTCTTCTTCTTCAAGCCCACTTCTAGCCTTTTGGTCTTGTGCACAACATTCTTCGCGGCTTCCTTGTGTAATTTCTCCCGGCTTTTCACTACTTTTCTGCTCTTTTCCGCTCTGCTATTCATCCAAACTTTATTTATTACCTAAAAATGCAAAATTAAGTAAGAAAAATATTTATTCTTGAAAACAATGAAAATACAGAATATGGGATAAAATGTAGAATTAATGCACAAAAGATGAGTTAAATGCCAACAAAAAGGGATAAATATATACAATATTTGGCACTCATCAAATACCCCCAAACCTGAATTTTACTTGTCCTCAAGTAAAACAAAACTAAGGAAATCCTAACTATACCACTGTCGCTGGTCTCTCGAATGCATTTAGCGTATGCACTAAGCCTTTTAAACCACTAAGTGTCCCTAGTGGACGAGTTGAAGTCTCGTGAAGGTTTACCAGAGGTGTACCTACAAAACCTAAGGACAAAATATGATCTCAGATTCCATCAAATGTGACATGTGCAAGTCAGTTAAGCTCACAGCAAAATGGAGATGTCAATCTAGCTATCGAAGGCACAATCCTAGCACTGATAACAAATAAAGACATGTGATAAGAGTGTAAAGTGTATCTACACATGTGTAAAGAAAGATCGGATGTTATGACTACTAATCACCAAGAGATAGTTTCTCAGGCTAAGAACCAAGGTCGAAATCTAGCTAGCTGTCCGGACTTTACGAGAATTGTGAATGAGTTGGAGGTATTTCACAATTACTCGCGTTGTACATCAATGGCATACACCCTCCTTGCTTATTACAATGAAACAACAAAATGACTATTTACATGACTCTTATTTACATTGACTACTCTCTTTTATTTTTGGAACAAGAGATGATGGAATTGATAAGTACTTGATTTTTTTTTTTTTTTTTTTTTTTTTTGTATTTTTCTGATATTTTTTTTTTTTTTTTTTTTTTTTTGAATTTTTTTTTTTTTTTTTTTTACATAAGGAAACACTTTTGATACATAACAAAAAGAAACAAAAATTACATGACACTTTGCAAGAGGTAGCCCTTTTTGATGCACCCAGTTAAATTCGATGGTTGTCTTTCTTAATGTAACCTCCACCTTCTATCCCAACCAACCAAAGAACAAGCTAGTCAAGTTTCGTTCAGTATTCTAAAGTGATTGGCAATCGTAACTTCCTATCAAACACCTTGAAGATCGAGGCCATACATGTATTGGTAGATCGTGCGCGTGCAAATTTCTTATCACTATGTGAATTGTGCTAGAATCAGGGTGCCTAAATATCTAGACTAAGACTCCTAATAATACATATTTGCACAAGAGTCAACATTTCAAGGTAAATGAGCTCCTTTTTATGTTTTTTTCAATTTTTTAATTTTTTATTTTGATTTTTTTTTTTTCAATTTTTTGGAATTTTTCAATTTTTTCAAAAAGAAGGAGTTGTTTTCAATTATGGCAATTATCATGGTATCTACTCTATACCCCCAAACCTAAACTAAACATTGTCCTCAATGTTTCAAAATATGGAAAGAATTAAAATGCAACATATGGAAAGGGACATGCTGAGTAGAGTAAAAGGAGAGAGAATACCCGATTTCGGCGAAAGCGAATTAAAACTCCGTTATTCAAGGCAAAAATCCAACATATTTCAGCCGAGATCATATTGGATTAGCAAAATATATACAAAAGGAAAAAAGGGTTTTTAAGAAATTTTATCTACTGGATTATATACAAAAATTCACCATACACTAACAATCTAAAGAGTTGAGGATCAACCCAAAAGACAAAGTGTAGAGGTTTCAACAGCTTCACACAATAATAATATGATAGGCATGCAAGTGAAGCTGTGAAACAAAATGAGCTACCCCCAAACCTGGATTTTACAGAAGATAGTTTTGAAAACAAAATCGCGCAGTTTGGGGGTTCATCATGACAAGGTCTAGCTCGAAATGGACTGTGCTAGGGACGGGCAAACGCTAATTTCCAACTGTGGTTCCTCAAATGTATTATATTTGGCTGAAAAATAGTCCAAGAGGACTTGGGAAGCACACAGTTCCAAACCTAGATTAGGAATTTTCAGAAAAATTGGTTTTACAATATTGGTACAAACCAAATCTAGGTTGGGTGGAAGGCCAACAGATTGTGACTCATGTAGGAGGATAGGCACATCATTACTAATCACATCAACATCTCCTAAGTCTTCTACAAGTGTCACAACATGCTCACAATCATCAAACAAATTGGCAAGATCACAATCAGAGTCATCAACATCATTAACAGATTTATCCTCGTGTATCGGCTCATCAGGGGAAACATCACATGGAATACTAGAAGAAATATCATGCATTAAGGTCGGGGCAGAGAAGCCTAATGTATTTGAACCCAAAGGTTCCATAACATTTTCAGTATAGACATGTTCTTCTAACATAACATCATAATCATCATCATCATCATGATAGGGATTTTGCAATCTAGGATAATTTTCAATCCTAAGGTCGGAGCTATTACAAGAATAAAACTCTAATTCATGGGGGTGACTCATATCATGTGGTGTTGTTCCTGTTTCCCTAACGGATTCCCATTGATGGGTTTTCTCTGCAATCTCGGCTAAAAAATTCCATGCATCATCCACAGATTTATCAATAAACTCACCATTACACATAGACTCAACCATGGTTCGAGATTTAAAGTCTAGTCCCTCATAGAGGATGACGACAAGTCTCCACTTCTCAAATCCATGGTGCGGACATTCACTCAACAAATCATTAAAACGTTCGAAATAGTGAAAACAGTTTCCTCATCCAATTGGACAAAACAATTGATACTTTGACGAATAGCGATGGTCCTATGATGTGGAAAGAATTTTTTGAAAAATAGATCTGTGAGTTGGTCCCAAGTGTTGATTGATTGTGGTCTCAAACCGTAAAACCATGTTTTGGCCCTTTCCTTTAAAGAAAATGTAAACAAACGCAATTTCAGAGAGTCTTCGGACATATGATCAGGTTGCATAGTCCGACAAATTTGTTCAAACTCTCTTACATGAGTATAGGGGTTCTCAGAATCGAACCCTCGAAATATAGGAAGTATTTGTATCATGCTTGCATTTATTTTAAAAGGGTTATTGGTTTGAGGTAATACAATACATGATGATGGAATTTTTATTGTCGGATACATGTATTCATGGAGAGCACGAGGTTGGCCCATTTTGAAAAGACACCAAGCACGCTATTTGGTTTTAATGGGTTTTCAAAAATTTGGTTTTTTATGGGAAAATTTTGGTTTTGATGGGATATATTTGAAAAAGAAAATTTGGTTTAAAAATGGGAGCAAAGTAGAAATTTGGTTTTAAAATTGGGAGCAAAAGAAAATTTTGATTTTGATTTTTTTTTTTTTTTAAAAAGAAAATAAAATTTGGTTTTTGAAATGGGAGCACGCTCACTGTTGGTTTTGTGTTTGCTTTGGCTCTGCTTGGTTGAAAACTTTTGGTGGAACTGAGTCCAAAATCTCGGCCTAGAATTTGGGTACTCGGCCCACTAACGAGTTCAACTAGCGTGATCGGTTACGAGCTCAGCTGGGTTTAAACCCAGAGTCCAAAATACAAGTCCAATGAAAGAATTTAAACAAGCCCACAAATTAAACAAATACAAGCCCACAAATAAATTATTACAAACCCAACAGAAAATAAGAGAAGCCCAAAAATTGGCTTTAATATTACAAGCCCACAATTAAAAAAAATGGAAGCCCACAATTCGGGTTCTCTTAAATGGGTTACCTTTTAAGCACAGCCCAGCTGCTCTGATATTGTTGCAAAAACCCAGTTGGGCTTTGGTTCTTTTCCTTGGTGGCGTCCCAGCAGAGGAAAAACAGGTTCAAAACAGCAGGTCCAACAGCAAATGAAGTGAAGCAGATGCAGATGCAAATGCTATGCAGTGAAATGCAGAAATAGCTAATAAAAAACACAGAAAAACACAGCACCAATCCCCGGCAGCGGCGCCAAAAACTTGGCAGGCTTCTAAAAGGTCTAAAAATTATCCCCGGCCAAAAACTTGGTGGGTCCGGAGATATGTATAAAATTAAGCGCAATAAAAACGCGGGCCTACAGTAATACCGCAAGTGCACGGTCGTCAGTTGTAGCTCGTGCAAGTACGGGTCGATCCACAGAGATCGGGTGTGTTTTGGAGTGTTCTAGCTATTTTGGGTTCTAGTTGCTATTGGGCTATGAAGCCTTTTGGCTTAGATTGGGCTTTGAGTACTAATGGGTTTGAATGCCCTTTGAATGAATTGGGCTCTGTAATGTGAACTGATGCTTTGGGCTCAGAGTTTTTGAACTAACAGTTATAATGGACTGGGCTTGACCTTTTGTCCTAGCAGTGAACTAGGCTTTGCCTTGAACTTAGGCTTGGGCTCAGTGTAG
Source organism: Papaver somniferum (assembly GCF_003573695.1). NCBI lineage: Eukaryota > Viridiplantae > Streptophyta > Magnoliopsida > Ranunculales > Papaveraceae > Papaver > Papaver somniferum. Next base: position 86,106,886 of record NC_039363.1, read on the forward strand.
TGAACTGAGCTTGGGATTAAACCTGGGCTTTTGGTCTTTTGGGAGTGAACTGAGCTTTGGGCTCAGTTGGTTGGGTCTTTAGCTAGGCCTTTGGGCTTAGTGAACTGTGGCTGGACTTGAGGATCTGTGGCTTAGTGAGGAAGCAGCAACAGCAGCAGTAGCAGGGCAGCTGCAAGGGAAGTGGAGTGGAAGCAACAGCTGCAGAAACTCAGATGCAGGAGAAGGGAGGAAAAGGCAGCTGCAGCACAAGGCAATGCAAGTAGTAGCAGCAAGAACAGCAAGGCAGAGGCAAGTGCACAGCAAAGCCAAGGAAACAACAGCAGCAACAGAGTTGCAGCAAGCCAAGGGAAGTAACAAGAAAAGAAGTAGCAGCAATAGCACAAGGCAGTGAAGAAAACAGTGTAAACAAGGTAATGAGTAACAAAACAGTGAACAAAATGAAACAAAGTGAAAGTGACACAAAGGCAATTAGCCTAAGGCAGGGAAGATGGTGAAACTAACAGTGATAACAATGCAAGTAGTAGCAGTGGCTCTAGGCATACCAATGGAATGGGAGGAGAATGAGCTTGCTATGAGCACTAATTCCTCCCATTGCTCAATCACAACAATGCAATAGAGTTAAGCATACAAATGGAGTAGGAAGAAAACTAGCTTGCTCATTGTCACTAGTGAGCACTAGTTTCTCCCCACTGCTCAATCAAAACAGTGTACTGAAAGCTCTAACCTAGCATACCATCACTTCTTGACAATGAATTGAAACACAGTACATCACAAGAACATGAAACAACTGAAATTAAAGACACAAACATCACACCAAACAGAACATGAACTGAAATTGAAAAGTGAACTAAAATTGAACTGAAATTAAAATTTAACAGAACTTGAAAGTTCTGGACACTGGCTAGTCCAGCATATCTTTAACACTAATCCCACACCCATATTTATACCCAATACCCAATTAGGGTTTACAATCAAAATCCCCAAATTTGAGAAATTAGGGCTTTTAGAAATTGGAGAAATCTCACCTAATTCTCTGAAATTGTTGTCGACCCATAACTCCTCTGTACTTGTTCTTCCTCCTGCTCCAACAACTCTACTGATGCCCTAACTCGAGGTGTTTTATCTGCCCTCACCTAGGTTTTAGTGAGGAAAGGTGAGAGATGGTAAAACAACTAGGTTAGGGGGATATGGATTTCGGGCTTTGTTGCTGTCGAGTGAATGGGGTGGTGATGGTGATGGTAGTGAGGCAGAGGGTGGCAGTGGACATGGAAGAGAGGCAGGAGCAGAGCTCGACTGCAACTGTCGGGGGAGGAAGAGAGAAATTTGGGGAAAATTGATTTGGGAAGAAGGAGATTCTTGTTTTAGGTCGATGGGTTCTGGATGCTAGAGTGTGAAGCGGGGATAGCGCGGTTTGATGATCTGCGACAAGGAGCGATGGAAGGGAAGATGGTAGGTGGATCCAACGGCGATAAGGAGGTAAGCGTGGAGCGACCGTCGGATGAATGGATGTAGCAAAACGGACGACCCAAGATGGAGATGGGCGTTGCGATGTAAAGCGGGGTCTTCGGAGTTTGATGTGCGATGATGGAGCGACCGTAGGATGCTGAGATGCTTCGATCTGACGGCTGAAATCCGAGACGGGCTTGGATAGTGGAAATGTGTTTGAGTAAGGGTTTTGGGCCTTGGGTATGCCAAGCCCATATCTTCTTTAAGGACAATTCTTCTTCTTCAAGCCCACTTCTAGCCTTTTGGTCTTGTGCACAACATTCTTCGCGGCTTCCTTGTGTAATTTCTCCCGGCTTTTCACTACTTTTCTGCTCTTTTCCGCTCTGCTATTCATCCAAACTTTATTTATTACCTAAAAATGCAAAATTAAGTAAGAAAAATATTTATTCTTGAAAACAATGAAAATACAGAATATGGGATAAAATGTAGAATTAATGCACAAAAGATGAGTTAAATGCCAACAAAAAGGGATAGATATATACATTATTTGGCACTCATCAACAGTGTCGATAAGCAACACAGGGAAAGCACAGGTCGATCCACAGGGACAAGGTGGATGTAGATTTGATTCTAAAGTCTTACTTAAACTGATTCAAACAAGAGTGACAAAAGGGTTTTGGTTGTGCGTCGATACGACTAGATGATGTTAATGAAACACAAGACTAGAGATCGATAATCATATTAAAGCAAAAATATTAAAAGGAAAAATAAAGATGAACTAGGGATTTGAATCCACCACCTAAATGCATAGAAATTTCTGATTTGAAAACTTGCTCTCTTTAATCAAGGAACTATAGAGGTTCTAGCCTCAAGTACCCTTGAAGATGTGATAAATCACTACCAATATGTATGACTTAACCTTAGCTAATATGCCAATCCCTAGCATTACCTATCTTTTTAAGGCATAGATAATCACAGATTGAACTAAATCAATTTATATAAGCTTGAACATCCAATATAGAATTAACCTAACTACCAAGGATGCATTACATACAAGGTGAGAGTAATCTATTGTAATTCTGAGATTAAGACATGTTTATCAATAAAATTCCATGAAGAACAAATAAAATCAAACCAAAAAATGCTAATTAAGAAGGGGTTTCATCTCTGCCCTAGCATAGATTTTTAGAACATAATAAAAACTAAAATTAAAACCTAAACTACTATTGCATGTTGCACCGGCTACTCCGGGCTTGCTTTCTCTCTACAATCCCCTCCCTATTTATACATAAATATCCTTTAACTCAACAACTCCCAAACCTACTCACCATAATAGCTTTTCTGATAATCTTATCTTCTTCCTCATCTCCTCTTCTGAATTGATTGTCTTGTCTCCTTAAATGGTACAATTTTTCCTCAACCTATGAATTTTCCTCGCTAGGGTTACTGTTTGAGAAAAAATAGAATGAGGGAGAGAGATGGTTTAGTTGGTATTGATGTTGAAGTCAAGTCGTGTACAAAGAGGGGTTGGTTTCAGATGGGAGATGGAGTACATGGAGAGGGTGAGATTGGTGGTGGTTGAGTGCACAGATTACAGGGAAGGAGAAGATGAGAATGGAGTCAGGTTTCTGTTCGATAGAGTGAAAATTGAGAGAAAAGATGAGGTGATTATGCGTGGAGCAGTTGCATCGATCATTGATGTACCGGGTGGAAATGTTGCTGGGTGTTAGGAAGGAGCATCAGGCTTGATGTTTGGAGATGGAGCTAAGGTCTTGGGTCTTTTGATAATTCTTCTTCCAAGCCCATCATTTGGTTCAGCTCTTGCAAAGCTTTTGTGCGATACTCTTCCTACACTCTTCATGCCAATTCAACAGGATCCTCTTGTTTCTTTGGTTGTCTTTGGATACCTTATCTCTGCTCTTTTTCTCCTCTTCTAAACATCCAAACTTTAGTTACTACCTGAAAACACAAAATTAATTAGTACTGAATAATTACGCTTGAAAACAATGAAAATACATAATTTGGGATAAAATGGAAAATTAAGCACAAAAGATGAGTTAAATGTCAATAAAAAGCTATAGAATTATGCACTATTTGGAAATCATCAAAGGATAACTAGTGTTTGGTATAACAAAGATTGTGATTACACATAGCTATTTCCAACGTCTTTCATCTTGCGTGTTTTTAGATTTATTTATATAAATTCTATAGTTGTTGGAAGATGAATTTGCAGTATGTAATCATTATCGGTTTAATTACTGCAAAATTCTTATGAAATATTTATGCCTTTACGTTCTCGTGAATCGAGCTAATATTTCATATATTCTCAGAAGTTAAATCTATTATGTTTTTATAAACGGAAAACATAACAAACTCTTTGAGATTTTTCTCGCATTATTGATCTTCTTGTGATCACATTTTTGTGTTTTGCTGCTTGACACACTCCGTAAGATTCTCTTATATTGAGTAAAATCAAGTAAAATTGTCTCTTTGTTCGTAACTGGCCTGAAGATTAATTTATGTCGATACTATGGATACAAATCATTGTGATATGTTAATGTCCTCCAAAATCCTTCTTTTTCACAAAAGTAAGGTCACTCATGTTGTTCTCTTGGGAATAACATTTAATGGGGGAGAGTTCTTAAATGAAACTTGTGCTTAATTGCTATATCTTTGTGGGGAGTGTGGCTGTGGAATTTTAAAAGGGATGCTGGTATCTTATTAATCTCCTAGGATGAGCGCTAAGTATTTATTACTATGTGATATCATCTAAATAAGTTGATATAAGGAGTTGCATTTTAACTATGTTATTATATACTATCTCCATCTTCCTTAAAACTTGAGATATCTTTTGGTTGAATTCATTATGATCCCGCGATTTGCGTACCTTTGTTAATTTTATTGACAAAAAGGGAGAGAATTATTTAGTAGTTTCATACTACATACATATGGTTTACGGATCATTATGTAAGGGGGAGTGAATCATTTAAGCAATAGGTTTTACCTATAATACAAAAGAAGCAAGTGTTTATTAAGTGGGAGAAACATATCACCGTAGTATTACTTCATAGTTGAGATACAATTGAACTTTGGAGAGAAGGTAATAATACTATGTTTCTGTATAACAACAATTGAGAATATTTGTTTTCAAAGGAATCGGTTCTTCAACAAAAACGATGCTGAGTTGAACACGTTCAGAATCATTGCGACTTGGAATAACGAAGAGTTCAAGGAGAGTTGAAGAAACCAAGGAAATCAAGGCATGGTGGATCGAGGAGTTTTTTCAAAATTTTATTTTTGTTATCCATATGTATTATAGTTTTGTCACTAAAATTGACAAAGGGGGAGATTGTTAGAGCATTGCTCGGTCTAACTCACAAGTGTTGCTATATCAAGCTTGTTTTCAAATTTAGTTGTCAAAACTTTATCTTGATTTTTAGTCTACAATTAGTTAAGTTTCGGCCTAGGATAATGTAGTTGAGAAACTAGCCAATCATCATTTGTTCTACCGTTTGAAGGCGAAAATCAACAAAAGCTTTTGGAGAACTTCATCAACAAAAGGTAAGTGAAGACTGAACCACCTATTTCTCAAGTTATATTCACTTATGAAAAAGCGGGGGTCTAACAACACCATCCAATATTTCGTTTAGCAATCTTTATGGACTAACTCCAGTATACTTTGCTAGAGAATCAACTAGACAGTCAGACTCAATCTAGACTAAAGTATATCGAGGAGTTAATATCTCTCTTTTGTTTTGATTTACTCGAGCTAATAGAAATCAGCGAGTCTTTAATCAAACACAAGGAATAACTTGGATGGTATCAAAGACCAATATCCAAGGATCAATCAATGACAATCAACAACCAAATGTTGGATTAATTAATCTAATTGATGATCTAACGCACAAGCTGTATTATTTCAATTATAAAGATAAAATAATATAATACGGAAATTGAAATAACAAGGACACCAGAAATTTTGTTAACGAGGAAACCGCAAATGCAGAAAAACCCCGGGACCTAGTCCAGATTGAACACACACTGTATTAAACCGCTACAGACACTAGCCTACTCCAAGATAACTTCGGAATGGACTGTAGTTGAACCCCAATCAATCTCCCACTGATCCAAGATACAGTTATGCTCCTACGCCTCTGATCCCAGCAGGATACTGCGCACTTGATTCCCTTAGCTGATCTCACCCACAACTAAGAGTTGCTACGACCCAAAATCGCAGGCTTTGACAATAAACAAATCTATCTCACACAGACAAGTCTATCAAAGGATCAATCTGTCTCCCACAGATAAACCCTAAAGGTTTTGTTCCGTCTTTTGATAATAATCAAGGTGAACAGGAACCAATTGATAATCTGGTCCTATATTCCCGAAGAACAACCTAGAGTTATCATTCACCTTACAACAATCTTAATCGTATGGTAGCGAAACAAGATGTTGCTGAATCACAAACAATGAGAAGAAGATGTTCGTGACTACTTTTTATATCTTTCCTATCGGAGATATTAATCTCAAGCCAATAAATCTGATTGTACTCGTACGATAGGAGATGCAAGATCAGATCACACAACTACGATAAAAGTAGTATCGGTCTGGCTTCACGATCCCAATGAAGTCTTTAAGTCGTTAACCTGGTTTTAGAAGAAGAAAACCAAAGGTTAAAGGAGAATCGACTCTAGCACGCAAACTAGTATCACACGTGAAGTGTGGGGATTAGTTTTGCACAATACTAGATATCTCCTTTATATAGTATTTAAAATCAGGGTTTTTCCTTGGTCACAAAGCAAACAATATCCACTGTTAGATTAAAACCGGATTTAGATTCAAGCTAATATTTCTCAACCGTTAGATCAAAAACTTAGCTTGTTACACACACTTGACAATGCACGCTTCTAGGTTTGTTAACCGTACCCAAACGTATGCACTTGTTGGTTCAATAATAGTTAACCAAAAGGTTATCCATATGAGCATTTCATATCAACCATGTTCTTCTTCACCATAACTAATTCAAATGACTTCAAATGAACTAGTTAGAGAGTTGTTCAATTGCAAGGAAATCTTATGTACTACACAAGACACAATTGAAACAAAGATGATTTGATTCACTTGAATCAGTTCATGAACTTTTATAGCCACGGTTTGCAAACTGCATTCCTTAGTCTTTTTAAGTTTAAGTTCAGAAATCATCTTCAGATATATAACCTTCTTAAGTTCGTGGACTTAAGCAACCGGGCGGAGTTTACAAACTCTAGCAGAAAATCTCGGCAAAAGACCTGATGTGATTTGTAGATAGTGGTAAAAGTGGTTCGATTCTCAGACTTGTGAAGGATATTAGTTAGACTTAAAATAGAAAACTCGCTAAAAATTATAGCAAACTCAATCAAAGATGATATCAATACTAAAAGAAACACTGAGGCTAAGATTCCACTATTTTCCAAGTTCAAAGTGATTAAACCAATACTTATATTTATGCAATTTTCTTGTTTAATTTGATTCTAAAATATTGCAACAAGTAGATTTTCAAAAGTAATAATTGTAAATACCAAGTATGAAGCACCAAAAGTCTTAAAACTAAGCATACTCCATCAAAATAGATCACAATCACTCAAATAAAATCATATTCAATAATAGTTCAAGGAAAATAATTATATAATTATTGCAAATAAAAAGATAAAATAGAATATACCACTTTTTGTTGGAAAAATAGCTTCCTCTATCGCCTCAACAATGGGGTTTAGCTCCTCATATTAATCATGATCTCAAAATATGTGTTTGCTGCTCAAAAGATGATTAAAAGAGTGAAAAGTAATAATATAGACTGTTTGCAACAGTGTATTGATGTTGCAAAACAGCTGTTACAATGGAACTGTTACAGAAAAACTGTTGCTTTGTCGCTGATTTTAAGACCCTAGAATAAGACTGCCCTGAACAACTTAATGTTCTTCAGCTGTTAAACAACGACACTGTTCTGTGATTGTTTACCGAGCGTCAATGTTCTTTGCATTCTTCTTCTTCAGCAGCAGCAGCAGCAGAAACAGAGTTTGGTAAAGCTCTGATTTCTTCTTCTCTGGCTCTCCTTAGGTTCCCAAACTCTCGACACCTCTTCTATATGACCCAAGATATCTATTTATATCAAAAATACCGACTAAATCTCTCCCAAATCTTCCAAAATCTCTTTCCTTCTCTTCACGGCCAAGTTGCGGCAATTTCTTGTTTTAGGATTTCTACGCGTTTCTGAGCTTTCCTTTTTATTCTAAACTCTTCCTTAGATAGATACAAATCTTTGGGAAGGTTTACAGCGTTTTAATATCTCTAAAATTCCCTAAAACAGGTCACACACGTGACTTTCCATATTTTCTGTTGTGAGAAAAATCCGTCGATTGAGCCCAGTCTAATCGATTTAAACACCCATATCAGATTCCTAGACCCATAAGGAGTCTATCCTATGAAAATCAGAGGTTTAATCGACCTCAAACTCCTCCAAATCACGATTGCCAAAACTGTTCTTTAACTGCACTTTTTTCCCGCCAAAATCCTGGTTTTTGAATGTTGAAGATGGTTTCTCCTTATCCAGAGTAGGGGTGCGATTAGCAACTGCCTGGAAATGGGATGACCCTTAGTAATTAGGTTACCCCTTATCCAAAGTGAGAGTCCGAATAACAAATGTCCTCCGGGTGCTTTCCGACAACTTTTCGAGCCAATTTTTTCCAAAAATGTTTATTAGCCAAAAATACCTACAGATAAATAAAACACCATAATAAGTACAAAAATGAGCCATAAAAATACATAGAATCGAGACAAATCGGACACAAAAATGTGTCTATCAAATACCCCCAAACCTATTATTTGCTAGTCCTCGAGCAAAAATAAAATAGAAATAAAATCCTAACTCACTATCGCAGGCATCGTCAATTGCATTTAGCGTATGCAATAAGCCTTTAAACCCCTAGGTGTCCCTAGTGGCGGAGTGTTGTCTCCGGAGGTCTTACCAGAGGTATACCCACAAAACCTTTATACTCCAGACCCTAGCTATCTACACAGAACCTTGGAAGGCTCTAAAGAATCTCCTTGGTTGGCATACTTATTGACTACACGAGGAAGTACCCTGATGCGAAATTTCAATTGTTGTACACGAGTTTGCACTCAAGCATACTAAAATTCATATGAAGTGACGTAGCTCTACTCAGATAGTCGCACTATGGACATCAATATCCTGAGTCAAAACTAATCACATGGATAGATCAAGAAGATGGATATAGAAAAACATAGATGGTTTTGATGTTTACTAGGTGAACGGTGTTTCTGATATCTGTCTGAAGGCCTCCGCCAAAATGAACCTATCCTAATAGACTGAGATACTAGTCTGACTAATATCAACACACTGGCATATACAAGGGAACCAGTGATTGATAATCCTAACTCTAGGTCAACACAACTGGCATATGCAAGGGTTCCAGTGGTCGACTTTATTGAATTTATTCCAGTTGGTCTGATGGTCTGGTCTCTTTTTTTTTTTTTTTTTTTTTTTTTCTTTTTTTTTTCTTTTTTTTTTGTATCTCAATCACTCTAATTCACCCTAGCATTGGTAACAACTTGAATCGTGAGCCCCACCTAATCACTTAGAGAAACATAGTTTAAAAACAAAACAAAATAAAAACAGAAGTGAAAAGGACTCAACGAGATATGGTGAAACTATCATGTTATTTCTAACACCTGAGCTCTGTGCTTTTATGAATAGACTCTTTAGATGTTGTCATCTAGTCAGATTGGTTCCTTAGCTCCTACAACCAAAATGCTTCCATCCACTTAGATTGGTTAGTGCCATCCTTAATAGGGATAAATTTCTAGGCTCTGGAGTTTATTTATTGCAACGAAAAGGTAACAAAAAGTTCTACCCCACCCCCAAACTTAAATCTAACATTTTCCTCAATGTTTCTAATCAAATAACAGTACCAAGAATATAAGTAACATGAGAAAATAGTAAAGAGAGAAGTCGGAAAGATAGTACCTGGGTGAAGTGTAACCAAAAACCTACAAAAATATTATACAACATACAAAATTGCCTCGATGGTCAATCAAGGTAAACAGGGTCCTCCAGAGGGACCTCCTCAACATCACCTGTAGGAAAAGGCTCTAAAAGGGCTTCAATCGCTGACCGTTAACCTTCGAAGAATTACTACCATATGGTGTCTCAATCTCAACAGCGGCATGAGGAAAAACAGTACGGACCACAAAAGGACCGGTCCACCAAGAGCGTAACTTCCCGGGGAATAGATGCAAATGAGTGTCATACAGAAGAAATTTTTGACCTGGAGAAAATGACTTTCGTAAAATATTCCTATCATGCACAAGTTTTATTTTGTTCTTATACTCCTTAGCACTACCGTATGCATCTCTACGAATCTCGTCCAACTCATTGAGATGGAGCTTTCTTTGAGCTCCTGCCTTGTCAGTGAAAAGTTTAAGTTCTTAATAGCCCAATAGGCTCGATGTTCTAACTCAACAGGCAGGTGACATTCCTTGCCAAACACTAAAAGATAAGGTGACATTCCAATGGGTGTCTTAAACGCAGTACGGTAAGCCCATAAGGCATCAGTAAGCCTCGACGACCAGTCTTTCCTATTTGGATTAACTGTTTTCTCTAGAATACGTTTAATTTCCCTATTGGAAACCTCTACCTGACCACTAGTCTGAGGGTGATATGGGGTTGCTACTTTATGGGTAATACCGTATTGTTTCATTAAAAGAGAAAACGGTCTATTACAAAAGTGTGAACCTCCATCACTAATTATAGCTCGCGGCGTACCAAAATGTGTAAGTATATTCTCTTTCAAAAACTGGACTACGACCCTGTGGTCATTCGTTCTACACGGAACCGCCTCAACCCACTTAGACACATAGTCTACAACAACAAGTATGTAAAGATAACCAAAGGAAATAGGAAATGGACCCATAAAATCAATGCCCCACACATCAAAGACCTCAATCACTAAAATAGGGTTCAAAGGCATCATATTTCTACGGGAAATGGTTCCTAACTTCTGGCAACGCTCACAAGAAACATAATGACTATGGGAATCTTTAAACAATGAAGGCCAGTAAAATCCACACTGCAAAATCTTAGCAGCAGTCTTCTTAGCCAAATCTTCCAAACTCTAGACACCTCTTCTATATGACCCAAGACATCTATTTATATCAAAAATACCGATTAAATCTCTCACAAATCTTCCAAAATCTCTTTCCTTCTCTTCACGGCCAAGTTGCGGATATTTCTTGTTTTAGGATTTCTACGCTTTTCTGAGCTTTCCTTTTTATTCTAAACTCTTCCTTAGATAGATACAAATCTTTGGGAAGGTTTACAGCGTTTTAATCTCTCTAAAATTCCCTAAAACAGGTCACACACGTGACTTTCCATACTTTCTGTTGTGAGAAAAATCCGTCGATTGGGCCCAGTCTAATCGATTTAAACACCCATATCAGATTTCTAGACCCATAAGGAGTCTATCCTATGAAAATCAGAGGTTTAATCGACCTCAAACTCCTCCAAATCACGATTGCCAAAACTGTTCTTTAACTGCACTTTTTTCCCGCCAAAATCCTGGTTTTTGAATGTTGAAGATGGTTGCCCCTTATCCAGAGTAGGGGTGCGATTAGCAACTGTCTGGAAATGGAATGCCCCTTAGTAATTAGGTTACCCCTTATCCAAAGTGAGAGTCCGAATAACAAATGTCCTCCGGGTGCTTTCCGACAACTTTTCGAGCCAATTTTTTCCAAAAATGTTTATTAGCCAAAAATACCTACAAATAAATAAAACACCATAATAAGTACAAAAATGATCCCTAACAATATATAGAATCGAGACAAATCGGACACAAAAATGTACCTATCAAATACCCCCAAACCTATTATTTGCTAGTCCTCGAGCAAAAATAAAATAGAAATAAAATCCTAACTCACTGTCGCAGGCATCGTCGATTGCATTTAGCGTATGCAATAAGCCTTTAAACCCCTAGGTGTCCCTAGTGGCGGAGTGTTGTCTCCGGAGGGCTTACCAGAGGTATACCCACAAGACCTCAGGTTTGGGGGTATTTCAAAGCAGCATGATCTGTATAGATTATGATCTTAGAATCTAATAGGTAGGACCTAAACTTATCCAAGGCACACGATGGCTCAAAGTTCCTTCTCGGTAGTTGTGTAGTTCATTTGGGCATCATTCAGAGTTTTGCTAGCATAATAAATCACATGAAGTAATTTGTTTTCTCGTTGTCCTAAAACGACGCCTATAGCATAATCTGAAGAATCACACATAATCTCAAAGGGTAGGTTCCAGTTAGGTGCCTGGACTATCGGGGCAGTAGTGAGTAAAGTTTTAAGCTTCTCAAAAGCCTCTAAACAAGCATCATCAAAGACAAACTTAACATCTTTTGCAAGCAAATTGCAAAGAGGTCTAGAAATCAAGCTAAAATCCTTAATGAATCGACGGTAAAAACCTGCATGCCCTAGGAATGACCTAATATCTTTTACGGTTTTTGGGACCTGTAAAGTCTTAATAAGGTCAACTTTGGCTTTGTCTACCTCTATACCCTTCGAAGAGACGATGTGCCCTAATACAATTCCTGATTTAACCATGAAATGGCATTTTTCCCAATTAAGCACTAAATTTTTTTCCTTACACCTAGTCAACACTAATGTGAAATGATGCAAGCACTCATCGAAAGATGAACCAAACACTGAAAAATCATCCATAAAGACCTCTAAGAACCGTTCTACCATATCAGAAAATATGCTCATCATACAACGCTGAAAAGTTGCAGGGGCATTACATAGACCGAAAGGCATGCGTCTATAGGCAAAGGTACCAAAGGGACAGGTAAAAGTGGTTTTCTCTTGGTCTTCTGGGGAAATAACGATCTGATTATAACCGGAATAGCAATCTAAGAAGCAATAGTGACTATGTCCAGCTAATCGCTCTAGCATTTGGTCGATAAAAGGAAGGGGAAAGTGATCCTTCCTTGTGACCTTGTTCAATTTCCTATAGTCAATACACACACGCCATCTCGTGGTCACTCGGGTTGGGATTAATTCATTATTATCATTATGGACTACAGTGATACCTGATTTCTTGGGGACAACCTGAACAGGGTTGACCCACTTATTGTCTGAAATTGGGTAAATAATACCCGCATCTAACAACTTAAGCACCTCTTTTCGAACTACCTCTTTCATGTTAGGGTTCAGTCGACGTTGCATCTCCCTAGAAGGTTTGGAGTCTTCCTCTAAATGAATCTGATGCATACACACAGTAGGACTTATACCCTTAATGTCTGCTATAGTGCACCCTAAAGCTTCCTTATTGTCTTGAAGTACATTTACTAACCTACTTTCCTGATCACTATCCAAATTGGAAGCTACAATCACAGGTAAAGTCTCAGATGGTCCTAAAAACACATACTTTAGAGTATCGGGTAGAGGTTTAAGGTCCAACTTTGGGGGCTCTTCTAAAGAAGGAATTAGGGTAGTCTCAGAAACTGGTAACGGTTTGAACCTAGCTTTCCATCTATCAGTGTCTAACACAGGGGTAGAATCTAATAGAGCATTCACCTGTTCAATAGTGCTATCGTCGTCAAAATCTAAACCAAAATGGATAGACAACTTTCTAATGGGTCTTCAGACAAGAGTTTGGTAATGACTCCTGAACTAAGGCTTCTATCATGTTCACCTCCTCAACACATGTGTCATCTAGCTCATGAGGTTGCTTACTGACATTAAAAATGTTCATCTCCATAGTCATATTACCAAAAGATAAACTCATCACACCATTTCGACAGTTAATGATCGCATTAGACGTAGCTAAAAATGGGCGACCTAAAATCACAGGTATCTGGTTCTCTGGGTCAGGGACAGGTTGGGTATCTAGGACCACGAAATCCACTGGATAAATAAACTTGTCGACCTCAATAAGAACATCCTCGATAACACCTCGAGGGATTTTAACATACCTATCAGCTAACTGCAGTGTCATCTGAGTAGGTTTCATTTCACCAAGTCCTAGCTGTAAGTATACATGGAATGGCAGTAAGTTCACACTGGCTCCTAAGTCAAGTAAAGCTTTTTCTACCCGGAAGTTACCTATTGTGCAAGCAATGGTAGGAGAACCTGGGTCTTTGTACTTTGGAGTTGTGGTGTTCTGAATGATTGAACTTACGTGACTAGCTAAAAAGGCTTTCTTATGGACGCTAAGTTTTCGCTTTCGCGTACACATATCCTTAAGGAACTTGGCATAAGCAGGAATTTGCCTAATTGCATCTAATAAGGGAAGGTTTATGGTAACTTGCTTAAAAACCTCCACTATGTCATTAAAGTTCGATTCCTTCTTTGTTGTACTAATAGCTGAGGAAATGGGGCTCTAGGCCTAAAATCAGACCTTTCAGGAACCGAATTCACATCATCAGAAACTTTATCAGTCTCTTCAGCTACTGGTCCTGAGAGGTGAGATCCTGAGGGGTGAACTACAGTATGTTCACTATCGGGCATGGTTACCTTATTGTCTACAACTCTACCACTTCTAAGGGTTCTAACAGCATTCAATTGATTCGATAGTTTTGCACCTAATTCATGAACTCCTCTAGGGCTGGGTTGTGTTTGACTAGGAAACTTACCTTTTTCTCTCAAAGAATCACTTATCATACCAACCTTGGTTTTTAACTCGGAAATAGCCTGACTATTTTCTTGTCCTATCCTGTTACTAGCTTGTAGACTTTGTTCTACGGATAACTGGAATTTTGCAGTTTGCTGAGTTAACAAGGCGAGAGATTCCTCTAAACTTAGGATTTTCTTATCTGACTGATTCTGAAACTGAGCTAGTCCTGAAGGATTCTTAGTATAGCCAAAACCTGGGGAGCATTAGAATTACTAAACTGACTTTGACTTTGGCCCTTAGACCACGAAAGGTTCGGATGGTTTCTCCAACCAGGATTATAGGTTTCTGAATATGGGTCAATCTTTTGACGGTTATCAAATCTAGTGTTATTATAAAGTGCATTGTCCTGCTCTTCAATATTCTGGCCTTCCCAAAAAGGCTCCACTCTACCACTAGTCTGGCCCACTTCTAAGGCTTCTAACCTTTTTGTTATAGCAGCAATTTTGGTATCTGATTCATAACCTCCTTCTACCCTATTAACGTTTCCTCTACTTAAAATAATTGTTTTCTGGGGTGCCCTACTATTTTCCCATTGCTGGGTTTTTTCAGCGATTTCATTAAAAAGTTCCATCGCCGCATCAACAGTTTGGTTTTCAAATCCACCAGTGCATAGAGACTCAACCATGGTTGTTGTGGAATAATCTAAACCCTCATAAAGGATTTGAACTAGCCGAACCTTTTCTAAACCATGATGAGGACACTGGGATAATAAATCATTGAACCTTTCCAAATACCTATATAAATATTTTCCCTCTTGTTGTGAAAATGTGCATATTTGCGTCCTAATAGACGATGTTTTGTGCCTAGGGAAGAACTTATTGAAAAAGGCAGATGTAAGTTGTTCATATGTCTCAATTGACTCGGAGTCCAAACTATACAGCCACGACTTGGCCTTATCTTTCAGGGAAAATGGGAATAACCTAAGTTTCAAAGCATCATCATCTAAGCCTATAATTCTTAGAGTACTAAAAATTTCCTCAAAATCCCTAACATGGTAATAAGGGTTTTCATTTTCTTTCCCTAAAAAGATTGGGAGCATCTGTAAGGTCCCAGGTTTCAGTTCATAGGGTGCCTCCGTTTCAGCTAACTTAATACACGAAGGACGGGTAGTCCTAATTGGATTCAACAAAGCTTTCAAAGTTGCCATTTCTGGCGCTATCGGAGCAACAGGGATTCTCTCCTCAGTCAAAGAACGTTCAAAAACAGACTCTTCAAAAGCCGGACTTTCTAGATTAAGGTAATCGAGACGCTTCGAACTACTAGGTTTCTCTTTAACAAATCTACCTAGTGCGTCTCTTTTACGTTCAGGCATACAATAGAATTTTCTAAATTTGAAGGGTAAGCAAACACAGATCAAGGCCGACTCAACCAAATCAAACCTATTGATTTCTAGCAAAAAAAAAGCATGATGGCTCCACTTAGATTGTTTCTAGACCAACTTATAATCCTTCGAAGGGAATTCGTTACAATTTATGCAAACCCCTCTGGAATCAATCCGAGTTAACATAAGTTGAATAGAGGCGAGGGAAGCTCGGTGGAGCTTTGATACCCAAGGCCTCACCGGTATTACAAGGCGGCGCAGTCATGCATTCAACTTACAGAAAAAGTATGCTTAAAAGAGCAACCAATATTTTTCGAATGACTTTCCTGTTAAGCTCGTTACCCTATCGGTCTCGTTCTAGTCAAAATTTTAGGCTTAGGTTCGCATTTGGTGTCGTTTTCCTAAGGCGGGCAAGAAGAGAACGGTGATGAAATCCGAACTCTTATCTTGTATGGCCAGTCCTTGCCCTTTACTAGGAAATTAAAGCAGTCGTTTTCAAGTCCTCAACATATATGCATACGAAGAAAGACAGTAACTCGCTGACAGGGGATTCGCGAGTGTTTCGACAAACTTACCTCCCGTACCAGACGGGGGATGAACCTTTGTAGTCGACTCGGGCCACGACTCCTATGTCATGTACGAACCTGAGGGGCCGAGGTGATATCGTAATCACCGTCCTTCTCTGCAAACAGTTTATATTTAAACTACCCTTCCGTAGGGTTTAAAAAAAATAATGTCCCAAAATTTAAAGTCCAAAGTCCAAAAATATAAAGTGCAAAAGAAAAAGAAAGTCTACAAAAAAAAAAATCTACAAAAATAAAAATGTCTCTCTGTTTTTTTTTTCTCTCTTTTTTATAAAAAAAAATCTTCTTCTTTCGCTCCTTTCGCTTTGCCTTTTACTCCAGTCTTTAAGTATTCACCAAAAGCTTTGGCAAAATTTTCTTTCGCTCCAAATTCCAAAATCTGAAAGAAATAGACAAAAACCCAAAAACGTAAAGAAGAACAACTAAAATAAAAACCTAAAAAAAAAATCTAAAAACTCTAGCCTAAAGACAAGTCCGCGTCGGCGGCGCCAAAAATTTGATGTGTTTTCAAAGTTGTTGTAGTAAAAAGGTTCGTTGAGACTTGTGAAGGAAGATTTTTTTAGACTTAATTTTTATAAATAAAAAAAATATAACAAACTCGAATAAAAAGTTGTTGTGAGAATTATGGAGAGACTGGGGTTAGGATTCCGCTATTTACCAATTTCAAAGTGATACTAATTATAATCATGCAATTTCACACGTTCAAATTGATTCTCAACTATTGCAAAAGTAGATTTTTAGAAACAACAAATGTTAATCGAAAGCATGAGACATCAAAACCCTAGGCTAAGCATGTTCCATCAAAAGAAAATACAATTGTTTAACCAAAAACCATAAAATCTATTTTCAATCTAGGCAAATAATCATAAATAAAAATTGCACAAATTAAATAATTAAGAATTACCACTTTTTCATTGGAAAGATAGCATCCTCCGTCGCCCCAAGGATTGGGTTTAGCTATGCATATTGGAAACACACTCAGAATAATTTTTCATTGCTCAAAAGTGATTACAAGTGATGAAATGGGAGAAAATAATGATTAAACCGGGTTTGCTCTAAACGATCTCCAAACTCTCCATCTCTCACTGATACCCAAGACACTCTTATTATTACTGTGAAGCCAATCTTAGGTCGACAATCATCTCAATTACTCCAAAAGATCTTTGCAGTTAATGAAAGTATTTCATGGGAATATTTCCTCTCCATTTTCACACGTCTTCTGAGTTGTATGGTATATCTAAATCTTCTCATTTAATTGAGCCAAATAATGAAGAGAATATCTTCAATTAATTCCGTGAATAATTCCTTCCGTGTTTTCGAAAATATCCAAAAGTATACGATTTCCTTCCATTCAAGACACGTACAAAATCTTACTGTCATGCTAAGAAGATAATCATGTCTTAAAGACACAAATATCCCCATAATATCATGACCAGAATCTCACACAGTTGAGATTTCTTTTCCCGCCAAATATCTTTCCCGTGAAGAAGAAGATGGGTGCCTCCTATCCGGTCCTGGGGTGCGAATAGAAGATGCCATGAGGGGTGTCTCTGTTCAGCTGCTTGGGTGCAAATATACTTTGGGTACCCCTTATCATTTGGGCGCCCCTAAGTGATGGGACTTTCTGAGAGTTAAAGGTAAGGCACTAGGAAAGTGATAATCACCCACAAACTTAGAGTTTTCAGTGTCTCTAGATAGACTATTCACAATCTCCCTAATTTCTAGATCATCAGATTCTTGAAAATATTCAATTGATTCTTCTAAGTTACAATCAGCATCTTCACTTACCTCTACGAGTTTATCTTCTTCTAAGACTAGCGTTTTTAACTCGCTAGACTCTAAAACAATATTCTCAGGGTAAACTCTTTCCTCTAAACCATTATTGGCTTCACAAAAAGGAGATACTACATCGTCTAAAACGGGGATACTTCTAGTCAAATCCTCGTCCTTTTGAATAGGTGAATAATTACTAAAATTATTTGGATTTGAACTAGAAATAATATTATTATTGTAAATCTCAATTGGAGTAACAAATTCCTGATCACTATGCATATAGGTGTCTGATTCTTCATCAACACTATCCTCATCATAATCATAATAATATGAAAATGGTTGAAACTCATCTAAACTAGTAGTGTTACCAATTCTAACCTCGTCATCTTGATTATGTGAATAAAAACTATCCTTATTTCCAAGGGTGGTATTGGTAACACTATATTGGAAGTTAAGACTATCTTGAGCAAATCTTTCCATAATCCTATTTGTACTTTCATTAAACTGCTTGAGGGACTCTTCTAGAGACATCTTAGTTGACTGCTCTACGGACTCTTCTGGAAGCGGAATATTATAAGTCTCTTTCATAAATAAGTTAAACTTCTGTGTTGACTCATTGAAACTCTTGAGAGACTCTTCTAGAGAAATAGGAGGATCGTTTTGCTCGTATGACCTGTGGGTGTGTGAATAGTAATTAGGCTCATCATGGTATGACCCATAACCTTCAAAAGGTGGATGTTCCCAACCGCTATTCACACGATGGTCAAAGTAATAATGTCCATTTTGTTCAATTGGATATTCGTTGTATTGGCTATTGTACCAGTTTGACATTCTCAAAATAAACCCACTGACAAGGCTGACTCTACCATAACAAACCTACTGATTTCTAGCAAACAAAAAGCATGATGGCTCCACTTAGATTGTTTCTAGACCAGATTCTAATCCTTCGAAATGGAATTCGTTACAATTTAAGCAAACCCCTCTGGAATCAATCCGAGTTAAAGTAAGTTGAATAGAGGCGAGGGAAGCTCGGTGGAGCTTTGATACTCAAGGCCTCACCGGTATTACAAGGCGACGCAGTCACGCATTCAACTTACAGAAACCGTCAAGAACTTCGAAGTATGCTTAAAAGAGTAACCAATATTTTTTGAATGACTTTCCTGTTAAGCTCGTTACCCTATCGGTCTCGTTCTAGTCAAAATTTTAAGCTTAGGTTCGCGTAGGTTACGTGTTCCTAAAGCGGGCAAGAAGAGAACGGTGATGAAATCCGAACCCTTATCTTGTATGGCCAGGCCTTGCCCTTTACTAGAAAAATAAATGTCCGTATTCAGTCCTCAACATATATGCATACGAAGGAGTCCACTAACTCGCTGACAGGGGATTCGCGAGTGTTTAAAATCTTACCTCCCGTTCCAGACGGGGGATGAATCGGTTGTAGTCGACTCGGGCCACTGACTCCGATGTCTAGTGTACGAACCCAAGGTTCAGATTCAGTATCATAATTGTCCTCCTTCTCTGCAAACAGTTTATATTTAAAGTACCCTTCCGTAGGGTAATAAAAAAAAATGTCCCAAAGTCCAAAAGTCCAGAAAAAAATAAAGAAAAATTACAAAAATAATAAACCCTAATACAGTTTTTTTTTTAAATAAAATAAACAAACCCTAAACTAAAATTGTCTAAAATAAAATTGTCTTCTTTTCTGTTCTTTTTGCTTTAATCTTTAGCTCCAAGTCTTTATGAAATCACCAAACTCCTTGGCTCAATTTTCTTTATGATCCGGAACCTGTAGACACAAGATAAATACCCAAAAACATAAAAAAGGAAAAAAATAATAAAAAAAAAAATCTGAAACCCTAAAAACAAGTCCCCGGCAGCGGCGCCAAAAATTGATGTGATTTGTAGGTAGTGGTAAACGTGGTTCGATTCTCAGACTTGTGAAGGATATTAATTAGACTTAAATTTTAATATTAAAATAGAAAACTCACTAAAAATTATAGCAAACTCAATCAAAGATGATATCAATACTAAAAAAAACACTGAGGCTAAGATTCCACTATTTTCCAAGTTCAAAGTGATTAAACCAATACTTATATTTATGCAATTTTCTTGTTTAATTTGATTCTAAAATATTGCAACAAGTAGATTTTCAAAAGTAATAATCGTAAATACCAAGTATGAAGCATCAAAAGTCTTAAAACTAAGCATACTCCATCAAAATAGATCACAATCACTCAAATAAAAATCATATTCAATAATAGTTCAAGACAAATAATCATATAATTATTGCAAATAAAAAGATAAAATAGAATATACCACTTTTTGTTGGAAAAATAGCTTCCTCTATCGCCTCAGCAATGGGGTTTAGCTCCTCATATTAATCATGATCTCAAAATATGTGTTTGTTGCTCAAAAGATGATTAAAAGAGTGAAAAGTAATAACACAGACTGTTTGCAACAGTGTATTGGTGTTGCAAAACAGCTGTTACAATGGAACTATTACAAAAAAAATTGTTGATTTGTCGCTGATTTTAAGACCCTAGAATAAGACAGCTCTGAAAAGCTTAATGTTCTTCAGCTGTTAAACAATGACACTGTTCTGAGACTGTTTACCGAGCGTCAATGTTCTTCGCGTTCTTCTTCTTCAGAAGCCGCAGCAGCAGAAACAGAGTTTGGTAAAGCTCTGATTTCTTCTTCTCTGGCTCTCCTTAGGTTCCCAAAATCTCGACACCTCTTCTATATGACCCAAGACATCTATTTATATCAAAAATACCGATTAAATATCTTCCAAATCTTCCAAAATCTCTTTCCTTCTCTTCACGGCCAAGTTGCGGCAATTTCTTGTTTTAGGATTTCTACGTGTTTCTGAGCTTTCCTTTTTATTCTAAACTCTTCCTTAGATAGATACAAATCTTTGGGAAGGTTTACAGCGTTTTAATCTCTCTAAAATTCCCTAAAACAGGTCACACACGTGACTTTCCATATTTTCTGTTGTGAGAAAAATCCGTCGATTGAGCCCAGTCTAATCGATTTAAACACCCATATCAGATTCCTAGACCCATAAGGAGTCTATCCTATGAAAATCAGAGGTTTAATCGACCTCAAACTCCTCCAAATCACGATTGCCAAAACTGTTCTTTAACTGCACTTTTTTCCCGCCAAAATCCTGGTTTTTGAATGTTGAAGATGGTTTCTCCTTATCCAGAGTATGGGTGCGATTAGCAACTGCCTGGAAATGGGATGCCCCTTAGTAATTAGGTTACCCCTTATCCAAAGTGAGAGTCCGAATAGCAAATGTCCTCCGGGTGCTTTCCGACAACTTTTCGAGCCAATTTTTTCCAAAAATGTTTATTAGCCAAAAATACCTACAAATAAATAAAACACCATAATAAGTACAAAAATGAGTCCTAACAATATATAGAATCGAGACAAATCGGACACAAAAATGTGTCTGTCAAGACCTTCCGCCGGTTCGCAGACTGGGTTCACGGACGCAGATAGTTCGTCAACTCCAGCAGAATTTCTCGGGATGAGAAGTTCGGCAGTTCGCAGACTTTGCAAAGCCATTCTTCCGGTTTCTCTTGATCAACAAAGTTCGCAAACTTTGGTTCAAGGAATAGGACTTATACATAAATGTGTTGCCACAACAATGCTTATGTCCATCATTAGTTATGTAATCTAAACTCTCATTTCAATAATTGAAAAATTCTTAGAGGACGTTATATAGTTGTTACACCATTTCTCGTCAAAGCAATTTTCAAAGTGATTGAAACATATCATGACTTTCATCACTAGGTAAAGATAAACTTGATCGAGGTGAAAAGCTTACCAACACATATTTCGAGATATAGATAGGCGAGGTATACTCGGCTCGAAATACCAAGTGTGTATAATCAAAGTCTATATATATAGTATACGACTTCTTGTCTCAAAGAGTAGGAGATAGAGTATATAGACTTTTGAGTGATAGATAAGTTCAAGTCTTCACATACCTTTTTATCGATAAGTTCCACCGGTTCCTTGAGTAGTTCTTCTGCTTATACGAGAATCGCCATGAAGTCCTTGAGCTCAACTAAACTTTCTATCCTAGTCCGAGACTTAGCTATAATAGACTAGAAATGAAGACTTATAGTTTTGATCATTAATATTGACAAACATGCTTGAGATAACAACGCATGCGAGTTCGACCGAGCAATGCTCTAACAATCTCCCCCTTTGTTAATTTTAGTGACAAAACTATCAATACATATGGAATACAAAAAAGATAAAGAAACTTTGGTAACTCCTATTCCACATGTCTAATCTTCAACATTCCTCGAAATCTTCGTCATTCCAAGTACTCCAATGATCCAAAAAGTTATCAGTTTAGCATCACCGTTGTTGAAGATCCGTAGCTATAACAATGAGAAAGCATCGGTCTCGATCATTGTTATACAATGTCATAGTATTATTACACAGTGTCAAAGTCCAATTGTATCACAACTTCAACAATAATACTATGGTGATATGTATCACTCCCCCTTAGTCAATACTCCATCTCACATGGAAACCACTCCCCCTTATACAAATGATCCTAAAACCATATGTATTTGTAGTGTGAACTACATATTAATTCTCCCCCTTTTGTCAATAAAATTGGCAAAGGTACAAGAACGGGATCATAATGAAATTTCCGTAAGAGACATTTCATGACTAAAAGAAAAATACACCATCTAATTTAGATGCAATCATATAGCCGAAGCTAATAGGATTCATCAAGGAGTTTAAAGATACAAGATAACCCCTCTAATATTCCACAGCCGCACTCCCCTCAAGATATTACCATTAAGCACAAGTTCAAAAGAACTCTCCCCCATTTGATGTCATTCCCGAAAGAACAACAAGAGAGACCTTAATTTCGAAAGAAAATAAAGATTTTATTGGACACCAAAAACCATGAGATTGATTTTCTATATCCAAAAACTTAATCAAATTAATCACAAGTAAACCCATGATTAATTTAATCGGAATACGCAATCAAATTAAACACAAAAAGTGATCAACTTAATTGACTATGCTCGACATAAGAGAACTTACGGAGCATACGACTAACATAACCATTAGAAAATGAATGGGATAGTCGTTCATATACTCAACATAAGAGGAATCCTACGGAATATGAAAATACTCAACTAGATTAATTACAAGTGAAACCATAATTAATCTAATTGGAATACACAACCAAACTAATTACAAAAGTAGTCAATTTAATTGTCATTTATTTTGCTCGGCATAAAGATACTTATGGAGAAATAACTAAATTACCAAACAAGATGATTAATTTAGTTCAAAAATGCTCAATATAAATTACCCTACGGAAAAACCAACAAAGCTAATCAAGAATTAATCAACTTGGTTGTATCGTGCTCAACATAAGACACATTACGAAGCCTCACAGTAATGCGGATCATGGATGATCAATACTGCGGAATACTCAAGGATTCATTTTATCTTCCATCACTATTTGCATAACGATATTTAATAGACATAATCCTTGAAAACAAAAGATTTTAACCTATCTTCCATCAAATGTTTGACAATATAGGCTTAAATTTTGTATTTGTCAAAAGTCTATTCATTCTTTTACCAGTACGTGAATACCGATCACAAACGACTTTACTTTTGACAGAGTATGGGACCTTCAAGTTCACGGACGTAAACATACATATCCCATAACAAATTGCAATATAACAAATCATAAATATTAATACTGCAAAAACATCATCCTCCAAATATTTTTAGAATTTAAATACCAATAAACCTAAAAAACAAGAAGACGAAAATAATAGCTATGTGTAATCACAATCATTGTTATTCAAGCACTAGTTATTTTTACAACTAAATCAAAAAGAAGACTTACTAGGCAACAAGAACATAAATTACTCATCTTCTTCCACATCGGAGATACTCCAAGATGCTTGAATTGCGTTCAAATCTTCCTTGAGCTCGGGAAACTTTGTTGCAACCAAGGACAATTATTCTTGAACATACTTTACTCTTAAATCAACCTTACACACACCTTTATGAATTTTTTGAAGAAGGCTTATGGTAGTAGGGTCACTAAAATCAAGAGAAGCAATTCTTTGTCGCTTGCAAGCATTTTCCTTTATGCGCCTAAAGGTACACGGACGAACCGGTTTGGGGACCCCAAGAGAGTTGCCAATTGAATCACACCCACGATCACGGCAAATTTGACTAATCAAGCAAGGGTAACCCAACATTTTGACGGGTGAAGTCATCTAAATCATTTAAAAGATAATGAAACCACAAATATTGAGACTTGAAATACCTGAATCAAGGAAATAAACCAATTCCGCAAACTCGTGACTCCACCAAGAATTTTCAATTGTGGAGGGACAGATATTAGGAATACCAAGTTTTACAAAAAAGCCATTAAAGCAATACTGAGATCATTAGTAGGGAACTTTCCTTGACTCCAGACGACCTTCTTTCCATAAAGCCCAACCGAGATATCATCATAAGATGGGCGTTCATCACATGGTCTAGGTAGCGGTACGTTCCCCAACGGAATTTTGGTAATCCTTGAAATTAATTCTCTATCAACAAGGAACCTTTCTCTACCAATCATGGATTTGAATTCCATCTTGTTGTAATCAATATCATGAATATTTTCATAGAAAATCCTTGTAAGAGAATCAAATCCTTGACCAAGACCATTAAAGATATTTCTGAATTTTGTAAAGCATACCAAATCCTCTTCATGCCCACTAGAGAAATCCAACCTCTTTTCTAGAATGAAACCTTTTGAATCAATCTTATCAAACATTCTAGCACAAGAATCATCCATAAACCTAATTCTAAGAGAGTTTTGGTCACAAGGAGAATTCAAGCTAGAGGATTTTGAGTTTTTAGATCTCCTTTTTGTGCCCTTAGAATTCATCATAGGTCTAAGAAATTCAAATAATCAAGAGGATTTTACTTACTTGGAGTGAGATTTGAGCACACTTTCTTTCGATTTCTCCAAGAAGGCTTTATTGGAGGAAATACACAAAACCTTAGGTTCACGTATGCGGACGGGTAAAGAAGAAGACTAGGGTACACGAACTTCTTCTTTATAAGACCACACATGGGCTTGGACCCGTTTATTAACCGCGACCCACATAAGAAAAATGGGATTTTCTTAGACATTTGCACATTAAAGGTTATGCATTCCGCGACAACACACATGTAAATGACAACGAATGCAATAGAAAGCTAAAATTGATATTCAAACAACGAGTAACAAAACTGTACACAACTCAAACCATTTCTTGCCCCATTCCAATATATATACAAATGGGGAAATGCCAACCTTGTTACCAAGAGGCATAATGCGCAGAGGACTTCTCATGCGACATTTCTGGTTGATATGTGTGAACAGTCCCTGTAGTATAATCAAAGTAATGATGATAGTCAGGGAAGTTAGAGATTTCTATCCTTCGTTTGTTCTAGCTAAAAGAAGGATACCTCCGATTTCTGGGTTGCACAGTATTAACAGGTTTAACACATACAAAACCCTTTTCGGAATGATTCTCAGACTTAACAGATTTAAGTTTTTCTAAGAATTTAAAAACGCCTTCGAACGCTTTGAACATATCTTTATAGTATTCCTAAAAGAGATCAAGAGTTAATCTAGTGAGGTTCCATATCCTAGAGCGTATTGAGTGTTTTCTCAATCTTTCCTTCTTTTTAATTTTTCCTTCTGATTGATTCTTAACATCTAAATCTCCCCTTTTAGATGAAGTAAGATTATCATGAGCAACCAGAGGTTATAGCCATAATAATCTTTGAACAATCTTTAAGGAATTATGGCGTGCGTTACAGATGCCAAGAGCAAGTTTTCCAAAGAAATTTCCCATAGTACAATTTATAAGGAACGAACAAACACAACTTATTGGGTTTACGGTGTTTGCCTGCTCTGATACCAATTTAAAATACGGGGGTCTAACAACACCACCCAATATTTCGCTTACCAATCTGTATGGACTAACTCCAATATACTTTGCTAGAGAATCAACTAGACAGTCAGACTCAATCTAGACTAAAGTATATCGAGGAGTTAATATCTCTCTCTTGTTTTGATTTACTCGAGCTAATAGAAATCAGCGAGTCTTTAATCAAACACAAGGAATAACTTGGATGGTACCAAAGACCAATATCCAAGGATGAATCAATGACAATCAACAACCAAAGGTTGGATTAATTAATCTAATTGATGATCTAACGCACAACCTGTATTATTTCAATTATAAAAATAAAACAATATAATGCAGAAATTGAAATAACACAGACACTAGAAATTTTGTTAACGAGGAAACCGAAAATGCAGAAAAACCCCGGGACCTAGTCCAGATTGAACACACACTGTATTAAGACGCTCCAGACACTAGCCTACTCCAAGCTAACTTCGGACTGGACTGTAGTTGAACCCCAATCAATCTACCACTGATCCAAGGTACAGTTATGCTCCTACGCCTCTGATCCCAGCAGGATACTGCGCACTTGATTCCCTTAGATGATCTCACCCACAACTAAGAGTTGCTACGACCCAAAATCGCAGGCTTTGACAATAAACAAATCTGTCTCACATAGACAAGTCTATCAAAGAATCAATTTGTCTCCCACAGATAAACCCTAAAGGTTTTGTTCCATCTTTTGATAATAATCAAGGTGAACAGGAACCAATTGATAATCCGGTCTTATATTCCCGAAGAACAGCCTAGAGTTATCAATCACCTCATAACAATCTTAATCTTATGGTAGCGAAACAGGATGTTGTGGAATCACAAACACTGAGACGAAGATGTTTGTGACTACTTTTTATATCTTGCCTATCAGATATATTAATCTCAAGCCAATCAATCTGATTGTACACGTATGATAGAAGATGCAAGATCAGATCACACAACTATGATAAAAGTCGTATCGGTCTGGCTTCACAATCCCAATGAAGTCTTTAAGTCGTTAACCTGGTTTTAGAAGAAGAAAACCAAAGGTTAAAGGAGAATCGACTCTAGCACGCAAACTAGTATCACATATGAAGTGTGGGGATTAGTTTTGCACAATACTAGATATCTCCTTTATATAGTCTTTCAAATCAGGGTTTTGCCTTGGTCACAAATCAAACAATATCCAACGTTAGATGAAAACCTTATTTAGATTCAAGCTAATATTTCTTAACCGTTAGATCGAAAACTTAGCTTGTTACACACACTTAACAATGCACTCTTCTAGGTTTGTTAACCGTACCCAAACGTATGCACTCGTTGGTTCAGTAAAAGTTAACCAAAATGTTAGCCATATGAGCATTTCATATCAACCATGTTCTTGTTCACTATAACTAGTTCAAATGAATTCAAATGAACTAGTTAAAGAGTTGTTCAATTGCAAGGAAATCTTATGTACTACACAAGGCACAATTGAAGCAAAGATGATTTGATTCACTTGAGTCGGTTCATGAACTTTTTATAGCCATGGTTTGCAAACTGCATTCCTTAGTCTTTTTAAGTTTAAGTTCAGAAATCATCTTCAGATATATAACTTTTTTAAATTCCCAGAATAGGTTCGCGGACTTAAGCAACCGAGAAGAGTTTACAAACTCCAGCAGAAAATCTCGGCAAAAGACCTTCCGTCTGTTCGCAGATTGGATTCACGGACGCAGCTAGTTCGTCAACTCCAGCAGAATTTCTCTGTATGAGAAGTTCGGCATTTCGCGGACTGAGTTCGCGGACTTAGCAAAGCCATTCTTCCGGTTTCTCTTGATCAACAAAGTTCGTAAACTTTGGTTCAAGGAATAGGACTTATACATAAATGTGTTTCCACAGCAATGCTTATGTCCATCAATGGCTATGTAATCTAAACTCTCATTTCAATCATTGAAACATTCTTAGAGGATGTTATATAATTGTTACACCATTTCTCGTCAAAGCAATTTTCAAAGTGATTGAAACATATCATGACTCTCGTCACTAGGTAAAGATAAAATTGATCGAAGCGAAAAGCTTACCAACACATATTTCGAGATATAGATAAGCGAGGTATACTCGGCTCGAAATACCAAGTGTGTATAATCAAAGTCTATATATATAGCATATGACTTCTTGTCTCAAAGAGTAGGAGATATAGTAGATAGACTTTTGAGTGATAGATAAGTTAAAGTATTCACATACCTTTTTGTCGAGAAGTTCCACCGGTTCCTTGAGTAGTTCTTCTTCTTGTAAGAGAATCGCCATGAAGTCCTTGAGCTCAACTACACTTTCTATCCTAGTCGGCGACTTAGCTATAATAGACTAGAAATCAAGACTTATAGTTTTGATCACTAACATTGACAAACATGCTTGAGATAGCAACCGCATGCGAGTTCGACCGAGCAATGCTCTAATAATTTTTCTATCCTTGAGACGGCAGTCGCATAACTAATTAGACCAGCTTGTATAGACAAGAATTTTGAGTCGAGAACTAATTATTTAGTTTACGAATTTCTCGAAATATAATGACTAAGCTTAATGAACATTTTTTCATACTTGATCAATTTCGGTGGAAAACAATTTATTGTTCGAAACCAAATCATGATTCAAGTTTATAATTCAAAAATAGCCCGGAACAATGATGTGTGTCACTGATGTTATTCAGGAATGTTTTGAATTGATATAGAGAAATATAGAACTATTATATTCAGAATACAAGATAGTGTTATCAGTCTTATAAACTGAGAAAATTGTTATATGTCTGAATCCGTATTACATGTACTTGTACACGTAGCGGAGTATTTATATATCGAATTTCGGATTTGTGTGATAAGCATACTCGTATGCACATCATGGGAAAATCTATTTGTTTCGTGATCCGGATATGTATGCATATTCTTATGCAAGCCATTTTGGAATTGTCGTAAGGGAATTCGGGTTAAAGTATTCAAACTAGCAAGCGAGCCAATACAGTTCTATGTTCTAGAACCAGTTTAAGACCCAAACTAGTACGCAAACAGAAAAAGTTCTGTGAACTCCGGATCGGTAAAAGTCTTAAGTTTGAAAACCGGTACGTGAACTAAATTTTTTTGTCAACTCCAGAACTCGGTTATACTTATAAGTTTGCAAACCGGTCCGCATACTATGACTCATCCGACTCACGAACGACTCAAGTATTTGTACCTTGTACATTTACCAACTATGTCGATTTTGTTTCAACTGCGATTAAATTATATCTATGAGATGATTTGAATTTGATCAATTCTCTAATTAACAGTAGACTCATTTGATCACATAATCGTGACTCAAGATTAATGTCTTTGTGAAAATGAAAATGAGTGTTAAGCTTTTAAAGTTCAAACCGTCTAGTTTCCGCTAACCATGTTGGACATAGTCTTTATACACGGTTCGGTTACGGTTTACCTAACCAGATTGTATATCATGTTTATGTGAATAAGATTCAAAGCTTTCATATAACGATGAATATTGTTTGCTTGGTTCCAAAGCTATCTTAGCTTAAAACATATGCTTTGAAGTCTATATAAGGGGAACTCTTGGAAACCGGGATCTTTGAATCCTGGCACTACTTTTTGTTGTGTCCTAGTTTTATCTAGAGTCGTCCTCTCCAAAAACCCTTTTAGGGTTTAGTGATTATACAAACTACATTGGGATTCGTGAAGCCAGGTCAAGTTATCTTTTATCTTGATATCTTGAGTATCCTGATCTTGATTGTTTGTAGAGCTTGCTACAACGATCAAAATAGATAATAATCATCAAAGTTCTCTTCGTCTCAAACTTTGTGATTCCAAAAGTTTTATACTTGTGAGGTGAATAATAATCTAGGTTGCACTTCGGGTTGCATAAGTACGGATTTTGAGAATAGCTAGACTTCGGTCAAGTTGTTATCGATTTCCATCATCTAGATCTTTCGTTTGATCTAACCATCTGTTTAGATCGTAAAACAGGAAATCAATTATAGGCTTAATCTTTGGGAGGAAAATTTAGTTTAAAGTCTTCAATTGATTTGAAACAACTCTTACTTGGTGGGACTCATTATAAGGGAATTAATTGCACGGGATTCAAGAGGCGTAAGGCGCGCGAATATACCTGAATCAGTGGGAGACTGAGTTCGGGATCAACTACATTCCAGACCGATGTTAACTGGTAGTAGGCTAGTATTTGTGGCGGCTTAGTACAGTTTGATGTTGAATCTGGACTAGGTCCTGGAGTTTTTATGCATTTGCGATTTCCTCATCAGCAAAATTTCTGGTGTCTGTGTTATTTGTTTTTTTCCGTATTATGTTGTTTATCTTTATAATTGAAATATCACAGGTTGTGCATTGATCAATCAAAGTAGATACGTCCGACCTAGTTTGTTGGATAAGAATTGATTGGTCCTTGGACATTGGTCTTTGGTACCGTCCAAGAACTCTTTTTGTAGTTAGGTTCACGGATTCAGTTATGTAAACGTTCTAACAACAAGAGAGAGAGAAAGAGAGAATTCTAGACACTTTCCTTGATTGAGTTTTAAATCTCGGAGTTGTGTTGAGTTTTTTCATACAGATTCCCTACGAATAAGTTTGTGGTATATTTTCGTACCCCCGGTGTTTTCAAATGTCATAGGTACATGCAAGCACGCCAAAAACTATAACTCTCCATCGACACCATCACATATTCAAAACTCACACATAACTTATATTATAATAAAGTGTTTCTTAAATTTGAATGAAATACTAATGGTTTGAATACCAAAAATTAAAAGAACATCTAATTAGAGACTATCGTTTAGATCACGATTAAGAATATCAAAGAGACACAATAATTAAAACTATGCATAAAAACTTGCAATAATACTTACGTCATTCTCAATCACAAATAATTTTCTTTTTCACAATCTTCAACCTTTAGTTATAGGTTCCTAATCATTTGTCAGATTTATTCTTTTTCACATCTTTTGTGCTTTAAATTCCTATATTATCCCAAATTCTGTATTTTTATTGTTTTCAAGAAAAAAATATTTTTAGGTTATTTAATGTTTGGTACCCAGCAAATGTTCAACACCTAGCTTTGGTACCTAACATTTACAACATTAATGGTTGGTACCTAGACCCGATGTTGATCGTCAAAGTTTATGTTTGACCAATTCATATGTTATTTTCTAAAATAATTTATTAGAAATTAATACAAATTTAAAAAATTATTCTTGATAAAGTAAAAACCATATTTTCTTGTCTGCCACCTATTCCCACATACAACTTGTACATACAGAAATTAGGTCGAGAAATCCTCATTAGTTCACAAATTTTATTGTCACTGCACTTCTCTCCCGACTGCACGAAGAGTTCACTATCGACTTCTCTTGAACTGATGAATACTTTCCAGGGTTGCGAGAGGTTTTCGATTACAAGAATGGGAAAGGTAAGTGGTTCAAAATGATGGTTAATTTGGGGTGAAATTGTGAGACAAAATCGATTGAAGGAAAAGGGATCTAAAGTTGTTGATTGCATGAGTTTTGGTGACTGTGGTTGAATAATTGGTAGCGGGAGTGGGTTGCTCGATTTGTATGAGTTTGGGATGTATTTTAGCCACATCTAGATGAACAGAATCAACAAGTAAGAAGAGAAAGGTTGGGTTACAATTAGATTCATGTTTTTGGCAAGTATAATCCTATTATGGCAAGTATAATTTCTCTCTGTTTTTGCTTAATATTTTTATTGCTTGATCTACGATGATGTAAAATGCCATTGCATTATTCTCTTTGTTATTGTGGATTTTGTAGACCTAAATATCATGGTATTGTTTGATTTTTGTTTTCACTTGAAATTTATTTTTGATATCAATCGTTTGATGGTTTTAGAGAAATTTTATGTTTCCTTTATTATTGGAGAAATTGATGTAGTGGCAATGAAAATCATGAAGATCTATTTGTTTGTAGTAGTTGTAGTTTGGCCTTTTGAAGGTGCGGGTAATTTGTTATCAATGATGAGTGTGAATACCAATATTCTACGGAGCACGTGTCACGATCTCAGTGGTCGCATACAAGATAACTGTGTAGCCCTCGCTATACAGAGGAATCCAAGTGACAGAGGATACCTTCGTAGATCTACTTTATCTCGTCCCAAGAAAGGATGCCTCGACAGCTAAGATGAAAGAAGTAAAAGCCTAGTTTATGAGGAGGCAGCTGTCGAAGGGACAGAGGTAGATGACATATCTAATCAGCATTAAATGCACAAATCTCTTATCTACACGCATAATCAAAGCACGTGGAGAGAGATGATATGGCGGAACCAGATTGGCAGAGGTTGGCGGTGAACGAAGGCACAATCTGTACTAAGGTTGGGAAGTTCCCGAAGGAATGTGGGTCATCTGAGGTGGCAGAGTTCGCATGGAGAAAGCACGCGGCGAACGAAGGTACCATCTGTACGAAAGGTATATTAGGAAACGATGGACCCAAAGGCAGCAAAGATATACCTGGAGAATAAGGGGCTATAAATACAAAGCCTCACCAACAAACTAAGGGCATTCAATTCTTAGGAGAAGAAGATCTAGTCTTAAGCTTATACCTCTTTAATGTTTATAACTCAAGTAATGACTTCAACTTGAGTTCTCGCTATTACTTTGAGAAGCATTTAAGATCTTTTGTAACCACTACAAATTAATACAACAAATCACTCATTACCCCGTGGATGTAGACGAAAGTCGAACCACGTAATATCTTGTGTCTCATGATAACTTAGTAGCATTTACATTACATTAGTGTTCTTTGTTATTATTGTGATCTTCGATATCTTTTATTACTTAGCATCATCAGTTCAACGGAGGCATCGATACTACTTAGTATCTGATTCTCCGAACTGTATACATTACGTAGACTACGGGAAAACGAGTAGTCACAGTTTGGCGCTAGAAGGTTTTTCTCACCAGCTTGAGTTTTTATATTCCGTCATTTATTTTACTTACGCATCTTCTCCAGCGAAGAGATCTGAGTTTAACAACGATGGATCTCACTTTCTAGTCATTGGTTCGTCCATTGTTCTCACAAGTTCTTTGAGTTCATAGCCTCTAAAGACTAGCAATCTCACATATCTACAAAAGTTTCACAAAAACACACTCACAAAACGTTAAAACTTTTGTTTTGTATTAAAACACCTTTTCCGACAAAGTATTCCTCAGATCTGAGTACCTCTGAGCACTGAGGAATCTCAGCGAGAATTTAAGGAAGCAAAAATCTTTTCAAGCATTTAATACCCCATTTTTCGAAAAGATCTGGTACCCTTTTTTAATTATTTTCAACATTTAAGGTTGTTTTCTCCAAGGGTACCAAAATAGAAGTCAGTACATGTCTCTCCAAGATGTCATTTCAGTCCTTTTTCTGAAAAAGTTGCTTAGACGTCTTCTATGTTAGTGCATTAATTGCTACTTTTAACGAAGGCACCCAAGTAGCAGATTTTTGTCGTTTTTTCTGTGACCGAAGGATAACAAAAGCCGAAGGCATGCAGAAACCAAGTGATGTACCAACAAGCTCACGACCAGCAGTCACGAGAGGAAGATCTCAAAAGCCCTGTCAAGCAAACCAAAGAACCGAAGCAGAGGACGGACAAAGCGAAATAGCAAGAAGAACAGCTGCTACCAAGCCGCTTATTCTTGCCGAAAGGATGGGGCAAACATCGAGAGCACAACTACTTTACGACATGCCATTACCGGAGTATCCCAATGTCACGCAACCACCTGCGGCCAACACAGGTTTACCCAGAACCCTAGTTCCTACGGGACGAGGGTTGGGAAACCTAACTCCGATCCAGATAGATCCAGACGCACCGGTCATATAAGAAGGAGTGGATAACTCTGAAGATCCGGCCGACAACACTCCTTAGGGTGGTGGAGTCCACAACGAAGAACAAATGACAACATAAGTAGAAGCTCTGCTACTAAGAAACAAGTAACACGAGGATGCCATGTACGTAATGGCCCAGGAGAACCAGAACCTAAAAGATATGCTGGATGTGCAGATCGAAGGTTCCCAAACTCACCCTCCATTAAAGAGGCATGAGAACAGAGCGATCTCAGGAAGACGAAGGGTGACTCTTAACCCACCAAAGGTTAACCCGCCTAAGGGGACCAGGAGAATGCACCATGATCCAGAAGAGACGGACTCAACCTACAATCCCTCTCAATCCTACTATGATGAGGCATTTTCCAGAGATTCTCACAACGTGAACATGGTTATGGAGCAAATGGAGAAGATGCAGAAAAAAATACAAGGGATGAAAACCGTCCATGCAGGCGCAAGACTAGAAGAAGTGCTCCATGAAGCGACAACGTCTCCGTTGTCTCTCCGCATTTTGAGGGAGCCTATCCCTGCGAAATGCCCAGTACCTGCGTTTCAGACCTACAATGGTACCTCTGATCCCGCAGCCCACCTACGATATTACACTCGTGTCCTTGCCCATTGGGAAAGAGATGAGGTAGTACTTTGTAGGTATTTTCCTGCAAGCTTGACAGGATCAGCATTGGCGTGGTATGACAATTTACCAGCAAACTCAGTTGACTTTGAATAATTGTCCACGGTATTCTTGGAGACATACATGTACAACGAATCAACAAAGGCAGGGTTAGATAGGCTATTTTCTTTAGCTATCGGACCCCGAGAAACATTAATGCAGTACACAGACAGGTGGCAGAAGAGTGCCAAGCAATCGAAAAAGTCAATCCAGAAATTAGCATTAATTGCTATAAGTACGAACTTGATAGAACCTCAGCTATCTTCGTGGAGCTTCACAACAGAGCCCTTGATTCTGAAGGAGAGCTCAGGGTTGTCCAAGACCGCTACATCAGACTTGAAGAAATCCATAAGGATAACCCCAGGGCACAAGCAAAGAAAACAACAGCTCCGCAACGAACCAACTCTCTGGAACCAATTCCGGAGATACCTAAGAGGCAAAACGAGACCGGGGGTAGAACCAGTTCTCGAGACAAAAGATCAAAATACGGAGATGGCAAAGGCATAGGAAAAGGAAGAGACGAGTTTGTAGATAAGATCTACACAAAGCTAAATACCACATTCTCCCATATCCTAAGCAAGGAAGGAGCGAAGCCGGGCTTTCCTTACCCTAATACTAGGGGAAAACAGCCAGAGAAGACGAAGGAGGCTAAGGAGTACTGCGAGTACCATCATTACTATGGCCATACAACTGATACATGCTATCACCTAAGGAACACAATTCAGAGATTCATAAACGAAGGTTAATTCATGGAGTACGTACAGATACAGCCAACTGAAACTGAGGTGGCCCCGAAGAAAAGGGTAGAACTACCTCAGGACGACAAATACATAAACATGATCACCTTCTCCAGCGGAGGTCAAGAAGAACTATTAGAAGACATCCTCGATTTAGCTCGAAACAGAAGAAAGCTAGAAACCCACGAGGTGTTCAAGCTAAGCGGACCACCTACTAGCACTTGGGAAGAATGAATGGCCACGCCATTAACATTCTCAACAAAAGACGTCAATCAGGAGGTCGATATGCACAACGATCCACTTGTGATCACTCTTACAATACACGGATTACGAAGGTCCTCGTTGACGGTGGAAGCTCGTTAAATGTATTATTTTACGAACCCTACCTACGCATGGGTTTGACAGAAGAGCAGATGGATTCTTCCACTGGCACAATATACGGTTTCAATGGAGCAGTCTCTAAACCAAAAGGAGAAATCGTCTTGCAGGTACGTGCAGGACCCTTAGTAACCAATACAAGGTTCTGTATGGTGGAAGCACCTTCGGCCCTACAATGTAATCATGGGAAGACTATGGGTCCATAGATTACGAGGAACAACTTCGACATATCATCAGTACCTTCGATTCCCTACACCCATGGGTGAAATGGAAATCAAAGGTGACCAACAAGACGCAAGGCTATGCAATCTAGCAGAGGTCAGACTCAACGAAGAAAGAGTTGTTGCCCAGCAACACGAAAGAAAAAGACGAAAGGAAAACTCCAAAGAAGTGAAGGACGGAGCCTTCTTAGTACCCGAAGCCATCTTAGTTCTAGAGACTAGCACCTCCGCCGCTCCAGGGGCGAACGTCTCTGCCAAATGACAATTACAGAAAAGTACTCCTCAACGTCCTAAGAAACAAACCTTCTCACCGGTGGAACCAACAAAGAAAATCAACATCAGAACGGAGGTGGAGCCAAAAATGATCAACATCGGAACTTTACTTGAAGAGGTAGAGGAGATGCAACTACAAAGGATATTAAGGGACTACGCAGATGTCTTTGCGTGTTCAATGGAAGACATGCCTGGAATTGACCCGAATTTGGTCTCCCACCACCTTCGTCTCAAACCAGAAATATCACCATTCAAGCAACGCATTCGTAAGGTGGCAGACATCTACCAAGAAGCGGTAGAAAAGGAATTACAAAAGCTATTAACCGCGGGGTTCATACGAGAAGTCAAGTATCCCACGTGAATATCCAACATGGTGATTGTGCCCAAGAAGAACGGAGGCGTACGCATTTGCATCGACTTTAGCAATCTCAACAAAGCGTGCCCCAAAGACAGTTACCCGCTGCCAAACATTGACCAACTAATCAATGCAACCGAAGGTCACCAGAGGCTATCCTTTATGGATGGATACTCATATTACAACCAAATCACCCTTGCAGAAGAAGACCAGGAGCATACTGCGTTCTTTACTCCACGAGGCTTGTATTGTTATACAAGGATGCCTTTTGGACTAAAGAACGCGGGGGAAACATACCAGCGATTGGTAGACAATATCTTTGAGCCGTGGATAGGCAAGATACTGGAGGTCTACGTGGACGATATGCTTGTCAAAAGCAAAGAGGCGAAAAACCACCTGTCAGATCTAAGGGAAATATTCGAAGCCATGAGAAACTTTCACATGAAGGTGAACCCGGAGAAATGCACATTCGGAGTAACCTAAGGAAAATTCTTGGGATACTTGGTAACTAAGCGAGGAATATAAGTAGACCCCGAAAGGGTCAGATCAATAATAGAAATGCCATCTCCACAAACACTAAAATGAGTACAAAAGCTAAATGGAATCTTATCTTCCATGGGAAGATTCATCGCAAGATATCGAATAAATGCAAAGCATTTTTCGATACACTAAGGAAAGGAAGCAGGTTCATGTGGACCACGGAAAGCGAGCAAGCTTTTCAAAAGATCAAAGAATACTTGGTGTTAGAGCATTGCTCGGTTGAACCCACCAAGCATTGGTATGTCAAGTTTGGTTGTTATATTTTAGTGAATTAAAACTCATGTTAAGAGTCGCTTGATTATGTACTAGAGTCAACTTCGTATAGGTTAGCTTGAAAGTATTAGGATATGAGACATTACAAGTATTGCGGAGTCTTGAAGATGTGAAGAAGAAAGGAGCTACAACGATAACAATCATCCTTACACTTGAGGTTAGTGATATTTGACTTGAACTGTTTCATTCCCTAACGTATCTTTCAAGTCGTGCATATTGAAAACATAACTGCGAAGCATATTTGAACTCTAGATAGACATAGTATTAAGGAGTACAATACGATGTTTATTGCTTAAC
Organism: Papaver somniferum; assembly: GCF_003573695.1. Classification (NCBI taxonomy): domain Eukaryota; kingdom Viridiplantae; phylum Streptophyta; class Magnoliopsida; order Ranunculales; family Papaveraceae; genus Papaver; species Papaver somniferum. Next base: position 86,144,303 of record NC_039363.1, read on the forward strand.
CATACTTTGTAGATAAGACATCGCCATAATCATTTGAATGTTATTGTGATTATGTATGGGTATAAGGTGAGGATTTCATCCTAGGGAACAACGTTTACATGTGTTCTAAGGAAGTAAGTTCATAAACTTGTTTGTGGACCGAAAAGGAAATTGTCAGGTGTTATTGGTTTTGTTATTCATTGTATATCTTATAAACAACCAATATGTGTGATAGAGTATAACCGCTCACAACTTGTTGTGTTCTTGGTAGAACTATTCACAAAGGCCTGACTTATGTATTGGTATAACTTTTATTAGTAAAACCGATCTTAAGTAATCACCTGTGGTATGATCAGATTTTGTATGTCTGACCAATTAAAAGGAAAAGGGAACTGATCCTTGTAAGGGGTGCAGTACATCAAAGGGAACCGATCCTTGTATGGGGTGCACCAAAGTTTATAGAAGAAAGGGGAACCGATCCTATGGACATGTGCAACACGTTTATAGGCAAAGGGGAACCGATCCTGTGGACATGTGCAACACATATAAGTTAGATACCATATATATGTGGGGAACCGATCCTAGTACCTAGTCAACCGAATTTTCGAAAAGCTAGTGTGACTATGCACAATACTCACATGGAGGTAGAACCGAAAATTGTTATGGTAGAACTGTTAAACCCATGATTTTGATTGAATGTTTGTTTGATCAATCACATAGTTCTTGAAAGACAGATGAACCAGTTCTAAACTTGTTTGTAAGTGTGGCAAATCTGTTTCAAGGTTGTAAGTGTGAAAGATAACTTACAAAGTAAGGATGTCGACATACTTTGAACACGTGTTGTGAATGTTTATTTCTTTAATTGTTCAAAGTTATTCCTTAATAGTTAAATGAAGAAAACCCCAGGATTGAAACATAAGTAAGTTAAGAATCTTTTAATTAAGGTTATTAATTTCATTTTGTAGGGAAATTACAGAATTAGTAATGTGCATTTACTAATTAGATTTTCCGAGAGATTTCGATAGTTATTTTTGGACAGAGCATTTCCAGGAATTATGAAAACCGAATCTGTGCTTTAATGAATATCTTGAGAATATTTTCGGTTTTGGAAATTCCTTGGTGTCCAAAATTCCTTGTCTATAAATACTCGAAGTTTACCTTTGTAGCAAACTAATCCTTCGTAACAACAGATTTACTCTTTTGTTGTTGTTACTGGTGTAGCCGCCTATTCGGAAAGGAGAGTAACCTAATTAGGAGAAATCTCTTACGGCCGCTCAGTTTAAAGTCTTCTTTGAGATTGAGAATCTCTAGCGTGTACCATTGGTGGGAAACTAGATAATTGCGGTTTATCTTTTATTTTCAATTGATTTGATTGACTAACGGTGGTTGAAATATGATTGCACCTGGTTTGTTTATTCTTGAGAATCTTCTCTTCTGATATAAGATTCACTCAAACTAGTTCAGAGTTTCGACAGGGATCTTTAGACCGTTGTTAGTTCTAAAGACGATCTTGTGATAATCCATTGTTAACAGACTCCGTTCTATGCGTGATTGATCACAAGAGATTCAAGTGATTGTGTGCAGGTTTTTATTGAAGATTTAAGAAGATTTGAAGACAAAGAAGATATTGAAGATCTGACTTGGGTTTCATAATCTTTGGTGTGCACAGTACTCGTTTCGGTAAAAGAGGATCCAATTAATAATCGGTTTATTCTTGTGGTAGATTGGATTGATTAATTGAGTAGATCGGCATCAACACGATTCTTCAGATTAAAGGTGTTGTTGGCTTAATCTTAAGCGATTACCTTTGGGTGATTGAATATAAGATAGATCTAAGGACCTGACGAAGGAGTTTATGTTGAGATAAATGAAAGATCCTTTGTCCGACTCATATTACTTGGTTGAATAGAGTTGATACCAAACAGATTTATTGTTCCTTTACTGTTTGGAAAACGAACCAAAGGAATTGTTCCAAGTACGCGACTTATTTATAAGTTGGAGGCGTGGGAATACAGAAGGAACTAGGTGAAATATAGGGTTAGTTACTTGGTCTCAACTATACGAAGTTAGTGTAATTTTGTGTAGCGGCTTAATCCTGGGAGTATTCAATTCTGGACTAGGTCCCGGGGTTTTTCTGCATTTGCGGTTTCCTCGTTAACAAAATCTTTCCGTGTCACTTACTTTTATATTCCGCATTATAATTGTTTTATTATAATTAAAGTAAATTACACAAACGTTAATTCCTATTTACTTGATAAGCAATCCTATTGTGTTTGGTTAAGTCCGAACCTTTGTATCAAGTAAACATACTTCGTTGTTGTATTGTCTGGATCTCGTATCCAAAGAAGATCACACGAAGTGTGAACCGATTAGTTGTATTGTTTCGACTCAGTCCATAGACAATCACTTTCGGAGAAAGGACTTATAGGTAGGAAAAGTTTTAGCTTGAGGTATATTTGGGTACCCTCGCCTTTTCATTTGGCTTCAATACCCATCCTACAGAAGCCCTAGCCAGGTGAGATACTCACCTTGTACTTAGCAGCAACAAGCTACGCTGTGAGCGCAACATTAGTACGAGATCAATGACAAGGAGAAAAGCCCATATACTACATCAGCAAGACACTCAGTTCAGCGGAGCGTAACTATACTAAGGTGGAGTAGCTTATATATGCCTTAGTAGTGGCAACACAAAAACTAAGGATATATTTCGACTTACATACCATCAGGGTCTTCACAAAGGCTCAGATAGGTCAAATCCTCGACAGCACGGAGAAAATTGGAAGGGTGAAAAATGGAATGTCATGATCAAACAGTTCCACATAATCTTTGGGACTAGGAGGGCTGATAAATCGCAAATCTTAGCAGACTTTCTAGCGGACCTACCTCTCAACGACGAAGCAGAGATATATGACATCCCAAGAATGTAGGAAGACAAGCAAGAACCAGAAGATCTCTTGGAACCTCAGAATTCACGTAGGTGGGAGATATTCGTAGATGGCTCCTCGAATGGAGAGGGCGCAGGCATAGGGATTGTAATAACAACCCCTACCGGAGGCCGACTCATTTATGCGTTCAGTTTAGAATTCGAACAATGCACTACTAACATCACAGAATACGAGGCGGTCATACATGGTCTACGCTTGGCACGGGAGCTGATAAGCACATAAGTGCTACATTTTATACCCATATTTATATTAGTTAGGAATCAATATTTTGGCTAATAACACAATTTTATTGCTTTTATAGAAAGCACCAATAAATCGGATCATCCGAAGATAGACATCTAATATGGAAGCTAAATGGTGTTTATGATGAAAATAACCGGCTGGCCTGGTATTTCTATACATCACCAGCATGGAAGTCATTCAGTCCGGGAGGCTCAAAGATTGTAATTCAAGGAGCAAAGAATTGTTGTCTTTGCTAGGCACATGAAGCCCCACCAGAAGTTGATGGATAAGTGACGTGACTACTATCCCACCCATTTTTTTGTGGCATCTTATAAGCAGTGACAACGCATCTTGTTCTTATATCAAAATAAGAAGAAAAAGCTTCGAGTGGTAACTCTTTCAAGCAACTGTCATTCCATTCTCTTTAACTTTCTTCTTACAACTGTTGGTGGAAGCTGAGATAGTAATCATGGAGCGGAATGGATTATGAGGAGATACAACTGATGAGGAAACCAAATAGAAGGATGATCGAGTGGATTCAAGCCGAGAAGAAGACAGTGCTGGGCGTTGATCTCAAATTGGTGTTAAATGATGCTGTTTCCGGGCGTGAACGAAGATGGACTGTATATTGCAGTCGCTGGTGTTGGCTGAGTGTTTGGGAAAATCTGCAGAAGTGGTCAAGGAATATCGATCAGCTGAGATGCATAAGAAGTGGAGCTGGTGATACAAGTTGAACGGGTTTGACATGGAACTGAATGGTGAAGGCTGCGACTAGTTTTGTTGATATGAATAGAGAATGATAATTCTTTCAAATATAAGTGGGGTTTTCCGGTGGAAATGGATTCTGTTCTTTGCATTCACTGGGAGAGTTGTGCATTCGATGATTGCACCTGGTGACCAGTGGAGAAAGTTCTGAGATGGACATGAATTGAAGACGGCAGCGAGCACTGTATGGTGGAACGGGATCTGATGTCGGAAGGAGAATGGAGATATATGCTGGCTAGTTTTGGTACAGTGAAGCCGTGATTTCCGGTGGTGATTATAGAGTTCTTACAGCAACTACAATGGGGGACCGAGATAGATTTGGCAAAAAAAAAAAACAACAACCTCAGCAACATCATGAATAAATGGAAATGTGCTTGATGGATGATTGCAGCTGGTGTTTGCATCGAGGAAGTGGTTTAATGGAATTGCAGATGACGAGACCGAAAAGATGTTGCTGGAGTGGCTTTGTTTAAGGCTGTACGACCAGAGTGGAAATGGTGTTGTGAACGACAGTGCAGGAAGAAGCTCAGGCATCAACGGAGCTCAGGGGTTTGTATGACCGGAAGGAGAATGGTAGTGGGCTGACAGTGAGCTGGGACAGAGACATGAAGAAGCTCGTGATGGCCTGAGTCTAAGAAAAAAGAGATGGTGATGGACGACGTGCTGGAGTTGGACGAACAGAAAACAAAAAGTGGATTGCAAACTTGAGTTTGCATGTGCTGACGTTTATGTTTTTCCAGGAAATTTTAATCCTAGCACGTGAAGACCAAACACCACATGAGTTGTAAATGCCAAAAGTGCATAAACAGGTGGCCCGGCTCCATTGGATGATTTTGTGCAATGATCAACACGTGGCAGCTTTCTATTGGATGGTGATGTGTAAGGAACCAAAGTAAAATGAGAAGCGTTCGAAGGCTATATTTTGAACCTAGACAGACAGAAAGAAGGCGAGGCGCGGCTAGACGGCCGTTTCGTAGTATAGGATTTGGAGTTTTTCTTCTCCATTTTTGCTTAGCTATTTTGATTTTAATCTTTTTATGGCTTTTGTGAAAACCATGGATAGCTAAAGTCATGTTAGGGTCTAGGTAGAACCCAATTTTATTATGAAAACTCTACATTTATATGCTTAATAATGAGTTGATTGATTAGTAGTTTTTCTTCGTATAGCTTGATATTTAATTGTTCATGTGATTTTCTTGATTATTTATGCTTTTCAATTGATATGGCGTGCTTGGGTTAAATTCTTTGACGTGATATGCTTTAGGATTGATAAGTAATGCTTTAGAATCACTACTCATGAAGCGAAGAAAATTACAACGGAGAAACAGTATATGAAAATGCATGGAATATATTTTTAAAGATTAGTAGAGTTTGTATAATTAATTGGTGGAAACCGAAAACCCTAGCAACCCATTCCCATCTTGTTTATTTTAGATTATTATCATTTAAATTTGTTCTAAATTTCTGAAAATCGTTAAAACATTATCTATTTGATTATTTAGTTTTGGTATTAGTTGGTAGAGTATTTCACACTCCCTGTGGGAATGAACCGCATTTGCTATCTATATCACAATTGACCTGTGCGCTTGCGGATAAAACTAGGTTTCATTTTAATCGTTCATCTTGGTTATATAAAATCCACATCAAGTTTTTGGCGCCGCTGCCGGGGAGTTGTTGCATAATACTCTCTAATTGATATCAATTTCTGTATATAGCTTATTTTTATTTTCATTTTCTGTACATAATTTATTTTTATTCTTCTTTTAGATTTCTTTTAGTTCTTTTACGCTGTTTGTTTGAATATTTTCCAGGTACCTTAGTCTGAAGTACTACAGGCGAAAATATGCACTCGCAAGGCTTTTGCAAGAGCCACTCAGAAGATCCATTAAAGGTTTGCTTAGATCATTTTGGGTATGATTTTGATGATGATAGTGTTATTTGTGAAGTCAATGCCTTGTTAGACTCCACATCGCTGCTAGACACTAATAAATGAAAGCCCAAACTAGAACCTCTAGTTCTGCCCGAGTCTCGACTAGTTACATCAGTCGAGAAAGCTCCGACTTTGACCCTTAAGCCATTGTCTGACTTATCAGGTTATGATTGTTTTCATCTTGATAATATTAATAATGAAACTGTTGTGGATGAGAATGGGTCTAATAGTCATGATATTATTGCTTCATTGGTCCCTTGTTTAGAGAGTGATTTTAGACCAATATATGCCTCGCAAGTTATTTCTTCGGACTTAGAACCTGATTTAGGGAGTACAACGACTGTTCAATTCTTTAAACAATCTTCAGTAATTATCTACAAGTCTGATTTTCACATAACCATTTATGATTGGGCAGGTTCGAATTTTTTTATGAATAAGATTGAATTCAGTTTTAGCTCTCTGGGTACTAATCATTCGTACTGCGGGTTCATGTTTTCGACTGATCGAATTAGTTGGGTTGATCCCCAACTTTTCAGACTATATATATATGACTGGCAGCTTACTTTGGGGTTCCAACCCCGCATTTTTTGAGAACGTGCTACTGGAAAACATGGAAACAAACACCTTTCGCTTCATGGGAGTAAGCCCATCAGATTTGTACCCCGCACTCTATCTTTTACTTTTATTGTATTTTAAAATTTCTCATCTTAATTCCTACGTTGGATGACTTAATTACATTGAGGACAATGTAATGTTTAAGTGTGGGGGGTGTGACACTTTCGTTAGGAATTTCTAATAACAAAAAAAGAAAAGTTATGACCAGCTGTGTAGCGGGTCTAAAAAAAATAAAAAAAAGAAAAAGAAAAAGAAAAAGATGATCAGCTGTGTAGCGGGTCTTAAAAAAAATTTATTATCATTATGATTTTTAGGGTTACGACCAGCTGTGTAGCGGGTCTTGTGTATGATATTTGCAATAACCAGATGTGTAGCGGGTCTTGGTATGGTTTTCATTTTATGACCAGCTGTGTAGCGGGTCTAAGTCTCTCTTATGATATGACCAGCTGTGTAGCGGGTCAATTTCTTGTTTTGCTCGATGACTAGAAAAATATAAGTGTGGGGGTGTTGATAAGCACATAAGTGCTACATTTTATACCCATATTTATATTAGTTAGGAATCAATATTTTGACTAATAACACAATTTTAATGCTTTTGTAGAAAGCACTAGTAAATCGGATCATCCAAAGATAAACATCTAATTTGAAAACTAAATGGTGTTTACGATCAAAATAACCGGCTCGCCTGGTATTTCTACGTATCAACGGCACTGAAGTCATTCAGTCCGGGAGGCTCAAAGATTGTAATCGAAGGGAGCAAAGAATTGTTTTCTTTGCTAGGCACATGGAGCCCCACCAGAAGTTGATGGATGAGTGACGTGACTACTGTCCCACCCATTTCGTTGTGGCATCTTACAAGCATTGACAACGCATCTTGTTCTTATATCAAAATGGAAAGAAAAAGCTTCGAGTGGCAACTCTTTCAAGCAACTGTCGTTCCATTCTCTTTAACTTTCTTCTTACAACTGTTGGTGGAAGCTGAGATAGTAATCATGAGCGGAATGGATTATGAGGAGATACAACTGATGAGGAAACCAAATAGAAGGATAATCGACTGGATTCAAGCCGAGAAGAAGACAGTGCTGGGCGTTGATCTCAAATTGGTGTTAAATGATGTTGTTTCCGGGCGTGAACGGAGATGGACTGTATATTGCAATCGCTGGTGTTGGCTGAGTGTTTGGGAAAATCTACAGAAGTGGTCAAGGAATATCGATCAGCTGAGATGCATAAGAAGTGGATCGGGTGATACAAGTCGAACGGGTTTGACACGGAACTGAATGGTGAAGGCTGCGACTGGTTTTGTTGAACTGAATAGAGAATGATGATTCTTTCAAATGTAAGTGGGGGTTTTCGGTGGAGATGGATTCTGTTCTTTGGATTCACTAGGAGAGTTGTGTATTCGATGATTGCACCTGGTGATCGGTGGACAAAGTTCTGAGATGGACATGAATTGAAGAGGGCAGCGAGCATTGCATGGTGGAACGTGATCTGATGTCGGAAGGATAATGGAGATATATGCTGGCTAGTTTTGGTACAGTGAAGCCGTGATTGCCGGTGGTGATTATAGAGTTCTTACAGCAACTACAACGGGAATTTGAAGATGGACCGAGATGGATTTGGTAAAAAAAAAACAACAACCTCAGCAACATCATGAATAAATGGAAATGTGCTTGATGGATGATTGCAGCTGGTGTTTGCATCGAGGAAGTGGTTTAATGGAATTGCAGATGACGAGACCGAAAAGATGTTGCTGGAGTGGCTTCGTTTAAGGCTGTACGACCAGAGTGGAAATGGTGTTGTGAACGACAGTGCAGGAAGAAGGTCAGGCATCAACGGAGCTCAGGCGTTTGTATGACCGGAAGGAGAATGGTAGTGGGCTGACAGTGAGCTGGGACAGAGACATGAAGAAGCTCGTGATGGCCTGAGTCTAAGAAAACAGAGATGGTGATGGACGACGTGCTGGAGTTGGACGAACAGAAAACAAAAAGTGGTGCTGACGTTTATGTTTTTCCAGGAAATTTTAATCCTACCACGTGAAGACCAAACACCACATGAGTTGTAAATGCCAAAAGTGCATAAACAGGTGGCCCGGCTCCATTGGATGATTTTGTGCAATGATCAACACGTGGCAGCTTTTTATTGGATGGTGATGTGTAAGGAACCAAAGTAAAATGAGAAGCGTTCGAAGGCTATATTTTGAACCTAGACAGACAGAAAGAAGGCGAGGCGCGGCTAGACGGCCGTTTCGTAGTATAGGATTTGGAGTTTTTCTTCTCCATTTTTGCTTAGCTATTTTGATTTTAATCTTTTTATGGTTTTTGTGAAAGCCATGGATAACTAAAGTCATGTTAGGGTCTAGATAGAACCCAATTTTATTATGAAAACTCTACATTTATATGCTTAATAATGAGTTGATTGATTAGTAGTTTTTCTTCATATAGCTTGGTATTTAATTGTTCATGTGATTTTCTTGATTATTTATGCTTTTCAATTGATATGGCGTGCTTGGGTTAAATTCTTTGACGTGATATGCTTTAGGATTGATAAGTAATGCTTTAGAATCACTACTCATGAAGCGAAGAAAATTACAGCGGAGAAACAGTATATGAAAATGCATGGAATATATTTTTAAAGATTAGTAGAGTTTGTATAATTAATTGGTGGAAACCGAAAACCCTAGCAACCCATTCCCATCTTGTTTATTTTAGATTATTATCATTTAAATTTGTTCTAAATTTTTGAAAATCGTTAAAACATTATCTATTTGATTATTTAGTTTTGGTATTAGTTGGTAGAGTATTTCACACTCCCTGTGGGAACGAACCGCATTTGCTATCTATATCACAATTGACCTGTGCGCTTGCGGATAAAACTAGGTTTCATTTTAATCGTTCATCTTGGTTATATAAAATCCACATCAAGTTTTTGGCGCCGCTGCCGGGGAGTTGTTGCATAATACTCTCTAATTGATATCAATTTCTGTATATAGCTTATTTTTATTTTCATTTTCTGTACATAATTTATTTTTATTCTTCTTTTAGATTTCTTTTAGTTCTTTTTACGCTGTTTGTTTGAATATTTTCCAGGTACCTTAGTCTGAAGTACTACAGGCGAAAATATGCACTCGCAAGGCTTTTGCAAGAGCCACTCAGAAGATCCATTAAAGGTTTGCTTAGATCATTTTGGGTATGATTTTGATGATGATAGTGTTATTTGTGAAGTCAATGCCTTGTTAGACTCCACATCGCTGCTAGACACTAATAAATGAAAGCCCAAACTAGAACCTCTAGTTCTGCCCGAGTCTCGACTAGTTACATCAGTCGAGAAAGCTCCGACTTTGACCCTTAAGCCATTGTCTGACTTATCAGGTTATGATTGTTTTCATCTTGATAATATTAATAATGAAACTGTTGTGGATGAGAATGGGTCTAATAGTCATGATATTATTGCTTCATTGGTCCCTTGTTTAGCGAGTGATTTTAGACCAATATATGCCTCGCAAGTTATTTCTTCGGACTTAGAACCTGATTTAGGGAGTACAACGACTGTTCAATTCTTTAAACAATCTTCAGTAATTATCTACAAGTCTGATTTTCACATAACCATTTATGATTGGGCAGGTTCGAATTTTTTTATGAATAAGATTGAATTCAATTTTAGCTCTCTGGGTACTAATCATTCGTACTGCGGGTTCATGTTTTCGACTGATCGAATTAGTTGGGTTGATCCCCAACTTTTCAGACTATATATATATATGATTGGCAGCTTACTTTGGGGTTCCAACCCCGCATTTTTTGAGAACGTGCTACTAGAAAACATGGAAACAAACACCTTTCGCTTCATGGGAGTCAGCCCATCATATTTGTTCCCCGCACTCTATCTTTTACTTTTATTGTATTTTAAAATTTCCCATCTTAATTCCTACGTTGGATGACTTAATTACATTGAGGACAATGTAATGTTTAAGTGTGGGGGGTGTGACACTTTCGTTAGGAATTTCTAATAACAAAAAAAGAAAAGTAATGACCAGCTGTGTAGCGGGTCTAAAAAAAATAAAAAAAAGAAAAAGAAAAAGATGATCAGCTGTGTAGCGGGTCTTAAAAAAAATATATTATCATTATGATTTTTAGGGTTACGACCAGCTGTGTAGCGGGTCTTGTGTATTGTATTTGCAATGACCACATGTGTAGCGGGTCTTGGTATGGTTTTCATTTTATGACCAGCTGTATAGCGGGTCTAACTCTCTCTTATGATATGACCAGCTGTGTAGCGGGTCAATTTCTTGCTTTGCTCGAGGACTAGAAAAATATAAGTGTGGGGGTGTTGATAAGCACATAAGTGCTACATTTTATACCCATATTTATATTAGTTAGGAATCAATATTTTGACTAATAACACAATTTTAATGCTTTCGTAGAAAACACTAGTAAATCGGATCATCCAAAGATAAACATCTAATTTGAAAACTAAATGGTGTTTACGATGAAAATAACCGGCTCGCCTGGTATTTCTACATATCACCAGCAATGAAATCATTCAGTCCGGGAGGCTCAAAGACTGTAATTGAAGGGAGCAAAGAATTGTTTTCTTTGCTAGGCACATGGAGCCCCACCAGAAGTTGATGGATGAGTGACGTGACTACTGTCCCACCCATTTCGTTGTGGCATCTTACAAGCATTGACAACGCATCTTGTTCTTATATCAAAATGGAAAGAAAAAGCTTCGAGTGGCAACTCTTTCAAGCAACTGTCGTTCCATTCTCTTTAACTTTCTTCTTACAACTGTTGGTGGAAGCTGAGATAGTAATCATGGAGCGGAATGGATTATGAGGAGATACAACTGATGAGGAAACCAAATAGAAGGATAATCGACTGGATTCAAGCCGAGAAGAAGACAGTGCTGGGCGTTGATCTCAAATTGGTGTTAAATGATGTTGTTTCCGGGCGTGAACGGAGATGGACTGTATATTGCAATCGCTGGTGTTGGCTGAGTGTTTGGGAAAATCTACAGAAGTGGTCAAGGAATATCGATCAGCTGAGATGCATAAGAAGTGGATCTGGTGATACAAGTCGAACGGGTTTGACACGGAACTGAATGGTGAAGGCTGCGACTGGTTTTGTTGAACTGAATAGAGAATGATGATTCTTTCAAATGTAAGTGGGGGTTTTCGGTGGAGATGGATTCTGTTCTTTGGATTCACTAGGAGAGTTGTGTATTCGATGATTGCACCTGGTGATCGGTGGACAAAGTTCTGAGATGGACATGAATTGAAGAGGGCAGCGAGCATTGCATGGTGGAACGGGATCTGATGTCGGAAGGATAATGGAGATATATGCTGGCTAGTTTTGGTACAGTGAAGCCGTGATTGCCGGTGGTGATTATAGAGTTCTTACAGCAACTACAACGGGAATTCGAAGATGGACCGAGATAGATTTGGTAAAAAAAAAACAACAACCTCAGCAACATCATGAATAAATGGAAATGTGCTTGATGGATGATTGCAGCTGGTGTTTGCATCGAGGAAGTGGTTTAATGGAATTGCAGATGACGAGACCGAAAAGATGTTGCTGGAGTGGCTTTGTTTAAGGCTGTACGACCAGAGTGGAAATGATGTTGTGAACGACAGTGCAGGAAGAAGCTCAGGCATCAACGGAGCTCAGGGGTTTGTATGACCGGAAGGAGAATGGCAGTGGGCTAACAGTGAGCTGGGACAGAGACATGAAGAAGCTCGTGATGGCCTGAGTCTAAGAAAACAGAGATGGTGATGGACGACGTACTGGAGTTGGACGAACAGAAAACAGAAAGTGGATTGCAAACTTGAGTTTGCATGGGCTGACGTTTATGTTTTGCCAGGAATTTTTAATCCTACCACGTGAAGACCAAACCCTAGTTAGTAAGTTCGCGAATGATTCGTGAATTTTTCCGTATCACGAATTTTACCGTTTTATTCGCGTACGTTTGCAATTTCGAACCCAAGTCGTGTATTATGTGGCATTTCCGGATTATTCGCGAACCGTTCACTAATTTTACGTATTCCGAATGATACGTTCGCTTAATTCGCCATAAATTCTTTAGCTTTTACTTTTCAAAGACTCCACTTTTTGGGCTTTACTGCCTTCCGAGCATACACGACCGAATATTAGACGTGTTGTAATTTTTATGAAACAAAAACGACTGAAGAGATTTGAAGGTGAAGGTGAGAGAGATCTCAAACTCACTAACCAAGCATCTAAACCACCATACGACGTCCTCTTGGATAACTAATGTTGTATATATTATTAATATCATCATATTAAGTTTATTTTTTCTTTAAATAACTCACACATATGCATAAAAATTGGTCTATGACCTTATAAATACAAATTATATGTTATATATAGATACCGAATTTTCAGAGCCGAACTCACATTTATAAATCGAATTATACACGTACGTATGCTGTTCCGAATTACTGACGAATCACGTCCCGTTGACCGAATTTTGGACCGAATCTGGATTTTACAAAACTGTATAATACTCGTACGTTTGCCGTTCCGTACGTTTGCCGAATCCCGAATTGCTAACTAGGGACCAAACACCACATGAATTGTAAATGCCAAAAGTGCATAAACAGGTGGCGCGGCTCATTGGATGATTTTGTGCAATGATCAACACGTGGCAGCTTTCTCTTGGATGGTGATGTGTAAGGAACCAAAGTAAAATGAGGAGCGTTCGAAGGCTATATTTTGAACCTAGACAGACAGAAAGAAGGCGAGGCGCGGCTAGACGGCCGTTTCGTAGTCTAGGGGTTAGAGTTTTCTTCTCCGTTTTTGCTTAGCTATTTTCATTTTAATCTTTTTATGGCTTTTGTGAAAGTCATGGCTAGTTAAAGCCATGTTAGGGTCTAGGTAGAACCTAATTTTATTATGAAAATTCTACATTTATATGCTTAATAATGAGTTGATTGATTAGTAGTTTTTCTTCATATAGCTTGGTATTTAATTGCTCATGTGATTTTCTTGATTATTTATGATTTTCAATTGATATGGCGTGCTTGGGTTAAATTCTTTGACGTGATATGCTTTAGGATTGATAAGTAATGCTTTAGAATCACTACCCATGAAGCGAAGAAAATTATAGCGGAGAAACAGTATTTGAAAATGCATGGAATATATTTTTAAAGATTAGTAGAGTATTTCACACTCCCTATGGGAACGAACTGCATTTGCTATCTATATCACCATTGACCGGTGCGCTTGCGGATAAAACTAGGTTTCATTTTAATCGTTCATCTTGGTTATATAAAATATACATCAGGAGCTAGGCTTATCAGATGTTCGTTTGACTAGTGACTCACAGTTAGTCATTAGACAAATCGAGCTCAAATATCAAACTTTGGATCCGGTACTATCTTTGTACCTAAAGTTAGCACAGGATCACGCATCAAAGATCAATCACGTTACATTCAGACATGTCTGTCGAAAAGATAACAGACACGCAGATGCCTTAGCATTCATATCATTGATACTAAGGGACAGAAATACCACCTTCGTGAAAATATGAAGGATATACAAGCCTTCAATAGAGGGACCAATCTCAGAAGCTGAGGAGGCTTTGGCCGTTCAAACTCGATCCATGAGAGAAGCTGAGAAAGGAAAAGAAGACGAAGAAGAACCAGATGACGAATTCGAAGAATCTGACAAAGACCAATCTATTTCGGACGAAGACAACAAAGACTAAGCGGAGAATGATTGGAGGATTCCAATTCACCAATACCTTGACAAAGGTACCTTACCAGTAGATGTCAAGGAGGCTCGGAAACTTGAATCAAAAGCAGCAATGTACAGCCTGCGTGATGGAATATTGTACATAAGGTCATTTGTTGGATCTCTGATGCGGTGCCTCTCACGAACCGAAGGCAAAAGAATACTCCATGATATACACAACGGATATGCCGGCAATCATAACGGAAGAAGGTCTTTGGCAGTCAAATCCAAAATGCAAGGATACTACTGGCTATGCATGGACGAAGATTCAAAGAACTTGGCTAAGCACTGTGAGAGATGCCAACGCCTTGCCAGGAAGATTAAAGCACCAGCAACGGAGCTTAACTCAGTCATCATCCCTTGGCCATTTGTCAAGTGGGGGGGTTGATATTTTTGGACCCTTGATAGAAGGAACCTCGAAGAGAAAATACCTTATTGTGGCTACGGATTACTTCACCAAGTGGGTGGAAGCAAAGGATTTGGCAAGAATTAGGGACACAGATGTCTTTAAGTTCTTGTTTGAGCAAATCATATGCAGGTTTGGAATACCAGCCGCCATAGTCTCGGACAATGGAAAGCAGTTGCAAGGAAAGAACATAGATATGTTGTTGAGAGAGCTAGGATTAGGGTTATCTTTAACAGCTGGAGAAACATCAAATTAAATGAAATTCATAGAAGAAGTAAAGAGAAGAAATATCAGAGAAGAAATTATGGTGAGTGGTTCTCTATTAATTGTCGATTTGAAGTTATATTGAGGGATTTTCGTGTATAAATAGAGAAGGGGTTGTGATGTAAAACGCATGTCTGGATTAGCCGGTGCACCAAGTTGTAGTGGTTTATTTTCAGTATTTTTTCATCATATTTTAATTTCATAACTAGGGATTAGATGAATCCATTAATCTATTGCTAGTTTGAATCATGTTCTGATATTGTTCTTGTTGTGCTTTATTGATTTAGGATAGATTTAATCTGAGCACTTCAACATCTTACTTTCACAGTGTATGTCATGCATCAATTGTAGTTAGAACACTATTATGTTGTTTGTGCTGCAACTTATGCTTAATTGATTGTTATTTATCTTTTGACTAATTGTGCTCAATTAGACAGTTAGTGCTCTATATTAATACCTTTGTTGCGATTAGAATATCCACCAGGAAAGGTTTAATCGTAAAACCACCAGATGAGGTTCTTGGGCATGGAAATATTTATGTAAGGGCTTAGAGATTATCAAACAATATAGTACATGGGAAGCTGGTGATAGGCTTAGTATAAATATCTGGGAGGATATTTGGGTCCCAGGTTTAACCGAAACTTTAAAAAGATACAAAATTCTGGTAATAACTCTTTAAAATTTGTGGCGGATCTCATTGATCCTATCACTAAAAAGTGGAATATATCTCTAATCTATGATTCTTTCCCCTCAGATATAGCAGTAAGAATATGTGGAATATACCTGTTTTTAGACAATAAAATGTCCAAAAGCAAGATAGACTTAGATGGACTCTAACCAAATCTAGAAACTACACTGTAAATGTAGCGCCCCCTAAGCTAGCAGCTGACTAATCCAAGAGATTAGCTAAATAAAGAGGCACTACGAATCTAATTCAAATACTTAAACATTCAATTAAGAAATCTTCTACAAAATTTATCCCAAAACTAACCCCGCTCAGAATATATATACATGAACTTCTCTCAAATGATACATTTATCTGTCAATTGGTTTACAGATACAATAACCAACATAATAAACATAGTGGAAGTTAACTAATTAACGGAGTCAACACTTGTGGCTTTCGCTGCACAACTCTGATCTGTCTCTGAAAACTGAAAGTGGGAATAATTAACATTTAACTTCTAAGTAATCATAAACAAGATAATTAAAAACAATAATGTTTTCTCAGACATTAAATAGTGACCAAGTCACTGAGGTACACAAACACGAATACGGACAAGCTCTTTCTTCAAACAATGTATACTATGGTTGTGAAATTCCGAACTCGCAAATCCACACCTAATCGTAAATATGGATGTCGACAATTCCGAACTCGCAAACTGTCGACCAATATATCATAAAAGCTCTAGGTATAAATGTGAAAGAGCATATCCTCACAGAAGTAAACAAACATGTATATGGACAAACTCCTTCTTCAAACAATGTATACTATGGTTTTGCAATTCCGAACTCGCAAATCCACACCTAATTGTAAATATGGATGTCGACAATTCCGAACTCGCAAATTGTCGACCAATATATCCTAAAAGCTCTATGTATAAATGTGAAGGAGCGTATCCTATATACCACACGTGGAAATTCTTATTTCCCATAACAATTCATATTGACCACAACACATTACAGGTCCTTTCCAAATCATGGAAAGATTAGCAGAATCAACGGAATCATCGTAAAACAAGTTAAACAATGCATAGAACGCACAAACAGAAATACATGAGTTTGTTAAATATGAACCGTTGTAAAGGAAAAAAATAACGGTTACTAAAGAGTCAAATGTATTACCACCTCTTTTGATGACAAGCCACGTCTACCTCGAGATCCACGATCCACTGGTTCATCCTTTGAATCGATCGTTGTTAATAGACTAACTGTTAATCATACAAGAAGTCTAAGAAGCTAGCCAAAATGGCTCATACAAGAATCATACAAGTCTATCTAATTGATATAAGCCCATTTATGGTTCTACACTTCTTTATTATCCATATCTTGCATATCTAAAGGTTTAACTAAAACAATTAGATTGATTCTATAGTCCATAGTTAAGTCTTATGAATATCTACAACTTTGTAGAATAAGCCAAAGGCTAATTCGAACCCAAAAGGTCCAATTCATCAACATAGGGTAACTAGTCCTAAGCCCAAGTTCACTAAACAAAACCGTTACTCTAAAGCCGAGTCCACTAGAGTCTAACTAACGGTCACTAACTGTCAATCTAACAGTCAACGTCCAGTCAAAGTACAGGGTAAGCGCTCAACAAGTCAAGACAAGTGACTCAGTGGGTCAAACCCGATTCAACCCGATTCGACTCAGTCAGATGGACTAAGTCAGCTAGACAATACTGAATAAGCTCAGTCAGACAAGCCAAGGGTTCTTCTTACACAACTGCACTCTAACTCTACAAGCTAACTCAAGTTCAACTTCAATCTAATAAAGCATTGACTCAATCATTCAAATAAATTTCAAATCTCAGTTACAATACAGATACAAACTGTGCCTACCTGCAATTGCAGCTTTAAGCAACATCTAGATCATCTCAACTCACGCCTATCAGTTGTAACCAAAACAGAGTCTACTTCAACTGAACTCAGTTCAACACTATCAATTCTCTTCAACATCAGTTCATCTCTTTCACCACCATGACCTCTTCCTTGTCCTCTAACTACACTCTAGGCAGTAACACCGATATCAATTCAAGCAACCATTATCATTCAGTAAACCAAACCACTTGCAACTCCATTTCAGCACCAACTTTATATCTTGCAATATTAGAATCACCACAAGCACCACCACCTTTAACTGCCACTACTCTAATACCTGCAAAATTAGACTCCAATAGTTGCAACTACATAACAACATTCTCTCCTTTACAAGTTCATCTTCATCACTTTAACATCATCAGCTGAAGTTCTAACTCCATCTGCACTACTACAACTTACCAAAAATTCAACCCCCAACACTTGCAGTCACAACATACTGGCAAAATAATCTCCAGTTCGCTCCATTATCCATAGCCCCAACTCAACACACACTACTTCTTAATTCCACATTCTTATCAATCTCATACCACCGCTGGTTGAACTCCTCCCTGTAACTTACCAACCTTTCTACTAACACAGCATAAGACAATTCTTTGAACCCATATCATCATCCAATACTCCATTCCATAATCCAATTCAAATATCTTAACTTCATCACAAACTCGATTAAGCTCATCCAATCTCAGTTCTTATTCCATAACAACTCATAAACTCATTAAATAAACCAATTCAAATCAAAATACTAAAATTAAGATTATTTAGAAGCTTACCCAATCATTAGCACCCTCTGAATTGCTACATCTCCACGTTAATTCTTCTTAAAACCCAATTTCTGTTTTGTGGAAGAACAGAAACCATAATCTTCTTTAATCTCGAATTATCCTTCATGTCTAACTCTAATTCATCCAATCGACCATTAACCATCTCAAATCCCCTTCTTAAAGCATCAATTTCAACTTCTAATTCATCTTTGATTTCTCCCAGAAACCCTAACCTTTGATTCAGACATCAAACAATCCCACAGCTTCAATCAAACATTAACCCTTTATTCTTCATCTACCCACAACTCAATTCATCTCTCAATTCACCTAAGAACTCGATTTCCATCCAACCAATTCATCTTCAACCAACAGAAACCCTAACTTTTAATTTACAGCATCATCAAAATCTCTTCTTCTTCACAGTTAATCAACATCAACACCACCAACAACCACCACCATGAACTCTCCCTTCATAACTCGACCTCAAAATCTTAACTTAAACACTCAATCTCTCAAGGCGCAGATAAACAAAGAAAGAGGAGAAAGAAGAAAAAGAAGAATGAAAGAAACAAGAATAAGAGAGAGAAGGAAGAAGAAGAAGATAAAACGAGAAGAGAAAATGACCACCTCTTTGACACGTGTTGATGATAAGCCAGCTGAGCTTACTAGAATGCGCAACGTTTGGATAAGGGAAGACCGGGTCGGTCTACCTTTCGTAATAATCTGGCGATATCTTCTTCGTCCGGTGTCCGAATGACACGCTCGAGTAGTCTAATTCGCATAACTTTTCGAGATCTATTCAAAGGTACTAGTTTCGTACCTAGATAGTTGTTAGATTAGTTCCTAATAATTAACGTTCGAGTTACACTAATCGAGTCATTAGAGGTTAATTCGTCTCTTGACTAGTCTAATAGCGTTGACGAGCTTGAGGGTCCTTACATCAAAATCAATGTATGATAAATTAAATGAGACATGTACATAGGTTCTTAGTTTGTCCCTGTCTGAAATATTTAAGAAATCTCTATGGAAATTGAATATTTCACAGAGAATAAAAGTATTTTTCTGGAAATGCATCCAAAATGCTTTGGCAACTACAGTTGCCTAAAATCTGAGAGAGGTTAGAAGTGAGTGAAAATGCGGGGGTAAAACAACCTCACCCAATATTTCGATTAGCAATCTGTATGGACTAACTCTAGTATACTTTTAAGAGAATCAAATAGATAGTCAGACTCAATCTTAATAACAAGTATATCAAGGAGTTAATATCTCTATCTCTCGATTTGATCTATACTCAAACAAATAGAAATCTGCGAGACTTTATCAAATACAAGAGATATAAACTTGGATGGTACCAAAGACCAATATCCAAGGATCAATCAATTTCTAATCAACAACCAAAGGTTGGATTTCACAATTGATCGATACAACACACAACCTGTGATATTTCAATTATATAAAAAAATATAATGCGGAATATAAATAACACAGACACCAGAAGTTTTGTTAACGAGGAAATCGCAAATGCAGAAAAACCTCGGGACCTAGTCCAGATTGAACACCACATTGTATTAAGCCGCTACAGACACTAGCCTACTACAAACTAACTTCGGTCTGGATTGTGGTTGAACCCTAATCAATCTCACACTGATTCAAGGTATAGTTGCGCTCCTTACGTCTCTGATCTCAGCAGGATACTACGCACTTGATTCCCTTAGCTGATCTCACCCACAACTAAGAGTTTCTACGACCCAAAGTCGAAGACTTTAATAAACAAATCTGTATCACACAAAAAAGTCTACGATAATAGATAAATTTGTCTCCCACAGATAAACCTATGAGTTTTGTTCCGTATTTTGATAAATCAAGGTGAACATGAACTAATTGATAACCCGGACTTATATTCCCGAAGAACAACCTAGTATTATAAATCATCTCACAATAATCTAAATCATATGGTAGCGAAACTAGATATTGCGGAATCACAAACGATGAGACGAAGATGTTTGTGATTTATTTTTATCTTGCCCTATCGGATATATAATCTCAAGTCAATTATTCAATTGAACTCGTACGATATAAAATGGCAAGATCAGATCGCTCAACTACAAGAGAAGTATTTTCGTATGGCTTCACAATCCCAATGAAGTCTTTCAGTCATTAACCTACAGGGTCTCGAGAAGAAACCTAAGGTTAAAGGAGAATCGACTATAGCAAAACCAACTAGTATCACACAGGAGGTGTGGGGATTAGTTTTTCAAGTTTCTAGATATCTCATTTATATAGTTTTCGAATCAGGGTTTGCAATCCAAGTTACCTTGGTAACAAAGCATTAAATATTCACCGTTAGATGAAAAACCTGATTCAACCAAGCTAATATCTTTCAACCGTTAGATCAAAAATTAGCTTGTCACACACAAATGAAATGTATTCATTTAGGTTTGAGTAACCGTACCTAAACGTTTACATTTAGTTGGTTCAAAAATAGTTAACCAATGGTTAGCCATATGAGCACTTTCATATTAACCGTATTCATCTTCTTCACATAACTACTTCAAATGACTCATAAGAACTAGTTGAAGAGTTGTTCAATTGCTTAGGTCTTTATTCATAGACACAATTGAAACAAAATCGGTTTGATCCATTTGAATCAATTCATGAATAACATACTCACAGTTTGCAAGCATTCCTTAGAATTTATTGTTTTAAGTTCATGAACTTCCGATTTGAGAAATAACCAGCTTGGGTACGCGTACGAGTATGCGTACCTTAGCTACCAGATTTGAGTTTACAAACTCAGCAGAAATTTTCGGTTCGAAAACTTCTGTGGGTACGCGTACGGGTATGCGTACCTAAGGTGACTGGTTTACTAGTTTTCAAACTACAAACTCAGCAGAAATTTTCGGCTGAAAATTTCCGCTGGTACGCGTACCAAACCTGTCTCTTTCACCAATACCGTCTGCACACACTTGGTTTCCGGCACATGGATTTATACACTAATGTGCGAACACACTATATATGCTTATATCCATAGTTGTTAATCTCAACTCTACATTTCAATCATTGAAACATTCTTCTATAATGTTATAACAATCGTTATTCACGACTATCGTCATCAAATCTATTTTCAAGATTGAAACGTCATCATGACTTTCGTCATGGGTAAAGATGAATTTGGTTAAAGCAAAAGCTTACCAACACATATTTCGAGAAAAAGATAGGCGAGTAAACTCGGCTCGAAATTGCAAATGTGTATGTATTAAAACTATCATACTTATACGACTATTGTCTCAAGAGTAGGAGATGAAGTATACTTTTGAGTGATAGATAAGTTCAAGTCTCCACATACCTTTTTATTCAGATGAAGTTCCACTGGTTCCTCGAGTAGTTCTTCGTCTTCGTAAGATGATCTCCATGGAGTCTGGAGCTCAACTAGACTTAATTATCCTAGACCGAGACTTAGTCATAAGTACAAACTAGAAATCAAGACATATAATTTTGATCACTAATATTGACAAACATACTTGAGATAGCAACGCATGAGAGTTCGACCAAGCAATGCTTTAACAGTGATATTATAGGGTTTCTGAAAGTGAGTTACGGGAGGTTGAGCACGAACAGTCTCTGCCTAAACCATGCACAGTGATCGTTGAAAGGATGCTTCAGTCACAGGGAAGAGGTTTAGGGATGGTCTTAGGGAGGGAAGCAAACAAGAGAGAGATCAAAGAATTCTAGGGTTTGAAGAAGAATTGCTCAGGTCAATGAAGATAAAGATCTCTACTATGTCGTGTGGACAAATTCTCCTGTCTCTTCAGGAATATATAGAGATAAACTAGGTTGAGTTTATCTCATTATTCCACCTCCTTTACTCTCTTCTGTTGTGAGAAATAGGCCAGGTATTTCTCACACGTGACGTAGACCGTCATACCAAAACCCTAATTGATATCCCCTTATAATTTGTGTGAGGCTGAGTCAGCCTTGGTGATGATGTGTTGGGAGAGAGGAATATTCTCTTTAGCCGAGTCGACCAAGATAGAGAGATATTCTCTGATTTGTAAAAATGACTAGGATGAGTCACGTGAAAATGCATGAGATGCCTCAAAATTTGTGTGGAGAGTCTGAAAAGGAGACTCGATTCCTACACGAGGCTCCTGCCTATCATGCCTGTCTGAGATTTCACGAGAGATTTGAATCTCTCTGGGTTTTTGAGGAGAGATGTGAGATTTTGCGGACGGATCCAAATCTTTTCGAAGGTTTTTCTTGACGGATCCGAATCTCTCTGCGGTCAGCTGGGACTCGTCCTGAAGAGATAGAAAGGACTTTGTACGCTCAATTAATGTCTTTGCAAGTCATTAGATCACTTGTCTTTGTCCATCATATCTTGCAGAGATGTGATAGAAATCAACTGTGTGTCCATATGATGGGGCCAACAAGACCAGTATATCTCGAAAGGATGTTCTAGGAGTCTGTCGAAAGGTCCCGGAGGCAAGAATAACCAGCGTATCTCGCGGGGATGTCCTAGGAATTATTCAGTAACCTCAGTAAGTCGAGTCAGAGCCTAGAACATAGTGGCCAGTGTATCTCACGATGATGTACCATGAATCATTCGTTGATCTCAAATAGGGTGAGTCGTGCTTACAGGAGACACATATAAGTCTCTGCTCTGGGTCATAAGTCCGTCGGGGACGCTTTTACGCATCTATAGAGCCTACATGACCAGCAGTATCTCGTGGGGATGTATACTAGGATTCATGGCATCACAATCAGCCGTGCCTCGTGAAGACATGTTGGAATTGTGGTTGTTCTGGTTTATAAGTCTGTCGGGGACGTTTTACGCTCTACATAACCTACGTGATCAGCAGTACCTCGTCGAGGATGTGCGCTAGGAATCACGACATCACGACCAGTAGTGTCTCGCGGGGACATATACTATAAATCGTGGCTATGGGTGCCTTGAGTACTAAGGGATTAATCTCTCACGTGGGAGTTGAGTTTTATTTATGGTGTCTTGAAATGACAGTTTTGCCCTTATCTAAATTTCACCATCTACAACAACTAACGCAAAATTATTTAGAAAAGTTAAGGATATGACCCCTCTTGTCCTATGTATGTTGAAGCACCCAAAACAACTGAGCATATACTCCTCCACTATGGATATGCTCAAGGTGTATGGAATCTAGATCCTAATCCTATTAGTATCCAATTTGATCCAACTATTGATTTATTGGATTTATGTAAAAATGGTTTCAGAATACTAATCAGGTGATAACAAAAGAACTTATGCTTACTAAAATGCGGCATATCTGGAAAGAAAGATGTAACAGAGTTTTCGAAGATAAATCAGAATCTGGTAGTCAACTATCTTTTGAAATTCAGAAACACATTCTTTACATCTCTAAGAAACATACACTTAGGAATACCTCCAGTAATACTCATAAGAAAAGTAAAGTTCCTTGGACAACTCCTAAATCGCAGGAAAATCAATGTAGATGCTTCATGGATCTCTGAAAATTCTATGTCAAGTTATGCTTTAATTTAATAAATGACACAAGTGAAGTCGAAGGAGGCAGAGCAGATCCATCATCAAGTGCAGATCCACAAGAGGCAGAAGCAGTAAGCATTTTACAAGCATCTTTTTGAGAAAATGAAAAGGAAATCAACAACTTCAGCATAAAACGTGACTACAAAAGTCTTTTCAACCATCTAAATGGAAAAACTACAAAGATCTCTTGGTGCAGTAAAAACATTATAGACGAAGCGGATAAACTGGCTAGATCCTATCTTGAGTTTTTAGGTTTTTATTTTGCTCTGAGGACATGAAATATGGTGGCGGACACTTTATCAAAATTTGTTAGACCTTTAAATTCTGTTTTGGAATGGATTAACAATCCTCCTACTTGTATTGCTCAAAATTAGTGCATAAATCTAGTATGAGGAGGAACTTGCCTTTAATATTAGAAGACACTACTATCTGTGTAATTCAGGCTCTACCTTAGTCTTAACTTTGTTTTAATGAAATACTTATTTAGAAAAAAAAAAAAAAGAACTTTGATGGAGATATATCAAGAGTTGTGAGTGGATTGTCAACCTTCGCGCGTGTCACTTCACCCCTACAAAGCCCAACAACGGACACAACATTACTACTAATTGCTAGGGGTGAGAAAAAAGTCCGGAACCGCGGATTCACCCGTATCCGTTGGCAAAATAGCGGGTAATACCCTATCCGCAAGATCTATGGATCGGATACGGGTGGGATCTCAAATCCGCACTTTTAGCGGTTTGGTTGTGGCTGGACTTTGAAATCCGCGGATTCAGCGGCACCATACGAATTTGATGAATCAAACTTTCCCACGTTTTCATTTTCATCAAATAGCCAAATTGAGGAATTGTTTTCTCCAAGAGCAGGTAGAGAGAAGTGATTGGGGAATCTAGGAATTACTGGTTAATCCAGTTACAAGAGAACCCGTTAATGTGTAGTCCAGCACCAGAAAAAATTTAATCGCTGGTCCAAAAACATGTTTTTGGACCAGATATTTTACTCTCTAATCCGGCACACGTGCGGACTTATTATTTCCTTTTTGGTAAATTCTCAAAACATCCCTACGTATAGAAACATTATTTGAGGCAGCCTTGAATACAGAAAATTTCATTTCTTCGTTTCAATTTCGTACATCAAAGCAGCTCTGGATATTCATGAAGACTAGGTTTTTTCAAAATCGCGATGATGATGGACAATTGTTGCTTTTCCAAAAGCTAAGTATTCTTATAATTCTTCTAATCTTGATCTTAAACATCTTTTAGTGTTGTTTAAAAAGGAGAAATCGTATTTAGGGTTTTCAAAGTTTATCTTTTGGTTGTTCTATGGTAGGTGAATGAACTTTATTTTTTCTGATTTGACGTTAGGTTATCTTCAATCTGTGTTTAATTTTGATTTAAATGTGGTTAATTTTAACCTTTTATTTGATGGAGCGGTTAGTTTATGTTGATCAATTTGATTTTCTGGAGCTTTTTTGATGATAAAATATTTTATGCAGAATTAATTTCATTGGATTTAAAGATCTGTTGTTTCTTCTGCTCATGAAGATTAATTAATTTTCAGTTTTCTAAACAATTCATTTACACGTAAAGTGAGAAAATTGAGTGTTGTTTATTATGTTAGTAAAAGCATTAGTCAATTTCATGATTCAGGGAATAGATTTTTGTTTAGATCCGAGATGATCATATTTGCATCATAAATGAATTGATGAGAAAAAAAAAGAAGAATGGATGATATCAGAAAAGGAATAAGTGCAAAAGAAGTTATTTCTCTTCCTACGGGTATGTCTAATTTAGTTGGCATTCTTCTTCGTTGATCAATACTGATTGGTCTTAGCTTGACAAAGTTAGTGGTATTATACATATTTTATTAGTTGTATTTTCCAGAAAGTGAAAGCAGTTTTTTGATGCAACAGTTAATTGGTATCCTTATGATGGTTCTTGGGTTTTCTTTTGATTCGTTTACCAGTACTCTAGTAGTCAAGTTTGATGTTGATGGAGTCCAGTAGTAAGGTTTTTACTCACTACTTATGAATATGTACTGTGTTTTCACTCAGAATGTACCAATATGTATTGGGTTTTCACTTGGTACACATCAATATATACTGGGTTTTCAGTTCTTGTTTTTTTCAATACATATATATATAGATGCACTGTTTTTTTTCATTTTGAATCTCTTTAGAAATTTATTGGTTTCCAATTTTTATAATCTGCTATATTGTATGAGATTCATTCCCTTAAAAAACTTCGCAAATTGCAGAAAACAAAAGAGAACCAACAAAAGAAAAATAAGATAAAGGGTGAAACTAGTGTAGTAGAAATAAGCTAAAGAGGCATGCTTCTTCATTCATTCTATTCGGGTAAATATTATTTCCATAACTTACTAGTTTTGTTTTAGATGTTATATGTAAATCGGGATTTTTAAAGGTTTTGCTTCCATTCATCGTTTCGCGGTGCTGCTGATTCAAGGGTATGCACTTGTGGAGCTTGGGTTTCTGATGGAGTTGGACTTGTAGACTCAATGAGCATGATAAATTATATTCCTTTTTGATCAGGTAAAACTGTATTCATCTTTATTAATAATAACAAATAGGTGCAAACCTTTAGGAGACATGCTGATATATCTTTTTTCTAAAATCCAAATGCATCTGATTTTTCATGGCTTCTAATATTAATTCAACATACTTATGTAATGGAGGTCAACTGTTTAACTCTATTTTGACAGTATTAACATGTATTTTAGAACTAACCGCAATATTTTTTGGAGTACATATCGATATCTACTAGTCTTTACTCGGTACATATCAATATGTACAAGGTTTTCACAGTACATATCAATACCTACTAACTTTTTTCAGTACGTTTGTATATGTACTCTAATTTTTATAATGAATATAAAAAAAACAATTTGTGTGTGGTGTAAACAAGAAATTCTTAACCGAGTGACTAGTGTAGCCACTCATTAAAGCCATACACAAATTCTGAAGATGTTTTTATATGGGGTTGCCTCAAAAGCAGCACCACAATCCTTGGATCAGTGTGTATACTATAGGTTGTGAAAGAAAGAGAAACGTATGTATATGTACAATGTATTTTTAATGTACTTTCATAAGAACATGTATATGGAATATAATGACTTATGTTTATCGTGAGCTGAAAAGCGGCGTTTCCTTGCATTGGGTTTCACTCAGTACATATCAATATGTACTGGGATTTCACTTAATGTTGTCCTCAACTTTTCGCAGTTCGGTTAATCTAATTTTTAGGAACATTGATGTGGATGACTAGCCTCTTGATATTCTGTTATTGATCTCTTTTAGGTTAAGTAATCTAATATGTATGTTTTATTCCCATGTGTTCAGGCAGATTTGGCAGACAATTGGTCAAGAAAATTTCTTTTCATGTTCGGCAATTAGTATTAGGGATTTTACGGAATCATTTCTTTTAGGTTCAGGAATGTGAGTGAAGTCATTGAAGATTGTCGAAAATATACAGGTGCAAAGAAGAAGAAGACAAGAAACATCAGTTGGATGGAGATGATTCTCGCATCTCAAAAGGGATGATATCTTTGTAAACAAACCCAATTAATAGCTAAACCATACAATATTTTCATTGTATTGATTTTCTTGGAATTCTTAAGAGTTTTATATATATTTATATTACGATTCCATCCCTGGTAGACACTAATGAAGTGCGTGTTATACAAAACAAGCTTGATCTTACTTGACAAGTACAGTTTCTCTGTTGGACATTATGACTGCGAACATTATTGTCGACAAAAAAGAAGTGTATATTTATCCTAAAGGATGTTGTTTTCAAAACTAAGAATTCAATCAGAAAAAAAAACGATCTGAAAAAGAACTAAAATATTAATATTAATCTAACTTTCTTTCGGTTCTAGCTAAAAAAAATAAACACCAATCTTTAACATCAACTCTAATCATCAGCTTCTTCAACGACGTTAGTGCCCAAACCCTTGAGACCTTCTGCAAAAGTTTATGCTACAATTATAAGTGAGTAGAGCTCTTCCTTTGCATCTTCATCATCTTTCCTCTTGCGAGCAATGTGGATCCTAACTCTTCTTCACGAATCTTGTTATGGGAAATGACTGCAAAACATACTACAAATGATGAGAATATATTTACCGACAAAAACCCAATATATCATTCGACCTAAGTAACAAATCACAAGTACATGTGTAATATGAATTTCTAGGTACATATCATTATGTACTGATGGATATGTATTGTAAGACAGTTTTTTCATCAGTTGCACATCAATATATTCTTACATAAATTTGCAAAATAACATATACTGTGTACTTAATACATATGTATTGAAAAACGATGAAAATACATGACAAGAACCCAAGATATTGATGGACCAAAGTGACAAAGCACAAGAACATTTTTACTTTTACTTTTGCAAGGTAATACATATTGATATATGTACCTAATACATATGTAACCTAAGTATCCATTAGTACATATCAATATGTACCTATCAATTAATACATATCAATAGTCAGTTTTTTAATCAGTACTTATCAATATGTACCGTCAGGTACAGTATGTGTTTATACACTGATTTCTGCAAAGACTCTCAGTACATTTAAATATTTACTGGATTCTATTAATATATTTTAAATATCTACCTAAAGCTATTAGTGAACAAAACTCGCAGTACATCTAAATATGTACCTAAAGCTACATAAAGACCCACAGTACATCTAAATATTGATATGTACTGTAACATATCCCACATGGATAAACTACCTTTCTACCTAAAGCATGTTTCTAGGTTGAATTAGTTGTTGATGTTGTTTATTGACAAGAATAAAAGTTTTCGTCTGAGAAAGTAGATGAAGTTTTCATCCGAAAAAGAACAACTCCGAAAAAATAAAGAAGAAGAATGAGATATACGTACCACACGTGATTGGCGATGTCCCTTGTTGAGGTGTTCCACACTAGGTGAATGTTGAATTCTTCGATGTTTACTTCCTTTTCTCCATCTCCCTGATAGGTTTAAGAATGTAAGTCTCTTGTCCTCCAATGAAGTCTTACGGGTGGTCGAAATGATAC
Source organism: Papaver somniferum (assembly GCF_003573695.1). Taxonomy (NCBI): domain Eukaryota; kingdom Viridiplantae; phylum Streptophyta; class Magnoliopsida; order Ranunculales; family Papaveraceae; genus Papaver; species Papaver somniferum. The sequence continues at coordinate 86,173,148 of NC_039363.1, forward strand.
TGAAAAAATGTAAACAAGTTATTCACATATTACATATCAATATCCACAGATAATAGTGTTTTTTTCAAATAGTATATACCATAATTGAAAGTAAACCAAAATCAAAAATAAAATGGCGTCCACAAAATTAACTAGGCTCTCTTGTACTGTCAACTAAGAATAAGTTTCCTGCATTTTTATATCAATATGTACTAGGTGAATAACTAGGTATTTTACCTATTAAATACTACCATATATTGTTGGATCTAAGTACTGGGTTCATTAGTACATATTAGTATGTACATTTTTACACTTTGCAGAGTAGTACATATAACTTTGTACCTACTTGATATCCAAATACATACCAATATGTACCTAAATCTCTCAAGTTCCTACACCACATATCAACATGTTATATTAGATATCCAACAATACATATATGTACCTAATCTCTCAAATCCTACAACACATGTCAATATGTCCTACTAGATATCCAATAGTACATATCAATATTTTGACACCAAGTTAAATTGGAACGATTGAGTGAGAATAACTAGACGCACCTGATACCCGTAAGAAAGATGCCCACCATGTGGAAGGTCAAGTTCAATAATTCTCTCGCCGGGCTTCAACAATGCAGTGATATGTACCTAATAACTATGTAAGATAACGTACCAACTGTACCTATCAATATGTATTGATTCTTATTCAAGCATAAAAGATGTTTTTCACATAGTACATGTCAATATGTACTGTTTCATAATATTACATGTCAATAATTATTGGTTCATATCGTACAAATAACCTACATATCTAGATAGGAATATACACTACATAACAATATGTATGCTGTCCACTGATATGTAATATCAATCATATTGCTACTTGACAAAGTAACACAATGCATCATTACATATTCATAACAAACACAACAATGCTACTCCCATAACAAAGTAACAGAATGCAAATATCACTACATATCATATTGATATGAATAGTATCACCATTTATGGGGGTCGAGGGGGCAGCGTCCCCTCGTTATTAATAATTACTACATATTGATATTCAATAAATCACTACATATTCATAACAAACACAACAATGCTACTGCCATAATAATTAAGGAATTACTACATATTCATATTCAATAAATCACTACATATTGATAACAAACAGATCAATGCAAAAAATCACTACATATTGATATGTAATTCACTACATAATATTGATAACAAACACACCAATGCAAAAAATCACAACATATCATATCAAACACAACAAAACATAACGGATTTTCCACATGCAAAAGAATTTCTACATTTTGCAAATCTACCAACACTACATATTGGTATGTAGTCTAAAAGTTTGAATAGATGTTTACCTTTTTTCATTATTAAATTTGATTTCTTTCCTATAGCTTCTGGTGAAGGAGTACCGCCGTTTTCATTCATTTTTGTTGATGAAGGAATATCAGATTCAGAAGCTGTTGTCATACTTCTCGTTGTTGGTAAATTTGCAACGGGTTTTTCCTTGGTTTTTCCTGTTGATTAATTAACGACAGTTTTTCCTTCTGGTTTTTGCTGGTGAAGGAGTTTCTTCTACAATTACTTCTCTAATTGTTCGTTTAATCTCCCTTTTGGTAACCATTTTCTCAGATTGAAAATTATTGGTACGGTTAGGGTTGCTGAAAATGGAGTTCGGGTTTGCTGAAGAAGATTGATTAGAGATTTTTGGTTTTTGTTGCCTATAATGATCGATTTTTAGTGATGATTAAGCATGGGTTTAGGTTGATTTTTGTGTTTTGGTGTTGTTGATTGAGAAGATGGAAAAAGTTCTCGTCTGTAGATGAAAACAATGAAGAAGAAGATGCATTTCGTCTGAAAAATAAAGAAGAAGAACGAGGAATAAACGTACACACGTGAGTGGTGAGGGCAGTCAAGTACTTTTAACTTTTTAAATGTTTTTTGGACCTCCGGATATTTTTTTTTGCAGCTGAACTACATAATAACCTGGATCGGATTTAGTGGACTAAATAGAAAATTTCTCTTGGGGAATTTGCTTACAATTTGTGTTCTTGGAGGTCCATTTACGTGCATAAAAATTAATTGGATGTGGCTCCATGTCAAGGGCTCAAACAAACAATAATAACAGTGGAATTACATAGATGACCCAGTTAACGATTTCCACAATCGTTATTATACAAGTATCTGATACAAGTTTAAGAAAGGAAACTTATATAAGATCATGACTTGATAAATCGCATTTGTTCTCATTTACTGACTTAAGACGTTTCTAATGACTCATATTCTGCTATTCAAGTTTTTTTTCTTTTGTTTTACTAAATCCGTAGTTAATCCGTATCCGATCCGTATTATCCATTGATCCGCGGATGTCAAATCTACCGGTGATTGGGCCAGACACGGTTGGATTTTCCAAGTCCGCAACTTTGATGGAATCACCCGCATCCGTCCATACGTTGCATACCCCTACTAATTGCTTCAGCAAAAAACAAAAAAAAACAACATTACTGCTAGACAATAGTAGTCTAGTACTTCTGGTGATCTTTATGCTGGGTACCGAGTTGTCTCCACTCCTCCCTTGTTATTGTTACAAGATTTGTAAAACCTGTTTGGTTAGTGCTAATTCAGTATATCAACCTGACTGGAATTGAAAGTAATTCAGTATATCAACCTGACTGGAATTGAAAGTCTTAATTGGGAGGTATTAAGGACTCTCGGCTTACTTTTCCTGCTTTAATTTTTTTTTTCTTTCTTTTTCCTATTGGTAATTTTTTTTTAATGCTAGCAAGTTTCGAACTCAGATTATTGGTAATAGCTTACCTAGCCTAGCATTAGGTCTTTAATTGCTATTACTAATTGTTATCATCATCACTAAATTATCATTATGGATGGTGCGGAAGCTTACTTGCAACAATCTTGTTGATCCGGCGGTGCAAACTTTCTCTATAAACAAAATATTTTATCTATAAAAAGCATTTGAGTTTTTAATGAATTGATGGTGCCACTTGTAACACCAGTGGAACTGGGGAAACCAATTGCACATGCTCTTCTTTTTGTTTGTGCCTCTCGCTGCTGCTTTTCAGAAGTTGGAGAGAGGAGTAATCTTTTTTTCTTTTCTTTTTTTTTGTGTTGCTAAAACTTGATTTTAAACTCGTTAGAATTAGTTGCAGAGAGAAGATTAGTTATGGTAGTATTAATTAAGAGGTTTTTATTTGTTTACTTCCCACAAACAAACCAACCAAACCAATTAATCTTGGTACTCTATTCATATCCTATCTCCTTGGTGTTGTCGATGTGTTAAATGTTATTTAATTATTATTACAAATTTTGAAGTTTAGTAAGTACCCGCACCAACTAAAAACCTCGACTTTCTTTCCTTGTCTAATCCTCTTAGATTAATTAATTAATCAGTGTATTTATTGATTCCATCAATTGAGAGAAAAGAGATCCACCGATCTAGGGTCTATGAGCTCACGGCTCACCATCACCTTCCTCTAATTCTTAAGTATTTAAATCTTACTTCGAATTTGAATTGTTACAATTAGTATCGGTTTTATTATGTCTTTCATTTTCATGTGTTAGTGCCTTAGTGGTACTCACGTGTACACTAGCTTGACAATTAATTAAAGCTAACACAAACATAGATAGACCCATGCATTTGCACATTAAATTTCGACTTTTTAATCCCATTATTTGCAAGTGATTTGTTGGTTGGTTAAGTATCAGGCCCATCATAATTGCTCTTAAATTAACAACTTGGAAGGTCCTACCACAACCTCCTACAATCTCAGCTGAAACACCTAAAATAAACCACAACCTCAACCAAAAAAAAGCATGAAATATTAGGAGTCTTTTTTGTTTGTAAAGAGGATCAGGGACCCCACTCCGTTGATTAATGTAGTAATTAAGTGGTAGCAGTGGTAGTCATAGTCCAGGCTCAAAAGAACGAATAGTATCAACTATCTCCACCACCCTATCCAGAGAAAAAAGCTATTCTTCTTTCTCATTCATCCTTTCCAGCCAATTTTACATTGTGATCATTTCATTTGCCATTTCATCATCATCAACTCATCATCATTATACACATGTACAACACTCATCAAATCGATAGATAATCTATGTTAGTAAAGCTTTCCTTGCCCTTTTGATATATTCACTAATGATTAAGAAAGTTGAGTTTGGAAAATTGCATGCTGAAATTTGGCTGTTCATATGACAGCCGCAGCCCCACATAATGAGTGAAAAAACACGAGTAGGACTGCATTTCTTGTATAATCACACGCATATCTGACTATCTTGTATATATTGATCCCGTCCGAAAGTCATCATCATTAGGATTCGGATTTAACAACAAATAATTGAGCTGAATCATGTGGACTATCAGAGAGTTAGATAGCAACAGTGCTAATGAGACGGATGATCACTATAACAATCAAAACAGATGAGATGAGATCTAAGTAATGTGTATGTGGCCCATGGTTAGCGGAATTTAAAAAAAAAGAAAGAAAAAATGACACAAAAAAAATTCCTATAAAAGAAGCTGGCCAAATTTGGTATACCTAGATTAATTGGGGTATACTTAATGAAATAAAATATGGATCATTTTGAAGTAAAACTAGCCAACTCTTAATCATGTATTATCTAAATGGCTAATATATCCTTATTTAATTAACACTAAAAAAATTTGATTAGCTTAATAAATTGAGTTTAGGTTAAAATTTTGAAATTATGAATTCAGTAGATTACACATTTTGTCTGTCTTATGAGTTCGATTTCGATCAACACTTTCAGTTCTGAAAATCTGAGAAGTTGGCAAGTTCGACATTTGAATAAGCTGCCGACTAAGTTTGGCCGGCATGGTCTGTGGACGAAGAAAATGCCGATTATCTTTGGCCGACAAGGTCTATGAATGAAGAAAATGCCGAGTATGTTGGGCTAGCTATCTTATAGTCGGCATATAAATATTTCTTACACTGCCAGCTAACTAATAGTCGGCATGCAAATAATTACTAATATTTTCTACGATGCCCCTCGATGTGTTGCAGTCAATGTAGTCAATATCGGATACCGGTTTGTCTCGGCTGAGGACCGGTACACTGGTACAACATTGTATCGGGGAGATCTCGGTTTCAAATATCGGGGAGATATCGGTTCTAAATTTATATCTATAATTTATATTGTTTCACACAAAATTATACAACATTAAAATGCATCAATTTTAGAAAAACAAACAAGTTCATTCAAAACATAAGAGTCGTCGTATGAAGTTCAAATTGGAAAAATGGGAGAATTCACAGTTGGTTTGATAGTTTCATACAGAAAGAACACATATAAATTGATTAGATCTAACAAGAATGGAACTATCAATTAAGATGGAGAAACTAATTTGTTAATGATGAAAACCATTTTATCAAGATGTATCAAGATTTAACAAATAATTCATCAAAGAATAATTAGATACAAATCACAGCAAAAGAAGAAATTAACTATCAAAACCCTAACCTCTTGTTAACAGATCGACCATCAATTGAATCTCGCCATTGACATTAAGAAGAAGAAAAAAACGGATGCCAAGAAGGGTTTCTGAAGATTTTTCTGCCAAAAATTTCGATGAGATTTAGGGATTTTATCCTTCCCTTCACTTAAAATTCCTAAATTGACCTGACGTTCACAAAACAATTCCGAAACTATCCCATATCGGGAAAACCGGACTGTATCGTTTCGTATATATCGGCCGATATTATCGGCTAAATATCGTACCGTGATATTTGTGTTTTCGTTTCGCTCTAACACCGGTACACGAAATTCCGCCGATATTTCGGCCGGTACAAGCGAAATTGACTACATAGGTTGCAGTCAAGAGTTTATCACCAACACGAGGAGGTCTTGAAGGAGGAGTAATACTTTTCTTCTTTCACTTTGTCAACCTGAACAAGAACAATTAAGACAAAACTCAATAGTCGGCAGGGTCGACAAATATAACCGAGCCGGCGGGAAACGGTCGGAAGGGTCGATAACTAAAATACATGCTGACTAAATTATGGTCGGTAGGGTCTTATTAATAACCTGCCGGCTTATAAAAACTATTAACACAGTAGATACAGGATTTTCCACATAATTAGTCGGCATGGTCTATAATCCAAACAATTTCGGCTAAAACACAGCCGACAAGGTAGTATTCAATTATCGTTCCGACTTTATGACGTGAGCATCAGGAGACACAAACTATTTTCAAAACAGCCGGCAGGGTAAAAAATTATAAGCCACCGACTGTAAAAAATATATATCACTGGCAAGGTAAAATATTAGAAGCCGCCGACTGTAAAAAAAACATATATCACCGGCAAGGAATTAAGGTTGAATAACTTGGTGACCCTGTAAAAGCAGTTACAGATACTAAACAGCCGGCAAGATCTTCAACATAAGTGCTTGCCGACTAACCCTAAACATGAAAAGTCGGAATGGTCGTGGAATAAACACCTTGTCGGGTAAATAACTGCAAATTCACATATCCGATTTTTCTGACCTAATTTAACATGCAAACATGAAATTGAAGTACTATAGTGAGTTTAAGTATGCCCTTACTTTTTCAATCGCGCCATTTCTCCTTTTTCAGCAGCGTTGATTTCTTCTTCTTCAACTGCTTTTTTTCTTCTCTTTCTTTTGAACTAAATTTGCAATTCCAGGTTTATATTGATTGAGTTTTCTGTTTGTGTTTTTCATACGACTAGCCCTAAACCGCGGCGGATTCATGTTTGAAGATTAATCGGAATTTCCGAATCGACGAGTTCTCAATGGTGGGGGATGAAGAAGCCGGTAACGTAGAGGTGGAGGAGAAGAAGAAGAGAAGAAGATGAAATGAAAAAATGAAAACTAATTTAGGATAATAAGAATTATAAAGGATAAGGGTAATTTTGTAACTTCACAAATTAAGACTCTCCCTTTTACTTAAAAAGAGTCCACTTAAAATCAGGTTACCCAATTAATCTGGGTATATCCCAATTTGGCCGCGTAACAAAATCCGAGATGACATTTACCAAATTGTTGTGCCGATTTGGCTAATCCACACCTGCCAAATTTGTATGGTTTTGTCAACTTCATTGGACTTGTCCTAAGGAAACAAAACACAACGTAGAGGTAGTTATCATAGTAATAATTTGTGTTGTGGCATTGTGAACAATGGACGCCTCTGGTATGAAAGAGAAAATTGATAAGTGTTGGAGTTAAGTGCAAGTTGTGCAACTGTGTATGTGTGGTGTGGGTCTGAGAAACTTTGGAACTTTGAACCGAGGACAGTCATATCATTATTTTTGAAGGTCGTCCAACTTCAAACATTGAAGAAGTCACAGGAGTCATCAGTAGGAGTCATGAGATTAACCACCACCACCACCAGAAATCAGTAATCTGAGCTCTGATGTTTCGGACCATTTCCCAACATTATTCAATGAGTTGTATTCTTGGGTCACTCACTAACTAGTGGTAAGGGGTAAAAATAGCAGAGGTGGGTTAATAAAGTCTATCGGACTCCTGATTTGGACTGACTGGTCTTTGGTCCTACCACTTTTTATATGCATGCAGTACACCGTCAGATTTACATTGAGACCCGACTCCCGAGAGAAAGATAGCGACTTAATTAGGAACAACTTGAGCAAATGCGCTTAACTACGGTTGTTTTTATTATGTTAATGGCATTTTTAAAGGGTTTTTAACCAACAAGGTCTGCTCTTTGGTCTCTTTCCCAATAACCCTTTTCCTAAGTTCTGAGTTCTTTCTTCTGACCAACCTTTGGCTCGTGTGATGAGAGCCTAGTTAGCAATTCGGGATTCGGAAAACGTACGGAACGGCAAACGTACGAGTATTATACGGTTTTGTAAAATCCAAATTCGGTCCAAAATTCGGTCAACGGGACGTGATTCGTCATTAATTCGGAACGGCATACGTACGTGTATAATTCGATTTGTAAATGTAAGTTCGGCTCTGAAAATTCGGTATCTATATATAACAAATAATTTGTATTTATAAGGTCATAGACCAATTTTTATGCATGTGTGAGTTATTTAAGGAAAAAATAAACTCAATATGATGATATTAATAATATATACAACATTGGTTATCCAAGAGGACGTCGTATGGTGGTTTAGATGCTTGGTTAGTGAGTTTGAGATCTCTCTCACCTTCACCTTCAAATTTGTTCAGTCGTTTTTGTTTCTTAAAAATTACAACACGTCTAATATTCGGTCGTGTATGCTCGGGAGGCAGTAAAGCCCAAAAAATGGAGTCTTTGAAAAGTAAAAGCTAAAGAATTTATGGCGAATTAAGTGGACGTATCATTCGGGATACGTAAAATTCGTGAAAGATTCACGAATAATCCGGGAATGCCACATAATACGCGACTTGGGTTCGGAGTTGCAAACGTACGTGAATAAGACGGTAAAATTCGTGATACGGAAAAATTCGCGAATGATTCACGAATCATTCGCGAACTTACTAACTAGGGATGAGAGAGATAAACAACCCCAAACCCCAGCATATTCAAATGTTTAAAAAACTAAAAGAAAATGTCAATACCCACGTAAATACAAAAAATTAGAAAAATCATTAACTATTTGCACCTCTTTCCCTCTCTCTCTCTAGGTTTATGTTTTTAATTTCAAATCCTAACTATGATTACAGATCAAACACCATGCAGTGTTTAAGATTCCCTGCTCCTAGAGATTTTACAGCTTGTTTGGGTGTGGAGAGAGAGAGAGAGAGCATGGTTTGGCTTGGTTCTCTCAAAGCTTTTTTTTTTGAAGTACTCTGCAGGAAAAGGTGTGGGTCTCTCTACTTTTTGTTCCCCTTTTTATTTGCTTAAAATAGAGCAAGACTGATTAGTGTTTGTTTTCTTGTACAGTTTTTACATTTGGTGTTCTGCAACTGAGTTCTGTTGTTAACTGTTCTTTTTGATTTTTATCTAGCTATCTTGTACCCTTCCTTCTCATAGTGAGAGAGCAAAGATTTTTGCAAATTTCCTTTCAAGTTAATGATTGACAAACAAGTAGGTGGAGGCAGAGGAGGAGGAGACCCAAAAGTCATTTCGGGGAAGACATTATCTTAGACTTCTAGATCAACAGCTACTTGCAACAAATTCAATGCAGCAGTAAGATTATTCACAAGTGAGTCAAATCATAGGGTATGGAAGAAGTTCAAAGGACTTATTATTCTGGGATGATGAGAAGTCATGATGGACTTGGATTTTCGCACTAACAACATTACATTGTTGGAAAGCTTCACTAGTTCATTCTTGATCTGGGTTCAATTTTTTTTTGTTTTTGTTTTTTATCTGAAAAATTGATTCAATCAAATTAATTACTAGTGCTTCAATGGATGCAACTGAGAAGGAGATTCAAACAGAATGCATTAATCCACCTCTGACCATCAGGACATCAACATCATCATCATCAAATGAAACTGCTAAAGATGCTCCTGGTAAGAAATCTACCACTCCTTCAGATTTATTATTTTCTCCAAGCAGATTCAAAACTGCTATTGAATCATCTCCATATAACTCTCCTCTCATATCTCCACCATCATCTGCATTTGTTTCTGCACTTCAATCCCCATACATATCTCCAAGGATGGTGGTGGTCCCAGGACCACCGCCACCTCCTCCCATTACTAGTATTACTGCTGCTGCCTCCTCTGAGCATCAACAGCATCCATCTCCATCCCCACCAGTTTCCTATTGTGGGTCCCTATCCGACGACGTCCCGAGCACTTCCTACACTCCACCACCAGAAAGGTTTGATTTCTTGGTGGAGTACCCATTAACCACAACCGCGACGACTGCTAATACAACTGATGATGAGAAGCTGAAATTAGTAACTACATGTATTCCTCAAGAGCAATCTCTTCTTCCTCCTAGGATCTCATTCTCATTTCCCATCCCCCGGGTTTCATTCGCAAAAGGGGGTTCTGTTTCTCCCTCATCCAACACCAAGCTCAGGAGCTGTGATGTTTATATAGGATACCATGGTCAGAATGTGAATCTTGTTCGTTTTTGTAAATGGCTCAAATCTGAGCTTGAGCATCAGGGAGTAGCTTGTTTTGTTGCCGACAGAGCTAAGTACTCGGATAATCAGAGTCATGAGATTGCTGATCGGATTATTTGCTCGGCTACATTCGGTGTTGTGGTGGTCACCAGTTCTAGCTTCCTTAACCATTTTAGCATTGAGGAGATCAGGTTCTTTGCCCAGAAGAAGAATTTGATACCTCTGTTGTTTGATACAGACCATGAAGAGATCACAAACTTACTCAGTCGCGGAAATTCGGTTGATGATGAAAAGGATTGGAAAGAAGCAGTTGATGGATTGATAAAGTCTGACGAATTCAAGCTCGAAGCTAATGACACTAATTGGAGGAGTTGTGCCAGTAAAGCTTCTGGGATACTAAGAACTAAGCTTGGAAGGAAGAGCGATGATAATGAGAGGGAGGCAGATGGTATAATGATGGATGAATTGCCATTTAGGAGGAATCGATTCTTCGTGGGGAGAGAAAAGGAATTGATGGAAATTGAAAACAGCTTCTTTGGATGCACTGGTGGGGATTTTTTGCAGCAACAACATTATCAGCGACAACAGCAACAACATGATTGTTCAAAGCCCATTGGGGTGGTGAGGAGCGGAGGAGGAGAAGGACTAGATGGAATTTCTGAAGGCTTATTGGCAGATGAAGAGGAGAGTGATTATAGTATCATTGGGAGCAAAGGAGTAGGAGGGAGATACATCAGTATGGATGTGAGAAATTCCAAGGAGCCTACTTTAGAAGCTTGGATCGAGCCCCCTTCAGTTATCAGAAGAAGCACATCGAAGAGACCGAAGCACAAGAAGTCGTCTTCAAAGAATGGAAACAACAAGAATTTCAGTAGCGTGGTGGGTGTAACCGGGGTTTCAGGTGTAGGAAAGACAGAGATGGCGTTGGAATTTGCTTACAGGTATAGACAAAGATATAAGATGGTTCTGTGGGTGGGCGGAGAAGCTAGGTATTTCAGGCAGAACATTTTGAACCTGTCCATCATTCTAGGTTTGGATGTGAGTGCAGAGGCAGAGAAAGAAAGAGGGAGAATTAGAAGCTTTGAAGAGCAAGAATTTGAAGCTTTTCAAAGAGTCAAGAGGGAGATTTTCCGTGACATGCCGTACTTGTTAATTATTGATAATCTTGAGACGGAGAGTGAATGGTGGGAAGGGAAAGATCTGCATGACTTGATCCCTAGAAACACAGGAGCATCTCATGTGATCATTACCACTAGACTCACAAGCGTCATGAATTTGGACCTTTTGCAGGTCACGCCTTTGCCTTCAGCTGATTCATTGGTACTCATCAGAGGGAGGCGGAAAGATTACCCGACTGAGCAGTTGGAAATTCTAAGGACATTTGAAGACAGACTGGGAAGTTCGAGCTTTGGTTTGTGGATTATTGGGTCATTGCTCTCTGAACTTGCAATCACCTCGTCTGCACTCTTCCAAGCAGTGAGTCAGGTATCTGCCGACGATCATAATTCTTCTTTTTTGAGTGTCGGAGAAGAACAGTTTTTCAAGAACAACCCTTTCTTGATGAGGCTTTTAACTTTTTGCTCTCTCGTCTTGGAGCGAACAAGTGGGAGAAGGAACTTGCTGGCATCAAGGATGCTTCTTGCTGGTGCTTGGTTTGCACCAGCACCCATTCCTGTGAATCTTTTAGCAATTGCAGCTAAAAAGATACCTGCGAGAAAAAAACGTTTTGGCCTATGGACCAAGTGCCTGAGAATGGCAGCATTCTGTTGTTGTACTACTTGTTGTTCTCCCCAAATACGGAAGATCCAAGTCGACTCAGCCCTTCTTCTAGTAAAGCTTGGGCTAGCAAAAAGAACAAACAGGAGGCCTGGTTGTTGGATTCAGTTCCACCCCATTGCACAATCATTTGCGAGACTGAAAGGAGGTTTACAGTCTGCCAAGGCTACGGTTGAGTGTGTGAGACAGATGGGGAATCCAGTGGTGAATTTAGACCATCTGTGGGCTTCTGCATTTCTTGTTTTCGGATTCAAATCTGAGCCTCCACTTGTTCAGCTGAAAGCCGTTGACATGGTTGTCTTCATCAAGAACACAGCACTTCCTTTAGCATTACAAGCCTTCACAACATTTTCAAGGTGCAACTCAGCATTGGAGCTTCTAAAAGTGTGCACAAACGTACTAGAGGAGGTCGAGAAGTCGTTCGCGTCACAGGTACAGGACTGGTGTCATGGTTCTCTATGCTGGAAAAAGAAGACAAAGAAATTAGAGTGCAGCCAAATACGGGTAGATGAATATGTCTGGCAAGATGTGATGTTACTGAAGGCAGCATTGCTCGAGACCAGAGCTAAGTTGCTATTGAGAGGCGGGCATTTTGACAGTGGTGAAGAACTGTGTAGGACTTGCATTAGTATCAGAACTGTGATGCTTGGCCACAACCATGCCCAGACGTTAGCGGCTCAAGAAACACTCGCTAGACTCGTAAGAATGAGAAGTAAAATGTGAGTTAATGAATAAAGACCCGCCGTTTTCATCTTTGTATACTTGGTGGGGTTTTGTTTCCTCCATTGTAAGATCACATTTTGTTGGATATAAAGCCTCTTCTAATTATTTTCTTCCATGGTATTCTGTTTATACTTTACAAATGGTGTTTTTTTTCTTTTCGTTCCTGTTATTGGTAAGAAAGTTTAGCTAACCTAGTTTGTTTATGTTCATAAGAATGAGGAAGTGATAATCAACTTCCTCCAAGTTCCATTGAAACTGTTCCCATTGCACTGTCGTTTGGATGCTTAACTTGTTATGCTTTGTCTTGCAAGCAGTCAAACCTAACTGAAATCATTGCTGAAACTGTCGACTTCGTGAGCTTTCAACCCTTCTAGTAGTACATGATCCTGATCCATGAACTGATTGCATTCCCGTTTTTCTTAACACGCATCTGAATCACAGGTACATCGCTGTAGAACTAGACAATCATCCGTCTTTGCTAAGACACAATAACCTGATTCAATAAGGTGAAAAGCTCATACGTATATTCAAACCACTAGGTTTTTAGACAATGGATAATGTTGGTTATATAATGCTGCAGAAGTAAAATTACTACAAAATGTTTGCAAGCAGTGTCTATCAAAAATGATTGTGTGATATGAATGTGAGGAGATTCTTTAAGCAGACAACCCTGCAAACTGGTAGCACAAGTTTCTTAATCCTAATGGGTCATAAATGAACTAAATTCTCTAAGCAGTCGACCATGGCAAAGATGTATTGAGGTGGTCGTAGGACCGTACAGGCAGGCTCCATTCAGTCAGGTAGGAAGAATCTGTGATTTGATCGACTCGTTTATAGTGCATTCATTTGTTGTCTTGCCAAGCATGGAGATGTGCAAAGGTATCTGTTCTCCACCAACAGATACTGGATAAGGGAATTTTTTACAGTTTAACAACCTACACTAGCTTAACTATGGATTTTTAACGGTGGGAATCAGGAAGCAAACAATTGTTTATAGACATGAAAATTAAAGGACTAAATCCAAGTGTTCACTCGCAACATAAATCAGATTTGAATAATAAGATATGAATATGGTAAATGACACATCAATAAGTGCATTTGCAGAGAATTTAGAAGTGCTTATCAGTTGTAAATCATGACTATACATCAGTCGAAAGCAAACATCATGTATTTGCACGATCACAGACGTTTTTCCTTACTAACCCAAGCATGGCTTAACACTTCAACTCCCAGGTATGGGAGTTTTTGATGGGTCAAATGAAACAAATGAAAGGCCTCCTAAATCTCTTACAGAAGAGTAATTGACGCAAACTGCAGTTATCTGCATCCCAAACACTGAGACAAGTATAAATGATTTAACTCTATGAATAAAAATTCTACCAATAATATTTTCCAGCAAACTTCCTTTTCAATAACAATGCTATACGCAAACTTTCTTGTCAGTAATGCAAGTTCCAGCCCACAATGGAATAGAAATTTGAAACCCGTAGAAGAATTAGAAACAACTACATTAACAAGAACATAATAAACCCCCTTGTTATGAAATCAAAACACCACGCCCTCCCTTCACAATTCTAAACCCAGAAAACACAAACACACAAACAAAATGCAAGCTTTCCCCTTGTTGCGAGAACTCTACAACGCCCAGACGATACGTTACCATCACGGATATTCTCCTGACACAGCTTCATCCCTTATTATGATGATGGAGATGGGAATTTAGGACCACCTCTTCCGATAAAACCAGTAGAAGCAGCCTCATCTTCATTTAAGAACAATCCATCGGGGTTCCTAAAAGCACCATGAATGGCTGAAATAATAATACCTATGCCCAAACCAAACATCAGAGTCTGGAAAACCCCAGTGAAGACAATGGTCAATAAAGAGATTATAACCAAACCCATCAAAACCAGACGATCGTTAATCGGTTGATCCCCAAACATAAAAACTGGATCTTCGCGAAATACATAGAGAAGCAACCATAGACCTATTACCCCAGCTACAAGTACCAAAGAAACAGGTTGTGTAATGAGGGATGCGAGTGCACAAGCTAATACGAGCAATCCATAGTTTAATCTGAAATATTCTGAATTCTTTTTGATGCGGACAAGAGCGGTGTCAAAGGATTCAGGCTTGTCGAAGACATCGGTGGCGACGAATTCAGACCATGGACGGCGCCGGACAGAGAGGAAGACGGATAAGTTGTGGAATGATCTTGAGATCATTTCAGTGCTTGAGATCGGTATGGTTGTGTAGACAGAGGCCGCCATTTCCCTTTTCTTTTCCTTATTTCGCTTTGTTTGGTTTAGGGATTTGGGTTTGAACCTTTGAGGGGAAGGAAATTGATGGGATCTCAGAGGGAGAGGAGGTGTTTGCAATAATTAAGGTATAAAGTAGTCCATTCGCTTGAAACAGGTATGAACACATGAGAATGTCTTTTCCCCTACGTTGGGTGGAGTTTATTTACAAAAGTTAGGGTGGAAATCGACGAATCTTTTCAGTCAAATCGACGAATCTTTTCAGTCTTTATTAGGGCAACTCCTATGCCGGGCCTGCACAAAAACCATTCCAAGCCGTGAAATCGCGCCGTATCTAACCGAGAACCAAACTAAATCATTTATTGATGAGTCATTTCAGGAGAGTCTGGGCCGTGAAAGACGCCGTTGATGTATTTGGGTCGTAAATTGGTCAAAGATCATTTAAACCTGTTAACTGACATTTTTTATTTTGCTAAACGCTTTGATCATAAGTTGAACGTTAAAAAACTGAAAATCAAAACTACACACAAAACACAAACTCGTAACACCGAAAAGATTCGACCAATAAATTTAGAATCACCAACCTTAATTCACAAGATTGCTTGAAAACCTAATAATAATCAAGTACTAACAAATATCAAAACAATCTAATAGTAGAACAAAAACTTAAACAAAAGTAGTTAAGAATCAATCGAAAAGGATGTTCAAATTAGATCGAGATTGAGAGTACAATCAAGTTCGATAAATACAGAAAATTAGGGTCCTGAGGAGAAAAGAATTACCCAGAGACAGATAGAAAAGAAGTGCGATCTTTCCAAGAACACCTTAGAAAGAAAAGCAATTGGAAGGGGTCTGATTGAGAAACTTTTGTTTTCCATCTGATGGTGAATTTTCTTTCTTCTTATTCCACTTCTCATATTTAGTCTGCAACTGGTTCAATTTCTTTCAACTATCACTATAAGTCGACGCCATCATATTTTTTCATTTACAGATGAAGTTCATCATCTCTTCGATATGAGAGCTGTAGATGAGATGTCAGAGGAAATTGACCCCCATAGCAGACATTTTAACTTGATGCAAATGAGTTCAACTTACTTCAACTCTTACCACAAAGATAACAGTATATTTTTCTAAATCCTCGATCCTCTTGTCCTTAAAATGTTCGATGAAAATGGTTATATAACTTGGTTAATTATTAAACTGGGTTAGGATATTATATCATATGATTATTTAACAAGGTTTTTTTTTATCTTCGACCCCATAACATGAAGTGCATGTTCCTCGACTCAGACCCTGATTAGGTCCTAAATTACCGACCTTTTTACAAAAGTCTCTTTACCGAATGATTTGTTAAAAAAATAGTACTGTATAAACCGTTAGATCTTTGTTTGGTGTTACTGAACCCTAAAACCGAACTAGAAATCAACGGCTTAAACCGATTAATATAAGCCCTTAAAATCTTTCATTTCTAGTTGTTTATCCGAGTTTTGGAATTTTCTTGTTGTAATTGTTAATTGATGGGTTATTTGTAGTTTGGTATTTAGGTTTTTTCCAGAAGATAATAAAATTCTAATTGATGGGTTATTTGTAGTTTGGTATAAGGTCGCGACCAATTCACATTTACTGATGATCTAGCTATTTCTAATATTTTTCACTAAAACCTAAGATGCATGATCAAATTTGTAGGTGACTACTGAAAACGCGAGGTACCAAAACACAACACCAACTTTTTCTTAGGAAATCCGTATGGACAAACTCAACACAACTCCGAGAGTTCAACTCAACCAAGGAATAATATCTCGAGTTATATCTCTTTTTCTCTTGTAATTAGAACGTTTACAGAATTGAATTTGTGAACCTAATTACAATGAGATTACTTGGACGGTACCAAAGATCAATGTCCAAGAATCAATAAAGTCGTATCCAACAAATAAGGTCGGATGTATCTATTATAATTGATTAACACATAACCTATGATATTTCATTTATAAAGATAAACAATATAATGCAGAAAAAAAATAACACAGACACCGAAGTTTTTGTTAACGAGGAAACCGCAAATGCAGAAAGACCCCGGGACCTAGTCCAGATTGAATACCAAATTTTATTAAGCCACTACAGACACTAGCCTACTACCAATTAACCTCGGACTGGAATGTAGTTGAGACCTAATTGAGTCTCTCACTGATTAAGGTACAATCCCGCTCCTTACGCCTCTTGAATCCCAGCAGGATAGCGCGCAATTGATTCCCTTAGCTGGTGTCATACCAACTAATTAAGAGTTGCTTCAACTCAATTGAAGACTTTAAACCAATATGCCTCCCACAGATTAAGCCTATATATGATTTCATTTACAATTAAAAAGTTTGATCAAGGTGATGAAATTGATAGCAATAGACAGAGTCTAGCTAACCTAAAAATCCGGACTTATGCAGCCCGAAGTGCAGCCTAGATTATTATTCACCACACAAGTATAAAGCTTGTGGAATCAAATTAGTTTGAGACGAAAAGAACTTTCATGATGTTAGAGCATAGCTCGGATGAACCCACCAAGCGTCGGAATTTCAAGTTTGTGTGGATGGGGAAAAGCGGTTTGCTGGTTTTTTATGGAATGAGGGAATCACCGTGCGATGGAGATTCCTCGAACCGGCCAAACTGCTCAACCTCACACAGATGCACTGCAAAGGGAGTGCTTAGATTCGAGAGATCAATCTATAGGACTCCGGCCTAAACCATGTCAATGGTCGTTCCAGAGTCAATTCGGTCGCAAAGAGGGAGATATGTTGATCTGTAGGAGGGAAGCTGAGAATTGTGTAGGATCAGTGATGATAAAGGATTGTGGATGTGTTGAATGTTTCTGCAATAATGGTGAACTGCTGAAGTTGAGTTCTGTGAATAAGTTTTTATCGAGTTGTTGACGAATGATGATCGATGATGTCTGATGATAATTGGTTGTCCTCGATTTAGACTTATTTATATTGCAAGAATGATGAACACCCTGATCCCTGTAAGTGTGACGGTTTCTTGAGTGAAAGAGTGGGAGAGTGGAAGATCGTGGTGAAACCAGTCCCAGGTCGTGCGGAGACATGGTTGATCATTCTCCCACTACGTTGCTAACTCCTTCAACCGTTTGCACGACTTACTCACATTCTCATCGTGGATGTATCCACGTGCCGTAGGCCGCTAGACCAAAACCCTAAGTGACATCCCCCATTTGTGACGTGATTGATGTCTCACGAATCATGAAGTCTGCATGACAGACGTGTATTTAATTAGTCACGTTGACTGATTTAGACAATGAGTCTAGGTTTTGTTGAATTGAGCATGAATGATGAATTGTTCAATGGAACATTGAGCAAGTATTGCTCGAGAAATTACTGGATATCGATGGTTGGATCAATATTCGAGCAATTGAGCAAGTATTGCGAATTACTGAATATTGATAGTTGGTTCAACAATTGAGCAATTGCTCAATTCGACGGATTACTGATAAATTACTGAATATTGACAGTGGATCAATATTCGAGCAACTGAGCAAGTATTTCTCCTTTTAGCAAATTATTGATAATTTACTGAATTTTGATGGATTGAGCAAGTATTGCTCAATTCAGCAAATTATTTAGGGATGTCGTGACCCAATAAAAATATTAATTAAAATGTTGGTAGATTACCAAATATTATATAACTAAACTGCGTGTTGTTTGATGGATCAACATAAATTCATTAGTGTTTGAATCCTACTTAGAATGATGATTCGTGGAGCGTTTGTTCGAAACCCTAATTTTTGGTCGATTGCTCATTAATTGACGAATCGCTGAAAATAGGTCATGAGCGAAGGAGGGACCGACCACATGGGACTATGGAAGTCCATGTGATTCCCAATTGATCAAGTGAGAGTACGCCAGGGTCTTGAGTTTACCGGTTGGTGAAGGAATGACGATTAAATGTCAGTTTCATCATTTATTGAAATAGTGCTCGATTGAGCATTAGGTGATAAAACCTAATTATAGAAAAGTGGGGGACCGACCAAGATGGATGGCATGAGACCGGACCTTGGTGGTCGTGGGACCGCTGATGGGTATTTGTACAAACTCTGAGTTGGTTGTGAAGAGTTTGGACCCAATATGAGCAATTGCGCAAATTAGGTCAAAAGTGTGAAAACGTGTGGGACCGGCTTATTGCAAGCCTTAAAGCCTCCCTTGGTCGGTCAAGGGAGCATGCCCGTGTCTCCATAATGCTCGTGTCTCAGTCATGAGAGTTTCGGCATTTTCTGATGTGCGTTTGAGCAATATTTTGGATTTTCAGAAGAGTTCTATCTTTGACTGAAATCCTCGATTTTGCTCGAATGAGCAAGTATGCTCGTTTAATCAATATTTTGTGAATATTAAAATAATAATATTTTAATATATTTTCGTGAGTAGCTCAGTCAGTCATGCGACCATGTTGACTTTTGGATTTTTCATGATTTGCGCAATATTTGAGCAAATATGGAGAAACCACGATTTTTGGGA
Source organism: Papaver somniferum (assembly GCF_003573695.1). Classification (NCBI taxonomy): domain Eukaryota; kingdom Viridiplantae; phylum Streptophyta; class Magnoliopsida; order Ranunculales; family Papaveraceae; genus Papaver; species Papaver somniferum. Next base: position 86,192,446 of record NC_039363.1, read on the forward strand.
AGTCTCACAAGATGAGAAAAATAACAATTTATGAAAGATTAGGATTGTAAGGTGTGGGATCGGCCACGGATAGGGCATGGCTGGCTGGCCAAGTTTCCCGGTCCCGCAACATCTTTCCCTATTTTTTATTATTATTTTCGTGAAACTACACAAAATTGAGGAAACCACAAAATATGGAGAAACCATGAGTTTTGCTCAAACAAGGAAAGTTGCTGAGATGGAGGAGTCTTCATGAGTTTATGAAAACAAAAAAAATAATGGAGGAAGCATGGGACCGGCCACGGCTAGGGCACGGCCGGGTGGCCGGTGGGCCCGGCCCATGGGCACTTCTCCATTATTTTAATATTGTTATTTTCTCTCTTCTGTTTTGTGCGAGATTCCTCATTTGTCCATATTTTGGATGCGCGTTAACGCATTTGGGTGCTCGTTCGTGCATCATTGTCGATTACACTTGCACTATTTTATGGGGCTTACTCAGTGGTAGTCCAGATGCCTGATTGTTGAGTATTTGTCACTAATTTATGAAATTCAGTGGAGAATGATTCATGAAACTGAGTAATAAAAGTGAGTAGTTTTTTTATTATCAATCCATAGGATCAGCCGTGGATTCGACCATGAATTCAGAATAATAAAATAGGTATTACCATTCCATGGGATCGTGGATTCGACTATGAAATCGGAGTAATAAAATAAATGGTGATATTACCATCTCATGAGACTTGCCGTGGGTTCGACCATGAAATCGGAGTAATATCTATTACCATTTCATGAGATTATCCGTGGATTCAATCATGAAATCGGAGTAATACATTTATCTATTACCATTTCGATCATGAAATAGGAGTAATGAGATAAGATAGATTATCTTCTAGGAATTCAGTGGTGAATGTCACTGTAGAATTTAATCTCTCGTGTATAGCCAGTGAATCAGCGAGTGTTTCCGATGTCCTGAAGACGTTATTGCTCTCAATCTTACGGAGAACCGCCTGGGTCCATACACGTCTCTCTACATAGTCAGGGAACAGTGAGTGTCACTGACGTCCTGAAAGCATTATTGTTCTCAATCTTACGGAGAACCGCCCAATCGTTCTTCTATGTAGAGGGGGGTCTCTATCATGTAGCCAGGGAACAGTGAGTATCATCGACGTCCTGAAGGCGTTATTGCTCTCAATCTTACGGAGAACCTCCCAATTATGTTATTCTACATAGAGGGCACGACGAAATGCCAGGGATCGAACGCTCAGCTAGTGGAGGATTTTCGGAAGGCATATTCACCGTGGCTTCGTAAAATATGAATTTTCGCTCGTCTGAAAGCCGTGTCAGAAACATGCATCATGATTTTACGGTTTTGCCCTTTGTTGAAAATCCACCATCTACAGTTTGGTTGTCATATTTTAGTATCAAAAATTATTTAGAGTCGCATGATTGAATACTAGAGTCAACTTCATTTAGGTGGGACTAGAAAGTCTAGGTATGTTGAGATGTACAAGTATTATTCTGAATCCGTGAAGAATGAGAAGAAGTAACGACTACAACGACGACATCATCGTTCCACTTGAGGTTAGTAATATTGACTTGATCAAGTTTGGTCCTAACGTATCTTTCAAGTCGTGCTATATTGAAAATATAACATGCGAAGCTGTATATATTGTATATAATACTCTAGTGGTGATACTTGATCATAATAGTATGATCAAAGTATCAAGGAAACATATTACGAAGTATAAACGCTTATCTTTTGGAACTTCGTAAATACGACATCGACATAATCTATTGTATGTAGTTATTTGATTATGTGTGTATTATATAGGTGTGATTTCATCCTAGAAAACTATGTATCTTTACATTAGTTTAAGGAAATAAATGTATGAACTTGTTTTCATAATCGAAAGGGAAATCATGATTGGTCTTGTTATTCATTGAATATATTTTGGATGACCAATTGAAGATGACCATGGTGAAACCTATCTTAACTTTGTTGAGACTTGAAGTATAACCGGTCATGGCCTACGACATATAGCTAGTTCGAATTGGTTACAAGTAATTTTGGAATTCAAGATATAACCGATCACAAGCTATATTGGTATGCAAGTCGTAGCCGATCACAAGTTACTTTGATAACCAAGGTATAACGGATCACAAGATAAATTGGGAAGTTAGTTGTAACCGGTCACAAGCTACCTTTGGGAAGCAAGGTATAACGGTCACAAGATACTTCGAGAAATAAGGTGTAACCGGTCACAAGCTACTTTGTGGAGCAAGGTGTAACCGATTACATCCTATATTGGGAATAATGTTATAACCGGTCACATCATATATTGGAGTGATGGTTTAATCGGTTCCATGTACAAAACCGATATCCATGGTTCACATATGTCTTCATGGTGTGTAAATTGAAGTTTTGGGTTTGTCAAGATGACAAGCTTTCAAATGTCGACATATTTGAACATGTACATAAATCTTATCATTTATTGTTCAAAGATATTCCTTGATGCTCAAGGTGATCCTGGTCCAAAATATTGAAAAGTATTTAATTTTCATCATATATGTTTTAATTGCCATCAATTAAAGCACATCCTCTGGAAAATATTATTAATTAATGTGATAGACTAATAATAGAAGTTTTTCCACGAGAGTTTTCAGAAATATTGGTTTACATTAATTGGAAATAGGAAAACCGAAATTAGGTACTTTTATGCATATCTTGAGAGTATTTTTGGTTTTGTAATTTCCTTGTTGTCCAAACAACCTTGGTATACAAATATTTGAGTTTGCATTTGAAACTATCCTAAGATCCAGGAAAACTTCAGTTCTTGTTGTTTCTGGTGGAGTCGTCTATCCGAAGAGAAAAGTACCCTAATTAGGCGAAATCTCTTACGACCGCTTGTTTAAAGACTTTTGTGGGATTAAGAAGCTCTACGAGTACCATTGGTGGGAAACTAGATAATTGCAGTGTTATTAGTTTTCGATTATTGATTTGATTGACTAACGGTTGTTGAAACTTTGATTGCATATAGTTTATTTTTTCTTGAGAACCTTATCTTCTGATATAAGGCTCACTCAAACTAGATCAAAGTATTTACGGAATCTTTAGAATCATCTTCGGATCTAAAAACATCTTGTGATAATCCATTGTTAACAGACTTCGTTCCGTGCGTGATTGATCACAAGAGGATTCAAGTGTTTTTGTGCAGGTTATTGAAGGTAATAGAAGATTTGAAGACGAAGAAGAATTCTAATTAGTTTTTGTATCTTGTGGATTTAGTGCACAAAACCTTGATCAGATGGGATCCAAATAGAATCTCTTTATCTTTAATAGACTTGATTGATTAGTTGTGTGAGATCAGCATCGCTTTATAGTTTCTCTTTGAGATCTATATTTATTGATTGCAAATCTATAGTTTGATTATTTCGGTAATCAACAAAAATAGATTGATCTAACTAAACAGAGAAGATTATTAGATTAAACATAAGAGCCTTTGTAAACAACTCACATATCCTCTAGCAAAATTGATTAGAGTGGTTACCAAACAGATTCTTCCTTTGCTGTTTGGAATACGATACAAAGGACTTGCTATTCATGTGCGTGACTCTATAAGTCGAAGGCACGGGGATACAGATGAAACTATGTAGCTAAGGGTAGTCTGGTTGGTCTCAACTATACGAAGTTGGTATTAGATTTTGTATAGCGGCTTAATTCTGAGAGTATTCAAAACTGGACTAGGTCCCAGGTTTTTTTTGCATCTGCGGTTTCCTTGTTAATAAAATCTTGTTGTGCCATTTATTTTACTATTCCGCAATTATATTTGGTTTATATTATTTAAAGTAAATTGTACTTGTATGTTAATTCTGTAACACTTGTTATTGATTCTATAGAGTTTCGGTTTAATATCGTACCTATTATCAAGTGCACACTTTGTTGTCGTATCGATCTTGTATCCATGGTCAATCACACAAGTGATCTTATTGTTGTATTGTCTCGATCTCGTATCCATAAATGATCATGTGAAGTGTGAATCGAATTCGTCGTATTTTATCGACTCTTTCCATAGACGATCACATTCGGTAAAAGAATTATAAGTAGATTATTAAAATATTGTGGTGTATTTGGGTACCCTTGTCTTTTCAATTGGTATCAGAACAGAAAAACACGAAAATATATAACAATCTGTGTTTGGTGCGATCCAACCTATAAGATTTGAATCTAATGGCTGACTCAGTTAACGTAGATCAAGATGGTGATATACTATGTTCACATCATACTCTACAGAAACTCTATTTGTTTTCAAATCCTGATAAATAGCTCAACACTTTTAGTTTATTTGTTGAACACAACTGAGGGAATACTAACCATAATAAGTTAATAAGAAAACAAACATCTGTGATGCATGAGTCAAATTCAGACGACTGTGATGAGATTAATTTTTTCATAAAGCTTGCTGGAAAATATAATCTAAAAGATAATATATATTATCCATATGTCAAAAGGATTATCAAAGATTCTTTGATAAACCCAGGTCTCATGAAAAAACCGTGCTTCAAGAAACTCTTGAAGATCATGAACATCCTGACATGATGATAATCACATATAGTCAATCTCAAGATGAGAATATAGTCTTGTTTTCTCTTGAAACTGAACTCAAAGTTCTGACAATTGTTTTAAATTCAAAAAAGATTTATTGGTCAAGACAAGGATATGCGATTCTATTTTTCAGAATCTCTTAGCTAATAAACAACATCTTGATTCAAACACTCTAACCACCTGCAAGAATCAAAAGAGATGTGTTTCAAAACATAATCCTTTGACTAATATCCGGTTAAGAAAAACTGTTTCTTAGAGTGAAAGGTATTAGTTCTCTGAAAGAGACAAAGATAACCTTAAATGCATGCAAACTAATGATTTCAGACCATTTAGTTTTGTTGTTGATCAATTATCCAATTCAGGATCAAACAAATAATCTCATCAAAAGATGTTGTCTTATTCCAAGGAAAAACAAGGTCGATCTAAGAGTACTACTCGACTCCTGACTCAAAACGTTTGAAATCACACTTGCAATCCTATTCCTACTCGAATAAAACTATATGTTAAATCATATTTTTCAAGTTGTGATTCACAGATTTGTGAAACCTATTCTTGGGATTGTTCTAGAAAATGAGATGTCCAAAAACATAAAGTATATCTTGTAAGAGCTATCGATTACTCTGATAGATCATATTCCATGTGCAATCTTGAGTTGTTGAGAGCCCAATTCAATAACTAAGTTTGTTGATTGGAGTTTCCTCATAATTGTGCTCGATTTGAATAAATGGGGAAGTTCTCAAAGAGCACAAGGGAACATATATGGTTTTGTAAAATCCATACTTGATCTATCTGCATCATGAACAACATAGGTATTTTCTAAAAGGGGAATCTTTCACTTTTTGGAGTAATACTTTCGGTACATACTAAGAAAGTTCATGATAAATTTGTACAAGATATCTTCAGACTCTCTTAATGACAATAATTTCGGAAAAACTACCTTGAATTTATTTCTGAACTTGAGTATGTTCACACCTGTTTTTAATATCAAATAAAATACCTTTTTAAGTGGTTCGAAACTTGGAAATCAAGTTTTATTTGATATATATAAAACATCTTGAAAAACCATTCTTTTATCCTCAATAAGATTGCGGTTCAAGATGGGTGAAAATACTATTGATATTAATTCTCAATTACAGAAGCTTGAAACTTATCTTCCATCTGAGATTAAGTGCTATTTTTCAAGAGAACATAAGAGGAATCAGTTATCTATTAAGATCATGTAGATCCTAATGCGTGACTTTGAAATTACGCGTGAACAATTAGAAGCTTCTGTAAAGAATGAGGAATGACTTAAGTCAAAACTTCTGAAAATGATCGTGGATTTGAATCTTTTGAAAGGGCGACTCAATCAGCTGAAAGAAAAGAGGAAACTCAAGAACTTGAATACTGAAGAAACCTCAGTGAGCAATGAGAGCACCTCTAAGGATTAAGTCATATGCTGTAATACTTAATCCAAGAATAGACTAATCAATTTTTGATTTATTTCATGAATTTTATAAGGTATATTTGAAAAAACCTATCAATATTTATTATGAATGAATAAAATTATTATTTTATAATCTTTGTTTGATAGTTATGATTGCATAGCATGTGTATAAATGTCTATATTTTATGCTACGTACTTTCGGATTTATGAGATGTTTGATTTCGGTTTTTATTGACCTTAATATTCGATCTCATATTGTTAAACCCTTATGGTTTGTGTGGCTTTTTTATTTAGCAGGATTAAGTTCTAGCCCATGTTGGTAGGCTTTATCAAATGATCATAAGGTGTTCTGATTGAAACTCATATGTGAAAAGTCACAATATGTTGATAATAAATTTATGTTTACATAGGTTGTGTTTAGCATAAAATATGTGTTTCGGGTTTCAACTTTTGCTGTTGGCACGCATTAGTTAAACCCGATTCAACCTTTCTCCGGTAAAGGTTGTTTTTGTTGTTGTTCTTTTATTGTTGCGAGAGGATGAAAACACACAGGGAGAGAGTTCTTATTTGAACTTGCGCTTAATGATATATCTTTTTGGGGAGTAGTGGCTACGTAAATTGAGGTAACGATTTTATTTGTTAGTTAATCGTTTTTCCTATTTAAGAAAAGCCAGATTATATTGCATATATTTTGCTTTTTCTTAACAAATTTTTGGTACAACTGATATGTTCCATTATTGTGTATGGATTGATTTTTATGATTCAATTGTTTCCGGTTAAGAAAAACTGTGTCAATTTATTTGGCTTATGATTTGGTATCTTCTTTATTGTTTGGTATCAAGTGTTTTTGCTTAACGAAATTCGGTGCAATTGCGGTGCTATACTGGTTATATTTATTCAATTGCTTCCGGTTAAGAAAAATAATGGAAAGTCAATTTCTTTTGGTTTGTATCTATTGTTTTTGGCTTAACAAAAATTACGGGGTCATTTATTTAGTCCATTTGATTCCGGATAAGAGAAACTAAGTTAATTTTGATCTTAGTTAGACTTATCAATTGGAGGATTCAGTTATTCAAGTATAATCGAATGCCTTGACAAGAAAACCTAGTTAACTAACTTAGTGTTTGTCTTGTCTAAAGGGAAAGGTCTAAGTTATTTTCTGGAATAATTAGATCCTGGTGAGAGAGATGGAGTTAATTCTGATCTCTATTTTGGTCTTGTCGAAATAAACGATTGTACATAAGCAATCGGTTCAACAATATAATTAATTATCTTAGTCGATTTGTCGGACTAAAAGGGAAAATTGCTTCGAGCAATTTTTTCCTTGATAACATATTTAAAGTAAATTACTTTTGTAGTTTCAGTTTTAATATTGGTTATCTAAAGTGGTATGTGAGACCTTCATGCTTAACTCAAGTCTTATAGATTTGTAAGATCCTTTCGGTTTGTCCTTTATTTGCTCGAACCTTTATCATTTTTCTGACAAAAAGGGGGAGAAATATATGGCGTAAACAAGTGATTTTTGATCACTAGGAAAGGACAACTATGCTTAAACGTTATCTCTAACGAAAGAGTAAAGCATAGACTAAGAGGGAGAAATATATCATCATGTTGTGTAGTATTTCAGACTACTAAAAGGGAAATAACAAAAATATTCAGATTGAATATATACCTGGCTTGCTTTTAGGGGGAGTAAAAGCTTTTGTTATTCAAATGTCAAAAATGGCATTTATTTATGGAATATATGCAGGTTATTGTGCTATTGAAACTTGGAATCAATCGTATGAAAAATGAGTTATTTTGTAATTCGTTTAGCTCCATATGTAATAAGAGCTTTGTCACTAAAATTGACAAAGAGGGAGATTGTTAGAGCTTAGCTCGGTTGAACCCACCAAGCGTTGGTATGTTAAGTTTAGTTGTCATATTTTAGTATCAGAAGTCATCTAGAGTCGCTTGATTAAATACTAGAGTCAACTTCGTTTAGGTTAGACTAGAAAGTCTAGGAATTTTGAGACGTACAAGTATTACTCTTAAGACCCGAAGAATGAGAAGAAGTAACAACTACAACGATGACATCATCCTTCCACTTGAGGTTAGTAATATTTACTTGATCTTGTTTCCAATCCTAACATATCTTTCAAGTCGTGCTATATTGAAAATATAACATGCGAAGCTGTATATGTTGTATATAATACTCTAGTTGTGAGACTTGGTTATAATAGTATGATCAAAGTATCAAGGAAACATATTATAAAGTATAAACGCTTATTTTTTGGAAATTCGTAAATACGAAATCGACATTATCTATTATATATAGTTATTTGATTATGTGTGCATTATATAGGTGTGATTTCATCCTAGAAAACTGTGTATCGTTACATTAGTTTAAGGAAGTAAATGTATGAACTTGTATTCACAATCGAAAGGGAATCATGATTGGTCTTTTTATTCATTAAATATCTTTTGGATGGCCAATGAAAGATGACTATCATGGAACCTATCTTAACTTTGTCGAGACTTGAGGTATAACCGATCATGTCCTATGACATATTGCTAGTTGGAATCGGTCACAGGTAACTTTGGAATTCAAGGTGTAACCGATCACAAGCTATATTGGAATACAAGTTGTAACCAGTCACAAGTTACTTTGGGAACCAAGGTATAACCGGTCACATGATAAATTGGGAAGTTAAATGTAATCGGTCACAAGCTACCTTTGGAAAGCAAGGTGTAACCGGTCACAAGATACTTTGGGAATCAAGGTGTAATCAGTCTCAAGCTACTTTGTGGAGCAAGGTGTAACCGATTACAGCCTATATTAGGAATCATTTTATAACCGGTCACAACATATATTGGAGTGATGGTTTAATCGGTTCCATATACAAAACCAATATCCATGGTTCATATATTTTTTCATGGTGTGTGTGAATTAGGTTTTTGAGTTTGTCAGGATGAGAAGCTTCCAGATGTCGACATATTTGAACATGTACATAACTCTTATCATTTATTGTTTAAAGATATTCCTTAATGCTCAAGGTGATCCTGGTCCGAAATATTGAAAAGCATTTAATTTTCATCATATATGTTTTAATTGCCAGCAATTAAAGCACATCCTCTGGAAAATATTATTAATTAATGTGCTAGACTAATAATAGAAGTTTTTCTATGAGAGTTTTCGGAAATATTGGTTTACATTAATTGGAAATAGGAAAACCTAATTTAGGTACTTTAATGCATATATTGAGAGTATTTTTGGTTTTGTAATTTCCTTGTTGTCCAAACAACCTTGGTCTACAATTATTTGAGTTTGCATTTCTTGGAAACTATCCTAAGAGCCAGGCAAACTTCATTTCTTGTTGTTTTTAGTGGAGCCGTCTATCTGAAGAGAAAAGTACCATAATTAGGCGAAATCTCTTACGACCACTTGTTTAAAGACTTCTGTGGGATTAAGAAGCTCTACGAGTACCGTTGGTGGGAAACTAGAAAATTGCAGTGTTATTAGTTTTCGATTATTGATTTGATTGACTAACGGTTTTTGAAACTTTGATTGCACCTAGTTTTTTTCTTCTTGAGAACCTTCTCTTCTGATATAAGGCTCACTCAAACTAGATCAAAGTATTGACGGGATCTTTAGAATCATCTTAGGATCTAAAGACATCTTGTGATAATCCATTGTTAACAGACTCTGTTCTGTGCGTGATTGATCACAAGAGGATTCAAGTGTTGTTGTGCAGGTTATTGAAGGTAATTAATAGATTTGAAAACGAAGAAGAACTCTAATTAGTTTTCGTATCTTGTGGATTTAGTGCACAAACCTTGATCAGATGGGATCCAACTAGAATCTCTTTATCTTTGATAGACTTGATTGATTAGTTGCGTGAGATCGGCATCGCTTTATAGTTTCTATTTGAGATCTATATTGATTTATTGCAAATCTATAGTTTGATTATTTCGGTAATCAACAGATAGATTAATCTAACCAGACAAAGAAGATTCTTAGATCAAACATAAGAGCCTTTGTAAACAACTCACATATCTTCTAGCAAGATTGATTAGAGTGGTTATCAAAATATTCTTCCTTTGTTGTTTAGAATACGATCTAAAGGACTTGCTATTCATGTGCGTGACTCTAGTAGTCGAAGGCGCAAGGATACAGATGAAACTATGTAGCTAGGGGTAGTCTGATAGTCTCAACTATACGAAGTTGGTATTAGATTTTGTATAGCGGCTCAATTCTGAGAGTATTCAAAACTGGACTAGGTCCCAGGGTTTTTTTGCATCTGCGGTTTCCTCATTAATAAAATCTTGTTGTGCCATTTATTTTACTATTTCGCAATTATATTTGATTTATATTATTTAACGTAAATTGCACTTGTATGTTAATTCTGTAACACTTGATATTGATTCTATAGAGTTTCGTTTTAATACCGTACCTATTATCAATTACACACTTTGTTGTCATATCGTCTCGATCTTGTATCCATAGTCAATCATATAAGTGATCTTATTGTTGTATTGTCTCGATCTCGTATCCATAAACGATCACACGAAGTGTGAATCGAATTCATTGTATTTTCTCGACTCTGTCCATAGACGATCACATACGGTAAAAGATTTATAAGTGGATTATTAAAAGATTGTGGTGTATTTGGGTACCCTTGTCTTTTCAATTGGTATCAGAGCAGGCAAACACGAAAAGATCTAACAATCTGTGTTTGGTGCAATCCAACCTATAAGATTTGAATCTAATGGCTGAATCAGTTAACGTAGATAAAGATGGTGATATACTATGTTCACATCATACTCTACAGAAAGTTTATTTGTTTTCAAATCCTGATAAACAGCTCAACACTTTTAGTTCATTTGTTGAACACAACTGAGGGAATACTAACCATAATAAGTTAATAAGAAAACAAACATCCGTGACGCATGGTTCAAATTCAGACGACTGTGATGAGATTAAATTTTTCATAAAGCTTGCTGGAAAATATAATCTAAAAGATAATATATATATTATCCATCTATCAAAAGGATTATCAAAGATTCTTTGATAAAACCAGGTCTCATGAAAAAACTGTGCTTCAAGAAACTCTTGAAGTTGATGAACCTCCTGACATGATGATAATCACATCTAGTCAATATCAAGATGAGAATATTGTCTTGTTTTCTCTTGAAACCGAATCTCAAGGTTCTGACAATTGTTTTAATGTCAGAAAAGATTTATTAGTTCAGATAAGGATATGCGATTCTATTTTTCAGAATCTCTTAGCTAATAAACAACATCTTGATTCAAGCAGTCTAACCACCTGCAAGAATCAAAAGAGACGTGTTTCAAAACATAATCCTTTGACTAATATCCAGTTAAGAAAATCTGTTTCTCAGAGTGACAGGGATTATTTCTATGAAAGAGACAAAGATCAACTTAAATGCATGCAAACTAATGATTTCAGACCATTTAGTTTTTTTGTTGATCAATTGTCCAATTCAGGATCAAACAAACAATCTCATCAAAATATGTTGTCTTATTCCAAGGAAAAACAAGGTCGATATAAGAGTACTACTCGACTCCTGACTCAAAAGGTTTGAAATCACACTTGCAATCTTATTCCTATTCGAACAGAACTATCTGTTAAATCAGATTTTTCAAGTTGTGATTCACAGATTTGTGAAACCTATTCTTGGGATTTTCCAGAAAATGAGATGTCCTAAAACATCAAGTATATCTTGTAAGAGCTATCGATTATTCTGATAGATCATATTCCATGTGCAATCTTGAGCTGTTGAAAGCCCAATTCAACAACTAAGTTTGTTGATTGGAGCTTCCTCAAAATTGTGCTCGACTTGAATAAATGGAAAAGTTCTCAAAGAGAAAAAGGGAACATATGTGGTTTTGTAAAACCCATACTTGATCTATCTGCATCATGAAAAACATAGGTATTTTCTAAAAGGGGAATCTTTCACTTTTTAAAGTAATACTTTCGGTACATACTAAGGAAGTTCATGATAAATTTGTACAAGATATCTTCAGACTCTCTTAATAAAAATAATTTTGGAAAACTGCCTTGATTTCATTTCTGAATTTGAGTATGTTCACACACCTGTTTTTAATATCAAATAAATACCTTTTTAAGTGGTTCGAAACTTGGAAATCAAGTTTTATTTGACGTATATAAAACATTTTGAAAAACCATTCTTTTCTCCATAATAAGATTGCGGTTCAAGATGGGTGAAAATACTATTGATATTAATTCTCAATTACAGAAGCTTGAAACTTATCTTCCATCTGAGATTAAGTGCTATTTTTCAAGAGAACATAAGAGCAATTAGTTATCTATTGAGCTCATGTTGATCCTAATGCGTGACTTTGAAATTGCGCGTGAACAATTAGAAGCTTCTGTAAAGAATGAGGAATGGCTTAAGTCAAAACTTCTGAAAATGATTGTGGATTTGAATATTTTGAAAAGGCGACTCAATCAGCTGAAACAAAATAGGAAACTCAAGAACTTGAATACTGAAGAAACCTCAGTGAACAATCAGAGCACCTCTAAGGATTAAGTCATATGCTGTAATACTTAATCCAGGAATAGACTAATCAGTTTTTGATTTATTTCATGAATTGTACAAGGTATATCTGAACAAAACTATCAATATTTATTATGAATGAATAAAATTATTATTTTATAATCTTTGTTTCATAGTTCTGATTGCATAGCATGTGTATAAATGTCTATATTTTATGCTATGTACTTTCGAACTTATGAGATGTTTGATTTCGGTTTTTATTGACCTTAATATTCGATCTCATATTGTTAAACCCTTATGGTTTGTGTGGCTTTTTGATTTAGCGGGATTAAGTTTTATCCCATGTTGGTAGGCTTTATTAAAGGATCATAAGGTATTCCAATTGAAACTCATATGTGAAAAGTGCACAATATGTTGATAATGAATTTATGTTTACATAGGTTGTGTTTAGCATAACATATGTGTTTCGGGTTTCAACTTTTGCTATTGGCACGCATTAGTTAAACCCGATTCAACCTTTCTCTGGTAAAAGGTTTTTTTTGTTGTTGTTCTTTTGTTGTTGCGAGAGGATGACAACACACAGGGAGAGAGTTCTTATTTGAACTTGCGCTTAATGATATATCTTTTTGGGGATTAGTGGCTGCGTAAATTGAGGTAACGATTTTATTTGTTAGTTAATCGTTTTTCATATTAAGAAAAGCCAGATTATATTGCATATATTTTGCTTTTTCTTAACAAATTTTCGGTACAACTGATATGTTCCATTATTTTGTATGGATTGATTTTTATGATTAAATTGTTTCCGGTTAAGAAAAACTGTGTCAATTTATTTGGCTTATGATTTGGTATCTTCTTTATTGTTTGGTATCAAGTGTTTTTGCTTAACGAAATTCGGTGCAATTGCGGTGCTTTAATGGTTATATTAAGTTAATTATTTGATTCCGGATAAGAGAAACTAAGTTAATTTTGATCTTATTTAGACTTATCAATTGGAGGATTCAGTTATTCAAGTCTAATCGAATGCCTTGACAAGAAAAACTAGTTAACTAACTTAGTGTTTGTCTTGTCTAAAGGGAAAGGTCTAAGTTATTTTCTGGAATAATTAGATCCTGGTGAGAGAGATAGAGTTAATTATGATCTTTATTTTGGTCTTGTCGAAATAAACGATTGTACATAAGCAATCTGTTCAACAATAGAATTAATTATCTTAGTCGATTTGTTGGACTAAAAGGGAAAATTGCTTCGAGCAATTGTTTCCTTGATAACATATTTAAAGTAATATTGGTTATCTAAAGTGGTATGTGAGACCTTCATGCATAACTCAAGTCTTATAGATTTGTAAGATCCTTTCGGTTTGTCCTTTATTTGCTCGAACCTTTATCATTTTTCTGACAAAAAGGGGGAGAAATATATGGCGTAAACAAGTGATTTTTAATCACTAGGAAAGGACAACTATGCTTAAACGTTATATCCAACGAAAGAGTAAAGCATAGACTAAGGGGGAGAAACATATCATCATGTTGTGTAGTATTTCAGACTACTAAAAGGGGAATAACAAAGATATTCAGATTGAATATATACCTAGCTTGCTTTTAGGGGGAGTAAAATCTTTTGTTATTCAAATGTCAACAATGGCATTTATTTATTGAGTATATGCAGGTTATTGTGCTATTGAAACTTTGAATCAAGCGTATGAAGAATGAGTTATTTTGTAATTCGTTTAGCTCCATATGTAATAAGAGCTTTGTCACTAAAATTAACAAAGGGGGAGATTATTAGAGCATAGATCGGTTGAACCTACTGAGCGTTGGTATGTTAAGTTTAGTTTTCATATTTTAGTATCAAAAGTCATCTAGAGTCGCTTGATTAAATACTAGGTCAATTTCGTTTAGGTTAGACTAGAAAGTCTAGGAATGTTGAGACGTACAAGTATTACTCTGAAGATCCGAAGAATGAATAGAAGTAATAACTACAACGACGACATCATCCTTCCACTTGAGGTTAGTAATATTTACTTGATCTTGTTTCCAATCCTAACATATCTTTCAAGTCGTGCTATATTGAAAATATAACATGCGAAGCTGTATATATTATATATAATACTCTAGTTGTGAGACTTGGTTATAATAATATGATCAAAGTATCAAGGAAACATATTATAAAGTATAAATGCTTATCTTTTGGAACTTCGTAAATACGACATCGACATAATCTATTGTGTATAGTTATTTGATTATGTGTGCATTATATAGGTGTGATTTCATCCCAGAAAACCATGTATCTTTACATTAGTTTAAGGAAGTAAATGTATGAACTTGTATTCACAATCGAAAGGGAATCATGATTGGTCTTGTTATTCATTAAATATCTTTTGGATGACCAATAGAAGATGACTATCATAGAACCTATCTTAACTTTGTCGAGACTTAAGGTATAACCGATCATGGCCTATGACATATAACTAGTTGGAATCGGTCACAAGTAACTATGGAATTCAAGGTATAACCGATCACAAGCTATATTAGAATACAAGTTGTAACCAGTCACAAGTTACTTTGGGAACCAAGTTATAACCGGTCACAAGATAAATTGGGAAGTTAGTTGTAATCGGTTACAAGCTACCTTTGGTAAGCAAGGTGTAACCGGTCACAAGATACTTTGGGAAGCAAAGTGTAACCAGTCACAAGATACTTTGTGTAGAAAGGTGTAACCGATTACAGCCTATATTAGGAATCATGTTATAACCGGTCACAACATATATTGGAGTGATGGTTTAATCGGTTCCATGTACAAAACCAATATCCATGGTTTATATATTTTTTCATGGTATGTGTGAATTAGGGTTTTGGGTTTGTCAAGATGAGAAGCTTCCAGATGTCGACATATTTGAACATGTACAAAACTCTTATCATTTACTGTTCAAATATATCCCTTGATGCTCAAGGTGATCCTGATATAAATACTGAAAAGCATTAAATTATGGTTTTTATCATATATGTTTTAATTACCAGGAATTAAAGCATATCCTCTAGAAAATATTATTAGTTAGTGTGTGCTAGATTGATAATAGAATTTTTTCCATGAGAGTTTTAGGAAATATGGGTTAACATTAACTGGAAATAGGAAAACTGAATTTAGGTACTTTAATGCATATCTTGAGAATATTTTCAGTTTTTGAATTTTCTTATTGTCCAAACAACCTTGGTTTATAAATAATTGAGTTTGCATTTTTTGCAAACTATTCTAAGAGCTAGGAAAACTTCATTTTTTGTTCAAAGACTATCAGGAGAGGAAAGTACCCTAATTAGGCGAAATCTCTTACGACCGCTCGTTTAAAGACTTCTGTGGGATTAAGAAGCTCTATGAGTACCGTTGGTGCGAAACTAGATAATTTCAGTGTTTTTACTTTTCGATTATTGATTTGATTGACTAACGGTTGTTGAAACTTTGATTGCACCTAGTTTTTTTATTCTTGAGAACCTTCTCTTCTGATATAAGGCTCACTCAAACAAGATCAAAGTATTAACGGGATCTTTAGAACTATCTTCGGCTCTAAAGACATCTTGTGATAATCCATTTTCCATAGACTCCGTTCCGTACGTGGTTGATCACAAGAGGATTCAAGTGTTGTTGTGCAGGTTATTGAAGGTAATATAAGATTTTGAAGACGAAGAGGAATTCTTATTAGTTTTCATATCTTATGGATTTAGTGCACAAACTTTGATCGGTTGAGATCCAACTAGAATCTTTTTTATCTTTGATAGACTTGATTGTTTAGTTGCGCGAGATCTGTATCGCTTTATATCTTCTCTTTGAGACCTATATTTATTGATTGCAAATTTATAGTTTGATTATTTCGGTAATGAAAAGATAGATTGATCTAACCAGAAAAAGGATTTTATTAGATTAAACATAAGAGCCTTTGTCAACAACTCACATATCTTCTAGCAAAATTGATTAGAGTGGTTACCAAAAAGATTCTTCCTTTGTTGTTTGAAATACGATCCAAAGGACTTGTTATTCATGTTCATGACTCTAGAGGTTGAAGGCGCAGAGATACTGACGAAACTAAGTAGCTAGGGGTAGTCTGCTTGGTCTCAACTATACGAAGTTGGTATTAGATTTTGTATAACGGCTTAATTATGAGAGCATTCAAAACTGGACTAGGTCCCGGAGTTTTTCTGCATCTGCGATTTCCTCGTTAACAAAATCTTGTTGTGTCATTTATTTTACTATTCCGCAATTATATTTGGTTTTTATAATTTAAAGTAAATTGAACTTGTACGTTGATTCCGTGACACTTGATATTGGTCCTATATAGTTTCGGTTAATACCGTACTGATAAGTGCAGAATTCATATGATTTTAGTGTCCATTCCATACTTGTTTAAGCTATTATTCTTGCATATTTTCGTATTATTACTCTTGTTTTCTCTTATTTGTCTCAATTAGGTGAATCATCCAAAAAGGATCTATAAATTTCTGAAAATAGCTATGAAGAGAAGTATTCCAAGTATCCAAGTTCCCAAGTCCAAGAGAAGTGGAAGAAGTGCGACGAAAAGGAGCAAAACGCTCAAAATTAAGAGAAGGGACAAAGAACGATCTTAACTCATTAAAATTAAGGATTTCTCATCATCATCTTGAATAGAATTGAAACATAAAAAGAATGCAAAAAGAATTAGGTCATTCCGAGTTCGTATGAAGAAGTTGTGGTCAAAACGAGCTTTTATTGAATACCGAAGACAGTAAAGTATGCGGACGGGTACGCATACTTTAATTCCGAAAATTTCTGCTAGAATTTGAAGGTCACGGACTGAGTAAGCATACTTAGCAAGTATTAAAACGTGTATTAATACCTTGGAAGGCCTAAGGTCACGTTTGGAGTCGTTTTTTCATATTTTCGGGTCGGGTTCTTAAACCGAACTAAATACGTGAAGGCCAAGAAATATAAACCTATAAAAGGAGGTATTAGGTCATGAATAAAACAACATCAAGAGATCACGAAATTGAAAAGCTTGGAGAGGAGAAACATCACACGGAGCCAAAGCTAGGGTTTCGGAGTGATTTATCAATCGTAACGATATCTCTAAACTTTTCTCATATGTATATCATGGATGTTTCTACATCCATGAGTAGCTAAACACCTATCGATTGAGGATGAATTCTAAGTTGTAAACAAGATTTGAGTTATTATATTAATCTACTTTGAAGTTCTTCATATGATTATCGTTTGTTTATACTATAATAAATATTTATGATTGGTTGATAGATTGCTTAGGTGGACGACTAAATTGATTTGTAGATTCAATCTATTGCTAGTATTGAGTTAGGAGATAAGTAATCGTCGAATAACTTGTACACAAGTAGAGAACACAAAACCTTACAGAGGGATTCTGTGGAGCGATTGTGTGTATAAACAACACTAATAAGTGGACCTTGATCTAAGAGTCTAAATAGTAGGATCAATCTATAAATTCACAAAAGATAAAGCATTCGATTGGATTACACCTTGAGTGATCTACTAATTGGTGGTTCGTTGAATAGAACCTGGTAGGCGAGAATTTTCGTATCCAGTGATATAAGGAATTCAGGGGATATCACTGATCTAGCTGTTATTCCAGGTTGTATGATTAATGACGAGTAGGAAAGTATAATAACACATTGACGGTTTATTAACGAAGAAGGATTCCTCGATCATATCTCTCTCTATTGATTACAATACAACTTTATTTGCTTTGATTATTTATTTTGTTCACAATCTAAAACAAAACCCCCCTTTGTGACACTTTGACAACTAAAACTCACTGCTCTTCGTGGGACGATCCTTACTTCCATTATATTACCAGTTAATTGTGTGGAAAAAAAGATTATAAATTTGTTGAGCCTACGACACCCATCAAATTTTGGCTCCGCTGCCGGGGAGCAGTCGGTAGCTTTAGTAGTTATTTTTATTAGTTTTAATCTTGTTTTTAGAATTTGTTTTTAGTTTTTAATTTCGTTTTCTAGATTTTTGTTTTCAGGTACTTAATCTCTGGCACCAAAAGACTGGGAATACCAGAGGTGCAAAATCCAAACTCGTAGGGGAACGGTGTTAGGAGCACGTCCAAAGTTGCAAGAAGAACCTTCTACATCAACAATGGTGAACGACGGTATAAACCCACCTCCTCCACCTCAAGAGAGAAAGCTGCGAGAATTGACATCTCCATGCTTAGATTCGCAACCATTTTGTATTACAATCACTAAACCAGTGGAACTGAAGTTGAATCTTCTTCATCATCTACCAAATTTCAAGGGACTTCCAGGTGAAGATCCGAATCGTCATCTTCGAAAATTTCAACAGAAGATGACAAGTCTTAGGCAAAGCACCAAAGACAGTGATACAACATTGTTGCAAGCTTTTCAATTATCTTGAATAGATTCGGAGGAAGAATGGTTGTATTACCTTCCTCCAGGGAGTATCACAACATGGAATGAGATGAAAAAGTTATTTTTAGAGAAATATTTTCCTGCTTCAAAAGCAGCTTCCGTTCGTAAGGAGATTAGTGGTGTTATTCAGATTGCTGGGTAGTTTCTCTATGAATATTGGGATATGTACAAAAATTTAGTGGCAAGCTGCCCCCATCACAACATATCCCCAACACTCATCATTCAATACTTCTATGAAGGGTTACTTCCAGAGCAAAGGAACTTGATTGATGCAGTTGCTGGTGGTTCACTTGCTGAAAAGAAAATCTCGCAGGCAACCAGTCTGATTGAGAGCATGGCTTAGAATGCTCTACAATTTTATACCAAAAATGACTCAAATTTCAGAAGAGTTAGCAATATGAAGGAAACTTCACAGACAGAGCAACATATAAGTAATATAGAGAAGGTAGTACAAAGGATGGCAACAGTGATTATTCCATCATACGAAGAGGAAGCCGAGGTAAATGCTTTATTCCCTAATCAGAGGCCAAGTTATGATCCATACTCAAATACTTATAATCCTGGTTGGAAAGATCATCCTAATTTCAGTTACGCTAACAAGCAAGCTGCAGCTCCTAATCCGTATGCAAGACAAGGTGGTTTTCAACAACACTTACAGCAATCAAAACAAGCTAAAGATCATGGAACTTATATTGATGATAAGTTCAACATTCTCCTGCAAATCATGCAGGGTGTTGCATCTACAACACAGAGTCTCAAGGAAACATTTCAACAAAATCAACAGAAAGCCGAACAAAATCAGTTAAAAACTGATAACGCTATTAGAGATTTGCAGACTCAAGTGGGGAAATTGGCTATTGATATGAATCTCATGAAGGCGCAAGCTTAAATAAAGTTGCCATCACAACCTTTTGTGAACCCAAGAGAGCACGTTAATGCAGTAACTCTAAGAAGTGGGAGACAAACTTAAGAGCCACATCAACAAAAAGAGGTTAGTAACGACATCGAAAAGGAAGTAGAAGAGAAAACTGTCCCAAAGGAAAAGCCAACCTCAAACGGCCAACCTAAGGACACGGTTCCCACTTTTACCATACCACCTCTTTTTCCTAGTCGTTTTTCCAAATCCAAGAAAGAAGCTCAAGACAAGGAGATCATGGATATTTTCAGCAAGATACACATTAACATTCCATTTATTGAGGCCATCAGAATCGTACCCAGGTATGCCAAGGTTTTGAAGGATTTGTGTACAAGAAAGGATAGGTTGATTGCTAATGAGATTACTCAGGTGGGCGAAAGTGCTACAGCTATGTTACTAAAAAAGATGCCTACAAAGTGTGAAAATCCTAGTAGCTTCACAGTTCCCGTTACCATTGGTAACGGACGATTCGAGCGTTCTTTGCTTGATTTGGGAGCATCCATAAGTGTTGTGTCAGAAGATGTTTATGATTCTTTGAATATCAGAACTTTAAAAGAGGCAAAGATCACTATTCAATTGGCTAACAAGTTCAATATATATCCTAAGGGAGTCGTGGAGGACGTGTTAGTTCAAGTGAATCAGTTAATCTTTCCGGTTGATTTTTACATTGTGGATATGCACAATGGAGATAATTGTTCATCTATTTCGTTACTTCTTGGGAGACCGAAGTGTGAACCGAATTCATTGTATTGTCTCGACTTTTCCCATAGACGATCATATTCTATAAAGGATTTATCGGTGGATAATTAAAATATTGTGGTGTATTTGGGTACCCTCGTCTTTTCAGATGATTTCTATCTATATTAATCGAGTGAGCATCTCAACAATCGATCAAGATCAGTATACTCGAGTTACCAAGAAAAGATAGCTGGACTTGGCTTCAAAAATCCCAATGAAGTATTTGCAGTCGCTAAATTTTAAAAGGGTTAGGAAGAGGATGACTCTAGTTACAACCAGGAAACACCAAAGTAGTGTTGGAATTCAAAGATCCCAGTTGCTTGAAGTTCCTCTTTTATAGACATTCAAAGCATGGGTTGCTTTAGGTTTAAGCTAAGATAGCTTTGGAACCAAGTAATCAATATCCACCGTTGGATGAATCTTTGAATCTGATTTATATAAAAAAGATATACACTCTGGTTAGGTGAAATCGTAACCGAACCGTGTATAAAGACTATGTTCAAGGTGGTTAGACGAAGCTGGCCGATTTGAATTTATAATCTTAATATTCAGTTTCATAAACACTTAAGACATTAACCTTGTGTCATAATCATGTGATCAAATAAGTCTAGTGTTTTTAGAGATTTGATCAAATGCTAATTATTTCGTAGAAATAATTTTTATCACATTTGATAATAATCGACATGGTTAGTAGATGTACAAAGTACAAATACCATAGCCATTCGCGAGTCAGGTTAGTCACAGTACGTGTACCGGTTTGTGAACTATTAAGCATAACCGAGCTATGGGGTTCACATAACTATTTAAGTATGTGTACCAGTATGTGTACCTTAAGACTATAACCGGTTCCAGAGTCCACAAAATTATTTTGGTACGTGTACCGGTATGGATACCAAACCGGTTCCGTGACCACAGTTCCTTTTCGGTTGGCATGCAGGTATGTATACCGATCTGGTTCACGATTCAAAAAGATTTTCTACATGATATGGATAAGGATATGCGTACCACAAATCTGCAAGCCGATATATAGCTACTCCGCTACGTGTACGAGTACATGTAATACGACTTCAGAGTTATAACAGTTTTCCCAGTTTGTAAGACTGATAACACTTTCTTATATCTGAATCTATAGTAGTTCTATTTTTCTCTCTAAATCGATTCGAAACATTCCCGAATAACATAAATGAGAACAAAGGTATAACCGGTCACAATATAAATTGGGAAGTTATTTGTAACCGGTCACAAGCTACCTTTGGGAAACAAGGTGTAACCAGTCACAAGATACTTCGAGAAATAAGGTGTAACCGGTCACAAGCTACTTTGTGGAGCAAGGTGTAAACGATTATAGCCTATATTGGGAATCATGTTATAACCAGTCACATCATATATTGGAGTGATGCTTTAATCGGTTCCATATTTGGGTTGTGCAAGGCTTGGTCAGGCTGGCGTAAAAACTATGTCCTATATTTGGGAGCTAACATTGTCTCCTAGCCAACCCGGTACTTGCTACTGAAAAATTGGTTTTGGTTCTTGGTTCTTGGTTTAATCAGTTCCATGTACAAAACCAATATCCATGGTTCACATATTTCTTCATGATGTGTGAATTAAGGTTTTGGGTTTGTCAAGATGATAAGCTTTCAGATTTCGACATATTTGAACATGATCATCTTATCATTTATTTTTCAAAGATATTCCTTGATGCTCAAGGTGATCCTGGTCCGAAATATTGAAAGCATTTAATTACTCCATTCGTTTCGAAATAATAGGCAGGTTAAATTTGTGTGTATATTTACACACAAACCTGCCTATTATTTCGAAACGGATGTAGTATGATTTTCATCATATATGTTTTAATTGCCAACAATTAAAGCACATCCTCTGAAAATGACTAATAATAGAAGTTTTTTCATGAGAATTTTCAGAAATATTGGTTTACATTAATTGGAAATAGGAAAACCGAATTTAGGTGCTTTAATGCATATCTTGAGAGTATTTTTGGTTTTGGAATTTCCTTGTTGTCCAAACAACCTTGGTCTATAAATATTTGAGTTTGCATTTCTTGGAAACTATCATAATAGCCTTATTTCTTGTTTTTTATGGTGGAGCCGTCTATCCAAAGAGAAAAGTACCCTAATTAGGTGAAATCTCTTACGACCGCTCATTTAAAGACTTTTGTGGGATTAAGAAGATCTACGAGTACTGTTGGTGGGAAACTAGATAATTGCAGTGTTATTAGTTTTCGATTATTGATTTGATTGACTAACGTTTGTTGAAACTTTGATTGCACCTAGTTTGTTTT
This sequence comes from Papaver somniferum, assembly GCF_003573695.1. NCBI lineage: Eukaryota > Viridiplantae > Streptophyta > Magnoliopsida > Ranunculales > Papaveraceae > Papaver > Papaver somniferum. The sequence continues at coordinate 86,215,354 of NC_039363.1, forward strand.
TTCTTGAGAACCATCTCTTATGATATAAGGCTTACTCAAACTAGATCAAAGTATTGACGGGATCTTTAGAATCATCTTCGGATATAAAGACATCTTGTGATAATTCATTGTTAACAGACTCCGTTCTGTGCGTGATTGATCACAAGAGGATTCAAGTGTTGTTGTGCAGGTTATTGAAGGTAATAGAAGATTTGAAGACGAAGAAGAATCTTATAAGTTTTCGTATCTTGTGGATTTACTACACAAACCTTGATCGGATGGGATCTAACTAGAATCGCTTTATCTTTGATAGACTTGATTGATTAGTTGCGTGAGATCCGCATCACTTTATAGTTTCTCTTTGAGATCTATATTGATTGATTGCAAATCTATAGTTTGATTATTTAGGTAATCAAAAGATAGATTGGTCTGAACATACAAAGAAGATTATTAGATTAAACATAAGAGCCTTTGTAAACAAATCACATATCTTCTAGCAAGATTGATTAGAGTGGTTACCAAACAGATTCTTCCTTTGATGTTTGGAATACAATCCAAAGGACTTGTTATTCATGTGCATGACTCTAGAAGTTGAAGACGCAGGGATACAGATGAAACTATATATCTAGGGGTAGTCTGGTTGATGTCAACTATATGAAGTTGGTATTAGATTTTGTATATCGGCTTAATTCTGAGAGTATTCAAAACTGGACTAGGTCCCAGGTTTTTTTTGCATCTTCGGTTTCCTCGTTAACAAAATCTTGTTGTGCCATTTATTTTACTATTCCGCAATTAAATTTGGTTTATATTATTTAAAGTAAATTGCACTTGTATGTTAATTCTGTAACATTTGATATTGATTCTATAGAGTTTCGGTTTAGTACCGTACCTATTATCAAGTGCACTATTTGTTGTCGTATCGTCTCGATCTTGTATCCATAGTCAATCACACAAGTGATCTTATTGTTGTATTGTCTCGAAATCGTATTCATAAACGATCACACGAAGAGTGAATCGAATTCACTGCATTTTATCGACTATGTCCATAGATGATCACATTCGTTAAAAGACTTATAAGTGGATTATTAAAACATTGTGGTGTATTTGGGTACCCTTGTTATTTCAATTGGTATCAGAGCAGGCAAACAAGAAAAGATCTAACAATTTGTGTTTGGTGCGACCCAACCTATAAGATTTGAATCTAATGGCTGACTCAATTAACGTAGATCAAGATGGTGATATACTATGTTCACATCATACTCTACAAAAAGTCTATTTGTTTTCAAATCCTGATAAACAACTCAACATTTTTAGTTCATTTGTTGAACACAACTGAGTGACTACTAACCATAATAAGTTAATAAGAAAATAAACATATGTGATGCATGATTCAAATTCAGACGACTGTGATGAGATTAAATTTTTCATAAAGCTTGCTGAAAAATATAATCTAAAATATAATATATATTATCCATCTGTCAAAAGGATTATCAAAGATTCTTTGATAAAACCAGGTCTCATGAAAAAACCGTGCTTCAAGAAACTCTTGAAGATCATGAACATCCTGACATGATGATAATCACATATAGTCAATCTCAAGATGAGAATATGGTCTTGTTTTCTCTTGAAACTGAACTCAAAGTTATGACAATTGTTTTAAATTCAGGAAAGATTTATTAGTCAAGACAAGGATATGCGATTATATTTTTCAGAATCTCTTAGCTAATAAACAACATCTTGATTCAAACAGTCTAATCACCTGCAAGAATCAAAATAGATGTGTTTCAAAACATAATCCTTTGACTAATATCCGGTTAAGAAAAACTGTTTCTTAGAGTGAAAGGTATTATTTCTCTGAAAGAGACAAAGATAACTTTAAGTGCATGCAAACTAATGATTTCAGACCATTTAGTTTTGTTGTTGATCAATTGTCCAATTCAGGATCAAACAAACAATCTCATCAAAAGATGTTGTCTTATTCCAAGGTAAAACAAGGTCGATCTAAGAGTACTACTCGACTCCTGACTCAAAAGGTTTGAAATCACACTTGCAATCCTATTCCTACTCGAATAGAACTATCTGTTAAATCATATTTTTCAAGTTGTGATTCACAGATTTGTGAAACCTATTCTTGGGATTGTTCCAGAAAATGAGATGTCTGAAAACATCAAGTATATCTTGTAAGAGCTATCGATTATTCTGATAGATCATATTCCATGTGCAATCTTGAGCTGTTGAGAGCCCAATTCAAGAACTAAGTTTGTTGATTGGAGCTTCCTCAAAATTTTGCTCGACTTGAATAAATGGGGAAGTTCTCAAAGGGCACAAGGGAACATATGTGGTTTTGTAAAATCCATACTTGATCTATCCGCATCATGAACAACATAGGTATTTTCTAAAAATGGAATCTTTCACTTTTTTGAGTAAATACTTTCGGTACATACTAAGAAATTTTATGATAAATTTGTAATATCTTCAGACTCTCTTAATGACAATAATTTCGGAAAAATTGCCTTGATTTTATTTCTGAACTTGAGTATGTTCACACCTATTTTTAATATCAAATAAAATACCTTTTTAAGTGGTTCGAAACTTGGAAATCAAGTTTTATTTCATATATATGAAACATCTTTAAAAACCATTCTTTTGTCCACAATAAGATTGTAGTTCAAGATGGGTGAAAATACTATTGATATTAATTCTCGATTACAGAAGCTTGAAACTTATCTTCCATATGAGATTAAGTTCTATTTTTCAAGAGAACATAAGAGGAATCAGTTATCTATTGAGCTCATGTTGATCCTAATGCGTGACTTTGAAATTGCGCGTGAACAATTAAAAGCTTCTGTAAAGAATGAGGAATGGCTTAAGTCAAAACTTCTGAAAATGATTGTGGATTTGAATCTTTTGAAAAGGCGACACAATCAGATGAAAGAAAAGAGGAAACTCAAGAAATTGAACACTGAAGAAACCTCAGTGAACAATCAGAGCACCTCTAAGGATTAAGTCATATGTTGTATTACTTAATCCAGGAATAGACTAATCAGTTTTTGATTTATTTCATGAATTGTATAAGGTATATTTGAACAAAACTATCAATATTTATTATGAATAAATAAAATTATTATTTTCTAATCTTTGTTTGATAGTTCTGGTTGCATATCATGTATATAAATGTCCATATTTTACGCTTTGTACTTTCGGATTTATGAGATGTTTGATTTCGGTTTTTATTGACCTTAATATTCGATCTCATATTGTTAGACCCTTATGGTTTGTGTGGCTTTTTGATTTAGCGGGATTAAGTTCTAGCCCATGTTGGTAGGCTTTATCAAAGGATCATAAGGTGTTCCGATTGAAACTCATATGTGAAAAGTCACAATATGTTGATAATCAATTTATGTTTACATAGGTTGTGTTTAGCATGACATATGTGTTTCGGGTTTCAACTTTTGCTATTGGCACGCATTAGTTAAACCCGATTCAACCTTTCTCTGGTAAAGGTTGCTTTTGTTGTTGTTCTTTTGTTCTTGCGAGAGGATGACAACACATAGGGTGAGAGTTCTTATTTGAACTTGCGCTTAATGATATATCTTTTTGCGGAGTAGTGGCTGAGGAAATTGAGGTAACGATTTTATTTGTTATTTAATCGTTTTTCCTATTTAAGAAAAGCTAGATTATATTGCATATATTTTGCTTTTTCTTAACAAATTTTCGGTACAATTGATATGTTCCATTATTGTGTATGGATTAAGTTTTATGATTCAATTGTTTCCGGAAAAGAAAATCCATGTCAATTTATTTGGCTTATGATTTGGTATCTTATTTATTGTTTGGTATCAAGTGTTTTTGCTTAACAAAATTCGGTGCAATTGCGGTGCTATAATGGTTATATTTATTCAATTGCTTCCGGTTAAGAAAAATAATGGCAATTCAATTTCTTTTGGTTTGTATCTATTGTAGTTTCAGTTTTAATATTGGTTATCTAAAGTGGTATGTGAGATCTTCATACTTAACTCGTATTATATATTTGTAAGATCCTTTCGGTTTGTCCTTTATTTGCTCGAACCTTTATCATTTTTCTGACAAAAAGGGGGAGAAATATATGGCGTAAACAAGTGATTTTTAATCACTAGGAAAGGACAACTATGCTTAAACGTTATATCTAACGAAAGAGTAAAGCATAGACTAAGGGGGAGAAACATATCATCATGTTGTGTAGTATTTCAAACTACTAAAAGGGGAATAATAAAGATATTCAGATTGAATATATACCTAGCTTGCTTTTAGGGGGAGTAAAATCTTTTGTTATTCAAATGTCAACAATGGCATTTATTTATTGAATATATGCAGGTTATTGTGCTATTGAAACTTTGAATCAAGCGTATGAAGAATGAGTTATTTTGTAATTCGTTTAGCTCCATATGTAATAAGAGCTTTGTCACTAAAATTAACAAAGGGGGAGATTATTAGAGCATAGATCGGTTGAACCTACGGAGCATTGGTATGTTAAGTTTAGTTGTCATATTTTAGTATCAAAAGTCATCTAGAGTCGCTTGATTAAATACTAGGTCAATTTCGTTTAGGTTAGACTATAAAGTCTAGGAATGTTGAGACGTAAAAGTATTACTCTGAAGACCTGAAGAATGAGAAGAAGTGACAACTACAACGACGACATCATCCTTCCACTTGAGGTTAGTAATATCGACTTGATCTTGTTTCCATTCCTAACATATCTTTCAAGTCGTGCTATATTGAAAACATAACATGCGAAGCTGTATATATTGTATATAATATACTAGTTGTGAGACTTTGTCATAATAGTATGATCAAAGTATCAAGGAAACATATTACAAAGTATAAACTCTTATCTTTTGGAACTTCGTAAATACGACATTGACATAATCTATTGTATATAGTTATTTGATTATGTGTGCATTATATAGGTGTGATTTCATCCTAGAAAACTATGTATCTTTACATTAGTTTAAGGAAGTAAATGTATGAAATTGTATTCACAATCGAAAGGGAATCATGATTGGTCTTGTTATTCATTAAATATCTTTTGGATGGCCAATGAAAGATGACTATCATGGAACCTATCTTAACTTTGTCGAGACTTGAGGTATAACCGATCATGTCCTATGACATATTGCTAGTTGGAATCGGTCACAGGTAACTTTGGAATTCAAGGTGTAACCGATCACAAGCTATATTGGAATACAAGTTGTAACCAGTCACAAGTTACTTTGGGAACCAAGGTATAACCGGTCACAAGATAAATTGGGAAGTTAATTGTAATCGGTCACAAGCTACCTTTGGAAAGCAAGGTGTAACCGGTCACATGATACTTTGGAAAGCAAGGTGTAATCGGTCACAAGCTACTTTGTGGAGCAAGGTGTAACCGATTACATCCTATATTAGGAATCATTTTATAACCGGTCACAACATACATTGGAGTGATGGTTTAATCGTTTCCATGTACAAAACCAATATCCATGGTTCATATATTTTTTTCATGGTGTGTGCGAATCAGGGTTTTGGGTTTGTCAGCATGAGAATCTTCCAGATGTCGAAATATTTGAACATGTACATAAACTTATCATTTATTGTTCAAAGATATTCCTTGATGCTCAAGGCGATCCAGGTCTAAATACTGAAAAGCATTTAATTATGATTTTTATCATATATGTTTTAATTACTAGGAATTAAAACATATCCTCTAGAAAATATTATTAGTTAGTGTGTGCTAGATTGATAATAAAAGTTTTTCCATGAGAGTTTTCGGAAATATTGGTTAACATTAATTGGAAATAGGAAAACCAAATTTAGGTACTTTAATGCATATCTTGAGAATATTTTAAGTTTTGGAATTTTTTTGTTGTCCAAACAACCTTAGTTTATAAATAATTGAGTTTGTATTTCTTGGAAACTATCCTAAGAGCTAGGAAAACTTCATTTCTTTTTCAAAGACTATCAGGGGAGGAAAGTACCCTAATTAGGCGAAATTTCTTACGACCGCTCATTTAAAGACTTCTGTGGGATTAAGAAGATCTACGAGTACCGTTGGTGGGAAACTAGATAATTGCAGTGTTATTAGTTTTCGATTATTGATTTGATTGACTAACGATTGTTGAAACTTGATTGCACCTAGTTTTTTTGATTCTTGAGAACCTTCTCTTCTGATATAAGGATCATTCAAACAAGATCAAAGTATTAACGTGATCTTTAGAACTATCTTCGGATATAAAGACATCTTGTGATAATCCATTTTTAATAGACTCCATTCCGTGCGTGGTTGATCACAAGAGGATTCAAGTGTTGTTGTGCAGGTTATTGAAGGTAATAGAAGATTTTTAAGACGAAGAAGAATTCTTATTAGTTTTCATATCTTATGGATTTAGTGCACAAACTTTGATCGGCTGAGATCCAACTAGAATCGGTTAATCTTTGATAGACTTGATTGTTTAGTTGCGCGAGATCGGTATCGCTTTATAGCTTCTCTTTGAGATCTATATTTATTGATTGCAAATTTATAGTTTGATTATTTAGGTAATTAAAAATATAGATTGATCTAACCAGAAAAAGGAGTTATTAGATTAAACATTGGAGCCTTTGTCAACAACTCACATATCTTCTAGCAAAATTGATTAGAGTGGTTACCAAAAAGATTCTTCCTTTGTTATTTGGAATACGATCCAAAGGACTTGCTATTCACGTTCGTGACTCTAGAAGTCGAAGGCGCAGAGATAATGATGAAACTAAGTAGCTAGGGGTAGTCTGCTTAGTCTCAACTATACAAAGTTGGTATTAGATTTTGTATAGCGGCTTAATTATGAGAGTATTCAAAACTGGACTAGGTCCCGAAGTTTTTCTGCATCTGCGATTTCCTCGTTAACAAATCTTGTTGTGTCATTTACTTTACTATTCCGCAATTATAGTTGGTTTGTATAATTTAAAGTAAATTCCGTGACACTTGATATTGATTCTATAGAGTTTCGGTTTAATACGGTACCTATTATCAAGTGCACACTTTGTTGTCATATCATCTCGATCTTGTATCTATAGTCAATCACACAAGTCATCTTGTTGTTGTATTGTCTTGTTCTCGTATCCATAGATGATCACACGAAGTGTGAACCGAATTTGTTTGTATTGTCTCTACTTTATCCGTAGACGATCACATTCGGTAAAGGACTTATCGGTGGATAATTAAAATATTGTGGTGTATTTGGGTATCCTCGTCTTTTCAGATGATTTATATCTATATTGATCGAGTGAGCATCTCAACAATCGATCAAGATCAGTATACTCGAGTTACCAAGAAAAGATAACTGGACCTGGCTTAAAAAATCCTTATGAAGTCTTAGTAGTCGCTAAATTTCAAAAGGGTTAGGAAGAGGATGACTCTAGTTACAACCAGGGCACACCAAAGTAGTGTCGGGATTCATAGATCCCAGTTGCTTGAAGTTCCTCTTTTATAGACATTCAAAGCACGGGTTGCTTTAGGTTTAAGCTAAGATAGCTTTGGAACCAATCAATCAATATCCATCATCGGATGAATCTTTGAATCTGATTTACATAAATAAGATATACACTCTAGTTAGGTGAAACCGTAACCGAACCGTGTATAAAGAGTATGTTCAAGGTGGTTAGACGAAGCTAGCCGATTAGAATTTATAAGCTTAATATTCATTTTCATAAACACTTAAGACATTAACCTTGAGTCACAATCATATGATCAAATAAGTCTAGTGTTTTTAGAGATTTGATCAAATGCTAATTATTTCGTAGAAATAATTTTTATCGCATTTGATAATAATCGACATGATTAGTAGATGTACAAAGTAAAAATACCATAGCCATTCGTGAGTCAGGCTAGTCACAGTACGTGTGTCGGTTTGTGAACTATTAAGCACAACCGAGTTATGGGGTTCATAGAACTATTTAAGTATGTGTACCAGTATGTGTACCTTAAGAATATAACCGGTTCCAGAGTCCATAAAACTATTTTGGTACGTGTACCGGTATGGATACCAAACCGGTTCCGTGACCACAGTTCATTTTCGGTTTTTATACGGGTATGTGTACCGATCTTGTTCACGATTCAAACAGAATTTTTACATGATATGGATTAGGATATGCGTACCACAAATCTGCAAGTCGGTATATAGCTACTCCGCTACGTGTACGAGTACATGTAATATGACTTTAGAGTTATAACAATTTTCCCAGTTTGTAAGACTGATAACACTTTCTTATATCTGAATCTATAGTAGTTCAATTTTTCTCTCTAAATCGATTCGAAACATTCCCGAATAACATCAATGACACATATCACTGTTCCAAGCTATTTTCGAACGATAAAACTTAAATCATGATTTTGATTGCGAACAATAAATTGTCCTTAACCGAAATTCATCAAGTGTGAACAAATGTTCATTAAGCTTAGTCATTATATTTCGAGAACTAATTATCAAGATAAACCTGACTCTAAATTCTTGAATATGCATGATACTATAATTATTTATGCGACATCATCTCATAGATAGAAAGATGAATATAACTTGAGTAATAGGTGGTTCAGTCTTCACTTACCTTTTGTTGATGACGTTCTCCAAAATCTTTGGTTGATCTTTTCGTTCAAATGGTAGAACACAATGATGACTGCCGTGATCCAATGTTTCTCAACTACATTTCTATCCTAGTACGAGACTTAACTATTTGTAGACTAGAAATCAAAATATAGTTTTGACAAATAAATTTGATAACAATCTTGAGATAGCAACACTTGTGAGTTCGACCGAGCAATGCTCTAACCATCTCCCCCTTTGTAAATTTTAGTGATAACTATCAACACATATGGATAAAAAAATAAATCTTTGAAAAATCTTTGAACTCTTCGTTATTTCAAGTCGCAATGATTCTGAACGTGTTCTCAATCGTCGTTATACAGAAGCATAGTATTATTATCTTCTCCAAAGTTCAATTGTATCCCAACTCTGAAGTAATAGTACGATGATATGTTTCTCCCCCTTAATCAATACTTACATCTTTTGCATAATATGTGAAACCTATAGATTATTGATTCACTCCCCCTTACGTAATGATCCGTAAACTATATGTATGTAGTAAGAAACTACTAAATAATTCTCCCCCTTTTTGTCAATAAAATTGGCAAAGGTACGAAAATCGTGGGATCGTAATGAATACAACCAAAAGATATTTCATAGTTTTAAGGAAGTTAGAGATACTAGATAATAATTAGATAACTCTGTTATTATGTAACTCTTCATATCAATTGTTTTAGATGATACCACATAGTAAGAAAATACTTAGCGCTCATCTAGGAGATTTATGATACAAGCATCCCTTTTAATTCCACAGCCACACTCCCCACAAAGATATAGCAATTAAGCACAATTTCATTTAAGACCACCGCCACCCCCCCACCCCCCAAATTTGATGTCATTCCCAAGATAACAACATGAGTGACCTTGTTTTATGAAAAATATGGATTTTGTCGGACATTAACAAATCACATGGATTTGTATCTTGAAAATCGACTTTAAACAATCTTAACGCCAGTTACAGACAAAAAGATAATCTTAATCAATATGACACAACATAAGAAAATCTTACGGAGTGTGTCAAGCAGTAAAAACACAGAAGTGTGATCATGAGTAGATCGATACTGCGGGAAAATTCTCAAAGAGTTTGTTCTATTTTCCGTTCATAAAAAAACATAATAGATTTAACTTCTGAGCATATATGAAATATCATCTCAATTTACGAAAATCGTAAAAGCATGTATATTTCATAAGACTTTTGCAATAATTAAACCAATAACGATTATATACTGCAAGTTCATCTTCCAACAACTCTAGAATTTAAATAAATAAATCTAAAAACATGCAAGATTAAAAACGTTGGAAATAGCTTGTGTAATCACAATTATTGCTATATCAAACCCTAGTTGTCCTTATTAAAAGTAAGAATAAATTCTCACAAGAAGTTTCCTAGAAAACAAGATAAAAAACAAATTTAAACTAGATTTTTCCACTCTTCATTGGTATTGAGGCCTTTGAAGTTGTCGTCAATTGTATCCACGAGCTCTTCAGAGAAAATATCCTCATTGAGAAGTTCACGAACATGATATTTCATGAGAACAAGGTCAACAGAAACCTTTTTCAACTCAGTCTTCAACATGTCTAGACCTTTTAGCATTTCAACAAGTTCTAGTTTTGCTTCCTCAAATTGTTTAAGAAAATCATAAACAACATCAGCAGAGATCATCTCTTCCCATGTAACATCTTGATGATCATATGCAAAAATAGCAATTCACTCCAGAATTTTCGGGGGAATCAATAGCTTTATCATCAACTAGAGTTCTCTTCTTTCCTCTTATTCAATACCATCGCAATTAAAAGCTTTCTCCATGCTTTAGATTCTTGACATATGAGACATGCTTGGGTGTGGAACCTTGGACGAGAGTTTCTCAATCACAAGTCAAGGTATATAAAAGAGTTTCTCTGGGTTGGCGATCGGTCCCTGACCTATCTAATTATTAGGGTTTTTGTACGGCCACAGCAAAAAAAGGTACGTGTACCTTCCCATGGTATGAGACTCGTCGCTCCTACTAGGTCTTGAAAAAAATTTGCGGGTAGAAAACAATTTTTAGAGAGCACATAACAAATTTTCAATACTGCAATTTTCTACTTTTTCTACTACATATATTCCTTTTAGAATATTAATGCATTCTTAGCTCAATAAATGTGTGTTTAGAGCACAAGAGAATTATTATTCCTGTAAAGATTTTTATCAGAAAATGCATTTTGGAGCTTGGCTCAACAAGAATTTTTTAACATCCGTGTCTGATTGAAATTATCATAGAGAATACGTTAAGGTTGCAATATGAAAATATTAAAGCTCATCACACCTAAGTACTACTTGAGATAAATAGTACACCTGTCGTGCAGTAATCCTTATCCATAAGGATTTTCATGGATAAGGTTCCAAAACTTGTGCCTAGTTTGTATAAGGGTGAGCCACATGCTCACGGAAGGATTTATGATGCAGTTTGTTGTTTTTACCCCTTTCTTTTACTAGGAAAACTCTTTTGGAACGTGAAAAATGATCATAGAAAATTTTGTCATTATAATAAGAAATACGATTAGAATACTTACCTGAGATTGCTTGTCTCAATGAGAATAACATTTTATCAATAAGATCCTTATATCGTGTAATGATCAAATTAATGTTAGCTTGTTGAGAGGTTTCAAAAGCATCAACCTTTTTAGGAGGCGTATAGGTATTCTTTCGAACCCATATCTGAGACGGTTTCACCGAGTTTTTTTTAAACAAATTTTGCACACTACCTTTTTGACTTGTTCGAATATTCGTGGACCATGAAGTACTGACACTTATAGAAGCAGATTTGCTTGAATGTAATTTCACCTTGAGAAATTTAGACATCCGAATATCAATTACACCCTTCAGAATTAAATCCAAGGTGTCTTGAAGACGGTCAAACTGATAGTTTTCCAACCGTAGTTTACACTTTCTTTGAACCTGTCCTTTAGGGTTGCACTGATTGAACACTTTCTGAGTTTCAATGAAATCAGAATAGGTAGTTCTATCATACTTGTCTTGTAAAGAACTTTTCCTCATTAGAGGCACAATTTTTTCTTGGTCAGAGAATTTTAACTGATCATCTCTTATCAAAGTAATAGTACTTTGTTTATTGGTTTCTGACTATTATTTTGTTAGCATATAATGAACAACATGTGTTCTTACTTTTACCAACTCATCGCAATGTACAGAGATTGTATTCATGGTAGTTTCTTTAGATTCACTGTCGCAACATGGAATAGTGTTCTTACTCGACAATCGTCGATCTCTAAGGCATTATCTTTGAGTTCAGCTTCAAGTGAAAGAATATTCGATTCCACTTTGGGATGTTCTTCAAGAAATATCCTTGTTTTGGAATCATGTTCATAAATAATACCAATAAGAGTATTGACTTTGTGTTTCAGCCGAATGACCTCATAAGTATGAAATTCTATACGCTTGAAAATATTAGAACTTTCTTTGGCTGCTTCCCGTTCTACTTATGAGTTAGACTCATCAGTAAGATAATAGGGATGACACTTATTAATATCCAACTATTTTATGGAAACACAATGTTCGTCTCTAAGAGAGTTTGAAAATTCAGACTCCTCTACAGAATCCATAGAAACAGTTTCTTTTAATCTGGTGCAATGTTTATCAGAGATTATACTCATGTCCATATAGTCAGACTGCTTCAAACACAGACTTGTTAGGTCTTAACGTGTCTGCCTGATCTGATGCCAATTTAAAACACGGGGGTACCAAAATATACCATTAACTTTTTCTTAGGCAATCTGTATGGACAAACTCAACACAACTCCGAGAGTTCAACTCAATTAAGGAATAGTATCTAGAGTTATATCTCACTCTATCTTGTAATTAGAACGTTTACAGAATCTAATCTGTGAACCTAATTACTAAGAAATTACTTGGACGGTACCAAAGACCAATGTCCAAAAGTCAATCAAGTCGTATCAAACAAACAAGGTCGGATGTATCTACTATGATTGATTAACGCACAACCTATGATATCTTAATTATAAAGATAAATAATATAATGCGGAAAAAGAAATAACACGTACACCAGAAGTTTTGTTAACGAGGAAACCACAAATGCAGAAAAACCTCGGGACCTAGTCTAGATTGAACACCAAACTGTATTAAGTCGCTACAAACACTAGACTACCACCAATTAACTTTGGACCGGAATGTAGTTGAGAACTAATTGAGTCTCCCATTGACTAAGGTACAGTCGCGCTCCTTACGCCTCTTGAATCCCAACAAGACTCACCGCAATTGATTCCCTTAGCTGACGTCACACCAACTAAGAGTTGCTTCAACTCAATTGAAGAATTTAAACCAATCTTCCTCCCACAGATTAATTTTATATGTGGTTTCCTTTACGATCAAAAAGTTTGATCAAGGTGATGGAAATCGATAGAAATAAAGAAAGTCTAGCTAACCTCAAAATCCGGACTTATGCAACCCAAAGTGCAACCTAGATTATTATTCACCTCACAAGTATAAAACTTGTTGAATCAACAAAGTTTGAGAGGAAGATAATTTTGATGATTTTTATCTATCTTGATCGAGTTTGCAGCTCAACAATTGATCAAGATCAGGATACTCGAGTATCAAGAAAAGATAATTGGACTTGGATTCACGAAACCCTATGAAGTCTTTGTAGTCGCTAAACCCTAAAAGGGCTAGGAAGAGGACGACTCTAGTTACAACTAGGACACACCAAAGTATTGTCGGGATTCAAAGATCCCAGTATCTTGAAGTTCCCCTTTTATAGACATTCAAAGAATAGGTTGCTTTAGGTTTAATCTAAGATAGCCTTTGGAACCAAGCAATAAATATCCACCATTAAATGAATCTTTGGATCTGATTTACATCAAGATATACACTCTGGTTAGGTGAAATCATAACCGAACCGTGTATAAAGACTATGTTCAAGGTGGTTAGACGAAACTAGCCGATTTGAATTTATAATCTTAATATTCATTTTTCTAAACACTTAAAACATTAACCTTGAGTCACAATCATATGATCAAATCCTAATTATCTCGTAGAAATAATTTGTATCGCATTTGAAAATAACAGACATGGTTAGTAGATGTACAAATTACAAATACCATAGTCGTTCGTGAGTCAGGTTAGTCACAGTATGTATACCGGTTTGTAAACTATTAAGCACAACCGAGTTACGGAGTTCACAGGACTATTTAAGTATGCGTACCGGTATGTGTACCTTAAGACTATAACCGGTTCTGGAGTCCACATAACTATTTTGGTACGTGTACCGGTATGGATACCAAACCGGTTTCGTGACCACATTTCCTTTTCGGTTTGCATACGGGTATGTGTACCGATCCGGTTCACGAGTGAAACAGATTTTCTACATGATGTGCATAAGGATATGCGTACCACAAATCTGCAAGTCGATATATATCTACTCTACTACGTGTACGAGTACATGTGATATGGCTTCAGACCTATAACAGTTTTCCCAGTTTTTAATACTGATAATATTGTCTTATATTCGAATCTATAGTAGTTTTATTTTTTTCTAAATCGATTCGAAACATTCCCGAATAACATCAATAACACATATCACTGTTTTAGGCTATTTTCGAACGATAATACTTGAATCATGATTTTGATTGCAAACAATAAATTGTCCTTAACCGAAATTCATCAAGTATGAACAAGTGTTCATTAAACTTGGTCATTATATTTCGAGAACTAATTATCAAGATAAACTTGACTCGAAATTACAGAATATGCATGATAGTCTAATTAGTTACGCGACATCGTCTCATAGATAAAAAGATGAATATAACTTGAGAAATAGGTGGTTCAGTATTGACTTACCTTTTGTTTATGACATTCTCCAAAAGCTTCGGTTGATCTTCGCATTCAAACGATAGAACGCAATGATGACTGCCGTGATCCAATGTTTCTCAACTACATTTCTATCCTAGTCGGAGACTTAACTAATTGTAGACTAGAAACCAAGATATAGTTCTGACAACTAAATTTGACAACAAGCTTGAGATAGAAACACATGTGACTTCGACCGAACAATGCTCTAACAACTACTTTATTAAAGTAATCAATTGAGATTGTGGTTAAGAAATTTGTGGATATTGACATTGAGGATCTGCCACTTGTACATAGAATTTGGATTTTGTTAACACGGTGGTGTTTTTTGCACTGACATATGAAGATTAAATTAAGCTTTCATAGTGGATATAGCAGTGGACGTTATGTTATGATTGGGTTATTGTAAGATAAGTAGATAAAGTTTCAGTTATCTTTGAATTAATGTATTTGTAGCCTTTGGTCATAATAAATATTATTATTTTTTGAAAGTATAAAAAATATAATTAATAAAAGTTAGACATAACAAAGTCAATGTAGGTCAACATCAAATCCATGTATCAAAGCTTAAATTGGACAAATGTTAGACCAAAATAAGTTTTTGGAAGAAGAAAAAAACCTAATTACCAAACTTCAAATAACCCATCAATTAACAATTCCAACAAGGAAATTTTAAAATTCAGATAGCTAATCAGAAATGGAAGATTCTAAAGGCATAAGCCGCTGAATTTTGGTTCGTTTTGAGGGTTCACTAAAACCAAACAAATATCTATCGTTTTATACAATACTAAAATTTTAATAAATCATTCACTAAAAGGATAAGTGTATCCAGGAAAATATTATGTTGGTAGCATAAATGGTAAATAAATTTCCATCAAAAGAAAATAGGGGGAAATGTTGGATTAAAGTTTGACGTTATTAAATCTTATGAAACTATTAGTTGAGAGTACATAATGAAAATACTTCAATCCATCGGGTCCTTAGTTTACTTTTGTAGGTGGTTGATGGAGCTTCTTAGATGTGCAAGAATTTTTATAATGTTAAGTGGAGCTTCGTGGGTTTCATTAATGTTAGGAGGGGGATTGAACAAAGTGATCCATCGTCGCCAATTCTAATTGTAATTGGACAAGATGTTCTTAGCATAAATCTTGCACAAGATATTGAAGATTGTTAGAGCATTGCTCGGTCGAACTCGCATGCGTTGCTATCTCAAGCATGTTTGTCAATGTTAGTGATCAAAATTATAAGTCTTTATTTCTAGCCTAGTTATTGATGTCTCGGACTAGGATATAGATAGTGTAGTTGAGCTTATATCTCTCGGCGTTCATCTCTTGAAGACGAAGAACTACTAAGGGGAGATTGTGGAACTTCTTCGACAAAATGTATGTGGAGACTTGAAATCTTCTATCACTTGGAAAGTCTATTTCTACTATCTCCTATATTGAGACATAAGTCGTGTTACGATATAGTTCTCTGTACACACATTTGAGATTTCGAGCTGAGTATATCTCGCTTACATATTTCTCAAAATATGTGTTGGTAAGATTTCGCTTCGACAAAGTTCATCTTATATCATGAGAAAATTGCCGAGTAATATCTTACATGGTTTAAGTGATACAATCATTTGATGTAGGCTTGGAATGTTTCGATAATGATTATTTCAATATCTTGAAAATTTCTTTGATGCTAATAGCGTGTGAAAATGGCTATTGTCATTATAGAAGAATGTTTTAATGATTGAAATAAAGAGTTGAGGATGTAACCATCTTTAGATATAAGCATATATAGTATGTTCGCACATTAGTGTATAAATCCATAAACTGGTAACCAAGAGTATGCATATGCGTGTATACAAAATTGGTGAAGGAGACAAGATAAGTATGCTTACACGTATGCATACTGGAGGAAGTTTTCGAACCGAAAATATTTGCTGAGTTTGGGAATTACAAACTCCTAAACTAGTCACCTTAAGTATGCGTATCCGTACGCATACTGGCGGAAGTTTTCGAACCGAAAATTTCTGCTGTTTGGAAACTTAACAAACTCAAAATCCGGTTGCTTAAGTACGCATACCCGTACGCATACTTAAGCTGGTTACTTTGTCAAATCGGTCATTTCATGAACTTAAAAATTTAAATCATAAGGAATATAATCTTTGCAAATCGTGGCTATAATGTTCATGATTGATTCAAGTGAATCAAACCGGTTTGGTTTCGATTGTGTTTTAAATACAATTGAACAACTCTTTAACTAGTTTCATTTGAGTCATTTGAACTAGTTATGGTTAAGATGAATAAGGTTGATATGAGGGTAATCATATGGCTAACCTCGGTTAACTATTTATAAACCAACCTGGTGTACACGTTTAGGTACGGTTACATAAACCTAAATGAGGGTACATTTCATTTGTGTGTAACAAGCTAAGTTCGATCTAACGGTTGAAAGATATTAACTTGGTTGAATCAGGTTTTTCATCTAACGGTGAATATTGAATGCTTTGTTACCAAGGTAACTTGGATTGCAAACCCTGATTTGAAAACTATATAAAGGAGAACTCTAGCAACTGGGAAACCTAATCCCCACACCTCCTGCGTGTTACTAGTTGCATAACTAGAATCGATTCTCCTTTAACCTTAGGTTTCTTCTCGAGACCCTGTAGGTTAACGACTTGAAGACTTCATTGGGATTGTGAAGCCAGACCCAACTATTATCTTTGTAGTTGCGTGATCTGATCTTGCTGTTTCTATCGTGTTGAGTGCAATTGAAATAATTGGCTCGAGATTTTATATCTCCGATAGGCAAGATAGAAAATTAATCACAAAGAAACTTCGTCTCATCGTTCATGATTCCGCAATAACTTGTTTCGCTAGTAGACTAAGTTTATTGTGAGGTGATTGATAACTCTAGGCTGTTCTTCGGGAATATAAGTACGGTTATCAATTGGTTCCTGTTCACCTTGAGTTATCAAAAGACGGAACAAAAACTCTTGGGTATTTCTGTGGGAGACAGATTTATTCAATCCTATAGACTTTTCTGTGTGAGACAGATTTTTCTATCAAGTCTTCGACTTTGGGTCGTAGCAACTCTTAGTTGTGGGTGAGATCAGCTGAGGGAATCAAGTGCGTAGTATCCTACTGGGATCAAAGACGTAAGGAGCGCAATTGTACCTTGAATTAGTGTGAGATTGATTAGAGTTCAACTATAGTCCAGTCCGAAGTTAATTGGTAGTAGGATAGTGTATGTAGTGGCTTAATAAAGTGTGGTGTTCAATCTGGACTAGGTCAGGGGGTTTTTCTGCATTTGAGGTTTCCTCGTTAACAAAATTCTGGTGTCTGTGTTATTTGTTTTCCGCATTATATTTTGTTATATAATTGAAATATCACAGGTTGTACGTTAAGATCAATCAATTAGAATATCCAACCTTGGGTTGTTGATTTACATTGATTGACACTTGAACATTGGTCTTTGGTACCGTTCAAGTTACTCTTCTTATATTCAATCAGGCTCGCAGATTTCTATTTGCTGATTGCGGATTGAATTAAGAATTAGAGATATTAAAATCTTTGATATAATATATTCTAGATTGAGTCTGACTATCTAGTTGATTCTCTAAAAAGTATATTAGAGTAAGTCCTCTCATATTGTCAAACGAATTGTTGGGGGTGGTTGTTAGACCCCCGCATTTTCAATTGGTATCAGAGCAGGAAACACATTAAAGACCTTACAAGTTTGTGTTTGTAGAGATCTGAGGATGGACGATATTGTCTCTGATAAACGCATAACTGAAAGAGCGGGGGTCTAACAACCACACCCAATATTTCGATTAGCAATCTGTATGGACTAACTCCAATATACTTTTAAGAGAATCAACTAGACAGTCAGACTCAATCTTAATAAAAGTATATCAAAGAGTTATATCTCACTTTCTCGATTCAATACTTACTCAAGCAAATAGAAATCTGCGAGTCTAATTGAATACAAGAGAAATCACTTGAACGGTACCAAAGACCAGTGTTCAAGGATCAATAAATTTTAATCAACAACCAAAGATTGGACCCAATTGATCGATTCAACGCACAACCTGTGATATTTCAATTTATAAACAAATACAATGCAGAAAACAAATAACACAGACACCAGAAATTTTGTTAACGAGGAAATCGCAAATGCAGAAAAACCCTGGGACCTAGTCGAGATTGAACACACACTGTTGTTTGAGGGTGAAAACGGTTTCTGCTGATTTTGGTAATTTCGTGTATGGGTGAGAAACGAGTCTAAGCCCTAAACAATGTACTGCACGGGAGTACTTTAGGTTAGAGAGATCAATCTGTACAAATCCGGCCTAAACCAAGAAATGGCCGTTCCAGACTTGTTTCGGTCACAAAGTTAAGGAGAAGGGTTGATCTTGGGGAGGGAAGCGAAGAGAGTGTTGAGACTAGAATAATTGATTATGGAAGAGTGGTTTTTTTACGACTTGTATCAGAAAGTGAAATGCTAGCAATGTGGAAAGCTAACATGTGATTTCTGAGCGTTGTATTCTCTTGACCAAAACTTGTCGTTTGGTGGAAATAAGTGAGACCTAGTTATACAAGTCGCAACAAAATGTACCCTGGCCTCGTAAAAAGTGGAAACAGTTGAGTAATGGAAGAGAATGGCAGCGGGTAACGCCTGGAATTGATGTTTCCATAATGAAGGATACGTTTCACCATTATTTCCTGTCATTACTAACCGCCTTACTCTTATGAAACTTTCTTGTAACGGGCGTATTGCACGCCGCACGCTGTAAACCGCCAGACCAATACCCTGATGAGCATCCCCCAGTTTGTGACATGTCTTGATGTCTCAAGTGTTTTCATAGAAAACATGTAGCATGTTGCTATTGTTTTGCAAGTTAAAATTGAGAGGTTGTCCGGTTTGGTGGCGACCTTCGACGGCCGAGATTTTGCATCTTGATAGGAAGGGTAGCCGTTGATTGTGGCTACCTTCCGTTGGTAGCCAGTGTCGTGTCCACGGTGCTGGCATGGCTTGCGCATGCTCTTAGAGTGGAAAATTAGGGTGTCGTGACCAAAGAGTTGGTAGTGTAGCCAAAAGGTTGCCACAAGTCGTGTGTTCGGTGGCAAGCTTGTATGGATGAGATCTGTGTCTCAGGAGGAGGGGTAGTCGTTGATTGTTGCAACCCTCTGTTTGACAGCCAGTGGCATGGAGGCATGGCCAGCATGGATCGTGCATGCTCTTGGCGCGACCAAATTAGGGTTTGGCGCAAATCGCGGAATTTTGGCATCGCAGCCAAGAGGTTGCCACAAATCTTTTGGTTTGGTGGAACGCTTGTACGGCTGAGATTTGCATATCAGAAGGAGGGATAGCCTTTGATTGTTTCAACCCTCCGTTTGGCAGCCAATGGCATGGAGGCATGGACAGCATGGCTCGTGCGTGCACTTGGCGTGGCCCAAATTAGGGTTTGGAAAAAACCGCGGAGTTTTGGCATCACAACCAAGAGGTAGCCATGCATTTGGTAACGAACTTGTACGGCTGAGATCTGCATCTCAGGAGGAGCGGTAGTCGTTGATTGTTGCAACCCTCCGTTTGGCAGCCAGCGACATGGAGGCATGGCCGACATGGCTTTGGCATGTTTTAGGCACGGCCAAATTAGGGTTTTGGCATTGGGCCTGAAGTTTCCACGCTTTTGGTGGCGAACTTGTACGGCTGAGATTTGCATTTCAGAGGGAAGGGTAGTCGTTGATTGTTGCAACCCTTGTTTTGGCAGCCAGCATCATGGAGGCATGGCCGGCATGGCTTTGGCATGTTTTAGGCGCGGCCAAATTAGGGTTTTTGTATAAACCGTGGAGGTTGGCATTGGTCCAGAAGTTGCCATGCGTTTGGTGGCGTACTTGTACGGCTAAGATTTGCATCTCATAGGGAAGGGTAGCCGTTGATTGTTGCAACCCTTCGTTTGGAAGCCAGCGACATGGAGGCATGGACAACATGGCTTTGGCATGTTTTAGGCGCGGCCAAATTAGGGTTTTGGCATAAACCGTGGAATTTGGAATTGGGCCAGAAGTTACCATGCGTTTGGTGGCTAACTTGTACGGCTGAGATTTTCATCTCAGAAGGAAGGGTAGCCGTCGATTGTTGCAACTCTTCGTTTGGCAGCCAGCGGCATGGAGGCATGGCCGACATGGCTTTGGCATGGTGGTGCGGCTGGCATGGTATGCCTTTTGCACGGAGGTGTGGCTGGCATGCCATTGGCACGATAGTGCGTCTGGCATGGCATGCCTTTGGCGCGGATATGTGGCTGGCATGGCTGGCATGCCGTTGGAACGGTGATGCGGTTGGCATGGTATACCTTTGGCGCAGAGATGTGGCTGGCATGCCGTTGGCACGGTGGTGCGGCTGGCATGGTATTCCTTTGGCGCGGAGATGTGGCTGGCATGGCTACCATGCCGTTGGCACGGTGGTGCGGCTGGCAGGTTATGCCTTTGGCGCGGAGATTTGGTTGGCATGGCTGGCATGCCGTTGGCACGGTGGTGCGGCTGGCATGGTATTCCTTTGGTGCAGAGAGGTGGCTGGTATGGCTGGCATGTCGTTGGCACGGTGGTGCGGCTGGCATGGTATGCCTTTGGCGCGGAGATGATGCCAGTCAATACTGAGGGTTCTATCGTGGAACATAGCATGTATAAAAAAAAGGTACCCTGGTAAATTTCACGTAGACATATTGAATGGCTCAATAAATGTGTTAATGGAGCTATTGGTACTCTCGGCTTCGTTTTCTTATAGAGTGACGTCACGTTAGACTAAGGTTTTACGATTTTAACCCTAAGCTAAAAACCACCATCAACATTAAGTCCCCTGCTTAGCTCGGAACAGGGGCATTTTTTCGGGGTAAGCATGAGATGGTGACAGAGAAGGACAAAATCGAAACGGAAAGACATGAAGGGATGGTCAGGAAGATCCGGCTAACCTTTTTTCGGAGGTAAGGAAAACCTGCGACTCTCGTGTTGGCGGTTTTGGGAAAATTTGGCTCGGAGTGGAGCCGCTTGCAGTGCTTGGCGTAAAGTGAGCCACTGGTGTTGCTTGGCTTGGAATGGATCCGCTGGTGTAGGATTGGCTTGGAATGAGCCTCTAGTGTTGTATTGGCTTGGAATGGATCCGCTGGCGTTGGATTGTCTTAAAACGGAGTCGTTGGCGTAGGCTCGGCATGATATGGAGCCGCTGGCTTGGCTTGGTACGAAATGGGGCCACTGGCGTAGGCTTGGCGTGATATGGAGCCACTGGCGTAGGCTTGGCATGTGCTTTTGTTGGCTCCCAATCGGTATGCATACTGTTGGTGCAATCAGCTATGGGTGGAGAAGTTGCGCTGGAAGGACACAAGCTGCTAACGCTGGAAGGACGCAAGCTGCTAGCGCTGGAAAGGATGCAAGCTTCTGGCGCTGGAAGGACGCACGATGTTAGCGCTGGAAAGGATGCAAGTTGCTGGCGCTGGAAGGACGCAAGCTGTTGGCGTTGGAAGGACGCAAGATGTTAGCGCTGGAAAGGATGCAAGCTGCTGGCGCTGGAGAGATGCAAGCTGCTGGCGCTGGAAGGAAGCAAGCTGTTAGCGATGGAAAGGATGCAAGCTGCTGAAGGACGCAAGCTGCTAGCGCTGAAAAGGATGCAAGCTGCTGACACTGGAAGTACGCAAGCTGCTAGCGCTGGAAAGCATGCACGCTGTTGGCGCTGGAAAGATGCAAGCTGCTGGCGCTGGAAGGGATGCAAGCTACTGACACTGGAAGGATGTAGGCTGCTGGCGCTGGAAAGAATGCAGGCTGTTGGTGTTGGAACTTCGGCTACCAAACGGTGGTGATGGAAATGGAACTTCGGCTATCAAACGGTGGTGATGGCGCCTGGAAACTTTGTATAAATTAGGGTTTGGCATGCCGAAACCCTAATTAGTGCCCTTTACTAAAATCGTTGTAGAATTCTCGTACGAATTCGGATTTTGATGGTCCGCCCCTCCATTCTGATCGGACAAAAATTTCCTATCTCTTTGCGAGGGGATATTTAGGTTTTGAGCTCGTTTAGAAGGTGAAAACATCTCGATAGTAAAAACTCAGGAAGAATTCAGGAGGGATGTTGCGAGCCCGAGGTAGCATAGTCGCGCCCAGTCATCTATTCCCGTTCATGGAGCAAGAAAGAATCTTTATTTTGTGCAAACTCTAGAAACTCCGTCCACATGAAAAGAGGATCGACCCTCTTTTGTTTTTTGTTGCCCGTCCGTATCCGTGCTTTCCTCTGTAGTGTCTCTCCAGTGGGTTCCAAAATTTACCAAACTCCATTGCATTCTTGGGACGGATGGCTGAAACATATGCTCGACAACGATCATGTCAGGGATAATCTTGGAGATCGTGGTTGCATTGTCGGTCCATCCTTGACTTTAGGTTGTTCAGTGCTTGGACCTTCTGATCGCGATGACAATATGTTGTGGATGCTTGTATGGCCGAAATCTTCCGGAGCCACTGGATGAAATAGATGAGTTGGGAGGCGTTTTGTTGCCGATGTGCTGCTATCAAGTCTACAAGGACTTTATTCCAAGCGATATCCTTCGAACCATCTTCTGAATCTTGGACTATCGTATTGAATGGGATGTGGTGAGTAGTCCCCAGTTATACTTCCGTTAGATTCGATGGCACGACCGAATATGTGAATGTATCTTTGTGGCGTGTTTTTGGAGTCTTCAATCCACATGTACGGTTTAATGTTGAGAAATTCATGCGGCTTGTAAAACTTCTACAATGATGATGTTGAAATCAGAAATAACCTGTTTGAGGGGAGTGAAAGCGTCCCATGCTGGTAGTCCCCATGTGTAGCCTACTTTCATTGTATCGTCTTGAATCCATGTCCACGGGATTCGATACAAGCTTATTGTACGCTGGGATGCTCAGAATATCACATGGAAGAAATATTCTCGATAACGAAGAGGTAGAAATGAGAGAGTTATGTTGTTTATCGTGGCTCCCTCTGTTTCTTCAAGAAAATGTTTCAGCCGCGTCTCTGGAGTTATCTCATGAATCTTTGATGGTCGTCGGGATGGAATGCGATGAGCAGTCCCCAGTCGCACTTTTCTTCAGTTTATGAAGTTGTTTCCTATTAATCAGGCTTGAGATCCACCTTGGACTCGTAAAGTGTTGCAGGCATCTTCTAGACATAGAGGTGATGGTACTCTTACGTTATATCCTTGAAGAGTAGATGACCTTGTCGTGGCTATGACCTTTTGGTTGACCGTGTCTTCTAATCTTTGACAGTGAAGGGATTCCATGTAGATCCTCAGTCCCTAAGTGTGGTTTACATGTTTCCATATTTGTAGTGATTGTTTCCATGGTGAAGCTCTGGATGGTATCACGAGCGACAACAGTTCCTGGCAGCAGATGTGACCAGAAGGCACTACATCGTCGTGGGAACAAAGTAGGTTGGTTGGATGCGTAAGCGGGCAAACCATCCATGACCACGAGCTTTGACGGGGTGGATCAAAAAGTGGCCACGACTATGAAAATTGGATGGTTGTGATCACAATCCTTGACAGAGGGAGCGGCGGCCACGAGCACGAACCTTGGCAGGAATGAGGCGTTGAAGCGACTTCGGCTCTTGGAGAGGACGTTGAAACTTATGGAGAAAAACGTTGAAGCTTCGGCTTCGGATCCTGGAGCGAACGTTGAAGCGGAACCGCTGCTGGAGGACGTTGAAGTGGAACGACTTCTGGAGAGAACGTTGAAGCGTAGCCATTGCTGGATGACGTTGAAGCGGAGCCGCTGCTGGAGGGCGTTGAAGCGGAGCGACTTCTGGAGAGAACGTTGAAGCGGCTCCTTATCTTCGATTGACGACATGTGCAATGTGACTGGCCACACCGTCTCCGAGGATGTAATATCAAGCTGGAAGTTTCATCGTGACATGTGCGTAGACTACAAGTTCAATGCTCTCTGGTTTGTTGAGGGTTTTACCGAGATCCAAAAGTTGCAGGCTGAGGCGATCGAAGGCCCTTCCGCGGATGTGATCAAACAACAGGAAGCGGAAATCGAAAGTTTGTCCAAAAAGTTGAAGCTGAAACGGGGCGGCTCTCCAAAGCATGAAGGAGGCTTTATCTAAGAAGAGCAAGCCATTGTTGAATGGCTTCCCTTGAATGTACTTCTGTCTTCTGAACTTCTTTTGCTTAGGTTTTTTTGAAAGGCAAACGAAAGGCCTAGTTTATGGTTTGGTTTTCTGGATTTTCGGGTTGATAGATAATTATTACCTATGAGGGTTTTGGATTATTATTTGGAATGAACTGTATTTAGAATAATGTCGTTTTTGATTATCATTGTAAGTAACACAAATATTCCAGGAGAGTCATGGAACTATGAGTGTTGTATGACTGTGGAAAGTATATGATGAAATTCGAGGATAACATGGATATCGGTTTCTATTATCAGTGTGGAAACTCGAAGTAATAGACTATGCACTTTGTCTAACAAGACTTACTCGTTTCCAGGGTCTCCCAACAAAACGGATCTTCCGGGCGTAAGTCTGAGTTTTTTGGGCGGCACCGCCGTTACTGTGATAAGTCCCCAGTCGTTTCTCGTCGTGTGATAAACTGAGTCGTCTGGTACTGAGTCGTCAATCCCTGCATGAATCATTTTCTTCTACCATCTTGAGATCTGGGTTGAAGAATGAAATCGGGAATTAGAAATTGACATTGTAACCGAGAGACTAATCTCCCACTGTAGTCGCCAATTGTTTGAGGGTGAAAATGGTTTCTGCTGATTTTGGTAATTTCGTGTATGGGTGAGAAACGAGTCTAAACCCTAAACAATGTACTGCACGGGAGTACTTTATATTCGAGATATCAATCTGTACAAATCCAGCCTAAACCAAGAAATGGTCGTTCCAGACTTACTTCGGTCACAAAGTGAAGGAGAAGGGTTGATCTTGGGGAGGGAAGAGAAGAGAGTGTTGAGACTAGAATAGTTGATTATGGAAGAGTGGTTGTTTTACGACTTGTATTAGAATGTGAAATGCTAGCAATGTGGAAATCTAACATGTGATTTCTGAGTGTTGTATTCTCCTGACCAAAACTTGTCGTTTGGTGGAAATAGGTGAGACCTATTTATATAAGTCGCAACAAAATGTACCCTGGCCTTGTAAGAAGTGGAAACGGTTGAGTAATGGAAGAGAATGGCAACGGGTAACGCCTGGAATTGATGTTTCCATAATGAAGGATACGTTTCACCATTATTTCCTGTCATTACTAACCGCCTTACTCTTATGACACTTTCTTGTAACGGGCGTATTGCACGCCGCACGCTGTAAACCACCAGACCAATACCCTGATGAGCATCCCCCAGTTTGTGACATGTCTTGATGTCTCGAGTGTTTTCGTGGAAAACGTGTAGCATGTTGCTATTGTTTGGAAAGTTAAAATTGAGAGTCTTGCCGGTTTAGTGGCGACCTTCGACTGTCGAGATTTTGCATCTTGATAGGAAGGGTAGCCGTTGATTGTGGCTACCTTCCGTTGGTAGCTAGTGTCTTGGCCACGGTGCTGGCATGGCCAATTAGGGTGCTGTTACCAAAGAGTTGGCAGTGTAGCCAAAAGGTTGCCACAAGTCGTGTGGTTTGGTGGCAAGCTTATATGTCTGAGATCTGTGTCTCAGGAGGTGGGGTAGCCGTTGATTGTTGCAACCCTCCGTTTGAAAACCAGCGGCATGGAGGCATGGCCGTCATGGCTCGTGCATGCTCTTGGCGCGGCCAAATTATGGTTTGGCGTAAACCGCAGAATTTTGGCATCGCAGCCAAGAGGTTTCCACAAATAGTTTGGTTTGGTGGAAAGCTTGTACGGCTGAGATTTGCATCTCAGAAGGAGGGGTAGCCATTGATTGTTGCAACCCTCCGTTTGGCAGCCAGCGATATGGAGGCATGGCCAACATGACTCGTGCGTGCTCTTGGCGTGGCCCAAATTAGGGTTTGGCACAAACCGCGGAGTTTTGGCATCGCAGCCAAGAGGTTGCCATGCGTTTGGTGGCGAACCTGTACGGCCTAGATCTGCATCTCAGGAGGAGGGGTAGTCGTTGATTGTTGCAACCCTCCGTTTCGTAGCCAGTGACATAGATGCATGGCCGGCATGGCTTTGGCATGTTTTAGGCGCGACCAAATTAGGGTTTTGGCATAAACCGTGGAATTTGGCATTGGGCCAGAAGTTGCCACGCGTTTGGTGGCGAACTTGTACGGCTGAGATTTGCATTTCAGAGGGAAGGGTAGTCGTTGATTGGTCCAACCATTCGTTTGGCAGCCAACGGCATGGAGGCATGGCCGGCATGGCTTTAGCATGTTTTAGGCGTGGCCAAATTAGGGTTTTGGCATAAACCGTGGAATTTGGAATTGGGCTAGAAGTTGCCATGCGTTTGGTGGCGAACTTGTACGGCTGAGATTTGCATCTCATAGGGAAGGGTATCCGTTGATTTTTGCAACCCTTCCTTTGGCAGCCAGCGGCATGGAGGCATGGCCGACATGGCTTTGGCATGTTTTAGGCGCGGCCAAGTTAGGGTTTTGGCATAAACCGTGGAATTTGGCATAGGGACAGAAGTTGCCATGCGTTTTGTGGTGAACTTGTACGGCTAAGATTTTCATCTCAGAAGGAAGGGTAGTCGTTGATTTTTGCAACCCTTCGTTTGGCAGCCAGCGGCATGGAGGCATGGCCGGCATGGATTTGGCATGGTGGTGTGGCTGACATGGTATGCCTTTGGCGCGAAGGTGTGGCTGGCATGGATGGCATGCCGTTGGCACGGTGGTGCGGCTGGCATGGTATGCCTTTGGCGCGGAGATGATGCCAGTCAATACTGAGGGTTCTATCGTGGAATATAGCATGTTTTAAAAAAAGGTACCCTGGTAAATTTATCATAGACATATTGAATGGATCAATAAATGTGTTAGTGGAGATATTGGTACTCTCGGCTTCGTTTTCTTATAGAGTGACGTCACGTTAGACTAAGGTTTTACGATTTTAACCCTAAGCTAAAAAGCACCATCAACAATTGTATTAAGCCACTACAGATACTAGCCTACTACAAACTAACTTCGGTCTGGACTGTAGTTGAACCCAAATCAATCTCACACTGATCAAAGGTACATTTGCGCTCCTTACGTCTCTGATCTCAGGAGGATACTACGCACTTGATTCTCTTAGCTGATCACACCCACAACTAAGAGTTGCTACGACCCAAAGTCGAAGACTTTAATAAACAAATATGTATCACACAGAAAAGTCTATGATAATAGATAAATCTGTCTCCCACATAAATACCTACGAGTTTTTGTTCCGTCTTTTGATAAATCAAGGTGAACAAGAACCATTTGATAACCCAGATTTATATTCCCTAAGAACAGCCTAGTTTTATCAATCACCTCACAATAATCATAATTGACTAGCGAAAGAACATATTGCGGAATCACAAACGATGAGACGAAGATGTTTGTGACTTCTTTTATATCTTGCCTATCGGAGAAATCAATTTCAAGTCAATCTTACGATTGTACCTAGTACGATAGAAACAACAAGATCAGATCACATAACTACAACAAAGTAGTATCGATCTGGCTTCACAATCCCAATGAAATCTTCAAGTCGTTAACCTACATGATCTCGATAGAAACCTAAGGTTAAAGGAGAATCAACTCGATCTAATACAACTAGTATCACACAAGAGGTGTGGGTATTAAGTTTCCCAGTTGCTAGAGTTCTCCCTTATATAGTCTTTCAAATCAGGGTTTGCAATCAATGTTATCTTAGTAACAAAGCATTCAATATTCATTGTTAGATGAAAACCTGATTAGATTCAATCTAATATCTTTCAACCGTTGGATCGAAACTTAGCTTGTTACACACAAATGAAATGCACGTTTATTTAGGTTTTTGTAACCGTACCCAAACATGTACATCTGGTTGGTTCAACAGTATTTAACCAAATGGTTAGCCATATGAGCACTTTCATATCAACCATATTCTTCTTTACCATAACTAGTTCAAATGACTCAAATGAACTAGTTAGAGAGTTGTTCAATTGCTTAGATCTTATAGAAGTATACAAGACACAATCGAAGCAAAAACGATTTGATTCACTCGAATCGATTCATGAACTTTATAGCCACGGTTTGCAAACTTGCATTCCTTAGTTTATATAAGTTTAAGTTCACGAATAATCGTTTTTAGAAAATAACCAACTTAAGTACGCGGACTTGGTACGCGGATTTAATTACCCGCAAAAAGTTTGTTTTCAGTTCACAAAATCCAGCAGAAATTCTCTGGATGAGAACCTCCGACAATACGCAGACTCTGGTTCCGGTTTTCCTAGCAGCAAAGTACGCATAATTTGGTTCAAGGAATAAGGATTTATACACGTATGAGTTACCACACAGTTCTTATATCCAACCATGGTTATATAATCTAAACTCTCATTTCAATCATTGAAACATTCTTAGAGTACGTTATAGTTATTGTTCACACATTATTTTTCGTCAAAGCAATTTTCAAGTAATTGAAACTTAATATGACTTTCGTCACTAGTAAAGATGAACTTCGCCAAAGCGAAAGCTTACCAACACATATTTCCAGAAATAGATAAGCGAGATAAACTCGGCTCGAAATAGCAAATGTGTATAATCAAAGTCTATGTAGCAAAACGACTTTTGTCTCAAGATAGGAGATAGAGTAGATATACTTTTGAGTGATAGATAAGTTCAAGTCTCCACATACCTTTTAGTCGATGAAGTTCCACTAGTTCCTTGAGTAGTTCTTCGTCTTTGTAAGATAATCGCCATGGAGTCTTGAGCTCAACTACACTTTCTGTCCTAGTCCGAGACTTATCTATAAGTAGACTAGAAATCAAGACTTATAGTTTTGATCACTAACATTGACAAACATGCTTGAGATAGCAATGCATGTGAGTTCGACCGAGCAGTGCTCTAA
Source organism: Papaver somniferum (assembly GCF_003573695.1). Lineage (NCBI taxonomy): Eukaryota > Viridiplantae > Streptophyta > Magnoliopsida > Ranunculales > Papaveraceae > Papaver > Papaver somniferum. The sequence goes on from NC_039363.1 coordinate 86,244,794, forward strand.
AAATAATCAGAAATAAGAGTTATGTTTCATTAAATTCTATTAAAGAGAAAGTTTTGTCAATATCGAATATAAATGAATCTAGTGTTCCAATGAAACAGACGTACATTGACATATGTTTCCCTGACTACCTTATTGACGAGTCTGTCTCAGAAGTTGAAAGGAATGCAGCCAAAGAGAGTTCAACGATTCTAAAACTTTTTAGGATCCAGGATGATAATGTCAATCAATTGAAACATAAAGTCAATATCCTTGTTGGTATGGCTAATAAGCATGATTCTCTTCTAAAGGTCCTTCGAGAGGAAAACACCTCATTCATTGACAAAAACCTCAAAAAGGATGCTTTGGAAACTGAACATATTTTGAGTAAACCCTTTGTTCAAGAATGTTCCAAAGAGTCCACAATACCAACTGTTTCTGATAAAACTGTAGAAGTCTCTGTCTCAGAAGCAAAACAGAAATCCCTTCCTGTTGAAAATAATGTGGTCGTATCTTCCTCTAATCAAGGAATGTCCACATCACTTGGAAGGAAGAAGTCTCCCAACAATAGTGTTGAGTCTGTTCCTTCTAATCACTCAAGTAAACAGAAAGTATGTCTCTTTTTTGGTTCAAAATGTCATGGTGAAAAAATGAAGAAATCTAGGTTGAATGACAATTCTTTTAGTCGTCTTCAACACACCTTAGAGTTAATCCTCAAAGGTGTAACTGACATTCGTATGTCTAAACCAGTTGGCTTTAGTACTTATCTTGTGTATTCTACCAGGAAAGTCAGTTCGAGGTGTTTTTCAAATGTTCAAGAATTTAACAGACTCCCCAATGTTGTTCGATCAAGAAGAACTCATGGTTTTTCTTCTTTCAAAAAGGGAGATAATGTTGTGATAAAGGTACCAGAAGAAGGAAGAAAAAATGGATGTATGGAAGACAACTTAATAAGGATAATTGAAGGATATAAAGAAATTATCAACAGGCTGTCTATTCCCTCTGGGCAAAATCCTTCAGGTGAGAATAAGCATTATGCGTCATATTTTAATGATAGCAACTTTTATGATAACTTTTCACATCATAATGGTTTTCCTCCAAAGATCAGGAAAAAGAGGTTTAACCAGAATCAACATTCATTTAATGAGCTCAAGGCTCATACTTGTGCTAATTAATCACAAGGTTGAAATCTCACTCACAAAAAGTCCTGGTTGAGTGAGATATAGTCAGGTATACTTCATGACAAAGTGTTTTGTGGGTCTCTAGATATTTTCTTATCGCTCTTAGATGGATTATCAACCACAAACATTTTTACATAAGTATTTGTGTTTGTCTTGCCAAGCTTTTAATTTCTTAATCTCTGTTTGAAATTTTGTGTATCAAAATTGCTACTCTTATGCTCTAAATTTTCTCTCATATGAGTATACAAAATTTATTGAGTTAAGATCTGTAAAACTTCTCACATAGGCAAACATTCTGTGTTGAGAAGTTTTTTATTGATCTCTTCTCTTCTTGAGTTTTTTATGGATAACGGGGCAAGTTTGTGTTCGTATGGGTATCCTTGCTACATACTACAGACCGACTTTAGAAACCCTAATCTCTTGGTTCCTGTGAAATCTTTTAAATACCAAACCCTGTTTAAAAAGTACGCATACTCAGGCTGCGTTTTCGTCAAGAATGGCTTCTCCATCAGGAACTTGTAATTTTCCAAGAGGATTTCTTGATAAGGGTTTTTGTCTCGAAGAGAAGAAGGAAGTTGATGACACATCTTCTCAATCTCCTGATAACTTATCAGATTTTGAGGATGATGAAGAGATTTCTAATGAAGTTGTTCGAAACTTTATTGATCAGTTTAATGATGCAAAGAAGTTACTTGTTAACACTCTCAAAGATCTTGATGTGTTAAGAACCGAGTTGATAAATGTAAACTCTGAAATTGCTCTTATGAGGACACGACTTAAGGATCGCCTCAATGCCGTGTCTGAAGATGTTGTCAACTCTGTCAGTCAAAAACTTGAAGGTCTAGGTACCAATGAAGCCTCCGTACCTGAACTCTGATCTCTTCTTGAGAAGTGTTTTTGATTTTTAGATTTGTTCTTTTTAGTCTAGTAAATCTTCTTTTTTATGTTTTTAGAAGAATAACTAGGGTTTGGAATAGCCATTATTGTGATTACACATAGCTAGTTCCAAACGATTTTCATCTTCATGTTTTTTAAATTTATTTATTTAAATTCTAAGTTTTTGGAAGATGATTTTTTGAAATTTTAATCTTTATGATTTTATATATTGCAAATTGCTATGGGATATGTTGTTTACGTTCGTGAACCTGTGACCGTCCCATACTTGTTCAAAAGTTATCTTTATTATGTCGATATGAATGTATTGGTAGAAGATAGAATGGAATTTTGACATTACAAAAGTTAAATCCTTTTATGTCATTGTTTTGATGGAAGAAAGGATAAAACTTTTGTGTACAAGGATTAAGCCTATTGTATGTCATTGTGCAAATAATGATGGAAAATAGGATGAATCCTTGTCTATTCCGCAGTATTGGTCGATCTCCGATCCACATTTTTGTGCATATACTGTGTTGCTCCATAAGTTTCCTTATGTTTGAGCAAGACCAACTAAATTGATCATTCTCTTATGGTTATTTTAGTTGCTGCTCCGTAAGTTCTCTTATGCCGAGCATGACCAATTGAATTGATCATTTTTGTGGTTAATTTGGTTGTGTATTCCAATTGAATTAATTATGAGTTTTCTTGTGATTAATTTAATTGTGCATTTCGATTAGATTAATCATGAATTATTTTATGAATAATTCAATTGAATACTTTGGATTCGAATTCATGTTTTCATGTGATTTGTTTTGTCCAAAGAAATCCTTCTTTTCTTGTGAAAATAAGGTCGCCTTTGTTGTTCCTTCGGGGATGACATTTTATGGGGGGGAGTTCATATTGAACTTGTGCTTAATTGCCAAATATTTGTGGGGAGTGCGGCTGTGTAATTTTAGAGTTTATCTTGTATCTTTATTAACTCCTTGATGAATGCATTTAGCTTCGGCTTTATGATTGCATCTAAATAAGTTGGTATGGTATTCTCTTTTAGTCATGAAGTATCTCCAAGGAAATTTCATGAGTATCCCACTAGTTTTCGTACCTTTTCCAATTTATATTGACAAAAAGGGGGAGAATTAATGTGTAGTGTGATACTACAAATACATATGGTTTATGGATCATTATGTAAGAGGGAGTGGTTTTCATGTTGAGATAAAGTATTGACTAAGGGGCAGTGATGATATCACCATAATATTGTTGTCAAAGTTGTGATACAATTGGACTTTGATGTTGTGTAATAATACTATGACACTGTATAACAATGATTGAGAGAATTTTGTTTTCTCAATTTTATAGCTACGGAACTTCAACAACTATGATGTTGAACTTACAACCTTTAGGATCATGGAGTACTTGGAAGTGACGAAGATTTCGAGTCGCGTTGAAGATGCCAAGGAGATCAAGCATGTGGATGGGAAGCTACAATTTTTATCTATTTTGTAATCCATATTTATTGATAGTTTTGTCACTAAAATTGACAAAGGGGGAGAGTGTTAGAGCATAGCTCGGTCGAACTAGCATGCATTGCTATCTCAAGCATGTTTGTCAATTTTAGTGATCAAAATTATAAGTCTTGATTTCTAGCCTATTTATATATTTCTCGGACTAGGATATAGATAGTGTAGTTGAGCTTAGATCTCTCGGTGTTCATCTCTTGAAGACGAAGAACTACTAAGGGGAGCTTATGGAACTTCTTCGACAAAAGGTATGTGGAGACTTGAACTCACCTATCCCTTGGAAAGTCTATTTCTACTTGTAGATGGTGGATTTTGACCAAAGGCTAAAATCGTAAAACCATAATTGTACATGCTCCTGATCCGGCAATCAGATGAGTATTGAGGCTCATGTCTCTCATTGAAGCTTGAAAGCTCATGCCATAAAATCTCTGAAAGAGAATTCTGTCTCTCAGAGTATATGAAGATGTGTAGTCTCTCATCCGAGGCAACGACGCATCTCATGAATGCTGAGCAATTTCAGTAATTGTTTATATATAGAATCGAAAGATTGGGCGGCTCGTAGACTGCATGCCTGCTAGTATAGAGCAATAACGTCTTCAGGATGCAACAAGATTTTCCCTGACTATATAAGAGAAATATGACGTTTCAACAAGTCTCAATTATCAGATAATTAATGCTGTTAGACAGCATGCCTGCTAGTATAGAGCCATCAATTAATTATCTCTAATCGTTAACTGAATATTCAACAATATTCTACGATTTTTCGTAATATTTCGTCACTTCAATTTGTGTTTCTTTCCAGCAGAATTCCACGGGTTAGTGATAAATATTCGACGTACGGGCATCTGAGCAGCTCTCGAGTAATCCCCGACCAAAATGGTGCAAGTGTACTTAGCAATAATGCACAAACGAGCACCTGAATGCAAAAACGAGTATTCCAAAACACGAAGGAACGATGAACCTATGCAAAATAGAAAGAAACTAATAAATAATAAAATATTAATCGAGGTGCTGGGAGACTGGGCCCACCGGCCGACCGGTCGTGCCGTGGCCAGTCCCACGCCCAATTTATATATTATCATATTTATTATTTTCCCTGATCTCATGAAAATCTCTTCATTTGAGAAAATATCCTTCGTTTCATGAAAAAACTCCTTGAATTCATGAAATTTCTCTCAAGTCAAAGAAATAATAAAAATTAGGAAAGGTGTCGTGGGACCAAGCTCACTAGCCGGCCGACCATGCCCTAGCCGAGGCCGGTCCCACACCTCATGGTTCCTTATTATTTTTATTATTTCCCTCATCCCATGAAAATTCCCTGATTTCATGATATTTTCCTAAACCCATGAAAAATAATATAAAATTAGGGAAACTCGTGGGACTGGGCCCTAGCCGGCCGGTCATGCCCTAGCCGGTCCCACACGTCCCTTGTTTTGTTATTATTATTTTTTTATGTTTCCCTCATCTCATGAAAACTCCTTGATTTCAACAAATTCCTTGGTTTCAACAAACTCCTTGATTTTATGATATTTCCTTAAAATCATGAAAAATATTGTAAAATTAGGAAAAATACCCTGGGACCGGGCTCTTTGGCCGGCCGGCCATGCCTTGGCCATAGTCGGTCCCACAATTCATGATTCCTTCATTTTTTATTATTATTTTCCTTCATCTCATGAAGTTTTCACGGTTTCAGCAAAAATCTCTGATTTCTTCATATTTTCTCAAAACGTTGCTCAAACGCAAACCAGAAAATATCAAAATTCTCAGGACTGAGACGCGGACACTTTGGTGACATGAGAACGTTACCTTGACCTACCAAGGTTGGCTCGTTCACTTGCAAGGAGCCGGTCCCATATACTTTTCATGATTTGACCTAATTTGCACAATTGCACGTATTAGGTCCAAAACTCTTCCAAACAACTTGGAACTTCATAAAAATGATCAACAGACGATCCCATGACCAACCAAGGCCGGTTTCATGATTCTTTGGTCGGTATTTCATCTCTTCATAGTTAGGTTTTAACACCTAATGCTGAAATAAGCATTATTTTTCAGCAACAAATGATTAAACCATCATTTAATCATCCTTTCACCAACTGGTCTTCAAGAGACTTTAATATTTTGCTCACCTCAGAATCTAGGCACTACATAGTCGATTCATCATACCATGTAGTCGTTCCCTCCTTCATTTCATAAATTATTTTCAATAAACCATCAATTAATCATCAATTCAGAAATTGATCAAAATTAGGGTTTTGAGTTCAAGGTTAATAATTCCAGATTCAAACACTAAATTTATGTTGATCCCATGATCAACACTCTAATTAATTATACTTGGTTTGGTCGCCAATATTTTAATTTAATATTTATTTGGTCATGCTACCAATACTTCATCAAATGAGCAACATTTGCTCAGACGAGCAATATTTGCTCAGACTAAGGAATATTGGTTCAACTATCAATATTCAAAAATTCATCAAATGAGCAACATTTTCTCAGATGAACAATATTTGTTCGCACTGATGAATATTGGTTCAACTATCAATATTCAATAATTCATCAAATGAGCAACATTTGCTTAGACGAGCAATATTTGCTTAGACGAGCAATATTTGCTCAGTCCATGAATATTGGTTCAACTATCAATATTCAATATATTCCCAGTCCATGAATACTGGTTCAACTATCAATATTCAATATTTGTTCAGTCCATGAATATTGATTATCAATATTCAATAATTTATCAAACGAGCAACATTTGCTCATACGAGCAATATTTGCTCACCTTAACAACCAACATAATTATTCCTCTATCTCAACAGACATGTTTCATGAGTCTCAGAACATTTGCAAAGTCACGTTCAACTCAGAAACACAAGGACTCATCGTCCCATAAAGTCAGCAACTGACTCCACAATCACGAGATGTCAATCGTGTCACATGGGGGGATATTAACTAGGGTTTTGGTCTGGAGGTCTACGACACGTGTGTTCATACACACGATGAGAATGTGGGAAAGTCGTGCAATCAGTTGGAGGAGTTAGCAAAGTAGTGGGTGGAAAGTTAACCAAGTCTTCGCACGATGAGCAACTGGTTTCAACACGATTTTCACTTCCCCCCTCTTTGACTCCAGCAACTGTGACACTTCATGGGATCATGGTGTTTTCAATTCAGCAATATAAAAGGCCTTTGAATCATGATTGAAAAAAACGACATTCGTCTAGACAAGAATTTCTCGACAAGTTCATACAGACAATCTTTCGTCTACACGAACTCATCGTCTGAGAAATCACTGTCAACTAAGTAAATTCAATCATTCAGAAATTTTTTACGCAGAATACACAACACACCTACAATCTCGATCACCATTGATCTCACATATTTCTCAGCTTCCCTCCTACATATCGACCCATCCTCTCTTATGACCGAATTGACTCTAGAACGGCCATTGTCTTGGTTTAGGCCGGAGTCTTACAGATTGATCTCTCAAACTTAAAGCACTCCCTTCTTGCAGTGCATATGTGTGGGGTTAAACATTTCGCTCGGTTCAAGGAGTCTCCTCCGCACGGTCGTCTCCTCAATTCCGTAAAAAACAGCAAATCGTTTTTCCCCATCTACAGATTGGCCACCACAGTGAGAGATCATTCTCTCAGTTTCAATCTCAAACTTTCACAAGATGGTCGGTCTTAGGTCTGGTTCAGTTACAAAACTCGGGTTTAACACCCAACCCTAACATTACAAGCTCTAGTGGTACCGCTAATACCACTCCTCCAGCGCAACCTTCCAATACTACTACTCTGAATACTGGTGCTCCAGTATTCACCCCTGCAAACGACGGTACTGGAGCCATCAACAATCCTCTCTTCGGCCGGTCCCTGAAGAAGTCAGAGAAAATCCGCCTACCATGGTGACCTCATGAAGATGCAAGAAACTCTTTCCAAGAATCAGGTTGACATGGCTGCCACTCAGAAGGAATTATGCAATTAACTCAAGACTCTTACATACAAGATTTCATAGAAAACTCAAGAGAAAGGAAAAGCCAAATAAACATCTTCGGCTGCTGATTCTGAAGTCACTCCGATCCATGTTGTAGATGATGAAGAAATCCGCAGGGATGCATATGACTCGCCGGCGAAGGAACCTGGAAGTTTCATCACTCGTGAAGACCTGTAGTGCTTTTTGGAGGATCGAGGAAAGACAAGACATCATCTATCCAACGTCACCAACCTCCATACATCATGCTGCCACACAGAGAACTCCTCTCCTTAAAGGCTACACTTCTCCAACGTTCACGCTTTACAACGGAACAGGCAATGCTCGAGAATATGTCTTTCAATTCTTAGAATCATTAGGCATAAACATAATCATGTCGTCCGTCTGAAGGAATTCTCAAAGTCTCGGGCAGATCATACATCTGGTACAACAACATCGCACCAGGAAGTATCACCAGTTAGGGAGAAATGATTAATGCTTTCTACATAAAATATTTCTTAGTTTGAGAGCAAATCACCCTCTATGATCTTGGAAGGATGTTTCGAAGGAGAAAAGAACATCCTAATGATTATGTGAAAAGGTTCAGAGTTCAAGCCCTGGACTGTCATGATCCAAATGTCACACAACAACAACTTGTAGACTTGTGCATCAATGGAATGATCCCGGTCTACAGAGCTTTACTGGAAAATCTCCGGTTCCAGACCTTTTCAGAACTTCATGAAGCAACTAAGAGATCAGCAACTACCGCATTTGCTTTACTGGAGAAAGCTAAAGCTACAAAAGCTTAAGAACCAAGAGAAACTCAAGGTAGTAGATGTTTGATCAACAAACAGTACAACACCCAACCTTCCAAAAACGTTGTTGCAGAAGGGAGCAAACGAAAAGCCGAGCCACAACGCAAGCATACTTCCTCAGCTCCTTCAAAAGCACAAAGGAAGGATAATCAAACTCGGAATGCACAAGCTCCAACCCAGCATGGAAGCTGATCAAGCAGAAGCTGACTTCCCTTTTCCCATTGAAGAGGTGATCAAATTGTTAGAAGTCTGGATCCAGGATGGTTCAATCAAGTTTCCATATGTCATGAAAGAACCAACTGAAGAAAAATGGAGAATCCTAAGTACTGTCACCTTCATAGATTCATCAATCATCCAACAAGTAACTGCAATATATTGAAGCACATCTTCAAAGAGAAGGTTGATCCATAATAGCTTTAATTAGGGACTGAAGGAGTACACAAGAATCCTCTCCAAATCAAAACCTTTACACTCTCTGAACAACCAGTCAAAGAAGCAGTTCAGTCGTTGATCAAGCATATCTGTGAATTGCTCTATCTGTCTAAGGTACAAAGAAAATACATGTTCAACACTGAATTATATTGTGTCAGACACCTGTCCATCCCATAAATACTCCTTGAACCTTCATCCACATATAAGGAGATGCACGACTGGGGACTGCAATCCATCTCAAAGGAAATGAATTCAGAAGAATGTTGATCGATGCTGACGCCACCATCAACATCATTCCACTAAAAACCCTCAGAGCTGCAGGCATCACTCGACAAGAAGTTACTCGTGATCCCATCTCTATCAGAGACCTTGAAGGAACGCTCGGAAACACTTATGGATACATCACTCTCAAAGTGAACATAAGTTCAACCTGGACAGAAACCAAGTTTCACATAATCAGGAAGATCCAAGATATGACATGTTCTTAGACGAGCGTGGATCCATGCTGAGAAGATGGCTATTGACAAAGCGCATTTGGTTGCACATCTCTCCAACGAAGAAAGTTCTGATCCAAAAGATTTGACGGACATTCCATCATCAGAGTACTTGGAGGAATTTCAAAATTTGACGAGGTTGAAGCAAGAACCTGCAAAAGATGCATAGACATTCATCAATAAGTTCCACACTCAGGCGAGTCTCATTCCATGTCTATGTCATTTATTTCCTCACATGCTGTTCTAGCATGGGGACTCAATTCTGCTCGCATCTCTGCTATTGAAAGACGCTACAAGCGGGTAATATCACTTCAACAATATTTTACCAAGTGGTTGAATCTGACATTTCTCCGAATCTAGCATCTCACTGAGACATTCATTACTGAGATGAAGTTCAAACACGGCAAAGAACAATTTGGGCATTTCTCTATATCCTTGCAGGAGTGTTCATGTGTGCCACAAAATCAGAAAGCTCTGATGTTTGCACAAGTGTTGAATCCCACTACCGTGACTAAAGGAATGCTGGATCAACAGAAGATACTCGGAGTCGAGACAATCAAGCCTAAGATATTCAACACTCAAGGGATATGACGCTTCAACGCTGAAGCATCTAAGAAGCTTTCAAATTGTACTCCCATTCAAAGAGTACACCTTGTGCCTCTAGCCTCAGCATAAAAATCTCGAAGATGATACACTGATTCAACACCAGCACGATCAAAGTGTAACTGAACTATAATCGTTAAGTCTTCACTATCTCCATGACAAGACTTCTGAAACATATGCAACGTCATTCATCAATGGATGGCACGAACTCCTTCAACATGCATTGGGGACTTGATCTTATTGGATAAATCAATTCTATTTCAATAAATGTTATCCATGTAACAAGTTATTGCAACCTGATGTGATTCCATGAAACTTCATCAATGGGATCTCTCTACATCACAAACCCCTGCATGACTGAGGAACTTCCTCTCTTCACCGATCACATCCAGGATGAAGACCGTTGCTGCTATCTGCCGCAACAACATCCATTCACTGACAAAGCCAGTACACAAATTCACTAACAAAGCCAGTTCACAGTTAAGTCATACTGTTCAGGAGAATTTGTGTTGAACACCCAGTACACCTTCATCTTAGGGATGCTCAACCCACCAACTAGTTCGTGAATGTAAAGGCTCACTGGATGGAGGAGCAAGAACTATGTTGACAATCATGGTTCTATCCTTTTCGCTCTCTGGAAAAACTCTAACCATAGTATCGACGTCAACAAGAATTTCTGGAAAAAAAATTCAATCATGGTCAGCATCAACAACGGTCTCAAGAGCAACATCCTCAGGGCTTCATCAACTAACCATTCTCTGAAGTGTTACACATAAAAGCGGACTTCTCCAAGAATTAATGATTCATATCAAGATGTGTATACCTGATTCCATGATCACATTAAAGTCTTCCCAAAGCTTGCACGACTGGTGGGCACAATCCAAAGTCTTCTACAAGATGTTCTCATCACCTCTACAAGTGAGATACAACACACTTCAGGCCATTGGTTTACAAAAAACGTACCAATTGGTGAGTAATGGGACAATGCTTCCTCAAAAAAAGATGTTCGCCTACGTCTCTTCTACAACATACCAAAAGGGCGCATCAATCGGACATACGAGCTGAAAGATATGGCCTTTACCGCCAGGTCTACGAAATCTGAAAATTTTGTACTGGATTACAAATTACAAATGTGCACGCTTCGTTGGCTGACCTATACAACTACAAATTGAGTAATTCTTTTCTCATGTGATTACTCAGTCTCTTAGCTTCAAAAGTTGGGGTCAAGCATCGAATTCCGACGTCGTATGAGGTTCCTACAACTTCCAGAGCGTACAACATGCAAGCAGCAATTCTTAGACAGGATTCATAACTTCCACAGTCGATCGGTGTCCACCAGGTATTTCCACTAAGTACTTCATCAAGTTACCTCCAACTTCGACCACCTAGGTCTTTACATTAAGTTTTCTACCTGGGTCCTCTATCCAAGTCTTTACAGAAGAAGAGAAAACGAAAAGGAGAAATTTAACAAAATATTGGGGACTGACGGTCCACTGATCATGACGATCAGTTTCACAGTCCAAGACCCGTGGCACCAGACTCTCATGTGCTAATCATTCATCATAAAAGTAATTCTACCACCTATACATGAAACCATGGTCATTACACCACCCCCTCTTGAGAGCAACCTCAGTTATGGTCTCGTGACCAGGGTTCCAGAAGTGATGTTTCCACGACTGACAAAAACAAGATGGCTGCAAGCACCATGCTCATGTATCAATCAAGGGGTCCTTATCTCAAATGAATCAATGACATTAAAATCCTTCACCAACCGTTCAAGATACAAGCGAATTGTCTAAAGACACAACAAGAGTGTTTTAAAACAAGCTCGTCTGAGATGATTTTACATTGTCCTGCACAAAGCAGCTAGCTGGGAGAAATTTCTGACACCGCCATCAACATCATTCCACTGAAAACCCTCGGGGCCGCAAGCATCACTCGATAAGAAGCTAGTCGTGATCCCATCTCAATCAGAGACCTTGAAGGATCGCTCGGAAATATTTATGGCTACATCACTCTCAAAGTGGACATAAGTTTAACCTGGACAGAAACCAAGTTTCACATAATCAGGATGATCCAGAATAGGACATGTTCTTCAGACGAGCGTGGATCCATGCTGACAGAGCGCCTTTGGTTGCACATCTCTACAATGAAGAAATTTCTGATCCAGAAGATTTTACGGACATTCCATCATCAGAGCACTTGGAGAAATTTCGAACTTTGACGAGATTGAAGCAAGAACCTGCAAAAGATGCATAGACATTCATCAAGAGATTCCGCACTCAGGTAAGTCTCATTCCTCCCATGTCTATGTCATTTATTTCCTCACATGCTATCCTGGCATGGGGACTCAATCCTGCTAGCAATTCTGCAAGACGTTATGAATGGTAACTTCACCGTATTAGTATTTTACCAAGTGGTTGAATCTGACATTTCTCCGAATCGAGCACCGAGACATTCATTACTGAGATGATGTCCAAGCATGGCAAAGAATACTTTGGGTGTTTCTCCATAGCCTTGCAGGAGTGTCCATTTGTGCCACAAAATCAGAAAACTCTGATGTCTGCACAAGTGTTGAATCCTACTACCGCAACGAAAAGAATGCTGAATCAATAGAAGATACTCAGGACCGATACGATCAAAGCTAAGACATTTGATGCTTAAGGGATATGACGCTTCAACACTCAAGCCTCTAATAAGCCTTCAAATTGTACTCCCAATCAAAGAGTACACCTTCTATAATGACATCTAGCTTCAACACAAATATCTCAACGGTAACACACTGATTCAATACCAACACGATCAAAGTGCTATAGTCGATAAGTCTTCACTATCCCATGATAATACTTCTAGAGAAGATGAAGCATCATTTATCGATGGCACAAACTCTTTCGACACACTGCGGACTTGATCTTATTGAATGAAGTCCGATGTTTATATCTTCCCCAACAACATCAATTCCCTGACAAAGCCACTTCGCATCTCACTGGATGGAGGAGCAACACTATGTCGATAACCATGGTTCTAGCCTTCTCGGTATCTGGAGCAACTCTATCCATGGTCTCAGCATCAACAACGGTCTCAGGAGCACCATCCTCATGACAGGGCTTCATCAACTATCCGTTCTCTGAAGTGTTACTCGATGGATCGTACTTCTTCAAGCCCTAATTATTCATATCAATATGTGTAGACGAGAAAAAATGTTAACATGAGCGTCTTCCAAAAAGCTTGCACGATGGACGGGCACAAGCCAAAGTATTCTACAAAATGTTCTCATCACCTCTACAAAGGAGATACAACACATTTCAGGCCATGAGTTCACAAAAACGTACCAATGGGTAAGGAATGGGACAATTCTTCCTCAAAAAAAGATGTTCGTCTATGTCTCTGCTACAACTTACCAAAAGGGCGCATCAATCGGACATGCGAGCTGAAAGATATGGCATTTACCGTCAGGTCTGCAAAATCTGAAAAACTTGTACGGGATTATAAATGTGCGCGCTTCGTTGGCTGACCTCTACAACTACAAATTGAGTGATTCTTCTCTCATGTGATAAATCAATCTCTTAGATTCAAAAGTTGGGTTCAACCATCGAATTCCGACGTCGTAAGAGGTTCCTGCAATTTCCAGAGCATACAACATGCAAGCAGCAATTCTTAGACGGGATTCATAACTTCCACAGTCGATCGGTGTCCACCAGGTCATTCCGCTAAGTCCTTCATAAAGTCACCTCCAAATTAGACCACCTAGGTTTTTACATCAATTTTTCTACCTGGGTCCTCTATCTAGGTCTTGCCAGAAGAAGGGAAGACGAAAAGAGAGATTTAACAAAACACTGGGGATTGACGGTCCACTGATCATGGCGATGAGTTTCACAGTCCAAGACTCGTGACACCAGACTCTCGTGCACTGATCATTCGTCATAAAAGGAATGCTTCCACCAGGACATGCAATCATGGTCATTACATCACCCCCTCTTGAGAGCAACCTCAGTGATGATCCCGTGACCAGGGTTTCGGAAGTGATGTTTCTACGACTGACAGAAACAAGATGGCACTGCAAGCACCATTCTCATGTATCAATCAAGGGGTCCTGATATAAAATGAATCATTGACATCAAAATCCTTCACCAACCGTTCAAGACACAAGCGAATGGTCTAAAGACTCAACATGAGTGTTTTACAACAAGCCCATCTGAGATAATTTTACGCTGCCTGTATAAGATGACGAACTGGGAGCAATTGGTAAAGAATCTAGGAATGGGTAATATATCATTCTCTTCGTATTGATGTTCTCTACAACATATCAAAATTTCATAACAATCGGATGAACGAGCAAGGACATGTGGCCAAAACATTGGACAACATACAATCTGAAAAAGTTCTGAAAGTCTCATGGAAGTTTACTAATTCGCTTTTTTCAGGCCCTAAACATGCTCAAAACTCAAAAACCTTCTGTTGAAAAGCTAGGAAATTTCCTGCGCTTGAAGATACATATGGAGAGCGCAAAAATACGATTCCGGACGAGGATTCTACAGTGTTTTTACTAAAAGGCTGAAGTCTGAAATTTTCTGGTGACGTATTTCAGCAAAATTACTCGTATATTCACATGGATTCTCATTCATTCATTCATAAATCAGCAATTTCATACTTCCATGAAGAAATTACAAGAGATGTACTTACCAGGGGAGTCTCTAAATCATTTGAGGGCTCGACAATGCCAGAATCTCCATTGGCAATGCTGTTATCTCCATTCGGTTCGGGATTTCGGGAATTCTCCATACTCCCATGTGCAAAGAAGAGTGCGCTTCATAAACATGCTTCATATCTACAATAATTTCTTCCTGGATTTACCAACAACAATTATTATTATTTTATTCAAGGAGATGCCACGATCACCGAAAGAGATACTACATCGACTTCTTCACCAGTGCTGGATTCCTGGATTGTTTTCCCGGGAACAAGTTGAATACCGTCATGGATCAAAAGTCTGAAAAGAAATAACAAACCTTGGTCTCGTGATCCTAATTGCATGGGTAGAGAAAATTCATGACACAAGGAGCGCTAACAACTCACCAAAGAAACGTCTAGGGACTGCATGTCATTTGCTATCATCCTGTAGTCCTTACTGTTGGGTTCTCCGCTCCCGTAGACTTTCTTCCATTTCCGTGGATCTCACTATACGATCATCCTGTGGTAAAGCTAATGAAATAACCAGAAGTCAAACTCAGTATGAAGGATCTCTCACCATCACTCAGAGGTCCCAGAAGTACCATTTCTTAAAGTTGCATCCATAGAGATGTCATCTCTGGAAATGCCATCTTTAGAAGTATAATAATGGGAGTCAGTCATTCTTGCAAAGTGGCTACTTCAGCACATCGTTCATACAAAGCGCATGATTCAACAAAACAATGAATCATGGAATAAAGGTGCTCACAACAGCGTCTACAAAAATGGTAACCATCCAACTCTTACCTATTTACAATTTCACTAGCTGTAGTGATTACTATCTCGAGAATTTGTTCGCTCCTTCAAACCTGCGAAGACGAACAAAATTCGTTATTCAAAACCATAACGTGATTTTCATGAAACTGTGAACAACTCACGAAACTTCCATCATGAGAACAATTCACATTATTTTCACCGTGTGAGTGACTCCCACCGAGTGAACACTCATTGGTTTTGTGCATACACTATCAGATCACAAAATCCATACAAACAGTATTTTATCAAAAATTGTTTACTTCTAGCAATTGCTGAAAATCAAAATTTTAATTTCACATCAATTTTCACCATGTGAACATTCACTGGTTTTTCAAAAATTGGACAAACGTCCATTCTACAATTATGAAAACTTACATACAGACATTTTTTCACTGTGAATAATTGTCTACTTTCAACAATTGTTCAAAATCAAAACATTGATTTTACAAAAAATATATTTTTCAACGTGAAACTCACGTAACTTGAAAATATATGTATATATTTTTGCTCCCTCTCGCGAGCATCTGTCTTTGAAACGAGAAGTGTATTTTCAAAAATCTATGAAAGCTCACATATCGAAAATAAATTTTTTCATGAAAGCTCATAGACAAAAATTTTATTACTAACAGACGCACGTATGTTCAAAAAAAAAAACTTTTCTATCGTACGAGCATCCACCTTTGAAACGAGAGTTTACTCCCTTTTGTGAAATCTCACATTCTTACAAATAAAATTTTGGCTTTCGTGAAAGCGCATAGACAAAAATTTTATCACTATATTTTGTTCGTTTCTTAACTAACGAACGAATGAACATCTGTTCTTAAAACAAGGATTTCTTTTTGGGCTCGGGCCCGCAAACATTAAACTGACCAAAACAAGATGCCCGACCGTCAAAATCAGCAGTGACTCATCTCACAGGATGACACTCCATCATTCAGGGTCCTTACCTGAGCATTTGCTTGTACATGACACCATTGGAGCAAATCGAGGATTCTGAAAATACCTTTGTAGACTGAGTTCAACCACTGATCTCATCGACTGAAAATCACCATTTAATGCATACTGCAGAACATGACTATCCCTTACTAAGCATGGGACTTAATGTTGATGGTGGATTTTCAACAAAGGCCAAAACCGTAAAACATGATGCATGTTTTTGATACGGCTTTCAGGTATGCAACGATTCATATTTTACGAAGCCATGATGAACATCTATGTCGAAAGGCCTCCTCTAGATGAGCGTTCGACCCATGACATTTCATCGTGCCCTCTATGTAGAATAACATAATTGGCGGTTCTCCGTATTATTGAGAGCATTAACGCCTTCAGGACGTCGGTGATACTCACTGTTCCCTGACTACATGAGAGAGACCCCTCTCAACATAGAAGAATGATTGGGTGGTTCTCCGTAAGATTGAGAGAAATAACGCCTTCAGGACGTCGGTGACACTCGTTGTTCCCTGACTATGTAGAGAGACCGTGTATAGACCCAGGAGGTTCTCCGTAAGATTGAGAGCAATAACTCCTTCAGGACTTTGGCAACACTTGTTGGTTCCTGACTATGCACCTCAGAACGGTTATGACGCTTTAACTGGATAATATCCCTTCTGCAATAGATTAATTCTACTGTGACATTCATCACTGAATTCCTAGAAGATAATCTATTTTATCTCATTACTCCGATTTCATGATCGAATCCACGGCTGATCTCATGGAATAGTAATAGATAATCTCATTACTGTGATTTCATGATCGAATCCATGGCTGATCTCATGGGATGGTAATAACTACTTTTATTACTCCGATTCTGTAGTCGAATCCACGATCCCATGGAATGGTAATACCTATTTTATTATTATTACGAATTCATGGTCGAATCCACGGCTGATCCTATGGATTGATAATAATAAAATACTCACTTTTATGACTCAATTTCATGATCATTCTCTACTGAACTTCATAAATTAGTAATAAATACTCAATAATCGGGCATCTGGACTATCACTGAGTAAGTCCCATCTAATGGTGCAAGTGTACTCAACAATGATGCACGAACGAGAACCCAATTGTGCGAACGAGCATCCAAAAATATGGACAAACGAGGAATCCCGCACAAAATAGGAGAGAAAAAAATAATAACATTAAAATAATTGAGAAGCGCCCATGGGCCGAGCCCACCGGCCTTAGCCGTGGCCGGTCCCATGCTTCCTTCATTATTTTTCCTTATTTTGTTATTTTCATAAACTCATGAAGACTCCTCCGTTCTAAAAACTTTCCTTGTTTGAGAAAAACTCATGGTTTCTCCATATTTTCATGGTTTCATGAAAAATAATAATATAAAATAGGGAAAGGTGTCACGGGACCGGGAAACTTAGCCGGCCAGCCATGCCCTAGCCATGGCAGATCCCACACCTTGCAATTCCCAATCTTTCATAAATTGTTATTTCTCTCATCTCATGAAGCTTCCATGTTTCAGCAAAATCATGGTTTCCCCATATTTTCTCAAATATTGCGCAAACCACAAAACGGCCCAAAGTCAACATGGTCACATGACCGACTAGGCCACTCACGAAAATATATTAAAAATATTATTATTTTAATATTCACGAAATATTGATCAAACGGGCATATTTGCTCATTCGAGAAAAATCGAGAATTTCAGTCAAAGATCGAACTCTTCTGAAAATCCAAGATATTGCTCAAACGCACATCAAAAAATGCTGAAACTCTTAGGACTGGGACACGAGAATTATGGTGACACGAGCATGATCCCTTGACCGACTAAGGGCGGCTCTAAGGCTTGCAACGAGCCGGTCCCACACGTTTTCACAATTTTGACCTAATTTGCGCAATTGCTCATATTGGGTCCAAACTCTTCCCAACCAACTTGAGATTTGCTCAGTCGACCATCAGCTGGTCCCACATCCTCAAGGGCCGGTTCATGCCATCTTGGTCGGTCCCTCACTTTGCTCATGACCTATTTTCAGCAATTCGTCAATTAATGAGCAATTGATCAAAAATTAGGGTTTCGAACAAACGCTCCAAGAATCATCATTTTGAGCAAGTTCAAACACTAAATAAATTTATGTTGATCCAGAAAACAACACGCGGATTAATTATATAATATTCGGTAATCTACCAATATTTTAATTAATATTTTATTGGGTCACGTCACCAATAAATAAGTAATTCGTCGAATTGAGTAATACTTGCTCAGTTGCTCGAATATTTATCCAACTATCAATATTCAGTAATTTATCAGTAATTCTTCTAATTGAAAAATACTTGCTCAGTTGCTCGAATATTGATCCAACTATCAATATTCAGTAATTCGTCGAATTGAGCAATACTTGCTCAGTTGCTCGAATATTGATCCAACTATCAATATTCAGTAATTCGTCGAATTGAGCAATACTTGTTCAGTTGCTCGAATATTGATCCACTATCGATATTCAGTAATTTATCAGTAATTCGTCGAATTGAGCAATACTTGCTCAGTTGCTCGAATATTGATCCAACTATCAATATTCAGTAATTCGCAATACTTGCTCAATTGCTCGAATATTGATCCAACCATTGATATCCAGTAATTCGTCGAGCGATACTTTCTTAGTTAATCGAATGTTCCACTGAGCAATTCGTCATTCATGCTCAATTCAACAAAACCTTGACTCATTGTCTAGATCAGTCAACGTGACTAATTATATACACGTCTGTCATGCAGACTCTGATGTGATTTGTAGATAGTGGTAAAAGTGGTTCGATTCTCAGACTTGTGAAGGATATTAATTAGACTTAAATTCTAATATTAAAATAGAAAACTCACTAAAAATTATAGCAAACTCAATCAAAGTTGATATCAATATTATAAAGAACACTGAGGCTAAGATTCCACTATTTTCCAAATTCAAAGTGATTTAATCCAATATTTATATTCATGCAATTTTTTTCGTTCAATTTGATTCTAAACTATTGCAACAAGTAGATTCTCAAAATAACAAGTGTAAATCAGAAGCATAAAACATCAAAAACCTAGGTCCAAGCATGCTCTATCAAAAGAAATAACAATTGCTTAATAAGAATCATTCAAATAATTTTCACTCAAGGCAAAAAAATCATAAAAATAATTGCGATAAATAAATAAATAAGAATATACCACTTTTTGTTGGAAAATAGCTTCCTCTATCGCCTCAGCAATGGGGTTTAGCTCCTCATATTATCCACTTGCTCAAAATACATGTTTGTTGCTCAAAAGTTGATTAAAAAGAAGAGAAGGTATAAAACAGCGTGTTTGTAACGGATATAATTGTTATGAACCACTGTTACAAAGTACCCTAACACAGAACTGTTGCGAACTCTGAATAATTGTTACAAAACTTGTGACAAAGTCATTGAATTTTGAAAGAAAAGGCCACGAATTCTGCGACTGTATTTTACTACTGTTCTGTGTTCTTCTTCTTCTTCTTCCTCTCGCCTGTATCTCTGCAACTTGGTGTTTTTATGCTCTGTTATGTTCTAAAATTCCCCAAAGTGTACGTAAAGGCCCCAAACTACTCGATCCCCCCTTGTTAAGTCCCAAAGGTCCTATTTATACACAACATGTGAAACATATCACGAGAATATCTTCAATAATTTCTCTTTTTCTCCCTCGTAAGTTTCGAACTTCTCTTTTCTTGTTTACGCGTATGCAGCCATCGATACACTCCCAAACTGGATAAAATCGATTATACATCTTGTAAAAACTCTTCTTTGATATCACGGGATCGAATCCCTAAAATCCAGATGAGATATTCTTTCCTAAACTTCCACGAATTTACCAGAAACAAACCAAAACTTACTCACCGTCCCTGGCTTGTCGAGATGTATCAAAATCTTCCTATATTTACTTCTTTTCTTTCTACACGTCTGCTGAGTTGTTAAACTCTTACCAAACTCGTTCCTGACGGTAGGATAGGACCCTTGCCATCGATACACTCTTAATACTTCGTGTAACTCCTCCATGCCACTCAACAGAACACGACTATAGATCCTCTTATTCTGTTTTCACGAGAACTAATTAAGCACTCCAATTTAATCGAATCTGAACCACATACCAGTCCTGTTTACGCCTTTAGAATCCATCCCATACGAAATACGAAATTGAATCTCCTTAAATCTCTCCAACTCCGTTCCAGCAAAGTCGTGCATATGTGAGCACAATTTTCCCGCCAAATTTAGTTTTTGAATTTGTGAAGAAAAGTGGTCTCCCCCTAACCACTGATAGGGTGCAAATAGTAGTTGCCCTGAGGTGGCCCTTATCAACTGGGTACCCCTTAGTAATTGAGGTGTTTCTTTAGTAATTTTCTCCCACGAGTGAAAAAACCACTTTTCGAGCCAATTTCGCCGCAAATGCTTATTTATCCAAAATCACCTACAAAGACATAAAATAACCAAATAAGTATAAAATCGAGCACTAATAATATATACAATTGAGATATATTAGACATATAAATGCTTCTATCAAATACCCCCAAACTTATTATTTGCTAGTCCTCGAGCAAATCAAGTAAAATAAAATCCTAACTCACTGTCGCAGGCATTGTCGATTGCATTTAGCGTATGCAATAAGCCTTTAAACCCCTAGGTGTCCCTAGTGGCGGAGTGTTGTCTCTGGAGGGCTTACCAGAGGTATACCCACAAAACCTTTATACTCCAGACCTTAGCTATCTACACAGAACCTTGGAAGGCACTAAAGAATCTCCTTGGTTGGCATACTTATTGATTACAGGAGGAAGTACCCTGATGCGAAATTCCAATTGTTGTACACGAGCTTGCACTCAAGCATACTAAAATTCATATGAAGTGAAAGAGCTCTACTCAGATAGTTGCACTATGGACATCAATATCCGGAGTCGAAACTAATCACATGGATAGATCAAGAAGATGGATATAGAAAAACATAGATGGTTTTGATGTTTACTAGGTGAACGGTGTTTCTCATATCTGTCTGAAGGCCTCCGCCAAAATGAACCTATCCTAATGGACTGAGATACTAGTCTGACTAATATCAACACACTGGCATATACAAGGGAACCAGTGATTGATAATCCTAACTCTAGGTCAACACAACTGGCATATACAAGGGTTCCAGTGGTCGACTTTATTGAATTTATTCCAGTTGGTCAGATGGTCTGTTTTTTTTTTTTCAACTCTTTTTTTTTCTACATTTTTTTTTTTTGGTATCTCAATCACTCTAATTCACCCTAGCATTGGTAACAACTTGAACCGTAAGCCCCACCTAATCACTTAGAGAAACATAGTTTAAAAACAAAACAAAATAAAACAGAAGTGAAAAGGACTCAACGAGATATGGTGAAACTATCATGTTATTTCTAACACTTGATATCTGTGCTTTTATGAATAGACTCTTTAGATGTTGTCATCTAGTCAGATTGGTTCCTCAACTCCGACAACCAAAATGCTTCCATCCACTTAGATTAGTTAGTGCCATCCTTAATAGGGATAAATTTCTAGGCTCTGGAGTTTAATTATTGCAACGAAAAGGTAACAAAAAGTTCTACCCCACGCCCAAACTTAAATCTAACATTTTCCTCAATGTTTCTAATCAAAGAACAGTACCAAAAATATAAGTAACATGAGGAAATAGTAAAGAAAGAAGTCGGAAAGATAGTACCTGGGTGAAGTGTAACCAAAAACCTACAAAAATATTATACAACATACAAAATCGCCTCTATGGTCAATAAAGGTAAACAGGGTCCTCCAGAGGGACCTCCTCAACATCACCTGTAGGAAAAGGCTCTAAAAAGGGCTTCAGTCGCTGACCGTTAACCTTCAAAGAACTACTACCATCTGGTGTCTCAATCTCAACAGCGCCATGAGGAAAAACAGTACGGACCACAAAAGGACCGGGCCACCGAGAGCGCAACTTCCCGGGGAATAGATGCAAACGAGTGTCATACAGAAGAACTTTTTGACCTGGAGAAAATGACTTTCGTAAAATATTCCTATCATGCACAAGTTTCATTTTGTTCTTATACTCCTTAGCACTATCGTATGCATCTCTAGGAATCTCGTCCAACTCATTGAGCTGGAGATTTCTTTGAGCTCCTTCCTTGTCAAGTGAAAAGTTTAAGTTCTTAATAGCCCAATAGGCTCGATGCTTTAACTCAACAGGCATGTGACATGCCTTGCCAAACACTAAACGATAAGGTGACATTCCAATAGGTGTCTTAAACGCAGTACGGTAAGCCCATAAGGCATCAGTAAGCCTCGACGACCAGTCTTTCCTATTTGGATTAACTGTTTTCTCTAGAATACGTTTAATTTCCCTATTGGAAACCTCTACCTGACCACTAGTCTGAGGGTGATATGGGGTTGCTACTTTATGGGTAATACCGTATTGTTTCATTAAAAGAGAAAACGGTATATTACAAAAGTGTGAACCTCCATCACTAATTATAGCTCGCGGCGTACCAAATTGTGTAAGTATATTCTCTTTCAAAAACTGGACTGCGACCCCGTGGTCAATCGTTCTACACGGAACCGCCTCAACCCACTTAGAAACATAGTCTACAGCGACAAGTATGTAAAGATAACCAAACTAAATAGGAAATGGACCCATAAAATCAATGCCCCACACATCAAAGACCTCAATCACTAAAATAGGATTCAAAGGCATCATATTTCTACGGGAAATGGTTCCTAACTTCTGGCAACGCTCACAAGAAACACAATGACTATGGGAATCTTTAAACAACGAAGGCCAGTAAAATCCACACTGCAAAATCTTAGCAGCAGTCTTCTTAGCACTAAAATGACCCCCACATGCATGTTCATGACAAAAGGAGATAATACCATACTGGTCACTCTCAGATACACATCTCCTAATAATCTGGTCCGGACAATACTTAAACAGATAAGGATCGTCCCAAAACAAATGCTTAACCTCGGCTAAAAACCTAGAACGATCTTGCTTACCCCAATGTTGAGGGGTTCGACCAGTAACAAGATAATTCACTATATTTGCATACCAAGGTGATTGGGAAACAGAGAAAAATTTTTCATCGGGAAAGCTATCCCTTATAGGAAGGGAATCACTAGGGGAACTAACAACTAGCCTAGACAAGTGATCTGCTACTACATTTTCTGCACCCTTTTTGTCTCTAATATCTGGGGAAAATTCCTGTAACAATAGGATCCATCTAATCAATCTAGGTTTGGTATCCTTCTTAGATAAAAGGTATTTCAAAGCAGCATGATCTGTATAGATTATGATCTTAGAACCTAATAGGTAAGACCTAAACTTATACAAGGCAAACACGATGGCTAAAAGTTCCTTCTCGGTAGTTGTGTAGTTCATTTGGGCATCATTCAGAGTTTTGCTAGCATAATAAATCACATGAAGTAATTTGTTTTCTCGTTGTCCTAAAACGACGCCTATAACATAATCTGAAGAATCACACATAATCTCAAAGGGTAGGTTCCAGTTAGGTGCCTGGACTATCGGGGAAGTAGTGAGTAAAGTTTTAAGCTTCTCAAAAGCCTCTAAACAAGCATCATCAAAGACAAACTTAACATCTTTTGCAAGCAAATTGCAACGAGGTCTAGAAATCAAGTTAAAATCCTTAATGAATCGACGGTAAAAACCTGCATGCCCTAGGAATGACATAATATCTTTTACTAATAAGGTCAACTTTGGCTTTGTCTACCTCTATACCCTTTGAAGAGACGATGTGACCTAATACAATTCCTGATTTAACCATGAAATGGCATTTTTCCCAATTAAGCACTAGATTTTTTTCCTTACACCTAGTTAACACTAATGTCAAATGATGCAAGCACTCATCGAAAGATGAACCAAACACTGAAAAATCATCCATAAAGACCTCTAAGAACCGTTATACTATATCAGAAAATATGCTTATCATACAACGCTGAAAAGTTGCAGGGGCATTACATAGCCCGAAAGGCATGCGTCTATACGCAAAGGTACCAAAGGGACATGTAAAAGTGTTTTTCTCTTGGCCTTCTGGGGCAATAATGATCTGATTATAACCGGAGTAGCCATCTAAGAAGCAATAGTGACTATGTCCAGCTAATCTCTCTAGCATTTGGTCGATAAAAGAAAGGGGAAAGTGATCCTTCCTTGTGACCTTGTTCAATTTCCTATAGTCAATACACACATGCCATCCCGTGGTCACTCGGGTTGGGATTAATTCATTATTATCATTCTGGACTACAGTGATACCTGATTTCTTGGGGACAACCTGAACAGGGCTGACCCACTTACTATCTGAAATTGGGTAAATAATACCCGCATCTAACAACTTAAGCACCTCTTTTCGAACTACCTCTTTCATGTTAGGGTTCAGTCGACGTTGCATCTCCCTAGAAGGTTTGGAGTCTTCCTCAAAATGAATCTGATGCATACACACAGTAGGACTTATACCCTTAATGTCTGCTATAGTCCACCCTAAAGCTTCCTTATTGTCTTGAAGTACATTTACTATCCTAATTTCCTGATCACTATCCAAATTGGAAGCTTCAATCACAGGTAAAGTCTCGGATGGGCCTAAAAATACATACTTTAGAGTATCGGGTAGTGGTTTAAGGTCCAACTTTTGGGGCTCTTCTAAAGAAGGAATTAGGGTAGTCTCAGAAACTGGTAACGGTTCGAACCTAGCTTTCCATCTATCAGTGTCTAACACAGGGGTAGAATCTAATAGAGCATTCACCTGTTCAATAGTGCTATCGTCGTCAAAATCTAAACCAAAATGGGATAGACAATTTTCTAATGGGTCTTAAGACAAGATGTTTGGTAATGACTCCTGAACTAAGGCTTCTATCATGTTCACCTCCTCAACTCATGTGTCATCTAGCTCATGAGGTTGCTTACTGACATTAAAAATGTTCATCTCCATAGTCATATTGCCAAAAGATAAACTCATAACACCATTTCGACAGTTAACGATCGCATTAGACGTAGCTAAAAATGGGCGACCTAAAATCACAGGTATCTGGTTCTCTGGTTCAGGGACAGGTTGGGTATCTAGGACCACGAAATCCACTGGATAAATAAACTTGTCGACCTTAATAAGAACATCCTCGATAACACCTCGAGGGATTTTAACAGACCTATCAGCTAACTGCAGTGTCATCTGAGTAGGTTTCATTTCACCAAGTCCTAGCTGTAATTATACATGGAATGTCAGTAAGTTCACACTGGCTCCTAAGTCAAGTAAAGCTTTTTCTACCCGGAAGTTACCTATTGTGCAAGCAATGGTAGGAGAACCTGGGTCTTTGTACTTTGGAGTTGTGGTGTTCTGAATGATTGAACTTACTTGACTAGCTAAAAAGGCTTTCTTATGGACGCTAAGTTTTCGCTTTCGCGTACACATATCCTTAAGGGACTTGGCATAAGAGGGAATTTTCCTAATTGCATCTAATAAGGGAAGGTTTATGGTAACTTGCTTAAAAACCTCCACTATGTCATTAAAGTTCGATTCCTTTTTTGTTGGTACTAATATCTGAGGAAATGGGGCTCTAGGCCTAAAATCAGACCTTTCAGGAACCGAATTCACATCATTAGAAACTTTATCAGTCTCTTCAGCTACTGTTCTTGAGAGGTGAGATCCTGAGGGGTGAACTACAGTATGTTCACTATCGGGCATGGTTACCTTATTGTCTACAACTCTACCACTTCTAAGGGTTCTAACAGCATTCAATTGATTCGATGGTTTTGCACCTAATTCATGAACTCCTCTAGGGTTGGGTTGTGTTTGACTAGGAAACTTACCTTTTTCTCTCAAAGAATCACTTATCAGACCAACTTGGGTTTTTAACTCGGAAATAGCCTGACTATTTTCTTGTCCTATCCTGTTACTAGCTTGTAGACTCTGTTCTACGGATAACTGGAATTTTGCAGTTTGCTGAGTTACCAAGGCAAGAGATTCCTTTAAACTCAGGAATTTCTTATCTGACTGATTCTGAAACTGAGCTAGTCTTGAAAGATTCTTAGTATAGCCAAAACCTGGGGGAGCATTAGAATTACTAAACTGACCTTGACTTTGGCCCTTAGACCACGAAAGGTTCGGATGGTTTCTCCAACCAGGATTATAGGTTTCTGAATATGGGTCAATCTTTTGACGGTTATCAAATCTAGTGTTATTATAAAGAGCATTGGTCTGCTCTTCAATATTCTGGCCTTCCCAAAAAGGCTCCACTCTACCACTAGTCTGGCCCACTTCTAAGGCTTCTAACCTTTTTGCTATAGAAGCAATTTTGGCATCTGATTCATAGCCTCCTTCTACCCTATTAATGTTTCCTCTACTTAAAAGAATTTTTTTCTGGGGTGCCCTACTATTTTCCCATTGCTGGGTTTTTTCGGCGATTTCATTAAAAAATTCCATCGCCGCATCAACAGTTTGGTTTTCAAATCCACCAATGCATAGAGACTCAACCATGGTCGTTGTGGAATAATCTAAACCCTCATAAAGGATCTGAACTAGCCTAACCTTTTCTAAACCATGATGAGGACACTGGGATAATAAATCATTGAACCTTTCCAAATACCTATATAAAGATTCTCCCTCTTGTTGTGAAAATGTGCATATTTGCGTCCTAATAGACGATGTTTTGTGCCTAGGGAAAAACTTATTGAAAAAGGCAGATGTAAGTTGTTCATATGTCTCAATTGACTCGGAGTCCAAACTATACAGCCACGACTTAGCCTTATCTTTCATAGAAAATGGGAATAACCTAAGTTTAAAAGCATCATCATCTAAGCCTCTAATTCTTAAAGTACTACAAATTTCCTCATAATCCCTAACATGATAATAAGGGTTTTCATTTTCTTTCCCTAAAAAGATTGGGAGCATCTGTAAGGTCCCAGGTTTCAGTTCATAGGGTGCCTCCGTTTCAGCTAACTTAATACACAAAGGACGGATAGTCCTAGTTGGATTCAACAAAGCTTTCAAAGTTGCCATTTCTGGCGCTATCGGAGCAACAGGGATTCTCTCCTCAGTCAAAGAATGTTCAAAAACAGACTCTTCAAAAGCCGTACTTTCTAGATTAAGGTAATCGAGACGCTTCGAACTACTAGGTTTCTCTTTAACAAATCTACCTAGTGTGTCTCGTTTACGTTCAGGCATACAATAGAATTTTCTAAATTGGAAGGGTAAGCAAACACAGATCAAGGCCGACTAAACCAAATCAAACCTATTGATTTCTAGCAAACAAAAAGCATGATGGCTCCACTTAGATTGTTTCTAGACCAGATTCTAATCCTTCGAACGGGAATTCGTTACAATTTAAGCAAACCCCTATGGAATCAATCCGAGTTAACGTAAGTTGAATAGAGGCGAGGGAAGCTCGGTGGAGCTTTGATACCCAAGGCCTCACCGGTATTACAAGGCGGCGCAGTCACGCATTCAACTTACATAAACCGTCAAGAACTTCGAAGTATGTGATGAGTGCCAAATATTGTATATATTTATCCCTTTTTGTTGGCATTTAACTCATCTTTTGTGCAGTAATTCTACATTTTATCCCATATTCTGTATTTTCATTGTTTTCAAGAATAAATATTTTTCTTACTTAATTTTGTATTTTTAGGTAATAAATAAAGTCTGGATAACTTGCGGAGCGGAAAAGAGTTGAAGAGTAGTGAAAAGCCGGAAGAAATTACGCAAGGAAGCCGCAAAGAATGGTGCGCACAAGACCAAAAAGCTAGGAATGGGCTCAAGAAGGAAGAATTGTTCTTAAAGAAGATATGGGCTTGGCATACCCAAGGCCCAAAACCCTTACCCAAACCCATTTTCTATATCCATACCCGCCTCCATTCTCAGCCGTTAGATTGGATCCATCTCATCATCCAATGGTCGCTTCTTCATCGTGCATCAAAATCTGAAGTCCCTGCAAAACACCATAGTGCTTAAATTCCAAGCCTTCAGATTAGATCACATTTAGATCCTACGGTCGCTTCTTTTCCTGCGCATCAAATCTCGATACTTCCGCTTAACACTTCAACACCTAACCCCATCTAGAGCCGTTAACTTCGTTGTGTTTCAAAATCCAACGGTTGCATCGATTCATCTCTCATCTCACCGTTAGATCTACCAACCATCTTCGCATCCCCAGCTCAGAGTCACAAAACATCAAATTTGATGAAGCCGCTCAACACTCTAAAAACCTAATACCTATACCCAAAAACCAAACAAACCCTAACCTATTTTCTATCGGGCTCCTTCTTCTTCCTCCCCTCTTCTTCACTGCAAACCCCATGACCACCACCTGCTCCGCCACCCACTCCATCGCCACCACACCAGCTCAATACGAGCTCTCAAATCACTCAACAACCCTAACCCACATCATTACTTCCCCTTTCACCAACTCTATGTCCTCCTAATCACTCAATTTCACGCCTCTCCCATGTCAGGAACCCTAGAGGTGAAATTGACAAATTGGTGAAATAGAGTTGCAATTGGAGGCGTGGATAACATCAGGAGAACAATTAGAGGCGTGGGTCGAAGTCAGTAGCGTGTAATCACATCACTATGGGTAAGAATTACCAAACCCTAAATTTTCTGATTTGGGGGAATTTATTAAAGAACCCTAAGTTTCTGTTAGGGAGAGCATAGGGAAGCTAGAATAGGGATATGGGTATGATTGAATTAGGTGAATTAGGTAAAACCAAACCCTAATTGTACTGTTTTCAATTTGGGGATTTTTTGGGTAAAACCCTAATTGTGTCTGTGGACTATAAATTGAGGGTTGTGGGTGTGTTGTAAAGGTATGCTTGGAGTAGCCAACATCCAGGACTTTCATGTCCTGTTAAATGTTAATGTGTTCTGTTAATATTTTCACTTTCATTTATGTTCATGTTCATGTTCTGTTAATGCTATTTTCTCCTGTTATTTATAGTTAATGCTCTGTTAATGCTCCTGTTATTTATGTTAATGTGATCATGTTCTGTTAATGCTATTTTATGTTAATGTCCATGTTCTGTTAATACCTGTTACTTGTGTCCTGTTAATGCTATTCTCTCCTGTTGATGTTTGTTACATGTTCACTGTCATGTTTAAATTTGCTGTCACAATTGATGGAATGCTAGGCTAGGTATCTGTGAAGCTTTGAACTAATTGTGCAATGGAAGAAATCAGTGCTCATAGCAAGCTGATTATCTTGCCATTCTTGTTGTATGCTTAGGTTGCACTGTTGATTGAGCATTGGGAGAAACTAGTGCTCATAGCAAGCTAGTTTTCTTCCCATTCTATTTGTTTGCATGTATTCTACCTTAGCCTTGCTCCATTTCAGTTTCTTTATCACCCCTGCCCTTGGCTTAGGCCTTGGTTCATCTTGCACTGTTTTATGCTTGTAGTTGCTTTGTTCTTTGTTTCTGTCACTGTTTTACTTCCATGTTCATTTCATTTGCTGATTTACTTCTAGTGCTGCTACTTCTTTTGGCTTGCTGCAACTCTGTTGCTTCTCTTATTCCACTGCCTTGCAGCTGCTGTGCAGCACTTGTGCTGCTGCTGCATTGCCTTCTCTGCTGCTGCAACTCT
Source organism: Papaver somniferum (assembly GCF_003573695.1). NCBI lineage: Eukaryota > Viridiplantae > Streptophyta > Magnoliopsida > Ranunculales > Papaveraceae > Papaver > Papaver somniferum. Next base: position 86,274,705 of record NC_039363.1, read on the forward strand.
GTTGTTGCTGCTTTCTTTGCTTTCCCCTGCTGTTGCTGCTCACTGCTGCTGCTGCCCTTCTGCTGTGCAGTCTTGCTACTGCTGCTGCCTGCCAAAGCCAGCTGAGCCCAATTCAGTTCATTGCTGTGCACTCAAGCCCAAAGCTCACTTCAAACTGAAGCCCAATTCAGTCAACTGTGGGCTTAACCAAAGCCCAGTTGTTTAAAACCAAAGCCCAAATTCATTAAGGCCCAATCCAATTCAGGCTTAATCAAAAGCCTAAGTTTAAGGCCAAAGCCCATTTGCACTTCAAAGACTAACTGAGCCCAAGCTCAGTTCATTTTATTGTGAACAAACCCATTAGCACTCAAAGCCCAATTTAAGCCAAAAGGCTTCTAAGCCCAAAGCAAATCTAGGAACCCAATTAGCTAGAACACTCCAAACACACCCGATCTCTGTGGATCGACCCGTATTTGCACGAGCTACAACCGACGACCGTGCACTTGCGGTATTACTGTAGGCCCCCGCGTTTCATTTCGCTTCAATTTTATACGCTTTCCCGGGTCCACCAAGTTTTTGGCGCCGCTGCCGGGGATAATTTTTAGGACCTTTTAGAGGCCTACCAAGTTTTTGGCGCCGCTGCCGGGGATTGGTGCTGTGTTTTTCTTGTTGTTTTTTTAGCTATTATCATTTCATAGCATTTGCATCTGCATCTGCATTCTGCACTTCACTTCATTTGCTGTTGGACCTGCTGTTCTGAACCTGTTTTTCCTCTGCTGGGACGCCACCAAGGAAAAGAACCAAAACCCAACTGGGTTTTTGCAACAATATCAGAGCAGCTGGGCTGTGCTTAAAAGGTAACCCATTTAAGAGAACCCGAATTGTGGGCTTCCAATTTTTTAATTGTGGGCTTGTAATATTAAAGCCAATTTTGGGCTTCTCTTATTTTCTGTTGGGTTTGTAATAATTTATTTGTGGGCTTGTTTGTTTAATTTGTGGGCTTGTTTAAATTCTTTCATTGGACTTGTATTTTGGACTCTGGGTTTAAACCCAGCTGAGCTTATAACTGATTGTGTGCTTGTATTCCACTCAACAGTGGACCTCGAAACCAAAGTTTTAAAACAAACGTCGGGCCTTAACCAACGGGGCCAAACCGAATTTTAAACTTTCAAAAAAAATTAAAACTTGGATTTTCATAGGCCGCAGCCTTCATTCCATTAGAGGACAAACAGTGGGCTTGCTCCCATTCAAAAAAAAAAAAAACCAAATTTTATTTTCTTTTTTAAAAAAAAAAAAAAAAAAAAACCAAAAATTTCCTTTGCTCCCATTCAAAAACCAAATTTTATTTCTTTTTCTAAAAAAAAAAAAAAAAAAAAGTTTTATTTTTCTCCCATTTAAGTCCAATTTTAGTGTTTTGAAACTTTCCATGTCTCTACACTTTTTCTTTTGGGTTGATCCTCAACTCTTTAGACTTTTGGTGTATGGTGATTTTTTTGTATATAATCCAGTAGATAAAATTTCTTAAAAACCCTTTTGTTCCTTTTGTATATATTTTGCTAATCCAATATGATCTCGGCTGAAATATGTTGGATAGTTTGCCTTGAATAACGGAGTTTTAATTCTGCTTTCGCCGAAATCGGGTATTCTCTCTCCTTTTACTCTACTCAGCATGTCCCTTTCCATATGTTGCATTTTAATTCTTTCCATATTTTGAAACATTTAGGACAATGTTTAGTTTAGGTTTGGGGGTATAGAGTAGATACCATGATAATTTGCCATAATTGAAAACGAACTCCTTCTTCTTTTTGAAAAAAAAATTGAAAAATCAAAATTCAAAAAAAAAATTAAAAAAATGAAAAATCATAAAAAATGGAGCTCATTTACCTTGAAATGTTGACTCTTGTGCAAATATGTATTTTTATTAGGAGTCTTAGTCTAGATATTTAGGCACCCTGATTCTAGCACAATTCACATTGTGATAAGAAATTTGCACGCGCACGATCTACCAATACATGTATGGCCTCGATCTTCAAGGTGTTTGATAGGAAGTTACGATTGCCAATCACTTTAGAATACTGAACGAAACTTGACTAGCTTGTTCTTTGGTTGGTTGGGATAGAAGGTGGAGGTTACATTAAGAAAGACAACCATCGAATTTAACTGGGTGCATCAAAAAGGGCTACCTCCTGCAAAGTGTCATGTAATCTTTTGTTTCCTTTTGTATATGTATCAAAAGTGTTTCCTTGTAAAAAAAAAAAAAAAAAAAAAAAAAAAAAAAAAAAAAAAAAAAACGATGTATATATTCAGAAAAAAAAAAAAGAGAAAAAAAAATCAGAAAAATACAAAAAAATAAGTATTTATCAATTCCATCATCTCTTGTTCCAAAAATAAAAGAGAATAGTCAATGTAAATAAGAGTCATGTAAAGAGTCATCTTTTGTTGTTTTTTTGTAATAAGCAAGGAGGGTGTATGCCATTGATGTACAACGCGAGTAATTGTGAAATACCTCCAACTCATTCACAATTCTCGTAAAGTCCGGACAGCTAGCTAGATTTCGACCTCAGTTCTTAGCCTGAGAAACTATCTCTTGGTGATTAGTAGTCATAACTTCAGATCTTTCTTTACACATGTGTAGATACACTTTACACTCTTATCACATGTCTTTTTTTGTTATCAGTGCTAGGATTGTGCCTTCGATAGCTAGATTGACATCTCCATTTTGCTGTGAGCTTAAACTGTTTTGCACATGTCACATTTGATGGAATATGAGCTTATATTTTGACCTAGGTTTTGTAGGTACACCTCTGGTAAACCTTCACGAGACTTCAACTCGTCCACTAGGGACACTTAGTGGTTTAAAAGGCTTAGTGCATACGCTAAATGCATTCGAGAGACCAGCGACAGTGGTATAGTTAGGATTTCCTTAGTTTTGATTTACTTGAGGACAAGTAAAATTCAGGTTTGGGGGTATTTGATGAGTGCCAAATATTGTATATATTTATCCCTTTTTGTTGGCATTTAACTCATCTTTTGTGCAGTAATTCTACATTTTATCCCATATTCTGTATTTTCATTGTTTTCAAGAATAAATATTTTTCTTACTTAATTTTGTATTTTTAGGTAATAAATAAAGTCTGGATAACTTGCGGAGCGGAAAAGAGTTGAAGAGTAGTGAAAAGCCGGAAGAAATTACGCAAGGAAGCCGCAAAGAATGGTGCGCACAAGACCAAAAAGCTAGGAATGGGCTCAAGAAGGAAGAATTGTTCTTAAAGAAGATATGGGCTTGGCATACCCAAGGCCCAAAACCCTTACCCAAACCCATTTTCTATATCCATACCCGCCTCCATTCTCAGCCGTTAGATTGGATCCATCTCATCATCCAATGGTCGCTTCTTCATCGTGCATCAAAATCTGAAGTCCCTGCAAAACACCATAGTGCCTAAATTCCAAGCCTTCAGATTAAATCACATTTAGATCCTACGGTCGCTCCTTTGCCTGCGCATCAAATCTCGACACTTCCGCTTAACACTACAGTACCTAACATCATCTACCACCGTTGACTTCGTTGTGTTTCAAAATCCAACGGTTGCATCGATTCATCTCTCATCTCACCGTTAGATCTACCAACCATCTTCGCATCCCGCAGCTCAGAGTCACAAAACATCAAAATTTGATGAAGCCGCTCAACACTCTAAAAACCTAATACCTATACCCAAAAACCAAACAAACCCTAACCTATTTTCTATCGGGCTCCTTCTTCTTCCTCCCCTCTTCTTCACTGCAAACCCCATGACCACCACCTGCTCCGCCACCCACTCCATCTGCCACCACCACCAGCTCAATACGAGCTCTCAAATCACTCAACAACCCTAACCCACATCATTACTTCCCCTTTCACCAACTCTATGTCCTCCTAATCACTCAATTTCACGCCTCTCCCATGTCAGGAACCCTAGAGGTAAAATTGACAAATTAGGTGAAATAGAGTTGCAATTGGAGGCGTGGATAACATCAGGAGAACAATTAGAGGCGTGGGTCGAAGTCAGTAGCGTGTAATCACATCACTATGGGTAAGAATTACCAAACCCTAAATTTTCTGATTTGGGGGAATTTATTAAAGAACCCTAAGTTTCTGTTAGGGAGAGCATAGGGAAGCTAGAATAGGGATATGGGTATGATTGAATTAGGTGAATTAGGTAAAACCAAACCCTAATTGTACTGTTTTCAATTTGGGGATTTTTTTGGGTAAAACCCTAATTGTGTCTGTGGACTATAAATTGAGGGTTGTGGGTGTGTTGTAAAGGTATGCTTGGAGTAGCCAACATCCAGGACTTTCATGTCCTGTTAAATGTTAATGTGTTCTGTTAATATTTTCACTTTCATTTATGTTCATGTTCATGTTCTGTTAATGCTATTTTCTCCTGTTATTTATAGTTAATGCTCTGTTAATGCTCCTGTTATTTATGTTAATGTGATCATGTTCTGTTAATGCTATTTTATGTTAATGTCCATGTTCTGTTAATACCTGTTACTTGTGTCCTGTTAATGCTATTCTCTCCTGTTGATGTTTGTTACATGTTCACTGTCATGTTTAAATTTGCTGTCACAATTGATGGAATGCTAGGCTAGGTATCTGTGAAGCTTTGAACTAATTGTGCAATGGAAGAAATCAGTGCTCATAGCAAGCTGATTTTCTTGCCATTCCTTGTGTATGCTTAGGTTGCAGTGTTGATTGAGCTTTGGGAGAAACTAGTGCTCATAGCAAGCTAGTTCTCTTCCCATTCTTTTAGTATACCTCCTGAATGCCTTAGTCTAGCCTTGCTTCATTTCAGTTTCTTTATCACCCCTGCCCTTGGCTTAGGCCTTGGTTCATCTTGCACTGTTTTATGCTTGTAGTTGCTTTGTTCTTTGTTTCTGTCACTGTTTTACTTCCATGTTCATTTCATTTGCTGATTTACTTCTAGTGCTGCTACTTCTTTTGGCTTGCTGCAACTCTGTTGCTTCTCTTATTCCACTGCCTTGCAGCTGCTGTGCAGCACTTGTGCTGCTGCTGCATTGCCTTCTCTGCTGCTGCATTGCCTTCTCTGCTGCTGCAACTCTGTTGTTGCTGCTTTCTTTGCTTTCCCCTGCTGTTGCTGCTCACTGCTGCTGCTGCCCTTCTGCTGTGCAGTCTTGCTACTGCTGCTGCCTGCCAAAGCCAGCTGAGCCCAATTCAGTTCATTGCTGTGCACTCAAGCCCAAAGCTCACTTCAAACTGAAGCCCAATTCAGTCAACTGTGGGCTTAACCAAAGCCCAGTTGTTTAAAACCAAAGCCCAAATTCATTAAGGCCCAATCCAATTCAGGCTTAATCAAAAGCCTAAGTTTAAGGCCAAAGCCCATTTGCACTTCAAAGACTAACTGAGCCCAAGCTCAGTTCATTTTATTGTGAACAAACCCATTAGCACTCAAAGCCCAATTTAAGCCAAAAGGCTTCTAAGCCCAAAGCAAATCTAGGAACCCAATTAGCTAGAACACTCCAAACACACCCGATCTCTGTGGATCGACCCGTATTTGCACGAGCTACAACCGACGACCGTGCACTTGCGGTATTACTGTAGGCCCCCGCGTTTCATTTCGCTTCAATTTTATACGCTTTCCCGGGTCCACCAAGTTTTTGGCGCCGCTGCCGGGGATAATTTTTAGGACCTTTTAGAGGCCTACCAGTATGCTTAAAAGAGTAACCAATATTTTTCGAATGACTTTCCTGTCAAGCTCATTACCCTATCGATCTCGTTCTAGTCAAAATTTTAGGCTTAGGTTCGCGTAGGTTACGTGTTCCTAAAGCGGGCAAGAAGAGAACGGTGATGAAATCCGAACCCTTATCTTGTATGGCCAGGCCTTGCCCTTTACTAGAAAAATAAATGTCCGTATTCAGTCCTCAACATATATGCATACGAAGGAGTCCAGTAACTCGCTGACAGGGGATTCGCGAGTGTTTAGAATCTTACCTCCCGTTCCAGACGGGGGATGAATCGGTTGTAGTCGACTCGGGCTACTGATTCCGATGTCTAGTGTACGAACCCAAGGTGCAGAGACAATATCGTAATTGTCCTCCTTCTCTGCAAACAGTTTATATTTAAAGTACCCTTCCGTAGGATAATAAAAAATAATAATGTCCCAAAGTCCAAAAGTCCAAAAGTCCAAAAAAATAAAGAAAAATTACAAAAAATAATAAACCCTCATACAATTTTTTTTTAAATAAAATAAACAAACCCTAAACTAAAATTGTCTAAAAAAAATAAAAAAATAAAAAAAAATTGTCTTCTTTTCTGTTATTTTCGCTTTAATTTTAGCCCCAAGTCTTTATGAAATCACCAAACTCCTTGGCTCAATTTTCTTTATGATCCAGAACCTGTAGACACAAGATAAATACCTAAAAACATAAAAAAAGACAAAAATAATAAAAACAAAAAATAAATAAATAAATCTAAAACCCTAAAAACAAGTCCGCGTTGGCGGCGCCAAAAATTGATGTGATTTGTATATAGTGGTAAAAGTGGTTCGATTCTCAGACTTGTGAAGGATATTAATTAGACTTAAATTCTAATATTAAAATATAAAACTCACTAAAAATTATAGCAAACTCTGTCAAAGTTGATATCAATATTAAAAACAACACTGAGGCTAAGATTCCACTATTTTCCAAATTCAAAGTGATTTAATCCAATATTTATATTCATGCAATTTTTTTCGTTCAATTTGATTCTAAACTATTGCAACAAGTAGATTCTCAAAATAACAAGTGTAAATCCGAAGCATGGAACATCAAAAACCTAGGTCCAAGCATGCTCTATCAAAAGAAATAACAATTGCTTAACAAGAATCATTCAAATAATTTTCACTCAAGGCAAAACAATCATAAAAATAATTGCGATAAATAAATAAATAAATAAGAATATACCACTTTTTGTTGGAAAAATAGCTTCCTCTATCGGCTCAGCAATGGGGTTTAGCTCCTCATATTAACCACTTGCTCAAAATACATGTTTGTTGCTCAAAAGTTGATTAAAAAGAAGAGAAGGTATAAAACAACGTGTTTGTAACGGATATAATTGTTACGAACCACTGTTACAAAGTACCCTAACACAGAACTGTTGCGAACTCTGAATAATTGTTACAAAAATTGTGACAGTCATTGAATTTTGAAAGAAAAGGCCACGGATTCTGCGACTGTCTTTTACTGTTGTTCTGTGTTCTTCTTCTTCCTCTCGCATGTATCTCTGCAACTTGGTGTTTTTATGCTCTGTTATGTTCTAAACTTCCCCAAAGTGTACGTAAAGGCCCCAAACTACTCGATCCCTCCTTGTTGAGTCCCAAAGGTCCTATTTATACACAACAGGTGAAACATATCACGAGAATATCTTCAATAATTTCTCTTTTTCTCCCTCGTAAGTTTCGGACTTCTCTTTTATTGTTTACGCGTATGCGGCCGTCGATACACTCCCAAACTGGATAGAATCGATTATACATCTTGTACAAACACTTCTTTGATATCACGGGATCGAATCCCTAAAATCCATAGGAGATATTCTTTCCTAAACTTCCACGAATTTACCAGAAACAAACCAAAACTTACTCACCGTCCCTGGCTTGTCGAGATGTATCAAAATCTTCCTATATTTACTTCTTTTCTTTCTACACATCTGCTGAGTTGTTAAAACTCTTACCAAACTCGTTCCTGACGGTAGGATAGAACCCTTGCCATCGATACACTCTTAATACTTCGCGTAACTTCTCCACGCCACTCAACAGAACCCGACTATAGATCCTCTTATTCTGTTTTCACGAGAACTAATTAAGCACTCCAATTTAATCGAATCTGAACCACATACCAATCCTGTTTACGCCTTTAGAATCCATCCCATACGAAATACGAAATTGAATCTCCTTAAATCTCTCCAACTCCGTTCAAGCAAAGTCGTGCAGATGTGAGCACAATTTTCCCGCCAAATTTAGTTTTTGAATTTGTGAAAAAAAGTGGTCTCCCTCTAACCACTGATGGGGTGCAAATAGTAGTTGCCCTGAGGCGGCCCTTATCAACTGGGAACCCCTTAGTAATTGAGGTGTTTCTTTAGTAATTTTCTCCCACGAGCGAAAAAACCACTTTTCGAGCCAATTTCGCCGCAAATGCTTATTTCTCCAAAATCACCTACAAAGACATAAAATAACCAAATAAGTATAAAATCGAGCACTAACAATATATACAGTTGAGATATATTAGACACATAAATGCGTCTATCAGACTCCACGATTCATGAGACATCAATCACGTCACAAATGGGGGATATCAATCAGGGTTTTGGTCTGGAGACCTACGGCACGTGGATTCATCCACGATGAGAATGTGAGTAAGTCATGCAATGGTTGAAGGATTTAGCAAAGTAGTGGGTGTACGGTTAACCAAGTCTACGCACGACATGGAACTGGTTTCACCACGATCTTCCACTTTCCCACTCTTTCACTCAAGAAACCGTCACACTTACAGGGATCATGATATTCATCATTCTTGCAATATAAATAAGTCCAAATCGAGGACAATCGATCAGGATTAACATTCGTCAACAACTCGATTAAAACTTATTCACAGAACTCAACTTCAGCAGTTCATCAATTTGTAGAAACCTTCAACACATCCACAGTCCTTGATCATCATTGATCCCACACAATTCTCAGCTTCCCTCCTACAGATCAACCCATCTCCCTCTTTGTGATCGAATTGACTCTGGAACAGCCATTGACTTGGTTTAGGCCGGAGTCCTATAGATTGATCTATAGAATCTAAGCACTCCCTTTGCAGTGTATCTGTGTGAGGTTCAACAGTTTGCTCGGTCGAGGAGTCTCGTCCGCACGCTCGACTCTTCACTTTCCTAAAAAACCAGCAAATCGTTTTTCCCCATCTACATGTAGTTAGGCAAACTACCATCATCTTGATCTGTTTCAGATGTAATTAAACCGGTTTTATCACAGTCTTTAAAAGTTGAGCAAAGACTTTTAGTTTCCTCCTAAGAAGAAATCACAACATCATCACTAGTCAGAATCATAGGACGTGTCTCTTTATCTGTAAGAGATTTACCAAGAGCTTCTAGTTTGACAATGATATCCATTTTATCTTTGGCTAGACAATTCAGTTGAATGTATTTTTCTCTGATCTCCTGTTTAAGAAGATTTGACTCTATCTTTAAAATGAGTACTTTAGAAGACAAAGATTGTATAGGCTTTAGGAGTTTTATCAACTCTTTATCAGCATATTCTCTTTCATCAGAGATAGACATAGATGTTTTCGTAACTCCTGGATCATGAGTCAACGAAGTAGTAACATCTTTAACTATTGAGTATTCATACTCTTGCATAACGTTAACTGAATCAGACATTAGATTCATTTCTTATAGGTTGGATCGCACTAAACACAGATGGTTAGATCTTTTCGTGTTTGCCTGCTCTGATACCAATTGAAAAAGCGAGGGTATCCAAATATACCTCAAGATAAAACTTTTCCTATCTATAAGTCATTTCTCCGAAAGTGATTGTCTATGGACTGAGTCGAGACAGTACAACTAATTGGTTCACACTTCGTGTGATCGTCTATGGATAAGAGATCGAGACAATACAACAACGAAGTATGTTTACTTGATACAAATGTTCGTACTTAACCAAACACAATAGGATTTCTTACCAAGTAAATAGGAATTAACGTTTGTGTAATTTACTTTAATAATAATAAAACAATTATAATGCGGAAATATAAAGTAAATGACACAGAAAGATTTTGTTAACGAGGAAACCGCAAATGAAGAAAAACTCCGGGACCTTGTCCATAATTGAATAATCTCAGGATTAAGCCGCTACAAAAAATTAAACCAACTTCGTATAGTTGAGACCAAGCAACTAAACCTATAGTTCACCTAGTTCCGTCTGTATTCCCACTCCTCCAACTTATAAATAACTCACGTACTTGGATCAATTCCTTTGGTTCGTATTCCAAATAGTAAAGGAACAACAAATTTGTTTGGTATCAACTCTATTCAACCAAGTGATATGAGTCGGACAAAGGCTCTTCCATTTATCTTAACATAAACTCCTTCGTCAGGTCCTTAGATCTATACTATTTTCAATTACCGAAGTAATTGTTTAAGATTAAGCCAACAACACTCTTAATCCAAAGAATTGTGTTGATGCCGATCTACTCAATTAATCAATCCGATCTACCACAAGGATAAACCGATTATTAATTGGATCCTCTTTTACCGAAACAAGTATTGTGCACACCAAAGATTATGAACTCACAAATCAGAAATCTTCAATATCTTCTTCGTCTTCAAATCTTCTTAGATCTTCAATATAAACCTGCACACAATCATTTGAATCTCTTGTGATCAATCACGCACATAGCAGAGTCTGTTAACAATGGATTATCACAAGATCGTCTTTAGAACTAACAACAATCTAAAGATCCCTGTCGGAACTCTGAACTAGTTTGAGTGAATCTTATATCAGAAGAGAAGATTCTCAATCATAAACAAACTAGGTGCAATCAGATTTCAACCACCGTTAGTCAATCAAATCAATGAAAACAAAAGATAAACCGAAATTATCTAGTTTCCCACCAACGGTACACGCTAGAGATTCTCAATCCCAAAGAAGACTTTAAACTGAGCGGACGTAAGAGATTTCGCCTAATTAGGTTACTCTTCTCTCCGGATAGGCGGCTACACCAGTAACAACAACAAAGAGGAAGTCTGTTGTTACGAAGGATTAGTTTGCTAGAAAGGCAAACTTAAAGTATTTATAGACAAGGAAGTTTGGACACCAAGAATTTCCAAAACCGAAAATTTTCTCAAGATATTCATTAAAGCACAAATTCGGTTTCCATAATTCCTGGAAATGCTTTGTCCAAAAATAATGATCGAAATCTCTCGGAAAATCTAATTCGTAAATGCTCATTACTAATTCTTATATTTACCTACAAAATGAAATTAATAACCTTAATTAAAATACTCTTAACTTACTTATGTTTCGATCCTGGGATTTTTTTATTTTATATATTAAGGAATAACTTTGAACAATTAAAGAAATAAAAATTCACAACACGTGTTCAAAGTATGTCGACATCCTTACTTTGTAACTTCTCTTTCACACTTACAACCTTGAAACCGATTTGCCACACTTCCAAACAAGTTTAGAATTGGTTTATCTGACTTTCAAGAACTATGCGATTGATCAAACAAACATTCAATCACAATCATGGGTTTAACGGTTCTACCAAAACAAGTTTCGGTTCAACCTCCATGTGAGTACTGTGCATAGTCACACTATATTTCTAAAATTAGGTTGACTAGGAACTATGATCGGTTCCCCACATATTTATGGTATCTAACTTATATGTGTTGCACATGTCCATAGGATCGGTTCCCCTTTGCCTAAAAACGTGTTGCACATATTCATAGGATCAGTTCCCCTCTCTGCTATAAACCTTGTTGCACCCCTGTTTGAGGGTGAAAACAGTTTCTGCTGGTTTCGGTAATTTCGTGTGATGTGGGTTAAAAACAAATCTAAACCCTAAAAAATGTACTGCAAGGGAGTACTTTAGATTCGGGAGATCAATCTGTACAAGTCCGGCCTAAACCAAGAAATGGTCGTTCCAGACTTGCTTCGGTCACAAAGTGGAGGAGAAGGGTTGGTTTTGGGGTGGGAAGCGAAGAGAGTGTTGAGACCAGAATAGTTGATTCTGGAAGAGTAGTTTTTTTGTGACTTGTATCAGAAAGTGGGAAGCTAACAGATGGGAAAGCTAGCAAACGTCTTCTGAGTGTTGTATGCTCCTGACCAGAACTTGTTATTCGGTGGAAATAGGTAATGCCTATTTATACAAGTCGAAGTGAAACGTACTCTGGTCTCATTAAGAAACGGAAAACGGGTGAGTAAATGGGAGGAGGTGGTAACCGGTAACGCTTGGGATTGATGTTCCATAAAAGAAAGCATTTCACCATTACTCCCCGTATTTACTAACCGCCCCATCCTTATGACACTTTCTTATAACGGGGGTAGTGTACGCCGCACGCTGTAAACGGCCAAACAAATACCCAATGAGCATCCCCCAGTTTGTGACATGCGTTGATGTCTCGAGTGTTTTCGTGGAAAACATGTAGCACGTTGTTGTTGTCTGGAAAGTTGATCTTGGGAGACTTGTCGGCTCGGTGGTGACCTTCGACGGTCGAGATTTTTCATCTTAAAAGGAAAGGTAGCCGTTGATTATTGCAACCCTTCGTTTGGTATCCAGTGGTATGAAAGCATGATCAATATGGCTTTAATATGGACTAGTTTAGGCGCGGCCCAAAGTTAGGGCCAAAGGTTGCCATGCGTTAGTTGGTAACCTTGGACGGCTAAGATATATACCTTAGATGAAAAAGTGGCCGTTGATTGTTACAGGCCTTCGTTTTGGTAGCCGCATAGGAAAGGCCGGCATGGTATGGCGCGGCAAGGTGGTTGTCATGCCATTGGCACAGGTAGCATGACATGCCTTGGCGCGGTTTGGCGTGGTCAAAACTAGGGTTTTTGTCCAAAGGTTACCATGCGTTGTCTGGCGACCTTGGACGGCTAGGATTTGCATCTAGGATTGAAGGGTGGTCGTTGATCGTCATACGTATTCGTTTTGGTAGCCGCATAGGGAAGGCCGGCATGGTATGGCACGGCAAGGTGGTTGGCATGGCATGCCTTGGCGCGGTTTGGCGTGTCCAAAACTAGGATTTTGGGACAAAGGTTACCATGCGTTGTCTAGCGACCTTGGACGACACGGATTTGCATCTACAATTGAAGGGTGGCCATTGATCATCGCACACCTTCGTTTTGGTAGCCGCATAGGGAAGGCCGGCATGGTATGGCGCGGCAAGGTGGTTGGCATGCCATTGGCACATGTGGAATGGCATGCCTTGCACGGTTTAGCGTGCCCAAAACTAGGGTTTTGGGCCAAATGTTACCATGCGTTGTCTGTAGACCTTGGACGGCTAGGATTTGCATCTAGGATTGAAGGTGGCGTTGATCGTCGCACACCTTTGTTTTGGTAGCCGCATAGGGAAGGCCGGCATGGTATGGCGCGACAAGGTGGTTGGCATGCCATTGGCACATGTGGCATGGCATGCCTTGACGCGGTTTAGCGTGGCCAAAACTAGGGTTTTGGGCCAAAGGTTACCATGCATTGTTTAGCGACCTTGGACGGCTAGGATTTGCATCCAGGATGGAAGGGTGGCCGTTGATCGTCTCACGCCTTCGTTTTGGTAGCCGCATGGGGAAGACCGACATGGTGGGGCCAAGGCCAATGGCGTGGATGGCTTGGAATAGTGGGGCCAAGGGTTTGGTACGGACGGCTTGTCATGGTGGGGCCAAGGAAAGGTGCGGTTGGCTTGGCATGGTGGGGCCAAGGGTTTGGCATGCCATTGACGCATGGTGCGGCAAGCATGGTTGGGGCCAAGGCAAGGCGCGGTTGGCTTGGCATGGTGGGGCCAAAGGTTTGGCATGCCATTGGCGCATGGTGCGGCTAGCATGGTTGGGGCCAAGGCAAGGTGCGGTTGGCTTGGCATGGTGGGGCCAATGGTTTGGCATGCCATTGGCGCATGGTGAGGCTAGCATGGTTGGCATGTCTTGGCGCGGTAGACGTGCCTGGAATGGTTTGCCATTGGCACAGTGATGCGGCTGGCATGGTTGGCATGCCTTGGCGCGGAGATGTGTCTGGCATGGTTTGCAATTGGCACAGTGGTGTGGATGGCATGGTTGGCATGCCTTGGCGCGGAGATGTGGATGGCATGGTTTGCCATTGGCACAGTGGTGCGGCTGGCATGGTTGGCATTCCTTGGCGCGGAGATGTGGCTGGAACGGTTCGCCATTGGCACAGTGGTGCGGCTGGCATGGGTTGCATGCCTTGGCGCGGAGATGTGGCTGGCATGGTTTGCCATTGGCACAGTGGTGCGGCTGGCATGGTTGGCATGCCTTGGCGCGGAGATGTGGACGACATGGTTTGCCATTGGCACAGTGGTGCGGTTGTCATGGTTGGCATGCCTTGGCGCGGAGATGTGGCTGGCATGGTTTTCCATTGGCACAATGGTGCGGATGGCATGGTTGGCATGCCTTGGTGCGGAGATGTGGCTGGCATGGCTTGCCATTGGCACAGTAGTGCGGCTGGAATGGTTGGCATGCCTTGGCGCGGTAGCATGAGAATTAGGGTTTGGCATAAATGATGTCGGTCAATGTTAAGGGTTCTGCCGTGGAACATGACACATAAAAAAAAGTACCCTGGTAATTCTTACATAGGCATGCTGATCGATTCAATAAATGTGCTAATGGGCATATTGACGTCATGTCAGATGTGCGGTTTTACGATTTTAACCCTAAGCTTAAAACCACCATCAACATTAAGTCCCCTGCTTAGCTCGGAACGGGAGCATCGTTGCGAGGTAAGCATAAGATGGTGACAGGCTAGGACAAAAATCGAAACAAAAAGTCGTGAAAAGATGGTCAAGAAGGTCAGACTAACCTTTTTCCAGAGGTAAAGAGAGTTTGTGCTTCCCGTGTTGGCGGCGTTGCCTAAATTGTACTGGTGATGCAGATCGTGGAGTGGTGAGATGAAAATTGTCGGCTTAGTCTGGCCATGCATCACCTTGGCTGGGTTAGGGAACGTGGAGTCGCTGGATTAGCGAGTTGTAGGTGTTGGTGCGGCATGAGCAGAGCTGCTGGCGTTGGTCGGCTTGGAATGGGATCCGCATGCATTGGTCGGCTTGGAATGGGAGCCGCGGGTATTGGTCGGATTGGAATGGGAGTCGCAGGCGTTGGTCGTATTGGAATGGGAGACGCAGGAATTGGTCGACTTGGAATGGGAGCCGCAGGCGTTGGTCGTCTTGGAATGGGAGCCGTCAGCATTGGTCGTCTTGAAATGGAGCTGATTGCGTTGCTCGGCTCGTAGTGGAGCTAGCTTGAGTTCCTTGGAAGGAAAACGACTGGCTTCAGTTCCGTGGAAGGATGACGACCGACTTCAGTTCCACGGGATGATGGCAACTTTGTCTGAATTAGGTTTTGGCATGCCGAAACCCTAATTAGCGCCCTTTACTAGAATCGCTGTAGAATTCTCGTACGAATTCGGATTTTGACGGTCCGACCCTCCATTCTGAACGAAAAATAATTTCTTATCTTCACTCTCGGGAATATTTAGGTTTTGAGCTCGTTCGGGAGGTGAAAACAGCTCGACAGTAAAATTCAGGAAGAATTGCGGGCCCGTGGAATGATGGAAGCTTGCTTTAGTTCCGTGGGAAGATGATGACTTTCTTTGGGAAGATAACAACTTGCTTCAATTCCTTGGGAAGGTGAGGACTGGCTTCGGGAAGATAACAACTTGCTTCAGTTCCCTGGGAAGGTGACGACAGGCTTCGGGAAGGTAACAAATTGCTTTAGTTTCCTAGGAAGGTGACGACTGGCTTCAGGAAGATAACAACTTGCTTCAGTTCCCTGGGAAGGTGACGACTGGCTTCGGGAAGGTAACAACTTGCTTCAGATTTTAGCATGCTGCAACCCTAATTAGCGCCCCTTACTATAATCGCTGTAGAATTCTTGTACGAACTCGGATTTTGACGGTCCGCCCCTCCATTCTGAACGGAAAAGAATTTCCTATCTCCTCGCTCGGGAATACTTAGATTTTGAGCTCGTTCGAGAGGCGAAAACAGCTCGACAGTAAAATTCAAGAAGAACTCAGGAGGGATGTTGCGGGTCCGAGGTGGCATAGTCGCGCCCAGTCATCCGTTTCATGGAGCAAGAAGGAATCTTTATTTGGTTCAAACTCTAGAAACTCCATCCGCATGAAAAGAGATATTGACCTTCTTTTGTTTTCTGTTGCTCGTTCGTATCCGTTCTTTCGTCTGCAGTGTCTCTCCAGTGGATTCCAAAATTTATCAAACTCCATTGCATTCTTGGGACGAATGGACGTGGTTGCGTTTTCAGTCCATCCTTGATTTTAGGTTGTTCAGTGCCTGTACCCTCTGATCGCGATGACAATATGTTGTGGATGCTTGTATTGGTCGAAATCTTCCGGAGACAATGGATGAAATAGATGAGTTGGGAGACGTTTCATTGGCGATGTGCTACTATCAAGTCTTCAAGGACTTGGTTACAAGTGGCATCCTTCGAACCATCTTCCGAATCTTGGACTATCGTGTGGAATGGGATGTGGTGAGCAGTCCCCCGTTATGCTTCTGTTAGATCCGATGGCTTGGCCGAATATGTGAATGTATCTTTCTGGCATGCATTTGGAGTCTTCGGTGCACATTTACGGCTTCATGTTGAGAAATTCCTCCGGCTCGTAAAACTTCGACAGTGATGATGTTGAAATCAGAAATAACCTGGTTGAGGGGATTGAAAGCGTCCCATGTTGGTAGTCCCCATGTGTAGCCTACTTTCATTGCATCGCTTTGAATCCACGTCCACGGGATTTGATATAAGCTTAACGTACTCTTCTGTATGTGACGATGGGGTGATCAGAATATCACTTGAAATATCCTGGATAGTGAAGTGGTAGGAATGAGAGAGTTATGTTGTTTATCATGGCTCCCTATATTTCTTCAAGAAAATGTTTCAGCCGTGTCTCTGGAGTTATCTCATGAGTCTTTGATGGTCGTCGGTATGGACTGCGATGAGCAGTCCCCAATCGCATTTTTCTTCAATTTCTGAAGTTGTTTTCCTCTGAGCAGGCTTGGGATCCTCCGCGGCCTTGTAAAGTATTGAAGGCGTCTTCTGGACAGATAGGTGATGATTTTCTTGCGCTGCACCCTTGAAGAGTAGATGACCTTGTTGTGGCTATGACTTTTTGGTTGAACGTGTCTTCTGAGCTTTGACAGTGAAGGTTTCGTGTATATCCTCAGTCTCCAAGTATGGTTTACATGTTTCCATCTTGTATGGTCAGTGGGTTGACCATGATAAAGACATCACCATCGTGCATTCGTACTGGTGATTTTGTTACTTCTTTCACGTGGAACTTAAAATATGGAGGAGTACAGGTTACTTTTGTAGTGATTAATGCTGTGGTGAAGCTTTGGCTGGTATCAAAAAATGAGCGGTAACAGTTCTTGGTAGCAGATGTAATCAGAAGAGACTACATTGTCGTGGTAACAAAGTAGGTTGGCTGGAATTGTATGGGCATCCATGGAAGTAAAAGGATTGGCTGGACGCGTAAGCGAGCAAAGAATCCATGATCACGAGTTTTGGCGAGATGGATCAAAAGGCGGTCATGACTACGAAGGTTGTCTGGCTGTGATCATGATCCCTGACATGGAGAGCGTGGTGGTATGACCCTTTGCAGGAAGAAACGGTGTTGAAGCAGCTTCGGCTCTTGGAAAGGATGTTGAAACTTAAGGAGCCAAACGCTGAAGCTTCGGCTTCGGATTCTGGAGCAGCTTATGGAGAGAACGCTGAAGCGGAGCGGCTGCTTGAGCGAGCGTTGAAGCGGAGCGGCTGTCGGAGCGAACGTTGAAACGGAGCCGCTGCTGGAGGACGTTGAAGTGAAGCGGATGTTGGAGCGAACGTTGAAACGGAGCGGCTACGTTAATCAGTGTGCTGTCAAACTGGACACCCTTCAAGCGAACAATGGTTAGGAGTCCCCAGTTCCATCTATCAATCGTGCTTTCCAGGAGAGGTTGGGGTTTGGGAACGGCTTCTCTGGTTGGAAACAGCTGCTTCCCTGATGCAGTGCGGTTGAGGGATGCGAATATGTCTTGACGCTGCGCCTATAGAATCTCACATAAGTGTTTCATCATAGACTGCACGATTTTGTGGGCGAAGTCCACGGAAATCATACAGCTCCTGACAGGAAGAGAGTCTTTGTGAACTCAGGGGGGTTGCTGATTTTCTTTGCTTCGATTTTGGAGAAGTCGTTTCTGATCTTTACGTGTGATGAAATTAGATTGATGATTCCCTTCTACTGGGCGTTCAAAGGGCAACGCTGGAAGGATGCAAGTTGCTGTTTCTGGAAAGATGCAAGTTGTTAGCGCTGGATCAGCTTAGAATGGGCGATGGCTTGGCGTGGACGCTTTCTTGGATTTGGTATGGTGCGGACTGTTGGCTGGGCATGGTGCGGACTGTTGGCTTGGCATGGCGCTGGCTTGGCGTGGCGCGGACTTGTTCTTACAGGACCAGTTGTCTCTTTCCATACGTAGCTCAAATAGGAAATCATTTCCTTATTCAAATTCCAAAAGTGTTATGCGTATGAAAGGGGTTGGCTCTCCTTTTTATCTCGTATCTTTGTTCTCACGTCCTGGTGTTTAGTAGTAGCGGGTAGCAATAAAGTGGGCAAGCGTATTCCAGCTATGTACTCCAGCGTTTCTGTTTCAATTTGTTTTCTTGTTTCGGGGCAAATCCTAGCCATAGATATGCCTTCCATGAATCTGTAGAAATATTGTTCTTCTCTTCACATATCACTGTAGTAGCATCAGCTACCTCATGAATAGTGACTGGTAATTGTTATTATGCAAAGTAGGTACCTACGGGTAGGTGACTGATTCCACGAGGAACTGGGCGTTAGGGTTTCTATGAGATCCAAAAGTTGCAGGCTAAGGTGACCGAAGGTCCTTCTGCGGACGTGGTCAAACAACAAGAAGCGGAGGTCGAAAGGCTGTCCAAAGAGTTTGAGCTGAAACAGGCGGTCCTCCAAATGACAAAGGACGCCTTCTTTTAGAAGAGCAAAACACCGTTGAATGGCTTCCTTTGAATGCACTTCTGTCTTCTGAAGTTCTTCTATTTCGTTTTTTTTTTTTGACAGAAAAATGAAACACCTGGCTTTATGGTTTTGATTTTCTGGATTTTTGGGTTGATAGACAAGTGTTACCTATGAAGGTTTTGGATTATTATTCGGGATGAACTGTTTTAGGATGATGCCGTTTTTGGTTATGATTGTAAGTGACACAAACATCCCAGGGAAGATATGGAACCGTGAACTTTGTGTGTCGGTAGATGACATGGGATGAAACATTACATGGCTATCGGTTTTATCATTCCCGTGAAAACTTGATATAGTAAACCATGTATTTTGTCTAGGAAAGACTTACTCGGTTTTTTGGATCTGCTAACGAAAAATGAGTCAGGTGCAAGTCCGAGTTTTGTGAGAAGCACCGTAATCGTGGAAAGTCTCCAGTCGTCCTTGAGTCACTTGATAATCAAGTCACCAATCCCTGGGCGGATCGTTTGCTTTTAACCTCTGGGAAGTCCGAAGTCCCCCCTTTCCATGTCATGACTGATAATCGCGTCGTCTGGTAACTAAGTCGTCGATCCCTGAGCAGATCGTATTGGGTCGTCTGGTAGCTGAGTCGTCGATCCCTGAGCGGATCGTTTGCCTCTACCGTCCTGACGTCTGGGTCGAAGTATGAGATCGAGGATTGAAAATTGACATTGTAACCAAAAGACCAATCTCCCACTGTGGTAACCAATTGTTTGAGGGTGAAAACAGTTTCTGCTGGTTTCGGTAATTTCGTGTGATGTGGGTGAAAAACAAATCTAAACCCTAAACAATGTACTGCAAGGGAGTACTTTAGATTCGATAGGTCAATATGTACAAGTCCGGCCTATATCAAGAAATGGCCGTTTGATAGGCCAGAAGATGTGTGTATAAAATGAAGCAATGATAAAACGGGGGCCTACAGTAATACCGCAAGTGCACGGTCGTCAGCTGTAGCTCGTGCAAGTACGGGTCGATCCACAGAGATCGGGTGTGTTTTGGAGTTTTCTAGCTAATTGGGTTCCTAAATTTGCTTTAGGCTTAGAAGCCTTTTGGGAGTGTTGGGCTTAAAGTGCTAATGGGTTTGTTCTCAATAAAATGAACTGATCTTGGGCTCAGTTATCTTTGAAGTGCAAATGGGCTTTGGACTCAGTTATTGAACTAGGCCTTTGCTTGGCTGCAGGAGTAGCAAGAACTGGACTTGGCTTGGCAGGAGAAGAAGTGGCAGCAGCAACAGCCTGGCAGCAACCTTGGCAGCAACAACAGCAGCAGCAACCTTGGTAGAGGCACACAGCAGCAGGAGCAAGAGAGTTGCAGCAATGCAATAGAATGTACAAGATGAGCAGTGCAGCAGTGCAGTGGGAAATGCACAGCAGTGCAGCAGCAACAGAGTTGCAGCAGCAGCTGCAGCTGCTCAAGCAGTGGAAAAAGCAGCAGAAGTGGCAGAGAAGGCAATGTAGCAGCTGCACAAGCAGTGCACAACAGCACAAGGCCAAGAAGAAGGAAAAGCAGTGCAGCAGTGCAGGAGAAAGAGATGGCAGCAGCACAAGTGCAGTAACAAGAAAAGAAGTAACAGCAGCACAAGGCCAAGAGAAAAAAAGGAAGCAATTAACAGGAAAAGAAATAGCAGCAGGGGAAACAAACAATGCAAAACAAAGATGAACAACAGCAACAGAAAACAACACAAGATGAACCAAGGCCTAAGGCCAAGGGCAGAGTTGTGGAAAAACTAAAATGAAGCAATACTAAGGCAAGAATACAGGCATTCTAAAAGAATGGGAAGAAAATTAGCTTGCTCATTGTCACTAGTGAGCACTAATTTCCCCCAATGCACAATCAACACTACAACCTAAGCATACAACAAGAATGGCAAGAAAATCACCTTGCTTTAAGCACTGATTTCTTCCATTACACAATCAGCACAAAGCTTCTAAGAAATCTAGCCTAGCATTCCTTCAAATGACAGTAAAACAAACATGACAGGAACATTGATACTAACAGTGAGCAACAACACAAGTTAACAGGACTAACTGACTAACAATGAACAAAACTGAAATACTAACAGGAATTAATTGAACCTAACATGATACTTAACACATTAACATTAACAGTGAATAACATAAGCACATTTAACAGTAACAAGAAAGTAACAAAGCAACATTAACAATGGCAAGAAATTAACAGTTGAAACTGAAAATTAACAGGACATGAAAGTCCTGGATGTTGGCTAACCCAAACATAACTTTCTAACACAACCCATCAACCTAATTTATACACAATATCTTTTTCCCCCAAAACAGTGAACTAGGGTTTGGTAAAAATTGAAATTGGGTGTTACCTAATCACTGATAGCACTCAATAGCTTCGACCCAATCTTCCTTGTCATCTTCTCTTGCTTCCCATACCTCCAATTGCTCTGTATCATCAACTAATTTCACCAACTCACTCTTAGGGTTCAGTGGTGAGAGAATGGGCGAAATTAATTGTTTGATAGAGATTAGAACTTGATATAGGTGATGGGTCGAGTGTGTATGATGGTGGAGGTGTGGTGGTGGCAGTGGAGTTGGTGGTGATGATGGTGGTGCGGTGGCAGACATGGTTTGCAGCAGGGTGATGGTTCTGCAGAGGGGTGGGTGGAGGAGAAGGTCGACTGGTTGGGAGAAGGGGTTGTTTGGTTAGGTGGATGGTGCTCGGTCACTAGGGTGTAAGGCGGGTGTATCTAGTTTTGATGTTCTGTGACTCTGAGCTGCGAGATGCGAAGATGGTAGGTAGATCGGACGGTGATGCGGAGGCAAGCGATGAGCGACCGTTGGATTATATGATACAACAAAATGAACGGTACTTGATGGAGTTAGGTACTGTAGTGTTAGGCGGAGATATCAAACTTTGATGCACAGCAAGGGAGCGACCGTTCGATTCAACTACCATCTAATCTGAAGGCTTGGAATTTCAGCGCTGTGGTGCTTGGCAGAGACATCAGATTTTGATGCTCAGCAAGGAGCGACCGTCGGATGCTTCTGAGAAATGATCTGATGGCTGAGAACGGAGGCGCTTTTGTGTGTAGAAAATGAGGTTGTGCGCACCATTCTTCGCGGCTTCCTTGCGTAATTTCTCCCGGCTTTTCACTACTTTTCTGCTCTTTTCGCTCCGCGACTCATCCGAACTTTATTTATTACCTAAAAATGCAAAATTAATTAATAAAAATATTTATTCTTGAAAACAATGAAAATACAGAATATGGGATAAAATGTAGAATTAATGCATAAAAGATGAGTTAAATGCCAACAAAAAGGGATAGATATATACAATATTTGGCACTCATCACCGTTCCAGACTTGCTTCGGTCACAAAGTGGAGGAGAAGGGTTGGTTTTGGGGAGGGAATCGAAGAGAGTGTTGAGACCAGAATAGTTGATTCTGGAAGAGTAGTTGTTTTGTGACTTGTATCAGAAAGTGGGAAGCTAACAGATGGGAAATCTATCAAACGTTTTCTAAGTGTTGTATGCTCCTGACCAGAACTTGTTGTTCGGTGGAAATAGGTAATGCCTATTTATACAAGTCGAAGTGAAACGTACTCTGGTCTCATTAAGAAATGGAAAACGGGTGAGTAAATGGGAGGAGGTGGTAACCGGTAACGCTTAGAATTGATGTTCCATAAAAGAAAGCGTTTCACCATTACTCCCCGTATTTACTAACCGCCTCATCCTTATGACACTTTCTTATAACAGGCATAGTGTACGCCGCACGCTGTAAACCGCCAAACCACTACCCAATGAGCATCCCCCAGTTTGTGACATGCGTTGATGTCTCGAGTTTTTTCGTGGAAAACATGTATCACGTTGTTGTTATCTGGAAAGCTGAGCTTGGGAGACTTGCCGGCTCGGTGGTGACCTTCGACGGTCGAGATTTTGCATCTTAAGAGGAAAGGTAGTCGTTGATTATTGCAACCCTTCGTTTGGTAGCCAGTGGCATGAAAGCATGATCAGTATGGCTTTAATATGGCCTAGTTTAGGCGCGACCAAAAGTTAGGGCCAAAGGTTGCCATGCGTTAGCTGGTAACCTTGGACGGCTAAGATATGTACCTTAGATGAAAAAGTGGACGTTGATTGTTGCAGGCCTTCGTTTTGGTAGACGCATAGGGAATTCCGGAATGGTATGGCGCGGCAAGGTGGTTGGCATGCCATTGGCACATGTGGCATGACATGCCTTGGTGCGGTTTGGCATGGCCAAAACTAGGGTTTTGGGACAAAGGTTACCATGGCGACCTTGGACGCCTAGGATTTGCATCTGGGATTGAAGGGTGGTCGTTGATCGCCGCACGCCTTCGTTTTGGTAGCCGCATAGGGAAGGATGGCATGGTATGGCGCGACAAGGTGGTTTGCATGCCATTGGAACATGTAGAATGGCATGCCTTGGCGCGGTTTGGCGTGGCCAAAACTAGGGTTTGGGGCCAAAGGTTACCATGTGTTGTCTGGCGACCATGGACGGCTAGGATTTCCATCTAGGATTGAAGGGTGGTCGTTGATCGTCCCACGCCTTCGTTTTGGTAGCCGCATAGGGAAAGCCGGCATGGTATGGCGCGGAAAGGTGGTTGGCATGCCATTGGCACATGTGGCATGACATGCCTTGGCGCGGTTTGGCGTGGCCAAAACTAGGGTTTTGGGACAAAGGTTAGCATGCGTTGTCTGGCGACCTTGGACGGCTAGGATTTGCATCTAAGATTGAAGGGTGGTCGTTGATCTTTGCACGCCTTCGTTTTTGTATCCGCATAGGGAAGGCCGGCATGGTATGGCGCGACAAGGTGGTTGGCATGCCATTGGCACATGTGGCATGGCATGCCTTGGCGCGGTTTGGCGTAGTCAAAACTAGGGTTTTGGGCCAAAGGTTACCATGCGTTGTTTGGCGACCTTGGACGGATAGGATTTGCATCCAGGATGGAAGGGTGGTCGTTGATCGTCGCACGCCTTCGTTTTGGTAGCCGCATGGAGAAGGTCGGCATGGTGGGGCCAAGGCCAATGGCGCGGATGGCTTGGCATAGTGGGGCCAAGGGTTTAGTACGGACGGCTTGGCATGGTGGGTCCAAGGCAAGGTGTGGTTGGCTTGGCATGGTGGGGCCAAGGGTTTGGCATGCCATTGACGCATGGTGCGGCTAGCATGGTTGGGGCCAAGGAAAGGCGCGGTTAGCTTGGCATGGTGGGTCCAAGGGTTTGGCATGCCATTGGCACATGATGCGGCTAGCATGGTTGGGGTAAAGGAAAGGTGTGGTTGGCTTGGCATGGTGGGGCCAAGGGTTTGGCATGCCATTGGCGCATGGTGCGACTAGCATGGTTGGCATGCCTTGGCGCGGTAGACGTGGATGGCATGGTTTTCCGTTGGCACAGTGATGGGGATGGCATGGTTGGCATGCCTTGGCGTGGAGATGTGGCTGTCATGGTTTGCCATTGGCACAGTGGTGCGGCTGGCATGGTTGGCATGCCTTGGCGCGGAGATGTGGCTGGCATGGTTTTCCATTGGCACAGTGGTGCGGCTGGCATGGTTGGCATGCCTTGGCGCGGTAGCATGAGAATTCGGATTTGGCATAGATGATGTCGGTCAATGTTAGGGGTTCTTCCGTGGAACATGACACATAAAAAAAAGGTACTCTGGTAATTCTTACATAGGCATGATGATTGATTCAATAAATGTGTTAATGGTCATAGTGATGTCTTGTCAGATGTGCGGTTTTACGATTTTAACCCTAAGCTAAAAACCACCATCAACAACCCCATACAAGGATCGGTTCCCCTTTGTGATGTACTGCACCTCTTACTAGGATCGGTTACCCTTTCCCAAATTTGGTCAGACAAAATACAAACCCGATCATACCATCTCAGGTGATTACTTAAGATCGGTTTCACTAATAAAAGTCATACCAATACATAAGTCAGTCCTTTGTGAATAGTTCTACCAAGAATACAAACAAGTTGTGAGCGGTTATACTCAATCATACATATTGGTTGTTCATAAGATATGCAATGAATAATAATACCAATAACACCTGGTAATTTCCTTTTTGGTTCACAAACAAGTTTATGAACTTACTTCCTTAGAACACATGTAAAACATTGTTCCCTAGGATGAAATCCTCACCTCATACCCATACATAATCACAATAGCATTCAAATGATTATGGCGATGTCTTATCTACAAAGTTTAATGGTTAAGCAATAAACCTCGTATTGTATTCCTTAATACTATGTCTATCTAGAGTTCAAATATGCTTCACAGTTTTGTTTTCAATATGCACGACTTGAAAGATACGTTAGGGAATGAAACAGTTCAAGTCAAATATCACTAACCTCAAGTGGAAGGATGATTGTTGTCGTTGTAGCTCCTTGCTTCTTCACATCTTCAAGATTTCACAATACTTGTAATGTCTCATATCCTAGTACTTTCAAGCTAACCTATACGAAGTTGATTCTAGTACATAATCAAGCGACTCTTAACATGAGTTTTGATTCACTAAAATATGACAACCAAACTTGACATACCAACGCTTGGTGGGTTCAACCGAGCTATGCTCTAACAGAAAGCACGCCTGTGGCTGGGGCAGACTTATTAGCTCTGTATGATTGGGTGTGAATTATACTTCCGTCTATATACCATTGGCGAATCCCTGCTTAACGTATGATACAAGGATAATCAATTTTTCTAATTTCAGCTTGTCTTGTTCTTCGTGTCGTGTGATATGATGTTTAAACCTAAACCTGGTTTTGTAGTTTATTTCGATAGTAAATTAAATAAGTGATCAGTTTGCCTAATGTCAGTCTAGTTATGTGTGATATTTTGAAGTGAATGTAACCAACTTGCATAATCAATCATAGATTGCATGTTAATTGGTAATAACATATATTGTGAGATGTAACCCTAACTATGTTTGATTGGTTAATTTGATCCAATTTAAGTTTGATGATCAACTGTGTGTTTCTGATGAACTTATTATTTTAATCCATTAGCTAGATAGGATTATTAATTTAATCGGTTGTCAATCTGTTAATGACCGATTGGTGCTAATATCAAATAATTGCTAAGCAAATAAGATCATATAGCTATATACTTATAAATTTCCATCATTGAACGGAATCATCACAAGTTCATAACATTATTTTGAATTTCCAACTGAATTTTTTTCTCATTTTCTCGGGCGCACGCTATAGCAGCGCCCCACTTGGGCGGAGATTATAACTACGCCTCACACCAAGCGTATGTATTGCAACCGTTTTCTCAGGCGGAGTTTATATATGCGCCCCATTCAAACACTCATTCCATATCCCTCAACTTTCATACGTTAGTTAACTATATTCACTCCCAGATTTAGATGGTCACTATACTCTCGCCTAACCTCGCACGCTCATTGTACTTACACCCCTCTATATTTGGGTTTGGTCTGGGTTGACGACCACTTTTGGTCGTGACGGTGTATGTTCTTAGCTACTTTATTTATAGTTTTGCATCATCTAAATTCACCTACCAAGTTAGTCATGAAGAGACTAATCCCAGCATGTTTATTAACATCATCAAAAAGATGATAACACGATACATCAAGATGTGATTGTTTGGAAAGTCCATGTTGGAATTCCCGATTGGAACCACAGTATAATAATATGTTTATTGATGTCTTCTTTAAGAGAGTTTTTCGGTTTCAACAACTAACTTTAAGGCGAATATATTAGTGTGTGCGGAGTTAAACTTTTTTCGCAGATGGTTTAAAACATCCAACTCTTCAAATATTCCAACCAATAGCGAAAATCACATGGACATGCGTAGGGTTTTGGTTTATACAGAGCCATTTCTTGATCCAATCTTAAACGGTAATAGTAGATCCAACATCTTGTAGCACAACATACCCAAAATAAGTGAACTGTCCCTAGTCCCCTACCCAAATCCAGCCAGTTGGACTGACCATATTTCCAGACCCAGCTCCGCCAAACGGCTCTGTATAACTAATTTAAACAGAAACCTTTATGGTGGGGATTGAACCCCTAATTTTTTCTTTACTGAAGTTGACGGAATACCACCGAGTTATGTGCCCTTGGACCCATAGCTGAAACCTTTAATGGTAGACATAAGATTATTAACTTCATAATGAACAAACAACAAAAAACATTAGCAAATAGTAGCTGAGAGACACTAGTAGCTAGAAATCCAATGTATAAGATGATTATTCTCAAAATGAATAAGGTATATGGAAAAAGACTCCATGCATATTTAAAATAGATATGAGATGAGGAATCACCTTGCCTCAGACCTAGATAGTCTGTAAACATTATAAGGGGACTCGTTATGGAGAAATCAAATACTTGTAGTGCTGATGCACTGAAAAATAAGCTCACACTAGTGGTAAAGAGACAATAACGTTCTATTTTATCGAAGGTTTTAAACATGTCGGATGTTTAAGTCCCAAGAACCCGCATCTATGATTTTCCATGTTCATGGTATGCACAATTTCATATGCAATCACCAAATCATTTGAAATGTGTCTATTAGGAACATAAGCAACTTAAAATGATGATTTTTTTCTTCTTTTGATCGTTTGGAAGAGTGGTCTTGGGCTACATCCTTAACTCCTTATAAGGAGCTATTTCTGACAATTATGGGGTTCGAACTCCTACCTCCGTAGAGCATACAAACTATCAAGTGATGGTTGGAAAAATGATAAAATAATTTCACCAGGATGTAGGTTCATTTCATTTACATAAGTAATTTGGAAACGTTTTTGCAATTAGAAATTAGATAAGAATTACTGGTCGAAAATCAGCAGGAGTGGATAAGTTATTTTAGGGATAAGTTATTTTAGGGAGTGTAGTTCATTTCTCTTGGCGCATGTTTAGTTTCATAGGAACTTTTGGTATTGTTCTGGAGATCATTTTAGGCAAAGATTTTGTTTATAGAACCTTGATGAAAATTTATCTGTAGCAGAAGTGATCCAAGAAGACATTTACCTAATGATTTTCCTATTTCTAAAAGAGTGACAGGTCTCAAAAGTCTGGTATTATGATGGGTGTAGAGATGCGGTTCATAAAAAGATTCCATGTTAGGAAAGGGTTGGTTATCGTACTTCAACTGATTATCTCTGAAATCGCTCCAATGCTTTAATAACTTTTTTTACCTATACTTGTATGCATATTTTCTGGTTTAGCATTGCTCTAAAAGCAATGACCATGGGGACTGAGAGTATTTTTGAAAAACATAGACTAGATAAATTTGATGTCGATAAATTTGATCAAATTTGGTATTATTATAAGCAGAAGCAAACCCCCTTCAACCATTTGAGGAAATAAAAGAAAATAGGAAAATTGTTAGCAGTTTGAGAGAAACAAGATGGTATAGGTGCATTGTAGTCGTTTGAGAGAAGATTGGGGCAATTTGTTTTTATCCCTAAAGTTGTGAAGCACCGACACACCAGTATTGGTGTCGTGTCCGTGTCCGACGCGTTTCGGACACATGATGCACGTGGGACACCAACACGACGTACGTGTAAAAATTTATACTCTATTTTACTAGTTGGGTAATCTAGTGTGTCATGGAAATTAGTACAATAGTTGATTTTTCTACATGTGGACTAATCTAACAACATAAAATTGAGTTTTTTCATATAGTTGTGTGAGTAATGTATTTGATATACCATAATACTATGATTTTAGTATATAAAAATTATTTAATTCATATATATATAAAAGTGTTTGTGTCCTAATGATTTTGAGTTTTGGACATCCCTGTGTCCATGTCGTATCCGTGCTTCACAGCCCCAAAGAAAATCACTTCTTTATGGTTTTGTACATGTACAACTTATTTATAGGATATACATGGAGTAATCTGACAATGTATAACAATTGGTCCCATTTCCTAGCCTAATCATATCCATTCATTTATACTAAAAGAATACAGCCAAGTATCATGGGCTAACACAGTAGCATGTCTCCTAATTTTTCTTTTGCATACGGCACTTAATATGCCGTATAGTGTGTTGTATCTTTTATCCCATGGTTTTTAAAAGAGTACGCTTCACGCTTCGCTTCAAATTTCATCATTTCGCTCCGAAGCGGTTATGTGAAGCTTTAAAAATTTCGTCTAATTTTTAAAGTTTTTAAAAGAAAAATATGAATATTTTAAGTGGGAATTGAACACCCCACCTCCCACACGTCTGGAGTAAGTTGAACTGGTGTACACACGCTTTGTTTTTTATAAAAATTAGACTTATATAAAATATATATAGATATTATCTTCCTATTACTAGTTACGACTAATTTATTTATAAAAAAACATCCGTTTCAAACATCAACCATGAAGCGACGCTTCACGCTTCGATATACGCATTGCTTTCTAAAAATGAAAAACGGTTCACACTCCGTTTCACGCTTTCAATACCTTGCTCTATCTCATAGTGGGATTTTAACTCAAATCACCTAGTCCTCCCCACTCATTTTGAAAGGGATAGTGTGTTAGACTGGGTCTTATGGAGGTGCCCAGCCTCTTCCCAAACGGACAATGACCCCGTGTTGATTCCTTATTTTTTTGAAGACGGACAATGATTATCCGCTTTTCTCTTGAAAACGGACAATGACCCCCCGTTTCATGGAAAAATGCTAAACGGACGATGGTGGTCCGTTTATATCATCTTGACTGGTCAACCACGTCTTCTCCTTCTGTTTTCATTCTATAACGCTCTCCACCATTAAATTTCGAATCAATCTTCACCAAAGATCACCACAACAGCAAGAGCAAAATGGTGATATCTAGCTCCGTCAATTAGTTTAATCCCTGCATGACAATCCGCCAACTATTGAGAATGTGTCTGAGACTAATTAGGAAGGTCTCAGATGTACACATCTCTTAGAACATAAACTAGGAAAGTCTGAGACTGATATGGAATGTGTTTATACTAGGAAAGTCTAAGAAAGACTTATTCTAGGAAACCGAGACTGATATGGAATGTATTTCTATTAGGACTCTATTATGTGGTCACACATATATATCCTTGTAATCAGTTTTGAAGAGACATGAAATAATATACACAAAATTCTTAACATGGCATCAAGAGCCAGTTTCGAAACCTAAAAAAAAAGAAAAAAAAAAAAAAAAAAACTAAAGATGGTTAACGAAATTGAATCATCCAAAGGAAAGACGGTGGAATATGATGTACAAAAGAAGAACCCTGTATATTACCTAGGTTCGAGTGATGGACCAGGAAATATCATCACGCCAATAACTTTGAGAGGAAATAATTATGATGAATGGGCTAGAGCCATAAGAAGATCGTTAATAGCCAAAAGAAAATTTGGTTTTATTGATGGAACAGTTACAAGACCTGAAGATCAGGATCAGTTGGAAGAATGGATAGCCGTGCAATCAATGCTGGTCTCATGGATCAGTAACACGCTGGAGTTATCAGTGAGATCAACTCTGGGAGATTATGAGGATGCAAGTCTATTATGGGCACACTTGAAGAGAAGATTTTGCGTTGTTAGTGGAACAAGAATATGCCAACTAAAAGCATCTTTAAGTGACTGCAAACAGAAGAAAACGGAGGAAGTTGCTATATATTTTGGAAGATTGAACAAAATATGGGATGAGATGGTGACTTATATGAAGATACCCCAATGCAAGTGTGGAAAGTGCACCTGTAATATTGCATCTCAGGTAAGTTTATTGAGAGAAGAAGATTTATTGCATTATTTTCTGATTGGGTTAGATTCTGTATACAGCTCTTTGCGTGAACAATTGCTTGCAAGAGAACCATTGCCGTCTGTGGATGTTGCATATCAAACAATTGTGAACTCAGAACGCCTGAAAATTGGAGATGGAGTTGTGACTACAGAGATGCAAGAGAATGTTATGGATTTTAAGGTGCAATCTGAGCAACGCCTACTTAATAATGCTTATGATCCCAACAAGTACTGCAAAACTTGCAGCAGACAAGGACACTCTGATGATGGATGCTTTAAGATTATTGGATATCCAGAATGGTGGGGAGACAGACCAAAGAATGGAAGAGGAGGAAGAACTGGAGGAAGAGGACGTACTGGAAGAGGAGGTAGAGGACAAGGAGGAAATCCTGTTCGTGCTCATAACCTGCATATTTCGGCAGCAAAGGAGAGTGCTGGTGCTGGTACGTCATCAGCTCATGGAACGGGTCTAGTAGGAGTTACAGCAGCACAAGTTCAAGAGGTGATGGAGTTTTTAAACTCAAGAAAGTCTGGTTCTCATCTACAAGGTAAAAAGAATAAAACATCCTGGATTGTTGACACAGGTGCAACAAATCATGTTACGTATGAACTTCTTAACATGAGGAGTGTACGAGATATTAGGGCATGTTCAGTTGGATTGCCTAATGGAAAATATGCATACTCTGAGAAAATTGGAACCGTGATTCTCCCTGGTGGATTGAAACTTGAAAACGTGCTTTATGTACCACAGATAACCTGTAACCTAATTTCAATCACACAACTTATTGATGAGATGAGTTGTATTATTCAATGTACTAAAAAATTATGTCTTATACAGGACCGGTCTACGAGGAGGATGATTGGAGTGGCTGAGAGACAAGGTGGACTATATATTTTTTGTGGTGTGCCGCATGTTGAAGTTATGGCTGTGCATGAAGATTCATATGAGTTGTGGCATCAGCGTATGGGACATCCTTCAGAAAAAGTTTTGCAGAAATTGCAAGGTGTGAGTAGATTAATTAAGAAGAATAATGATGCTTGTGATATTTGTCCCCGGGCAAAGCATCGTAGAAGCAGTTTTGCTAGTAGTTTGAGTAAATCGAATTGTATTTTTGATTTAGTTCATATAGATTTATTGGGTCCTTATAAGATCCATTCATCATGTGGAGCACAATATTTTCTAACAATAGTTGATGATTTTTCAAGAGGTGTTTGGATTTATTTAATTCGGAATAAAACAGAAGTTGAATCAATATTTCGTGAATTTGTTGCTCTTGTGAAGCGCCAATTTAACAAGGATATTAAAATTGTTAGAAGTGATAATGGAACGGAATTTAATGCATTACATGGGTATTTTAAGACTAGTGGAATAGTCTTTGAGACGTCTTGTGTAGGTACTCCACAACAGAATGGAAGAGTTGAGAGAAAACATCAACATATAATGAATGTGGCACGGGCTTTGAGATTTCAAGCAAGCTTGCCGAAACGGTTTTGGGGAGAGTGTGCATTGACAGCGGCGTACTTGATCAATCGTACTCCTACACCTATCCTAAATAATAAAACACCATATGAAATATTGTTTGGAAAACCACCTCTATATAAACAGTTGAAGGTCTTTGGATGTTTGTGTTATGTATATGATCAAAGTAGCAAAGGAGATAAGTTTGCGAGTCGAGGAAGAAGGTGTGTGTTTCTAGGATATCCATTCGGTAAGAAGGCATGGCAAGTGTACGATCTCGACACAAGAAGGTTTATAGTGTCTAGAGATGTAAAATTCTATGAGACACAATTTCCATATAAGACCGAGTTGGATGGAACTAGAACTCATATAACGACTGATGTCGCTGGCACTACACATGAGACAGATCGTGTTCGTGAAGAATGGAGTGATGATAGTGATGAAGATTCAGTAATAGCTGGCGGAGAAGAAGGTGCAGAAATACAACGACAGACAGATGCAGATGTCGTTGTACAGACTGCAGCGCCTGGTGGAAATGTTGCAGTTCAGACTGCGACATCTGCAGAAACACAGACTGCAGCGCCTGGTGGAAATGTTGCAGTTCAGACTGCGACATCTGCAGAAACTGCAGCAGAACAGACTGCGACATATGCTAAAGATAACGCTGTTAAGCACAAGTCTACGGCATCAGAAATTAAGGCAGATGTAAATGGTGATGGACAACCCACAAATACCGTTGCTGTGAACAACGATTTGGGTAAGGGCAAGCGTCAGAAGATCCCATCAAGTAGGCTGAAATGTTTTGTGACGCACACCATTCGAGAAAATAGTCCATCTCACTCTCAATCATCACAGTCATCATCCTCAGGTACACCTTATCCTTTGACATATTATGTTAGTTGTGACAGGTTTTCTGACATGCATAAAAATTATATTGCTGCATTGTCGGCAAAGTGTGAGCCGAAAAATTTCAGAGAGGCAATGACACATCCAGGTTGGAGGAAAGCAATGGCGGAAGAAATACGGGCCTTAGAAGAACAAGGCACATGGGATATCACCGAATTGCCACCTGGTAAGAAGGCTCTAGGAAGTAAGTGGATATATACGGAAAAATATGATGAAAATGGTACTTTGGTACGTTTAAAAGCAAGACTTGTGATTTTTGGAAATCATCAAGTTGAAGTTTTGGATTACAATGAGACGTTTGCACCAGTGACAAAGATGACAACTGTTCGTATGTTTTTGGCTGTTGCTGCGGCTAAGCAATGGGATGTGCATCAGATGGATGTGCATAATGCATTCCTACATGGAGATTTGGAAGAGGAAGTATATATGAAAATACCACCTGGATTTGCTAAGGGTAATCCTAATATGGTGTGTAAAATGAAGAAATCATTGTATGGACTAAAACAAGCACCGCGGTGTTGGTTTGCGAAGCTGTCCACTGCATTGAAGAATTATGGGTTTCGGCAATCGTACTCAGATTATTCTCTCTTTACTATGCTAAAGGGAAAGATGCAACTTAATGTGCTGGTGTATGTTGATGATTTGATTATTGCAGGAAATGATCTGGTTGCGCTTACACAATTTAAAGCATACTTGGGTCAATGTTTTAAGATGAAAGATTTAGGAAAGTTGAAATACTTCCTAGGATTGGAAGTGGCACGTAGTAAAAAGGGTTTCTACATATGCCAAAGAAAATATGCGTTGGATATTATAATGGAAACAGGTTTATTGGGTGCGAAACCTGCATAATTTCCTATGGAGACAAATCATCGTCTTGCCTTAGCAACAGGAGATTTGCTTAGTGATGTAGAGAAATATAGAAGATTGGTTGGGCGTTTAATATATTTATCCGTCACCAGACCAGACCTTGCTTACTCAGTGCATATCTTATCTCAGTTTATGCAGCGACCTAGACTGGAGCATTGGGAAGCAGCACTTCGTGTGGTTAGATATTTGAAAAAGAATCCTGGACAAGGAATTCTGTTGCGCTCTGATAGTAGTTTCAAATTGAGAGGTTGGTGTGATTCGGATTGGGCAAGTTGTCCTATAACTAGACGCTCACTGACGGGTTGGTTTGTTCTTTTTGGTGATTCACCAGTATCTTGGAAGACTAAGAAGCAACAAACTGTGTCTCGTAGCTCGGCTGAAGCAGAATATCGTTCCATGGCTGCGACTACATGTGAATTAAAATGGTTGAAACAATTACTCCGAGATTTGGGAGTTCACCATACACAAGCAATGAGTCTTCTTTGTGATAGTCAATCAGCGTTATACATTGCGAAGAACCCTGTGTTTCATGAAAGAACGAAACACATTGAAGTGGACTGTCATCTAGTCAGGGATGCGATAATAAGGAAGATTATTTCACCTTCTTATACTCCTACCACAATACAGTTGGCGGATATATTCACAAAGTCGTTGGGGAAAGCTCAGTTTCATGGTCTATTGTCCAAGATGGGCATTTGTGACCTGCATGCTCCGTCTTGAGGGGGGGTATTGAGAATGTGTCTGAGACTAATTAGGAAGGTCTCAGATGTACACGTCTCTTAGAACATAAACTAGGAAAGTCTGATACTGATATGGAATGTGTTTATACTAGGAAAGTCTAGGAAAGACTTATTCTAGGAAACCGAGACTGATATGGAATGTATTTCTATTAAGACTCTATTATGTGGTCACACGTATATATATCCTTGTAATCAGTTTTGAAAAGACATGAAATAATATACACAAAATTCTTAACACCAACAAATTCCATCACCACCACTACTAATTAATCTACAAGCAACAGCTAATCACCAATATATTCTCTTTCTCTTCTTCACCAATATCATGTAAAACAAAATTAGTTCTAGCTGCATACCCTAAACAGTTAATGTTCAAAGTTCAAACTAATCTTTACTATCTTCTTATAGATTATCTCCCCCAATATGGATGATTCTGATCACCATTAACAAAATTTATTTGTTATAAATATCTCACCAATAAGGATGATCCTGATCACGTATTAAACAGGATGATCCTGATCCGGTGTTAAACCTTCAATTGTAATGAAACTAACACTAGGGATTTTCTTCATAGCTTTTCTCTTCAGTGCTTCTCTCAATTTTCCAACATCACTCCATCTTTCATGATAACAGGACTGAATCATCGCAACTATTTGAACCCAATTCTACTAATGACGGATATGCAATCTTAGCTAATTCAACTTCTCGGTAAGTTTTAAATTTTAAAAAGTCAAGGAACGGCCAACAGTTATCCGTTTTTCAAAAGAACAGAAGGTCATCATCCGGTTTTGAAGATAAGAACGGACAACGATTGTCCGTTTTTCACTTTTTGAGAACGGTTAATTATTGTCCGTTTCTAGAATCTTTCCGTTGGAATTCCTAAAAATTAGGAAAGGCTAGCGGGAAGAGGAGGTTTTAGTCACGATTTTTGGGACTGGAAAGAGTTTGGGCATCTCCATAAGACCCGGTCTTAAAATACCAATCCCGTAGCATTGATCTAAAAATGACTGAAATATCATCACTTGGTTTCTTTAAAATATAAGACTGTTATAAACCAGTTGTGAATGTGGATGCCGACCATTTATGTGGGTCCCACTCTAAGTGACATAAACAAGACACTAAAGCATGTACGTGTCATTTACTTGCTAATATAAGTGATGACTAATCACTCATTAGTTTCCTATAAATACCCAACAATGAATTAGTTGTAGGAACTAAGAAGAAGTATAAAAACGATCCTCAGTTTCTCCCTTACGCTTATTTACTTCGTATTTAATTTTCACTAGTCTTTTGGTACATGCATTATTATATGCATTAGCAATTCTTACATTTCCACTGATTAACTACTACTACGTTGATTAGTCCAGTCGATTAGTACGTTGTTTACAATACGTTATCAGCACGATTTGTTCTGTGGTAATCGTTGGGGCTGACGATACGGAAAAGGATAATTCTCTTCAACCCTTGTATATTTAATTTAGCTATTTCTAAGTATTTTTATGCATACAATTTTTATTATGTCTAACTTTGTTTCCTATTTTGATTAGGACTTGTTAAAGAGAGAGTTAGACATCTTACCGTGTCTTGTATGTGCTATTTGGAACACAGGAAATTATACGATATATGAAGAGATATCCAAAATAGGCACGTATAAGCGACGACTCATATTTGTGATGTTATTCGATTTTCGAGTTTAGCCAAAATATTTGAGTTTTGCAGCGTTTCGCTATTTTCCTCTTTAACCAACCAACAGAAGGTTTTTCCGTGTCCTTTTGAATGGCGTAAAGAATAAATTACCTTTGTTGGTACACCAATGAGTTTTATGGTGTTAACGGTTTTAATATCGATATAGCGAGGAATTGTTGCATCCTTAGGGATAGCAAAATTTTAATATTCCTTTGCTATAATAATCTCCAGAATTCAAAGTCGTTCCACCTAAGGTCGGAGTGCGATGAAAAATGGACACCGGGTTAACGTGGTTATCCAGTCTCTATCAGCGGTCCTTGAAATGACCCGCAATTGATATCGAGATAATTTCTTTTAAGGTATAAAGAATGTGTCCATATTTCAACTTTGATAAATTAATATTTCGTCGAGCCTAATAGACGACATTATGTTAGAACCGTATATATTACATTTGGAATATTTTATTCCTTATTTTCACCATTGATTTTTGTGGTAAATAGTTCGGCTTAATTTCTGTAGAAGATATATGCACCGTATAAAATGCTGCGGTGAGCAATAAGGAGAGCTGCATATTTTGCGCTCTTATGTGTTCCCGCTAGCTTTACGGCATGCACAATATGCGCATATTATATGCATCGGCTACCTGCAAAGAGCTACTGCTTAATTTTCACTTTGTATATGTTGTTATAGCAACAACGAGAGCTGCATGTTTTAAATGCGCCTCATAGATATACAAACGTCGAGCGATAATGAGTGTTGTACTTTTGTAAATGATATTTAGAATTAATATCATGTCTTCTCGTCGCCTGAGCTATTACCTAAAATCCTAAATTTGGTGAATTAAATTTGCAGCAGTACCTATGCAAATAAGTTTATCTTTGGCAAAGAAGCAAAAATACAATTGTGGTAGGCATATTTGAATATGGGAACCACAATAGTTCTTGGGTTTAAGAACCTGATGAGCACCGTACCACTAGAAGTTGAATAATACGGGACGGTAGCATAATGAATGGTTTGAATAAGCCTTTTGAGACCGGAAGAGATCTACCATCGTTGTGACGTAAAAGACAGGATACGTGCATTTGAAATGTTGTTTATTGTTGATCTCTGGCGGTCGTCTTGGCAGGACTGGAACTGATATTAAGATAGTGTCTATGCTCACAGAATTTAGTTTACAGTTTACTGTTGATTTTGCATGGCGATGCAAATTCTTTTATTTGAATACCAGCTGGACAGTAAACGAGAGAGGAAACCTGATCAGTTACCTCTCCTGGGTTGCGTATTATTGTTTTCTGCACCCAGTTGCTCCCTTGATATGGGGAGTAATGCGGAACTGAATATTTTCCTAACTAGTAGTATGGTAGTAGATGATGCATGTTCTTCCTCCGATCAGCTGCGATTTTTCATATAAAGCTAGTAGAGAATAAATGGTTGTACCATCAGAAGATCATTAAGTTGCAGAAAGGAAGATCAGACCAAGTTTTCTCAAGTTAAGGAAGATGATGAAGACATTCAAAGATGGTTCGTGGTGTCTATGCAGAATTATCAGGCAGAATGATCAACTGAGAAGCATACTCATCAGGGGGAGTAAAGTCACGGAAGACTATGGATATTGGGTATGTTGGACATTACGTCGTGTACTCTTTTTCCTTAGTCAAGGTTTTGTCCCACTGGGTTTTCCTTGTCAAGGTTTTAATGAGGCATGCGAGTCCACTGCTATCCGCAGTCACCATGTTGTACTCTTTTTTCTTCGTCCTGGTTTTTGTCCCTTTGGGTTTTTCAGGACAAGGTTTTAACGAGGCAACATTTGCGGATTTATCATTGTTCTGAGAACTCATGTTTTCCTACGTTCAGGTTTTGTCCCTCTCGATTTTCCTGACGAGGTTTTTAATGAGATAACAATCTTAGAACGATGTTCAGGATCTAAAGAGATAGATATCCATAGAATTTTTGGCAGAATCACTTATTGGATTACCACACTCTACTCTCAAGTCAGGTTTTTTTACCGCACACGGTTTTTCCTGATAAGATCTACATGAAGCCAACAAGCTGCATCGAAAACATTGTTGTGAGATTTCAGCGTTCAGGTTTTGTCCTAAATGGTTTTCCGGATGCAGCTTTGACAACAAGAGACAGATCGTGACAACCATCACCATACTAAAAGCTCCAAGTGCTTTACTACGTCAAGCTTTTGTCCTTCCAGATTTATCTAACAAGATTTTGACGAGGCAACGGTTTAGAATGGTGGCATCCAAGGAGGAGTGTTATAAACCAGATGTGAATGTGGATGCGGACTATTTATGTGGGTCCCACTCTAAGTGACATAAACAAGACACTAAAGCATGTACGTGTCATTTACTTGCTAATATAAGTGATGACTAATCACCTATTAGTTTCCTATAAATACCCAACAATGAGTTAGTTGTACGAACTAAGAAGAAGTAATAAAAACGATCATCAGTTTCTCCCTTACGCTTATTTATTTCGTATTTAATTTTCACTAGTCTATTGGTACATGCATTATTATATGCATTAGCAATTCTTACATTTCCACTGATTAACTACTACTACGTTGATTAGTCTAGTCGATTAGTATGTTGATTACAATAAAGACCTAGTTTTAGCATTGCTCTAAAAATCACTGAAATGTCTTCGCTTGGTTTCTTACAAGTATCAACCTAAGTTTCTTACAAATTCAAGAAAGAATTACTGCTTGAACTTCTCCGAGATAATTACTACCCATGAAAATGTACAATATGCCCTATGCAAAGTAGATCTAATAACAAAGTAACAAGCCAGAATCCAGATGATAGAAAATCATTATACCAATAGGCATGATACTTATCACTTATCACTGCTCATGACTTGGCAAGCTCAAACCATTGCTCATGACTTGGCAAGCTCAAACCTCAGATAATGGCAAACACCCGCTGGGGTGTCTGGACGCTCACCACATCAACAGCGGCCGGCAGCAAATTAACCTTCTCCTTGCTCAACCAATGAGTTAAATGTTTAAACAACTGGTAATGTGAAGTGTGATCGGTAATTCAAGAAAGTCGACAGCTGCAAAGTTAACAACTGTTAAGCTTCAATGATTCACATTCCAGACGAAACACCCAAAAACCCTCATCTGATTTGGCACCGAGTTATAGCCGAGTGTCCTATATTTCACGGAAGAGTTTAACTTCAGGTATACGTGGTCCTATATTTCACTGAAAAAGATGCTTCTAAGTCATCTTACACGCACTCTTAACACCAATTTTGAAACAACCATGCGACATCTTACTCGCTCTCTTTGGAAATAAGCAAATTCATGGGCTTGAAACACTAATACCTGTTTTCATTGTTAATATGGAACTGAAACTAAGAAAGAACATTTGAACGAAAGATGTCATTTCCAAATCAAACACAGAAAGACTGACAAGAATAATTAAACAAAAATGAAAGCCAAGAAGTTTCCAAATAACAATGTTGATGATAAGCTGCTTAAAAAAAAAACAAGGATATATATATATATGATCCAAATGAAGGCCAAACAAGAACCAAATCTCAACCACTATGTATGTATAATAGAGAGAAGAGCTACAAAGATAACAAGACCTTCAACGTCATGGAGCACGGAAAAGGTGATGAAATTAACCTAAAGCCGCGACCTTCACATACCTTACCTTTAGTATTGTTTCACCATGAACAATAAGCTACAGGCTTTCAAAATCTAAAATCTTTTGCTGCAAAGGCTAAAATAGAAAGAAAAGCATGACTAATGTAGAGATGAGGAGGGAAAAATGAGAAAGGCTGACTTATCTCTTCATGCCTATTTGCTTTTGAGTATCTTCTAGTCAATTTTGACAGATGAGAAAAGGTAATGAACGAAATAGAAGGAAACCAGGAAACCAATGGTGCCAGTAGACAACATGATTGCGATTGCCATGATCAATGAATAACCAAGGTAGAGCATAGCTGAGACAGGTCCACTCAAACTCCTTAGATCAAATATCAGGTAGTTGATAGAGTACATGAATACGTACAGTGAGACTGAACCAGAGGCAAAGAACGCTTTCCACCACCACTGCCAGTCCTCCACACACAGGTGCATGTACGTAAGGACAACAGAGACTTCGGCACAAACAACGACAAGCAAGATGAAGACCACGAGCAAAAACCCAAAGACATAGTAGAACCTACCAAGCCAGATGCTTGAAAGAATGAAAAAGAGTTCGATGAAGAGAGTTCCAAAGGGAAGGGTACCAGCACCAAGTACAAGAAGCCAAGATGGATATTTTCGTGCAGGGATTTCTCTTGGGATCTGGTTTGTTCGCACAGGGTAAGTAATGGGTTCTGCTTTTGTCCCAAGGTAACCTCCCAAAAGGGTTAAAGGAACAGAAATGCAGAACCAAAGAGACAACAGTATAAAATATAAGGAGATTGGGATGGCACCAGTGCTCTTGCTGCCCCAGAGTACGAAGTTCAATGCGGTAAGAATTACGAACACTATTCCCGGGAAGAAAACCGAACAAGACCAGGAAACTGATCTCCATCCTTCTGTAGTTCCCTTTACAGTTATCCATAATCGAACACCAACATAACCCGCAACAATACCAAGGAAAAGATACAGAATTATCATTCCAGTCAAGAGCATTCCTCGAGAAGCTGGGGACATGAAACCAAGAGCTGCAAATATAATGGTTACAACAGCCATCCCCAAAATCTGGGTTCCATCTCCCACCATCACACAGAGTAGCTTTGAGCAGGTCGGTTCTCTAAAGACATCTGACACTACAAGTTTCCACCCAGAAAGCTCCTCGTTCATCTGTGCTTGAGCTTCTTTGTCCAGTTCCTCGTACCTTGTCAAATCCCTTCTCACTGTCCTTAAGAATATAACAAAGACTATACCAGCTAAAAAGAATATAACCATCAGAGAATTCATGATTGAGAACCAGTGTACACGCGCTCCTTCCATCTTCAAGTAAGCGTCCCATCTCGAAGGCCATCTAATATCACTTTTCATGAATTCAACCTCATAAGTAAATGAAACTTGCTCTTGCTCCCTGATTATTTGAGACTTCTCAAGATCGACAGGACAGTTTACTGGATCAACAATGTCATACATCTTGAGCTTTTTCATTGCCTCGGGATCACGTTTGATACTGCAAGGAATGACCTCAAACCCAACAATTTCATAACCATTTAACTTCTTTTCAGGCTCTTGAACCACAGCCATGGTTTCATCTCCAGTACCAAGTAACACCACACCACTTCCTTCATACTCATGAACCAATACCTTAAATTTCAAATGATTTATGATGTAATCTTCGTTACTTAGAGGAGGTGCATACCCGACTGGGTACCCTGTCCACTGGATCTTGATCCCATTTTGTGTAGCATACCTCATAGCTGGTAAATTATCCAGGATCATATTCACCTGATACAGATCACGGGTTCTTTGCTTCAAAAGCTTCACCTCATTCTCGTTCAACGGACTCGTTGTACACAGATAGAGTGATTCATTCTGATTCATCTTAAATCTATAAGGAGAGTTATCAATCTGATCACCCATAAGAAGTTCCCCCAAATTTTCTGCACTCTTCTTAATCCCTCCCGGAGGTTTGCAGTAAGGAAGACTGTAATAACTAAAAGGAAGCTCTGTTTCGATTGAAGTCAAGGAATTAACTTTCGCAAGTATTGGTTCACCATTTGAGTATGTGTGCATGTAAGTTCCAGGCAGATAAAATCCATCACAAACGGTAGCAAACAGAATAACAAACAGACAACAGAAACGAGCCAACGAAGCTTTCTCCATTGTCAGAACAACAATATGAAAACAAATCCCTCGATCTCTGTTATATATCCAAATGCATTATCATCAATTTCAGATCTGAATCACTTCAAGATGAATTTGCACACACTTATCTATTTCAACTAAAATATTTCACCAAATAGCTGAGATCTCCAGATCTACACAAATGAAATTACAAAGAGATCCGGAATAAAAATTCTTTATCCCGAATCGAATAGATCAGTAAAACATACTTACTAATGAAAAAAATTGCACCATTCTTATATTAAACAACTCGTAAACATTGCTATGAGGTTAAAAAATACAGATCTAGCAGTAAGACAATCATATTGAATTCAGGAAACATATGAATCAATAGGAATTAAGACTAGAATAACAGTAAATTGTCAGGATTGAAATGAGAAGAATTCAGATCTGAGGATAAAGGAATACCTAGCAGATGATTCAAAACCGTTTCTGGATGAATCCTGGAAACAATCGTATGGCGCCAAGAGGAGAACTAGCAAGCCCAAAGAGCTTCTTCTGCAACTGTAAATTGGGATGAATAGGGTCCGTGAGTCGAACGTGATATAAGAGGGGGTGTTTGCGTGTGTGACACTATTGAACTATAAAAGGCCAACACAAAAACGATTCTTCGGACAATTCTTTGCGGTTTAAGGCTCAAGTCCCCTTAGTTTGCGTATTTTCAATAAAGTCCCTTCAGAGTTTAGATTCAATTTGTTCTCTTTATCAATTGCGAACGACGGAGCAGCTACCGCGAAGGAAGGAAGCCTACGTATACCATGTTTGTTTACTCCTGACCATCTGGATCTGGGTCATCTGTATCTGGGTGAAATCACCTGATTTGAGTCAGATCCGACTCAATATGTTTGTTTTGAATCAGAACTGACTCAATTGATTCAAAAATATATGATTCAGTGATTTGGTCCTTTAAGTCAGGGTATTTTGTTACCTGGCTCAAACGGGTCCGAGAGTAGGGTAAGGTATGAGTCACAGGTCGAGTCAGATCTGACTCAAAATGGAAAACAAACGATCTGACATCTGACTCGCGACGAGTCAGGAGTTGACTCAGATCCAGATCGCGAGTCAGATGCAAACAAACATGGTGTTACTCTTTGTGTACCATTGCAACTTGCAGCAGGAATCTGGGCACATCAACTCCAACTCGACGAAACCCTCTTAATTTAAGATCGAAGCTATAGAGTACTTGGAAAAAAATTGTGGTAGGTGAATATCCTCTCATAAGTTTCATGCCAACTCACTATTTGAAGCAGATGATGGAAGTACTAGTCTAATGATACAAACTTTATTTTCACATCGATCAGAAATCACCTCTCTCTCTCTGTACGACTCATTTTCTCTTTTAATTTCTTTTCCAATCCCCTTTACCAGCTCCTTAGGGTAGTAAATGTGACATCCGTGAATGCACCTTGCAAATTTTTGGCACGAATTTAAGTTGACAGTAACGTGGTTCAATGAATCAAGCTTCACCCACTATTACTTCAGCCTCACACTTATCAATTCAAGTGCGAAAACCCAACAGTTCGGCGACGGAAGTCTTTAACCGTTGTTTATCTTCTCTTTTTTTTTCTCAAATGCTTACCATAAATTATTCATACTTTTCCGTACATTCACCGAAGATAAAAAAAACTTGTCAACTTAGAGACTTACACATGTTTATTCCTCTTGAATCAAGTTTTTACTTTACCCAAAAACTCTCACAATCTGAGTCTCACAATATCCTATGCCAACCTACTGATTTTATAATTCCTTTACATTATTTATACAGTAGTTACTGAAAACGCGGGGGTACCAAAATACACCACCACTTTTTTCTTAGGAAATCTGTATGGACAAACTTAATACAACTCTGAGAGTTAAACTCAATCAAGGAATAGTATCTACAATTATATCTCTATGTCTTGCGAGTATAACGTTTACAGAAACAAGTACGTGAACCTAATCACAAAGAGATTATTTAGACGGTACCAAAGACCAATTTCCCAAGAATCAATCACGTCTTATCCAACAAACCAGGTCCGATGTATCTAGTATGATTTATCAAGCACAACCTGTGATATTTCAATTATAAAGATAAATGTTGAGGGATGAATTTAGGTTTGAGGTTCTACCCGTCCTAGCTAGCCAAGGTGACTTCACTTTACCAAGAATAGTAAGAGAGAGAGTTGTTTTTCCATTGTACCTTGTCCTTCTTTATATAGACTTTCCAAAAGCCCCTTCCTTTTATGACATCATGCCATGTGTCTTAAACTTCATTAATTACTAC
The DNA here is from genome assembly GCF_003573695.1 of Papaver somniferum. Taxonomy (NCBI): domain Eukaryota; kingdom Viridiplantae; phylum Streptophyta; class Magnoliopsida; order Ranunculales; family Papaveraceae; genus Papaver; species Papaver somniferum. The sequence continues at coordinate 86,318,907 of NC_039363.1, forward strand.
TAATGACATTCCTTCTCTAATAAAACCTCCTTCTTTCCTATTAATTCCTCCCTTGTCTTTTCCATCTAATGGAAACTTTTTTGGTGGGTTTGGGCTTCAGTCCCCATGTCTCATGTTGGGTTTGTCTCCCCTTTGAGGGCACACTAGCCTGGCTAAGGGGTAGTATTTTTCATGTATCAACATTAGCCCCTTGACTATTGGGTCAATTGTTAGATGATCTGATAGTCAAACCATCCTTTATTTTCGATCTCCACGCGTCACAAATAGCGGGACGGTTGTTGTATCACTTATGATGGCACTTTCTCTATATATAGACGTTGTCATGCTTCGTGTTTTTCCATTTTTGCTTCTTCCCGTAGGATACTTTACTTAAATGGCTCAATCCCTTCATGGGTACGTTTTAACCTTGGCGCCTATTCCTGCGTTGGTCTCAATGTTCAAAGAGGCGGAACTGGAGTGCATGTTGTTAGTGAAGGCCGAAGTTGAGGCGCTCCGTGAACACGGATTAGAGAAAAGGGACTCCATGCGCATCCAGTTTTCGGAACATTATGAAGTGCATCAGGCGGCTCAGAGGACCGCACATATGATATCTACTATTCAACATGCTTTAGATGACGTTGTCACAGCTCGGTACGCTGCCAACTCACTTCTCATGGAGTCCTCACTAATGACAACAACTATAGATCATGCCATCGTCGATTGTCGTTCGTGTGCCTCTGATCAAGTGACCCCCCGGCTCCCAGGGTACATTCTGTCTTTAGCGTCCGTCTCAGCGCTCGTAAACTTGATTTATCCCAAAGATGAGCTCGCACATCTGCTAGCATTAAGAGCAGTGGCGGAGGTACTGTGGGTTCTCAAAAGAACTCGTTTAGACAAATCACGTAGGGAGTGTGATGAACATGAAAGCACTCTTGCGCTTGCTCGTAATGCAAGAGGTAAAGGAAAAATTATGCGGGATATCCACATATTGATAAACGAGGCTAACTAAGAATTCTCTCAGGCTGCCATCCAGTGTGATGAGGGGAGTTTAATGGCGGAAGCCGTGGATATGGACATTTCCCGTTTTCGTGAGCTAATAGTCGGCTAATGCTGCGTGTCGTTTTGAAGCGACTTATTTTACTAGATTTTTATTTTGTGCACTAGTTTTGGGGTTCCATCTCTTACCGGCTTCTTTTTTTATGTTAATACTATTAATTACTTGTTTCTATGCTTCTCTTCCTTATTGCTACTTTCCCTACCCTTTCTTGTGTTGTGGGTGTTTCCCTGCTGGTCTTTGATTTCTGAGTCCCCCGGAATTATCTCAAGTTTGCTTTCCCTCTAGGGAGTACCTCAGTGCTGCTTGGGGAAACATCATCTCCTGTTCTTTATGGTCAACGTGAATCAACACGTATCTCCACGTGTAAAAAAGAAAAGGGGGGTATTGGTGGCAACTGCATCATGAGTCATGCCATTTTCCTTTATATACAGTTCTTCTCCCTAGTATGCTTACTAGTTTTTTTTTAATTTCATTTTCTCCTTTTCTTGGTCAATCGTATTGCTTTCATGGCCAACTCTCTTCATAGGTATGTGTTATCTTTGGCGCCTATTCCCATGTTGGTTTCGGCGAGATTTAGGCGTTGTGAGTTTAGGCGACTTCTGCTTGTGAAGTCTGAAATTGAGGAACTTCGGAAGCAGAGGAAGGTAAATAGATATGCCAAGCGCGAGAACTTTAGGTTACAACATGAGGCATATCAGACTGCTCGTGACGCGGCCAACCAATTATTCGCAAATTCTGTGATGTTGTGACCGTTATAGATCGCGTCATTTCCGATTGCCATCTTTGAATTTCCGATCAGATATCCTTACCGCTTCTTGGGCATACACTGACCTTAGGGGCTGCGTCTACGCTCGTACCTTACCCCTACCTTGAGTACTTATTAGTCTTAAAAGAGGAAGCGGGTTTGTTATGGATGCTTCGGTTAATTCGTCAAGATAACGCTCGTAAAGAGTATGATGACCATGAAGACACTCTTTCGCTTGCTCGTGAAGCCGGGTCCGAGGGTGAGGTTATTCGAGACATCAATCATTTAGTGCAAGAAGATGATCAGGATCTTCGCTTGGCTACTACATAGTGTGATGACGGGCGTTTGATGGTGGAAGCTTTGGATGTGGATATTGCTCGTTGTCGTACGTTAATGGTTGATTAGGTTGAGTGTCCCTCTGTAGGGTTGTCTTTTCATTTTGGCGCTTGGTTTCCCTTTGATGTTTGTTCTGAATCGGTATGAATAGTTTTTTCTTTTTGAGTTGGGAGTGTTGTTTTCTTCTCTTTCTCTCATGTGTTCTGTTTTTTTTTGTGAGAAGGTTACGCGTACTCCCTCCCTCTTTTATGAGGGGGTTACCACTGATAAAAGAGGTTAATACCCTAGTAAAATGTGCCCACTCCCCCCCTCTTTTTGTTGAAAGGTCGTTGGGTGGGGTGGGCGTTAGTGGAACGTGCCCCCCTCTTTTTATTGAAAGGGTGTTGGGTGGGGTGGGCGTTAGTGAAACGTGCCTATCCCCCCTTAAAAGGGGTGTTTGGTGGGGTGGGCGTCAGTGAAATGCGCCTACTCCTCCCTCTTTTTATTGAAAGGGTATTGGGTGGGGTGGGCGTTAGTGAAACACACTTACTCCCCCTTCTTTTTATTGAAGGGGTGTTGGGTAGGGTGGGCGTTAGTGAAACGTGCCTGCTCCCCATTCTTTTTATTGAAGAGGTGTTGGGTGGGTTGGGCGTTAGTGAAACGCTCCTACTCCCTCCTTTTTTTATTGAAAGGGTGTTGGGTGGGGTGGGCTTTAGTGAAACGCGCCTATTCCTCCTTTTTTTTATTGAAAGGGTGTCGGATGGGATGGACGATAGTGAAACACGCCTATTCCGCCTTCTTTTTATTTTAAGGGTATTGGGTGGGGTGGGCGTTAATGAAACGCTCCTATTCCCCTTCTTTTTATTGAAGAGGTGTTGGGTGGGGTGGGCGTTAGTCAAACACGCCTATTCTCCCTCTCTTTTTGATTGGCCTTACCATTCTCTTCTTGAATTTTGCCAGTCAATCAGGCGCCCTTGGCTAACCTGAGACCTTTTGTAGGTTCGTCAGTCAATCATGTGCCTTTGGCTAACCTGAGACCTTTTGTAGATTCCTCAGCCGATCAGGCGCTTTTGGCTAACCCGAGATCTTTTGTAGATTTGTCAGCCGATCAGGCGCCCTTGGCTAACCCGAAACCTTTTGTGGATTTGTCAGCCGATTAGGCGCCCTTGGCTAACCCGAGACCTTTTGTGGATTTTTCAGCCGATCAGGCGCCCTTGGCTAAGCCGAGACCTTTTGTGGATTTGTCAGCCGATCAGGCTCCCTTGGCTAACCCGAGACCTTTTATAGATTTGTCAATCGATCAGGCTCCCTTAGCTAACCCGAGACCTTTTATGGATTTGTCATTCGATCAGGTGCCTTTGGCAAAGGAGTCGGAGACGAACTAAAGTTTGTTGGCGCCTCTTATGGAAATCACGGCCAGAGAGAATACATGAAACAAAGGTTCTTTACTATTAGTGTTCCAAGTATTGTGCACCTAACCCATTTGAATGACACATGGTATGGAGTATATGCTGGTCAAATCGGAGATTTATGAAGCAACAACGACAACTGAATTGAATGGGCTTGGGACTGAATTCTAAATGGGACTTTAGTTCAATGAATCATTGAACACAAGCTGGGGTTTGTTGCTGTGATCGAATTAGGAGTTGGAGAAAGTATGATGTGACCAGATGGTGATAACGATGGCTTAGACTTGTGTTCGTGACCTGAGTTTTGAGAAGAATTGAATTGGGATGAACTTCGCTGGAGGATTGGAAGCAAAGCAAAGTTCAGGAGTTGAAAGTAGTGCTTAGCCGTACTTGATCTCGAGATGGTATTGTAGTTAGTTCTGGCAGGATGGTGTACTCGAGTCTATGAGGTGATTTGTATGGTTGTTTGATCGAATGAGAGAAGCTGCTACCCAGATTGGAGTTGAGCTGGCGTTGATGGAAGGATAGAAATCGGGAAAGTTGTTGTCGTGACCAAGTTCGAGATAAACAACAAAGTGATGTACGTTGGTTGTTGTGGCATCGATTGAATTCTGCAGGTGCGCATGAAATGGAGCTGGGAACTAATATAGTGGCGATTTCTGATGTCGTCCGTATGGATGATTGCTGGTGGTTGCATTTGTGTTGGCTGAGAACATCTTGTTCCGAGAACTGAGTTGGAGATGTGCTGATGGAGTCGAGTAAAGGAGATGGTGGATTTAATGGGAATTCAGTGCGGCGAAGAGAGTTCGAAGGAGGTGAGACTTGTTTTTGCAGTCGGTGAAGAATAAAGCAGCAACAATGGCAGTCGACGGTGAAGAAAGGCGCTGGTGGAATTTTGGTTTGAGGTGATCTGCTATGGGAGTAGCCGGTGGACGGTAGTGGTGACTGAACTTAGATGGTCTAGTAACTTATCTGGAGTTGCGAAAAAACGAGAAGCAAGGGAGGCAAGATAGAGTTATGGTCGTCTGGGCAGTTAGCAGCCGTGAATACAGACGGAATTGATCTTCATGAGCTAACGAGTGCAGGAAACGGTGGCTAATTGTCAAGGCATAAAGCTGGTTGCAGTTTGGTGATGTGGCCTGAGTTGGGTGAGCTCAAGTCGCTGGTCAGAGTTGATTCTGATGTTGGATTTAGAAAATGGAGATTGGTTTATAAGTGAATACCACTGGTTGTTTATGGACCGGGCCTTGCCAATTCTGCTAGGTCTTAGTTGAACTCTTGCGTTCGCAGCATATTATATACTCTTACGAGAAGAAGAACAAAGGAGAGGCCGCCTGGAGTTGGAGGCGCGGCCACACAGCCGTTCGGAGAATAGGGTTTAGTTTTACTTTTCCCATTTTCGTTTTCTTTTAGCTAGAGATTGATTAAGATAATTTTATGGATTTTGAGAAGGTCTATCTAATCCATGTTATTAAGGTTTATATAGAAACCAATTTGATTATATAAATTTTACGATGATATTTCTAATAATATTCATTGAGTAGTAATTTCTCCTCATATAGCTTGGTATTTTAATTGTTCATATGATTTTCTTAATTATTTATGCTTTTCAATTGATATTTCGTGTTTTGGTTAAATTCCTTGACGTGATATGCTTTAAGATTGATATGTAATGCTTTAGAATCACTACCCATGAAGCAAAGGAAGTTACAACGGAGAAACAATATCTTAGAATATAACATACTATCTTTCGAGACATGAGATTGTTTTCGATATTTGTCTTGAGTAATAAATAGAAATTAGTAGAGTTTTATATGATTGAATTGGTGGAAATCGAAAACCTTAGTGACCCTTTCCCATTTTGTTTATTGTCTGAATTATTATTATTTTATTTTGTTCCGAATTTCTGAAAATCCTTAAAACATCATCTTCTTGATTACTTCGTTTTTGGTATTAGTTGGTAGAGTATTTCACACTCCTCGTGGGAACGACCTCTACTTGCCATTCTCTACTAGTTAGACGTTGTGCACTTGCAGTATTATTATTGTAGGTGTTGATGGTGGTTTTTAGCTTAGGGTTAAAATCGTAAAACTTTACATCTGACATGACGTCACTACGATCACTAGCGCATTTATTGAATCAATCAACATGCCTACGTAAGAATTACCAGGGTACCTTTTTTTATATACATGTGTCATGTTCCACGGCAGAACCCTTAGTATTGACCGACATCATCTTCGTACATACCAAACCCTAATTCTCACGCCACCGTGCCAATGGAAAACCATGCCAGCCACATCTCCGCGCCAAGCCATGCCGACCATGCCAGCCGCACCACCGTGTCAATGGAAAACCATGCCATCCACGTCTTCGTGCCAAGGCGTGCCGACCATGACAGTCGCACCACAGTGCCAATGGCAAACCATGCCAGCCACGTCTCCGCGCCAAGCCATGCCGACCATGCCAGCCGCACCACCGTGTCAATGGAAAACCATGTCATCCACGTCTTCGTGCCAAGGCGTGCCGACCATGACAGTTGCACCACAGTGCCAATGGCAAACCATGCCAGCCACGTCTCCGCGCCAAGGCATGCCAGCCGCACCACCGTGCCAATGGCAAACCATGCCAGCCACGTCTCCGCGCCAAGGCATGCCGACCATGCCAGCCGCACCACCGTGCCAACGGCAAACCATGTCAGTCACGTCTCCGCGCAAAGGCATGCCAACCATTCCAGCGGCACCACCGTGCCAATGGAAAACCATGCCAGCCACGTCTCCGCGCCAAGGCATGCCAACCATGCCAGCCACGTCTCCACGCCAAGGCGTGCCTAAACCATGCCGGCCAAGGTCGCCAGGTATAATCAACGACCACCCTTCACGGCTGCCAAAACGAAGGGTTGCAACAATCAACGACCACCCTTCCATCTGAGATGCAAATATTAGCCGTCCAAGGTCGCCAGGTAACGCATGGTAGCCTTTGCCCCAAATTTTGGCCGCGCCCAAACTATGCCAAAACCCAAGTTTTTGGCCGCGCCTAAACTATGCCAAAATCCTAGCTTGGCCGCGCCTAAACCATGGTATACCGACCTTTCCTTCACGGTTGCCAAAACGAAGGGTTGCAACAATCAACGGTAACCCTTCCATCTGAGATGCAAATCTTAGCCGTCCAAGGTCGTCAGGTAACGCGTGGCAGCCTTTGGCCCAAATTTTGGCCGCGCCCAAACTATGCCAAAACCCTAGTTTTTGGACGCGCCTAAACTATGCCAAAATCCTATCTTGGCCACGACTAAACCATGCCATACCGGCCTTTCCTTCACGGCTGCCAAAATGAAGGGTTGCAACAATCAACGACCACCCTTCCGTCTGAGATACAAATCTTAGCCGTCCAAGGTCGCCAGCTAACGCGTGGTAACCTTTGGCCCAAATTTTGGCCGCGCCCAAACTTTGCCAAAACCCTAGTTTTGGCCGCGCCTAAACTATGCCAAAATCCTATCTTGGCCACGCCTAAACCATGCCAGCCGCACCACATGTGCCAATGGCATGCCGTGCAACCTTTCCGCGCCAAGGCATGCCAACCATGCCGCATGTGCCAATGGCATGCCGTGCCACATCTCTGCGCCCAAAGCATACCAACCATGCAAGCGTTCCACATGTGCCAATGGCATGCCGTGCCAGCCACATCTCTGCGCCAGGGCATGCCAACCATGCCAGCCGCACCGCTGTGCCAAAACCATGCCAGCCTTTCCTCCACGCCGTTGGCTGCCAAAACGAAGGGTTGCGACAATCAACGGCCACCCTTCCATTTAAAATGCAGATCTTAGCCGTACGAGGTGACCATCTAACGCGTGGCAACCTTTGGCCCAATGCCAAACCCTAATTTTAGCCGCGCCCAAACTATGCCAAAACCCTAGTTCTTGGTCGCGCCTAAACTACGCCAAAATACAAGCTTGGCCACGCCTAACCATGTCAAAGCCATGCCGGCCATTCTTTCATGTCGCTGGCTACCAAACGAAGGGTTGCAATAATCAACGGCTACCCTTCCTCTCAAGATGCAAATCTCGACCGTCGAGAGTCACCACCGAGCCGGAAAGTCTCCCAAGCTCAACTTGCCAAACATCAGCAACCTGCTACATGTTTTCAACGAAAACACTCGAGACATCAACACATGTCACAAACTGGGGATGCTCATTAGGGTATTAGTTTGAGGGTTTACAGCGTGCGGCGTACACTACGCCCGTTACAAGACAGTGTCATAAGAATGAGGCGGTTAGTAAATACCGGGATTAATGGTGAAACACTTTCCTTCATTATGGAACATCAATTACAGGCGTTACCGGTTACCACCTCCTCTCATTTACTCATTCGTTTCCATTTCTTAAGAGATCAGAGTACGTTTCACTTCGACTTGTATAAATAGGTCTTACCTATTACCACCGAACGAAAAGTTTTGGTCAGGAGCATACAACACTCAGAAATCACCTGTTAGATTTCCCATCTGTTAGCTTACGTTTTCTGATACAAGTCAAAACAATTACTCTTCCAGAATCAAATTATTCTTGTCTCAACACTTTCTTCACTTCCCTCCCCAAAACCAACCCTTCTCCTTCACTTTGAGACCGAAACAAGTCTGGAACGACCATTTCTTAGTTTAGGCCGGATTTGTACAGATTGATCTCTAGAATCTAAAGTACTCCCTTGAAGTACATTGTTTAGGGTTTAGACTCGTTTCTCACCCACAACACACGAAATTACCGATTCCAGCAGAAACTGTTTTCACCCTCAAACAGTAGGTTTCCTAACTTATCATCATGCGCCTTGGCTAACCCAAGACCTTTTGTAGATTTGTCAGTCGATCAGGCGCCTTTAGCTAACCCGAGACCTTTTGTAGATTTGTCAGTCGATCAGGCGCCTTTGGCTAACCCGAGACCTTTTGTAGATTCACATCACTTTCGATAACTTACTTTTATTGCTTGAAGAAGATGTTTATACATTGGGGGGTTTACGCATGGAATTTTTTCAGCCATTTGCCGTTGATGGGCTTTTTGACCTTGGTTCCGTCCATGCACCTAAGCTTATAGTATCCGCTTTCTGCTACTTTCCTTATTTTGAATGGGCCTTTCCAGTTAGCGGAAAACTTACCAGCACTAGCGTTTCTTTGTACGTGAGGGGCGATTTTTAGTACCAGGTCGTTTATCTTGAAGGTTCTCTCCTTTATGCCCTGGTTATAGTTATTGGCTGTCTGCTTCCTGTAAGCTTCTGCAAATCGTTCTGTACGCGCTCATCGTTCTTCTATCGTATCCAGGTGAGTGAACCGACTTATCTCGTCTGGCGTGTTGTGGCTGGCCATCGCTACTCTTGCCGATGGGATCTCTATCTCTGCTGGAAGTATCACATCCTCTCTGTAGACTAGTGAATAGGGTGATGCCCCGGTGGAGATGCGCTTCGAGATTCTGTATGCCCAGAGTGTAACAGAAACTGTTCGTGCCACTCCCTATGGTGATCATGCACCGTCCTGCTGAGGATTCGGATGAGCGTCTTGTTTGTCGCCTTAGCTTGCCCATTTTCCTTTGGGTAATAAGGGGTCGGCGTATGGAGCCTTATGTTGTATCGACGGAGCAGATTGAGTACATCCTTATTTACAAAAGACTAGGCATTATCCGCTCTAATTATCATGGGCGCGCCAAACCTATAAATGATATATTCTTTGATAAAAGCGGCCACGGTTGCTCCAGCATAGTCTTTGAGAGGTATCGCTTCTACCCATTTCGATGTGTACTCGGTGGCCGTTATTATGTATTTGTGGCGCTTCGATTATGTCGGGTTGATTGGTCCTATAAGATCAAGCCCCCATCCATGGAACAGTCATGGCGTCACTATACTATGTAGCTGCGTATGGGGCGCTTGGATCAGATTTCCATGCGTCTGGCAACTCAAACATTTGCGAACATGTTCTGCGGTATCGTTTTCCATGGTTGGCCAGTAAAACCCACATTCATAAAGATGGAGGAACAGCTTCCGCATTCCTTGATGTTCGGCGTCATGTGACCGCGTCATTACCTCCGCTGCTTCATGATATGACATGCATCGTAATATGGCCCCGCTATAGCTTCTTCGATAAAGGATATCATCGTGTACGAAGAAATGCGCAGACTTCTTTTGGATTTTCAGAACCGCTTTCCTTCACTAGGCGACTTTCCATGTTGAATGAAACCTATGTAGGGCTGTCTCCAATCTACTCACTCGGTCGTACAGACCTCTGCCGATTGTGGTGGGGACTGACAGTTGACGCAACTGTCTTGGAGGGGTGCTGCTTGTGCGGACATGCTTGGACAGTATACCCCTAATCTTTGAAGTTTGCGGTACAGGTGAACATCGCCAGTTTTTCCACAAGTCTCCGTGTGCAATTCATGGAGTAATTTCTCTGCCTCTCTCTTATTCACGCACCTTGCGAGTGATCCCCCGACAGCTCTATAGTATAACGCCCCTTGGATCATCACGAACTGTTTCGAGGCTTGGGTGGGAATTACCCGGTCTTCATCCATCCTTGTGGGGTCTTCGATATATACTCGCCTCCAGTCGTCTTCCTCTTCAAATGCCAAATCTTCTTTCCATGTGATGGGTAGGTTTTTTCTCCGTATTGTGACCGTACCCTATTCTTCACCGTTTAATTACACTTTGCTTGCTAAGGTTGCCAAGGCGTCTGCGTGTTTATTCCCACCTCTTCCAGTATGGTCAACTGTTGACCCTGTTTGATTCATCAACCTTTGAGCCTCTTCCCGGTAAGGTGCCAGGTGTGATTCTTTGACGTATAAATCGCCATTCACTTGATTTGTCACGATCTTTGAATCGCCTTTAACTTCCACGCTTCCTATATTGAGTTCCTTAGCCATTCGGAGTCCTAGGATTAATGCTCCATACTTAGCGACATTATTACTGCACGGGAAATCCAGTTTGAATAAATACGAGAGTAACTCGCCTTGCGGGGATTCAAACACTACACCGTCTCCCCCGACGGTGTCGTACGATGACCCATCAAAGAAAATGGTCCACTTTTTGTCAGTATCCGCGACTGCCACTTCTCCGGGTAAGTATCCATGTACCTCATTGTGCCCTTCTCCTGGAAACATAGCCATTAAGTCGGCGATCGCCTTTCCTCTTACTGCTTTGGCTCGTTGGTATTTGAGATCGAATTCGGACAGTTGTAGCAACCATCGAGCAGTTCTTCCGGCGAGGACAGGTTTAGACGCCAGATAAGTTATGGGGTTTGCCGCAGCTACCACGATGGTCTCGTGTGTCAAGAGATAGGTATCAGTTTCTGTGTTGCGTCGATAAAGGCTAGGAATGCTTGCTCCACCCGCGGATATCTCAACTCCGCGTCCCTTAGGACTCGACTGACATAATAAATAGGTGATAGCTATTCCCCTCCCATGTCTTGTGCCAGGACTGCGCCTATCGCCGAACTGATGAATGTTATGTAAAGGTAGAGGGGTGTTCCTTTAATTGGCGGCTTGAGAACCTTAGGGCTGACAAGGCATTGCTTCAATTTTTCGAACGCGACGCACCGTATCTCACCCCATACAAAGGACACTCCCTTCTTTATTTAGGGAAGGAAGGCAGTCATTAGTTGCGCTAAACCCGGAACGAAGCGTCGTATGTACGATATCCGTCCAATGAAGTCTTGTAATTCCTTTGCGTTTGTTGGGGGCTCCATGGCCATGATTGATTCGACTTTATTCGGGTCTAGCTGGATTCCTTCATTGGTTACCACAAATCCTAAGAACTTCCCCGATTCCATGCCGAACGAGCATTTGAGAGGATTCATTTTAAGCTTGAACTTTCTGCAGCTCTCGAAAGCCGTCTTTAGGTGGGATACGTGGTCTTCAGTTGCTTGCGTCTTGACCACGATGTCATCAACGTAAACTTCTACTATTTGATTTAGTAGATCATGGAATATGTAGGTCATAGCGCGTTGGTACGTGGAACCCGCAATTTTCAAGCCAAATAGCATTACTACGTAATAGAAATTTCCATACGGAGTTTGGAACGCCGTCTTCTTTCCGTCTGATGGATCCATTTTTATCTGGTTATACCCACTGAAGACATCCATGAAGGAGGATCGCCACTTGCCCTCCGTCGCGTCTAGCATCGTGTAGATATTGGGAAAGGGGTAGTCGTCCTTTGGGCACGCTCGGTTTAGATCCCTATAATCAACGCATCACCTGATCTTTCCATTTTTCTTCGTCACATGCATGATATTGGCTAACCAGTTCGGATGTTGGATGGGTTAGATGAATTTAGCCTTCAGTAAGCGCTCCACCTCTTATTTTAATGCAAGAGTTCTGGCCCTGTGGAACTCCCTGCTCCTTTGCTTTACTGGTTTGAACTCCGGTGAAACTCCGAGGGTGTGAGCTACGAGCTCTCTATCGATTCCTGGCATCTCGTCATAGTCGTAGGCAAAGACATCTTTGTAGTCTCTCAGTAGAGCGATTAGTGTTTCTCTTTCTTCCTTGTCCAAGCTTTTGCTTATCATGATAGGGCGCTTGTCTCCTTCCGTTCCTATATCAATTTCTTCTATCCCATCCATGGTGAGGTCTTTGCGCGTTCGTTCTCCTTTGGTTCTAGTAGTTGCGTCTGTAAGCTGATATCGCAATTCCTCGTCATAAACCATGTTATAGGGTTGCTCAGCCAATCCTTGTTCTGCACTTTCAAAGAGAGTTTCCATTTCGTTTCTTGATATTTTTGCGCAATTTTGTTTATATGTTGTCACTCCCTTAGTTAATTGCTATAATCGATATACATATCCCCCATCTGGCTTAGAGAAGCGCTGAAACCTGGGTTGTTCCTCTTGATTCCTCTTTCTTTCGGTGGGGAATACCATCCTGGATTGGCTAAATACTTACTTTGCTGGTTTCGGTTCTTCTTCTTCTTCTCCACATTTGGGTAGCAGGATGAGTTGCACTTCAGGTACTTCATCTGCTTCTTTTGGTTCGTCGTAGAAGATTCATCCGCCATGTAAGCTTCCTGTGGGTCAAAAGGATTGCTGGTGGATGGAATCCGGTATTGCTTTCCTCCTATGTTAGTTTTGACACATTGGTGGTATGTTGAAGCCACTACCTTGTAATGGAGTAGCCATCCTCTCCCTAACAATACGTGGAACGTGGTGTCGTCTTCTAGCACATAAAAGGGCGTGGGGGCTCGGATTTGACCGATCTTCATGACCAGGTTAACAATCCCAATGGCTTTCTGAGCATGTCCTCCGAATCCTTTCATTGTTGTGACTCGCATTCTGATCGCAGATCTTTGCACACCTAGGATGTCTAATGTATGCATAGAAATTAAGTTCAGGGACGCGCCTCCATCTATGAAAGCTCTTTTTAGTGGCTGCTTGTTAATGTACGCTGTCAGGTATAAGGGCCTAAGGTGCTCCCCTGGGTAGCAGATATATTCGTCTGTGAATACGATCGCCTCTATGGAAAGGAGACCACAGGGCCTTCCTGCTGCTATATCCCTAGATGCTTCTTTGATATGATTTTCACTGAAACCGAGGGAGTCGAAGAACTGTTGATCCAACACGGTTTTGGCAAACTGATTAGTTATGCCTTCTGTATTCTCGAACGATGGTGTTCTCCGTCTCGGCTTCACATGCTTCCTCGTTATCTTCCCAAGGCCTCCAAACATCCACACTTGGATCATGGGAGAGCATCATGACTTGGTGCTGGACCGCCTTACCATTCTCCGGGTTGCCCATCTCGATCTCGCCTATCTCCAGCTTTTTCTGGAACAGTCTCCGTAGATTATAACAGTCCATCGTAGGGTGTTGTATCCTTCGATGGAAGTGACAATATCTGGAATCGTTTTTGTCAATGGTGCTGAGGTCCCTCTTTGTTGGCGGCAGTTGAGTTTCTTGATTTTCTATCCACTGCTCCAACAGACCTACGATATGTTTCTTGCTACATGGTAGGGGAGGAGGAAGCGACTGGGTACTCCAACCTTCTCGGTTATTATTGGCGCGTGTGTTCTTTGTTACGGTTAATACGGTGTTAACTGTGTTATGCCAGATATAATCCGAGTTTTGCTCCTCAACAAAATCGGCGATTCTCGCTATCGCTTCTTCTATCTCAACGAACGTGGGGAAGCGAAAATTGACTAGGATTTTCTTAAAGGACGGGGTCATTCCTCGCACACAGATTTCCACTAGCGCCTCCTCCTTAACGTCTTCATGGCAATATAGAGTGAGCAGCCGGCACTTGGTGATGTATTTTCTTATTTCCTCGCCTGGGCGCTGGTTGCATTTGCTTAGATCTATAGTCGTAACCTTTCTTTTTGCTGAATAAAACTTTCTGAGGAAAAGAGTGGACATGGTTGGCCATGAGATAATGCTTCCTGACTTTAGGTTGTCGTACCAGGTAAGTGTCGTATCACTTAGCGACTTTGGAAACTCCCTCAGGCATAGTTTTACGTCGGTTGCACGGTCGTTCATGGTAGACAGAAATCGACTAAGGTGTTCCCTCGCATTTCCTTGCCCATCGTGGACTTTGAACTTTGGTGAAATATAATCCTCCGGATACTATGTAATTTCCGAGGAGTAGGGGCTAGCCATGAAATCGTAATTATCTTGTTTGACAATTATGTAGTTCATTTCCAGGTACTTTGCCATCACTTCTTGCTTCATATCTACGGGTCCCTCTTTTTCTTCTGTAACTTCCGCCGCCTCTTTAGTGTTCTTCTCGACGCTCGCTTCCTTCATAAGTTTTCTCAACTCTTGCTCTCTGTGTATGTAGTCTTCCAACTCCTTCTGCATCTCTTTGAGGGAAGGCTATACGGGTGGTGTTTCCTCGACTTCCTGTTGCTCATCGTGCGTAGTCTGGCTTTCTCGCTTGTGTGATGGAATTTGATACTATACATACTCTTTCTTCTTCTGTGATGAGTGAATGGATGTTCGGTGGATTTTCTGTTGCGCTTGAGTTAGCGCTTCCTGAGTGTGTCATGGTTAGCTAGGCACGAGCCTCCGGGTGTGGTCGCCAAATGTTGAGGGGTGAATTTCGGTTTGAGGTTATACCCGTCCTAGCTAGCCAAGGTGACTTCACTTTACCAAGAATAATAAGAGAAAGAGTTGTTTTTCCATTGTACCTTGTCCTTCTTTATATAGACTTTCCAAAATCCCCTTCCTTTTATGACATCATGCCATGTGTCTTAAACTTCTTTAATTATTACTAATGCCATTCCTTCTCTAATAAAACCTCCTTCTTTCCTATTAATTCCTCCCTTGTCCTTTCCATCTAATGGACATTTTCTAGGTGGACTTGGGCTTCAGTCCCCAAGTCCCCATGTCTCATGTTGGGTTTGTCTCCCCTTTTGAGGGCACACTAGCCTGGCTAAGAGGTAGTATTTTTCATGTATCAACAATAAACAATATAATGCGGAAAAAGAAATAACATAGACACCAGAAGTTTTGTTAACGAGGAAACCGCAAATGCAGAAAACCCCAGGGACCTCGTCCAGATTGAACACCAAATTATATTAAGCCGCTACATACACTAGACTACTACCAATTAACTTCGTACTGGAATATAGTTGATCCATAAAAGGTATCCCACCGATTAAGGTACTGTCACGCTCCTTACGCCTCTTGAATCCCAGCAGGACTCCGCGCAATTGATTGCCTTAGATGACGTCACACCAACTAAGAGTTGCTTCAACTCAATTGAAGACTTTAAACCAAAACTGCCTCCCACGGATTGAGCCTAGATATGATTTCCTTTTATAGTCAAATAACTTGATCAAAGGTGTGGAAATCAATGGCAATAGACAAAGTCTATCTAACCTCAAAATCCGGACTTGTGCAATCCGAAGTGTAGCCTAAATTATTATTCATCTCACAATTATAAAACCTGTGGAATCAACAAAATTTGAGAAAAATAGAACTTTGATGATTTCTATCTATCTTAATCGATGGAGCAAGCTCAACAAACAATCAAGATCAGGATACACGAGTTATCAAGGAAAAGATAACTGAACATGGCTTCACGAATCCCTATGAAAACTTTGTAGTCATTAAACCCTAAAAAGGTTAGGAAGAGGACGATTCTAGATACAACTAGGACAAACCAAAAAGTAGTGTCGGGATTCAAAGATCCCAGTTGCTTGAAGTTCCCCTTTTATAGACATTCAAAACATAGGTTGCTTTAGGTTTAAGATAAGATAGCTTTTAAACCAAGCAAACAATATCCACCCTTAGATGAATCTTTGAATATGATTTACATAAGAAAGATACAAACTCTGGTTAGGTGAGACCATAATCGAACCGTTTATAAAGATTATGTTCAACATGGTTAGCGGAACTAGACTGTTTGAACTTAAGACATTAACTCTGAGTCACAGACATGTGATCAAATAAGTCTAATGTTTTTAGAGAAATAATTAAATGTTAATTATCTTATAGAAAATAATTTAAACGCACTTGAAAATATAATCGACATGGTTAGTAGGTGTACAAGGTACAAATACCATTGCCATTCGTGTGTCGGTTTAGTCACAGTATGTGTGCTGGTTTCTAAATGTTTAACCAAACAAGTTAGTTAACGGAACTTTTTAAGTTTGATTACCGGTTTGGAAACCTTAAGACTGTCACCGCTTCCGGAGTTCACAGAAGTAAATCGGTTTGGATATACTGCCGAGTTCAGGAACACGGAACTATTTTAGTTTGCGTACCGGTTTGGAAAATAATCCCAGTTCTCTAACCACAGTTCAAAAATGGTTTGACTACGAGTACGCATACCAATCCGGTTCACGAGCTAAACAGATTTTCATATGATGTGCATACGAATATGCGTACCATAAATTTGTAAGTCAATATATAGCTACTTCGTTACGTGTACGAGTACATGTAATAAAGGTTTAGACATATAACAGTTTTCCAACTTTCTTGTATCCGAATCTATAGTAGTTCTATATTTCACTCTAAATAGATTCGAAACATTCCTGAATAACATTAATGATATATATCACTGTTCCAGGCTATTTTCAAACTATAAAACTTGAATCATGATTTTGATTCCGAACAATAAATTGTCCTTAACGGAAATTCATCAAGTATGAACAAATGTTCATTAAGTTTAGTCATTATATTTTGAGAAGTCTGCTAACTTGATAATTAGTTCTTAGCTCGAAATTCTTGTCTATGCATAATAGTCTAATTAGTTATGCGACATCGTCTCAAATGATAGAAAAGTGAATATGACTTGAGATATAGGTGTGTTAATGGTGGTTTTTAGCTTAGGGTTAAAATGGTAAAACCTTACATATTACATGACGTCACTACGACCACTAGCGCATTTATTAAATCAATCAACATGCCTACGTAAGAATTACCAGGGTACCTTTTTTTTATATACATGTGTTATGTTCCACGGCAGAACCCTTAGTATTGACCGACATCATCTTCGTACATACCAAACCCTAATTCTCATGCCACCGTGCCAATGGAAAACCATGCCAGCCACAGCTCCGCGCCAAGGCATGCCGACCATGCCAGCCGCACCACCGTGCCAATGGCAAAACATGCCAGCCACGTCTCCGCGCCAAGGCATGCCGACCATGCCAACCGCACCGCCGTGCCAATGGCAAACCATTCCATCACGTCTCCGCGCCACGGCATGCCGACCATGCCAGCCGCACCACCGTGCCAATGGCAAACCATGACATCCACGTCTCCGCGCAAAGTCAAGCCGACCATGCAATCCGCACCACCGTGCCAACGACAAACCATGCCAGCCACGTCTCCGCGCCAAGACATGTCGACCATGCCAGCCTCACCACCATGCCAATGACAAACCATGCCAGCCACGTCTTCCCTCCAAGGCATGCCCACCATGCCAGTCACGTCGCCGCGCCAAGGCATGCCAACCATGCCAGCCACGTCTCCGCGCCAAGGCATTCCAACCATGCCAACCACACCACCGTGCCAATGGCAAACCATGCCAGCCACGTCTCCACGCTAAGGCATTCAAACCATTCCAGCCGCACCACCGTTCCAATGGCAAACCATGCCAACCACATCTCCGCGCCAAGGCATGCCAACCATGCCAGTCGCACCACCGTGCCAATGGAAAACCATGCCACCCACGTCTCCGCGCCAAGGCATGCCAACCATGCCTTCTGCGCCATCGTTCCAATGGCAAACCATGCCAGCCACGTCTCCGTGCCAAGGCATGCCAACCATGACAGCCGCGCCACCGTGCCAATGGCAAACCATGCCAGGAACGTCTCTGCGCCAAGGCATGCCAACCATGCCAGCCGCGTCACCGTGCCAATTGCAAACCAAGCCAGCCATGTTTCCGCGCCAAGGCATGCCAACCATGCCAGTCGCGCCACCGTGCCAATGGCAAACCATGCCAGCCACATCTCCACGCCAAGGCTTGCCTAAACCAAGCTGGCCTTTCCTTCACGGCTGCCAAAACGAAGGGTTGCAACAATCAACGACCACCCTTCCATCTGAGATGCAAATCTTAGCCGTCCAAGGTCGTCAGGTAATGCGTGGTAGCCTTTGGCCCAAATTTTGGCCGCGCCCAAACTATGCCAAAACCCAAGTTTTGGCCGCCACTAAATTATGCCAAAATCCTATCTTGGCCACACCTAAACCGTGCCATACCGGCCTTTCCTTCACGACGGCCAAAACGAAGGGTTGCAACAATCAACGGCCACCCTTCCATCTGAGATGCAAATCTTAGCCGTCCAAGGTCGTTAGGTAACGCGTGGTAGCCTTTGGCCCAAATTTTGGGTGCGCCCAAACTATGCCAAAACCCTAGTTTTTGGCCGCGCCTAAACTACGCCAAAATCCTAGCTTGGCCACGCCTAAACCATGCCATACCGGCCTTTACTTCACGTCTGCCTAAACAAAGGGTTGCAACAATCAACGGCCACCCTTCCATCTGAGATACAAGTCTTAGCCGTCCAAGGTCGCCGGCTAACGCGTGGTAGCCTTTGGCCCAAATTTTGGTCGCGCCCAAACTATGCCAAAACCCTAGTTTTGGCCGCGCCTAAACTATGCCAAAATCATATCTTAGCCACGCCTAAACCATGCCAGCCACACCACATGTTCCAATGGCATGTCGTGCAACCTTTCCGCGCCAAGGCACGCCAACCGTGCCACATGTGCCAATGGAATGTCGTGCAACATTTCCGCGCCAAGGCATGCCAACCATGCCGCATGTGCCAATGGCATGTCGCGCCACATCTCCGCGCCCAAAGCATACCAACCATGCCAGCGCTCCACATGTGCCAATGGCATGCCGTGCCAGCCACATCTCCGCGCCAGGGCATGCCAACCATGCCAGCCTTTCTTCCACGTCGTTGGCTTCCCAAACGAAGGGTTGCGATAATCAACGGCCACCCCTCCATTTAAGATGCAGATCTTAGCCATCCAAGGTGACCAGCTAACGTGTGGCAACCTCTGTCCCAATGCCAAGCCCTAATTTTGGCCGCGCCCAAACTATGCTAAAACCCTAGTTCTTGGCCGCGCCTAAATTATGCCAAAATCCAAGCTTGGCCATGCCGGCCATGCTTTCATGACGCTGGCTACCAACCAAAGGGTTGCAATAATAAACGGCTATCCTTCCTCTCAAGATGCAAATCTCGACCGTCGAGAGTCACCACCGAGCCAGCAAGTCTCCCAAGCTCAACTTTCCAAACAGCAGCAACCTGCTACATGTGTTCCACGAAAACACTCGAGATATCAACACATGTCACAAACGGGGGATGCTCATTAGGGTATTGGTTTGGCGGTTTACAGCGTGCGGCGTACACTACGCCCGTTACAAGACAGTGTCATAAGAATGAGGCGGTTAGTAAATACCGGGATTAATGGTGAAACACTTTCCTTCATTATGGAACATCAATTACAGGCGTTACCGGTTACCACCTCCTCTCATTTACTCATTCGTTTCCATTTCTTACGAGATCAGAGTACGTTTCACTTCGACTTGTATAAATAGGTCTTACCTATTACCACCGAACGAAAAGTTTTGGTCAGGAGCATACAACACTCAGAAATCACCTGTTAGATTTCTCATCTGTTAGCTTACGTTTTCTGATACAAGTCAAAACAATTACTCTTCCAGAATCAAATTATTCTTGTCTCAACACTTTCTTCGCTTCCCTCCCCAAAACCAACCCTTCTCCTTCACTTTGAGACCGAAACAAGTCTGGAACGACCATTTCTTAGTTTAGGCCGGATTTGTACAGATTGATCTCTCAAATCTAAAGTACTCCCTTGAAGTACATTGTTTAGGGTTTAGACTCGTTTCTCACCCACAACACACGAAATTACCGAAACCAGCAGAAACTGTTTTCACCCTCAAACAATTGGCGACCACAGTGGGAGATTAATCTCTCGGTTACAATATCAATTTCCAATTCCCGATTTCATTATTCAACCCAGATTCTAATATGGTGAAAGCAAACGATCCGCTTGGTGATCAATGGCTCAGTCACCAAGTGACTCAGTTACCAGACGACCCAGTTACCAGTCATAATACGACAAGGGGTGACTGGGGGACGTCCAAAATGATAGAAGCAAATGATCCGCCCAGGGATCCACGACTCGATTATCATACGACTCAGGGACGACTGGGGACTTTTCACGATCACGGCTGCGCTTCTCACAAAAACTCGGACTTACACCCGGAAGATTCATTTTTCGTCAAGAGATACGAAAAAACCGAGTAAGTCTTGCCTAGACAAAATGCATGGTTTACTACTTCAAGTTTTCATGGGATTGATAAAACCGATAGCTATGTTATGTTTCATCCCATGCTCTCTACCGACACGCAATGCTCACGGTTCCGTGGTTTTCCTGGGATGTTTGCGCCACTTGCAATCGTAACCAAGACAACATTATTCTAAAACAATTTATTCCAAAAGAATAATCCAAAACCCTCGTAGATAACGGTTACCTATCAATTCAAATAAACTATAAACCAGGCGCTTTGTTTGCCTTTCAAAAAAAAAAGGAGAGCCAACCCCTTTTATAGGCATAGCACTTTTGGAATTTGAATAAGGAAAGGATTTCCTATTTGAGCTACGTATGGAAAGAGACAACTGGGACCGCAAGAACAAGCCTTACGGTGCCCAACAGTCCGCGCCACGCCAAGCCAGCGCCGTGCCAAGCCAACAATTTGCTCCACGCCAAACCAGCGTCGTGCAAGCCAGCGTCGTGCCAAGCCAACGGTCCGCACCATGCCCAGCCAACAGTCCGCGCTATACCAAATCCAAGCCAACGCCCACGCCAATCCAGCGCCCATTCCAAGCCGATCCAGCGCTAACGGCTTGCATCCTTCCATCAATAACAACTTGCATCTTTCCAGCGCCAGCAGCTTGCATCTTTCCAGCGCCAGCAGCTTGCATCCTTCCAGCGCCAGCAGCTTGCATCCTTCCAGCGCCAGCAGCTTGCATCCTTCCAACGCTAACAACTTGCATCCTTTCCAGCGGTAACAACTTGCACCCTTCCAGCGCCATCTTCTCCACTCCACAACTATCCAAAGCAGCGTCATCCTCACCCTTCGAAACAGTGTCATGGATCCAACACTCCGTGATCAAAACCGCGCCATCTCTACACGATACACCTACGATCACCAGAACCAGAGCCTCTTCCGCCACCCCAGCGTTTCCTCAAGTATGACAGCTCCAACCGTCACCAGAGACGCTGCTACTCTACCATCAGGGCAAGATACTGGAAGAGCCAAAAGAAGCCGACCTCCCTTTACCACTGTTGATTTGATGGAAAGACAAAAGGTTCTCGTAAGGCTCAGACAGACGTGTTTATAACTCGGAAAGAGATACCTATTTCCTCAAGACACTGACGGAGCGACCACCATAAGAGTCACGTCGACCCAAGAGGGAGCTGACAAGGAATACTATTAACATCCGACACAGGCACTTCAGAAGGACATGCATTTATAGATGAAGGGTCTCGTGTTGCTCTTGAACGCCCAGTAGAAGGGAATCAACAATCCAATTTCATCACACGTAAAGATCAGGAACGACTTCTCCAAAATCGAAGCAAAGAAAATCAACAACCCTCCTGAATTCACAGAGACCCTCTTCCTGTCAGGAGATGCATGATTTCTGGGGACCTCGCCCACAAAATCGTGCAGTCTATGATGAAACAGTTATGTGAGATTCTACATTTCTCCAAGGCGTAGCGTCAAGTGATATATTTGCATCCCTCAACCGCACTGCACCAGGAAAGCAGTTGTTTCCAGCCAGGGAAGTCGTTCCCAAATACCAACCTCTCCTGGAAAGCACGATCGATAGATGGAACTGGGGACTCCTAACCACTGTTCATTTGAGGGATGTCTAGTTTTACAGAATGCTGAGTGACGCAGTCTCCGGCTTCAACATTGTAACCGTCGCTCTGAGAGTTTCAAGGCGCCGTTTTAACTTTATCTCCAGAAGTGGCTCCGCTTTAATGTTCTCCAGCAGCGGCTCCACTTCAACGTTCGCTTCAGCAGCCGCTACGCTTCAACGTTCGCTCCATCAGCCGCTCTGCTTCAGCGATATCTCCATAAGCTTCTCCAGGATCCGAAACTCCTTAAGTTTCAGCGTCCTCTCCAAGATCCGAAGCCGCTTCAACACCACTCCTTCCTGCAGAGGGTCGTGTCACCACACTCCCCATATCAAGGATCATGATCGTAGCCAGCCAATCTTCGTATTCATGGCCACCTTTTGATCCATCACGCCAAAACTCGTGACCATAGACAGTTTGCACGCTTACGCATCCATCCAATCCTTTTACTTCCATGGATGCCCATAAAATTCTAGCTAACCTACTTTGTTCCCACGACTATGTAGTCTCTTCTGATTACATATGCTACCAAGAACTGTTGACGCTCATTTTTTGATACCAGCCAGAGCTTCACCGCAGCAGTAATCACTACAAATATAACTCGTACTCCTCCATATTTTAGTTTCACGTGGAAGAAGTAACAAAATCACCAGTACGAACGCACGATGGTGATATCTTTATCATGGTCAACCCACTGACCATACAAGATGGAAACATATAAACCATACTTGGGGAATGAGGATCTACACGGAATCCTTTCACTGTTAAAGCTCAGAAGACACAGTCAACCAAAAGGACATAACCACAACAAGGTCATATACTCTTCGAGAGTGTAGCGCAAGAATATCATCACCTCTCTGTCTAGAAGACGCTTTCAACACTTACGAGGTTGCGACGGATCCCAAGCCTGCTCAGAGGAAAACAACTTCAGAAGCTAAAGAAAAATACGACTGGGGACTGCTCATCGCATTCCATCCCGACGACCATCAAAGACTCATGAGATAACTCCAGAGACGCGGTTGAAACATTTTCTTGAAAAAACAGAGGGAGCCACGATAAACAACATAACTCACTCATTCCCGTTGTGCATCCCAGCGTCACATCCAGAAGAGTACAATAAGCTTGTATCAAATCCCGTAGACATGGATTCAGGCGATGCGATGAAAAGTAGGCTACACATGGGGACTACCATCATGATATGCTTTCACTCCCCTCAACCTGGTTATTTCTGATTTCAACATCATCACTTCCGAAGTTTCACGAGCCGCGGGAATTTCTCAACATGAAGCCGTACATGTGCATCGAAAACTCCAAAAGCACGCCACAAAGATACATTCACATATTCAGCCATGCCATCGGATCTAACAGAAATATAACTGGGGACTGCTCACCGCATCCCATTCCATACGATAGTGCAAGATTCAAAAGCTGGTTCGAAGGATGTCTCTTGGAAAAAAGTCCTTGAAGACTTAATAGCAGCACACCCGCAAAAAAATGTCTCCCAACTCATCTATTTCATCTTGTGTCTTCGGAATATTTCTACCATAGAATCATCCACAACATATCAATCATCGCGATCAGAAGGTCCAGACACTGAACAACCTAAAGTCAAGGATGGACCGACAACGCAACAACAATCTCCAAGATTAGCCCTGAAATGATCGTTGCCGAGCATATATTTCATCCATCCATCCCAAGAATGCAGTGGAGTTTTGGTAAATTTTGGAATCCACTAGAGAGACACTGCAGACGAAAGCACAGATCCAGACGAGCAACAGAAGAGGGTTGATACCTCTTTTCATGGGAAGGAGTTTCTAGAGTTTGAACATAATGAAGATTCCTTCTTGCTCCATGAGCAGGAATAGGTGACTGGGCGTGACTATCCCACCTCGGGCCCGCAACATTCCTCTTGAATTCGTCCTGAATTTTACTGTCGAGCTGTTTTCACCTCCCGAACGAGCTCAAAACCTAAATATATCCGCGTAGGCGGATAGGAAATTCTATTACGTTCAGAATGGAGGGGTAGACCTTCAAAATCCTAGTCCATACGAGAATTCTACAGCGATTCTAGTAAAGGGCGCTAATTAGGGTTTCGGCATGACCGAACCCTAATTTAGACAAAGTTGCCATCATTACACGGAACTGAAGCCAGTGGTCATCCTTCCGAGGAACGCAAGATAGCTCCACTCCAAGTCGTGCAACGCAAGCGGCCCCATTCCAAGTCGACCAATGCTGACGGCTCCATTTCAAGCCGACCAATGCTGAAGGATCCATTCCAAGCCGACCAATGCTGATGGCTCCATTCCAAGCCGACCAATGCTGGCGGCTCCATTCCAAGACGACCAATGCTAACGGTTCCCTTCCAAACCGATGCCAACAGTCTGCATCCAGGCCAGCAATCGTCTCTACCACTCTGCGGCCTAACCTGCAGTGCCACGAGCAGAATTTACGCAAAGCCACCAAATGCAAGGATCACGAATTCTCCTTATTTCTCGAAAAAGGTTAGACGAATCTTACTGACCATCTTTCATGACTTGCGTTTCGTTTCGTTTATGTCCTTGCCTGTCATCATCTTATGCTTACCTTGCAATAATGCTCCTATTCCGAGCTAAGCAGGGGACTTAATATTGATGGTGGTTTTTAGCTTAGGGTTAAAATCGTAAAACCTTACATCTGACATGACGTCACTACGACCACTAGCGCATTTATTGAATCAATCAACATGCCTACGTAAGAATTACCAGGGTACCTTTTTTTGTGTCATGTTCCACGTCAGAACCCTTAGTATTGACCGACATCATCTTCGTACATACCAAACCCTAATTCTCACGCCACCGTGCCAATGGCAAACCATGCCAGCCACGTCTCCGCACCAAGGCATGCCGACCATCCGAGCCGCACCATCGTGCCAACGGCAAACCATGCCATCCACGTCTCTGCGCCAAGGCATGCCGACCATGCCAGCCGCACCACCGTGCCAACGGCAAACCATGCCAGCCACGTCTCCGCGCCAAGGCATGCCGACCATGCCAGCCGCACCACCGTGCCAATGGCAAACCATGCCAGCCACGTCTCCGCGCCAAGGCATGCCCACCATGCCAGCTGGTGGGCCCGGAAAAGTGTATAAAATTGAATCGAAATGAAAACGCGGGCCTACAGTAATACCGCAAGTGCACGGTCGTCGGTTGTAGCTCGTGCAAGTACGGGTCGATCCACAGAGACTGGGGGTGTTTGGAGTTTCTAGCTATTTGGGTTCTAAATTGCTATTGGGCTTCTAATTGTGCTTTGGGCTTAGTGGGTTTTTGTAACAATGAAATGGTTTTGGGCTCAGTGGGCTTTTGGATTGACTGTGAACTTATGGGCTTTTGGTCTTTTGAATTGCACTGGGCCTTGGGCTAACAGTGACTGTGAATTGGGCTCAATGTCTTTTGATGTGAACTGGGCTTGGTAACAGTGAACTGGGCCTTAGCTTTTCCCTTAGGCTTTGATTAAGTCCACAGTGGACTGGACCTTTGATTTTTGGAATGAACTGAACCTTGGGCTCAGTTGGCTGGGCCTTTAGATTAGCTAGGCTTCTGAGCTATGAACTAGGCTTTAGCCAAGCAAGAGAACAAATGGGCTTTTAAGTGACATATCTTGAAACTGAAGTAACAAAAGTGTGTGAGAAGGTGACAGTGAACACATCAAAAGCAAAACAATGAACAAAAGTATTATGAGAAGGTGACAGAACAATGAAACTAAACAGAGAACAAAAGCAAAACAAAATGGAACAAAGTGAAAGTGAGAAGGTGACAGTGAAAGTTTAACAGTGAACAATTGAGAAAACAGCAATGAAGATAAACAGTGAAGCAAAGACAATAAAATGACAGTGTAATAAACCAAGGCCTAAGCCAAGGGCAATGGCAGGGGAGCAAAATTACAAATACAAAACAGAGAAACAACACAACTAGGTTATGAATCCACCTTGTGACCTAGCCAGATAGTGTAATTCTATGTTAAATCCCTGTCCCTAATGGAGCTAGGTGAAGGTTCAAGCCTGCCTATGTTCCAGGGCATACATAAATGGAATGGAAGGAGAAGAAGCTTGCTCAACTGTTTACTCCTAGTATTGACTGTCTTTTGACAGCACAATCAATCACAAGCACAGTTGAGCACTAAATTCCTCCATTTCTCAATCAGCTCAATTTACAAGAATTATAACCTAACATTCCACCTCTAACAGTGACTTAAGGCATCATCTCAGTCTAGCTATACACATACACATGTGAGCTCACATAACAGCAACAAAAACAAAACAATTACTAAACAGAGCATTGAACTGAACATAAACAAACACAGAAGACATAAAACAAAAACATGAACTGAATTGAAGCTAAATAAGAGCAACTGAACTGAAACTAAACAAGAGTAATGGAATAAACATAAAGATAGTTGCAAATTAAACACTAACCCTTGAGACACTGGCTATTCCAGTGCTCTTGGGTAACACACTGGCTAATCCAGGCATAAGCCTTTACATCACACCACAGTCCCCTTTTTATACCCAGACACCCAAATTAGGGTTTACAGAAAAATTCCCCCAAATCCCCAAATTGAACAGTGACAAAATTAGGGTTTCTCACCTAATTCGACTAATTTAATCATACCCATGTTGCCACTGTTCTTCCTCATGCTCTCCCTAGCAGTAATTAGGGTTTTCTCAAACAAACCCTAAATGGACAGAAAAATTAGGGTTAGGGATTTTTCTTACCAAACCTGCGATTTGACGCTTCCCTCTTCAACCCATTCCTCTCCTCGTTCACCAGCTCCATTCCCATGCCTTCAATTTCTTTTCTAGCTTCACTAATTCGTCAACCACTCACCTAGGGTTTCGGCAGGGGAGAAATTGACGAATTAGGGGGCTATAAAGATGGGTAATGGCTGTAGGAAGGTAAGGGTGATGATGGTGGAGGTGTGGTGGTGGTAGAGGAGTTGGTGGCGGTGGCAGTGGAGTGGGTAGTGGTGATGAGGGAGAAGGTGGTGGTACGGGTTATGCAGACGGG